>NC_086247.1:59103729-60594562 GCF_021018805.1 Prinia subflava
GACTGCTCTAGTTCTCCTTGTCTTTGAACTACAGGCAGCTGCCCTGTTATAACCTGCCTGGGAAATCTGTGTTTTCATACATTATCACAGTGCTTCTCTCTTCTTCCCAGGGTCCAGTATATTTCTGGCCTGGTGATGTCTCTGTCTGCTGTCTCTACCAAGTGGTTGCTTGCTTATTTGTTTGTTTGGGGTTTTCCTTACTCCTTCCTCTCTGCCGTTGTGTACATATGAAACAGTGCTGAATGATGGAAAAGCTGAGACAAAGCAAAGCCCCAGAATCCCTGCCAGTGATCTGGCCACCACAGTCAGGGAATTCAGACTATCAGGGTTTTCATGTCGATCTTCGGCAGCATTTTGCCTTGAATATTGTAAGAATCATGTTTGCTGTTTGCACTTGGAGGTGAAACTTTCTCTTGCAAACCTGTTCATGTGAGAAGGGCTGGCAAATTTGATGCGTTTTGCAGTGATTCTCAGCTATGTCAGAGTGCAAGGATATATTCTGGGATGGCAAAATCACAAAGCCTTAAGCAAGCATTAAAGGGGTGGGCAGGAAGATAATTCAGCAGGAAAACAGGGAGTTGAACAGGAAAGCGTTTTGAATAAGTAATTAATAATAAAATCTTTCTCTCTCTTTTTTTTTTTTTTTTTCTTTCTTTTTTTTCTTTTTCCCTTTAACACCTTGAGCTTTTCCCATGTTCTTTCAAAATGAATTGAAAGTTAGTGCTGATGGTGACTGGGTTGTTTGCCGTCTGTAAGCGTGTGCTTGCCTTTTAATCACCGAACTTTTGGGTTGTACTTCACTATTAGTTAGCGATGCAAATGGAGGCTGAAATCCATGTGCCTGCTGAAGTCACTTCTCTAGGAGCCCCAGGCACCCTGGGCCTACAGTCTTTGTCATCCTGATCTTTGGTGCTCTCAATAATGCAGCAAGCCTTTTCTCCACCAAAGCGTCACCTGTCTAGGTGAGTCGTGCCATCCCCTATCTGAAGTGACAGCCATCTTTGAGTACCAGCATCTTAACTGACTTCTCTTTCATCATCCATGTTAGAGAAATAACATTTTCGACAAGGTGTTGGGTTTTCCCCCCCCTTTTCTTTATTCTTTTCCCAGCCCCCCTTCGCCCCTTAGTTAGAGCACCTGATCAAAAAATTATTTCTGACAAAGATTTCCTGCTCCAAATTAAATGAGCTCAAGGAGACGGAGCATTTTCACACAGAAAGAAAGGGAAACGTTGATGTTGGAAGTTAATGAATCTGGGAGGAGAGAGAACATTATTGAGACTGGATAATATGATCTAACAGCTTTCCTTCTTCTTATCCTCCCCGTAAAGAATGTATGGAAGTCAGTTATGTGGCATGATTCTAACATCTGTCCTACCCCATAATGGTAATTTGTATAAGTAATGGAAACAGGTTAAATACTTCCATTCTAATGTTGCCAGCAGGGATGAAAATGAACATTTCAATGAAATAATCTCGACAGAGCAGGGAGAGGAGGGGTGGATGGACTGATTCATCTCTAGCTCTCTTTGGTGATCCGAACACTAATGAGAACGCTTGAATGTATAGTTTATCAGATAGAAGGGGAAGAGCAAGTAAATTTCTCAGATTAGAATCACTGTGAAAATATACCCACATGCAAGCTGCTTCGTTCTCCAATTGCCAGCATTGGCTAATAATTTGCAGCATTCATTTTAAGGGTATAGAGGAGAGAAGAGAAAGAGGTGAAATTTTTTTTTTTTGTTGGCTTTTAATGGGGTGCCTTTAAGGGTTATCATTCAACCTGCTAGAAGCACGGAGGTTGTTCTTGTTACAGTACCTTATCTACTTTTCAGACCCATTGCATTAGGATTAGAAGGTAGGCAGTTCTAGTATTTTGCCCCCCATTTTGCTGCAATTAGAAATGAAAGCACAAACCTCTGTAGTAAGGTTATCTGGTTGTCTCATATTCTCTGCTGCTCCTTAGCCATTGTCATAACTAAGCCATATTTTTCCACCGTAGTGACATCGTAATACAGACACACACACATGCACACAGATTTGTAGCATCTGTGCCAGAATTTTGTATGAACATTTGTATATACTAATACAGAAGATTCACAAATCTTCCAGCAGGCGTGTTAAACTCTCACAATGTGAGATGTTGGATTCTTCTGTAATGCTCTCATGACTCTGTATTCTGGAAACATGTCTGTAAATGATTTGGGTTTTTTCATCTGCCTCTTGTTTTTCCGTAATGAGGGAGATGTGTGGCTATAGATTGTCTTTTCTATCTGTACTTTTTTTTTTCCTAAGATATGAAATGTGTTCTTGTGTGCAGTGGAAATCACCCCCAGCCTGGAGTACAGTTTGTGCAAGGTGACAGTGTGGGCTGTGAAAACTTCTACAGCTGCTGTCCCCTGTTGGCTGTGTAAATATTAGAAGCTGTGGCAATACATCTGTTGAAGAATGGTGAACACTCACATTGTGCCACTATTGTTTAGTTACAGAGTAGGCTCTGATTTAGTGAAGAATTTTAGACCTAAACCTATCCCTATTTGTCAAAACGATGAAATAGGTATTTCAGTGAAAATTATTTCAGTATTCAATTCCTTTTCTGAACTGTGACCTTCACTGCTTAGGAGTTTCTTCTGAATAAATTTATTTATTTGGAGGATTTAAAATTGGGTCTTGAAGAGCTTACTGCATTTAATTTTGTAGACTACTAAAACCAAATACAATTATTATTTTTGGTGCCTTTCAAAATTATTTATTCAATGTTGAATCCCTTTTTGAATGGAAAAGAATACCTCTGTAGAGACAGATTCCTTCAAAAACATAGTTCCAAGGTTGTGGAAAGGTTTTATATGAGAATATTTGTATTTTTAACCACATCCTTACGTTTCAGATCTCTGTCTGCTTTTTCAAACAATGGATGTGTATTTATAGTGTAAATATTCTCACTGAAGCAAACACAATGTGCTGTGCTACTCACATGTACAATATATAGCATCTCATGTCCACTTGGATTAGAATGCACAGCTTTTAACACTGCTCAAAGATGACAGTGTATCTATGGGGAAGCATTGGCATCCAGAAGGCACATTTTATAGACAAAAAAAAAAGTAATAGCAAGATTTAATAGGAAGAAAAGAAATACAAAATGTTCCCCCTAATTTTTAGTTGTCTAGAATTTGAAGGTTTTTCCCTTTTACACCTTGCATTTGCCTCAGTCTGTCCAGATACAAATGAGAAGGAAGAGAAAAGCTGATGCTATGATCTGTAATTTCTTCTGCTTTGAACATAGTTATTGTTGAGGAGGATAATTGCTTATATCTGCTCTTGATATTTTTGTGTGATTTTGGGACATGTGTAAACCAACAGTATCTTTGCAGATGCAGGAATGTCTGGAGAAGATTGCTGAGAGTTGCTCGGTCACAGAAAGATATGTTGTCTGAAATCTGTCTGTTGATCTGCTTTTTGTAATTTAGAATCTGAACATCTCATGCTTTTATTTAAGGTAGAATATATTACTTCTCTCTGCAAGTAATTATAAAGGAACATTTTTTTTCTGTGTTTAAAATACTGAATTTTATTTATTTGTCAAATTTCTGTGAGAATTTTAGTAAAACATACATGTTTTTAGACATTAACATTCTTCCTTTTGTTTGCTTCTGTGTTAGCTCTTACAGAAACCTTTTCAGTCAGAGAATTGCACTGACCTTGCAAAATACCATATGTTGAGTGTGCTGCTATTCATCTCATAAGCATTAGTAGTCTTGAATGAACAGGTATTGTCTGTATCCTATGATAACCAGAGGAGTTAAATAGACTATTTTTTATTGAAATGATAGAAATTAAACATTACAGATAAATTACTCTCTTTTTTGTTAAGAAGCATTATTTCTTTGTGACTTTAAATGCATGTACAGACATGTGGGTGTGCATATCATACAAATTCAGGGTTATTTTAGAACTGGCTCAAATTCTGAAATAGTAGAAAATCATATTTGTACATTCTTAACCCTTATATTGCAGTATATGTTGGTAAGGGAGTGAACTAAATCGTGTAGTAGTCTCAGCAAAACCAAAGAGTAGGAAAAGTAAGTAAAAGATGGGTATTTCACCCTGACACTTGGTTTCTTTCCTTTGTCAGTTTAACATGGACCTAACATGTAGTTTTAATGTTTGTCGTGTGGTTTATCTCCTTTTTATTTTTAGAATACAGTGCAAAAGTCTGAGAATAGAGAAAATGCCGTCATAAGTAAATAAAGAAAAATAAAAGACATGGCAGTGGATCATTAGAGTTTTTACTTAAGCAGATATATATATAGATGGTTATAGCATGTAGCAATTATATAGCAATTATAAAAATATGTATTTATGCTATTTAGAATTAAGTAAATGGATATAAGCAAATAATTAATATGGATCCTTACAAAATGCTGTATCAACCTTAGGAACAACCAGCATTTTAAACAGTTTTTTTGAACCGAGTTATTAAAAATATTGGGACGTGAAAATTAGAGAAAAGTGGCATAGTTGCACTGTGATTTAGTGAGAAGAAAGCTGCTCATAAAAACTTAAAATGTGTGTCCTTTAAGTTGTTAGCTTGTACTTGTTTTGTTTGTGGTTTTTTTGTTTTGTTTTGTTTTGTTTTAAATAAAAATTGCCAGATGGTAACTGCCCGTTGTTGTGCATTTTAGGTCTCAGAGGGGTTTATTTTCTATTTAAAAATAATTTCAAAATTAGCAACCGTATTCTTCTTCAACAGTTTTTCACTTTTCTGAAACTTAAAACTGTATTGTCTTTTGCCATTATAAATTGCTGTAAACAGGTGTGTTGAATGAGAGATCTAAGAGATCCTAGACTGCAGCCGTGGGAGTGAATTCTACTTGTGTGCCTAGAGTTCAGAACTGCAGCGGTTCTACCATGCTCAAATACCTGCAGAGTGTTCCAGCAGCAGCATTGCTTCAAGACAGGGAGGCTGACTATCTTCTGAATTCCCTTACTACTTCTGCATTCTATTCTTCATTTTATGAACAGAATGCCTGTTGGAGAATATTTTCATCTGGTTCTACAATGCTTTTCTGGCATCTTCCTGGCCTCTGACTCCAGGATTATTTCTCAGTTTTATTGTGCTTGATACTCACCTGTCCTGATAAACATACTACAAAACACTTGAGGCTGATTTATTTGTTTGGGCCCTGATTAGAACTTTTTAAAAAAACTAAAAGGTCAAATTATCGTGTGAAAATATTGACATTTAGGGGACAGGTGAAAAATGCAATGGGCATCTTAAGGTTCAGTACAACCTCACTACTAGGTATTTTCCTACTTCATCTGAAAAGATCAGGCTGAAGCATTTAGGGGCTGCATTAAGACTGAATTGCAAAGGTGAACACATAATGCAGTACTGACCATAATGTGTTTCAAAGAGTATTCATATTACAATGAAAGAAGATTCTTTTTATTTTTCAGAAAAGACATTTCAGAATATGTTAGGAACTGTGTACAAAAAGAAGCTTGACTTGTACTTATGCTCTTCCCAGTTGAAGAAGACCTCAGCTTTGTTAACATGATAATACATATTTTCTTCATACCACATAGGAGCAGAAGTGCCTCTTTTCTGGCTTTCTTTCAGTATTGTACCATGAAAGGACACAGGACACATTTCAGCATCACTTGCTGCAAAGTTCACCTGACAAGGAGGCACTTTTTTATTCAGTTACTGAAAATTGTTCATAATCCATGTTTTCTACCTTCACATTCTTATAAATGATCTACATTCCATTAGCATTGTGAGTTTTTTAAGCTTCTTTTACAGAACTGGAGGGAAATGTGTAAAACTATGTTTTCTGCTTTGCAATGAAAGTGTACATTTATCACTTAGGTACATGTAAGTCACTTCTGTGAATTGAGCTCTTGGAGTAAATGTGTTTTGATGTAATGGCCATCTGCTCATGAATATCACATTTGCTAGTTTAACAAATAGTTTGATATAGATAAACACATAGTTTGGTGAGATCATATAGTTCCACAGATAGCAATGCAATAGCAAAGTTTTATATTTTCCATAAGCCAATAAGTGAGCTGCATTGGAGATTTCAAGGTTTTTGTTTGTTGCTTTACAAAATTAATCTCTAGCATTTACTTTTAGTTTCTGATTGCTTTTTTCAAAATGGTAAATGCAGGACCTACAACAGATCATAAAAGGAGGCAAACTACATCCTACCCATTTCAGAAAGCAGTCTTACTTCTCTTTTCACCTTTCAAAAAGTGAAAGCTGTTCTGCTCTCAGATGGACACGGTACAGCCAGACACCAGGAGACCCTGCGAACAGCTGACCTGACACTCTTGCCCTGTATGGCTTCGTTAGAGTCAGGTGTCAGTGACACAGAAATGGCCCCTGAAGCTGTAGCTAAAGCCAGTTTGCAAGAACAGACAGAACTGACAAGATAGAGTTGATCAAGTCAGTGATTCTGAGTGTCATGGTCTGAGGGATGCAGGTCAGCTGCAATGCGTTACACATACATATGTAGTGCAGTAAATATCGCTCAATACCAGGCCGTTTATTAAGTTGATAAAAACTAGTTTAGTAGGCTCTTTGTTTGATTTTAGTTTTGATATTATGATATTTACTGTGGTCCTGGCACATATTTTACTGCTGAAGTCAAAGTTTATTCTTCAGTATCACTGATATCAAACTGTAACCATGACAGAGTATGTGGATTCATGGGAGGAGTTGTGTGAGTGATGGTGAGTTCGGGTTTTGGATGTATCTTCAAAATTTGTCTTTATGGTTACTGTTTTTAGTGCAGGAGAGCCATGTTAAATGTGCATGTTCAATAACATTGTCTTGTTTCCCCCCATCTCCCCTCCTGTATTTTAGCATATGTTCCTGAGGAAGAATTGAAAGCAGCAGAAATAGATGAAGACAGCGTGGAAGATGATGGGCTGTCTCTGGACATCCAGGAGAATGAGTATTTGTGCAATGAAGAAGCGGAGATCAAAGAGGCTCAAAGCTACCAGAACTCCCCAGTCAGCACTGCAACTAATCAGGATGCAGGCTATGGTTCGCCGTTTAGTGAAAACAGCGATCAGCTGGCCCATTTCAAAAGCACTTCCTCTAAAGAAGAGAAAGAGGATCCTCAGTGCACAGACAATGTTTCCTATCCACAGGACAGCTTGGCACAAATAAAAGCTGTGTATGCAAATTTGCTTTCAGAGACTTGCTGGTCCAGTTTAGCTTTGGACTTAAAGAAATCCAATCCAACCACCAGCAACAACGGAATCAGCCAGAATGAAAACATGACCAGTACTGACGCCAATGCCAATTCCCAGAGTACTTGTACTACCAGTACCAACACCAGTACCAGTACGACCACCAGTAGTACTAGTAACAGTACTAGTAACAGCGGTGGCTCAGGTTACGACTGGCACCAAGCTGCGCTAGCTAAAACCCTGCAGCAGACCTCATCGTATGGACTTCTCCCAGAGCCGAGTCTCTTCAGCACAGTACAGCTTTACCGGCAAAACAATAAACTCTATGGGTCTGTGTTCACCGGAGCCAGCAAGTTCCGATGCAAAGACTGCAGTGCAGCCTACGACACGCTGGTGGAGCTAACGGTGCACATGAATGAAACTGGACATTACCGTGATGACAACAGAGATAAAGAAGCTGATAAGACCAAGCGGTGGTCAAAGCCTAGGAAAAGATCACTTATGGAAATGGAAGGCAAAGAGGATGCCCAGAAAGTGCTGAAGTGCATGTACTGTGGGCATTCGTTTGAGTCTTTGCAAGACCTCAGTGTCCATATGATAAAAACCAAGCATTACCAGAAAGTGCCTCTGAAGGAGCCAGTACCAGCCATCACCAAATTGGTCCCTTCTACCAAAAAGCGAGCACTTCAGGACTTGGCTTCGCCTTGTTCACCTGAGCCAACGGGGATCACGGCAGAAGCTTCACTGGGTGAGTCTGCAAAGGATCAGAAAACTGCCAACCCCTACGTGACTCCGAACAACCGCTATGGCTATCAAAATGGTGCTAGCTACACTTGGCAGTTTGAGGCACGCAAAGCCCAAATACTGAAATGCATGGAATGTGGCAGTTCCCATGATACTTTGCAGCAGCTCACTGCTCACATGATGGTCACCGGTCATTTCTTGAAGGTGACCAATTCTGCTTCCAAAAAAGGCAAACAGCTAGTGTTGGACCCAGTGGTGGAGGAGAAAATACAGTCTATACCTCTTCCACCCACCACCCACACAAGGCTACCAGCCTCCAACATTAAAAAGCAGCCCGATTCCCCAGCGGGCTCCACGAACTCGGAGGAAAAGAAGGACCTAGAGAAGGAAAAGCTGGTGGTCACTGAAACAGAGAAAAAGATTAAGGAAGAGAGTGAGGACTCTACAGAGAAATTTGAGCCAACAACTTTGTATCAATACCTCAGAGAGGAGGACCTAGATGATAGTCCTAAAGGCGGAATAGACATATTGAAATCCCTGGAGAACACAGTGACAACAGCCATCAGCAAAGCCCAGAACGGTGCCCCTTCCTGGGGAGGATATCCCAGTATTCATGCAGCTTACCAGCTCCCGGGAACAGTCAAACCCCTTCAGCCCGCGGTGCAGAGCGTTCAAATGCAGCCATCCTACGCAAGCAGTGTGAAATCACTGTCGTCAGAACACAACGCACTCATCCATTCCCCAGGCAATCTCACACCCCCACCTCACAAGAGCAATGTATCTGCTATGGAGGAACTAGTTGAGAAAGTTACAGGTAAAATCAACGTGAAGAAGGAAGAGAAGCCTTTGGAGAAGGAGAAGAGTTCTCCAGTTAAACCCATGTCACCTGCTGCTAAAGAAAACAAGGACTTCCCAAAAGCAGAAGAAATAAATAACAAACAGCAGCCAAAGAAGAGCTCTGAGTCCGAAGTTCAAAAGGTCAAAAAGGATAGTCCAGCGGAAGCACATACGCCAAATGGTACAGAGCCACTTAAAACAAAGGTTGCAAATGGCTGTAACAATTTAGGAATTATCACAGATCATTCACCTGAGCCATCCTTCATTAATCCATTGAGCGCTTTACAGTCCATTATGAATACCCACTTAGGCAAAATTTCTAAGCCGGTAAGCCCCTCTCTGGACCCTTTGGCCATGCTGTACAAAATTAGTAACAGCATGTTGGACAAACCCATTTACCCAACCACTCCAGTCAAGCAGGCTGATGCTATTGACCGGTATTACTATGAGAACAGCGATCAACCTATTGATTTAACTAAGTCCAAAAACAAGCCTCTTGTTTCCAGCGTGGCTGACTCTGCCTCGTCCCCTCTGAGGGAGAGTGCCCTGCTGGATATTTCCGATATGGTGAAGAACCTCACGGGGCGTTTGACACCCAAGTCTTCAACCCCCTCTACCGTGTCAGAGAAGTCTGATGCTGATGGGAGCAGTTTTGAGGAAGCTCTGGATGAACTGTCACCAGTACACAAGAGGAAGGGCAGGCAGTCCAACTGGAACCCTCAGCATCTTCTGATCCTTCAAGCCCAGTTTGCTTCCAGCTTGAGGGAGACTCCCGAAGGCAAATACATTATGTCGGACCTAGGTCCACAAGAGCGGGTACACATCTCTAAGTTTACTGGTCTTTCCATGACCACAATTAGCCACTGGCTGGCCAATGTGAAGTATCAGTTAAGGAGGACAGGTGGAACTAAATTTTTAAAGAACTTGGACACAGGACATCCTGTTTTCTTTTGCAATGATTGTGCCTCTCAGTTCAGGACTGCTTCTACATACATAAGTCACTTAGAGACACACCTAGGGTTTAGTTTGAAGGATCTGTCAAAGTTGCCACTTAATCAGATTCAAGAACAGCAGAATGTTTCAAAAGTCCTCACAAACAAGACTTTGGGCTCACTTGGAATTGCCGAGGAGGACTTAGGCTCCACATTCCAGTGTAAGCTCTGTAACCGAACTTTTGCAAGCAAGCATGCAGTCAAACTGCACCTTAGTAAAACACATGGCAAGTCCCCAGAGGACCATCTGATCTATGTAACTGAGTTAGAAAAACAATAGCGTCCAGGTAAGCAGCCAGGTATGCAAGTGACCACAGGAACATTGCACTAAACTTCTTCATAGTACTGCACTAGGCCTGACCTGAGCCTCTGAAATCAGTCTTACTTTTGTTGCTGAACTGCCTATCTGGACCTTGGTTTTTCTTACACTTATTTTGTAGTTATATTTATATGCTCTTTGTCTGTTCTGTGCATGGTTATTTTTTTGTTTCTGTTTTTATTTTTTGTGAGTCAAAGTCTGACCTTTATTTTCAACATCTGTCCTTGATGTTAAGCTATCTTTTGTAGAATATAGTGGGAGACACTATTGAGAGACATTAATTTAGCCGTAAAGAAAGACACAAAGAACAATGATAAAGAGACATCCTAAAATTACAAAGTTGCCATGACAATAAAGGTCACAGAACCTGGTAGTGTCAAGTTTTAACCCTCTGAGAACTGTAATAGCATTTCTGTGCCTTTCCCAGTGACTAAGTAAGTAAATAAGGAAAAGCAAAACAAAACAAAAGGCTTAAAGGCATTTAATTCAAATAAGAGCTGTGTCAGAAGCAGGACTTTTTTTTTAATGAATGAGCTTCCTTTTTTTTTTTTTTTTTTTTTTTTTTTTTTTAATGCAGAACTGGTTTGTGAAGATATTGTGCATGCAGTCCTTGGAAGAAGGAGAGCTGTGTAGTACTCAAGGGTGTTAGGAAGCCACAACTGTATAAGTTAAATAATAATTAAAAAAAAGCAAACCAAGTTGCCACTATGCCCAAACCCTCTGGATGCTGAGAATTGCCACTTTTTGGCAAAAGAAAAAAAAAGTATGCAAGTTGTTATTTAAAACAAATGTAAAAATGCTGTTTTCTTTCCTTTATTTTCTTTTTCTGTAAAATACTGCAGTTTATAGTTATTTACAAATGTTAAGCTTTGGTACAAGCTGACCTTTCTATAGTGTGCTGCATTGGTAAATGAAAACAAAAAAAAAAAAAATGGGGCAAATGTTGGATTCTGTTCCTTGTAAATTGCCAGCATCAGCTTAAAAAATACATGTTACATATCGTACCATTTTAAACTGTTCAACTTTCTTTGTACCTTCTGGCTGTATGCTTTCTCTTTTAACTTTTTATATTGTCATTTTATATTCGATTTCTGTGTATATAATGTAAAACCACACTTTTTGAATAAAATTTAGTTCCTGCAGCTTGATATAAATAGAGGAATTTTACTGGCACCTGCATCTTTCCAGATGCATGTACTTAAAGGAACTATCTGACAAAAAAATTAAATAAATAAAAATAAAGCAAGCAATGCACTATGAATTATACATTTTGATGTTTTATCATTAATATTGTACAGTACATTTTGGTTCACACAATTAAATCCACTGTTTTCTCAAGTGTAAAATAAACCCACATGCAGTTCTTGATTTACATACATTGTCATGTCGTCATTATATTGCCTTTGAGGTGTTATTCCAGCTATAAGAGGCATCGTTTATACAATCAACCGGCGGAAATCTATTTGAAATAATTTCTCGTGATCCGTGTGCTGACGTGACTCGCTCGAAGCCGTGGAGCTGGTAACCTCTTAGAAGAGATCTGCGGCAGGTACTCACTGCAAAAGGTACAGAGACAGAGCAGCGAGGGGCATTCTGCTCCTCGCCGGGCTACAGGAGGGGCTGCGAAGGTTTGGGCCGAGTTAATTTCCTTATGCCATGTGACTGTACCCGTAGCCATTTTCAGTGTGCCCTCAAAGGCTGTCTCCTCCCTCCCTTCTCTGGTGAAGCACCTTTTGGTTTCAACAGTTCCTCAGTCAGACGCTGTGGCTCCTGCCCCTGCAGTGTGTTGGCTGCTGCGGTGCCGCCTTTCTGGCAGCTGTGAAGACCTCAGAGGCTTTGACACCAGTTTTTACTTACAGTACAAGGAGGCAGACCTATGTTTCTCTGTACTTTTTAAATATTGCATTTTGAGGTAAGCTGAGTGCTATCATATCAGGTGTTTCCCTTAATCTTTATTTCTGTTCTGTTGAATGCAGATGTCATTTAGAATGTAAAAGAGAGCTGTCAGAGCCTTCACTTCTCTATCTCCTGAGTGCTTTGACAGTTACAGTGTATGAAAGCCTGCGATCTGCTATCCATTACACTTTTTGGATGGGCTATTAAATATGACGACCTAGAGGGGTTTGCTTTCATGTGGTATTAGTGATACTACTGTGTTATATATACTTCTGTGTACATGTGTATATTTCTATTTCTTCTTTTCAGTTCTTCTGAAAGTAATTTAAATGTAAGATCTTTGCCTCCAAATACAGCATGGCTCAACATTTAATCTTTACTTTAGCTACAACTCCAGAAATATCCGTGCACTGTTGTGTTCTGTGTAAAAGCCTATCAGGTCCAGGTCAGTTACATTTACACAGTGTTTTTAAGTAGTGCAGGAAAGTGCCATGAGGGTTTTTTAAAATGTCCCTTACTTTCTTCACTGCTAACTACCTGTGTCCTTCAGGGGATCTAGTCATTTAGACATTTCAGTTCAATTACTGGATGATTATGTGCTTTGGGCCCAAGGGGTGGTGAGGAAGAAAAACAGTCAGGCCTATGGCCATAATAGAAAGTCCTTAAATAATAACCCTTTGAAGTTTTGTTTACTTTCCCACAGGCCTGCAAATATGTGATTATAAAATGTGCTGTAGTACATTGCAGTAGTGTGTGAAAAGGTTGAAAGGGAGAAATAATAGCTCTAAAGTAGGTTTGAATCTAATGTAAATCCATTAAAACTGATTTTGAAACATGGCATGTAAAGTGAGTTCTCAACACCAGGTGACTCCCTCGAGAGGTGTTTATGACATTGCTAAATCCGTTCAGTTCTGATAGCTTCAGAATTGGACAATCACTCATCATCTGTGCCACTGTCTGAAGAAAGTCCATTTAGAATAAACCAGCAGCTTTACCTGGTGACTATGCTGATGTAACACTTTCTATGACTGAATTATGGAGTAGATGAAAATTGGAGGGCTCTGACGGTTCACCTGCATAAGAAAATGAAGTACAGTGACAGTACGATCTTTTTTATTTAGATTTTTGCCACTTTTGTTTGAATATTGTATTTCAGAAGAAATTTGTTTTTAAAAAAGAAATTGCAGAGTTAAAAGCAGAGTTATTGATTTTCCCAGAATTTTTTTCCAAGTTTATTTCTTCTTTATTTTGATAGGATTGCAACAAAAGTAAGTTTGTGCTCTTCTATGAGTAGCTTCTAAGGCTATTAGATGGAAAAGACCACGTAGCCTTTCAGGATTGATCTTGAAAAAAAGAAACCTAAGATCTTTAAACCCCATAATAGCCTGTGGAAGCCTGTACACCTGTTTTGTGATATATGCAAAATCCAGTGTGTCTGATTCTTTTCAGAGATGTATAAAGCTAATTTTTTTCAGCATTACATTGCTTATTTTCACACCTTTGCTTGTATCTGTTCTCAGAGCAGATGATCTTGGTTTGCTTATTTTCACTGGGTTTGATTTCTGCTTCAGAGCATTTTTGTATGTTGCTGTTTCAAAGCTGATGCAAACCACTGGAAATTTGGGAGATCTGTGTACTGATGACATTAGTCCTGAATGAAATAACTTTTTTTTTTTTTTAATAGCATTTTGTGGGTTATTCACTAATGTCTTCTGCAACGTAACTTTGTCTAGATGGTTACATGAGTAATAATGATACCAAATATAATCTGTCCTTTTCATGGAAGCCACTAAAAGGCAATTGCAATTAAGCATGAATGCATAAAATATACATATTCTTTTGTGTTAGACTAATCAAGGCACAGTGCATCGGCTTTTGCTTGCATTTTCCAAAGCCATCTCAGATTTGAGTGTGTGACATTCTTTAAATAATATGGCAGGGGTCCTGGTTAGGAGCCCTCCAAGGAGAGGCCAGTTTCCATGTGGAGTGTTCTTGCAGCTCTGTAGGTGTTGGTCTTCTGGCTGATGCAGTATTGAGTTACTCTCCCAGCATGAAAGTAGCAGGAAGTGGGATTTCGCCATCTGTTCACTGAAATTTAAAAGCAGGGTCCTTTTTGGTCTGTGAGAACAGAATACTAACCCAGATTTACTGGTCAGATACTAATCTCTATAGTATGATTCTTCTAAATTTTTGTTTTCCCCACTCTTCTGATCAAGTTTCTTCTCGTAATGTTTCATGTGGCTTTGACTAGTTTCTCTTCATCACTGTGTGTACTCAGCTTCATCCCACAGGTAGGTGGAGAGACCACATTTTGGGAAAGATGCTATTCTAAGTAGAAGGTGATATCATAGCTAAGTGAAAAATAACAATATCCGAAACTGGATGTATTGTAAAAAAGGGAGAACATTTTACAAGTCTAAGATGATGCAGATTAGTATAATTTATGAAATGTGCTTCTCTATCCCACATCTTCATTAACTTTGGTTTTCGACTGGTGATGCAGCAAAACTGATTTTAGAATAGCACCAGGATGTCAGGACTGCAAATATGATGATATATGGCTAGTAGACCTAGTTATTTTCAGACAACCAATATTAGAATATGCAGTGATTATAAAAGCTGTAGACCTTCCCACTGGGAATGAAAAGCTCAAGTTACTCTGTTGTGAAGAGCCCTTATTTTTAAACACCTCTACAGTGCTGTCCAGTGCTATGCTGAATTACGGACAGCACAGTCAAAATGTATCTAGTAAGATTTATCCTAACTACTCTAGTTGTTACCTGGGTTTTTTTCCCTTCCCTGTGGAAAATAAAATTAAATTTGACTAGTTATACTCAGGTTGTCAGAATTTGAATGGTTTTTACTTCTGAATAAATGTCTTAATGTAAAACATTCAGGGAAAATTAATTGTTAAAATTATTAGTTCTTTTTAAAGAAGCATTTCTCAGACTAAAGTGTTCAGGGAACAATGTGTTGACCAGCACTACAGCATAAATCTGAACCAATTTAATATAGTGAGAGCATGGTGTATTTCAGTCCAGAGTGTTTGTGTCAGCATTGTCTGAAGTTGCAGGTGAAAGCCTGACAGGTTCCTGACCAGACTTGTCAGATGTAAGACACCTGTGGTTAAATGCCACATGGTCACTTGAGGAAGGAAGGTTGGAGTCTGGTTGCCTGCAACCCATCTGCTCTTCTAGGAGTCCAGAGCTGATTTATTTGCTCAGAACAGCGTACACTATGAAATCTTAGAGGCTGGTGGGACACATTAGGCAAATACAGGCCAATCTTCAGGGTCATGCAGGTGGAAGTCACCTCTCTTGGTACGCATGACAACTTGTCCAAAGCCACCTCTTTAACAGTGTGTACAAACTGAAGTTGGTATTAGAGCTTGTCATAAACCACTAAACTGGAATGGTACCTGTGTTTCCTACCCAGAAATGGTACCCATGATGGTGGAATCTGGAAAGCAGCATGCTACAACTCAGGTAGTCAGAAATAGTGCCCAAAGCTCATGACCAGCAGCTAGAGGTGTAGCCACTAGAGCATGCTCTTGGGCACAGTTCCTTACTCCCCAGAAGGGTTATCATCACAAGTAGTTGAGTTCTGTGCTATATGATCTGAGATGGAAGATGCAATAGCTAAGAGCAAGCAGTTTCTTTCAAATAAGTTCACTAGTGGGCTGGTAGGTGCTAAATCAGTTTGGCAAAATGTATTAACCTGCCAGCTGGAACTTCAGTTTCGTTGTATCATATTGTGTTCACCGTGGGTCAGAATCCATTCACCACTTGACTTCTCTTTCAGTGAGGTTTGGATAGTCAAGACTATGCAGTGATGAGATCAAATATCAGTCCTGGTGAATTACTTAAAAATACAAGGTGTTGTATTTTTGAATGGCAGGATAAGTTGCTTTGTCTTGGCAATGGCCAATGTACTCAGATACAGACAGGCAGATTGGATCAGATGCCATTTGCCCCATTCTGTAGCTAGTGGTTTTTTTTACATTTTTTACATTTTACATTTTTTACATTTTTACATTGCTGTAAACTCTTGAAGATAGTCTCTGGCAGGGAAACCCAGCTGGGAAAAAAAGATTTCTGCCATTGTTCCTCTTTTGCTCAGGAACTGCACAGTGTATTGGGACATGCAAAGAAACTGGGGTTTAACCTGAGCGTTTCTGAGGAGCAGTGTTCTGTCAAAACTAACTGCCTTCTTCAAGTCCTGGCTAGGCTTAGTTTATCACTGCACGGTTCCAACATGTAACATCTTTGTTGTCATGGAAGCACTGCTACAGGTTTAGTGTCAAGAACATCATCTTCTCCACACTCCCTGCCCAGCCTCCAGCGTAGCAAGGAAGACTGGCAGAGTGGCTCTGCAAGTAAGTATTGCTCTTCATGAAGTTGGAGGGTGGACTTGGAGGAAAGTTTTATGTTTTCAGAAATGTTTCATTTGTATGTCTCTTCACTCAAGTTTAACCCACTATGTATGGCAATACAAGGAGTGGCACCTGAAAATGCTGCCCTTTGCCTTCAGGGTCTTTGACATCTACTTTCTTAGTACTTACAAAGGTGAAAATGTTGTGTAGTAGATCACTTCTGTTCATCTCATTTCCAGGTGAAACTAGACCCACTGTAGGTAGGATGTGAGATTCATTAATAGCTTTTCTCATTGGTAAGTGACTGGTCTAAGTCACTCCTGAGGCATTTTCATTCTGGAGGGTTTTTTTTGCTCAATTTAGACCAAAGTACCTTAAAAGCAATTTAAGTCAAACTGGGAAAAGCCACTTTTATTCTCTAATAAGAAAATCTGCCCAGGGCTGCTGTGGCAGGGAAACTGTGTAATGCTACCGGTGTAACTGTAATGGTTTAACTGGAAAATTCTGTCAGTAAACAAGCTTTAAGTTTATTAATGTGCAAATACTGTCTCTAAAAAACACTTGCAGGCTCAGACACTGCCCACAACTGGTACATTACTTCATAGTCCAAGGTCAAATGCACTCAGCATGTTTGCAGTGGGCAGGCTGTATTAATAATTACACGTAGTAGCAGTGAGTGTGTAGCCTGATGATAAAGTGTGGTTCTGGGAGGCACTGTACAGCACTGTGTGTCTTTATGTTCAAGGGAAGGTTGTGTTATTTGCTGTCTCTAAAGTGCTACCTTGCTAAAGTTTGTAGCATTTAGCATTAACTGTTATTTCTTGTCACCACTTTTCTGTGGCGGGATAAGTGAAAAATTAGATAGCTTTGCTCTAAAAAAGGCAACAGGTCTAGACTTAACATTGTGCAGGGATATCCTCCACCCAAGTTTTGGGGGTTGGTGAGTGTCACATTTCACATTTTTAAGTGTGCTTTGACAACTGGGAGTCTGTAAAAGTGCAAAGAAGAAATAGAACTTAGGAATGACTAAGAATGGAGTCTAATGATCAGCAGCCATCAGATGGGTAAAAGCAGCACAAAAAAAGAATTGGAGCTTGGACATTTACTGTGAGAAGGACAAGGTGGGGAAAAGGAATAATAGAAGAATAATTGCTATTAGCAAGAGCAGATGTCAGAGATTTTCAAAGCTGAGACTGAGAGAGATGAAAAGGGAAAGGCTGGGAGGCCTGTTTGCCTGTTAGGAGACAAAAGGAGACCTAGCAAGGTAAAGCTCAAAGGGGCTCTGTGCTGGGAGATATGAGCATGCCTCAGTGATGTTTGGGAACCTCTCTGACCTCCTGCAAAAAACATGGAATGAGGCTGAATTTGTCTCAGGGTTTTGTAGTGGACAGCTGAAATATTTAATGTAAAGACTGCACAGGCTTGTCTATTCAAAAGCTGGAGGGTCAGAGAGAAGGAGGAAAGATAAGGATGGAAGCCTGAGCAAAGAGTTTGAGTGAAGTATGATCATGAGGGCTCTTGCTGTTGTTGCATATGATGGTGAGAGGAGCAGAGAGGAAAGCTTTGCATGGGGAAAACTTAATGGTTGTTTTATTGCTGCTGGTTGTTTTTTTTCCCACTTCAGTGTTTCTAAGAGCAATAACTACATCGAATTTGTATTATAATAACAATCAGAGTCCAAGGGCCTGGGTATGCTGGTTTCTGTAAAAACACATACTAACAGTAGCCACCACCATATTTAAGACAAGGCATAAGAAGGGGGTGTAAAAGCCATCAGAAATAGGGAGAAGAAGGTGCAATTTCATAGGCTATGCATGTACATAAATTGAGTGCTAGTGAGTAATTTAATTTTTAGAGTCTTTATAATAGATGTACTGCAGTCTCTACTGGCCATCCACCTAGCTGCTTGCACTTGGCAACTTCACTATTGATATCTGGGCATCATTTTAAGTGAGCACTTAAGGTTGAGTATCAAGGGAAGGTATTTATAGTTTCAGCAGAGTGGGTTGATAGCTATTCCAGCCCCAGATGGGAATTGGGTTACATGACAGATCAGGCTGCCTTCCAATTTTATCCAATACTAGTGATAAGGGGAGGGGGGAGGGAGGACAGCTGCAACCGTATAGTCCTTCTAGGGTTAAAGATCCTAATGCTTTAAAGAGAATGTCTAAAAGAAAATTTCTTTCTGAAATAATTTATGGAAATGCCGTGCTCCCTTTGAAGGTTCCATGTCACTGCATGGCACTACGCAATGTTCTCTTTCTTCACCTGTCAGGCAAGGACCACCTCGAAGAGTCTCACTGCTGATTACTAGTTAATTGTCATTAATAAGTGACAACTGACATTATGGGGGCTTAATGCAGAGAGAACAGAAAAGAGCCACAGATATTCTAATGAGCTGACTCCTACGTGCCCTCTATTGTTGTCGAAAATGAGGAGCTGTCGTCATTGTTCAGGAGATGGGCTTCAATTGCTCTGGAAAAATATTCTCTTTTAATTTCTTTATGCATAGATAATTCCTGGTGCACTCTCTCTCCCTCTCTCCGTCTGTCTCTCTTGCTCTTTCTTTCTCTCTCATACACACACACACAGACACACACACACACCTTTCTGTGAACACAGTGAAAACTTCCACTGATGATATACAATAGATATTAAGATACAGTAAAGCTTTTTAAAGTATTTCAATTAAGGCATGCACACATGCAAGCATATGTGTGCACACATACATATAGACTATCTACACATAAATGCAAATTACCAAGATGTTTATTTAATTTTTAAATCTCAGAAAAGAAGTGGGCACAGACAACTCCCAGAAGGAAAGGAACCAAAAGGAGATGGTCAAGACTATAGGAGCTAATATACAAAGTCAGGATTGAGGAAGACCTGTTCTGTCCCTAATTTGAGGAGTTTTGAAGTGATGCCAATGAGCAGATACAAATTTCAAATACAGGCACCTAAAATTAGGTTCTTGCTCCTTATTTAAATAGTAGCTTAATGACTTAATGGTTTTCAAAACTGTCAAACAGGCAGGCGCTCCCTGGGAGGTGGTGGTGGCTGCGGATGCTCAACACTGCCTGCTCAAAGTCAAAACCATTCTTTGCACACTTTTGGAAAATCTCAGCCAGCAGAGGGCCAGAAATTGGGGGAGATGTTTTAATGAGGCATCAAACTCCTGGCTGCATTTCCAGAAAAGCAGGAGTTCTGCTACACTAGACAAGCATGATCAGTGCAGGATAATCTTACTTCTGTGCAATGCCAGATGAAATATATGCACACATATACAAGAGACTCTCTACCTTTACAGGTTAGGGATAAGCAGGGTTCTGAGGGTGCTGCTAACAACCACAACCAGGAACCTTTCCAGAAGCTGGGAAATCAAGCATGATTCTTGAGGTAAAAATTCAGGTGAAACAACCAGAAGCCAGAGGTGTTGTTCAGATGATGCCAGCTTCTCCTACCAATTTTGGAGCAACACAATCACCTCCATCAAATCTCTTAAGTATGGACAGTACTTGAGGTCTAGATTTTAGAAGAGGAATTTCCTATTTTCACCAATAAATATCCAAGAGTTTCTATTCTGCAACAATAAAATGCATGTCTGTTGCTCTCTAACAACTTCTCTCTAACATTTAAGTCTGTGTGAGTTTGCCTGAGAAGTGGCTTATCCAGTGTCTTTCAACTACCTGCACAAAGGGGGCAGCCCATCATTTTACAGGGAATTTCCTTTTGATTGCATAGCTTGAGTTTAAAACTCAAGACTTACAGGAAAGAAAATGAAAATGAGATGCCTCTCATATTGTGCTCGCTGCGAAGACATTCATTAGCATTCTCTGTCTTTCTGCCTGCCAAGGCCCAAACAAAAGATACAGTCTGGAACAATGGCCTGAAATGAGGAACACAACCAAAGCAGCCGTGCAGGAAGCCTGCCGTTTCTCATGGTTTGGGGACCTGGAGCTAATATATAATGCCCTGAGCAGATGTGTGGAAGTGGAAAATGCCTCAAATGACAGTAGGTAATTTTTTTTTTTTTATGCTGGCTTCCCACTGTGAAGTCAACAGATACCATGTCTTACATTGCCATGGTGCAACTTGATGGGTCCTAATTCCCAGCTCTGTATGTGACTTTGGATATGACCTCTCTGTGACTGAATCTCCCCGTCTTTTAAAGAGATGAGATAATGCCTGTGTGGCAGAGAAGACACATGCTGTAATCGGTGGTGAGAGTTTGTAATACTGCGTAGAAAGCACTTCTTGACATTGCAAGTGTCTTTTCAGTTACTGCACTGTCTTTAAAATTTCCCTTTGGAGAAGGCAGTTGAAAAGATCACAGTCCAAGCATTTCACTTCCTGAGGCAAGAGGTCAGCTTGCTGCTCTTTGTGGTGCTCCTCTACCTTCTTATCCTCTGGGTTAGGAAGCTCCCCACTGCCCATCACCAAGCTCAGTCTAGGGTCACAGCTGCCAGCGCAGTTTCATATCCAAATCTATCACAACAGTTCTTACTGTCCTCATAATTATTCCCTTCTTGCTTTCTTTCTAGATGTAACAAAACAGTTTTGGCAGCTTCTGGAACTTCTCTGCCTGCTGGACTCCAGTAAATGCTGATGCTAGATACTAGTGATGTCAGCTGAAGTTAGTATGTTGAATGGAGTGGGTAAAAGTCGGGGTCCTTGATAAACTGTGTTTAAATAAAGCGGGGTGGTTTTTTGCTTTTAATACCATTTATCTTATGAATGCTACTGGAATGTAGGAAGAACTGATGAAGTCATTCCTGAGTGGAGTTTCTCGTTTTTGCATCGACAGTCCTGAGGCATAGAGTTGGAAATTTTTGTCTGCCCTCCCAAATGAAAGTCATTAACATTATTTGCATTGCATCTGTGTAGTAGAGACTGTCACTCAAGACCTCTTAGACATTTTAGCAAACACTTCCAAATGACTGGGACTCTGCCTGTGGTATTCTTTCAATAATTTACAATCATTAAAATGACATCAGACTATCTCCAGTTCTGGCATTCTTTCCGGTTGCTGTCTCTCAGATGTCTACGTGTGATGAAGGTAAAACTGGCTCTGCAATGATGGATGTCCCTTGCAGAAAGTGGTTTAGAATAACCCAGGACACACAACAAAGCCAGAACTGGAGATAGTCTTATCTCACATTTGGAGCTGTAAATTATTTAAGGGAGCGCTCCAGCTCCAGGAAACTGAGGTTACAGCAAATATTAAGCTTCCTGTATGGCTATTTTTCTTGTGTCAGGTGGTGTGGCACAGCTTATTCATAGGCATTCAGGGGCCATGGAAATAATCAGAAAATGAGGAAAATATTTCATTTTCTGTTGCTATTTCTCATGTCAGATTTCTAGAGAACTAAGGCTTGAGGTTTAGGCCCTTTGCATTGAATTCAGATGCACAAAAATCCTCTTGTTGGCTGTAAAATATTGCACCAAATTAATAGATGCACTGTCAATAAAGATTGCTGTGACTTCACAAAATGTTCCAAGCAACTACATATCATTTATAGATAATCACATGCAAGATGCTCTAATCCAGTGACTCTTAATAAATAGCTAACTCAAGAAACAACACGATGAAGTTGCAGTGCATGAAGTACTCAGTGATAGCTTGTGTAGTCTATCTTGCTTCAGTTGGCATTGAAAGCTTAAACATGTTCCCTTCCTTGCCCAGACATCCTTGCTTGATACATAAAATATATATGAAAAAAAACAAAAGCTGGGATAACAAATACTTATATGCCCAGCAGATACCAAGAGGAAATTTCTGAATTATCTTGGAGGGGGCTGCTTCAAGCAATAACAGCAGGGGAGGAGAATACCTCCTGCCCTCCTTGGCCAGCATCCAGGGAAGAAGGAGCCCCTTCAAAGGGCAGGCTAGGGCAGGAGCTCCTTTAGCCCCTCTAAATTCCATACCTCTCTGCTGCCTATCCCAAAGAGCTCTACAGAGTGAACCAAAGCTGGTCTTTCCCTCTCTCCCTTCCCCAGGGCAGCAGTGAAGCCTCCAGAGGCACGCTGCTCCATGAGGAACAGACAGACACCTGCCATCTCTCCTAAAGGGGCCCAGTGCCTCCAGGATCCTTCAGTCACTGCAGAGCATGCGGACATCCCCCATCTGTGAAGGAAGCACAACATCCTACCTCCTTTGCTAACTGACACAAAGAAAAGGAGGAACAAGAGGGAAGAAGGAAATCTGATTTTTCACGTCAAAGCATTAATTTCTTGAATTTGGAAAAGGAAAAAGTGTGGCTTTTGTTCCAGTAACAACTCTTGCTTTTAGCTTTTTTTAACATTGCCCTGATGGTAAATAAGTAAAAAATCATACTCATTTGTGAAAAAGCATTTTTTGCATAGTGTATGTAGCAATATCAGGAGATAGGGGTAGAATTTCAAAGTGGTACTTTTCTTTGGTTCTTTCCCTTTCAATAGCTGTTGTTTTGATTACTCTGTGCCTTAGGCTATCATTAGAATCTTTTTGTGTGTGGAAGTATTAAGTCCATAAATATGAAAATAAGCCTGTAATTGACCCATGGACTGAATTTATTTCCATTAGATTCTTCTGCTAGTATAAAAAGCACAAACTGGAAGAGTGATATTTATGTGCATATGAAGCTCCCCAGCTCTGATGGTATATCATATATTTGATAACAAGGTTATGCTCTTAAAGGGACTACTCAGCAAGACAGGGTGGGGAAAACAGGTGTCTTATTTTAGTTTTGAAAGCAAAATTGGGTACAGCCATAAAATACATGCACAGCACATACCATTATTTTGATTAATCGGACTGCTAGAGAACAGCTCATAATGAAAGCTGATCAGCACGTCCCAATCAGTCTCATTAGGTTCCTCTGCAGACACCTGGAGAAAGGCAGCCAGCAGAGGGTACTTTGAAGGCAAGAGGAGCTGTGATCTACCACGGAAAACACCGGGGTTGCCACACCTGCTTGTGTGCTGTAATGCAGCTTTAGGGCACGCAGGGAGGTTTCTCAGCTAAATGGGACATAAAGCTCAGCTGCCTTCTGGGGAGGCCATGTGCTGTTGCCGTGCCCTATGCATCATGTGTAATATTCCAGTTGTTTCCTCTGTTTGTGGCCACAGCTGTGGTTCTGCTGAACTGCTACATAAAGCTTTCCAGGGATGCTGTTGGTTTTTTTCCTTCTGGATTTTTCCACCTTCCCACTGTGTGAAGGGACCATATGGCACAGCTATTACATCAGGACCTGCAGGCAATTCCCACTCAGGCAGTATACCAGAGCAGGGCTGCATGTCGAAGAAGAAAATGAAGGAGGGAGGGAGGGGAGAAGGTGGGCGAGATTACTTCCAAGAACAAAAATCACAGAATATTCAGGGCTTGTGTCGTGAGACAGGCAACTCCCCCTCACCCCCATGAGCTCTGCTATCGTCTGCCACAGTCTGTTTTCTCCAAGATGTGGGTACAGTTTGTCACCAAGGTCAGCTTTGCAGCTCACAGGCTCCTCAGTGCCCTGGCCCTGCTCAGGGAGTGACTCTGGGCAGCCACCTTCCTCTGGCTGCCATTTGGAAGGTTTATGGAAAGGCATGGCATGGAAGGGGTATATATGTTCCTAGATAATTTACACCCCCATTGCCTGCCAGTCTCTCATTTTTTTTCCTCATATGCGAGGGACTGACCAATAAAATAGGCCAGAAGGGAATCATACAATTAAACAAAGTGTAATTCAAATATTGAGGTTTTGTTTGTCTGAATTTAATCTAAATTTGCATCAAGGGGGTTAAAAGTGGAGAGGTCTTTCAACAGCCTTCCCATTTGTTTCTCCTAGTAGCTGTGGCGACCATTATTAGCACTGCTTTGAATTAATGGTCAATTGTCCTATCATGGTTTAAGAAATATGATGGGCTGTGAGACCAATCCCAAATAAGATTCTGAGTACATAACACATCTAATTAAAAAGAAAGGAATTAAATGGTGGCGAATAAAATTGGTACCTTATCTCTAGCCAGTGCTGCAAAAAAATAGACAGGAGTCTTGATCGTGAAGCTCTTCCTCCTTCGAGCAGGAGGTCTCTGTGGTGCAGGTTATGAGGACAACCCTACAAAAATTACCAGGAATATCATTATGTCATTGGCCATGTGTTTGTCTCCAAGTGAGACTTTCTTGATGTTATGTGGATTCTCATGACTTCACAGTGTCTGTGTGCTCACAGACACTGGGTGTAGTACACGTTTCTTCTCCACGGATGCAGTCCATTCACAAGTGTTGTTCAGCCAGTATTGAGAGGGAGAAGCACCTTCAGCATTGCTGACTTTTTGCACTCCTTGGCAGATAAATAATAAGATTATAAGATTATAAGATTGGCTGGATGTTGAAAGCATCTTTTTGTTTTTAAATGCTATGCAGCATTGTAACCAAGTATAAAGAAATAACTGTTCCATTTTACAGACCTCAGAAACCAGAACAGAACACCCAACCTCATCGCTGGAAACACAAAATCATCAGCCTGGCACAAGTGGGGTTCAACTACACCCATCAGCAACCCAAGCATTGGAGCCCTCTCAACTCCACATCAGGGCAGGGTATGACAGAACAACAGGCTCCTGTTGGCTGGGTGGGTTTTCTCCTAGCCAGAGTAGGCAGCTGCACATCCAGACCTGTAACCAAGCACAGAGGTGTAGTAATGTAAATGGTGTGTGAAGAGCAGCCACAAAGCTCCTGTGGATGTTCGAGCTGTCAAAGCAAAGTGGCTTGTTAGTGCACAGCAACATCTGGTTTTGTCAAC
Organism: Prinia subflava; assembly: GCF_021018805.1. Taxonomy (NCBI): domain Eukaryota; kingdom Metazoa; phylum Chordata; class Aves; order Passeriformes; family Cisticolidae; genus Prinia; species Prinia subflava. Next base: position 59,128,860 of record NC_086247.1, read on the forward strand.
AGTCACAATTTCATTGCAAAATTTGCAATACCTGGCATTGTCATTGATGTCCTAGTGCCTGTAGCCAGGTGATTAGGGAAGACACATGTAAATAAAGTTTCTAGCCCTTAGATTTGCTGATAAAAGTCTTAAGATGTCATCCTAAAGCCTAGTTGCAGTGCAGAAAATCAACCCTCTTTTCAAAGTCTCAGAGTTACTGTCAGGAATTTGTTGGTTACCTATTTTCAAACTATTGTTTCAATTCCTTATGCTCCTGCACTAGTCTCAGTTCATCACGCTGGAGTCATGACCAGGTGGTTATTTGGATGCAGTACAGCCAGCATCACAAGAGGGACACCAAGGGGGTAAGAGCAGGAAGCAGTCTTCAAGAAAAAAAACAGCAAAATCAGGAGAGTCAAGACTTTCTCTTTTATTGGTTATATCCAAGGGAAAAGGGGGGCACAAAGATGTGCTAAACCCGCTGGAAGGTCTCCAGCACGTAAACCACAGCAGAGACAAAGGCACATTTCTGGCCGGGGATAGAAGCCAGGGGAAGACTCACCTGCAGTCAGCAATGGAGAAAGGGCAAGAGCACCACAGGTGTTGTGCAGTCCTCAGTGGGAGGGGAAGGCACACGCCCTCTCAGAGGATGTCAGGAACAGGGTGTGAGGAGAAACCACAAGTGGTTTTCTGGGCCACTCTGCATTGCTCCTCTGAGACTGCTGATGGAGGAGAAGAACAAGAGTGGGAGCTGGAGGGGTCTGTGGATAGTTAGCTTTCTACAGCAAGGGGCACCATGTGCAGCACTGAGCAGAAGAAGTAGCCACAGAACTCCCATTAACAATAACGCAATTGCGTATGTGAGTTCTATTCACTGTACTGAAAATTTACCCCTAAGGGTCCACATAAATTTGAGCTGTTGACCGTGTGAAATGTTCTGTTATGGGCAATAAGGACACTGAGAGGCAGATACATGTTTTCCTAAGCTCTGGCCACATACCAGTATCTGTCTGCATAATTCTTCCATTTTTCTTCCCATATTTTTCATACAATGCACACATTGCTTATAGAGAGCAGGCAAAAATGGTTTTAACAACAGCACACTTTGTTATTAAATTAGGCCTTGGAACTGTAATTCCCCATCTCTGTATTTTGATAAGAAACCCTCTACAATGTTATCAAACTAATATATTGTAGCAAATTTTATATCTTCTGTCTCTGCCATGTATAATATGAACTGTATGAGAAAGAGCTAACTTGCTAGAGAATTTTTTTTTTCTCTCTCTATTTCTAAGAAACAAACAGTTTACTGGCAGGTTGAGTATTCATGCTGCTGAATCTTACCTTTTATTTGATTATGTAAATGGAGAGGGACTATACTCTGGTTCATCTTGGCAAAATTTAATTTGTAGTTGATGCCTAAAACTTTTGAAAGCACAACCCCCAAGATTAGCAATTGTCAATAATGCTGTGTATTCTCACTCCCTCTCTTTCTCTACCACTTTCTTTCTTTCCTTTTCTCTCCCCCCTGCCCTTTTTTTTTTTCCTTTGTGATGTTGTCAGGCTGTCTTTCAAATAACTGGAGCAGAGTTTTGCAAAGGAGGTATATATCCTCTCAGCAGACATGTTCAGCATTTTGAACTCTAGGATCATAAACAATGGACATGAGTATATTTTAAAATGAAACTTGGAGTAATTTATCTTAATTTAAAACTGACTATTCCTGCTCCAGCTCTTTTTTCTTTTCTCTTGGAATACTACACATATAAATCCTCAGACAATCTCCTGGTAATTCATATTAATACACTTGGGGAAATGGTTTGGATTCAAAACAAATGTTCTCACAAATGTAGTTATCTCATCCTCCTCATTTCCTAGATCTTCAAATCCAGCTGGTTTAACTGTTTAACACCAGGAAGCAGTAATGGATTTTCCCTGCAATGCTTGGGAGTGGCTGTCTGGACCCAGAGAGGAGAGTTGTCTTCCTGCATTCACCTAAACTCCACCAAAGGGATCCATAGTGGTGCCTGCAGGCATGGGGAGAGCAGGAATGGCAGGAGTTACAGCAGGGATCCACAGGATACTCAGACTTTGCTTATCTTGTGGGGTTATTCCCTTCAGCAGCTCCAGGCAGAGGCAGAGTAGCAGCAGAGGAGTCAGGTAGTAAGCGCTTAGGGAGCCTAAACCCACACTGCAGCAAGATTGACCTCCTAGAAGAGCAGTTTTCAGTTTCCTTGACTAACATCTTTCTCGTTTCCCTGGTGGTTTTTTTTTCCTGTTTGTCTTCGCTTGGGAGGAAAATAATGCAGAATGTGTTTCTTCTTGTAAGACAACTCTTGGTGCACTAGACAAGCTTACCACACATCTGCAATTGCTGACCAGGATATCTTTTTTATCTTGAACCTGGAGAGGAGTTTGGAAAGCGTCATCCATTTATTTTGTTTGCCTTTCCTTTCATGCCCTGCACTGTTCTGTCCATAATAAACCCAGAAATCACATGTTCTGAAGCAGTGCAACAATGAGGTGTGCACACGATCTCATTCGGTATAAACCCTTTTACTCGAAAATTAAACTTTAATTGAAAAATAGGTCTCTGAAGAAATCCCCAGCCAGTGTCTGCCCAATTACAGCAATGTAGCTGTTACAATGGAAAGCTGTTAATGTTAGCTGCAGTCCATGTGGTATGTGGAATATGTTTCAGATTTAACATCAGCATTCAAGGCCATGACTATGTTTTGATGCTCCAAGCAGGAGATTTTATGCATTTAACATCAATTTTATGCATTATAGATCTTGCTGTACCTGAGCAAGGAAGTAACCATATGATTCTGTGTTATTCATTCTGAATTAACTGTGAACAAAATATTTGCATCAACTATTCATACAGTGACTGCTTTTGTTATGTGTCTCTAGGAAGCAACTAAGAGACTCGGTGTCTTATTTGATTGGCTTTTAAGCAGAAGGCTTTCCAGGTACTATAAGCCATGAAACGAAAGCGCTTGGTCTGGTAGCCGCATTGACTCCCTGACAGAACCCGACATTTCTGCTCACATCACTGTGGTGGAGGCAGTTTCATCTGTGATCTCTTGTTTGTCTCTTGAGCGAAATGAAGCTAACATGCTGAGACCTGTCTTCAGCTAGTCACACTTTGGCATGTATGTGTGGGTTGTTTTTGTGGTCATAAAATTTTGAGTGGTGTAGAGCAGCGAGTGTGTTAGAATGATACCTGATAACAATGCTGCATCTTTACGACATGTCAGGCGCTGTCTGATAAATCCTCTTGCTTTCCTTTCTCTTCCTCAGGATGTTTTAACTTCCAGAAGAAACACTGATTTTTAATGTAGAGGTGGGGGTGCAACCACTCAGCATATGCCAGGAGCAATGTCATACCCCGAATTAAAGCAATCCATAAGGTAAGCAGGGGTTGTAGCAACATGGGAGCTTTTCAAAACAACCGAAGGCACCTTTTTTACATTTTGCTATTTCCAGGCTAGTTGGAAATGAAAAAAAAAAAATAAATTTGAAAACAATTTAGTCATCAGCACCTGGATGTTCATGGCACTTCCCACCCTCACCCCTCTGAAATTTTGTAAGATTTTAATATGCGTATTTAGAGAGCTCTATCACTGCAGCACAGAAGTAGCTGTTACAATATTGATGTTGTTTTACACAGTTGTAAGTTATAGTCCAAAGGAAAGGTTTAGGGCAAGATATAAAAACAGGACGTAACTGAGTGATTTAGAAGGAAAAAGGGAGGAACTTCCAGGAAATGGCTTTGCTTTGCTCCTTTGTAGGAGCAAAAGGAGGCAAAGACTGAGTCCAAAGGTGAAGACCAGAGCAGCAGAAATATGAGTGGGTAGGCACATTTTTGATCATAAGTGTTGTGAAAACATTGTCCACAATTAATTTGATGCCACAAAGATTGTTTTCAAAGCTGCCCATTCTGTGAAGAAAACCAGTTGCCTCAGTGTGCAGACGAGCTTCTAGACAGATGAATGGAAAACAGCTCAGTGATGGTGATGCAGGATTGCAGAAATAACCTTACTTCCTACTGTGGGTAGAAGGATGTGTTCAGGTGCAATCACAGGTTAGGGAATGAGTAAATTGGGCTATCCCTCAGTCTGCTGTTTATTTCTGGGAAATTCATCAGTTTCTCATTCTTTCCTACTCACAACAAGCTAAAGCCCCCCCTTGCTCTAACACTGGTTGAACACTTTCCAGCTTTAATGCCACCCTGATGCTCTGCTGTGTGCTGCAGCAAGTCCACTTGAGGAGGTCACAGCTTCCTTTGGGCTTACAAGGACATGAAAGAAAAACATCGCCCGAGTCTTTTCAGTAAGATGAATCTCACAGACAAAGAACCAGCATGGAAGTCACCTTAGACACAATCCCCCAACCCCTTTCTTGTATGTTTGGACGTGTTTTGGAGTAATGCGTTCCTCTGTTGATTCTTTCTTCTAAAAGATAGGCAGGAATGCTTTTTTCACAGGGAAGTGACAAAGAAAACAGTTACACTTTCTTTTCCAAAGTATTTGTAAAAGGGTGCTTTCTTAATGCTGAGGTGTGTGCTTTTATAACTTTGGCATTTTAGATGTACAAGAGCACAACAGGTCCTTTTCATTGGGAGGGAGGTCATGATTGCTCAGGGAGTGCAAAGGCTGTTTCTTCCACACCATGTCTGCTGTGCCCTCAGAACCTCAGAAGTGGAGCTGTGTGTATCTGGAGTTTTCCAGCCATCTGCAAACGCACTTAGATGCTGCTGACTTGTCTCTCATCTTCTCCCTCCATATTCCTGCCAAGAGGAAATGTCTTGCAGTTGTCTCATCCACAGATCAGTCCATGCTGTAGGTTCCCAGCACAAAGCAATCTGTGACAGGCTGTGTGGTGCGATCACTGCAGGCAGCCTGACTTCACATTAAATGCAATTCTTTCCATAATTCTTGTTGCTTATTAATGTGTTGGAGGCCTGATCCTGATTCCTTTGAAGGTGGTGACACAGCTCCCACTGAACATAGCAGGAGGTGAAGGGCAGCCTTTGCTGCTTGACAAAAACAAAACGTTACGGTACTGGAGTTGCTGGAGAAGCCTAAATACGGCAGTTCTTAAAAGCGGCACTTTCTTCTTCCCCCTAATTTTCTGTTTTTAAAGCTATAGCTCCTAATTATGGCATAATTTTAAAAACCTATGGAGCTGTTCTTTCCTGGGCCTGCTTTTTGCAAGCCTGGCACGTGGCTCCCCAAGCACCCCCAGCTGGGCAGGTGATGCCTCTGTGGTCAGTAGCTGAGTGTGGAGCCTGGCTGAGAACCAGACCTCCTGCCTTCTCTGGTGCCACCACAAGAAAGCTGCACCTCTGCCCCCTCTCCTCAGCATTCCCTTCATCCCTCAGTACCCCCAGCCCTCCTTTGCACCCCTGGGGTTTGCTTTTTGGGTGAGCAGCCTACCTGCCCCGTGTTGCAATCACCTCCTGCAAGCAGAACTGGGGCTGTGACTTGAGTGAGCCCACAGCCCTGAAAGCTGCCTGCCTGCCTCGCCTGGGTTTCAGCCTGCCACCACCTCACCTATCGAGCTAAATTTCCCATTACAACTTGAATTTAAATATTCTAATAAATTTGTTTTAGAAACTCTTACAGCTCCCTTGTGCCATTTGCAGGGAAACACTCTCTGGGTTTTTTTCTGGGAGATGGAGATTTCTTTGTGCTTGGGGTGACTGATTGAATTTTACCTGCGCTAAATTATATTTGCACATTCTAGTAATTGCAAAGGGCCACACAGAGAAACAAAGCATTGACTGCCGTTGTACTGGGATTTCCCAGACGTATAATTTCAAATTGATATGAAAAAAACCCTTGCAATGCATTAATAATAGCAGAAAATGTAACTCGGTTGGCCAACAGTGAACAGAGGCTTTTTTTTCCTGAGCTGCAAAACAAGCTGTAGACCTCAGGTGACTAGCATTTATTGTTAGAATGGGTTTTCTATCGCATTCCTTCTGAAATACGAAATAAAGATTTATACTGAACAACTTTGTTGTATATAACAGATCTGGATCTACCTGGGAAGCAGTGTGGGTTTTTTGTTTTGTTTCTTTTTTTTTTTTTTTTTTTTTTTTTTTTTTTTTTGGAAGTCAAAGCAAAAGGCTTTTGTTTAATTTAAAGGTACTTTTGGGTTATTCAGTCTTCTGGCATGTCACCTGTCCTTTTTTCATGGCTCAATGTTATCTCGTGGTTGGAATTATGACATTGAATAAGAAATTTTTGGCAAGCAGCACATACTTTTCAAGTCATGTCAGAGTGAACCAAGAATGAGAGGGAATGATACTCAGTGAAGATACCAGTGGGGTCCTTACATATTTATTAATAAAGCACAAAGATTAGCTTTTTAAGGGTGTAGGCTTTTAGAAAGTGTTGGTTTTCCCAGTCTCGACAAAATCAAAGGAGGCCAAAAGCCCTGATATATATTTAATAATAATAATAAATCTAACATGCTATAATAAAATATTAGATGCATACAGCTCTGCCTGGCTAACTGTAAGGTGGTCACTCATGGGCCTGGAGCATACATGTATGTTAAACATAAATAATTCACTGAAATTGTGCCAGGGAAAGAAGGTACTGGCTTGGACAGAAATGGACACAAAAATTATGAGCATGTCAGCCTGAACAGGAGCCTCAATGTCTGGCCAAGCAGCAGTGGTACTTTCTAAACGAAGAGGGGTCACTGACAAACCTTAGCCTTGGGATATCACTGCTTTGGGGATTGGATTGGCACCCTGGTGTGGCCAGTCTCTGTCCTCAGTGGAGCACACTACGAGCAGCTGCTTAACATCTCCTTTCTGGGCGTTCCGGGTGCGTATTGCCAGCCTGCATCACATCACTGCACTCCTCCCTGGAGCCTGCAAAGCCAACACTGCAGCCTGGACGATGGGGTGTTTTTCAGGACCCTGAAAGGCTGCTCTAAGGGGTATTACCACTGCTGCCCGCTGCAGATTTCCAAAGGTGGCCACTGCTGCGCAGCAGGTCTTGGGCTGGTTGCTGCTGCTGCTGCTCTAGTGCAGCCAGGACTGAGCTGGGTCTCTGTTGCTCAGGAAAGGTATGCTCTATTTTCTTGGGCTGTGTTGTATTTTCCTAGCAAAATACTACCAGAAGGAATAACAAAACTCTATTATCACCCCCATTTTTAATGGTCTGAGCAATTTTAACTGGAAGCCACCTCCTTGTCTGTGTCTTATAAGCACTTCTCCCTTTCCACTCAAACGCTGGGAGTACACAGCTCAACTATCGCTGCCTTCATGCTTCTGCAAATTTTAATGCATTATTAATAATTTTGTAACATATTTCTTCAAGCTCTTTAGCAGAAAATGTTATTTCAGTGCTGCCTCTGATAAGAGTCTTAGTCACCATGTGCACTATTTCCAAGCTACCACACAACCTGAGCTTTTAATTTGTTCCCCCTGTTCAAACACAGGAAGGACCTTCTGAGAATAATATTCCTCATTATCTGATTGCTTTTGTGAATCGTTTCCTGCGTTTCTAGGTATGCTTATCATCATATCGTAGACAGTACAGATGGGAGACCTATTAACTAATCTAGTGCACGCTCCCCCTCTTACCCTCACGATGAGACATCATTTAATTTGTGGAACGTATTCCCATCCAGATAAATCTGTACTGGTGCTTTGAAAAAAAATAAAAAACCAAACAACAATGCCAGGGAAAAAACCACCAAAAAAAAAATCCCCACCAAAAGAGACATTTCCATAATTGCTAAAGAAAGCAGTCTGTCACTTGTCTCAGGTCACCTCTGCCTATCCACAACTGCCTTTGCAAAAGCAGGGTCCAGTGAGGTGACCAGGGGATATTCTGGGTGAACCACAAGGGTCTTGCTCCCTCTCTTGTCTTTGCTGTAGGGTGCATGAGGAAAAAGACCCAATTAGCTGAAAATTGCTAGCAGGTAAATGATCTTCACTGTGGGCCCAGAAGCTGCCAGATGATGGTGTAAGGAGATGCTGAGAGGTAGTCGCAAAAGGATCTGTGAAGAAAAGGAGATTGACAATTTTTGACTGAAAACGTGTTTGTTGAAAAATAGTGAGCTGACAAAACTGAAATACTTCAGAATAACACTTCAACTTCTTCAGAATGTCCTGATTTTTCACAAAAAACGTGAAATAGAAAATGCCTATATAATTTTCTGCAAGTGTTAACATTTTTTCAATTGACAAATCAATTTTTTCTCTCAATTTTATAATTGGATCCTATTTTATTTTCACCAAAATTCTGAAGAGGTAAAAACAGAAAAAGTGTGTGGGAGGAAACGATGCTGGCACTTTTTTTCTCCTTTTTTTAAAATACATTCTTTCTGGAAAAAAAAAAGATAAAAAGATGGGGAGTATAATTATTGCCTCATGCTCTCCCCCAGGAAAAAGAAAAAAAAGAAAAGCTTTGTACCTTTATATTTCAAAATGTTGTGCTCAGACACTGCATAAAGATGCTCAGGCAGGACTAAAATCTTTTGTTTCCTTTTAATACCATGTATTCATGCACATATTGGTATGTATTATATGTAATCTAATAAGTATATGCAGTCCTTAATAATGGCAGAGACAAATTGCCTCATGAATGGTTGTTCATACCCCATCCTCTGTTAGCAGGAGTGAAGAGGTTTTAATCTGCCCTCCTCAGAAAGTGAGGGGGAGGCAAAAATACCCCAGTGCCCTGGGGCTGCTAGCAGGGCATTCAGTGGGGTTGGGGGAAAGGCTCACCTCTGTGAGCCCACTGTCTGCGAGTGGCCAGACTCAGACGAGCAGAAAAGATCATTTTGTGGTGTTGGGGTGATACTTATTCCATTCAGGCAGTTACCAGGGTGAGAGTCCATCTCTGTGTAATGTGTGTGAGCTGAGGCAGTGTCACGAGGAGGGCAGTGGGATGGCTTGGTTGAGAAGGCAGCTCTTTGCTACACTGGTTGCCATTGCTTGGTAAGGAAGCAAACGGGGATTAAAAAATTAATAGTGGTGAAGTCTGGCCACTCAGTGCTTCATGAGAGAGGATTCCTTCTTAGGGCCAATGATGAAACATCTTCAAGTCTTTACAGGGAGGAAAAACTTGTCATTTTTGAGGTGTATTTTTCCTTTCTGAAAGCTTCAGTGTTCCATATTTCAGACAAATGAACCATTTTTAACAACCTGGAGCATGAGCCTGCAGATTCTGTACATGGTGGCCACAGAGTCCATGAAAGGGAAGGGTGCTGGGCTATCACTGTGTTTCTCCAGCTCTAAGCATTTTGTCACATGTAGTCTGCTCCAGTGTATCAGTTTTTGTAGTCAGGGGACAAAGGGGAACTGTCAGTCTCAGATAACTGGCTTTGCTGTATCCTGAAGGGTAGTGCCCATTTAATTCTGTCTTTTCTGTAGCTCCAAAGCCCACCTGCAGACCTCTGCCTGTTCTCTGCTGACATCTCTGGAGAAGAGCAGCCCTTGTGCTATTCCCTTGTGGATGTGCTTCCTGCTCTTTATTAGCAGTGCAGAATCCATTTCCACACGCCCCAGTCCGTGCTGCCGGCCTGGCGTGGGCGGTCACACATCAGCCGAGGCTGGGGTTATCCCTGGGGGCTTGAGCACTGTCAGGGCAGTGGGGAGAGGCTGGCCCTGGCTGGGGCACCCCAGGGTGGGGCAGTGGGGGGCTGCCAGCTCCAGCAGTGCCACGGCACGGCGGGGACATGGGTACAAAGCAGAGGGGTGGACGGGGGCAGGCAGTGCTCAAGGAATGGGAGGAAAATCCCCCGATAACCAAGGAATTTTTTGCTGTGAAATAGCATTTCCCTGTCTCAGCCAGATGCAGATGATGGATAAAATGATAGTTGTAAAGCAATATTCATCTCTGGTGATGGCTTCTTCCAGGTCAGGGAAAAAGCTGGGTGTTGCAGGGATAAAGGGAGGACAAGGGGGAAAGAGGAGGGAAAACAGTGCTAGTGGTGAGGTTTTGCCTGCAAATCTCTGTGGCTGGCAGTGACTACTGCAGCAACAGCTAGACTGAGAGTACATTGCACTTTTTTGTTGACTTTTCAGTTTTTTAATTACCAGCAAGTTGGTAATGGCATGCAGAATCAGATTCTGCTTCCCTTCACACTCCAGACACTCATGTTTTGACCACAGGGCCATAAAATTATCAAAGGAAAATATTATTGGCTGTAACCACCTCAGTAATATTTTTACAACTCCTGATTGACCACAAATCTATATTTAATAAGAAAAACAAAGCAAACACACACCCCATTCACTTCAGCTAGTGCTATACATTTAACTGGGGAAACACATTCATTTTATAGGGAGGCAGGAATTGCAGACCGTGCCTAGGAAAATATGCTTATTATATCCATGACTGGAAAAAAATATAAATTTTCCTTTTTAGGTATTTTCATAAGTTGTCTCAGGCTTTATCAGCTCAACTGGTCTCCTGATAAATTATTGCAAATACTGTACTCTACATAGCCATTGTAGTGGCACATTAGAGAGACACTTTTATGTTTTCAGTACCTTACACAACGTAATTCAGAAATTAAGTCTTGAGCGGCTTAAAAATCACCTCTTCAGGGATTTGGATTCCCAAGGAAGCATAACACAGCCTGAAAGAGTCTTGCCTTCTCTTCTCAGATTCCAAGACAGGGAGGTCCTCCTTTTCAAGCTTCTAGAGAGGTGTTAAGGAAAACTGAGATAGCTTTGAACATTGAGGAAAATGCTTGCAGCCACTGGGAAGATACTTTGAGGTAGAGCAGGGGCTTATGGCTTCTGTCAGGACCTTCAAAAGAAAATATATTCCCTGCAGAATTAGCCTGGGTCTGGATGCTGAACTGCACCTGGTTCCCACTCAATCCACTACAGGCACTTGTGTCTATAGAGGGTGCAGCCTTGATGATCTCAAGGTGGCAAGAGCAGGAGCCCCAGGGGGTGTTTTACTGTGAGGTGTGGGGCCTCTCTGTGTCAGGTGCAGGAAAGCTCCCTGCTGCTAGCATGCCCACCTGCTGGCATGCCTGCCATGCCTCCTCCTTGTTCCTGCCTTCACAAAGCACAGCGGAGTGAGCCCCTGCTGCTCCTGGCTGCAGGGATGCAGAGTGTACAGGGTGGTGCCAGGGCAGGAAGGCCTTTCCACCACGGCCTGTGATCAGAGGAGAGGGGGGCAGCTTGCTGCAGTGAGGAGATGTGTGCTGGAGACTGCATGGAAAGGGCTGTCCTTGGCCACAGCTACAGCTGTGCACCAGCAGGTGTCCTGGCTGTGGACCGGAGTGTCTGAATCAGGATGAATGACACAATGCATGGAGTGATTCCTGCCTGATGCAGAGATGTGTGGGCTGGAAACTACTCTGGACACCCCAGAGAAGTTATGGCCACTGTCATGCCAGGCACACAAGGGAGGCTGTGCCAGCCCAGCGCTAAGTTCATTCAGGTCACATCTGTGGCTAAGACATGTGATGTTGACAAGTTAACAGATAGCACCTTGCAATTATTTTTGCTGCCAATATACCTGAAATTATAGAAGCCACACATAGCAGCTAAAAGGAGGTGGCAATTGTGTCCCAAATTTGCTTCTTCTCAGGCAAGAATACATGCCCACTGAAAAGGATGCCTCTCCATCATGCAGTATGGAATCCAGTGTCTTGGACAGATGGGTGTCTCCACGGACATGCAGGAGCCTTTTTCCTAACATCTCATTTGCCCATTAGCAGCTTGCCTACTCTGGATGGATTTCAGGAATCCAAATCATCTTCCAGCCAAAGAAAAGTTGCATGATAGGAAAAAACTGCAGTAGATACAACCTATCCATCTACGTAGAAGGTGATCAGGACTCTGGCATACCAGATCTTGAAGAGAGGATCAGGTTTTCTCTGGGAATGGGTCTGCCTGGCTACTTTGGTATCACAACCTCTCTTCTATTGCTACAGGTCTGTGTCCAGGTGAGTGGTGTTGATAAGGACTCTAGGTAGCTTCAGATCTTCACAGGGCCAGAGCCCCTGGGTTGCCTGATAGCTCTCCCTCCAGCTGGGGGAGGCATCAGCAAGATGAGTGTGACAGTACAGCACTGGAACCAGTAAAGGAGCTCATGCTGTGATTTGTCATACACTGGCCATCCCAGACAATTGTCTTTGCTGCTGCTGGGCTCACATCCCTTGCTGCTGTTCTTCTTACAGACACTCCATCCATTTGGTCTCCATTTGCCTGCCTCTGTCACTGTCTCCCCCTGAGCTGTGCCTCCTTTTCCTTACAGCAGATGATCTGTTGGTCTGATGGGTCCCTCTGAAAGCAGGTCACTTCTGTGTCTTGTGGGATGATGTCTCTGCCACAGCTTATGTGAGAGTATTTCTCTGCCGAGTCAGAAGGCCCAGCTAAAGGAGTGGAAAATCATATTGCTGTTTTCTGCCTGCATGCAGGAAAAATGAAATCTCTCTCATTTTTCATTCTGTAGCACAGCAAAGCCAAAAGTTGCTACTTTTATCTAAAGCTATGCACATAACTGACTTTTCACTTGGCTGGCTGCGTTGCAATATTGGAGGGAAAAAGTCTTCTTTGTCTGAAGAAACTTTTTCTATTCTTAGGCAAATATAAAAAAAACCCTGAAAAATTTAATTTGTGGCCAAGTGAAACATTTCATTTGACTTAAATGTTTTCTTCGCTATAAAATGAGAATTCACAGCATTTTCTTTTTATGAAGGAAACCAAAATTTTTCTGTTTTGGATAGAGTCAAAACTTTCCAGTAAAAAGTACTCCATAATTAACTTTTATCTATGGAATATGCTTCAGTCTTTACTCTCTTCCTTGGTTTTGGGACTTTGACTTGACAGGAGCTCAGTGAAGACTCCAACAGGAGGAATGCAGCTCCCTCCTGAAGCAGGAACCAAACATGAGAAATGCACATAAACCTCCCTCCCCCTGGTATCTCATTGCATGCCTTTGAACAATTTAACTCTGTGAATAAAATCACCTTGTAAAGTGCAAGGGGAGTGTACGACAGAAACAAAATTAAAGGCACATGTTTATGAACAGCTCCTGGTCCTTCCTCAGTTTATGTGCTGAAAATATTGTTGTGTTCTGTTTCATGACTTGGCCAGTGTTAAAAGCACTGAAGCACTTTTATTCACACATCATCAACTTGTAGGAAGAAAATAAAAAATAACAGTGCCAGCAACTTTGATACCATATATGTGACAAATACTGTCATGCAATTAAAAAAGTGCTGTAAACTGTGTCTTCCTGGACCTTGTAATTAACCACCAAGACAAGCCAAGTACTTCCTATTGCTGAAGATCAGAATACGTGAATAACTGAGGCCTCTGAATGCGTCCTGTGAAGAGCAAGTGTTGTGCCCTCTGCCCCACATTTAAGATCATCTGCATTTAGTACCTCTTAAAACAATATTTTCATGTTTTGTTATTTCATAAAGGTCAAAGGAGCTCAGCTGCTGCAACTTTTCCTAAGGTATGTTACTGTGATATACTGTGCCATAAATGCTAAATACAAATGTGTGGATATGTCTGCTATGAGGAAAGGCTAAGAGAGTAGATTGTTCAGACTGGAGAAAAGAAGACTGGGGAGAGTCTTTCAGTACCTAAAGTGAACCTACAAGAAGGATGGAAGGGACTTTTTCCAAAGGCAGTAATGATAGGACAAGAGGGACTGGGTTTAATCTGGAAGAGGGCAGGTTTGGATTAGATATTAGGAAGAAATTCTTGACTAAGAGAGTGGTGAGGGACTGGAAAAGATTGTCTGAGAAATGGTGGATGCCAAATCTCTGGGAACATTCAAGGCCAGGGTGGACAGGACTCTAAGAAACCTGATCTAGATGAAGATGTCCTTGCTGATGACAGGCAATTTGGACTAGGTGACCTTCTAACTCAAGATCACTTCCAGCCCAAAGCATTCTATGATTCTATTTGAATATAAAGGTCTTCTTCATGGTGAGAGGCACAAATGATCTTATCGTTAAGTCTGGTTTTCCACTGGAATCTTCTTCCTCTTCTTTAGCTCCATGTGTAGCCCTCCAAGAGACTTTCCTCGCCCCAGCCTTCTGGGGACCAAACCACACAGTGGGCTCGGGACACACCTGCTGTACGTGGACATGGGCTGTGCTCCCCCATACCCAGCTCCCTCTGACACTGCCTGCACTGCATCTCTGTGAGATCAATAAAATGGAAATGTCATCTCTTCATCATCACCAAGGCGAGGTTGGTATTAAGTTTCAGCAGTCGATGTTTGCAGCGACAGAAATTGATACACGTTCCGTGTGTTATTGCAAGGCTTGAAGCTGTTTGCAGCTGTGTCTTTATCAGAAATTCTTGCCTCTCTGCCTCTGTCAAAGGCTTCTAAATTACTTTATATTTGTAGCTTTTGAGCAGCTGGATCTCTCTGCTCATATCCTTTAATTTGTTGAAATGTAGCAACAGCATTGTGGCCAAGGTAGCATGCTTGAAAAATTGTTTTGCTTATGAAGGTGTAGCCTACTCTGACCGGTTCTGAAAGTAAGATGGGACTAAGCATTGACTGACCAGAGAGCAAGGTAAGGACAGCTTCATCTCTCTCCCTAAATCTTCATCCTACCGTGCAGCCCCATTCCTCTGTGCACAAGTTCCCACATGTCTACTTGAAAAGCATTAGTCATCAGTCTGAGGACAGCAGTAACACCAAGAGCCTCAGGTGCCCAGTTCCTCAGCTGTAACCTCAAGCATCTATAAGGGAAGAGAGTCCATGCCAGTAGCTTGTTCACAGACCACCAGCTGAAACAGATTCACACAAATCTTTTATCAAACAAGTTGGAATAACAAATGCACTGATAAAAAAAGCAAAGAATTCATTAAAGGAAAAAGAGGCTAAATTAGCTGAATAAATAATTCACCACAAATTCCTCAGTTCTGTTTCACACCAAACATTTACATTAAACTTCTAATTCTTCAACATGCTGGAGGATTAAAGTCAATTGAAATCCATGTCTATTAATGAAAGTAATAGTCCAAACTTTACCACTGTGGAAAGAGTTGCAGTTGGGTCTCATACAATTATGTTTTTTCACCATTCATACCCCAGTTCAGAAGACTACTTCAACACATGCTCAAGTGAAGAGCACATTTATCTATTTTATCTCTTCTGGTGGAGTTGTAGCTGTTGCTCATATGCTTAAGAAGTGAGTTAACTTGTGTTTCAGGATAAATGGAAATGCCACAAAATGTTGAGGGAGTTTTTCCAGTCACAAAACCCTCACAAATTGAGTTCAGAGGACCACTTTAGCAAAGCCTTAAGTAATAAAATATTGAAGTCTTTGGTACTTGGGGACACACTCCACTGTCCTTAAACACTGCCTTCAAAAGAGATGTATTTAGAGGATTGTTGGGTGGGAAGCACAGGTTAACAAAATGCTGTGGTGGTGCTGCTGCTGCCCAGTGCAGCTCCTTAGCAGGTGCTCAAGTGTTAGAAAATCTGGACGAGTTCTCATGCCCTGTGGCTCTTTGCTCCCCATGGCCTCCCTGTTTCACGAGGAGCACTGCACTGACTGAGCAGTGGCATTTCTGGTGGCTGGGGACAATTCTGCTCTATCACCACCACAGCATTGTTTCAGCAACACAGCACCACGAAACCAATGGGAACGCAGTCCTTCAAAGTTACAGCTCACTACTGCTCCCAGTCACCTCCACAGACAGCAACAGAAAGGGCAATCAATGAAGTGGGATTTCATCAGCAAGATTTAACCTCTGTCATTGTCTGCAGTAGCCCACACTACACCGTGACCCCTCATTATGTCTTGCATACAGAGGCTTTGGCCAAACCAGCCATCTCTGGTCAGGGATTTGTTTATCATCAGAGATAAGTTTGTTTTTGCCATTACAGAATTCCCAGTGTGTATGTATCTTCTCTTTGTCTCTGCCATTCAGAACAGTCTCCATTTCTTGTTAATTTATAAACAGTGCAATGAAATCAAATGAGACTCCCGTAGGGCTTTCTTTTTATTGTAAACATGGTAATGCTCAGTGAAAACACTGAGGTATTTCAGCTACTAAACCCAGCAGGAAAAATAATAGTTTTGGGGATGTGGTGGCAAGTAAAATACCACATTTTTTTGAAGTAGCATCTAAAATACTTACTTTTTTAAGCATCCAACATGTTCGTTTTCCTCCAGGAAGGATTTTCTGGCCATATCAAGAGGGAAATATCAGGTAAGCTTGTCTGTGCACAAAATATACTAATGTAATTCTTCCCTATTTTGTATGAAAAATTAAAAAAACCCATATAGATGGGAGTTGAGACCTTGTTTCATCTTTTGGACATGTGAAATATTGTGCTAAGTGTCTCTCTTGCGCACTCCAGATAAATGATGGGATTAAAATGTTCCTAAACACTCTGCAAAGTTCTGCTCCATCCCATCATCAGATGGAACAGCCAATTAAATTTTTTCAAAACTGGAAAAAAAGCTTTCAAAGTATTTTCGGCTGGAACTGAATGACTGTTTCCTTCTTTAAAAAAAAAACCCAAAAAAATAGGAATTAATTACACTGAATGCATAAATTCCGATAGAAATAATTTCTGTTTCTAGACATGGGACATTGCTCTTTATTATTTTTATGATGTTGCAGAACTACTGAGGTTATAACATACATTAAAAGTAGGCGCCAAGCTTTCTCAAATTAAGGGGTTGGCTGTGCCCATGTCTGTGATGAATCAGTACCAGTTGCTGTGTGTACCTGGTGCCTGTGCACCTGAGAGGGTACAGTGGATCTCTCCTCACCCCATGAAGCAGAAGCACATTTTTTTGTAAAGCAGAGCAATGTGGCAGCAACACAATTGTTCTGCTGGGTGAATCCTTAAACAATGTGAGGTAGAGAGAACTGATAGACTATATTTAAAGTCCATAAAAAGTTAACAGCCTCTTCTCAATAATTATGTATCTATAAAAAATAAAGATGATACAGGGCCAAAACTTAATGGCATTTATGTTAATGTGATACTGAGTACTCAGAAGCAGTAGATATCTGCAAAAGTGGGTCACATATAGCTTAGAAGCTTTATGTTGTATATTCTATTCAGCATGTGTCTGTTCAAATAAGTTTTTTGTGTGTAAAGTGAGCAAGTCACCTCTAGTACTGCACTGCTTCTGTGCATGCTGCCTGTGTTTCTGTGAAAGCAAGGAGGACTGAACCCCCCCCATTTGTTGCTGGCTGATACTCATTTGTTTAATATTCAAGTGGGGACAGATCTCCTGGTTCCATGTCCTTTTATTTGCCTTTGTTCACATAAAGTCCCATTGCCTACCCAGGATGGGAACAAATGAAAGTGAGTAGTTCAGATGATACCAGTTCATTGTTTCTTCATTGGTTTTACAGCAAGCTGGTTTCACTGTGTTGCCCTGCCTTGCTGTTACTGTGGGTGAGAACCTTCATATCTCTGTGATTGAAGGAGTAAAAAGTAATTTCTGCAGAGGCCAGAGTGAAGAGGTATTTTGGGATGAGGGAAAAATGCAAAGGCCTTTGGGAATCCAGAGATATATGCTCCTCTCTATTTTTTTAACTGTAAACTCTGGTCCTAATTTCCTTGCTGCTTTTATGAAAAATTCAAAGTTATATCAGGCATTAAAATGACAAATTGGCTGATTTTGTCTGTTGTTATAAATATGGAGCACTATTTGCTTGTCAGGCAGCTTCATAATTAGCAGCGGTCTATGTGGTATCAAGGCAAGAGATCATCACATCAAGTTTCATGTTTATTCCACAGCCAGCATCTTCCCTATTGCTAATGAAAGTGTCTCCCAGGGACTGGCATATCTGAGCCTGGCAGCTATGTAACATCACTCTTTGAGCTTCACTTCCATCCCAACCCTCATTCTCACTTAGTTTTTGATCATATCCTGTATTCATAAATGTATCCTTTTATTAAATATGTTTTCAATTGTGTTTTTTTAAGGGAATACAAAACAATACATTTTCTAGTAATTTTTTTAAGTGTTCCTGATAAGTGTAAGTGTGTTTTTGTAGGGTGTGTGTTTACACTATCCTGAGGAGTGGTCAGGTTTGTTTTTTTGTACAGACAGGGCATGTATGTTCATGAAGACAGAAAAGCCATCAGGTTCCTGGTAGTTCACAGTTTGCCTTCTGTTCCTTGCCAAAGCTGGAAGATTTTAGTTGGGGAGAGCAAAAAGTCCCTGAAAATACATGAGTTAATGAGGAAAAGAATTGCAAATAATGCAAGGATGGAAATGGGATTCCTTAAGAGACTCCGTGCTTTCATTCACTAAAATTTTCCCTGCAGAAAATCTCTTCTTCTTACCTTTTCCCAGTCCAGCCTTCATATGGTTGTTGTGACTGTTTCTGCATGATGTGAAGAAGCTGATGGTTCAGTATAAGCAATAAGATCACAGGACTTTTGATACTGGAGCACTGGATCCGTTGTCATGTCATGACATACATATTCATAACCTAGCAGGCCTTGTAGTCGATTTATGCATAAGGGACTGATAAGAAAAAAATTGATTTATGATGATCTCAAAAACATGGTCTCCCAAGATGTATTCTGCAGCTTTGAGACCTACAGTTTAGGCTCTATTAATTTTACAGTGCTGTCTGGAATTATCCATCTGTTTAAAGGTTAACTGTCTTTACACTTTTGAAATGGGTAGTTCTGTTTTGGTTCTTGCTTTGTTCATGCCACTGATTTATAAATTATTAAATCTATCACTGCACAAAAAGACTGAAATTGGTTGCCAGATTACAACATCTACTTATTTCAAACTTTCTCTAGCAACTTTCTGATATTATCTTAAATACTGCCTGTTGAATGCTGGGAGGAGGAGAGATGTTGAACCCAATGGTATGTGTTGTACAATGAGCTTCCTGCAAGAAAACCTCATTATTATTGTATAAATATTAATTTTGCCCGGAGGAGCACAAAGCCTTCAACACAGCACCAAACCAGACAAACCCTAGTATGTGGTCACACAGTGAGAAAGGTGGTAGGGTCACCTGGTCGAGAAAGAGCTACAGATGAGACCCACAGACTTTGATCTTTCATTTTTTGGGTGAAGCAGTCAGGCTGAAATGGTTGGGCTTTGTTGCTTTTTTTTTTTTCCTTGTAGTAGTGTTGTTTTTCTGTTAGGGGAACTGAGCTGGCTACTCTTTTGGAAAGTTGTTGTTGGAGGGGAATTGGGAAGCAGTGGGGATGGTGATGGCTTGGGGGGTTCCAAGCCCGTGTGCTCCCCAGCAGGCACCCACCATCCCTTGCTGGAGACTCTGACTGCAGTCTGGAGTGAACAAGGGTGGCAAATGACTGAGGTCCATGGTTCCACTCACACAGCCCATTACTGCATGAAAACAGGTTGGCTTTAAGAGGCTTGTTGACAGTAATTAACCCATAGGTGACAATCACAAAGCTCTCCTCTCTTGCAGAGCAGCCTTCTGCCAAGGCTCTTCAGCAGCTGGGCAGATGTTTTAATTTTTTTTTTGCATGTGAACATTTGAAAAGACAATCTAACAACATAAAACTAGCAGAGAAAAGTGTCTGAATTTCCACAGAATCTTCTTTTGTGTTGTATTTGCATGCACATCTATGGGTTTCTGTGCTGTAGCTCCCTCTGGTCAGTGCTATCTGAGCACGTTGATCCATTGTGAAAGGTACCCAACACGATCTTGGTAACTGCTGGGCAGTGACAATTTTATTGAAGTTATAATGTCTTATCTTGCATTTGTGTGTATTTGTTTGTACAAAATCTTGCAGATATAGCAGAGATTTTTTTCCGCAGAGCTAAGCCTTAAAAAAAATCATGCTATTAATTTTCTAAGTTGATTTTGGACTCTTAATTAACTTTGGCTGCAGTGTACAAGCTCCAGCAGAAACTTCCTTTCTCAAAGCACAGGAGACCTATCCTTACATTCCCTGCTGCTTTTGGACAGATTCTAACCCAGGAGAGCCATTTTGCTTGTCTTTCTTGCTGGATCAGCAAAAGCAGAAATATCGCCTGTTCAGTTCTCTTGTATATAGAATGAGTAGCTCAGCTTTAGCATAGTTCTGTAAGAAGACTATTACAAGGAAAAAAAAAGTGCCTTGCAGTATTATTCCATCCCACAGCTTGAGAAAAACTGCATGAGCATTCATCATCTGATGATAGTCAGCCATGGGTAAAGAAGTTTGTTACACAGACTGATAAATGCTGAGCAACTACTGTTTCCAGAAAGTAATGTTCAAAGGTTCATACACTTAATATTCAGATATTTGGTATTTGCACATGTAAAACTGGAGAAATTCCCAAGAGAATACTGAATAAATACCTTATGATCTGGTCCATTAACTTCAACGGAGAGGTCAGCTCTAGAACCATTAGAAAATAGCATTTTGCCCATATACAACTTGTTTTTCTTTCATTTAAAATTGAAAATGGACAGGCTTTTTTCAAAGATGTTCTATTGTTAAACTAAATTATTTTAGTTTGTGTTGGAAATTGAAGTTCTTGGGTATGAAGTTCTTGCCTTTACAATGTAAAGTTGAAAATTTCTACATAAAAAGACACTTTATGTGAAATAAATTATTTAAATGAACTCCTAATTTTCCAGTGAAAGCCCAATTATGTTGGAAAATTTTAAACCATTTTCTCAAGAGTAGAATCCTCAAGAGAAATGAAATATAGCTGGTATATTCTCACAGAATCATAAAATCTATCCAAAGTTAGAGGACACCTCAAGTGTTCACTTAATTTACTTCTTATAGTATACAACAGGCAAAAAAAAAAAAAAAAGGTAATGGTTCAAATGATAGTAATGAAGAGTTTAAATTATTATTAACAATATATTTTAAATAATCATTGCTTTCCAAACCATTGGCAAATAGTTGTTCCAGTGTAATTCCTAATGTGTGACTTTTACCCCAGTTAGCTGGATGATTTGTTTATTTCTTTCTTTCTTTTTTATTGATTTTTCTTTTATCTGGTGCTCAGAGATTCCAGTTTGGAGAAGGGTCTTCTTGTGCCAAAGCATGTAGGGGTACAGGATGTAGCAGGAAGCTCCACAGTGAAGGGCATATCATCTGAAGAATCTCTCTAAAGTCTCCCTAGATATCACACCTCTTCACAGAAGATTTCCAATACAGACTTAAGTATGCTTTTGTCAGTGAACCACATGTTCTTTTTGAAGGGGGGCAACATTTGTAATTTCAGTTTTAGCAGAGATTGCACACCATAGGTTGAGCTTGCCAATGTGTAACATCCATGAATGTAAAACGTCAGTCTACAAATTACCAATCTCTTCCTGAAGTGCTATGGTCTGTGAGCAGGCAGGGTTTTGCTTTTTAAATAAGAGGCAAGTAAGTGAGATGCTGTTGTAGCAGATAATTGCTAAAACCAAACCTCATGGCTGTGATTGCAGGAGCTGTTGTGATAAATACAGGTAAAAATTGCAAGTCGGAAAATAAAAATGCATTTATTCAAGAGCTTTCCATGGCCACAATGTAATTGAAAAGGATGCTGAGATCTCATTACTGCTGAAAAGGTCTCCTCACTATGTGGAAATGTGGACGTAAAGCAATAGAGGAGAGATGAACATTGCAAACATTGACCTGCTTTCTTTGACTCTTGATTATTCTGGGGGTGAGGAAGATCTGCACACCTACCTGGCAATCTCTTGTAAATATTGACTTCTAGGGAGCAATGCCACCCTGACAGCTCTCAGCAGCCTTCCATTGTTCCTGCCAGATTGTGGCACTACAGATAATGGCTGCCCTGCACGTGAAAATTCCATCATTCATTTAAGGAGCTTCAGATACTCTAGGCACAGCTCATTTGCCCAAATCAAGGTATCTAGGACCATCTGAGACACGCTGGGCATCCTCTGATCCCTCAGCTGCCAGGTTGGCTGTTGGCTGGGTCTCCCACAGGTCCTCTGTAGTATCTCCCAGTTACCATGTGGACACTTGGGAAATCTCTAAGTGCACAAGGTACTTTTTTCTGGGCAACTAAACGATGCCCTTTGTGTGTCTGTGTCTGAGGGCACAACTACCACACAATGATAGAGCCATGGGCAGTCAGACACTTGCCTGACCAGCACTCCAGGAAATTTAGAACCATTGTGGGAAAACTTATTGCAGTATCATCTTGATGGAACCCCAAAAACTAAGGGAATCCATGACAAGTGGTGCTCAATGTCATGCCAGTGGTAAATACTTGAGGCACTCCTTTTATGATTTTGGAAGCTGCAACATTTTGCAGAATGAGATTTGATCCTTCAGGGATGATCTTGCTCTTGACAGGTCCCACTAAAAGAGCAGAAAGCTGAAAACAAAAGCTAAAGGAAAAATTATCAGGTTCCCTAGCAGGGAAGACAGTGCTGTGAGCACAGCTAGAAGACTGCAGGAAGGAGACAGGGATGAAGGGGTGTTCAGTAAAGTGCAAGGCCTTGTCTGACATTCCCATGCTCCTCCTGAAGGTCTATCGAGCTCTCAGACCAACGCCCTGCCCTGCAACCTGTGAAAAGTGCAGAGTTAAAGCTTTTAAATTTTGCAAGTGAGAGGTGGGATTAGATACCAAATAAGCACTCAGCCCAGAGCAGCTTCTTGTGTAGGAGAGTGGGTAGAGAGAGAGGGACACTTTTGGCTCTAATGTCAAGAAACATGCCAAAGCTATTTCTCCTGTGTCTAGAGTCCAGAAAGTGTTTATGAAAGAGCAAGGAGGACAGGCTGCACTCGTGGTGTGGTTCTCCCTGGGCTGCTGTTGAACTGCCCCTGGGGGTGGATGGCTGGAAAAGAAATCATGACTAAGCCAGTGGCATTAGCCTTGAAATAACCCCTTACAACGTGTATCCTTTCCTGCTTTCAGATAATGCCTTTGAAGCAGGAACACCAATAGCATTTGTCTGGGAAGCCAAATGATTTGACAGCCAACTTGTTGTGATACTATTTACTAACAATAGTGCTAGGGGTAGTGACCTATCTGAGGATATTTTTCCAAACCTTTCACCTTCCCCCTGCTCCTACTCCCTCTTTCTGTTCAAAAAGATGTTTTCCTGCTGGATGCTGGTTCAAAACCTCTCAGAACTTGCTGGGCATGATTTTTTGTTAAGTGCCAGGTGGTGAAATAAAAAAAGACAAGCACAGAGAGACTTTTTGTTACTGTGATTAATTTTCACATTCTTACAACTCCTGATCCCGGCTGCATCCTGATGCGGAAGATTCAGCATTTAAATAGCATTCAGGGGTTACTATTGATCAGGGGGCTGGGGGGAGTGAATTTATTCCTCCTGGATTACTCCTTCTCCTGCTATGTAATTATTTGTTTCCACTTGTAGTGGTTTTTGTTATTTAGTGTTTAAAGGTAGTTTAATTAATCTCTTCTGTTGTTTTGAAAATGTGACAGACACTCATGAGATAGATAACGGATTGATGAAGAACACTTGAGGGGACCCTGGAGTGCTCATCATTTGCTAGGTAGGGTATGTTAAACATAATACTGGTAAGATCAAGCCCTCCAGGACAAAAAATGAAAGAGGCATTTAATTGGAACACTTAGCAATCACAAAACCAAGACAGAGGTTAAATTGTTTTGAGCAAGAGAAATTAATACATTAAAGGTTACATTTCCAACTGTGAGGCTGCAGAGCCAGGCTCTTATGCAGTGTCAGAATTACATAAGGCAGAAGAAATGGCTCTGAAATGATTGTGGAATCATTAACAAAAGCCAAGGCAGAGTAAGACATTTCCCAGCAGGAGGGTGTGAAGAAGAATAAAGACATGGAGAGAGCTCATTAAGAATGAATTGCAGACCATAAACATTTGAAACCACTAAGTGTGGAGTTCTATCTGTTATCTAATGACTCAGAAATTATAAAACTAGCAATGACTTTCAGAAAAGGAGTTGACTTTGCAGGAGGTTGTTTGCCATTATGAAAAAAGGTAATTTTTTTTTTCTAGTTGGGGGAAAAAAATAAAAATCCTTCATCTTTGTAAATCAGCACAATTTAAGCAACTTCAGCTATACCCCAGAGAGATTTCCTTCTGTATAATTACACATTGTCTCAGATTTAGTAACAAGGATGTTGAAATGGAGGAACTGCATAGAGGATGAAGGAAGAGACAAGTGGTTCATTTCTTACTGTCTGACTGCAAATGATTAACCTCTTCATCTTTGAAAAGATCTAGTAAGTGCTGAGAACTCCCTAATTAGTAGGAATTTCATTTTCCTCATTTTGATTAAGGTCTAGACCAGTCTTTTCCTGATAAACAAATGATAGTCAAAGAAACAAGGGTGAATTAAATACGCTGACCAAACTCTGTTTGGTTTATGTGATGCAGCCTCAGCAGATCTACACATAACACAGAAGGTGGCAGATTATCTGGCAGGAGAAGCTGATTTTTTAATAAAAAAAAGTAAGACCCAAGCATTGCACCAAGCTACCTAGGCATTCCTCCAGTCTTCTCAAATGAGAGTGTTCTCTTTGGGTTGGATTTATACTGGAGAGGTTTCCAAATTAAGCATCCTATGGGATGAGCTGAGGGAGGAATAGGCCAAGGAGCAAACAAGCAGGTTCAAGGAGTTGCATGAAAGAAATCCCCAGAGGGAAAAGAAGTAGGAGGTTTGGGGAGATCAACTGTAAGGAAAATGACCACTACAGGTTGCTAGCTTGTTATGGAAAAGTTACAAAAGCAGGTCAGCTTGGTCTACCCTAAATTCTTTTGGTTTTTAATTCACTGCTGATATGAAAATCTTGCACTGTCCTAAGCAAAACATTTCACTATCTTTAATCATTCTCTGTCTATTTTTGATTCTTTGGTCTACTCTGAAATAAAGAGTACCTTCCAGGAAAACTTGTCATCCCTTAGCTGTTAAGATTCAAGAATACCAAGGTAAAATTTTTAAAAATCATCCCTTTATTTAAAAAAAAAAAAAAAATCTGAGGAACAAACATTCATCCACAAAATCATCATAAATTCATGAGTGTCATTGTTCACCTATATTTGCATTTTCAGGCAAATAAAACTGGTAAGCCAAAGTGCTATCCCATTCTGGTGTGAAAATAGAGAATGACAGTCTCTGGGAGAAGGCAGGCAGCAGGGTGAGATGACTGTAGAAAGGTGAATGGCAGAATTAGTTTTCATACAGTAGGCACAAAACCTTCTCATTTCAGGTGGGTGCAGAGCTGGTTAAATGTCTACAAGGTCCATTTAATGGATCCAGCTTATAAAATCAGCTGCTACTTTCTGACCAGCATTTATTTTGATGGTTGAATGACTTATAGTTCCAATTAAAAGCAGTTAAGTGTCTAAGTTGGAGAATATGGCTGTACAAAATATCTCTCCTTTGTTTGCTTTCTCTTGTATTTTAAAAGTACACACATCTAAACAGGAATAGGAGCTACAAATGATTTAGGTGAGCTGAATTTTTCTAAGTTTGCTGGTTGGATAAGCTGGGCTTTGCTCTTTCCTCCGAGAGGGAAGCTGACCCACCATTGCTGGCACCTTCAGCTGTGAATGGGCTCAAAGCTGGAGGTGACATTGAGGTGTCAGTCACAGCCCTGCTGTGTACTGGCCCAAATAGAAAATACCCTGTCTACAGCAAGGACCTGGCCTGGGGATTTTGCTGCCAGAGAGAGTGTTCCCTATGCCATCCCAAAGCCACTCACGTGGTGAAATGTCAGTAGATATTTTTCTGCTCCTAATACTTTGCTCCCCTTGGCAAGTACCACATCCACCTGTGTCATTAGAGAGACAGACCCTCTTGCAGTGACAGGGAAAAAAGAAAAAAAAAGGCAGGGAGGAATTTTATTAGCTTAAAATAGAGGCAAATATTGTGGGACAAATTCAGACCCTTCCGAAAGGAATGCTCTCCTGTTGTTTCCAGGAGACATGGCAAATTAAAATCAACAGTCCTGGATGTGACTGGGACATACTGAGGGACGGAGCACGAGTAAAATGGCAACAAAAGCATATGTCCTTTCTGGCATTGTCCATCAGCATGAAATATTCCTGCGGATGTATTCAAAAAGCTGTGTGTTGTAAGGAGCTATGTTGAGATCACAAAGTTCAGCTTGTCATTCAGACTTCAGAGGGGATCTCGTTTGTGAATGGAGGAGGAAAATGTCTGGAATTCATAAGAATGGGAGGGGGAAAAAAACCAAAAGACCCTGAAATTTCTTTAATAAATAACCAGGATGGAACAGCTCCAGCAGGCAGACCACAAGTGACAGTCAAATGTAACGTATCACTCAGGACACCATCAGGCATTTCCCTCCTGCTGCTATTTGAGGATCTCTGGATGCTGCAGGAAGAGGTTTATTGTGGTGCAGATTTGCTGCAGAGCGTGCAGCATGCTGCAATAACAGAGATATTTCCAATGGTCTTTGCTGCAATACCATGTACTGTATGTACTTAGCTGAAATCAATGGGACATGTAAATGAGAATAGGCAGAATCCCTTCTACGGCAAGGAACAAAGCATCTGTGCTATCCTAAGCAAATAAAAGGATCAGCTCGTGCGGGATTCACAAAGAGCTGTGACCACACTGTACTATCAGGGGTCTGCTGTGAAGTTGAATGTGTGTAATTTCCTAGGGTTTGGGCAGGGCGAGGGGAACTCTATACAAAGCAAGCGAGATCTTTGTACGCTTCTAGCAGTGAATATGAGGTAAAGGCATAAAACAGAGGTTTGATGAAAACATCTGTGATAGGAAAGCAAAATCTTTAATGGGAGGGGGAAAAAGAAAGGTTGCATATATATAACTACTGAATAAACAAATTATATGTCGAGTCTAAATGATTAATTGCCCTGAAGAAATATATGGAACAGGCCAAACTAGGAAGAAAGGAAAGAGCATATTTCAAGGACAAGACAAAACCAGACCCTAAAAGAACCACGGTTTTCAGAAATCCCCCCCTTGAAATAAATGTGCTTCTGAACATCCATATGACCCTGACTAAACAAAATTCAAATAATAAAATAACGCAAAGCCCAGTTACTTAAGGGAGAGATGAGAGTACAGAAGAGGGAGGGAGGGAAGAAATACACCAGATAAAGAGGAAATATACAGTGTAATATTTCATCTTCTGATATACCACAGTGAAACATAAACTAATCCTCATTCATATGGGAATATTCACTCAGAATTTACTTGTGGCTTTGGTACTTTTTCTTGACTGGTTAGGTTCCAGGTCTTCTGGAAGACCTGGAAAATTTGAAAACACAAATGTAGATAAGAATTAAGTGTATCAATTCACTGTTGAGTTGCCATTTCCTCCCTCTCCCATAAAAAAACCCCACACCTTGCACATTGCATACCTTTGTGCATGCATATAATAAAATAAATATGTTTAATGTAGTGTTACAGCTAGGGGTCATATGGATATACTTATATACATTCACACACAATGCCCGTCGCTCAGTTAAGTACAAGAGGAAAAAAAAAAAAATTCTTTTGAAGACCAGAAGTCAGACCCAAGGTAACAAAAGTAAAGCGTAATTTACCCTGTAGTTAAAAACCAAAGGAGTCTTTTTACTAGGGGGCTGCTGGTTCTATTCATGCCATTCCAGAAGAATATAAAAGAGACGCTTTGGGATTTTGAAGTAAAAATTCACAACAGTATGTCTTTACTTTTTTTTTTTCCCTTCAACCAAGACATCTTTTGCCGGAGTCCTTTATCTAGAGCTTTGTATACATATTTTTAATCCTATACAAAAATGATAGGATGTCAAGAAGGATCTATAATAACACCATTTTTTTTATTTCACTTCAAAGACTTGGCAATTTCTGATCCATGTGACATTCACACTCCTTCAGGGTCAAACAACATCTTGCAGCCTTCATAAAATGATTAAATATTTTAAACAGCTCCTGCTTATACCTCCATCGCCCCTCGAGACTGATACTGTTATCGTTTTTGTCAAAGCCAGTTTCCATCCGCATTTGTCATTCCTGCTTGCATTTATGAGTTATCAATCGCCACGTCAAAATGCAAAATAACTGATGTTCTCTGGGCGGGATTGGATGGTCTATCTGGGGCTTTTAATCAATGCTGATTTTTATTTTCCATACCCATACATAAATCTTTACCATTCTGGGCCACATATAATGCGTTTGTACAAAACGCAGTGACAGAAGCAGTAGTTATATTATCAAACATTATACCTCGGGGCTAACTGAGTATCAAGGGCTTTCAAAAGGGAACATTGGGAATTACTGTGCAGGAGAGATGGCTGCAGGAGAGAATATAAGGGATTGGTTGTTGCCATTTATAAATCAACATCATGCAAGCTAATCCTTCTCACTTAAATGCAGCCCAAATACTTTTCCTGATACTCTGAAACTCAGCCCTATCTATTTTTTTTAAAGCTTGCATAATGCACATGAACAATGGTTATATGCATTTTCTTATTTCTTGAACTTTTCCCTAGGGATGTATATAGAAACTATGCTGCTGTGTTGTTTTCTTCTCCCCAGGGCCTACAAGCCAGTAAATATCCTCTTTTTAATCATACCTGAATTATTAGAACTCTCTCCACCCTCATTTTTTTTTGTCTGAGCCACTGTAATAAAAGGGAATGTGTTTCATTCATTAAAAAGGGTATCTGTCTCGTTTATTCAATGGAGATTGCAGTCACCTATAGGGATGGCCCATCGCCCATTCAAAGTAGGCTCCAAGGGCCAGGGAAGGCAGAGTCAGGAGTCAGGACTGCAGAGAAGCCAAGTGCTGAGCTCCCTGGGAAAACCAGGCACCACCGCAAGAGAGCACAGGTGAGGGGAAATATTTGCCTCCTTTGTAGGGACATCTGTGTGTGCTGCAAGGTGCAGGCCCTTGCCAACTGGAATTCCTTTCTAGCTGGAAAAGTGTCCATACAGCTAATGGCGATAATATTCTTACCATTGTTGAACTAAACTGTTTGGGACTCCCCTGAATGAGACACACTTTCAGGCTCAAGGGGGGGAAGTTGCAGGGAGTAATTGTGCCTGTGAAGTTCTTCCTTCCTGCTTTCAGTGTCAGTAAGGCTGAACCAAAACCTTGATAACATCAGTGAGATAAGGGGCTGTAAGTGGTGAGCAGTCTCTTTTCCTCTTCTTTTGTAACTAAGCGTTCTGCCATGGGACCTAAACCTTTTTATCAAGTTTTCAGCAAAACATTTTTCTGAATAATCCACTTCTATTATATGGTTTTCTCTATTGTGTACATAGGCTTAAAGGAAACATGTTTATAAGCCTTTTTTACTGAACTGCTAAAGGACACTCACTCTGGGCATCTTCTACACAAAGGTTACCAAAAATTCTCTCTATTACAGACTAATACATTTTGTTCTTCATTAACTAGGACGAACAGGAGACTCTTTGAATTGCAGCCCTACTATCTCAGGGGTCACCCTATTTTCTGTTTGTGACAAACTACAGTGTTTGCACTATGGCAAAGTAACCTTGATCATACATTCCTGTTCTGTATCAGGGTCAAAGTAGCAAGTCTAATGCAAAAATTAGGTTAAGAGGATGAGAAGAAAGGTGTCTGACAACCCTTTGGGAGGCCAGCATTACCAATCAACATTTTCCATTGTCTGTAAAAGTTTGCCGGGAAAAAACATAGACAATACTGTACCATATTGAAGCATAAGAGGCAACAAGGCCAAAGGGTAATCTGTGAATTTTTCTGAATATCTATGCCAAACCCATGAAGTACCTATATGCAACACCTAGCTGCAAAGTGCAAATATTATCACCCTTAATCCCTGGGCTGCCTTCAGAGCCGATGCAAACTCACTTCTCTAGGTCCTGATGCTGGAGTTGGAAGACCCTGTGTTGGGTGAGGAGAGCACTCCCTACATGTCTGGGAGTCACACTAGAGATGCTGAATCGAAAAGGTAACAACAACCAAAACCCTTGTACCTGCAAATGGGTCTGTAGCCACAAACACCTGTCTGAGGGTTTGGAGAGAAGAAAGCTAAAATGAAGACTAAAACATGGTTTGAAGGCTAGTCGTTTATATAGCTATGTGTTGTACAATAATTAATTACACATGGTGTTTTAATTAAGAGAGGAGAAGTTATATTTTCTATGAGTTTCAAGAGGAACCCTTACTGGTACCATCCTTCAATGTTAATGAATCAAACTCCCTCTGATAATGATACAACAACATTCACAATCTCAGTCAAGTTTTAGACCCTCATACAGCAAAGTACCAGAATGTTGGCCTGCCTGCCTTGAAGGATGAACAAGTAGCCCTCCTACAGCACCAATGCATTTATTACCTCATACCAGTTAGTTTGAAGCTGACTTCAGACAGGAGAGTGCTCTTATTGGTGTAATTGGAGGGAGTTCTGATCAACACATGCTTTTCCAAAGCAGGACCCAAAGACCTGCACCTTTGATGAGAATGTGGAAAGGCTTGTGTAAAACTTAAGGAGGTCCAGTCTGGAAGAAGTAGCCTTACTGATCTGATGATGATGACAAGATGATCTTGAAGGTATCTTCCAATGTTTATGATCTGTGATTCTATACCTTAGTGTGCGGGCAGTTTTCTGTATGATACTCAGGAGATCTGGAGCCCCAACAGGTTTTACATGAGGGTTCTCCTTGGTAAATCCTCTGTCTGCTGGGTCTGCAGCTACTAAAATTTCTGCATCTGTGCTGGATCAAGGTCTCCTTCCAAGGCTGTTGGTCAGCCAAGAGCCAGAAGATGCAATTTCAGGTCTGGGCTTTCCTCTTTGTATGGCAGCAAAACAGCTCTGCTAGATGACAAGGAGTGTCATGTCAGCAGAAATCTCTGCTTTTGCAGGTGGTGGGAAGTAAAATATCCTGCCTAGAATGTGTCCAGTGGTGCATCTGAAGCTGTTCTACAGGTGAGCAGGAATCCAGGAGGTAGTCCCTCCCCCAGGAATGTGTGAGGATGGCTTTGGTTTTGGATTGGTCCTGAGCTCTCAACTTGATGGCCACCTTTACCCCTTATATGGCCTTGTCTGTCATCAAGCTTCTTTCCAGCTCTGTGTTCTAAGAGACTGAAAGGAAACTACCACACTTATGATTCAAATCTAGTGCCTCAAATAATTTTGAATAGGACATTCTGACTCATGTAGCCTTGCTGAAGTCAATGGGGTAATTTGTACAGTATGAACAATTTGGTGTGAATAAAAATACAGGAATAAAGAGTCTATTTTGCTTGGATTCCTGGTGATGAGGCTTGTTTGACCTGAGCAGTCAGCCCTCATTTTTAATTCAGGTTTAGACTCTGCAGATGTAGTTAAATTCTCTTGGTTCTCCTGTTTCTGCTGATGGTTGGAATCATCAATATTTTGGATCTCATTCGGTTTGTAATGTATTTTATCTGGCAGCTGCATCTCCTACACTCTTCTATGGCTTGCCTGGATGAGTGGGTGGTTCTCTGACTCCTGGCATGCATTGATTTTTTTTTTTTTTTAACTTCTCCTTTTGGCTTCCCATCCTCTACCGTGGAAGTCACATTAAATTCACTTTAAATAGCTTCTCTCAGTTTTGGCCTTCAAAGAAGATGGATTGTTCTGAATAGTTTTAGTAATAAAGTGCATTTTCTTCCCCATAGGATTCTGAGTAGCAAATTTCCATGTGTGTCAGAGACCAGCAATGTTGCTAGGCCTTTGGGACCCTTTGGAAAAGAAAGGCAACGATCTCACTAATCACCTTTATATCTGTCTGTGGAACTCGCTTTTGAGTCCTTAATCAGCAGATGTTACCTAATGCTTAGAGTTTGCTGTTCTAATAGTTAAAAGTAATGTCCAGTGGAAAAATAATGTGAAGCTTCCCCCTATCTCTCCTTCTGCCAGATTCATCTACCTCAGTGGGAACTATACTTTAGAGTTTTACGTGTGGAGTCAACTTTATTTTTTACAAGTATATGGTTTGTGGGTGCTGAAAGCATGAAGGGTTAAACAAAAGATCTCGTCTTTCATTATCACCGCTCACACTAAATATGAACCTAAATTTCCCAGGATTTGTCAGTCCATCCATCTTGAGGAAAATATGCCAGCACCACTGAATTTGCATGGTTTCTACAGGCTCCTACCAGGACAAAAATAAATTGACCTTCAGACATGTTCTTTGCTGTGTCAAGTCAGAATTTTCTTCCTCACCTTGGCCACTCCTAAAATGATGAGTGTCAAAACTTCTAGGAAGTCTTTTCAGAAGGAACTGAGATTTCACAAAAATATGCTTTGTTCATACTTCTGACTTAAATAGTAATACAGATGCTCTATCCTAAGTATTTGAGGCACAAGTTTGTAAGCAGAATGAGAGAGAGGTTTACTGCTTTAAAATTAAGTAAGGAATCCCATTGTTAGATTTTCAGCAATTTACAATTTTGCTAAAATGTGTAAAATGACAAAGTTTGTCTTTACCAGTGAAAATGATCCATCTTGGGTCATTTAGCAGCAGCTATAAATATAGGCATGCTATCAACATCTAATCTGAATAGCTGTTCTTGTTAGAGGACACGATGCTTAAAGTGCTCAGTTTTCTGATTCCACTTGATCCTACAGTTTAGTTCTTGTGATGTGAAAATCTCACAGATTTTAAGGTCCACTCTTTAAAGGCCAACCCTCTGCCTCCACCCAGCACCCTCCATCCTGCCTAAAGCATGCTTGTAGATTGGAGTGGGGGACCTTCACTGTGTTTCAGCATTGCTTCTCTGGGAGAGAAACGTGACCTCCTCCAGGGTCTCATTGCCCTTCCTGTCCAAACTGTGCTGTGTCCCCCACGCTTCTCCACAGGCAGAGCTCTGCTGGTTGCAGGGTGCTTGACATTGTCAGGTTCACGAAGAAAATTAGCAAACCTCACATGTCTTACCCATATGGGAAGAATAACTGAGTCTCCAGAGACTACAGCATGGCCAGAATAATGGTTCTGTATTCAGCCTTTGGGGACTTTTCAGTTCCGTAATGAGACAAAGGACAATGACACAGTCTCAGCAGCCAAGGCGGGGTCTCATGATTCCTTCTGCTATGTGACTGAAGGAAGAGGCATGAATAAGCCACTGACTCTACACTACATGAGTCTTAGTGGGATAGGGAAAGAGAAGACTGATACTGACTTGGATCTCTGAAGAGGTCTTGGCTTAATTGCTTTATTAAATTAAATTTTAAATATGAAATATTTACAAAATAAGACTGGTAACACCACCAGAAATATCTGCTGTATACCAGAATATGAAAGGTATTTTATTGAGGGATGCAATTCTAAATTGTGGGGTAGATTTACTTTTGTCTTTCCTTTTAATTATTATATAGTTTTCCCCCACAAATCACTCATTTAGCCTAAAAATATCTTTATTTGCTACTAAAACAAGAGACTTGTAACTTTATTGATTCACATAAATTAAAACCCTATGATTTCCTTAAGCTTAATACATATAAGTAAGAATAGCATTAAGTGAAATTCGGGTCTCTAGGAAAAATTCTTTTCAGTGGGGTCAGGACAGCATATTTAGATGGATATCCTTCAGTGGGATGAAATGTCATAGCACCATTAATTTTCCTTGACCTAAAAAAAATCATCACTTAATGCTCAGATCCAAAGTCTGAAAGCAAACTGGCATAAGGCAGGTCTGAGTGCTGCAGAGTTATAACATGGGTGATCATTTTGAAAACACCTCCTTTGCAGGAGAAAGGGTTGCCAACATCACATTCCTGGGCAGAATTTACCGTGGAAATATTGGCAACATGTAATATGTGACAATTACAGTTCATTTCACTTGAAAGTGTCAGAATCGGCACCTGGAAAGTCACAAGGACCTTACCAACGTTTAAGTTAAGAAATACATTGCTGTTAGAAACCAAGGTCCAAACACCTTAAAACTTTAAATATGAAAAATGGAGAGCATAAAAAAGCAATATGGGAGAACTGCAGAGAGGAGGAAGAGACTGTGGAAGCAGTCTGTGGACAGAAGGACTAAGGTAAGGTGAAATAAGCCTGATAAATGTGGAAGTGTCAATAGCAAGTAAACAGAAGATAGCCTGGTATGTCTATATATGTGTATGTGTTGGAGGATATTAAAAAGATCCAAGTGAATGCAGAAGCTTGGTAAATCCAACAGCTTTTGGTCACATACTTTACAACTCTGAATCCGAACTACATGCAGATACTATTATAGACCAGTGAGAGTCTGACTACCAGGAAATACTGATAGCTCTGTTTCATGGTTCTAGACGCATCTCTAAATGGCACACAGTCAACAAGAAAAAAACAGCAGTTCCTGAACAGTTTGTGTTCCTAGACTTCCCTTCTGAACATATACATTTTTCTTTTACCTGCAGAAATAGTGACCAAGTCCAACCCAAAGCTTCTGCACACCACAGCAGACAGAAACCTTTTTTTTTTTTTCTGAAATAAATGAAGAGGTAAGTATGATTTTTAACCTTATTATAATTAGGAAAGTTTGGTGTCTCTGTCAAGAAACATCCCCTTCCAGCTTTAGGTGTGGGGGGCAGGGGAAGCAGCCTGCATTTGGGCACCAGAGTGATAGGAGCAATGAGACATTTTAAATAAAATAAAAACCCTCTGTTATGACAAGTGACTAAAACCCACAAATGAATGCAGAAGTCTGCTATTTAATGTAGTGTATGCTGATATTTAAGCAGGTTTATATCTGTCAAACAAGCCTCTTTTCTAAGACTGGCACAGACTGTTCTGCGTTTGGTTTCCAGAATCAGCAAATTACATTGGCAGAACAAAGCTGTCATATTTGGTGGTATTTTGTTACATCCATTATCTCACTTAAGTTTAGACATCTCTTAGCAAAATCAGATCCCACTTAAAGACTGCCTTATTTTGCAACATTAAACAAAGTGACAGGCTGCTTAAAAAAAAAAAAAAAGTTCATTAGCAAGCAATGAGTTGGTGGAAAAACTGCACGGCTGCTTCAGATATGAAGAATGAAAGCATGAAATGCTGTAACCTTTCCACAGCGGGCCAAGAGCATACATCAAGTCTGTATTTGACTAAACAAGGGTATTAAATGGCTTCAATAAACAGAATTAAATGGAATGAAAAAAATTGAGGATACTTTGGATTTGATTAAGGAGGTGTTACCTCAAGACCTGCTTGGAAGGGGTGGTACAATGCACCACTTATGTCTCAGTAGTAACACAAATGGGTCAGTCATAAATAGTGATATTGGAAAGCCTTTGCCAGCCAGAAGACAGTGGGCATACAGCAAAACTGTATGCAGGGCACACCCCTGTTCACTCCTGCACTCCTGTTTTTGAAAAAGGTTATGGCATGGTGTGCAGGGTTTCTTTTCAGGGTTTGTTTTGTTTTGTTTTGGTTTTGGTTTTGGTTTTGGTTTTGGTTTTGGTTTTGGTTTTGGTTTTGGTTTTGGTTTTGGTTTTGGTTTTGGTTTGTTTTGTTTTGTTTTGTGTTGTTTTGTTTTTCTGAGCCTACTGAGTGGTCAGTTTATCTTGAAAAGTGGAATTTGGTTATAATTCAGTCATCAGAGGGATGAAAAGCTGGCTGTTAGGCTGCAATTAGAGGCTGAGGTTGGTGAGTTACCACAGTCTGGTTTATGTACGGACTGCAGCAATTGAGCCATTTTGTTTTTAAACAGCTTCCCATTTCCTTGTCATCTTCTTGTTTATACCCTTGCAATAACAGACATGTCCTGGTCTGGCAATGGGGAATAAGGCACCTACCACAGAAGGGAAGTGACTAGAATCAAGAATGCCTTTTTGAGCTGGAGGTAGAGAGTTGCAGATAGCTCTCTCCTCAGCTGCACTGCAAACATCGTGGCTGTAATAAGCCAGTGGTCTGTAGAGCAGCTGAGGAAACACGGGATTCATCATCCGGTAAAAGCCATACCGTGCCCCCAGGGGAAGGTACTACCAAGTTAAGGTGGCTCTGCAAGGCAAACAGGATCCCAAGCACAACCAAGGGCCTTTGCCAGGGCATATCTCTGTGCAGATAAAGGCTTCCTTCCATGGCCTAACATAACTCTAAGGGAAGCAGGAGTCTGAGCATAGATAGATTTATTTTGGTCACTTATTCAGAGTTTTTAATCTGTCAAGAAGTCTTTGCAAAAATTTACTGGATCCTCATAAAAGGTTAATTTCTATGTTTTTCTATTGTCTGCACCCTAAATAGTACAAAGAGTTGCAGTGGTATTATGGACTCGTAATTACAGGGCTTGGGGATGACCTGTCTTTTCTGTTGTTTTGAATTCACTTCAGCTGCAATAACACAGATGAGAAAAGAACTTGCTGGCCAACCCTAACATTTTATCAAAATTCACACTTTGGGGCGTGCTCTGAAAAAGCGAGACTTGTGACTGCTTATGAGTGTCATACGGCACTCTGTTGCTCCATTCACATGCGTATAGACAGTGTGTGCCTACTGAGATGACCAGACAATCTAGACCTGACTAAAACAGTTGATAAAGATAATTCAAAGTTTTGGACTGAGCACATTTACAAATGCCAGCTAAAAAAAACATGCCTGGGTGTGTGCATGTTTATGCACACACATGTTTTAAGGGGGGCAGGAGAGAGAAGTTGCTTTTTTCAGAAAGTGAATAATGTCATCATTGATTTAATTAGCAAATTCTAGATGTGCTGACAAAGGAAATTTTCTTGGGAGATGCACTGTGTTGTGTCAGTGGTCTAAATGAATAGGCTGAGCTGAGTTCATGGTAATAACAGATGAACAACACAACTCACCAAACCTCAAACAGTGCATAAATCAATTTGCTGGGAATTAACCACTTGCTTTAAAATTAGGGGTTACTTGACAGGGTTTCAGTGATTAGGTTGTCAGGGACCTGTATTTCTAGCTGGGATTTATCTTTTGTGATATAAGTACATCCCCTTACCGGCAACCAAGTG
This sequence comes from Prinia subflava, assembly GCF_021018805.1. Lineage (NCBI taxonomy): Eukaryota > Metazoa > Chordata > Aves > Passeriformes > Cisticolidae > Prinia > Prinia subflava. Next base: position 59,165,648 of record NC_086247.1, read on the forward strand.
AGTAGGGGTAGCAATCCAATGCACCAGGCTAGTTAGGCAGCACGGCTTTATTCTTTGTAAGTACCAGGAGGCATTTGGAGGTGGACAAAGGAGGGCAGAACAGGGACACTTATCAAAAAGAAAATGTGCTGGCTTTGTGAACTATTAATAATGCCCAGGATATTAGTAGGAGAACTGTGAATGAGGGGAAGCATTTCAGAATCCCTGCACATCACATGGCCCTTCTGTGCAATAAGGAGCTTAACAGTTTGTTAAATGAGATGCCGAAAAATGTTCAATTATACAGAGAAATTAATGAAAAGCAGTAAGCCATTTGGAGGTCACTTCATCTTCTGAAAGTTGAACATTCGTGTAGTACACACAGCCAGGGCCACCATTTTTATGATTAAACTTATATTCCCATATCCTTCAAACAATGGCAGATGGTAGACAGAGCAGTGAAATTAGGTACATATGGTAAAAGAGGGGGCAGGAGGGAAGGCATGGGACAGACAAAGCAAAGGATCACAGGCTCTGATGGACAAATCAGAATGTAAAAGATCAATAAAATGTTCATAGAAACTGGCCCAGGAAATACCAGGTGTCATCTGCCAGGTCTATTTATTGCAGCATTCCTGCTTTATTTTACTTAGACAATGGGGAATGTCCATCCCCCTCGCTTTCCTTTTACTCGTGATGTCTTTCATTGTTCAGGTAACTTATTTTCAGATGGGTTTTCTGATTATTTCTCAAACAGTTTTGCAGAATGATTATCCAAGCATTTCCAGTAGTGTATTGCAGTTAGCACAATCCCCTCTTGGGCTGGTTTACAGCTTGAATCCCCCTTATGGCAATGGCTCCCAAGTCACCTTTTCTTTTTCTTTGGATCTATCTCATGAGGTGTGCCAAGGGGAATACCATATATCCATTCTTTATTCAATTTCTGATGGAACCAGGACTCTTAAACAGGAATAAAATTGTAGTGTCTGCAAAATAAAAGCTGGCAAGCTCAAAAGCAGTTAATGCAAGGTTTTTCAAATCAGTAGGTTGCCACTTGCTTAACATTACCAAAAATGTGGCTGGTAAACACGTGTGCCTTCTTTAGTCCATCCTGTCATGGAGGGAAGTGTTTTTCTTCTTTAGTTTTCTCCTTCTCTTGTCTTTCTTTTCAGTTCTCTGCCTCGCACCAAGCAAAATTGAGCATTTGAGTGTTTGGCTATGCCTTAGCATTCTTTCTTCTGGTGGAGCTTCTTGCCCCCTCCTACACCGCTACTTTCTCATTTTCCCTGTCCATAGCTTTAGTCTTACTGTGATGTCTCTTTCATTCCCACTCTCTTCTCACTGTATGAGTTGTGCTGTATGAGTTTCTGCTTTATTTAACATTTCCTGCTGCTTCTCTTTGATCACCTTTGAGAATGCAATAATTACTTTTAGGCTTTCTGGGCCCTGGATGTTGTACATGCCTTGATCTCTCACTTCTGCCCTTTCATTTGCAGTAACTCATTCTTAGCTGCCGTGTAGGTGCTTGTTTGCAGTCACTGGTTTACCTTCATTTGAACTCAGAGTCCCAGACCTCTCAGATCAAGCTGGCTGTGCAGGCAACATAGGCAAACCCAAAGTCATCCAGGCACTCAAACACACATCTCTTCTGTGGAACCCTCTAAAATGCAACAGGGTACTCAATGGCTGCCTTTGTAGTGGTGATTCCTACCTGAATCCCAGATAGGATTGAAAAGTTCCTGAAGTCCTAGCGGGAGTCTGAAATAGGTGTTCCTATGGATACCAAAGCCTAACCAGTGTTGTTCATCTGCAATGCTTCTCATAGCCCCTGTGTAAATGTATCTTCCCTTGCTGAGTAGGGAGGAATCTATCAGTAGCCTGAATGAAGTAGTGGTTACTACAATGAAAGTGGTAAAATCTCCTGGTGAAGCCAGTTGGCACAATCAGGGTCAAAAAATCACAACCTTAAAAATCATCCTGAGAATGGATACATTCTGTACTGCTTTCTGTCCTCGTTATGATCTCTGTCACAAGAACAAGTTTTCCCTGAATCTCAGTGTCTGAGATGCTGTCTTCTCATTTTCATCAAATAATCCCTGTTCTTGTGACAAAAGATTGTAAGTAACAGGAACAAAAATGGCCCCAAATGAAGCCATTCTCATGACAAAGACTGTAATGAGAACAGAAAATGGCACAAAATCAATTCATTCTCATGACAACCTTAAGATTGTAATGAGGACAAGAAAAACAGTCTGAAATTTATCAATTCTTGTGACAACCCTGAGACAGTAATGAAAGCAGCAAATGGTATGAAATTGGTCCACTCTCATGATAGACACTGAAACAAAACCAGAAAATAGCAACACGTTTATCCATCCTTTTGACAACCCTGTGAGTGGAACAAGAACAGAAAAGGTTAGGAAAATTAACCCATTCCTGTCACAAACAATCTGATAAGTGTAATAAGCAATTGTCCTTTCCAAATGGTATAATTCAGCCATTTGAGTACTGGCTTCATACTAAACTGGAGTAGTAATTAAGTTTCAGAGTGTCTTTGGACTCAGCTCACATTTGGTTTAGGTATAAACTAGCAGGAGTTCATAGAAAATGAAGAAGGCATGCAAAGTGGGTCCACACCCACTGGTTAGAGAAGCTCTACCTCTCCAGGGTGCCTTTTGCCAATGCTGGTTTGACCAGCATCATTTAATTAATTTAGTGTCTTTATGTCTATTCCCGGAATCCACAGACCTCAGTGAAGAGAAGGGAATTTTTTAGTCTCTGCTTCCATGAGCCTGTGAAGCAATCATCCAATGCCATTCCTCTGCAATCATGGAGGAGACAATGACATGTGGATGACATCACACATCCTTACTTGTAAAAAAACATCCACAGGGGCAAGTGTGCAGGAGACAGGTTTCTCCTCACTTTCTTTGAAGGCAGGATTGGTTACTTATATGAAACTGGGAGACAGCAGAGGAAAATCAAGTAAGGGATATGGGTAAAGGCCTAGGGAATAAGGCGATTACTGGGTGAAAGATGATCTGGCTGAGTAACTGAGTATCCAAAAATTATCAGCAATTGGGGAAAAAAAAAAAAAAAAAAAAAAAAAAAAAAAAAAAGCAAGCCATACAGAATTAACAAGCAATGAAAAACCAGAAGGGTAGGGGCAGATGGGAATAGGCAAAAGTCATCACCAGGATGAGCTCAAATATAAAAGCAGGTATGTATGGGACATGAAAGAGGAGAAAGCAGGGAGTAAAGAAAGAAAGGTTGGAAGCCTATGGGTTGCCTGCTTGTGGAAACAGAAGCAGAAAGACTAAACAGGAGACTGATGCACTTGACTACAAATGGCCACCACAGGGAAAGAAGCAATGAGGACTGCAAGCTAAAAAGCAAAACCTCACTGAATACAAGAAATCTGGTTTATGGGGATGGGGAGAGAGTTAAAAAGACCTCTGTCTCTTTTTCTGTCTTTTTCCAGCAACTCCAGCTTTCTTTTCTACCTGTAGTTAACTGTGAGTGCAAACAATACCATTAAGCTATCTAGCTATCTGACTGTACCCACTAGTCAGTGCTGGAAGGTTAAATCCTGTCACTTGCACCCAGGGTTAATTCACTGGAGAGAATTGTGGGTGCCAAGTAGATTCTTGTAGAATTGGAGGCTGAGCTGAGGCCAATACAAAAATATATCCCAAGCGTTTAGCTGGCACTCTCTCACCACTTGGATGACATCTGACCTTTGCTTCTGTGCACGTGTGTTTTTGAGCTGTCCAAGCAGAGAGGAAATAATTTTGAAGTCTCCTGCTATGAAAACCAGTATCTCCCTGAGTGGACTGACTGTCCTCTGAAAAAGTGTAAATGCTTAACCTCAGTCAAGTAGGCTCAAAGGGCAACACACTGCATTGCTGGAGGAGGAACAGAGGGAGAAAGTGTCAGCACATACATATGGGAACTATTCCCTGGCTTCCTCCTGGGCTTTCGCTACCTTTTGTATTCACTCTTCAGATTTACAGTCTATTGGCACCTGCCCATGCTACAGGAAGAGCTCCCATGCAAAGGCATGGATTTCATTATGCTTCCTTTTAAAATAAAAAAACAGCTCTCCACATAAAAAGAGGTCTATCTCTTTAAAAAAAATCCTAAAAGAAATCAGTTGTGAGAGTCACTGTTGCCCCAGTGCCAGCTTTATGCCTTCGACTAATGCGCTTCTCCAGGAACAGTCTTTAAATGAGAAGTTACGGCTGCTTTTCTGATTGAAACAAACTAGTGTTGATTGCTGATCAGCCATCTGTAAAGGAGGGCATCTCAGGAAGGATATGAGCTAATGAAAAAATGGACCTGATTTGAAAGTGTGATGTGCTTCATGCCACAGGCCAGTCTGAGTGGCATGAGATTATATCAGTGCAAGTGAGAGGTAGATTGAGAATAAGTAACTTCTGTCTTAAAGATTAAATGGCAAATTTGCTATTAAATGTGAAAGACATAAAATGGAATTAACGCTTTGAGGGTGTTAGCTGTGGTTATATACACTCTGCAAATGGCACTTCCATCCTGACACTTGCATTGTCAAACTGCACACTCTTCTCATTGCAGATCAATTAATACTCATTCAGAAGTATCAATTAAAGAAATGAGAAATGAAGTGTTGACCCTTAACAGCCACCCACACATCACCCACTTCACAAGCACATTTTGTGTGGCATTACTTCTCCAAATGACCTTTGTAACTGGTAAAATAATATTGATGAAATCATTAGGTTTCTTGGTAACCAACTGATAATTTTCTTCTGGGTTGCTTGGTGCTGATAACATTACCCTTGCTGTAACTAAGAGACAAATGCTGTCACAGAACTGAATGGGGCTCACTGGGCATTCCTGCATTTTATTCCCTGAATTTCCAAAAATCCCCAGTGCACATCTTATCACACGAAAAAGCTCCAAACATTTAAGTTGTAAAGGTAGCCACTGAAGGTGAAGGGTTGTTATATTTTTTCTCATTATTACATTGTATCCAGATGTATGCTCTTCCTTTGTGATGTGATAAGAAATGACAAAAGTAAAGACGCAGTATAGATTTGGATCCAAACTGCGATGTTAAATCAAGCAGCCAAAATTTGGAAAGGATTGGATTTAGATTTTTTTTTTTTTCGCTTGGGACTGAGGCCAAATACAAACTTGTCTGTGGTATCTCATCAATTTTGAAACACCACAAAATCTAACCTCCAAAGTTTTGGAGTCAAATGCACCTCTTTGTGTTTACTGAGATACAGATGAACTTAAAAGGTTGAGTGGGGTATTTGATTGTATTTCTAAGTTCTCTTTCTACCCCTAATTAATTATGTTTATTTTTCTTTTGCCAAGCTATTCTTGAAATTCCAGCTCATTCAAATCTCTGAGATAGCTGTGGATGGAGATTACTTTTGCTATACAACTCCCTTGCCTAGCTAGATCTTTAGTCATTTGATTCTTTTTTTAATTTCCTTGAATGCTTTTGATTGTGTGGGTGTTGCCGTACATGCCAGTATGCTTTTTGTCAGTTCTTTTCACTGCTTTGCCATTTACGCTTCGTACCAATTCCTTTCATTGTTATGTGACATTAAATATTTTCCTGCAGGTCTTAAACTCATCAAGCACATTGTCAGGATGTTTTATTGTTGCTGTTTCATGTTTGGTTTATTTATTTTTTTTTTTAATTTAGTACGCATGAAAAGACTGTAATCCTAGTTTGATCCTACTTCAATAGTAGCAAGGTCTCTTTCTGTGACCTTTGAACTGCTCACAGGCATTCAGTTTTGCTGGAAGATGGCCTTGCTAAATCTCCAGTCAAGACTAAATTAAATGACCAATGCCTATATGCTGCATATATTTATTTATTATTCATATCACCACCAAGGCAGACTGTCATAGTTTTCAAACAATAGTGCTTACAAGTCAGGATTTTCAAAGCTGTTTTAGGGATTCAGTTACCCCACAGCCATGAAGTTAAGTGAGACTGTTTTGAGATTCTTGGTGATAGTGTCTACCCTAGGGAGTGCCTGAGAAGAACCTTATGCATGTAATACATGCTTTCCAATGCAGACACCTTGGAGGGGCCCTGCAAAGAGGCAGGCAGGTGAAAATGGAACGGCTTAACAGTGCCCTGCCAAAAGAAATCATACATTTTGTGGGCTGGATTTTCAAAATCTGCTTATTTTGGTAACGCTCTCTTTTATGGTCCAACCTATCTGGAATGGAAACCTATATATTGCAGGGATACCAATGGCTTAAGATAATGTTGCTAAGCATGGTCTGTAGGAAAACTCTGCTGCCAGTTGTTTGGGCCCCATCAAGTCTAAACTGTTTATGTGGTGATTTCCATACTGAGAACTGGCTTTGTTTCACCATGGGGGCAGTGGAAGAACAGAAAATTAGAAGAAACTTACAAAGGTAAACCAAAGAAATTGGAATTGGGCAAAACATATAAATAAGCCTAAGAACAATGACATATGCATTACTCTGTGGCTGAGAGCTCAGAAGAATGTCACAAAATGCCAGGCACTGTGTCTGCAACTTAATCATCACCCTAGTTCCTAATCTGCATAGCACTGTCTCTGTGATGTCATTACTCTTCATTTTAGGACCCATGTCTGGTTTGTTGCAGAGGACATTGTGTGCTCTGGTGATGTGTCTGAGCAATGTGGTGACTGTAGGCGGACATCCTTGTTGCTTGTGTTGTGGGAATGAATAGATGTCTCGTGCCTGGAATAAGGAATGCGGGAGAAGAAAACAGTTGTCTGTAGAGCTCTGTCAAAGGCGGGCATCGTGCAAAACTGGATGTCCAGAGGCTTCATGTCCAGAGATTTCATCTGTTGACAGGCAAGTTACTTCCATGGGAAGCCTGATTTTTTTTGGGGTCAGAGATCTGGTTAGCTGCAGACTTCCCGCAAACATGTTTGAGGTCAAGATGATCTCTGCTGTGAACAAAGAAAGTATTGTGAACATGCCAAACACTCTAAAAATCAGACTGTAATTTTTTGAGTTGGGAATCCCAAATTAGGTGACACATTTGAGAAAGTTCTCTCTGCCTCAGTTTTTATGCATGTAAACCAGAGATAGTGATTTCACAGTTCTTCACAGTAATATCATGAAGGTATAATCTGAAACGCAGCAAAAATATGAACAACTGTTATGATGTCCTCACAAGAAGAAGGGGAGAGGAAAACAATATTTTGTATCCAGTACAGAGCTGGACAGTGCATGAAGCCACATGCTGGATAAAGCTAATATATGATACCGAAAAATCACCCATTTTCATAAGCCTTGTTTTCTGCAGATGAGGAAGAAAATGAAGAAAAATAAGACATAGTAATATAATTAAGGACCGTGCTATGGCACATAGGCAGAAAGAAGCCAGATAAAAGTTTGTTACTTACCTTAATACTGATTCCTTATATTTTGCCCTTTTTCTGACCAACCTTAGCCTTTTTTGATGTGTTCCTTATTTTTACTTTTATATGTGATTACAGATACTTTCAGATATACCTAGATACCCATACCTAATATATAATTAGATTTGTATTCACATATGTATGTTTTTGTAGGTGCTGAAGGGAAACTTTTCCATCTGGTGGCCAGAATAACCTGTTGAATTTAGCATCTTACTTACACTGTGTGTGTAATGACTCAAAGGCAAAATTTAGAGGCACTCATCAGAAGAAAATGACATCTGTAGAGGATGGAAAATGAAAAAAATATTCTTTAGTAATTTTGAAAGAATCTTTCTGAGCCCCATATCTTTTGCTCCTGGAGGTACCATTGTACGCCTCTTCATAACCACTGGTATTGGCTATTACTGGGATGAAGCAGGGAAAGCTAGGCTGATAGATAGATGTAGCTGCATTACAGACATTTTCCATAGTCACTCCTCTGAGGATGAAAGCATAAAGAATGTGAAGGTGAGACTTAAAATGTGTATGGATGTTCCTTTTATCTGGGAAAGGACAACTAACAAAGCAGTTGGAGCACGGTATTTTCTTTGCGGGCGCTCCATCAGGTTTATAATGACACATCTTGGAATAGGAGAGTCACAGTGGACTCCTTGCTTAACTATCATCATCACTTATCATTTGCAAAATGGAAGGCTTTCTGATCCTGTGTCGGTGTGCGTGACTCACCCTCGGTGACTGACGGAGAACAGGCGTTCTCTAAAGCAGTTTGAGCTTGTATTAGAGCCCCCGTGCACCATGTGGCACAGGAACATGAAATAAAGCATCAAGCTGTGTGATTCCCTCTCCCCAAGCCTCACCCCCACCCTTGGCCAGAACCACACTGCAAGATACTGTTCTGGCAGACCAGGAATTCAGGAATTATTCAGTAATGTTAATTGATGGGCATATTGCTCCAACCGCATCTCTCTGGTTTTGGATTACTTCCAAACATGAACCACAAATGGATCATTTCCAGCATGAGGTTGGGTTTGCTTGCATCATGGAGGGGGATAGCACTCTTGTGAGACCTTGGACTTTTGAGGACTGTATGACTGTCTGAGGAGGTGATAAAAAAATTGATTATTCAGACTGCTCAATTTACAAATCAAATTGGATTTTGCTGTAGGAAGGCTTATTCAGTCTGAGAAGGTGACATCTACCTCTGATATCTTTTGCCCACCATAAAAGTGCTAGGTAAAAACTATTTCCAGAACACAGGGTCCTGAATAAATGGATTGACTTAGGGAATACACAAGTGAAACAGTCTTATTGGTAGAGTATTTGAAATTTGGACTGGTTGCCACAGGTGGTGTGAAAATCACGTCTGCAGGGAGAAGACACACAGACTGAACAAAGAAGGATTTGCTTCTTCTGTGTAATTAGCTCTTTCTATTTACCATGTTAAGAAAGGGTTGTCCTCACATCTTATCCATATTACACTGTTAGGTTTTGTGGATAATAGGGTGGATACTCAGCCCTCTGGGATTACTCCCTAGTTATCCAGTCAAATGTTTCATGAGACACTGTTAAATGCCTGAAACTACTGGACTAACAGGGGAACCTCTTCCTAACCCTTTAGGAGCAGGTGTCTTGGACTGAAGTATCAGTAATTTGTAAGTCACTGGCTGCTTGAAAAAGCTTTTCCCTTCTGATTCATGCACATTCACAAGATGTTTGCACCTAGATAAACTCACTGGCATTCCTCCAGTTATACAGGTCTGTTAGTGAAAGCAGGCATCAGGGTGGGCTGAGAACTCAAAAAAAAAAAAAAAAAAAAAAAGGAAAATAATCCCTGGCATAAAATTTTGAATTCTCTTTGCTGCATTTGCACTTTTGTTCACTCCCCATGAATATAATAATAAATGAACTGGCTCATAAGATGCTTGTGAAAATAGCATTTTTAAATGGACAACACTCAAATCTACCAAGAGCACATATAAAACTTCTAAATGGGAGCACCCTACCCAGAAAAGCACCTATCAGCCAACCTGGAAGCAGAAATGAGGCCATGTGATATGTTTGTTCAGACAAAAGTAGCCCAGGCAGCTACAAACTGGTGGTGAAGAAGCTGCAGAACAAGAAATATTTGTATAAATTATTCATTGTGGATCATTTCGAATAATGAGCAAATCTGAGAAAATAATGACCCATTCACACACAGTCCGCAAGGAGAAAAAAGCAGCTAAAATTGATAAAATTCTTTGTTACAAATTATTTCCTCTGCACTGGGTGTTGGCATAACAGACTCTGAAGCCTGACAGTGCCGAAATAATTAAAATATTAAAATGGCTCCATTTTAATCTTTGATCACATATCTAGATCACGTTGCAGAAATGTCATGTTTACTCATGACTCATAATGAAGAAATGTAGAAATGTCATTATTAGAAACCCTGTTTTTACTGCATCACGTATCAAAATTTGCAGGCAAACCATTACATTTCCTTCTTCATTTTGCAAGCATTTGTTTCCCAGAGGAGCTGAGGCCCACATTTTCAAAACCAGAGGACCTCCTTACACAGGAAATCTGAGCTACCAGATGGCTTTCACTTTCCTGCCACCCACCACCCAATATTTGGGATTGCTCCAAAGTCTCTGCCAGATTCCTACTTCTCCCCTCTTGCTCTAGAAGCCTGGCTCCCAATTTTATTGCACCCAGAAACTATTTATGATCAGTTTTGTAGCATAGATTGAGAAAGAAGTGATGAAAAACTTACCGCATTGCACTAGTCTTCTGTTGGTAATGAGAAAATTTTCCTTCTCCAGCCCAGTTTGACTGCCTTGAGGAATAGGGTAAGTGCAGCCAGTTCAACACAAGTGGGACCGAGGATCTGATGCAATTCCTGCACTGACAGTGGTGACATCACTTTCCATTTGTGTTGGAGTCCAGGATATTCCTCTGGCCGCCCTGGAGGATTTGGGGTCTGTCCAGGGGGGTCTGGGGTCTGTCCAGGGGGGTCAGTTGGACCCATGGGGATCCCAGGAGGACACTGACTCTGATTCCTGTCCATGGGAGTGAGCACTCGCATGCAGGAAGAGTCACGAATCCTGGGAATTTGGAATAAGTAGTGGATGGTTTGTTGTAGAGTTTAAATATAGAAATTAGAATTCTTAGTATATGGGGCTGAAGAGGCAAGATGGAGGAATTGGGGAGTGGCCCTTGTCCTCCTTGTTCTTGCTCTCTTCCCCCATTTTGTGCTGAGTTGGGTTTTAGAGATTGGCTTAGAGTGGGACTGACATGTTAGTATAGGTAGTGGGCATTGGCAAAATTTTGTAAATAAAAAATGCGTTTCGGACGGTGGTTGGGTCAAAGATACTGTACTTAAGGTGCGGGACTTTCTGATCTGCCCAGTCCAGACGCGTGTCTTGCTTTGCTGGGGACGCCTTGCAAAGCTGGACAAGAACTGAGAGATAATTAAGAATAAACAGCCTTGATAACACGAGCTGCTGGACTCAACTTGTCGTCTCTGGCTTCGGTGTGAAACACCCAGGGCAAAGAGAAGACCGAAAACCTTATTATCCCTGGGAACAGCAACCCAGGGGAAAACTCCCAGGGAACAGCAACCTTGGGGGAACCCTTATCACCTTGGGGAACAGGAACCCCAAGGAGAATCTCAGGGAAACAACAACCCTGAGACATTTGGAGCAGGATGGCTGAGATCAGCGTAGTGAGGAGGTCAGGATGAAATGGGCCACAACCATTTGTCCTGAGCCCCAAAAGAGCAGCCCCTAGGGAAGAGAAATTATCTGCTCTGCTCAAAGTCCTACTGATCCTCAGGGTGTCTTTTGATATTCAGCAAGCCTAGTGGAGTTGAAAGAGCAAAGGTGTTGTTCAGAATAGACCTAAATGAAACCATGATAACAGGAACAAAGAGGCAAAAAAAAAAAAAAAAAAAAAAAAAAAAAAAAAAAGTAACTAAAATTAGGCATGCTCAGGAGAAAGGAAGCAGCAGGTGTTTGCATACTAGCACATCTGTTCAGAAAATGCTCCTGTAAATCCAGATTAAATATAAATTTGAAGCCTGAACTCTCTGAGTAATTAAAGATTTCTACTGCATTTCTTTCAGGAAAAAGCTAAAATAGACAAAGGAAGAAAATATTTAGTTTTAAAGGAAGGGTAATATGAAATTCTTCCTTGTGTTTTCCATTTCACAACTGGGTTTCTGCACGAAGTGCTTCACAGTTGGGACCATTCGGAATGGCCAGCTGAAAAGCTGGAATGTGGAAAAGCATAGCCCTGTAAGCACTGAGGGGATCTGATGGAAACACCACAAGCTCAGTAAGTCTGCTCTCATGGTTTTTTGTTTTGGATTCTTTTAATTAAGTTTACTAAGGGGCCAGCCAACGAAGAAGCACCTTGTATTTCCACTGGGTTCTTGAGGTAGAGTTAGTTTTGTTATTATTGTTATTTACAGGAACCCTGGCTAGCACACCACAGGACAGTGAAAACTTCCCATTTCTATTACAGCTAGTAAAACAGAGCTCTTTCTCATGATAATAATACACATTAGTGCCCTTCCTGAAAAGAATTTTTTTTGCCTTTTATAATCTGGCAAAACACCAAGTTTTGCTACTTTTGGTTTCTGCAAGAAATTATCCTCACAGTTCACTCAGTGATAATTTGTGTTCTCTTACCAGAAAACTAGATCTGTGTCAGATGTACAAAGGTCAGTGAATTCCAGCTCTAAAACCTCTAGGAATACAAGTCTGGCAGGGAAGACGGTACTATACAGGATCCCATTCCGTTACATTTCATTACCTCAGCTTATTCAAGGACTGATGCCATGCAAACTGTCAAACTAGTTCAGCTTTTCATAGGCTCACTTTTCTTTATGGCTCTCTTCCTTGGTTTGGACCAGTGACCCATCGCTTGTAGGACCTGTGCAACCTGCCAACACATCCAGTGCTGTGCTGATGTACTTGAGGCAGTATATAATGCTCTACAGAGAAAAGCTCTGTGGTAATCCTCGCTATTTGCTGCATAGCATGAAGGCTGCCCATGTGTCCACTCTTCCAGAGATGCAGGAAAAGGAGGAGGAATACTGAACATGGTTTTCGGATTAAATACTGTAAAATGTTTTCAACAGCCCCTGATCCTGTTTAAGCAACATATTTACTGCTAGGCTTTCATTACCATTAGAGGAGCTTTTTGAAGTAGCTGGTTTCATGAACACATTGATTCTCTGCTACTACTGACCCTGCCTGGTTACACTTTCGTTTAAATATCCATTACTATTTACATTAACTAATGGTTAATTACAATAGAATTCCTGGGGAAGTGCATAAGACAAGCCGTAAGAATGCCAAATGAGTGCATTAATGATTGGTGCTATCACAGTGAATACCAAATGATATCATAATGACTGGGGAGGTAATATATAATGGACAGGATTGCTCCCTATTTGATATACTCACCACAGAACTAGGACTCATTCTTGGACATCATTCAGAAACTGCAACATAGCCTGGAGGCCTTTTTCAGTCCTGGAAGGAGCTTGCATTGAAGCTCAGTCCACACCCTTGCAGAGCAAGGCATGTGTTGGAATTTATTTTTTTTATTGCTCATTGTTATGAGTTGCTGCTATGGCCCAAAGGGCAATAGCTCATACTCAATGCTGGAGAGAATCTGAGTTTTAGAACGTCACTTGGCCACTGCATTTGAGTCAATATTCAACCTAGAGTACAAGAGGAAATACTTTTACCAGAAGGGACTAAAAAAATGTGTTCCTGGGCTCAGATGTCTTATTAGTGCTAGCTACCACAACCTTCCTATTCCACTCAAGGTTGATATTTTTGTAGGACATTCATCACCATAACATCTGAGGACCAGGGTGACAAAGTCATGTATAATATCTTCCTCTCTTCTTTGGGGCCTTTGCCCTTGCCAACTTGCCATAAAGTGAGCGCCAGTGCTGGGAAGCAGGACAGATCTTCAAGGATGTGTGTACCTGTGTCAATGAACAATGGGTGTATATCAGATTTGTTGACATTTGATGCTGTAGAACATGTCCATATGGTACTAAAGCCAAGATTTTTGTTTTAAATTATGTAGAAGGCTTGTTTAGTTCTGGGAAAAAAAGTTTCCATTCAACCTGATAGAAATAGAAGTTTAGATTTTTCTGTCTAACTATCCAAGTAAATCACCAGCTTCTATTCCAGTATACTTGGACGAGTAAAGAGAGCAGGTGAGAGGTCCGATCTACTGACCTCTGCAGTCATTTAGTCTGTTCTTTGGATGAAACTCTTGGTGAAGGATGAAGTGCTGCACAGCATAACCAGGAATTTGTTGTTTTAGGAGAAAGGCCAAACACTAGTAGGCAATGATAAGTGAAGTGGCCCGTAGCAGAGTCGTGAGTGTCCCTGGCACTGAATATCTTGGCGGCAAAGACTATATGTTTGCCAGTTTTGTGTTCAAAGAGTGGATTGACAAAGTTATCTGATGGGTCTCTTACCTCCTTAATTCCTGTGATTTAAGAGGAGGAGTCTGTGTTTGGTAACCAGTGGGCTCCAGCTCCACGGGAATAAAAGCATTAAATGCAATGTTTCTGATAACTACAAATTACCCCATGACTACTGTAGTGCCTGGGACTTCGTGGCGACCCACCGTGAGAGCTAATGAAGATGCCCTTTTATAAAGCGCAGGATTCCTGGCAGTTATTTTTGATGGGTCATGCTGTGTTAGAAAATCATGCCTGCAAGATTCCCTGGAGTGGCAGTTGGGATGATATTACTTTCAATGAATCACAGCAGCCACCATAAGGGCAGGGCAGTATCTGTGGCAGCAGCACCGAGCAATGGCGCAGCATCAAATGAACGGCTCAGTTGGTGACATCTGGCCCCTCTGATCATAACAAATCTGTAGTGCACAGTACTCCAAAGAGCCTGTCCTCAAGATGATATGTTGAAATTAGGTGTCTTTTTCTCTTTGTCTTGGGTGACTATTCAGGCAGGCATGAGAGATCCTATTGAAAAATGCGGGAAGTAGTGGATGAAAGTTGGGCTTCTAGGTTCATCTTTCTATAGTAAATTATAACTTTCCACCTTATAACTGAATTTGGTTATGGAAGAAAAGTCTTAGCTTTGAGAGATGCTCAGAGTAGGCAAAAGGATTCTGCTGAGGGCATGAAGTTCTTTGGAAGTGTAGATAGGCACCAAACAGGGTTTTCATGACTTTTGGCTTTTTCTCTCAAGGCTGTGTGGGATCCTAGAAAGAAAAATAACTTTATGTTGGGTATTACTTTCCAAATATGAAATATCATTACTAATTTCCTGTCTCACTGGCCACTTCATTGTATCAGGGAATGTTTTTCCATTCTTGCAGTGTCTTCCATGACAGAGAATTTTCTTAGTGATACTCGGACATTGTGAAGGCAAGAGGTGGAACAGTCTGTGACAAATAATGAGAGTGAAATGCCAGCCTTTGAAAGGGCTTTGCTTTCCCTACACCAAGCGTTTTAAAAAGCCATCTGCTTGCTTGAAATGGCTGCAACACATGGTGCTCTTCCCCAATCCAATATGTGCTGCAAATTGTAGGCACATGGATCCAGTCAAGGACACAGTGTCTGCCTTAACTTTGGATCTCCTTGCTGTTGTCAGTAGGAATCTCAACCTTAAACTTAGCTCTTGTGTGTGTTAATTATTTCCTTCTCATGACCAGCTGGCAGAGTGCTTCAGCACCTTAAGTTGCTCAATTTGATCCTTGTGCTCAGGAACAAGGTAATTAAGCAAGCTACAATTTACCGAAATGTATTTGCCTTGACTTGTTGCAAGTCTTCAGACAGCGCTCCATCCTAAATCATTTGATAATGTAAGATGCTCTGTGCAGTTCCCCCACTTGACTGAGGGTTAGTTCAACAGGTCACAGAATCAGTAATTGATTCTCAGTATGTGTCTGTTAGTTTTATTACAATAATGAGGACCATCTTTTTTCATCTCTGCTAATATGTTACCAAAACCATCAGCTTCTCAGTTTGGTGTCAGGATGACTTTGACAGGTTGTTAGCAACTATGTGATGTACAGAACATCACAGAGATGTCTCAAACTGTGTTGCTGTGTACCTTAGAGAGCCTTAGGTGGTCACAAAATAAGTGAAATCATTTCAGAGAAAAAGTTATAGCAATAATTGAAAATATTCCTACAGTTTTGATATCCTGATGAAGAAGTTCTTTATGCCAGTTTGTATTCTTGATCACTGAAGAATATTCTGTTTCACAGGAATTGGTGACATTGCAAAGCAGCTACACTGAATTTGCCAGAGATTAGAAACTCGAGGAAAACAACTAAACAACTTTCCTCATCTCCTAAGGTTCTATTTTCTATTTTCTATTTTCTTTTTCCTTTTTTTTTTTTTTTTTTGGTAGGACATGCTAGTTAAGGCACATGGATCTTAAAAGACTTGTGGGCTTTTCAGAATGAAAACAGCAAAAAAAAAAAAATAAAGATACGAAAGTTAGAAATGCAGCTCTACAGGACTGCCACTACTCCATAACTCATCCATTTGTCTGAAACACCCTCAAATATGGGGATTAAAGCAAAATGGAAAAAAGGGCATAAAAATCTACCCCCTAGTCCAGATAAAACTGCCTCATCAACATTCAGTCTGGGTTTATGAGACCTGCAAACTTTGGTTTTAAGTTCTAAAGTTATGTTGATGCTTTTGAGCTTCTTCAAGATGAAGTTAGCATAATGCAGATATTACAAGGAAAAGAAATTTAAGCAACTCCTGGAGTAACATTGCTGAGAGGTCTATTTGCAAAACCAAGAAAAAGCAAGGCACTGCCACTTGAAAACAATGAAGCACAATACTTACGTCTTTATACACTGAAACAGTTTTTATGTACATGCTACTAATGAAATGGATTCAACAATGTAGTACTTTTATGGTCCATTTTATGACTAGGTAATTATATACTTTACCTAGTCTAAATTAATTGCCATTTTACTGTTCTTTGGTTTAAAGGAAAAAAGGTATTTACTAGTATTCTGAGGAAGATTCTCCACACAATCTCAAACTTATTATCAGCAAGGGGAGTGATGTGTAAAAAACCCTCACTCTTCCTTCCTGCAGGAAAATTTTAGTTACTTTCTGGGGACATTTCTCTCACAAAGCCACTCTGGGCTTTCCTGCCATCCACTATCCTTTGGAACACAAATGATTATCTTGGTTGTGCTCCCCACATCCTGCTCAGAGGCAAAGAATGTTAGTGAGGCTGTTGGAGTCTCACAGAGGCAGCAGTAGACAGTCAGATATTTGCAGACAGACAGTGAGCCTTGGGTGTGGTTGTGGTCCCAAATTCAGCAGCACACACACACTGGCTGTTAGACTCAACGAGAACTCCATGATGCATAATTAAGCATGCATTTATCTGCTGAACTTCCACGCTAATTCAAGTCCCAAAGCCATGAAGGAGGAAAATGTTTTCCTGAAAAGTATTACCGAATGTTTAACCCCTACAAAAACTCTGCCACGTGTGACCTGACAGAAGCAACAGTATTCTTTCCATCTATCTGTCTATCTATCTATCTATCTATCTATCTATCTATCTATCTATCTATCTATCTATCTATCTATCTATCTATCTATCTATCTATCTACTCTGTCTGTGTATCTGTCTATCAGGAGACTGACAGTCTTTTTTCCCAGAATACTGGTTAGGTACAAGCATACTCAAACAATTTTACACTCAGTTCAATATTATAAGAAATAAACTGGATGAGAAGGAAATGAAAAAAGCAGCAGATTATCTCTTGTCAGTGGAGATTCAAAAGGAAAGAAAGAGAGAATCACATTGAGTATTCCAGAACCAGAGCTACCTAAATAGGAAAAAAATTATTATGTCTTCTGAACTGTTTTCCTGCCACTGAGGGCCTGTTCCCCCCAAATGACTCTTTTACATTGTTTTGCTACCTACATATACCATGTAGATGGCTTTTACTGCTTTTCTTGAGAGATTAAGTTGCAACAGAGCTCTCTTTTTTCCCATACGAGTATAAACATCATTAGCTTTCTAAACATTATGGAACTATTGAAATCTAGTGAGAAATTCTGAAGATTATAGAGGAGAAACAAAGCCCACCTGTGGTATCAGGAAGGAGCTACACGTGCTCCACACCCACGGTCTCTGGAGCAATGCAGCACCGCACTGCCATTGCTCTTGTAACTACAACCCCATTTCACAAAGCTTTGCTCCCTGCAATTCTGCTCACATGAAAAGACTCAGGAAAAGAAACAGAGCTTTCAAAATACTTCCCAATTTACTTTAAATAATTTATCCTAAATCTGATATGTTTTTAAAGCTTTTCTCCTGGTCCCTTAAATATGAAGGTAGGCTTTCGTATGGAACTTAATAATTCTCTTATTGTTTTTATCCACCCCCCTGTTACTCTGTTGGTCACAGTAGCATCCAATTTCTATCAGCTTTTTCCTCATTAAAGAAAAAAACCAATGCTATGACTACCTTTGCCATTATGCATACAGGACTGGAAGCACAATATTTAAATCATCCATGATACTTTTGATTTGCAGCTGCATGTAGGGAGGAAAAAAGGGAGACTATTTAAAGCTACTGAAGCAGTCACTCCTGGTGTCTCAGCTCACCATTATTCTCTCTCCCTCAGCAAAACCTAGTCAGCCACCATCCCAAGAAAAGCAGTGCCAGCTTTGGGGAGAGCTATTCTCTGTTAAGTCTTCAGATCTTAAAGGGCGGTGGAAAACTTCACATTTTCCCAGCAGGAGAGCAGGGACTCAGTGTAGGTGTAAATCTCTGGCAGCTGATTGTTGGAGCCCACAAGCTGTACCTTGTAAATAATTCACTTAGGCACAGAAGAATCTGCATATAAGGATGAAATGTCATTTATAACTCATAGGATATTTGCTTCACTGAGAACAAGTTTCCAGCCCCTTCAATTCATTAAGTAGCACTAAGGAAGAAGGAGAAAAGGTGATGTAAAATAAACTCTGCTTTTGGCTTGTAACTAACAGAGAACAGTTAACAACAACCAAGACAAATATTATATTCTCTGGGGGAGAAGGAAAGGAGTGTTTCTCAAATCATTCAGCTTAGTATAAATTTTACAGCTTCCTTATTATTAACTCATGAGGTCAGAACCTCATCCTTCACATTATTGGTACAATTGGACTTATAAGGAGGCCTTTAGCTGGAGGTAGGATTCTGGAAGGTGTTGGAAGTGTTTCCCTTAACGTATTTTTGTGACTTGGAGTGGTTTGCTTAAAGAAAACACAGTGTAGTAGAAAAGACCAATCTTCACTGAAATTCTATTCTATCATAACTGATATAATTTCTTATATCACTACATTACTAACATCCTAATCTCTGTTTTTCAGATGCTTATAATTTTGCAAGACTAAAGTAATTGAAGTGTTTCACATGACCCAATGTTGAACACTGTTGGAAAACCGTTCCCCAAAATCCTCAGGTGAATAAATGGGTTTGTGGAACAGAATTAGGGAAAAGATACGTGCTGCCTGTCTTAAAAAGTCTGGGGAATCTCAAAGAGAAGATGAAAAAAGGGTTCAAAGGGATGCAGGAAAAGAAACTGAGACCAAGAATTGAAGCAGGGTTCAGACTTGGTATTAATCATGACCTGATATCTAAATCAGGAATGTTTATTATCAGTGTATTTGTTCCAAGTGGAATAGCGTCCTCAAAATCCAAACTATTTACCTCTCTCACCTGTGAATGTTACATTATCTGAATTCTGCTTGTGCAATGAATGTGGTGGGTTTTAATCCCTGCTTTTCCACTCATTACCCTTTGTCCTCATGGCACTTTCATTGAAAACTGAGGTAAAGGTATTAATTTAGTTTTGGGCCATTTATAGGTCTCTGCTATATTTTCACTCTATAGCAGCTCAATTTCTTCATTCAGTATTCTCTTTTTGTTTAGACAGCTGAGAAAATGGCTTCTATTTGTTTTAATCACCTTTGAAAGGTTTAACTCAGCTTAATTTTCCAGAAAACTTTCCTTTTGGGGAGATTCTCACTTCATGTCTGTATTTCCTGCTGGAGGAAATAGATTTCTTTGCCATTAAGACCCTTTCCTTCTTTGAGTCCAGGCTTCATTCTAACAATAAAATTTGAGGTGGTAACACAGTTAAGTCTGGAGACTTTCCTTGCAATCTCTTTCTTTCACTTTGCAGTCTGTGTGCTCTGCTATTCAGGTGACTTCCTTAAGTAGTTTCACTAATCCCTTGGCACTTGTGTTTTCCTACTGAAGGTATCTGGCAGATAACTCACTTTGAGTGTCTTTCCTAATGAAAGCATCCTTGATCTTGGTGCTGAAGATAGGCAGCAGACTCTTCACTTTCATTTCCAGACCCAAACCTACCTTACACTTCCTGGTGTGCAGTTTACCAGTTTGTGGATCACCTCTGGAGAGAGGCTTCCTGACTATCCCCAATCAGACAGACCTGCTTCTTTGTGTGATCCTCAGCTCTCTCCCTTCTTCCTGAATGAAATTCTTCTTTCTGAACTTCTCACCCACTACTGCATGTCATTCCCCCTCCTTTTTCTGCTCCGGTTCTACTCCTGTTTTTAGTACATAAGTTTCTGCTTTGTCCCTCAAAAACTCATTCATTTTGTCTGTTTGGAACTTGTCTCTTTTGAATTCTCTCAGGCAAAACTTCTTTCATCAGCAGTTCCTTGTTGTGCCCAGTCTACATGAACATGTCCATGTACAATGTGCTGTTTGTGCACCTGGCTGTTTTTGCTCTCTCCCTGTATTGCCCAAGTCATTGTTAGAGGTGAGCTTCAACTTTTAGAGAAAGAAGAATACCCAACCTGCTCCAACCACCATCTCTCATGAAAAATCCCTTCTTTTCTGATCCCTAGTTCCTCACCTCCTCAGCTAAATGGCTGGCTTATTGGAAGCTTCCAGGGAATCCAGACTGATTGCTTCTCATATGTCATGGGGAGAGAGGTGTCAGTCAATGGGTGAAATATTAATTCCAAAAGCCTGCTCCAGTTATGATTTAGAGTAAGTATTCATACTTTGGACAAGATAAGGTGTCCAGATATTACTGATGTCATCAGTGAAAAGGAAAAAGATGTAGAAGGCAGGATCAGGATCACATCCACACTCTTTCCAGTCTTTTTATTATTAAAGGCCCCAACAGGGACTTGACACCTTCTGTTTTGTAGTGAAAAATTAGGCAGGTTGGACCCTGATTTAGGAGGCTGAAAATATAAGACAGGTGAGTAAATAAGTAAATGGTGTAAGGTGGGGGAGGAATAAGAATTTTCACCACTTGGCAACCCCACTGGCACCAAGGATACAGGCCTGAGAGGCAGCACAGAATCACAGAATCACAGAATTAACTAGGTTGGAAAAGAACTTTGAGATAATTGAGTCCAACCTACAACAGCAGCAACTTGTAAGTATAGTAAAAAAATGAAGGGGCAAATAAAGACAAAAAAACCCCAAAACACAAAAACCTCCAATCACAAACTCACAGCTCTTTACCAGCAACAGAAAAAGAAGTAAGTAAGTAAATAAATAAATAAACAACACCTTTCCCTAGTCTTCTATCAAAAAACAGTACCAAGAAGAAAACCTCTCTGATTTAGGCTTGCTAGGACAGCAGGAAGAAGAATGGGTCAGCAATAGCCAAAGGGTTTCAAGTGAAGAAGAAAAGCATATGAAATATATTAGGAGAACAAAAAATGTGGAGAAAAAGTAGACTCATTAATAAATGAGGAGGAAGATTAAATCAATGATGGTTCTAAAATGGGTAAACTACTGAAATGCTTTATAAAAATCTGTTAAACAAGAAAAATAAGGGCAGGAGAAATGGATAATTAAGTAGCAATAACGACTTTGTCAAAGCTATTGATGAAAAGCAGGTAAGAGAATACTTAAAACATCTGAATATATATACAGATCAGCAGGTGTGCATGCAGTTTAGAGTGTTAAGGGAATTAGCTAATGAACTTACAGAAACACTAGCAATTACTTACAGAAAGTTACAGAGTGTGATGGGAAGGCACCAGAGGGCTGGGAATAAAAAGGAAATACTGAACTTATGAGAGGTAAAAAGAAGAAGAAGGGAAAAAAAAGGCATTAAGCATTCAGTGGTCCAATTTCTGTTCCTAGTAAGGTAATGGCGTGTATATTACATCAGAAATCAAACCACAAGCACAATTAACAGCAAGGTTTTTAAGGAATACATCATGACAGACAAACCTTGATTTTTCAGGTTAAGTTACAAATGTGGGCAACAATGTAAAGGAATGTAGTTCATTTGGACCCTCTTGAAATCCTACTTGAAGTATGAATTAACTTTGATATGAATATCAGCATTGCCATAAACCAAGAGTGAACTCAAAGTCCATAAAATAAGGAAAATAATAAGTTGAGGTGTTCAGTTACTGAGGACTACCTTCAGAGATATGAGCTAGGTCTAGTTTTATTTAAGATTTTTGATGATGATATGCCAAAGGGTAGAGAAGGACAAGGTGGTGAGTAGCACAGTGGGTTTCTACATAATATGCACTAAAGCAAAGATGCTAAGTGATAATAGTAAATAATAAAGTAACAATAAATCTTGTAAATGACATCTTGTAAATGTGTATGTAGGTGAGTCAAAATAAAACAGCAAAGCTCAATACAACTGTTCAGATCAGAAGCTGCTGTAGCCAGCCAGGATGCAGAATGTGACCAAATCATAAAAATAATTATTCAAAAGCAGAATGGGAAGTTATTTCAAAAGTGAAAATGAAAATGCTTCAATCTGGAGATGTTAAATCATTGTGCTTTCTTATGGAAATGAGAGATGAAGCCAATGGCATTTGGTTTTCCCAAGAGTCCCTCTGACAAGTTCCAGCAATGATTTCCTTTTCTACAGTGCTATTGAGGCTGCATCAAAAGAGCTGCATACAGTTTGGGACATGTCAATCTCAGAATGCTGTCAAGAAATTGGAGACTGTCCAGAGAACCGCAATCCAAATGATTAAGAGTCTCAGGGGATTCATTTATAAAGAAGATTAGGTAAATTATATTTTGATTAGGAGTGCATTTTAATGGTGTATAAGTAATAGAAAGACATAAACACCAAGCAGGGAACAGGGTGATTTAGGATGCCCCCAGAGGTTTTGAAGGGATGAAGATCAAAAGAGAACTTAGGATATCAAGAAACATTTCTTAACTCTAGGGGATCGCATTATTGCATATTTTCCCCTTTTGGATTTCAGAATGGGCTTCAGAATACAAGGAGAATGTTCTCACTTCTGGAGTTTTCACATAGAACAGAATAAAATACTTTTCCTTCTGGAGGGAAGCATCCTGCAGAATGATCTAGTGAGTCTCTGCACCTTTAATGCCTCCTGTCTCAGTACGGAGGTGGGAGAGCACCGTTCCTAGGGAGCTGGCCTCATGTGGTTTCCAGTCCCCAAAACACTCATCTGGCAGTGTTACCTTAACCTCAGATAATGAGTAGATCAGTCAGTCAGGGAACTCCCAGGGGTGACTGAATAGGTGAGGAGCTGCATTAGCTGATGACGCCTGTTGTTTATTTCTCTATAAAAATAAAAGGCAGCCTGCTGCTGTTGTGTACATCTGCTGTCAGTGCTTGGCTATGATGATAAAGACAGACTCAGAAGACAGCAAGGTATGAAAGGATAAAATGTAGGAAGCTGGACCTATGCTTATTGAAGACACTGTAGTAAGTGACCTTTTTCAAATTAATGTCTCAGAAATGTTTATTTATTTTCTTCTAAGATGCTCCAGGAGCTTAAACAAGCATAAGAATCCAGAAGTGAAAGTGTTCAAGGGCTGAATCTCATTTTTAGGGAAACTCTTCAGTTTCTATGGAAGAAAAAGAACGTTCCCATTGATTTGGGATCTAATAACTTCTTCCATTATGTGTCCTACTCTAACTGGTTCTAAGGTGCTGAAGTATTTTGTAATTTACATAACTAACAACCTACTTAGGTCAAAAGGCTGATGGTTGTCATGTTAGTTTAAACTGAAATTAATCTCAGAAAACTGGACTGTGAAGAGAAGTGTAATCCTGGATTTCTAGTGAGAACCATGTGCTTGGAGTTAACATGTATTTTTATCACCTATACTGATATCTGTGTAGCCACATCTTTTTGAGTTGAAGATACACATTACAATCAAATATGCGGATATTTCCTAGCACAGATTGTCTGACATATTTCCTTTGGTTTCATATTGGCCTGATTCTTACATTTTACCAGGTGTATGTTGAAATGCTGGCTTAACATTAGTGTGCCTTAATGACTGCTCCAGGTAGGAGGGAAGGGCTACAGGGTGTCTCTTTTTGGTGCATCTCCAGAAATGCACAGCCCAGTCCAACTCATATGGTCTCTACATTCTGGGCAAGCTTATCCTGTCCACTCTTTGGTCCTGTGTCATTCTGGGCAGCTGAAACAGGGCATGAGATACCTTGCTTTGGATACAGAGCAGTGGCTGGCATCACTGATGACTGAGAGTGCCAGGCTGCTTTCTAATTTGGGTGCTAGGAGTGGTATAAAAGTCCTTGTTTGTTGTTGTTGCTGTCCCTTCTGTGTCTCATTGTTCTTTAAAAGGTTTCCCCTGCCTAACCCATTATTTTCTAATGTATGTAGATCACTGTTTCACTCAGGGAGAGAATTGACATTTTGCATTAGACTCTTAAGCCTGCTTTGTTAATTTTAATTATTGTTCATTTACAAGTGTGGAGTATCCTGGACTTTGTAACAGATGCATGATGGTCCTTGTGATGCATCCAATTTGCGTGTCAGGTGCGGGCAGCAGAAGATGGAAGAAAACAATGTACATGCAGACAGTTTCAGTCAGTGGTTGCACCCTGAGGTGGAAAAGAATCAGCCAAAAGTTTAGCCTGTGTTTGGACTCTGAGCAGCACGCAGTACGTGGGTATTGCAGCAGGTCTTCTTGTTACAGTGTCAGTGTCAGCCTCCTGCTTGAGAGGGCTTCCTGACACTGCTGCTCAAAAATGCATCCAGTCCCAAAGAAGCTCTCGTCAGAAAAGATGTCTGGATATGTACTGTAGCACTATAAAAAGGATGTATATTCCAATTTAAAATATGCACAGATCATTCACCGAGGTAGCAACGATTCTTTTCCCCTTCCCCCAAGATAAGAGTGTAAATCACATCTTCTCAACAAGGCAGGTAGTGAGGATGACAAAATTCTTACATTCCCAAAGTGTTATTGGAGAAAAAATGTCACCTCCATGCATAATTGCATAACTTTACTACCTGTCATTTTCTATCAATCAAAAAAATGTTATACTTGAATTTGAGGACAAACATGTCTAATAAGATTTTAGATTGACAGCTGAATGGCTGTACTCAACCTTATTTTAACTTTATTTTTTGTTGTTGTTCACTGAATCAACATAGAGAGGATTATACCAAAGTTAAGGGAAACAAATACTCAGATATATTAATCCCTCATGCACACTTTCCCTCAAAAAAAAAGAATATCCTTCTCCGAAGGTTTTGTTAGTGAGCTCCCTTCAGTCTCACCGGTGCTGCAGCAGGAGACTAATGTTTCTTCTGTTGTATTTCCAATGCAGTGTTGCCAGATTTTGTTTCAATTATCCCAGAAATGTGTTTGATCACAAGTGTCCTGGCACAGCAGAGGCTGCTGTCATGACACCCCACATATCCCCATCCCTTCTCCTGGTTGAGGAATTGGCTTGATCATCCTTTGAGTAAAACATCTGGTTTCCCACAACAGCCCATGCCCTGCACCCCAGCATTTACCCTCCCTGGGCCCTGGTCTTCAGGGTGTGCAACAGTCTTCACTTCTGCACATTGGGGATTTATTCTCCTTCATCAGTAGAGAGTAGAAAACCTCACCTGCTCTTTCAGTTTTCTCTCTGTTAAACAGTACTCTCTTTCCTGTCTCTACGTGGTGTGTTCTGTGGCTCTCTACCACTGCATCTTTCTTGACTGCGTCCTGAAAATCCCAGGGAACATTTTTTCACCACTTGTTTTCCTCCTTGACACTGCTTGTGCTCTACCTTGATATCCTCTCCATATTTCTTTTTGCCTTTTCCAAGACTTCCCATCTTTGAATAGGTTATGAAGAACCTGGTTCTCAATTTCAGGCCTTTTTCTTCTATGCTCATTTTCAGTCAACTCTGGTGGGACCCAACCCAACCTGTAATGCATTAATAATGCTGAATTCTTTCTAAGCCATCACAAGTGTTTCAGAATAGGCTTTAAAATGACAAAGAAGCTACCAGGACCTCTTTAACACAGATAAACAAGGAGGCAAAGGTAATAATCTAATCTTAGCCATCTTTTGCATTTTGTTTCAGTTCTTCAGTATATGAAGCCACAACTTCATTTTTCTAAGGTACACTTGGGTAAGGACTGAAGTTAAAGGGAAGACGGTTGTTTATGGAGGAAAAAAATGTCTTGTTAAAACTTCACACAAAGAACATGATTATTTCTCATCAGAGGATCTCAAAGCATTCTCAGGTTCAACCTGACATTCCTCCAGCTTTGCAGGGAGGCCACAATGACCTTCCCATACTTGTACTGCAGAGCCACTTGTTTCCATGAACAACTGGGTGAGCAAAGATTAGGTTCAGGTGAGGAGCTGGACTGCACCCTTCTCCCAGTTGCCCAGTGTGCTTTAATGGACCAGACAGTCCAGGGAAAGGTACTGCAGACTTTACATGGTTGATCCACCTTGGTTCTCCATTGCAGAAAGAAACAAAGACCAGACAGGTATTTCTTTGCCTAGACTACAGTAAGTGTTGTGACAGCAGGAGGGTTAAAGATTCCCAAAGCCGACCTTCATTTATCTATTTGACGCTGCAGAAACATTGATGCTGAGGCAGCCTGGGCTTGTGGGCAAGCAACAGAATTCTTCCTGGAAGGCAAAGTACAAGCTCTCATCCCATGCTCTGCTGTGTGCTCACTGTGATTAGATGCAAACTGGCTTTTCCTCTACATGTGAGAATCACATCCTTGGATAAGCAGAGATCCCAGCAACAGATTGCCAGTCTGCTTCTGAAGCAATACAATGTAGGCTTTATGTTGCTCATGGCTTGTGGCAAAGCTGTAACTGAGAGTTCAGAGACTGCTCTTGGTGAAGTGTCAATACTGGAGCAGTATTTATCTTCCAAATTCTTTAATGTATCCATTCTGAGTTCCTGAAATTGTTTGGACTAACTTAATGACAAATGAGCAAGTATTTAAAAGAGCCTTCATATCTGCAAGAATAACCAAGGAGCCAGATGTCAAACTGCTATCAGCCAAAGTCACAATTAAGTGCAACCCAGAGTTTCTGTAGCAGGCACAATTAATTACAGGCACAAAACTATGACTCTAAACCAGTGGTCATTAAAAAAAGAAGATTGAGGTGAGACATCCTGTGCATCCATGCTATTATTTAAATTAACAACAAATAGTAATCTTTTTTACTTTGCAGGATCTTTCATATTCAATCTTTAAAATCCCTTACAAACCATAGTGGCCCTGCATCACAATATTCAGTGAAAGGGAAAAAGCTAAGACTCATGGGAAAGTTTAAAATCAAATTATCTTGTTTAGCCCTGATATCACACATTCTGTTCAAGCTAGACTTTTCCCAGTGAGGAGAACAGCCTTCTGACAAAATTAGAATAGGGTATTTATTTTACTATTTCTTCTCTACTAATGATATTAATATTTCTAAAATTTTATAATTTGAATTCAAGGTACTGTCATAAAAGTGATCCATGGAGTGTAGGTTTTCTAGGGTCCCTTTGCTAGTGCAGCAGGTTTACAATGGTGCTGAGGAAGATCTGCAGGACCACATTTTCTTGAAACAGCTGTGTCTTGGCTGGGCCCTTCAGTATGCTTTTCCAAAAGCAATTTCCCACGTCCCCTGTAAACGGTGAGCAGAAATTGTCTTTTTCAAAGCAAAATGTTAAGGTCTGCGCACACAAGAAACAGAGGGTCTTTGTGCAGCCAGAGATGGAGGGATGGAAGGGGGCTTGCTTTCTTTTTTGGTGACTTGTGAAAATGTTTCACCAGCCATTGCTCCACCTCTTCATGGAAAATATTAGACTATGGGATCATGCTGGCCAGCATTCTCTGCCTGTCAGGCTTCAGGATCAGAAGCACAGTGGCAGAGGCCCAAGAAATGTTCACAGCAGAGCGTACCTGCCTTCTTCTGGTCTCTCTATGGTCTGGCCTCTCACATCATGAATATCCTGCTGAGGAGATGGGGAAAGGGTAGATGGAGAGGGTGAGGGAGCAGAAGATGCTGGAGATCAAAGTGCAGGAGGGAGCAGGGAGCTCTTGCCCGCTATATGACAGACAGATGCAGGCAAGTGAGCAGCTTCATCCACTGACAGCAACCTGGCTGTATCCTCTGCCTGCACCCAGCACACCTCCCCTGCAAAGCACAGAGAATTATGGCTGTGCATTTCATCCCCATCCACATTTTCTATAGTCTGAGGCATGCCAGCTCTCTGCCAGTGTGAACTAGAGCCAGTGCACGCAGGGCTGTGAGCTGAGCTGTGGGCAGGAGCACTATGACTGCTCCAGGCAGGTGAACTCCTGAGGTGTTCCCACAGCATCACCCAAGCTGCTGCTCAGCTTTATGCCTGCATTCAGTGACCATTTTTTCCCCGTCTTCAATCCATTTAATCTATGTTTGCACATGAAAGGTTTCTCAGGGTCCCATTTCTCTGTGGTTTAAGCAGGACATCTGCCCAAAATGGGATGGTTTTCAAAAAATCTTAATTAAAAAAAAAATCCTATCCATGCAATGTTTCTTATTTTGTCCATTACATCATCAGCCCCATCTGTTTTAGTGTTTCATGGGGTTGCACTGGAATTGATATTGTGGTGCAGAAACTGATGATCCCCCCCTCTTTGCTGATGAATCAGCAGAAGGAAAGAGTGAGGTCAAAGAGCCTTTTCTTTGTGTAGGACTGCTGCAAATTTTAGGCATGAGTTTGTGCTGAAATTTTTCAGCTCCTGTTGAACACTGGTGTAGTGAAGGATAAATGCAACTGAAACCTTATGACTCTTAATATCAAAATGTTTTAGATGCCGTTCTTAGGACCACACCTGAAACAAGATCTTGCCATGGCCCAAATGTCATTACACTGCATTTCTTTCATAATGAGACAAAAAAATTTCTTTGCCAAGTTATAAGTAGTTTACATAATCCCAGAATGCAACAATGCTTTCAAAATAAAAATGAATAATAAGATCAGCATTTATTGGTTTTTCCCTTCTACATTGCCAGTGAAAATTCTCATTGGTGTGTGTCTGTGGCTTTATATGAATAGTTCTCCAGAAGTAAATTATGAGCAAAATTCAAAGCCATCATAAATTAAATGTGCTTTCTTCCTGCTTTGGTGTACAAGACTTTCCATTAAGCTAGCCCCATATAATATACCTTGGATGTGTTCAAGAAAGCCCTGTAAATTATAGTAAGTATTTAAAATGGTAAGTAGACGTTGAAAAAGGCCACATTAGGATTAATGAATGAAAGGGTTGATACTGAAAATGCACTTGTAAATAAATAACATGAAAAGTAAAGATGACACACTGTTAGGTTAGAGTTACAAGTGGGAGTATAATGATAAATCACACGACTGTTTGTCACAGCTTCACATGTGAGTGCATGTACTCCTTAGTCCCTTTCTTTCCTTCCCCCCTGAGCAAAACTTCTCCCTTCCCTTGCCCTACTCACTGTGCCTCCTGGAGAGTGATGGAGTGTGCTGGGCTGCCAAGTTCTCCACCTGTTAGGAGCAAGGTATGCCCGTTGTGGCTTTGGCTGGACAAGGGCAGTGTTTCAGGCCTGCTCCACCTATTCTGATAATAAAGAGAATGTTTCTGACAGTGGGTGTGTGCCAGGTTGCAGCTGAGCCTGGATTCACTGCTGCAGGCCACAGGTGTGTCAGGAACTTGGTTGTTTCATTCTCCTTGGCAACAAGTCATCCTGGGACAGGAGTTGATAGTGAGAGGTGAGAAGGGGAGAGCTAAGGACAATCTGGAATGTGGTGCAGGGAATGCGAGACTTGCAGCAGGTGGAGGAGAAAGCATCTCCCTCTCTCCCATCCCTCCACTAGTCCTGGTCCTAATTTGTTGCTGGTTGTGATACAGGGCAGCTGAGATGGTAGCAGCAATGTCATGATCATGGTGTGAGGTTTGGTCACAGTGGAAATTTTAATTGAAGCTCTCTGTCTTGGGCTGAACAAATTCTCAGAAAATGCACCACAGCCTCAAAACCCAGAGAGGAAAAACTTTCCTCTCAGGCAAGATTTTTTGACGTTTTCATTGCACCAGCCATGAAGGTAATATATACTCATACAGATATTGGTGTCATCACATCTTGTATCTCATATCATGTCATCTGTGGGAGCAGTTCTGTGCAGTCTGTTCTGGCTTAGAGCTGAAATAGCTCAGACTAAGATCCAAAAGTATGGAGCAGAAATTAAAGGGGTGGGGGTATAGGAGACCAGAAAACGTGTGTCAGAACTTGCAGATTACCTGGGCAAAGGGAATCTGCCTGATGACATTAGGGTTTGCATGTCTGAGAGAGCTTGTGTAAGGTAAGTAGGTCTTTTGTAGCTGGGATTGGAAAGTCCAGGGGAAGGCTAACACCACTTAAAAATGATATGAAGTGGTTGTATGCAATCAAACTCTGTCTTATAATGACTTAGGGTAAATCCAAAATATGATGGCCTTAATGGAGCTACTCTGGATGCAGAGTGGCACAAGATAGGATTTGGCTGTGGCATGTACAGTACATGAAGTGATGGGTGGGTAGGTTTTTATAACCTGATTTTACTTCCCTCCATAGTATTCAATTTTATCCACATAGGCCCATTGAGAAAACAAGGTTCTGCTCTCAGTGAAGTGTTTATGGGCCCATACAGCCAAAGGAATACCTTTTATGTGCCTGTGGCACTTTGAATATTTTGAATGGGAAGAATCTTTGTGGGCAAGAATAAATCCACATACTTTTTGGTCTGCCATGCGAGGAAGGGCAGAGCGGCAGTCAGTGCCACCTAAATCTTTGCCAGACCCCAGGGAAGGATTTAAGTTCAGGTTCCCTATTTGAGTAAGCACTAGGAACAAATGGTAACATAAAGGTTAGTAGAAGATTATAAATAGGATAATAAATGGAGAAGGAAAGATTATACTACCACATTAGAAATCATTTGAAGGGAAGGTAGAAACTCTCATGCTTTGCAATAATTTTTGAGTGCCCAGATTGATGGCAATCTATCTGTATTATTTATTATAAAGCTGTATGTTTCAAAATAATTTTTAAAGCCTTTTTTAAAATTATTAGAGCTACAAATACAGTAGAGCACCAAAACTCTAATAGGCCGAAGTAGAATGTTAATAGAGTAGATATAAATATTTGCTGTGGATATGTGTCTGAGAATATCCAATCAGCTGAGAGAGGAAAAGAACATGTTTCTCATGTGGCCAGTATTATCTAAGTAATTTGGCATATTTTTTTGAATAGTCCTGATTAACTGTTTTATGAAAAACACTCTGTTAGATAAACTCACATAACTGGTAAAGGGGAAGAAACCACAGTCTGTCCATACAGTGACCGTGAGCAGAAAGAGGTAAATTAGTCCATCTGCTTTGAACTCTTCATTCAGCTCAATGCAGTTCATAAAACTGAGAAGTCAAATAGTGTGTTGTAAAAGGAGGGCTTAGGAGTTGAGATGGTAGAAAGAAGTAACAATCTCTGCTCTTTATTGATCTCCATAACCAGAGTTTGCAAGTGCCTCTCAACCTTCAGTTCTGCACTCCGTGGCATACAGTGGCAGTTAACCAGCAAAAGCAAGAGGCAAATCATCAACATTTGACCAATTTAAGTAACATCACTCAGAGTTGGTCTGATTGAGCCACTTCCCATGTGAAAAAAATAAATAAATCCAGTTTCCAAGTAGAGTAACATTTTTTGCAACCATGCCACTGCAGTTGAGTTATGCAAATGTGATCTGTCATGTCCCCAAGCCCCACATCATTTTATAAACAAGAATCTGAGGAGCTATATGACTTCCGTGTGTTTAAAGTCAAACGTGGTGGAGCAAGGAACATCCTTCCTCTTTAGATATAGTAGTTAGAAACTTGAGGGTGCAGGCTCTCTGCAAATTAGTGCATGCTTTCTATCAAGGAAAATTCAACAGCAAAGGGTCCAATGTGTTTTTCACAGGCAAACTAATGAGAGGTTTGAACTGCAGCTTCACTGCCAATGTTGCTCGATTTCAGCCATGGGAGGCTAATCTGAATGATAACTGTGCTGTGATTGCAGCCCATCCTTCTGTTGTGTAGTTATGTGTGTGGTGCAGTTTCAAGTGAGGTGTTAGTGAGTGTTGCAGCATTGGCAAAGTTGGCATGGGGTAGACAATTAACAGCACCAAATAAGAACAAGCAGAATTGAGATAATGAGCAAAATGGTCATGGAATGCCCTAGGAGGAGGATGATTATGATTCTGCCACCGTTCATGGTCATGAGCAGAACAGGAAAGGGCAAAAGAAGTGCCTATGCTGATGCCACTGGAGGTATAGGAAGATGTGGTGTGGAATCCTCCCGTTTCTAAAAGGCTGAAAACTGATCCTACTGTCCTTGTGTTCACTCCTCCTTTGACCCAAACCCTAAAACTCCGCCCCTACAGTACCCTATAAAACCCCATGGCTCGGTCCCTGTCTTGCTCTCTTGGTGTTCCACCCCCCTCCTTCCTCTCCCTCCCGGTCCTGGGGGAAATAAAAATGGATCCTCCTGCTTAACAAACAGTGGCTGTGTCGTCCATTTTCTCTGCTGGCAGCTTGCACTTCTCTGGACACGATGGTCACTCTTGCCATATGATGCAACAATGTGGACAACAGAAGTCTGTGTTTTCATTAATAAACATATCATAATGTCTCTGCTTGGGAAGGGATTGGAGCACCAGAAGCCAAATGAGAAGGCAAACAAGGGCAGCAATAGGAAGGACTACCACAGCAGTAGAGAGGACATCGAAGATTTCCAAAGGACAGTTTCCAGTAGGTAGAATTCCACACTCCTTTTGCCCTTAGTCTGGTTGAGAAATGCTGCAAGGAAGGTTTCATTACAACCTGCCACATGTTTGGGCTGGGCATCCAGACTACTCATTGCTTTCAAAACACCTGATATGCAGGGAAGCCCTAGGGAACTGCCGGGTTGCACTCATGAGAGCAGCCTTGGCTCTTGGGTCTCAGGGCATGGGTGCCTCACAGTGGGGAGGACAGCAATCATCTGTTTCTTCTTTGAAATATTTTTTCAGGTGAAACTTGGAACCTTGGTTATGCTGGTAACACTTCAGTTGTGTTGTAAGTCACTAAGCAATCGTCATGAAATTGACTCAGCTCTGTATCTGTGCTTTAGAAAAGTTTCATTAGATTTTAAGGGCTTGTTTTATTTTGTTTTGTTTTGTTTTGAACCAGAGAGCTTTTTACCTGTTTCTGCCACTCTCAGGTTTCAGCCTATGAGATTAGTTTATCAATCAGGAAATTACTAGCATCATGCTAATTTCAGTATTGTTCATGAACCGCAAAGTGACTTGCTACACAAGAAAAAAACAACACACCACATTTGAGCAGCATTTGTGCAATATGTCAGACATATAGCAATATTGTCTGTGATTATCACCCCATACAATTTTCAAAGCAGTGATGAATTGTGACAGATCCTACTCTGAAATAACCCATCATAGTTTATGAAATTGGTGGAAGTATATCAGCTTACATCAGCTGAAGATCTGGGCTCCATTTCCAGCTTTCTGCTAATACATTTTTATGATGGAAGCCAGTACCTGAGATGAACTGAGAGTTAACCTCTCTAGGTGCACTTTATATTCTTCTTGTGAGAAATGCTAGATATGTTTCAAACTCACTTAAATAAAGATTCAACCACTGAGTATTGAAAACGAATAACATCTCTGGCAAAGTCTGGCATAAATATGGTCAAAATTTTCCCCATTTGTGGCAAGGATTAGGGAATCCAGAAGAAGCTACAGATTCTGAACTGTCAAGCAAAGAAACTTTTAGAACTTATGAAAACAGAAAGTAGACTGTACTTGCTACTTCTTAATATAAGCAACTTGGTTGTACCTAGACTATATCTCCAGTGTGCACACAAGCATTTTTAATAGATATTTGTAATATCAGTGCAGTTATAGTAACAAGGTATCCATTGCAATACCATCAGTGTAGTTTTAAGCTTTACCGTGGAAGAACACCCTTTTCTGTGTGGGAATAGTGGAGCATGGGGATTAGCAAAGTGTGATTTAGCGCAGTTCTGCTGACTGGCTAAAAAGATACATATCCCTTTTTCTTGTCATTTAGAGGTGAAGATGAGTTAATTCAGAAAAGGGCAAGTTACTGACACTTTTAATAATAAAGCAACACTTCAGAATGGTAGTGTGAGATGAACAATTTGTAATGACCAGTCTAACAATGTGAGAGAGACATGTCATGAGTTTCTTCCTCTGTTAACATGTTCAGTAGTTACCATCCTTTAGGAGCTTTCCTAGTAATTCCTTTTTATTTATATTTGTGTCTTTTTTTTTTTTTTTTTTTCCCCAAACCCACCAAAAATGCTATTTAAAAAGACCACACAAAGAACTGATCTACCTTACACAAGTGTCTGGTGGGAAACAGTCATGTAAATTTTGATTTACTGAATGCACGAAAGAAGGAGGCCACCGCCTAAGAAATGGATGACAGCATCTGAAAGTGGTTCCAGCATTTTAAAAGCAATTATGGGGGGTAGATTTATGCACAAAACCTGCTCTGTACATTAACTAAATTTGTGGGTTTAATCACTGGAAGGAGAAAACCAGCTATGAAATACTGAAAGTAACAGGTCATTGTAGATATTCCCTTGAGGACATAATTTGTGTCGGTGTGTGTAGACAGGACTGCGCATATGTGTTGCAGAAGTGACAAAGGAAAAGTCAGTGAACATCCTCCAAAAGCAAATACAGGGTTACACTGGAATATATGGCTTCCTGAATAAAGAAAATAAAGCTGTGACTATGTGAAGATTTCTTAGTATGGGAATGGCAAAGGAGTAATGCATTCTTCACTCCAATGGAAATTAATGGAGCATGCATTCCTCATTCTCAGTCTATTTGAGGCTGCAACAGGGGATATCACATCTGGCAAAACTACTTTGAGTCATGTTATACCACTTATAACATCATCTGGACCTTAGGAAACAGTTTTCTGAAAATAAGGAATGCTGTATAGTACCTGACATTAGCCCTGTTGAAAGGTACTGATAAATTGCAGAGGCCTAAGAAATTAAGGGCCACATTTGCATGGAATTTCTCTGCACTTTATTACAGTCAGTTCCCTGGTTTTGTAATTTTAACTGCCCTTGTCCCTCAAGCGCCTTCCCCAGGGTGAGTAGGGAGTGCTCATTTGTGAAAGTCAGAAAGGAGAGCATCTGGGACAACAACAACAGAGGAACACTGTGTACCCAGAAACATTACAAAGTCTGGTATAAATTGAGAACATTCATTATTAATAGAAATACTATTTTCAAACTATGTCGCACTTTCATCTCTGAGGGTTCCACACGCTATAGTCCTGATCCTGCGTTTGTATTCCTAACTCCCACAGTTAGCTTGATCAGATTTAATAGAATTGGTGGTGTGAGGAGGATGCACACTTTATACTGCTTAGCAAAACTTGGCTATAGACATAAACACCTTCATAAAAACTTCACTACTGCTGTGATGGAGGCCACTGTCCTCTGGAATTTTCCATATATTCTGTAATTACCTTGCAGAAGGGGTATGGCAGTGGAAGATGGTTTGTTTGTTTGTTTGTTTTTTCCCAAAAGTATCTTAGGACTCGGGTGGTACTCACAGAGCAGAACAGAGCCCTGGTCTGTTGGTGCCTGTGAGTGAGAGAGGCTCACACACAGCACTGTGCTGCATGTGAACACTTCACATTTTCCCCCTTAGGTCCACATTCAACTCCTTATTCTTGCACTAGAACAAGTGTGAAATGGGGATATTGTGATGTCCAGAAATGCCTGAAATTAAATAGAGACCCATATTCCAGGAAGGGTCAGAGCTGTCTGGTGTTCATACTCTGAGCTGATGAGAGATTTGGAAATGCAAAGGGGAGCAGGAAAGTCTTGATGTGTTAAAATCTCCTACTGGAACACATCAGGTATGGATAGGTCTAGTGTTTGTCTTTGAACTAGAATGTGATTCTGTTTCAAAATACCAGATTTGTGAACCCTATGGATGCTGACTCTTAAAACCAACACCTCCACCCAAGTATGGGTGCCATTTGGCAACATCTGTCAGCTGGTATCAGCCAACTTAATCATCCCAAAGGCGATCATAGAGCAATGCAGAAATTCTTGTATTTTGGGGGGGAAGGAGGGTGGGGCACAGGCAAGTGTGTTTAAAGGGATAAGATGGTTATCAAGTGCTTTGTTCAGGAGTCAATAAATTGGTGGCTGAGACAAAGAGTTACACACAGTAGCATGAGGTTTACCATGCAAAGTAGGCTTAGACCCTTATTAAAAATGTACAGGGATGCTCATCTTTGCTACAGGATTTTAACAGTTAGACAGTTTATAATAATTTTTAACAGTTTTAACAGTTTATAATAATTTCTTTTTTTAATGTTTGCTTGTTTCCAACATAGGTTATAGAAAGTCCCCAGTCTTCTGTCCTACACCCAGGATTATAAAAATATTTAAAGTCACAGAACAGATATACGGCTAGGCAGACACATATTTTGATTTATGTTATACTATGGTTGAGGCACACATTTGAAGGCAAGGTTTTTGGCTGACAACAGCATCACAATAGCAGTCTTCCAGCCATATATTATAGTGATGACCCCTGAAAATTATCAGGGTTTAATACAAGGCTATAATATAGGGTTTCTGGAAACTCTACATAAGCAATAGACAACATAAAAAGTCATACTACTATTTATGTGCCATCAAATCACATTAGGAGGGATTTGACCACATAAATAGTAAAATGACTTTTTGGGAATATGGAAATTAGAGAAAAATGTTTCAAATAGAAACCATAATTTACAGAAAAATCACAAATATGCAACCATGTTACAAAAATAGGAAATCAAGAGGCAAAAAGAGAAAGGAAGACTTCTTGGAATCCTTTCCATATACTGCAAGATTTTTTTTTTTTTTAAACACACAATCAAAGATGCATGCTGTCATGTCATATCATTATTACCTATATTTTTTTGTATTATATTGTGAGTTACGTGGGAGTTGACGGATATCTATGTTGTCAGCTGTTTGCCAGCTGTTTGCTCCTGGGATGAGCGGGGTGAATGTTAGCTTCTCAGAACCATCAAAATAAACAGCATCATTTCTCTTTGTTCTTTCTCTGCTGCAAAAAATACTCCGTGGATAGGAAAACTCCCCAGCCTCAAAATCTCACCCTCTTTTCTTGCATCACTTGTGGTACATATTAGTATTTATCTGTTTCTCATTGTCTGGTGATGCTAATAAAAACTGCAGAACATGTAAGAATAATAATTGTGGCAGCTATGGAATATCAAGAGTGTAATGAGTGCTGTAAAGACAAGTGTGAAATTAAGGGGCTACTCCAAATAAAACTCTGCTACCCAAAGACTGTAACTAAAGTCTATGGAATCTTTGACATTGATGTCATTGTGAAGTGGACTGGCCTTGGGCCATGCAAATCTAGTGGAAGATGAGCTGTGGTGTTTCCTCATGTTGCCTCTGTGGAACAGCACGGCACTGTGCAGCTCCAGGCCCAGCCCTTGGTGGGATCACCCATGTAACCCTTCACTCCTCCTCCATGGGAAGGGCACAGAGCTGACTCAAGTTTGCCTCTGATCTGATCAAGTTTGCCTCTGTGGAACGCACAAACCAAACATATTCACAAGTAGAATAAAATCATTACAAATGCTGGCAATTATTACCCTAGGTTTTTGGGATGTGAGGGTGAAGAAGGAGTTGTTATACTCCCTGTGATGTGGTTTCTTTGGTGAAGGAATTTTTCTCCTATGGTCCTGATTTGGTCAGTGTTGACACATGCCCAGCCTCAAACATTTAAGCAGTGTTACTGACTTAAAAGTGCATTTATCTTATAGTATGTGAATATAACTTTTCTCTTGCCTAAACTTTACCATGTGCCTAAGTGCTTTGCTGGAGAGATGGTCAATATTCTTAGATCATTCCTAAGAAAAAAAACCCTTTTATTTTGAGATAGTAATAAATACTAAATTCTTGGAAGATTAAAGGATTGAGGAGACTTTACATGTTACCGTTGTGCATGCATAGCTCCCTTTGAAGTCAATGGAACCTGTGTGTGCCAAAGGGCAGAGATATAGGGTGGCAGAATTTTATAATATTGTGACTTAGGAGCCGAAATACCAGGGGATATCTAGAGGATATCTAGAATGAATACACAAACTTTTAAAATGCTTGAATGCTTTGAAGTGCTTTTTTTTTTTTTTTTTTTTTTTTTTTTTTGTCTGTTGTTGTGTGTATGGTGAGTTGTTTTGTGGGTTTTGTTTTTTGGAGATGGGGGGGTTAGGAAAACGACTTGAAACTTTCTTTTTTACCTAGACTGTAACAGTTAATATCCATCTAAAGGAAAACTTGTCTTTCAGGGTGCTTCCCGATAGTAAAATAGAAGATCAGAGGTTATTTAGAAAAGCTGGGGAGAACCTTCGGCCTATACAAAAGTGACAAGAGACAGTCTAGAGGCAGGAGAAGATGTTGCTGGAAAAAGGAAAGTGAGCTCTTGAGCATAAAAGAGAGATACCCAGAAAGCAGGATGATCATAAACCAAGGGAAGGTGTACAAACCATCCAGGAGAGCTGTATGTCAGAATCTACCTCTGGGAAATCTGTTCAACCAGGGAGGCTGTAATTATTTTGCACCTTGGATTACTTGTGTGTGCTCAAGCAAGAAAACCATATAGCCCTTTTCCTTGCTTGCCAAAAGAAAACAATTAGATAGCATTCTTACCAATGTTCTTAAACGAGATTATTTTTGTTTTACAAAACATTCCTCTTATTTATCGACCTTATTTTGGAAGCCTTCAAATGTTGGATTTCTACCAACATTAGGGCAAGGCTTAGAGCTCTTTATGATTCTTTCTTTCCACATGAGCTACACCTAGGAAAGTGCTGAGCAAAGAATGCTTACCATTCTGCTATGCTGCCTAACATCATTAGAAAATTGCACCTTTCAAGAACTGGTATAGAGACTGTGAGGCTGAACTGTTCCATTTCTGGTAACAATAGCATAATATTAATTACTTATTAACAGTCTTGGTCATTTGGCTTATTTCCTCATTTTCTACCATCTTTTGAAAATCCCAATTTGCCCTTGCTGTTCTCTTACTTATGAAAGGCATCAGCAGCTGTATCTTGGTTTGAAAGGACGTGTGTGTGTGGAAAGGGAAGAGGGATGACAGGCTCTAGCCAACATAGTTTTGCAAACGACTACTAGCTTACCACATTGCACTTTCCTTTTTTCCTGCTAATTACAGGAAGAGTGATTTATTAATATTTTTGCAATGGTAACTTCTCAGCTCACCCACAGCCTTTTCTAATCCAGCCAATTATTTTTAGCATTACTTTTAAGCTCTGTCTTTAATTAATGGGGTGCAGAAGTCTAAAGCATATGGGGTTGCTTTTCTTAAGTCTGGGAAGAAGCAGAGTTTAAAAACCCTGCAGATACACTTCTCAATATTGCATTTAAACTCTGTTTCTGAAAATACTACACATAAGTTGTCACATTTTCTTCAGCTTGACATAAAATTCTGTGACGTGTCACATCAAATAGCAACAATCATGAAATTTTTAGGGATGTGTCAGTTTTGAAATACATACTTTCTTGCTTTGATCCACCATGGTTCAGTTGGAAGATAAAATAATCACTTCCATTTCTCGCTACTTCTTTAAAAAAACATATAATAAAATATATATATTTAAAAATTTTCGAAGTATTTGTTCAGAAGCCCCTTTAAACAGAAAATTCTTGTTGCTGCTAAAATCTGCTGCAAAATCGTCGCTTGAGTTGCAGTCATGGCTTTTTGCTGCTCCACACGAAAGCGTGAAAGGTGCCATCCTTTTGGGGATACCCGTGGTCCTAGGTGGGCAGCCCAGTCTTCCCACACCTGGAGCATGATCCCAGCCAGCTGCAGCCAGGGCTGGTGTCACAGGACGTGGATGTCTGTCTGAACAGAAGTTCAGCTGCCTTTTTACGTGACCAAAGAGAAAACCTCCCTCGGTCACCCCGCGCTCCCTTCAGCAACAGGTGGGGCGAGGAGCGTGCGAGCTTTGCTGGCATTTCCCGAGGAAGCCGCACAGCTCCAGCACCGCCTCTGCCCCCGGGCGGGCCGGGGTGAGGGCAGCGGCGGGCGGACGCTGTCCGCCGGGCTCCCCCCGTGCCGGGCTCTCCCCGTGCCGTGCCCCGATGCCGATCAGGGCCTCCTTCGTCCCGGGCGCCCGGCACGGCCATGGCGGGGCAGGGCGCGCAGGCCGCCAGCCCCGTGCGCCGGGCGATTCATCAGCAGGACGGCTACTGCTGGGAAGAATTCCTCCCCGGCGGGATGAACCTCCAGTGACTCTCCTCGGGGGCCGGGGCCGTCCCCCGCCCGTGCGGGCAGGGCCATCGCTCAGCCCGGGATGAACTCTCCCTCACCCGCTGACCCCCTCTTCAACTCCCACACACGCACCCGGGCGTGAACCGGGGCTCGGCGGGGCCCGGAGCCCTCCTAACCCACCTCTGCCTCATTCCGGCTTCACCTCGGACACCGGGGGCTGGCGGGGGCCGAGCTCAGCCCACAGCAGCATCGCTGTCTTCTCTCACACGCAGCACCAAGCCGAAGAAAGCTGGTCTGCTGAACCTTGGCAGGAGTTTTGTCCCGTGCTGGAGGTGCAGCCACCTCGTAACAGTTTAGTCTTAATCTCCTCCGGGCCTGGACTCTCCGGGCCCAACCAGTGGCCCACTGCTACTCTCAGATTGTCCCTGGATGCACAAACCAAAGGAAAACTATGGAGTCACACTGGGACTATGACTGGTGTCAGCTGGGGATGTCCCCTCTGTTTTGGAGGAGTGAGCCATAGCTTTTGCTTGATAGCTCTGGAAGCCCTTGACAGGCTGGGGAATTGTGCTGACATCTCGGAGTCGTGTGACAAAGGGTGCAGAAGGTGTCAGTTCCTGTTTCTGAATCCTCTGGTCTGACTATGTTGTGCTGGGGGAAGCGATAAGGAAACAGAAACACAAGGACAGCAGCTGAACCTTTGTGCTTTCTTTTTTTTTTTTTTCTTTTTTTTTTTTTTTTCCCAAGGAAGCTTTCAGTGTGCTTGCCTGCTGGGTCCTCAGGGAATAACGTGCTCCGGCAATTTATTACACTGTCTCTAGGCAGAGCCTACCACTGCTATATCAGGGAATTACTTAAGGAGTTACTAAGGTCCAGGTGGCTGTTTGAGAACTTATATCAAGAACTTACATCACCTGCTTTCCCTTGTAGTTAAATTTAGGTCCCTTCTTTTGGCCCATTTCTCCTCTTATCAGAGCATAATTTAACCACTGGTCACTGGAGACAAAAAAAAAGCCTAAATAAGCTTCAGAATACACCTGAGAAACTCTGCCGGGGAGAGCTAAGAAGCCATTTTTTTTCAGAAAATCAGTGTTCTTTCACAGTGACTCTAGAAGCTTCTGCCCTCCATGCTGGATGAAGGAAGTAGCAGACAGAAAAGAAAACAAGAGATAATCAGGAAGGCCAAGGGAAAGGTGAAGCAAAGGTATTTGCTCACATCAGAGAAGAGGAGACAAAACTTACATTTCTTTACACTTAAACTCCTTGGTTAAGTTCACAGCTGCATTCACAAACAGGGACAGGAGGTGGAGAGAGAGTTGTATGAGTGACAGCATCCTGTGTCCCAGAATAGCAAGATGGTCAGGTGCTCCAACACTGTCATTGCAGGCTGGCAGAGTTGGTTTAGGGAAGGAAAGGGGGATACGAGAGACACAATTCTTAATACTACAGAATTTCCAATTCCAGGCACTGATAGCAGCAAATCTATGGAAAAGCAGCTTGTGAATGCTTTAAGTTTGTATTGCAAATGCATGTTTTGGTGCTTTGGGCGTTTTTGTGAAAGCACAATGGCAGATATAGAGCACATTTAAGTACATTTGGACTCTGACTACTTGGGACTGCCTTTATGGGCACTGGTGGTAGAGGTTTCTCTTTCTATCCTGTGTCATTGTCCATAGA
This sequence comes from Prinia subflava, assembly GCF_021018805.1. Taxonomy (NCBI): domain Eukaryota; kingdom Metazoa; phylum Chordata; class Aves; order Passeriformes; family Cisticolidae; genus Prinia; species Prinia subflava. Next base: position 59,207,347 of record NC_086247.1, read on the forward strand.
ATTCAGCTAGCAATTACAATGAAGCATTTTAAGGCAAACCAGTGCCAGTGATGGCTGCAGAGCAAAGTCTGCCCTGTAAACTGCAGTGGTTTGGGAGCTGATTGACAAGCAGCTTAGACATCTGGACACCAGGAGCAGAGCAGACAGCTGGAGCTGCCAACCTTTTCAGCTTATCCCGAGGTAAGGCTGTCCCAGCTCATCAGTCAGCACCCTTACATTTCTTAGGCCTTCAGATTTTAAAGAGGCTATACTGACCCATAAAATCTAGCAATATGAATGGATATGTTTTATGATTTTGTTTTGCAGAATAATAATAACTCAGAGGTTTGAAATGTTTGAAAACTTTTCTTTGCTTATACCTTTCAGTGTGTAGAATGGAATGTTTCATAGTAGTTTTGCTTTTTTCTTTCATTTTGGTGGAATCAAAAGTCGTGAGTGCAGCAAGCACCTCCATAAGTCATTTAATTAATGCCACTGGATTTTTTTTTTCCCCAAGGAACCTGTAAGACAGATAAGACTGTGTGGTACTGTGGACCAATGGCCTTTTAGCTCAGAAAACCTATGTTTGGATATGAGAAGATGTTCATAACAGTGTACTGGATTTGCTTCTCTCCTTAAGAACCTTTGTGTCCATTGCTAAACTCAGTGCACAGTTCAGTGTGAACTGTAGTGTTTTATCAACAGAAGGAAGGGAGACTTTAATGAGTGTATCTGATCAGCTGGAGATGTAATGAAAGTCTTGCCAAAAACTTGACGTGTCAAAGAGTTTTGAAGACCTTCATAATCTGTTTCTGAAATTTATCCCAGCCAGTAGCATAGGCAGTGTAAGACACCCCAAAACACAAAGACCCTGCTATGACAGTCCCTGCATGGTACACAGAGCAGGCCACACCCATTTGTGTCTGGGTAAAGGAGTTTCATCACTAAGCAAAATTCTTCCTCTTGAGCAGAAGTAAGTCCTTTAGGTGATCACCTCCTCCATTACAGAGGATTAAAAAAGAGGGAACAGGGAATAGACATACAGATCTAACTGCAGACTTGGCTTTAGAACTGAGGGATAAACTACACCTTTCTTAGGCATAAGGTGAAATTGGTGGCTATACACCACATCCATCATTCTAGCAGTACTCTCTCTCTGATCAGCAGTTTCTGCTTAATTCTCTGTGTGCAACACTCTTTCCTTCTGTGACTCACGAGCCAGCCTGAGACAAGCATAACTTGCTACATCTCCAGACCTCCGTACAGGTATAGACAATGTAATTGTCTGACTAAGGTTGTACCAGAGCTCATCATCAGCAATCTGTTTTGAAAGCTGTCTTCCATTTAGTCTGTTTAGTAATAAGAATCAAGAAATGATTATTGGTGGTCCTGGCCCATGTCAGCCAGATCAGTCTCATTTTCATTTGCAAAGACACCTTCATGTGTCATGACCCCAGCACTTCCTAGGTGTGGTGCTGAGATGTGAGATGTCTGCAGTAAAGTGGGCATCAATTCTAACAATGTCTTGATTGACAGGAGACTGATCATTGTCTTGGCATGAATAGGCACTGTCTCAGAAATGTATGAATAATATACTGTAAGCGTTGGGCATCTGTCGATCCAGTGTCCTGGAAAAGACTGTACCTAAACCAGCTTACATGAATCTTTTGGAGATAGATCTGGAAATAAATATCTATAATTGTGTTGACCAACACAGCTTGAGTCCCTTTCCATTTCTGGACCCTTTTGGGAAGTTAGACTAAATCATGGGTATAACTTTATATTAAAATGATTTTTGTGGAGTAACAAATTGAACAATAATGCACAAGTTGCAGTTCATCACATTGGTGAAATAACATTTGATGTATTAAATAAACCCTACCTATGCCCTTCCTTTTTTCCTGTAAATATCTTTCTATTTCCATATGCAACTCTGCAGCTTCATTATGATCTCCTACCACCAGTTCCTCCTTATTATCAAGTAAAGAACAAGCCGAGTGATACTGCCTTTTTCCTTCCTCAGCTACTATCAAAACAGTGCAACAACCCCAGTCACAAACTCAAGAGTCTTTTGACAGCAGCAATTAAGCAACTTAATTAATGAGTGAATAAAAATGATAATATTTACTGAATGGGAGCATCCTGTTTTGCATTTTTATTCAAACTGTGCACCTGAAGAATACCACTGAGTATACTACCTCCTCCCCGTCTGCTTGCAAGCTCTCTTCATTTTTTTCCCCACACTATTTTGACTTTGAAAGCACCCAGAAACTATTGCATGCCTAGACACAGGCGTGATGCTGAGGTACTAAAAGACTCTTCCAGACAGCTGAGGAGAATATGCTGCTATCTTTGCTGTGGTTCTGCTGACCCTTAAAACTTGGCTTATATTTAAGGAACAATTTTCATTGTGCATTTGTAAGCTTGAAATTTACGTCAGAATAAGTGATTAATTACTGATAAATGGCTAATAAAGCATTAAGGCATTTTGTAATTAACAAGTTTTGGACTGACAGTGCTTTCTACCCTCTCTCTCAACAAGTTTCACATGCATATATACAGACTTCTGTTCCCCCATATTTTTATTTGACTGCTAATCTCTTCAACCTTCATATATTACATGCATACATATAAATAAATATTTTAGTCTACATGGGTTTTCTCAATGAAATATATAACCCATCTCAAGTGCGAGTATAGCCCCATACATAATTATTTTGGAATGACAGACAGTGAATTCCTTAGCTATTATTTTTGACGACCCTGTCATGGATGCCAGGCATATATTGTGGTAAGAGCCTGAGAAACTTGGGAAAACCCACCTGGGGAGCAAACTCCTTTTTTCTTTATGGAAAGGTTCCCCAAGTGACAGGCCTGCAATCCCGGGTGAGCTTAATTAAAGTCAATAGAGAAAACTAAAGCATTCAAAATTGCTGCCTTTGGGGCTTCCCCACTCTTCTTTTTCTTCATTTGCTGACACTTTTAAGGGTAAGGTGCATTTTAAATTCCTTATTTGGGGCTTGGAGCTCAGTTCATCACATTCCCCTTCTGTTCTGTATCCCACATTAAATCTCCCTGACACTTCAAAGTGTTGTTTCCCATGATTTATGGCTAACTAATGCAGGTGCACTGGGCCTCCTGTGAGGTGCTGAATGTCCTCTTTGACATCAGTATTACTGAATGAAGTTTTGGCACACAAAGCCAGGTTAGGCATATTACCTAAAAGTGCAGATAGGTAAACTGAGGCACCCAACAAGGCAGCAGTGAAGCCAAAAGAAGAATTTAACCTTGTTGACTCCCAGAGTTCTGCAGTATTTACTAAGCATTTTGTAATATGAGTTGTGCTGAGAGTATCCCCTTGGAATTTTCCAAAATCTGCCTAACCAGACTTTGTGACCCTCATCCTACCTCATTTCTTCTCCTCTCCTGCCACAGTCACACATCACAGGCCAGAGACACACCGTAGCAGCAGAGCTGGGAGCACACATGGAAAAAAAAAAAAGGCTTTTGTGTAATAGGATCTTGACCATCTGCTGCACCTGCCATTTCAATCCCTTGTCTGTTTTGAATCATACATTGTCAAATGCTGCAATCACTACCAGGCCTGAAGCTTGGATTAGTTCTTGAGCTTGTAATGCTTACTTTTGAAATGAATGGCAAAATGCCTACTGACTTCAGCACAAGCAGAGCACAAGAACTGACAGCTGCAATCACCTTCATTTGGACCCCACCCATTGTGGCAGAATATATTGAAAGTGGTGTCAGCAACAACAGTAGGACTGGGGCATTCAAGACAAACTACCTTTGGGATTTGCTTTTGGAATAAAATCCTCATTTACCAGCCTCTGGTAATGAGGTGGCCACATGACTTTAGAGTGAAGGTGTTTTTATTAGTGCCTAATGTAGAGATCCTAAATGAGGTTTGTGAATTAAGAAAACACTTTGAACATTCAAGTGATCAAAATCCCTGATGATAAAGATGGGTGTCAGAAATTCCCCAGTTCCAATATTTGGTCCCATAGCACTTACATGATTCACTATGTGTTAATCTAGGCTGTCTGTACATTTATTGTAGAGATAACTGTGTGGTGGGATGATAGTAATTACATATTCTGTCCTCCAGAGCACTCAGAAACTTAAGAGGTGTGCTCTGTCAAGAGCAGGGGAAATTCAAAGTCCAGTTAAGTATACCTCACTGGGGTTAAAAAGGGAGCTGCTTCTCTTGCTCATGGAGCTGGAACAGGCTGAGGTGAGGAGATCCACTCAGATTCATAGCAATAAGAGCTCTGTGCAAAATGCTATCTAGGATCTCAGTTCTGAAAGAAACCCCTTCCCGTTCTGTTGTGGGATATCTGAATCCAGCAGATCCAGTTCTGATCTGTCTGTATTTTAAACTGTACCAGACCAAGTATCTCCCGCTTTCCCTGTTCCTCCTTTCCATGCTCCCTCATCAAACAGCTCACTTCTTCCCTCCTGGAGGAAAGATATCAACGCTGAAAAGGTTAAGTGGACTGCCTTATGAGTTGGGATGTTGTGAAATTTACACTCATTAGCTTCTCTGGGTGGCCATCAGGAATTTAATTAATATCCTTGACATAGGTTGTTATAACTGGTATCGTGGCTTCTAGATGCCCATTGCTAAGAGAGACAGAGATTGCACTCGTGAAGAGTGACAGCTTTCAGGAGTGTGCAGAGGCTTTATACTCTGTCTTGCAAGAAGAAAGACAGCTCTGGTTGCCACCTTCTTCCTGTGGGAAAAAAAGAGAGAAAAAAAACGGCTGCCTTTTTGCAGGTAGCCTCACTCATGACAGTAACATCACGTCTGTTTCTGCCCTTGTCAACACATCTCACTGTCCACAATCACTCATCATCTCCAGACAGACAGCACTGGAGGAGATCATCAATTGCCAATGCAATTCAGCAGATACACTTCATAAATTTTAATTACATTCCCACTGAAAATGAATGGTCAGAAAATATAAAACATCTGCCATCCAGATCATTTACATTTTTCATACAATAAATCATTGGCAACATCCAAAACAATGGATTAAATCATGTGGAGTGTGATAGGTCAAGAAAGAAGAAACGGCACCCATCGTGTGATTACTGTTTGGACCAAAGCCATTACACAGTGTACAGTAGCAAGGAAAATAAAAACATTAAAAAATAGTAGCCATTTGGACTTGTCCTCATAAATAAAAGATTCCCAGAATCAGATAGACCCTTCTAATGGATCTATTACTGTGTCTTTGGAAAAATGAAGGCTTGTTTAAGTAAAAGAATATTTAGTTAATTAAGATGGAGGGAAACGAGCATTTATCAATTGAGTGTCTGGCTTATTTAGCTTGTAAATAGAATAAAGAAGTGATGTCAGTGGAAAATAATCTGTTAATCAGATTTAACTAATATCATGACTGTTAAAATAACTCAATCAACATTTTTTTCAATAGTGTGGTGTGAAATCCTCGTGTGAGATCATCAAACAATATGTCCAAATTATGTATTTTACCTGACAAAGCATCGGAATACAGGTTTAGCAAGCCAGGTATGGGACTCAGAGGGGAGCTACTACATCCTTTCATTCTCTATTTGGCAAGGGAGCCAGCCCTGATGGTGGTGGTGCAGTAATACTCAAGAGCCCTGCCCCAGGAGGTAAGAAACCTGTGCTCAGCTCCAGTTCTCCTTCAGCTGGATCTCCCTGTTCTCCTTCAAACTTCTGGAGAGACTGGCCAAGGCAGCAGCGTCACCTTTCCCTGCACAGAGGGTTTAAGCCAATGCAGCCAGAGCCACAAATGCAAAAAATTGCTTTCTGTTCTAGTTAGCAGAGATTTCCTCAGATTTAGTGAGATTTGGGTGCCTCAGACTCTTGAAGTTTTTACCCTGAATTGTAGGCATTTTGTGCTGTTCAATATTATATGGGTTTGTTTTGTTTTGCTTTTTAATGAGCAATGATGTTGTTATATCACATTGTGCTGCATTTTCATCCAAATTATTATTTCTTCAGCCATTCTCCCCACTACCTGTCCAGTTACCAAACCTGAGACATTGTCCTCTCTCCCTTGAGCCATTCTTATTTTCTAAAATTTGAAAGTAATTTTGGTTACATCCATGCCAAGGCTTGTTCTTTTGTTTGACTTTTAAATAATACCAATACAAAAGCATGGACATCCATGGGAGAAACAAATTGCGAACACACTCAATCACAAGTTATTGGATACAGCACATCCTCATCCCTAGAGCAGATGAGAGATTAGTGTGTTTGTTAACCTCAGTATCTTTCCTGTTGAATGAAATGGGTGGAAATCAGGTATACACTCAGCAAATGTTTATTTTGACTGGAAGCCCTGTCACTTTGTGTATTTATGTGAAATAGAGAGATGTATGCTTTGCCTGAGGAGGTATCTGCACTCTTCAAAAAAAGGCCATTGATGAATGGCTGTAAAAGCTATACTTTTATCTGTTTTATGTTCTTCTAATGCTGCTAAATTGTTGTATATTAGGTTAAAAAATAGTTCATTCTGACGTTACATCATGAGCACGTCTCGCAATGGTATGTGCAATATAAGCCTCTTTCATTTGACGATTTACTGCTGTTAAAAGGAAATAAAAATCCTCATAACATATGAGAGAACAGTGTAGCTGAGAGATTTTTCAAGGTGTTCAGCTTGAGTTCCTTGAACTAGGAAAAATGTTTTTTTGACTCGATGTATCTGTGTATTTTTAATTCAGTTACACAAATATCAGGGGGAAAGAGGTAGCAATTTTTTCCCTCATAGAGATGTTTTACTTCATACTAAACTCCTTTACAACAACAGTAATTATTGAAAAATACCACAGAAGTGCTGCAGCACATGTTATTAGTTACTATTTATACAGTGACACATCTTGCTCTACAGACAAATAAAAACAATGCAGCTTTTCCTCTCTCACAGTGATGGTTTATGGGCTTTTTACTACAAATTTGTCCAGCTGGTTTAGATATGACAAAGAGTTCTCCCCAAATCTATTCCTTTTGCCCTAAGCCCCACCCCAAAAGTATGTTTTGTAAAATCACAAAAAATTTCTGCCATTTTTGTGTGTTCTTCCCATCTTGTGCCCCATCCCCCAACTCCCACCCGTCTCCACACTTCTCTCATTTTCTAACCTGTTTTTTTCCTGTTTTTTTTTCAGTCCCATTGTTGCCATCTTCACATCTGCCCAATCCAAGTCTGGAAGCAAAAACAGCTAGCCATAGTGCAAAGTTCCCAGTACACCTGCCCATCCTGGAAATAAAAGGTATCGGCAGACCAGTTTTCCCATTGTTTTCAGTCTTTGGCCTCAACAGTGCTCATCTGTATATAGTAGGATATGGGATAGTCCACTACATCAACTGCTTCCTTCCAGCTTTGTCCTCCACCAAAGCGCAATCCCTGTATTATCCACTGCCCCTTGCTTCCTCCTAGATTTTCACAGGAGTGTCTAGGAAAGCCAAATTGTGCATGTAGAAGAGGATATACTCTACATATCCTTAAAGGAAATAATAATTATACTTCTGCTATTCAGGGAGTGCTAGGGTCTGCTCAGTAACCATGGTTAAGCCCTCCTTATACTTCAGATTTACAGATTTCAGGGGATCAGTTAAGGGCATATATTCCCAAGAACTCATTCAGTCAGACAAAACCAAGAAGTTCAGGAAGTTTGTCCAGTCCTTTAAGTGACTTCAGCACTTCTTTCTCAGTGTACCTCCAGCATGAAACATTTCCTGCAAAAATTATACAGATTGAGGAAAAATTCAAAAAGGCGTGTAGGCAAGCTAACATGTCACTCCACCAGAATGCAATTGATGTCATCTGTCTGATTCCTTACACACCTGAAGAGCAGCTCAGGTATCTAGAAGTTTCTAACACAGCTCTAGTGCTGGTGACTTTCTCTGGATCAAGTGTGTGCTGTTGACAGTGTCTCCAGATCACCCCCACCAGCTGAGTTTTGGTTTGTGTCCAGGATCAAGGTCAGAACGTGCCAGCTGGCTTCATCTTGGGTATAATCCATTTGGAAAAAGCACTCTGGGAGCTCACTGAACGTGCTCAAGACACACATGTGTGTCTCAGCTTGATGGGACCAGGCTGCACAAGTCCAGAAGGAGTGCCCTGAAGGACATGTGCCATGGTCATGCAGGGCTCAGTCCCAGCTCTTTCGCTGAGCACATCTGCTCCTATTGGTCTGCGTGACAAGTGCAGGCACAGCCACTGTAGCTGTGCAGTTCGTCCCAGAGCTGGCTGCATGTGCACATAGGTACGTGGGGCCGTGTCACCCGCACACGCGTGTGTGCACATGTGTGTGCACGTGTAATTTATCATTTTTTTGTGTGTGACACACCAAAAATAATGTATGAGCTCCCTCTGCTGCTTTATACAAAGAAATTAATCAAAAAAATTGCTTGCAAAGCTGAGAGCATTTTATTCATATCTTGCTGATAATGCTGTATGCGCAAGTAATACTAAAAATAAGTGTGTATTATGCTTGCAAAGCACTGTCCAAACATTAAATAATTAAATAAACAAAATAATCTGTGTTGGCTTTTTTGACTCATAAAATGTTCCAAATATATCTGTTTTTATACAATGAAACATGTCAACATTTTAGGTAAGAGAGTGTTTTTCAACTTCCGAGAATGTATCAGTAAAATCAGTGAAAGCTCTGTGGAGAGGTAAGATACATTAAATATAGCTAGGGTTTTTTTCTCTTCTTAGAGGGAATGAATAATTTTTACATGTTTAACAGTAATATAATTATTGGGTTATTATGTTATTAGAAGGTTTTGGATGTCTTTTGCATTTTATTAAACACGCTTTATATAGTTACACAGTATGACATAAGCTACTCTTGAAGTTTATCTGGACTTTTAAGTCCAATAGAAAGAGAAACCAGATTATTTTACTGATGAAAACAGACCCATGCAGAAGAATATTGTTCTAAAGTCTTTAAAAAGCTCTAAAATATATTTTTGTCTTTGCTTTCTTTTCTCTTCTTCCTAATTCTTCTGCTTTTAAAATGATGCAAGAGCACAATCTGAAATACATTATTATTTTATGCATTGGGAGGGTAATTTTGATAAATTGACTTGCAAACAGGTTATTTCCTGAAGGGGTAAAATAAAAAGTGTAGTTTTATGAATATATATAAAGAAAAAGTTAGATCTGGATGAAAATTTTGATTCAATTTTTTGTCCTGAAAAGTATAGGTTTAGTTAAACAGGAAAAAAAAGGATGTATTTCTATCAATTCAAATAATTGGTTTGAATGACTTTTGAAAGATTTTTTTTTTTGACATTTTGAATTGAAGAATAATAGACTGAAGATACCCCTGGAGTTATCTGATCCCTGCCCAAATTAAAGTGTCTCAGTATTGCTTATGTGGATACTTTTCTCTAAAAATGTACTTTAATTTTAAAAACAGGAAAAGATATGCAAGAAAAGCTCACAAAGTAGATGAACATTTTGAATCACACTAAGCACTAAATGTGACACAAAGCAATGCTTGACTTTGCCTTACAACTTAGTAAGAAATAAATTTAAAAAAAATTAACCAAAAAATATAAAAGTAAAACAAATTTATTGTCAGAACTGTTCATGACCAATCATATTGTATATGCAGGTCTGCTTGATCTCAACTGACAATGTGAGACACTGAGAGCCAAATAGAAGAAATCTTTTGCTGGAATTGTACCAACTACATAGGCTGAACCAAACACCCAGTAGAGCTTCCTGAATATTACAGAATCCCAGAATCACTAAGATTGAAACAGACCTCCCAAGTCCAACCTTTGATTGATCACCACATTGGTAGCACTATGTGCCATGTCCAGTCATTTCTTGAACACTTCCAGGGATGGTGACTCCACCACCTCCCTTAGCAGTCTGTTCCAATGCTTAACAAATATTTTCATTAAGAACTTCTTCCTCATGTCCAGTCTGAATTTCTGGTGCAGCTAGAGCCTATCTCATCCTGTCACTGGTTGCCTGGGAGAAGAGACTGACCACCATCATGCTACAACCTCCAAGTAGTTGTAGAGGGTGATAAGGTCCCCCCTGAGCCTCTGTTTCTGCAGGTTAAACAACTCCAGCTCCCTCAGCTGTGCCTTACAGGACTTACTGTCTATGCCCCTCACCAGGAAGGCAATGAAGCCAGTGAAGGGTACAGAGTGAGTCTTTCAAGGAGCAGTGGAAAGAGCACAAATCTGCAAGGACTCTAAATGATAATAAACTTCAGTAGTTTCAAGTTTTCAGAAATTTTTCATTGATTTGACTACTTCTGTCCTTTGACTTACAGGACTGACTATTTCCTTGGCTTTTGAATACTTGTCTATCTAGGATTCTCACAACACCTTTGTTTAACAATTATTTGATGCGTGCTCCCTGTATGAGTTGAGTGGGACTATCACCTTTCCTTAACTTTTAGTCCATATATGTCAACTGTTGCACCACTGACCTGTAACTGAAAGGCAATTTATTGCAGCCAGTTTTAATATGGGGCTCTTTTCTCATTCATCATAACTTTTTAAACATCTGTTACTTGTTTCTCTCTGTGTATACAAATTGATGCCAAACTAGACTAAGCATGTAGCTGTCTGTATTTTTTTCACCATTAACAACTTAGCAGGGATAAGAGGCATTTGATATCCTCCTTTTTTGTCAAGGCTTGCTTCTGTGATACTGTAAAAAACCAATATTTCTCTCTGATTGAGTGCTGAGCTGTGATCTTGAGCTTTGCTAAATAACAGGTATAATAGAATCCTCCTTAATTGCTGTGTATGTTACTGGACCATATTGCTCAGGACAGTAACTGTTGGTAGTTGCATTGAAAATGAGTGCACCTCTCAAAAACTAAGCTTTAATAAGTCATCCTTATTTTTCTACATTTGTCTGCCCTTTCTACCATGGCAATCTCTGTAAACACTTCTGATAACCAGATTTGGGTCTAATAAATACACTACTCACTGATGGAGCTAAAATTATCCAATCTGCAGGCTTTGCACATATAGGAGTTGTTGAACCAGATATTCTAACACAGGCCCTGATGTCTCTTCTGGCAACTTCACCACCTCTGTAGTTTGTGTTTTTCAGTTTTAAATTGGTAACATTCAATGTCTTTAATAGGTTATTGCTAGAATTCTGTAGATGACAGAGACGTAGTGAATACAAGTAGGGTACTTGACAAATCACAGACTGTAATGGTTGGCAGATCCCATTGGCAATTTAGTAATGTGTTCAGGATCACAAATATTAGAGCTGGAAAAGACACATTAAGTGAAATCCTAGGTTGAATAAAGAAAATGGCAGAATTTCTGTTGAGTTCAATGGGAGCAGTTGCATTAATAGGGTTGCATCATATCGTCTTCCAGTACTGATCATACCAATCCAATCTATGTGCAGTTCTATGGGGAGCTCCTTGAATCCAAGCAGGAAAGCATGAAGCTATAAGCTTTATTGACTTCTGTATTCATTTAGCACTGGCCAAACTCCCAAGGCCCTATCTCTGGGCTCATTCAAATTTTACTAAATTTCTTCTTGTTTCATAATCTTGATCAGGAATCCAATGGGATGTACCTGAGACATTACACAGAAGAGCTGGAAGTGACTGAAAACTCTCACAAGATCCAGAATGACTTCTGCTGAGTTTCACAGGTGTTTCCAGCAGGCTTATTTAATGTTGTGTGTTAGAGCCATGGACTCCTTTTTAAACCTTGACTCTTACTATTTTCTACTGTCATCAGGAATATAAATGACCCATGAAAGAGGCAATGGAGTATGCCTTTGATAACAAGATTCTCTCAGGTGGTAAACAGGCAGGAGCCTACCAAGGAAAGGAGGCAGTTTGTGCTGAGGGTCAGGGTTACAAGAGCAGTGCAAGACACTCCGTTATTCTATACCAGACACATAACTTAGAACGCCCTGAACCTCATTTGTTCTCAGGTTGTCCTAAATATTCCTCAAGTCCTTTCTAAAAGTTGAGGTTCAAGATCAATAAAGTAGGAATGTGACTTCAATGCACTTTTCTACTTGTGGTCATAAAGAACATAAACTAAGAATGGAGTCCCTGGGGTGGTTTCACAGTTTCACTGTCATTTCTCAAGGCTTCAAGCTTCTGTTCTGCTAAATGGAAATTAGAGGCCATTCTCCAGATATGAGCCCTTGAGAAGAAAAGCTACTAACAGCTGCAAAACTTTACCTGGCATGTAACTAGTGCACTAATATATTCTGCTGATAAAATTCCATGGTCATGTATTGTTTCAAATCCTTCCACTGACTTTCAGGCAGTAACTGAAAAGCAAAAATGCAAGGTGATCATTGCCTCAATAAAAACCTTTCAAAGCCAAGTGTAAATGAATGCTGTAAATTGCACATTTTTTTCCCCCATGCGTCTCACAGATCTGAACTCTGAGGATCAATCAGTTGCACACAGGAGTCATGACCCTGTTCTCATTGCTCTAAGGAACTGTTGTCTCACTGCATGCTATGACCCTTAGCATGAACCTAGTAATCTTACTACTTGTGGGTCTATCAACAACAAACCCTCTGTGGTCCCAATGTGCTTAGGAAAACTTAATTCCTCTTGTTCCAAATGTAGGGATCTCTTTTGTGCCAATTACCCTTTGACACTGCTATTCAAGCTTACTTTGCCAAACACTAGTCCCATAAACACTACTCCCTTCACAGAGACATAGGCTGGCAATAGCAAGGAAAACTGGAGCAAACGTGTTTTCTTTCTATGTTCTGATTTTGGGATGGTTGCTAAATGTATGTCACTATCTTTTAGGAAGCTTTGCATAATGGCTGGATAGCTGACTTCCTTGTGACTTAATCTTCAATTTTCTTGTAGGCTTAGCAGACAGGTTACAAATGCTTTGTGGTCCTCATGGTAAATGTTAAATCTTGCTGTGAATCTATGGGTGCAGACAGATTCCTACAAATCACTATTCAAATATATGTTAGCTTTGACTGGGTGGTTAGTCACAATCTCAAAGAAATCTGCTCTGTTGTTATACTAGCCTTAGAAATACACATTTCAGTTATTTCCACATTCTTGAACCAAAATCAGTTCCTCTGATGAGGAGGTGAGTCCTGATCAAGCCAATTCATTTGCTGCTGCAGCAGCAGCACTGTTAATGCTCACAATTACTCTGTTTGCTGATTCCGTAGAAGGAACATCTGAGTGGTGCATGTATGTCTCTAAACAATCATTTACATGTGAAATATCTATCAGGGGCTGGGAAGTGAAAATTTGGTACAGAACATACCAGAGTACAAAGGCCTGCTTGGCCATCTCCACTAACTTCTGCAACAGCGACTTTTGTCCACCACTCTGCTCTTTACTGAGCAAATAAGCACTTTGTTCACTTGGTTTCCAAGGTATGGTCTTGGTACCTTTCTGGCTCAGTGGCAGGTTGCCCCACCAGTGGGCAGCTGGGCAGCACGGTTTAGGCTGTCAGTTTGCCAGGTGAGCAGGCTGGTGGCTGTGGCATACAGCAGCACTGCAAGAGACCTGAAGGAGAGGAAGCACAACTGATGGCAGCTGGGAGTCTGACAGCCTGGAGGTCTTTCACAGGCTCATCCAAAGCACAAATGCCACTTCTGGGTCTTGAGAAGGGCAGAGTGAGCTTAAAAAGGATGAAGGCTGACATTGTGAGGAGTGTAGTTGGGGTAAACTGGGGTCTCCTCCTGATCACTGCTCAAGGGCTTTCAGGAGTGCACTACCTTGTGCTTAGCCACGATTTCTGTACTTTACTGCAACTTGCAGAGCTAGACTATGCTCCTCAGGGCAAGGCTTGTGCTGCCTGCCCATCTTCTCAGCAGGGCTCCTTGGGTTGTAGTCAGCCCAGCTCCTGACACACCATCCCAGCTGCCCCTCTCCCTGGAGGGGAGCAGGGAAGCTCCTCTGCAGCTGTGAGGAGCCCACAGCCAGACCTCAGCTGCCACTGCATGTGAAGTAAGCTGGGTGTTTTTATTATATTGGGGGCTGCAGTTCGGAGCAGCCAGCATGCAAATAAATTACTGCTCTCCTGGCTCTTCAGCACCTAAAATGGTAATGAGGTGCCTTCTTGGACAGATGAAAGAGGAGCGAGCTGCAGCAGTTAGCAGCAGGCAGGATCTGCTTCTCTAGTGGCTGTCATTCCTTTGTCCAAAGACCCAAAGGATGGCCTGTGGTGCAGTTCATCTGGCTTGAAGCTTTCTGCTTTAGAAAGAAAAAAGGTTCACTGACTGCTTTTTCTATTCCTCTGGTCATTCTGTGAAAATTAATGTTTCTCTTGCTCTTGTTGTTGGCATTTTTTACAGAAAATCAGCAGCTTGGAAACTGGTGATCTGCCAAAGCAAGCACCACGCACTGCAAGGTAAGAGCTGCCTACCCTGGCTATAGGCTGGACAGGCTGTAAAAGGGAAGGGAAGTGGATGAGGGAAAGGTAACAGGGAAGAATGAATGGAATTGGATGAGGGTTGTAGCATCAGGTTCACTTTTCAGGGTTACATTGGATTGTCTTATTTTATTGTGATGTTTTCTTCTTCCTTTTCCCCAGGATGTTTCAGTCATGTCCCATTGGGGTGCTTAAAGAAGCAAGAGTAAATTTCCTTCCCTTAACAAGTGGCACTGGTGAAACTGTACTCCCATTGCTGTTCTGTCCTGGTCTTAGTTTACTGCCAAATCCTTTTGTGGGTCACAGCAAAAAGGGAAGTTTTTAATGTATATACTCTATGTATTGTAGATGGTAATATTTTTTCCTCAGAAAACTCCCTAAGCTGAAACAAAGAATGGGGTTACCCCCAACCCCAAGGAAGAGAGCTTTGGACAGTTACAGGCAAAGGAAAAGGAGAGATACAGTCTATTCTCTGAATTTGCATGGAGTGGTGTTGGAGTCTAGAACATCCCTCTGGCCACCCTGGAGGGTTTGGAGACCGGACAGGGGGGTCTGGGATCTGTACAGGGGGGTCAGTTAGACCCACACAGGTCCCAGGAGGACACTGCCTCTGATTCCTGTCCATGGGAGTGAACACTCACATGCAGGAAGAATCACAAATCCTAAGAATTTGAAATAAGTAGTGGATGGTTTGTTGTAGAATATAAATATAGAAATTAGGATTCTTAGCATATGGGGCTGAAGAGACAAGATGGAGGAATTGGGGAGTGGCCCCTGTCTTCCTTGTTCTTGTTCTCGTCCCCCATCTTGTGCTGAGTTGGGTTTTAGAGATTGGTTTAGAGTAGGACTGATGTGTTAGTATAGGTAATAGGTATTGGTAAAATTTTGTAAATAAAAAATACGTCTCGGACAGTGGTTGGGTCGAGGGTACTGTACATAAGGTGCGGGGCTCTCTGATCCGCCCAGTCTGCCGCGTGTCCTGCTCTGCGGAGACACCTTGCAGAGCTGAGAAAGAACTAAGATAAGGTACCCTGCCAGGAAGGCCTGGCAGAGCTGAAAAAGGACTGAGATAATGAAGAATAAACAACCTTGGAAATGTGCACCGGCGGACTCAGTTTGTCGTCTCTGCCTCTGGTGTGTAACACTTAGGGCAAAGAGAAGACTGAAAACCTTATTACCTCTGGGAACAGCAACCCAGAGGAAACTCCTAGGGAACAGCAACCTTGGGAGACCCTTATTACCTTAGGGAACACCAACCCCAAGGAGAATCTCAGGAAAACTACAACCCTGAGAGAGTGGGTTTTTTCTGACATGCTAACTAATGGCACTGAAGTTTTAGTGGCCTTTGATCTTTCATCTTTGATACTGATTATAGCAATTTCGTTTAAAAGGCCTGACTTGGGTCATCTATTATTATTCTAGTAGGTTTCTAGTAGGTTTAGTGTTTTTGTTTGAGCAGCTCGGTTAATTTTAGGTGGAAAAGGCCTCATTCTCCTGTGCTTAGCACTTTGGGTAGTCACTTCCTGAAGAGCTTCCTCTCTGACGGCTCCCTTTGGGCACTTATTTCCAGTGAGTTAAGGTGGACTTTTGGGTCAGAGCTTAGAGAGCTGTGAGTCAGGAGAGAATCAAGGATGATGTATTTTTCTCACTCTCTCTATCTCTGTGCTGCTTTATTTCTGGAAAATCAAATATAACAGTTTAATCAAGAAGGAAGTGGGAAACAATGTAAAAATACTGCCTAGCTTTTGCACAAATAAAGAATAAATGAAATAGAAGCATATTCATCAAAATCCAAGTCAATACTGAAATAAAGTTGGCCCCTGTTGGTATATGCAACATAAAAGGAAAAGAAAAAAACATAGGGAGGAAAGCACTTATGGAAAGGATTTTTTATTTCTGTGAAATAACTGTTTTTCAGAATATAATAGCAGTAACACAGTCTATGCATAAATGTTATGAGGGGGAAACTTAGGTTTAAATTAGATATTTTTCTTCCTATGCAAAAAGAATAGCAGAGTATAGCTTTGGACACTGTTTAGGACTGGGAATTACAATCTCGGTAATTTGGAGGGTCTGAATTACAAATATCCAATGTGATTGATGCTAACAGGGCAGATGGGCCCTTTAATGTTCTGGCAAGGCAGGAGGTCACACTCATAATACTGTGACATACAGGGACAGGGAATCTACCCAGGGGACTGGGAACCCTCCCAGGGGCTCCCAGCCAGCAGCCTTAAATAAAGTCCTGGTGCAGAAGGAGTACTGAAAATGCTAATAAATAAATAAATTTTAAAAAGAGAGAACACATGACAAAGCAGGCTGCAAAGGAACTATCAGTAGGAATATTTGTCTTACAAAGTCTGAGGGAAACCACTGCCTGTTTTTTTGTTTGTTGCTCTTTCTCTTAGACGGGGTTTGGGGAAGAGCTGCTCAGGAGTTTTCCCTGTCATGGGAAAACAGTATGTGGCCCTATGATCTTGTGGAAAATGAGTTGAGGTTGCCCCCAACAGCTATACAGTGGCCCCTAGGAACTGACTGGATTCCCACTCAGATCAGCTCACCTGCACCACTCACCTACGGAGCTCTAATACCTGAATTCACCACTGTGCCAGAAGATACCCACTGGGGCTAGAGAGAATTTCAGCCTCTTGAATGGAAAAGGTTCCACCCAAGAAGATGCAATACCCTCCCAAGAACAGGCTCTAGTGGGAGGCTGTGACTTTTTTGCCACACCATAAGTCAAAATGGTAGCTTGGAAAGTGGTTGGTGATGATGAGCTCTTCCATCAGGTTTTCTGATGGAGTACTAAGGTGCCGTCAAAGGAAGGCTTTTGGAAATTTGATTCCTTATAATTTGTTATTGTCTTGTACTTTAGGATTTAGAGAAGGTTTTGGGATGGAGGAGTATATTTTTTTGAATAAACAGTTGAGTTCATTTATGCCAATATAATTCTGCTGTGACTTTATCTATGTTAGCTGAGTGAGATCTCTTGATGCCAAATAATGATTCTGGGTAATGTAAAAATGAAGCTGTACAAGTTAAGCCAAACTTGCCTTGCATATTGTCCAAGAACCATAATCCCAAGAAAAATACAACCAAAGTAAAAGGCAGGAAAGAGAAGAGGCTCATCAATTTTTTTGTTTCCCTTTCCACTGATGCCTTTATGATAAATGGGTTTTATAAGAAACAAAGCTCTCGGAAAAAAATGGAACTCAGCTTCCTCTTGGCTTTGAGGGGAGAGCTTCAAGAATTCATAGTGCATTTCACAGAAACCTTTAATCAAACCACCTTGGAGTCCTACACAGTCATTGGGATTACGGAAACTCCAGTTTACTGCAGTTGGGAAAGGGCCAATAAATGGATCCCATAGCCAAGTGGTTCTGGTACCCATAAAGTTTCTCGCAAGAAGTTCCACTTTAAGCACACTTCACCTCCAGTGGAGGCATTGCTTTTATAATGGTTTATGATGTGGCCATCATTGGACACAACCTAACTTCTGGTGCCAGAGATAGGTGGTCTGTTCAGTGCAGGATGCAAAGTGACCTTTCTCCATATTGACCTTTTCATCCAGGAAAGGGGAGAGAAGGACAGGACCTTTTTCTGAGGATGTTGGTCAGGTAAAAGCATGGAAAGAGAAGATCAGAATGCCAAGGGAAGCAGAAAAAGACATGACTGCAAAGACCACCCTAATGCAGACATTTGTCTTGTCTGAGTACCCCTACCCAATAGAGGTTGTGTTGCACCTAGTGGCTGTGATGAGTCTCCTTACCCTTACTGTCCTTGAATGTGCTCTGGCATGCCTACATTTCCTGACTGATGTTTTTTACCATGAGTATTGGAAAGGCAGATGTGTAGTTTGCCTCCTGGGCAGGAGAGCAACTGCCTGCAGAATGCTGTTAGCTGGAAAATTTAACTGTATAAACTGAAGTGCTGTGAGTGATGATTTTAGAATTGGCATGTTCTCCTTTCAACTTATAAACCAATTTTGATATTTATATAGACCCATAAAATGTGGCAGAAAACTTTTAATATATTTATGTTCATAGGACAGCTACATATATCCTGAAACCAAAGCTGTTATTTTCATTTTCTTTACTTGTTACCGGTAATATTTAAATTATTGATCATATCCACTCAGGCTTAGTAAATCTTGCATTCACATGTACCTTTTTAATGACTGAAGTAGTGATTTTTTCGAGTCTGCGGATAATAACGTTAATAGGCATACAGTACTGAAGGACTGCTATAACCCAGCTACCAAACAAATATGTCTGCCATGATGCAGTCATGGTTACCTTTGATGTGAAATCACCATCTTATTGTACAAGAAGGGAGGAGCAATGTTGTCTGGAAAGAAGAGTTTAGATGACAATGACATTGATTTCTAGGATGAGATTCCACTGTTATCTCTGCTGCTTTGACTTTCCTGGAGTTGTTAAGATTCAGCCGAGGGCAGAAATGGAAACAAAAAAATGTACCTTACAGAAGAGTAAAGAAGAGTTCCTCATTTATCTGGCAGAGAAATAAAGAATGAGAGGGAAGGACCCTCAGAGGTTGTGATGTATTTGCTAAGAAAGAGACAGATGGAGGTAGAGTGAATGGAAAGTTTTGATGAAGTAGGAAGGACTGAATAAATGAAGTTCCATTCAGAGTGGGAAATGTGGTCTTCAACATCACCACCAGTTTGGCTCCAAGTCAAATTAAATAATAGATGTTTTCCTTGACCTTATGCTACTTTCACAGTGTGTTACATGATATGTTCAAAAAATTAAACTGCCTCTTAATAATACTCCTTACTTTGGTGTTATTATTGGAGTACCACATACAGCCTAATCTTCCAGGCTTCACTTGGACAAAACTGCCAGTGTTTTCAGAGCAGGTTTCATCAAAATGGCCAAGAAAGGCTTGTGAATACAGTTTCATTTCAGAGCAGTACTACACATTCCCAGCACTCACTGAAATGGTAGCTGAAATACGTTGGAAATATCACAGCAGAAGTGTTTGGACATACATCAGCATCGTTTGTTTTCATCAGTCTGGAAATACTACAAGATTGTCTGGACACAGCAAGAGAAGAGTGAGTCTGTCCAATGGGAAAGAATAGACTTTAGGTTCAGCTGGAAGACACAGATGGATCCCCCTTGGAATCAGCTTGTTCACCTCTGGCCCCTAGAAAACCTTCAGTAATGGGCCAGCACTATCAAGGACCTGTTACGGTGAGCTCAGAACTCTTTCAGATCAGCATTAATAGGATGTGCCTGTGCTTGTAAGGATGCCTAGTCTGCATTTTTATAGGTGCATAAATAACTTGGCAGACTAAATTAATGCACAAGCCAGGTTAAGACCTTTATAAAAGAAAAAGATTGTTGCATTATTGGCATTAATATGATTGAAAGGGTGAGTGCAGAGATACAATGCCATATGGTGGCAAGCAAGGCCTGTGGTAAGCTTTCTGCTGGGAAACAGGGTGTCACCTTAGGGAAGTTCAGGTGAGAGTGACTAGAGTACCACTCATGAAGATCTTCCTTGGGTTTTCTGTGTCATCATTGGTAGTAAAGGAATGGAGAATTTAACTATCCTGACATGCTGTAGAGTCTAGAGAAGAATCTAGAGGACTTTTCCCCTAGGACTTCTCCCCTAGGAGAAGAATTCTTTTTGTATCCTGCACAGTACCTTTCCTTTATTTGTGCTGTACCTGCCATCTCCAAATGTGCATGCCATCCTAAGCCCTAAGAGATCTCTTGTTCAGGAAAGTGCTGCCTAAAGTGAAGACTTTGGAAGAGCTCTCAAAAATACACTTGGATGTGATTAAGCATTCCAATTTGAAATGGGTAATGATCAGAGTGTGCACAAAGCACTGGAGGGAAGGACAGAAAATGAGGAGGAGGAAGCAGAGCTCAGTGTTGTCAAAAAGCCACAAGACCTTTGAATTATTACCCTGAAAATTGAAACTACTCTATCAAAATTGATGGGAGTGGCATCTAAGGTTGTTCTCCTCTGTACCTTATGTCCAAAGTTTGCACTTTGAAATATGTTTATCTGTAATTCAAACCTAGGAGTCTGAGTGACCTCAAGTTATTTTTTTAAGCAATCTTTATTTATGTGACTCTATGCACGATGACCCTTTGGACAAAGAAATGCAGGTCAATGTGCTTTGAAATCAAAATGACTACATACACACACAGACACAGACACACAGACACACACCCACCCCCTTTTCATTCCACCCTTCCCCACGTGGCAGCTCCTGAAAATACCTCATTTTGTAAGTCTAAGAAAAGATCACAGAAATATTGGAATGTTATTGTTAGAAACTAATGCTGTAACTTACAGTATTATGCATATTCTTAAAACACACGTGTGTGCAGTCTCACATGCACATACTGTGCAAACATACTCTGCCGTGTGAGAGCACTTCAGAAAAATCATTACAATTCATCACGTATTGTGTCCTCCCCACTACTTGAGGATGAAAGTTTTCAATACTAATGCTGCAAAGTGGGTATTATGTTGATTTATGCTAATCGGTTCTATACATGCTGTCATATTATATTGTTAAGTGATGACATTGGTGAAGTACTGTTGCTTTCAGTGTTAACAGCCCACCAGTGCTGGTTTGTAAACAGCAGGGGAGCCACCCACCCTCACAGTCTCCATGGTCTCTTAGATACATCTGGGAGCTGGGGACCTCCACTCATTCCTTTTCTTGTGTCTTTATTGGCACAGATAGATATAAGGAATTTAACAAAGGTGTTAAAAATGAGGCTTTTCTCAAATGTCTTCCAATTTATTACTGTTTGGCTACAATAGGACACATTACGTGGATTTGAGACCTTCCTCTGGACCCACTCTGACCTAGGAGCTGCAAATGTCTGTCCATGTGCCACGTGGTAGAGTAACTTCCAGGTGAGCTGAAAATTTCTGTGCCTTATGAGCAAGACCTTACGTGTGTACACAAGGAGGATTATCCAGCCTCTGCTCAGATGGGGAGGAGTATGGGTGTTGCTCAAGACCTCTCTGCTGTCTGCAGTAGCCGGACTACTTGAAAGGGCTGAGGAGAGGGGGATGAGGACTAGGAAGGATGGTGATTGACTGCTCTTCCTGACTCAGATTTCCTCTCCCCCACACCTGATGGCAGAGCAGGCTTGTGTGTTCCTGGGTGCCCTGTTTGTTTCCTTTGTCTGTGCTTAAGGGTACAGAGAAAAATACTGGTCTTAAAACAGATGTGAAGGATCACTTTTTATTTGTCTTGTCCATATGGGGTAAACTCTCAGTTGCAAATGATAGCACTTTGCTGTGTGCTGCACATGTACAGCCAAGTAATGTTTCATCTAAGAGCTAGGTAAAGATTGCTGTTTTCATGTCAACTCTGAAGGAAGTGTTTTATTGAAGGAGAGTAAGTCAAGTTTCTTTGAACACCCTTTATGCGTGATTTTGTGTTTGCTGTGTCCTGTGCTTAAAGACCTTTATACAGCAAGTTCAATCTGGGACCATCACAGATGACTTTCACTGTCCAAAGTAGGATATGGAAATGTTTTGTTTGCATTTGGTATTTTATGTTAAATAGCAGAATATGCAGGACATATTGGCTTTTGGTAAGCGTATAACACAGCTGATGTTCAACAATGCAGTGGTAAAACATTGCACTATTTTGAAACAATCACTTGGGTCATGCTATATTGTGGCTAAAATAGCATGACCTTCACCTATCTACCTGTTGTAAAACTTCACCTCAAAGCATGCATTCTGGCTCTGCAATTTATCTTTCAAGAAACTCTAGATTTACTAAGCCCAGCCTAAACTCAGTTCTCTGCTTTTGATCAGTATATTAATTTAACTGAAGAGCCTCTGAAACAAAAGGAACATTGATAAAATGGAAGCAGAGGATAGAGAGAACACAGCAATACAAGCTTTTCTTGCAAAAGGAAGTTGCCCTGAAGAAGTAGCAATAGATCAAACACTCTCCATCACCAGGCATGTCTATGGTAATTGAAGTTAACACGGGAACATTCGTCTTATTGACACATCGTTTGTTTAAAAAGTAAACTCGGTTTGACTCATAGACTCTAATGATCAGTTTATAACATATGGTGGAAAAATTTTTAAAGGCTGGCTTGTGAGCGTTTTTAGCAGTATCTGGTACAAGGAGGGGTTGCAAGAGGCTGGGATAGGGAAGAGTTGCAGCTATTGAAGTACAGAAGAGGAAATACTGAGCAATTCTTGTAAGTGACTGTAACAGAAGTTTCTTGGTTTTCCCACTGTTTTGTTTCTGAAGCTAGTGTGTAGCAAAAAACTCCCCAAAACATCAGGAAGATTTGTGTGCTTCTGTCTGCTGGTAGCCACCCTGGGGGCAATGCCCTCCAGTGCATGGTTTAATGACATGGGGCAAGCAAGCCCCATACCACCGAACATTCTTGCTTAGCCCTTCAGGAGGATAATATATTTCCACACTTCCTGCATGTAGGGTAGAGGCAGACATACCCTCATGCAGGGCCATGGGGCTGCTGCTGTCTCTCCCTGCAGACATTTCTCTTCTGTATCCTGATTACTCTGATGCATGGATTTCAGCAGTTCCTCCAGGCAGGGTGGCATCCTGCATCCTCTTTTTCCATTAAATACTGGATTTATACATCAAAAGGACTGGCAGTAAATGATACTTTGATAATACTAAGTTATCTCATGGGCAATTTTCTCCACACCTCTTTTTGCCTGGGGCATTTAACACCTCTGGCTATGCCCATGTGAGAGAGTGCACGTGCTTGAATGTGTGTGTGCGTTTGTGTGTGTGTGTGTATAGGAATGAGTATCCAGAGTTTGCTGTGCACATTTCCTTGCACCAAAGAGACAGAACAATCTGTCTTGCCCTCACTAAAAAGAGCAGAAGCAGTGCTCATCTAAGAAAAAGGACACCCTCCTGACCAGTAGCACGTTTGTGCTGATTGCTGTTATTGAAGCAGTTTATTAAGTATACAAGAAAATCCAATACAACAAATTCAGAGGGAAAGAAAAGTTGTAAAGGCCAACAACAGCTCTTCTGTGAATCTATTCATTATGGAGTCATGTGGGTTGGTCACTACTTTAGAGGGAAAATTGTATTTCTGTGGAAGAGAAAAAAAGGAGAAAAAAATTTACAAAAGGCAAAGTGCTCTATCTTTTTTTTCCTCCTGTCCCTCGGCTCAATTTTCTGATAATCTCTGGTATTCACTGAATCAAATGGTGACTGCTGATTGTTTTGATGATAAATTGCCTGCAGTGCATGTGGGACTAATTACGAGATGGCACATTTCATTCTGCCACCTGTATAAACTATATTTTAGACAGGCACAATAAGGGAAGTATTCCCAACAACGCAACATTTGGAAAAGCTGCAGACCTTCTCCCTGTTCCCTCCCCCACTCTTACTAAGGGAAAAATTTATAAAAAAGAGTTGGGTCTTGAGTCTATAACATGGGAAAAACCTGAGGGAATAGAAGGATAAGGAAGAAATCAACCTGGAGGATCTACAGAAAGGAGAAGTGGGGTTCTGGGAGAAAAGAAGGAGAAGGGCAATATGTCCATAGAGAAGGAGAGATCAAAGGGAGTAAAAGACCTGAAAGCAATGAGATTGTTTTGGCACATGAGAGTGAGATGATGAGGCTTAGGAAGTTGGCCTGGGGAAGTAGATGCTCAAAAGGTACAGGCAAAGAGCTAAGAAGAAAGAGACAAAATCTGGGTCAGACCCTCCTTGGTGACTGAAGACTGCTTGATATGGTTTGGAAAAGTGAAACAGGGTGAATTCTGACCTTTTCTGAATCACTGGCATAGCTAGGACACAAGAATTGCAATCACATGAGGCCGAAAGGAAACCACAGATTCATTTTGCCCAACCTTTCTCTTGGAAAACCTTGCTTCTTCTTGGGGGTGAGGTGGTGTACAATTCTGATTAGTATTCTTTTGAAAGAAGAAAGCCTTATTTTTTCTTCTTTTTTTAGTGCAAGAGAAAAACTAATTCATTACAAACCATATTATAAGCTGCACTTGGTATTTCTCTGACTTAGTGTGTATAAACAATGGGACAGAATATTGAACATTTTTTGGTTTTTTTGAACAAGAAGCCCTTATTTTCTATAGCTGTCTACACATTGTTTTTCTGCCTTTGCCTTTGCTCTCTGCCGATATCAAGGGAGTGCAAGTGTGCATGAGGTTCCTTGAATATGGGAGAGAATAGGAGCATGGCATTGTTATTTCATCCTGTGTTTTACACAGTGATGTTGTCATGGCCCCTTCAATAGCAAATAAATAATCTTCCTCCCGTCTTCTCTGCTCCAGTATTGGTGCTTGTATCTTCCATCTTGTCCAAAGGTTCCAGTGCAATGGCTGACATAGAATAGCACATCACTGCTGCTCATCCATGCATGTATGCATGTATATGTATTTACACATTATCATCACTTCGACTGGCTGGAGCCAGATTTTGGTTATATAGTCTTCAAAAACTCGAAGTCCCTTACTGCCATTGTGTTTTGTACACTGCATTGTACTCCACAGGGATATCACCAGGATACCAGTAATATCGCTTTGTGATGTGCATGTAATCTCCCAGAACAAGTATTTGTAACCTAATCTCTGTGTATCACTCTTTTCCTACCCGATTGCCATTCAAGCACAAAGACATTATTTCAAAGAGAATTACCCTCACGTGTGTTTGCTGTTCCTCTTGCAAGAGACTGGTAAAAGTCATAGCAGTTTTCTTAAGCCTTTCCTTATCACCACAAGAGACAGCAATTCCAATCACACAGACTCTTGTCTTTTTCCTGGTGTTCCTAAGAAGAAGAGACCAGACTCATTCTGAGTGAATTGAGTGTCTTTCAGATTTTCTCTAAAAACTCCTGAGTGCACCGCCCACCTTCTCAAGCCAATATTGAGGTTTTGGAGGATCAGGGTTCCACAGAGTTTATGCACATACGTCCTGGGTAGAAGGAAGAGACACAGTTAGTACTCCCATCAAAGAGTACTTAAAGAGTGAATGCATCTATGTCATTAAACTCCAGAGAACAGACTCAGGAAAAAGTGGGAGGAAACAATGCTGGGAATGCAGAATCATGATAAAGTATCTTCTTGGGGTAAAATTCTGCTGTGTCTTGCCCTTCAGCAAATACAGGTAAATCTCAACCTGAAGCTCAAAGGCAAGAAACAGAGTCTGACTAAACTTCACTGGCAATGACACTATGCAGAGTTTCTCTTTTGTCATGAATTCATCAATCCAGCCAGCTAGCCAGCCAGACACCTGGTTATACTTTGGAAAATCACAGCCATTTGCAGAGTTTTTTATACTGTAACACGCTGTAATTTTGCCTTTAACTTTCCTTGTGCATAAGGTTGGTTTATGGACTACCTTTACAGATGAACTATTAGGAATGCCAGGGAAAAAAAAACAAACCTGCAAAAGCAGCTGATTGGTAAAAAAGTATCAGTGTGAATTCCTGAAAATAAATCATTATTCTATGGTAATAGTGTAATCTTGTATTTGATGGATTTCCTTTGCCTTCAGATCTGAGTGTCGATGAGACAACTTTGAGTAGAAAACAGTGTTTACATCTTTTAGTGGACACTTGTGCAGCAAAAACATTGCCTTCCAAGGAAGGGTTGAGCCTGTAGTTGTGGGATAAAGGAGTCTTCTTGAACATACAGACAGGAGGGATGGGGAGCTGGGGACCTGAAAACTGGAAAGTGGCAGAAAAAAATGAAAGCTATGGAAGAGTTCTGGAGTCTTCTTGGACCTCAGATCTCCTTGAATTTTTTTTTATCTCCAAATCAAATTTCCTCTCCAGTGTCTGCATTTATGTTCCATCTCTGTATCAAATGAAAACAGTAATGGCATTGAAGTTAAATAAGCCACTTTTTTACTGTTAAAAGTAATAAATCTGTTTAAAGATGCATTACTACTTTTCTTGAGGGATAATTTAGACTATGTATCAAAAGGAAAATCAATAGTTTTTTCCTTTAAAAATAATTACCTGTTTGACTCCTTTCTACTTTTTCTTTTTTATTTATTTTGTCTTCAAAATATTTCTACTAAATACTAAATGTATCTTCTGCCTTAACTCTAAACCACTAACACTTGCAACACAGAAGCAGCAAAGTCATCCCAGGAAGCCTTGCCAGTGGTGGTTTCAAAAGCCATTCATGCTCTGCAGAAAATAGCCAGAGATTCAGGAGTTGGCGAGGGCTCATGTTCACTGCACCACATCATGCAGAGCGTGAAACCCATGTCCTGAAAAAATGAACACACATGCAGTCAGAATAGAGCTGGGCTTTTTGTTGGCTGGGAAAGCTTTAATTTTGATCAGGTAAGGTTTCTCAAGGAGATTTTGGTTAGATTTCTAGGCAAAAAATGTTTAAGACCTTCTCAGACAGATTAAAAATAAGAGGTATGAAAATAGGAAACTATTTTAATAATATCATGTTTCCATAACTTCTCCTCAATATCTATGAGAAAAAAAGATTTTGCTCATTTGTAATTTTAGTTTGGCAAAGTCTGTGCTTCTGACTTCTCTTTCCATTTTATTAATGAAACAACAAGCCCTGAAGTCTCAGGGAAGAATTTTAACCAAATAAAAAAGTTTTTTCTTACAAAAGATAATGCTAAGAAACATTTTAAAAAGTCAAAGCTGAAAGAACCTGAAAACATGAAATAGCCTGTGTGATGTTCTGTTTTTCCTAGTATCCCATTCTTTTAAGTCTAATCTTTAGCCTTGGACTATCAGTAGGCCTCTGTATTTTTTTTAATAGATTTTAGGTTTGAGACGACTCTTAAATGGTTTTTATCAGTATCATTAAAGTAGCATGACTGTGTGGACATGTTTCAAGTTTGCCCCTTTCTGCAATCTTAATCTGTAGTTGTATTTGAGGTAATTATATCAAAGCCAGATTTTAAATGAATGAGCTGAAATACTGGCATGAGCAGAGTGGCTGCTCACCTTGGACCATGTCAGCATGGTCCACCAGGGCAAGCTGGGGCTCCAACTCCATCAGGCTGCACAATTATTACAGCTAGGCTGGATATGTCAATAGGAATTGCAACTACATGTTCCAGTTACAGAGCAAATGCACTTTAAGGTTGTTTAGTATGATTCTTACACTATTTGCATCATAAGCATAGTCAAGACTATTAAAACTGCCCAAGACAGCTTGGAACTGCTTAAATATATTCACTGTTCACTTCACTGAAGCTCAAAGACAAACTCATCTGTGAGTGGTATAGGTTTACTCTTCTGAAACTCCACAGGATTTCTGTCAGAGATTTTGTGAGCAGGGGAACATGACCACCCCCATTTTCTAGGGAAGCTTTCTCTTTGCATACTTCATCTGAGAAAAAACATGAGGGTTTTGAGCCTTGGACTGACTAACACTTTCTGTAGCTCCTGGCCGCTCATGTTTTAGCTGAAGTATGAGGATGTTCATCTCATTTGGTACAAGCTCTGTTCTCCAAAGGAAAAATAAAGAAGCAAATTTTTAAGACTCAGTATCTTGCATTTCCTGTTTGTCTGTTTAGGCTGATATTTAGTTCTAAAGAAGGATAAATAGTTGACAGAGGCACATTCCCCTCACTTTCATGGGGAGAGGTGTATGGGAGTGGGGAGCTAAGAAAGTTTTAATGAAAATACACACTGTTAGAGAAGACAACATTTATTTGAGCATTCTTGTTCCTTCTTCACTCTCTGAAAGTATATGAAGTGACAACAGGGAGACAACTAAAAGTGCATGGTGAGTAGTAGGCAGAAGTTGCTACATGCTAAAAAAGGCATTTTGTGATGGAGAACTACTGAGGCATCTAAGACTCTCTTGAATGTGCTCGTTAATAACACCTAAACAAGTGCCAAACTAAAATTGCTGAAGAGGGATAGAAAAATATTCATTCATCTCCTATTAAGATAGTGTTAAACTCTGCTCTTCAAAAATAGATCATCGTGCATGTAAACTTTCTTATGAACAAACAAGAGGCAAATCCACCCTTTCATGGCTGGATATATTTTTCTCTCAAAGTAACAGTAACTTCTTCTACTGCTTTTATTTTTTCTTCATAAAAGTAAAAAATGTAGCTAGCAGCAGAGGTAGTTGTAGTGCCATTTCTGCAAAGCATTTAAGAATGTGCTGGAGTGCTTCCCTATGCAACAAAGCCCATAGCACATGCTTTATCCTAAACATGTGCTCAAGTCCCATTGAAAGCATCAATGTTTAAACACATGTCTAAATGCTTTGCTGTACCAGAGCTCCAGGCACAATTCGTTGTCCTTTGAAGCCAATGGGAATCTTTCCAGTCCTTTAAATAGGTATTCCATCAAGCAATAAATCTCAAATGTTAAATAATCAAACCAGCAAATGAAAAGAAATCTATTAAAGGTAGTTGCTGACTATATTCAAATAACAAATAAATATTTAAAAAAATGCAGGATGTGGTCACAGCTATTCCAAAAGCAGACACAAAGAGAGATGAGATTCACTCAATAAATTTTTCCTTCAGTTATACATTGAGCATGTTCATTCTGCTAAGCTATAAACTTGTATTAACATATTTTTTTGATGTTCCAATTCACTGTGGCCCTGATTCAGCAAATTACTTAAAAAGGTGCTTTGCTTTCTACATCTCTAAGTCCAAAAGTCAAAGTGGATCCACATGCATTTGTGGCCTGTCAATGAAATGGAGCCTAGAAGATGGCTTTGCTGAATGTCAGATCACAAAAACCTTCCTCCACAAAGAAACTAGTATCCAGGGAAGAATTCTATATATAATAATTTTACAACCTGTATCTTCTCATGGTCTGACATTACAAAAAACATTTTGTAAAAAAGAACAGTGATAAAAGCAAACAAAAAGAAGGCAAGTAAACCAGAGCATTCTACCCATTTGACAATGGTTTAACTTAGGCTGAGAAGAGATTTATGGTAACAAAGCTAATTTACTCATTACAGGATTCTTGAAAATGATACAGCTCCTCCATTAAAGGCAAGAGACCAGATAGAGACCACCAAACTGTTGTTCTGGGTGCAACAAATATAATACAGAAGGTCAGATTGAAGCAAATTTTCCAAACTGGATGAAAACAAAGCTCGAAGTTTTCAGGTTAGATACACATTTCTGAATTGAAATATAATTTTTTTAAGTTGTTACATAGAAAGCAATAATATGGCAGAAACTTTGTTTCTTAGTAATTTCTTTTTTTGTTACAAGTGATTTCTTTATTTGTTTAGATATAATATCTATACCATATTAGAAGCCTACACGGTATCTTTATAAAATAAATTGACACCCCTCAATACGAAAACTTTACATTCTTGACACAGAAGGCATGAAAACATTCTGCTTAAAATGCTGCAAGGCTGAAGCAGAGAGGCATGCTGATGTTTGTTTTGTGAAGCTTCACCTTTGCCACTTTGGCTGGGTAAATGTCAGCACTGTTCTACCTTCTGATGATACTTCTCCTTCTTCCACAGGCAAGGGACACAAATTGCTCAGGTGACTTGGCCAGGGTGGCAGGACAACCCTCTCAGGGCATGAGAGGCTAAATTGACTCATGACATTGGAATCTCCAGGTTTCTCACCACTCAGGGACTAGCTGGGACCCTCTTCTTACCTGAGATATTGATTGCACTTTATAAGCAAATTATGATGAACTCCTAAGTGCAGTGATTCGTTCTTTGAGCATGAGAAGCATTTTCTACCTTTTAAGACAGTTACAGAAGCAGAACACGTGATTCTGGAAACATTCCCTCCCACAAACCAGGTCTGAGCCCAGAACAATTCCCTTTGATATTTCATGGCCTTTCTGCCTTGTTTCCTCTAGCTTTAGGATTTACTGAGTGTACCCAGGAAAGGAATTGCCTTACCTGAAGGTGAGGCTTTGGAAACTTCACTGTGTCTGTTGTGTTTGTGGTGCTCTTGGCCCGAGGCTGGCCAGGAGAGTGTTTTACTTCAGTGCTGGACGATGCTTCAGGTTCTTTTGTCTGTAAAATGGGAATGGAGTTGTGTAATACATGGAAAGCTGATGATGCATGAAGCACTACAAAAATGGAGTGCAACATAAAGGCCAAGTCATTTTATAATTGTTTTCTGACTAAAACTGAATTAGATTCTCAGTATCAGAGCATTGAATGATACACTCACATAGATTATAATGTAGCATGATAACATAGTCAGGTGTTGGTAAAAGCAAACTGATATTCCTAATCAGTCAACTTTATTAACCTCATAGAAGAGAACACAGCGTGTAGATATTGCCTTTCCTTTGTATTTTGTTAGCAACCTGCTATTGCCGTCATAACATATTATGAGTAAAACTGCACTGCAGATAAAACATCTGTTTTGAATAAGCAGGTGTATGGCAATTTCAGAACCAAACCCCAAATCCTAATTAAAGGTTGCTATTCCCATTTAACAAAAAGTGCTACTGAAAGTTAACCGCAGTATAACAGTAGCATATGGATGCACACACTCTTCTGATTATCAGGAGTCACCCAACAAGCAAGTGTATCCACAGCTTGTACAAGTTCTCCAATGGTTTTTCTTTTTCCATTTTTTAGTGATGTATTTTAACATAAAAAACATCATATTTTTAACAATTATAAAAAGGGTGTTGGACACCTTTGTATCTAAAAAAATTGCTATTTTTAAGACAAATGGTGACTATTTCATTTCTATTAGTGGCATTTCCCATTTACACCATGTTAACTCTTCTTTGAATTAATGACTCTGCTGCTGATTCTAGCTTTATTAACAGCTGTTCTAAGATCAATGGAGGATTCTCCTGCTGCTATAAAACATTTGATTTCACTTGTCCAACTTAAAAGGTGGAGAGTGCTCTGCTCTGTTTGGACCTCTTAGTAATTAAATCTATTTTGGAAGGGTTACTGGCTGTTTTAGATAGATGATTAATAATGCTGTTTCTTTAAAAGTAATTAGGAGAACTAGAGAATTCAAGCAAGTCAAATACCTTCCTTTGGATGTCATCTGGATCTAGAAGGTTAGAAAAATGTAGACACAACCTGAAAAGCATAGATCATAAAGCAGGAGTCTTTTAGTGCTTTTGAAGGAGAGGGAAACTTGAGACCTGGGCTAAAATAGTCTTCCATCAACCTTTTAGATCAACTTCAGTACAAAGTCTCTGAGACCTTGGAAATAAAGCAGTTGAACAGAGGGCTAAAAAGACCATGAAAGTGGTTAAATCTGGTGCTATCATAGACAGTAAATCCACAAGTTATAAATTATCCTACCCCTACTCTAAACCAACTTGAGACATTTTGTACAGAAGGCCCAAATGCACAAAAAATGCCATGTGCTACTGGAAAAGAGGAAGAGAAAGAGAGATAAGAAGATGGTACATTGACAGTTTGTACTATAGCCAGACAATATTAAGATTTAAACCTATCCCAGGTACTTTTAGAGGAATGCAAAACTTAGTAAACATAGAGTAAGTAATTCCAGCTTTGAATCAATACCTAGAAAAAGCTACTTCTCAGCCCCTAAAAATGATGCAGTGGAGGATGTACATTGTATAATTAAACATAAGTGTGGTACAAGTACCTCATGAAGCACTTCTGCCCTCTCATACAGTTCATCAAGCTCCACCTTTGAACTTGATCATTCCTCCTACACTCCCACAGATATTTGAACTACTGTTTTAAAACTTTGTTACTTTTATGGTTAATGCTTATTTTTGTTTGCATATTAACACTACTGATGATGAACTTAGACTCTTTAAAATGTCTTCAATGTTTAAAGGAATAAAAAAATTAAGTACTTTCAGTCTTCTCTTATAATCTTCTAGCTCTCAGCTGTTCTAGCAGCCCGTGGGAGAAACACTCTGAAGAGAGTTGCGTATTTATGAGCAGGATTTAAAGGTGCAGTGTTCCACAGATAAATGCATTTTATCAAATTCCAGTAGGTATGATATTGAGCTTATTGCTTGAGAGTTCCTGCATCTGTCTTGCTTGGAGTAAATTCTCCTTTTCGTGTATGAGACATGAAGACATACTATTCTAATCCTTGCTTAATACAATATGTTTGAGATGTGATTCTTGTTGTGCTCAGTGCTGTACAAATGCCAAAGTCAAATCTTGTCTTTCTTTTTTTTTTTTTTTCTGTGAATGAATAGAAAATATGTATATTCAATGCAGGGGGAATTATAGCTTGAAATATCAGGACTGATGGAATAAGGGAAAAGGATAAATGTTCTTGTTAACTACTTTACCATGTTCAAGTGAACAAAGTAGAATAGAAATAACTTATCCAAAGTAATGTAGAATGTGCCAGATGAAGGACATGAAATATTTTGTTGGTGCTTTACTTATAGGTGATTCAGTCTAAAATACAATCCACCTTTCCTTTTTTTTTAGTTTTTTTTTAATAGTCATTGGACTAGCTTTAGAAAAATTATTGAAGATCAAAAATGGTGGCAATTCTCATTGTTATTAGCAAAAAATAAACAGAGCTTCAAGCTATGTAACATTTTTTTTTTAAACATTGTGGTAGGCTTAACAGCTTGCTGCCTTTTAAGCCTTTGGTGAGCACCTGGCCCATATTTGCAAGTTTTTCTTTGTGTTTAGGAGGGTGTGAAACTTACACTCCAAAGGCAAAAGTTGAGATTTGTTTACTCCTGGTGTGGCTCATTTCTGTAGCAAGAATATTTATATGGATACATATCTATATATTTTATATTAAAATATGCTTATAATATGTACATTCTTTTAGATATAAATTACCCCAGCAGAAGAATTTGCAAAATTTTGAGAGTCTCTGTGAACTGAATATGGTGAAGGCTTTTGCAGGCCATGAACTCCAGAAAGTTTATCATTCACTTTTTGCCACAAAGAGGTCAATACTGCAAAGGCAGGAGGAAGCAGAATGGAATTCATCTGTTGATGATCACCAAAGAGAAATCAGCAAATTTTTTTTCTGGGTGAATTTTCAGTCATACTGAATTTTGTCCCGCAGCCTATTTGTATTTCTATCATAATCTAGCACTTCTAGAAGTCTCAGCCATGCTGAAGACTGCTATTGTTATAATACATAAACAGTATGGGTTATTTTAATGGACGTATTGCCTTAAACTGAATTTTCACCATCTGTTCTGCCCCTAATTTTGAATGCAAAAGAACATATTTCACAATTACATCTGTAAGTAATGATATAAGTAATTTAAATGCATGTATATGTTCACACAATGCAGCAGACAGCTGGGATATTTTTTTTTCTTTCAGGCACAAATCAAGGGAAGAAATCTACTAACTCCTCAAATAACACTTCCTCCCTTCCCTTCTTGTTCCCCCTTTAGTGAAGCTGTTCTATTGCAGGCATAGTTTTTCCAACAAGCCAGTTTTGCTGTACCTAGGAGTTAAAAGCTTGCTCAGTAAACTAATGCACAAACTCATTTTTACAATGCTGCCCCTGTCTTCACCCAAATCCCCTCTGGCTTGAATGACAGTTTGGCAGATGCAAGGCATTAAATCAATCAGTTTCAATAGATGTTCAGGAGGAGACAGGTCAGGCTGTGTGGGCCAGTCTGTCTCTGCTTCTGGCTTTGCTTTCATGGCATCCTTTTACTCAGGCTTTAGCAAAAGTACCCTTCTGCAGGTGAATCTTGAACTGCCTGGGATGCAAGCTGCTTGGCCACAGAGTGGGAGTCACTACAGCAGAAAGGGAGCACAAACTTCTCAGAATATGATCACCACAGCTATTTGGAAGGCTGCTATGAGACAATAAAGTAAGGGGACTATTTTGGCTCGTTTTTCCAAAATTTTCAGAGAAGACCTTTGACTGGAATTTCATTCTTCTGTCAGTGTTTGCAAGGTCATGAGACGTCACTTTGTTCACTCATGTCATGCTATTCACTACAGCTGAATAGTGACTGAATTCCTTGATACTTTGCAAAGAGACCTATAAAATGAGAATTGGAGATGTATTAAAAAATATTTCTTGAGGGTGCTATTTAGATAAAAGCTGATTTAACGGATTTTATTCAAAGAAAATAATGAAATCTATAAAAATTGAATAGGTTTTGCAGGATACCAATGTCCTTCATATGTGTCATATTCATTTAGTTACTTGTATGTACATGCTGACGCTTGTCACGTCTGCTAGCAAAATGAACTGGGATAACAGAACTCACTCTAGCAGGAAGAGAAGAGGAGGCAATTGTAAATTTCTAGAACAAAATTTTAAAGGGAGTTTATTCCTATTGTTTAGTGCAAATTGCTACTAGGGATTAGAGAGGCTTTTATTTCCTGTATTATCACTGCCTTTTTATGCAGCTGTACATTTACTACTGCTAGCTTTTTTATGAAATAGATAACAGCAGTGAATTTGCATGGGCCTTATATTGTAGTTTGATAGTATTCTCTACAATGGTGCCCTTCGGACCATACTGCATTTCTTACTTTTTAATTGATAACATCTTTTTTATTGTAAGGAGGTCATAGCCAGAAACAATGAAATGCTGATTTATGATGACTGTCCCTAAAAGCTTACAGAGTTGAGAATGACGGAGGAAAATGATCAGTGAATATTTAGCTAAGGTGAGTGGAGTCATGCATTAGGAAAATTCGAACTGTGTTGGAGATATTAGACATTCAGATTTTCTTATAGTATCTTGAAATTTATATCATTTTAGCTACCCTCTCTTTTCTCCATGGAGGTTGGGTTATTAGGTGTGTAAGCACATCTAGGATGTAATCAGATAATAGCTGGCTGGCTATTGATATGGCAAGGAATGAAGAAGTGCTGGGGCCAGCCTCTGATATGGGTTGTTTTTGGTGCTGCAGCCCAGTTAGTCCAAAGAAAATGAAAGACTGTACCCATCTCCATCCCTCCATGGGCTTCATGCAATTGAAATATATCTCTAGATTACTATTTGTCAGCAGGGTTGGGGTGGGTATCATCAATACAGAAAGGGAAGCCCCCTGAACTGAAGTAAGGACCATAGAAAACTGATTTTTCAAAATGTTTCAACAGACAAAACTCAAGTTTATAAGTGGATCTGTCACAGTGTAAAGGAATTTTAAAAATTCTTGCTACAAAGGGAAAAGAAGAGACTATTTTCTCTAAAACCTGAAAATAGGATCTTAGACACCTGAAACCCATAAAATTATTAATGCTGGAATGAAAAACTTAACTGAAATCATGAGTGCCAAGGGGTTGCCTCCTACTTGTAGCACTAGATGATTTTTCTATGCAGAGCACTTACGTTAACAAAGAAAATCCGTAGCTTCTAAACAATTAAGACAGTCTGTTTCAAAGAGCTGATGAATTAGTTTTCCTGGGGGAGGAGAACAGCTGCACTCCTCACAGAACACCTTTCTGGCTTATTTCTTGTAACTTTTTAGATCTGTGTATATGAACAAATTTTCAAAGCAAATCTTTTCAGAAGCCATTGGTAAAATGAGAGCATCCTTCGGGAAGGAGAAGGAGTGAAAAAAAGCGGCCAAATGAATGAATAAGAAAATAAAATAGAAAAATCAAAATCTGATTAAAAAGAAAAAAAGGGAGGAAAAATAAATAAAGTAGAAAACGGCCAGATAAAGAAAGTGTGGTACACAAGATTCTCTGCCATACAGAACTTTAGTTCTGGCTTGGAATAGAAGTAGAATAAAGGCCATAAGAATCAAACACAATTGCATTAGTTTGCTAATTAAGCAGCCACTTCAAGCACCTAATATGAGCAAGTGCAAAAGCTAAGCAAAATAATGCAGGGAAGACAGCCTCTGAAAATAGAAGGGTATTTTAACAGGAATTGGCTATCTGAACACTTTCATCCTCCTGGAGAAAAGGGGAGATTCCAAACTGAAATAATTAAACAAATTGTGTCCTGAGCTCACTCATTAAAATGGACCATTTAAAAATTCTTATTCAGATATTTCTGATGTTCTGACATAGAAATGCAACCTTGATACAGGCCCTTGTTCAGTGAAATCCTCATTCCCCAGCTTTATCAGAGACTTTGATGTCTTTTATTATTCTTAAGCATGTAACCTCTAAACAGAGAGATATGTCGAAGGAGCAGGAGGAGGAGATTTTGTTTAAAAAAATAGACAACTGGAAATACAAAAGAATAAAATCTAGACTTTTTTTTTGTATTAATTATCTGTAGAAGGAAACCTCTATGGCAGATATGCCAGCCAACTCTCTCATCTTCAATTTCAAGACTTCAATCAGTGGATGACTCACAGTTAGTGAAAGAAAAATTGTTCCAGCTACACAAGGAGAGCATAAATATTATGTTTCACTTGGTATCATAATTAACTGCATGCTTCAGATATTTCTTTCATGTCTGCTTTCACAATAGGTAATATAATTTACTGTTAATAGGATTAAAATGTCTTTAAAAAGTAAATACTTCATTGGTTTAAGAATGTTTTCTGTTTGTTTTGTGCACATACAAATTTGGCTACAGGCACAGTATTTATACCTCAGTGTAGAAAATAATGAAAAAAAGAAGATAATATGTATAGTCTAGAAACAAATGCATTTTTCTGTCTTGGCTTAATAATAAAAACTGATTTTCTCTGAATTTCTGAAAATGAATCCTGAAGTCCCAAGTTGTGTACATTAAAAAAAAAAAATTATGCTAAGGAAAATACTCAAAAATATTGCAATGTCAAGACACAAATGTTTGCTTCCGGGACTTAAAATACTAATGCTGAAACTCCCAAATTCAGAAGTGCCCTTTTGGTATTTTTTTCTAAATTGAGAGTTGAGAAAAACCACCAAGCTTTCAAGGAAAATAAATTCTGTAGTGTGGAGTATCAGTTAGTTCCCATTATAACATCCAAACATAGACACACCAAGAAACTGAACCACAAGTAAAACAAAGAAAAAAATGAAAGGGTAAAAACAGTATTAAAATTAATAAAGTTATTATTAGCAGCATAAGCTTTAGATTTCAAAACCCAGCTAATAAACACATAGATTTCCAGCACTTAAACATTACTGAGTTCCAGTTCAAAAGTATTTTATTACTATATTTATGATTTTTTTGAATCCTCATTTTACCGTATATTTAACTAGTTTATATTTTTGTTGTTTCAAGTGGAATTGCTCTGACTGACATCAAAGCCAGCCAAACAAAAAAAAAATATATTAAATATCAGTATACTATATAATATATTGTTTCTGTTATAGGGAATCTTTATTACATGGTGGCATCACTGCATCTGCTGGTTGGTTTGTATAGAATCTGCTTGGAAGGGATTTGGTCTCCCTGTTCACTGCAGAAAACAGAATTTGGCATAAACATTTGAATGTACTCACTTAACTGCTGATCCATCTATTGAAGTTTCATTAGGGAGCCATGTGCATTTGCAAAGGATGAATGGTTTCATTAGCACTGAGACTAATAAACTTATAAAAGTTAATAATGTGAATATGTTTGATTTGGAATTATGCACATAGACATTAAGAATCACAAAAAGGCAGGCTTACAAATGCCTAGTTTTTTTCTAGACTTAACAGCTGGAGTATTTTTCACTTTTTTAAGACCTTTTAACCAAAAACACACACACTGATTTCTTTCACATGTGCTCTTATGGTGTTATCAACAGGTTCTAGTATTACACTAGGATTTCAGTCTAAAAGTACGATTTTTATTCCCTCTAAATAATATTTCCAACATGGTTTGCTGTAGGTTTTTTGATTCCTAATTATAGCAATTTTTGTTATTAATAGGTGCATCAAAATTGTGTTGTAGTAAAAAGCACATCTTTCTGAATTGTCTGTAAAGGCGTGGAGGTCATATGTAGTGTTTAGGTATTTCTTTCCTTGAAGACTCCCAGAAAACTTTCTATTACAAGATAACTTCTGTGTTCAAACACCCCAATTTAGCACAACAGGGCTCTTGCATTCATCCCTGGACTAGTTTGGTTGTGAGTATCTAAGTGACCTAGCACACTTTGATGCCATTTTTCTTCATCATTATCAGCAGCATAATCATAAGAAGTAGAAGAAAACATGTTTAGTTTTTTGCCTTCCGCAGCTTGCTTTTCTGAAGCCAGTGATACCTGATCACCTCAATCCACAGTCTGCATTCTGATTTCCATCTCTGAATATTCATGATGAGGTCTGAGTAATCAGCTCTCATCCTAGGAGCCTGACTCGGCAGATGATCCCTGATGGTTACCTCCCAAATTTGTAGATGTGTACCATTCTGTTTGTTTTAATGGTGGAAAACTAATTCAGTTATCGAAGTTACTCAATTATAGGATAAAAGTAATGAAATATGCTTCAGAAAGCTCTGTGTTTAGAGCTGGCAGCAGTACAATGGTTTTCAGTAGAGGGTGATGCCCAGATGGCTACATGGTTTCTAGGACCTTAGTTCACTGCTGAATTTAGGTCACAGATCTCTGACCAACTCTGAGTGTCAGGTGAAGAGACTAAATCTTTTATCCATCTCCAGAAGGTTTCAGCAGAGACAGACACAATGAGAAGGACGTTTCCCAGCCTGGCCAGCATGTTTTACCCCAGATCACAAGTCAGTCTCGCTGCCTAAACATCTTCTCGCATCTTGGGGAGACTATCAGTGATTGCACCACTTCTGAAAGAGGTATCTGCCCCTTCTCACAGCAAGCTAGGGTGAGGCCACATCAGGTTCTGTCACAGACAGCACTGAGGGATTTGGGGAGGAATAAAGGCCAGGCACATGCATATGTCCATCTCTGAATTGAAGATGTACAGTTAAAGATCCTCTATTGCCAATAACTGGAGTCACTATCTATTTTCTTTCATTGCTTTTTTTCTGTTAGAAAGGCAACTCATCTCTGACAAATCTATCAGTGGCTCCATTCTTAGACTTAACTAATAGCAGGGCTGCAGCTGCAGGAATTATAAATACATCTGGCTTTGTGCTGCCTGGTACAACACTGTATCTATTATTATGATCTGACATACATCCTAACATCTCCTTCAGGTGCTGGCACATCATTTACAATAATCTCAGGTAACTGATGTTGTGACACCTCTCCTTCATGTGTGCTAGGTTCCTGTTAAACGGCCATGAAGTGAGCTACTAAAGGGAAACATCATCAGAAAAAAGCAAGACCAAATTCAGACCTTCTGTAGGTGGGTGCAACTCCACAGACATGACACATTGCAGCTTGCAAGGCAAGACGGAGATTTAACCTGCAGAGCTATGTGTTCTTTTCATATATAATTTTTACCAGCTAGAGGAAAACCAATACCCTCATCTTGCTGCAATTAATAGAGAGTATGCTGGGTAGAATGGCTGTTGCCTAAATTATCCTCTCTACTCTTAGTTAGTTGCCATCAAGCAGTAGTGATGTAGGACATTGTCTGAAACAAGACTACAGTGAGAAATTTTGGGGTTCAGAAATGTAGCCAGCAAGTTACATATTAAATTTTCCCTTCAGACTGAACAGTATGTAAAAATTTTCCCTTAAAATTAAAACCAGGAAAAAATTTGTATTCATTCGCTGATTTGACCCACAGCTACACGCTTTATTTCAGATATGAAAGACCTAATCTAGTCTAAACTGGAAAAAGAATTTGGTTGATTTTTTTTAAGGTCTTGAAAGTTGAAAGCTATATGAAAAATCTAAGAACCAGCAAATCCAAGATAAATTCCCTCCTCTGCCTGAGAGCAGTCCCCCAGCTCCAACCTCCACTTGGGTATGTGCACTCCCACGCTGTCCCCTTGACATTGTCACACTTCATACAAATAAATAGACAAGTGAGTCTCCTTTTAAAAATAAACAATTTTTTGGCATGTAAGGTCTTTCTTCAAGACCTGAAGAAGGGCATGTGTGTCTGAAAGCATCTGTGATTTTTCCATCCTGACACCTGT
Organism: Prinia subflava; assembly: GCF_021018805.1. Lineage (NCBI taxonomy): Eukaryota > Metazoa > Chordata > Aves > Passeriformes > Cisticolidae > Prinia > Prinia subflava. The sequence continues at coordinate 59,247,544 of NC_086247.1, forward strand.
GGGATATCCTTTTGGCAGCTGAGGGAGGAGGCAGATCCCCGTGTCTCCCACAGCAGGGGAGTGCTGTGGCTGGCAGGGGTTTCTGGGTGAAGGACATGGGAGTATCCCCAGCTCTGAATTCACTGCTGCTTGCTTTGCAGCTGTAAATCAATCCTCCTCTTGTCCCCTGAGGGAAAGAGGAATAGACTCCAGACCGAAGTAATTGGGCAGAGCAAGGTAAACTTGCCACGTTGCATAGGAATAGGAAAAGTACTGCTTTTAAAGAATTTTCTACTCACACAAAAATATAATTGTTTAATGAAAACAACAATGATAATAATGACAACTACAACAGTAATAACAGTAACAGCAACAATAATCCTACACACGCCCTAGGGATAACTACAACCTCTGAGGGCTGCCTTGCAGAGAAAGTTGTGTCCACAGCTGCTGGTGAGGCTACTAAAGTGTAAATGATAGAAACTCACAAGCATAGTTAGAAACCCCTTACAGCTTCTGAAAGCCCAGCTTGCCCCAGCTTCTACCTGGATCCCTTTAGAAACAGTACTTGTGATTTTTTTTGACAAAAAAAAAGGCAACAGTGTGGAGCAGCGTGTGGTACTGCAGGCAAGGTAAGGTAGTGGAGGGAAGGCCAAGGAAATGCACTACCTGTCCAGCTTCATACGGTGTCATGGATACTGGCAAGGGCTATGTAACAATATGTGGATGGTGGATTGGTAGGGGCAACTTCTAACTCTGGAAGTCTGTTGCGGTTTTAGTATCCGAAGTTTCAAATCCATGTCTGGAAAGCCTCTCAGAAATTCTTTGTATTGATGAACCTATTATTTTTCAGGGCTCTCAACTCAGCAGAACTAAGGCAGATTTTCCCAGTGACTGGTTTCAAAAGCTCCATCTTTGTCTATAGTCAGCTTCTCTGTCAAATTACATATCCCTTGTCCAAGGTCAAACACCGAGCTCTCCATATAGCAGTTGTAAATTTATTTCTGATTTAGTAAACTGTATTTTTTCCTTTAACATGTGCTCAGAAACCAGAGAAAAAAATTAGGTGACATTTTAGAGAGACAACTGCCTCCCAACAAAATTCTCCCCTAGAAAGGCAGTTGATACAGCTCATTCCAATATAGTTAAAACCAGGGCAAAATTCTAAGCAGCGAAACTGGAGTTTTATAATGAGAAGTACTGTGGAAATTTTGCTGTAGGCAACCTTTTCAGATCTATCAATAGTACAGTTAAACACAAATTGTCAGACGAAACTTTGAGGATGGCCTTATTAACAAGTGAATTAGACTATGATTCTAATGGAGAGCTTCTTCTATATGAGGCCATATAGAAGAAGCTCTCCTTTAACATGTTTTTTCAAAACACCTGTATTTTTGTTTACCATCCTCCAAATTCAACATGTTACCACTTTTGTATACCTCAGAGAGCTTTAGACAGATTTATGCCACATTGCATGTGAACTGTGAGGAAAGGTGCTATCAGTGATTATGGGCAAAATCCTGCCCATACATGTGTGTGTTATTCCTGTTGGATTTAGTGAAGTTTTATGTGCATAAATGAGAGCAGGGTCTAGTCCTTAATCTGATGACATTTTTTCTGTACAGCACAGCAGGTTAATAATAAAATGGCATCTCTTCATTTCTGTATGTAATTTTTTTTTTTGAAAGAAATAACTGCTATGTCTTTGGATCAGGTGTTAATTATTCCCAGTAAGGTTTGGTGGGTAACTAGTGATGCAGATATCAAACCACCCACTCTCTTTGTAGATGAAGGGAAAGTATCAGGAGGATTTCTGCTGAAGTATTCATCACATCTCAAGTCTCAAATTGTCCAAACCATTCAATTATAACACTTCACTCAATGCATGTCAGCATGTCTGGCACTGTGTTTCAAGAACGAGTTGAGCTGGATTTCTCAAAGAGGCAGACGTTGGCTTGTCCCCTTGAGGGACAACAGAAATAGAGTCTATTGGCTCAAAGTTGAGACTGGTTCCTGGATCAGCACACTGGAACTCTGGGAACTATTACAGCTTTCTAACTTTGTAGCCTCCAGACTCAGCTCACACATGCATATGTAAAAGGCTGAGATTTCCTGTGGTAGCAGCACAAGCATCCTATTTGCCACCGAATAAATAGGTAAAACACTGACCTGATGATGACACAATAAACAGGTCTGGGGATGTGGGTCCTATCAGTGCAGATCTAAGGCTATCCTCACCATCTCTTTAACAGTAAATGGAAGCAATGCCCAAAGGAGGACAGGAAATCCTTGGAGTCCTTCAAGGGTTATATGAGATTGTGTTGTTAACTGCAGAGATACAATACATCACTGTCAGGAAGCGGTGACCCTGGATTATGGTCACTGATGATAAAAAAGGCTTTCAGAGGTAGATGATGGACACCATGTCTATTATGTAGTGGAAAAAAAAAGGGTGGCCAGAGAACTTCTAAGTGATTGGGGACATCACGCGAGCAGATACCTCCTTAAGCTCTTTGTATTTGCTTTCTGTGCTTGGCCTGGGCTGTACATGTTCCCAGAGCAATGAAAAGGCAGCTCACAGGGTTTTTCATGTTAATGTTCAATTTGATGTATCAATATGGTTCTGCTTGCACAGGCTATAATGAGCTCAAGATCATAAAGCAAGTCTTATCAGCAACCCTGTTTAACTTTAATGTTGCTCAGATGATTCAGGCTCCTCTTTACTCTCACTTCAGTCAGTTTTGACCTGAAGCTGTGGAATGACATTGGTGAAAATTTGCAAGGTCAGTAAATATCATTCAGGACAGTATTTCCAACCCCATCAGCCAAATTTAACCAATATCAGAGTCTGTCTTTGTAAGCTCCATCCACAGTGAGGTCATGTTTGTGTTTTCTTCTCTATTTTTAGTAGCAATCATAACTGCAGAATTATTTTGGCTATTAAAAATAAAAGGCAAAAAGTTGTTTTCAGAAAGCCTTGTATCTGTAGACAAGTCAGGTAGTGTGCACGGAGGTAATGCTAACCTAGGGCTGTTTCCTCTGGCAGCCTTAGAAGCCTAGTCTATAAAAATGAAGGCTGGGCATTTCAAGAAAGTGCTCGTCATACACAGAAAGAGAGGGAGGTACCTGCATGAATTCTGAAACAACAAAGCACATTTGCATCTGGCCTCTGGTGTGAGCAGGGAGTTCAGATTTGCTTGCCCTGCCTGCAGAAATCAGTCCTGAGTCGTTTAGGAGCATCTATCCCATTAAGACAAATTCCCACCCAATCAGCTCAACTACGTTAAAACCTATTCACAGGCTGTGTAGAATCGGTTGCCAGCCTGACCTAGTTGTCAAAATGGTGTCTCACGCTAAGGCTGTGTTTGTTACCACACATTTGTGCTCCTGGGGAATTCAAGGTACCTGCTTCACAAGCATGACCAGTTAAAATGGTGTTTTAATTAGGAGAAAAAAATAACAAGACAACAAACATCTGAGGGCAGTTTTGTTGAAAGCTAAATTGATGATGAAAAGCTTTCACTCTTTGAAACCATTCAATAGCCAGGTGTTTTCTAGTGGTTCTTCAGTGCATTTCACTGCTGCATGTCAGTATTACTTAGCACTATCACATTTACATCAAGTCAAATGCTGTAACACAGAGACTATCACTATAAGGAATGAAATATGTCAGCCTGCATATAGGGATTCTTGGGAAATATGGGCCTTTCAACAATCCTGCAGCTTTTATACAAATTCTTCTCACATGTTTGCTACCCTAAAATTCACAGGTAATTACAATGGGATGAATAATCCACATTAATCAGGTAAGCAGGTATTTCAGATCCAGCACATCTCCTATCAGACAATGCACATGAAAATACAGTAATTGAAGCTGCTGAGAGAATTCCCCACTGACAATGTCTATGTAAATCCACTGTAAAGAATAATTCTACGATTATGTAAAATTTGAACAAGTCCTTTTATCTTTAAAAGAATGCTGCACCTTATTTCACTTAGCACACCAATCTGGAGGCCCACAGAGTAAGAAGAGAATTGTCACAGGGTCCAATCCTATGGGATTCACAGAGCCAAAGCCATTGCTGGTGTAACGTCGGTGACTACTCTTTAGTCCGGTTGTCATCTTTCTGCAGAAAACTCCTCTGAATTAATGTAGCATATCCATACTGGGATTCACAGCACCCTAAGCTCTTTGTCTCCCTCTACCCTTCTGCCTCCCCACATGTCACTATTTCTTCCTCTAATCTTATATTATAGCTTTATTGTCGCAACTTTCTGTTTGTATTTTGGTGCTTTTTTAATGTTCAGAATCTCACATTGTCTCAACCTGGCTCAAGTCTTAGATGACAAGGAAGGGTCAGTATGATGAAACCCTATTCTAGTATGCACCCTAGCCTTAGCAGAGTCCCTCTGACATGGGAAATTGCCAGCAGGGTGTTTATAAATCCCGTGAAATGGGACAAAAAAGGTAGCAGGTGAGTCAGGATCTTTCTAAGCTTCAGCAGAGAAAAATACCAAAGGACATGGCACTTAAAGGGACATTTCTGTTGATTAGGGTAGTCAGCCTTGAAACTCAGAACTGACCTTTTGTAGAGTTTGAGGCCCTCCTTACTGGAAGGGGAGGTCAACATCCTGAGCCCTTAGCCTACATGTACCGGAGGGGAGATGTGAAAAGGAGATGTTTTCATTGTCTGAAAGTATGTGCACCTCTGCTTTTCATGTCTCAGGCAAATGCTGCTGTTTCTTCATGCTGTGCTGAACATCTGGTGGGCCACACAGAGGGGTTGTGAGAGGCAAAGCATTATTTGGTTCTCTGTACTTCACAGTATGATCTTCGCTGGCCAGTGGAATTTCGATTTTCATCCCATTTGCATGAACATTCATGTAACCCTTTGACAAATTCTGCCCTCTTGTTCTTGCTCTGTGTGCTGTAACCACAGGCCTGGATGTGACTTGGGATGAGGGTCACTAGCCCTGATTCATGGTAGACATTGGAGGACCTTGCAGGACTCTGCCATGGTCAAACAGGAACTGTGAGGTTCTAAACATTGCATATAAGAGATGCAGTAGCACTTAAAAAGTTTTCTGTCTAAAGGCTTTTCCCAGAAGCAGTGGGAATGAGGGAGTGTGATGCACTGAAGTGATATGTCAAGTCCAAAAATTCTCTTTCTTTGCCTGGCAGCCAGCTTGCTGAAGCTAAGTTCAGGTCAGAGGATCACAGCATGGGTAAAGCTGAAGGTACCACAGCGACAAGTGATCCAAACACCCTTAAAAAGCAGCATCATCCTAGAGCACATCACACAAGATCAGTTTGTATCACTAAGACCAGTCATCTCCTGCCACTACTTCCTGCAAGTCCTGGACAAGGAGACAGGGAAGGAGCATGGCCTCACTTCTCTCTTGGCATGGGTTTTCCAAGGGAGTCGTCTGTAGGAGGAGCACAATCCCTCATCTTTAAAAGTGAGCCAGCATCTGAACTCTCAACAAACAAATTGAATATAAAGCTAATAAAACAAACCACAGCTTTGTTGAAAGACACATGAACAGTTCCCAGACATATTCTCACTCATCACCCCAAAGTTGCCTGGACCTTGCTATAGCAGTGTTTTTCTGTTAGTGACTGTCCCATGAACTTGCGCTGGTGATCATCCCATATATACCCTGGATCTACTATGTATAGTATTCCATGTAGTCTTTACTGAGTTAGAGCCAAAAAACAGCATCCTTTTGCACCAAAAAAATAATCTCTCCTTTTCACATGTTTTCAACTTAACCATCTTGGCTATAAGTTATGATGAAAAAAAAAAAAAAAAAGGGAGGAAAACTGTGGTGCTGTGGTAATAGTTGAAGTTTCTTTGGCAAACTGGAGGAACTGTTCCAGATGTACAGTGACAAGACTAAGACAGGTATCTCATCAAAGAACAGGTTTGTGAAGAAAACTCATCAAGAGAAAACACTGGGGTAGACATTTCTCTCAGACATGAGCCAAAGTGGCATAATCTGGCCAGAACATGGGAACTGGAATCAGTGGCTTTATTCAGGTACATAAGAGCAGGGTTAGGGCCCAAATTTTCACACTGATACTCTGTATGCTGCAGCTCATTGCTGGCTAAAGTAGGGGGAAAAAATGCCCTGAAAAAAGCTGAGGTCTGTAATAGAACAATCTCACTACCTTTCACCAGGGACTGGCTGCTGGGATGTTCTATAACAGCAGCAGCATTTGCGACTTCTCCAGCTTCACGTCTTAGGACTAAGGATGCATAATGACATATGACTGCAGCAAGGCTTGAATGATGCAAGGGATGCGATAACCCGCTGCCCGCTGCCTCTGCTATCCAGGCGGTGCAGTGCTGCGTGCACGCTGCAATGCCATCCCTGAGCCCTCACAAACAATAATCAGCTCTCTTACAGCCAGAAAAGCCCGCCAAGGCCAGCAGTGACAAAATCACAGCAACACAAAATAGATTAAGCATATTTTTTATCCTATTTTTGAAAATCTTCCTTTCCCCGTTTCTGACTCATCTGCAGCCTGAGTCTTTTCATCATCCAGCCAGCTACAGAGATCCTCTGGGAAAGGGAATGGTTCCATACACACAGGTCCTGCTTCTCTCTCCTCTGCAACAAATAAATACCCTCAAGCCCTTCAATTTACTTCAGAGTCATCAAGCACGGTTTAAAATTAAACTGGTGTTTTTAAAGGGATTCTTATGTAAAGTTTGTGTATGTGTGTACATGCATGTTTTTGTGCCTGTAAGTATTTCTGCCTGCTGTCCCGGACAAAGCTATCTCCATGTAATTTGGTTAGCAGCCTCCCTGAAATGACTGTAATGCCCCTGAAGTGTTCAGGCATCATAAAATCCTCATACCGCAGATGGACTGATTTTGGAGGCAAGAGATCTCTGAGTGTGTGAAACTCTTTCTGGGCCTAATACATACAGGCAGCCAAAATGAGTAGGTTTATCAGTAACACTGGATTATTTAAAAAAAAGTTTAGCTGCTATAATGACAGCCAGGTATCTCTCTATATTGCTTTCTCTTACCAGATTTTGCGGAGTGAAAGCGTTCCTAGTTTTGTTCCATGTTTTCTAGCCTACTTTTAAACGCTAATTTCCACTTATCATTCTCCTCTGTCACTGAATTCTTCTGCAGTCCTTTCGCAGGGACTCATCCATGAAGATACTCACTTGCATCTTTACTGCTTCTAAATTTCAGCTTTCCTTTTTACTCTGCTCTATTTCCATATGTCATTTTCCTTTTCTGCTTGTCTGGGAGTTGCTGTACCTAACTCTGTAAAGCATTATCTCTCCATCTCTCTAAAGTGTTTTGTGGTACTTTGTGTGAAGGATGGCATATAAAAATAAATTGTATTGCACTGTATTTTTGGACTGGCATCTAATCTTTACTGAGCTCATTCAGCCTATTTCTGCAAAACATTGGATCTTAAAGACTCTTCTGATCCAATGAATCTTGATGACTTTTCTGATCCTAGAAAAAGACTCTCTAATTTTCAAGTCATCTCCTGACACTAACGCAGAGATAGAAGTCAGGAGAGTAGCTTGAAAAATATGGTTTGGCAGAAAAATATTCCTGGAACTCTTCCTTGTCTATCGTGTGTCTTAACCTCACCTCTGGCCTCCACCCCACATTTTACTTGCAGATGTCCACCATTATGAGTGCTGAGGTGGGGGGAGCGGGAAGCAGGCTGATGATGTTCGACACTCGTAGAGAAACAATCCAACAGCTTGCTTATGCATCTATTTGGCTTAGGATGGGAAATTAGAACAGCTTTAATCTGCTAGCAGCATCAAGCAGGGAAGCACTCCCTGGAGTGAGAGCGTTAGGAGTATCACAGCAGGGGCTGATGAGAGACAGCCTGCCATGGTGTCACAGCAAGGCAGTTGTACCCAACACACAAAAATCTGGGGTGCTAAGAAGGACCCTGGTACTTGGCTGGGAATTGTAGGGGGAGAGAGAATAAGCCTTTGTATTGAGGTCTTCTGCCGTAGGAAAATGCTTCCAATGCTTTGCTCTTCCTCCCCTTTTACCCTGTCACATCAAGGATTTGGTCCCTACCTTATCAACCACAATACATCCTTGTCTGTCATGAGAGCCCATTTGACTCAGAGAGCTTCAGCATAGGTATAGGCATGACTATATGTGAAGTGGTCAAGATTTGGCCCCAGCTTGGAAAACACAGGGAGCAACAGCAATACTTTGCATTTGTTATGCAAAGCCCAGGTATATTTGCTTTCTACTCAATAACCCTATTCATAATAATTAAAGGGCAAGACCTGGGTTAATAAAGAAAAATGTAGGGTGCAGGGATCTTCATTGCTTGCACTGAGACTCATTGAACTTTGCAGGACTGTTCAAGTGCCTGGAAATTCGAGGGAAAACTTTAGCTTGTAACTTACTGTAAAAGCATCAAATTTGATGAATGCAATGTCTTGGAAAGTTGTCCTGCATAATCTGTTTGTTGCATTGGTTCTTCGTCACAGACAGTATCCCTGGAAAGTAACTCTTCCCTCACATTTGCAAATGTGCTTTACTGCAGCTTGTGGATACACATGGGAATGTAAAGGTAGGTGTAGCAAATACATTTAGAAGGTGAGAGCTGAGACCTGTAAAGACAAAAAGACATATTAAACCAAATTAAAACCTTCTTACCAAAACAAGGAACATTGAATTTTGCAGTATAACATATGCACTAGCTGAAAACTGGAGCTAAGACCCAGTGGCAAAAAATTCCTTGGGGAATTTTGTGGAGGTTTTTTTTTTTTCACATTTGAATTATATTTTTAGTGCATTAATACAAACCAACACATGTACAGTAGTAAAGTTTAGGTGTGAGCTTTGGCCAAAGTTGATTATTATCCACCTAATGTATGTTTCTGGAAACAGAATATATTATTTACTCTTTCTTGTGTTCATAGATGTATTCTCCAGCCTACTTAAAGCCTCTCTTCCTGTTGGAAATTCTGGGATGTCACCAACATTCAGAGTCCTGCCATTCTTCATTGCTGGATGTGAAAAGCAGCTAGGACTTCAATCCTAAGCACAAATGCTTTCTAATCATTCTGTGTTCCTGAGAACATCAGACCTGGAAACCAACTATCATGCAGTCTGTAGCAAAACCCCATTACCTTGTCCAACCCCACATAGGGCTTCCATGTCCCAGTTCTTGGAATTTGTGCAAAACTGTGCTCATGTTTCTTGGTCTCTTTCCTCCTCATTTCATAGTTGCTGACAGCTGTTTCCTTCTCAGCCAGTTATTTGGAACTGAATCTGCAAGTGAAAAGACTATCTGCTTCTAAAGCCTCCCTCTACATAATGCACCCACAAGGTCTCCAATGACAAACAGGGATTCACGGTTCTTGCGATTCTCTGAGGGTGATGTGGAAGGTGGGAAGTTTGCTGTTCATATTCTGAAAGCATCAGGTGCTTTCTGATATCTGTATGGGTCAGCAACCATCAAACTGACACACAGTGAAGAGTGTGAGTACATGGCTACATGCCCCTTTCATCAAAGAAGGTCTAGTTGCTTGAAAGGGTGAGGAAAAGCTGCAGGAGAATGATAGCTATGGAGACTTTGTTCTTGTTCCTTAGCAGAGACAACAGCGATTGGTGAGGTTTAGCATAAACCTCTGCAAAGTTATTTTAGTATACTGTACTGCCAAACTGTCAATAGAAGTAGAAGAGCATCTCTTGCATAAAATGGACTTAATGCATAAACTGTATGGTGTGGAGGCAAATTCAGCAAGCTCTGAACTGGTTACATACACTAGAGGGTGAACAGCTTTCTCTTTAGAGCTGTGGCCACTGTTGCATGCAGTAGCGTGGTAGAATGGGTGTTTTCCAAATGACTGGAGCACTCTTGAAAATGAAAGCTCAGACAGTTCTCCTTCAAGCAGCTTGTACAGGTTAGTTCTAGGAAAAAGCAGGTAGCACAAACAGACCTGCTCCTAATGACTGGAAGGGTGATATGAGGAGAAATTAAGAAAAGGGTAGCATTTAGCAGTGTCTCCCCAGTCCAGAGTGCTCATAAATACCTTTGGAGGTGCACTTCAGCATCTTTCAGAGACATTGTCATCATGCTTTCAGTGAAATCTCTGCAACTCCAACCCAGTCACCAAAATAATGTCAGTTAGAAAAGATATGTTTTTAAATATTTCAACAGCTCATGTGCAGTATTTCTAAAGATTAATGACACAGAAAACAGTTCATTCTCCTTCCTTTTAAAGGAGTGAGTAAATAATACTCATCATTAACACACAATACAAAACAAACTAGAAATGTAGAACATCATAGCTGCTTAATATTTTTGTTTTCTGACTTGTTTTAGTATTGTGGGATGAACCTAAAACAAGAGCTATTGCTTCAATTGTTTCCCAGTTTACAAAAGGGCAGTAGTAACTATTTTCATCATTTCCAAGTGTGCATGAATGCTGTCACTGAAGTTCACAGGATCACAGAATATTTAGGGTTGAAAGGAACTTCTGGACATCACCTAGTTCAATCCCCTACAACCTGCATCGTAACAATATCAAACAAATATGCAATTCATACCATCAGGAAAACACTGTGTTTCTTGGAATTTGAACTGATATGATGACCTTACCCACTGGGAAATTTTATAGCAATAGTAAATTTCTGTTTTAATAATGTTTATACAACCTTCTTCCTCCTATCAATTATTTTTACCAGGCTAAATTCTAAGGAGATCTAATTCTGACCATGTTTTCCTATGCAACATTCCAAACTCTCTTCCTGAAAGTTCTTGCACTCCTGAATGGTCAAAACAAAGTAATTTGGATCATAATTTATGTGTTTATAGTTTATAGTTTATAGTTTATAATCATATTTCTCTGTTCGTTTGCAATATCTTACCAATCTTATGAATCTTTTATCTTTTATTGTACTGCATTTACATGCTTATAAGTTCCAGATTTTAAATTAATAAAGGTCATAAAATCACACCATCAAGTAATATATCAAAAAAGTAGTTAATACTTTTTGTAAGTTAAATCTTGTGAAATCAGCTTGGCTCAGCTCTTCAAATACATTCTCTACCTAATGTGTAGGGATGTTAGTAGGAAGACTTGTATCCACCTTCAGCATCCAATCCAAATACTCTGAAGTTAGTAGAAAGACCCCATGTTGATGCCAGCGAGCTGTGGTTCAGCCTGTCATTGCTGGAGAGTAATAAATCCACCCGAGCAGATGTGTCTGAATCAGGAGACCAAGCATCTATAAGGACCACTCCATCTGGTTCTCCACAGTAGACATTCCTTCATCTTGTCTCTTTTTCACAAAGAACATCAGTGGTATCCATGGCTGTCACTTTGTTCTTTGTTTTACGATCCCTTTGTAGAGTGGCTCATATGCTAAAGCCAGACTGAAAGTAACCACGTGTGCTCAACTTCACTCAGCAGTGTGAGAGTGAATCCTCAACCAGGCATCACCTTCAAAACTGCTATTGAGCAATTAATCTATAATAGTGCAACTGGCAAGCAAATAGCTTTAACAAAGGAATTTGCAATTACATGTCCAGCAAACAGTGAATGATTTATTATTTTACTCACAGCTGAAAGCAAATAATCTTTCAATTGACAATAAGTTTCCTAGTTGAATAGGAGATGCTTTAGAACTGAAAGAAACCTTCTTATCATTTTCATCCAGTCAAAAGCCCAAACTTACATCAGAAAATAATTAAAGAAATACTAAAGACTGGAGCAAATCGGTTGAGAATGGACAGATGCTGTATGATTTATTATCAGCTAAGACACTGTTATCTGTTGATGTACTGTATTTGTTATTATTGACTTTATCTTTGGAAGAAGTAAACCTTAAGCTCTAGAAGTCTAGAGTGGAAGCTGACTGTCTGAACCCTTTTTGGTCACAGGAAATGATTTTCCAGTTTCTGTACGTATCTGTTGTGTCACTGAGCCTTTCTTCTGTCTCTAAGGCCTGACTATGGCATAGAAAGCATTGGATTAAATGAATGCAAAAGGACTGCATATAAAATGATTATATCACCCAAGAGGACTTACTCCTGATTGTGTTCAGGCTGCCCAGTGTATGTAGCAGCCCACAACAGGGTACTCCTGGCTAAGCCATTCCTCTGAACTTATGGAGTGTCCCTGAAACTAAGCTTGTGACAATATGACAAGGAAAATGTAAATGTACATAATTAATGTAAACATTCTTTTATTTCTTAGCCGCAGGTTTATTGTCAGTCTTCACATACTGGTCTCAGGACAGGAAGTACTGGTGGAAATGCAATGTGTTGATGGCCCAAAGCTTTGAAAATGCTCTCTACACAACCTACATTCTTATAAGACACACAAATCACTATGGCATGTGTGCATCTGCACAAAACATGGGTCTTGGGGTGTTTAATTTGGGTTATGCACACAACATTTACACTGGGTATCACTGAAATAAAGTGGGTGTCATTCCCAGTGAAACTGACTGTAGAAGGCTGGTTAACAGGTTATCTGGACCACAGTTAATCAGTACCTGAGGTGGTAAATATTCCTTGCCTTTGCTTTAGTTATCTTACTCTTATATTGATCTACTTGTAGTTTTGCATTTGTGGTCCTTAAATTTGTGGAATCATTGCATCATTTTTCCCCCACTTTCTTAGCTCATATGTTGAATAGAGCCATACACTACTTCCCTTTTTTTATAAGATTTTCTCATTTTATCAGCTATGAAATAGGGAAGTGGTGAATCTGCTAGGCCTTGCCAGCAGTCATTTAAGATCCTGTGGCTTCCATGTTCATTTGACACCAGTGCAGTTGAAATTGTCATGAAAGTAGAGCTGACTTACATACAAAATACATTCTCCAGTGATCAACTAGCTGAACGTTCACGGCGGGTCTGCTGAATCTGAGACATTTAGGAAGGGAAAACACAGAAGCAAAGAGAAAAAGGTAGTTCTTATTTAGTTTTGTTCATCTGGGGTTTCTCTGTGCAAACTAGATGTTTTGCCTTTCCATCTCAGGGTAGGCAGAAAGTTTATTTTGATGATGAGTACCCTGTTGCAAATACTGGTTGGTATAGACAGGGCAATTGTCACTAAGAAAACCCAGCCAGTGTTAATAGCCCCAAGCAAGATTTGATTTACATAAACTGGTGACCTCCAAAAAGTGGCCTCAGTCACTACAATTGATGTAAAGTCCTTTAAAGCTCGAAGTTCAAGGACCTTTTTCATTCTCTTTGTGTGACTCGTGACACCGCAGAACAGAAACAAGAATCTGGCTATCATCTGGATTTCATTTCACAATCTATATATCCCAGCACAAATAGTCACAACCAAGAAATCCATTACAAATTCATGGCCTGTAGAGCTTCACTGTTGAACTGACAACATTTATCATGAGCTCTTTGCAAAATCATATGAGATTTCATAACAGGTGTCCACTTCGCACAGGTCATCACCGCTGTGGCCTGTGTCAAAATCCATTATACAATAGCTGAAAGCTATACATGCATGTTGCCAGCTACCTTCTTTTGCAATGTGTGGTGGAATGCAGTGAGAGACAAGCAGGAGACACAAAGTTTAGATTTGAACTTTCCTTTGCATCTGAATTTCATCCTCAAAGGTGAAAATAAGATGGCAGCACTGAATGCAGAGTTTTATTTTCAGTCAGCCTTCTGTTGTGATACAAAGAGATTTTTTTTAAAAGTACTATTAAAAAAAGTGCCATGAGCATAGAGTTTAAATAAAAATCCAACACATTATATTACTCTTTAGTTATGACTTTTAAGCAAAACATAACAATATAAGATTCTACTCATTTTTCCTGAATTTTGTTCCAGTCTTGTCAGACTGGGCTGACTTGATGTGTAATGAGTCTCTTATCTGACATTTCCTATTGTCCCTAGTGGTTGTAAAATCATTACTCCTGAGAAAACAAAGTTTACATGTTGATAAGTGGTGAAGGGAAGAATAAGGCTGTGATGAGAAACTGCAGCTACTCTTCTCACTTCTCTCTCCTGCTCTGTCTCCAACAGGAATAATTCACATTCTTACAATTTAGAGAAAAGTTTCCAAGTCCTCTATTTGGAAACATATTTCAGTTTCTCCTGGGAGGTGAAGGCAGTTTGCTGTGAAATGCTTCAGACACTTACAGTGACTGATTTTCTGCTTCCTTCTCTTGGGGTAGAATCAATGACGGTGGGGTAGGTTCCAAAAAATTTATTGGAATAAGAAAAAAAAAAAAGACAAAAATAGTTGAACCCATTTAATAGCTGTGATATCATTTTACTGGCTTCCCCTGTCTGCAGGGCATATGTCAGTGGTTGATTTTGTGCTTGGAGCACCAAAGGAATGGTCTTTAAAGGCTTTTTCCATCCCAGTATCAAAAAGAGCACCCCAGAGACAGCTGTCCCTGATGTGATTAACCACTGAAATGGTACTTGCAAACAGGGTGATGAAAACCTCTGAAGTCTGCAATAAAGTGACGAGGCTCAAAGTCACCTTGAGACAGCGAAAAAAGATTCCTAGAATTTGGAGAAAATATGTGCATTATTTATATGAAATATAATCCAATAATATATTAAAAGTAATATTGGAAAACATCTTTAATACATTGAGGAGCTTTTTAAAAAGTGGATGATTTAAAATGATTTAGCTTAAGATGGGCATATAAACAGGGTTTAGGTTCTGAAGAAAGAAACAACATTTCATTTTTTCAGGTTCTTAATGTACACACATAGTTGCATTGCATTGTCTATGCAAGAAAATTATTTGCTAAATTAGCAAACCTTGCTCTGTCAAATCCAGTTTTCACATCTTAACTTGCAGTGATGGTCTTTCCCAATTGGACTCACATCATCTCCTGTTATCATAGACATCAAGGAAATATGTTTTGGAGTATACCATGGCATTCAAAAGGCTTTGGCTTTTCCAGACCAGTAAAACACCCAAGTGAAAGTATTTTTCCACCAACCACCACAGATTGAAAACACGGCTCTACACCTTTGAGAGCTTCAGATGTACCTAATTGTTATGGTGTCATAGAGAAGAGGAGGGACCCCTATCAAAAGTTAGAGATAAAAAAAAAAATCTCTGACAAAACATGAAGCTTACGGAAAAGTCAGTTCTGGTGATTCATGGTGTAAATATCTGAGTACCACTAAAAATGTACCTATCCATTTTTTCCATGATATAAAGGGCAGGCAACAAGCAGTTGCCATTATTCTGCCTCAGGGATCTTGCAAAGAAAATGCTTTCTTCCTTAGAAACTTGTCTCAGTTTGAATATTATTTTGGAAAACAAATACCATCTGCACACCTATCCTACCTAGCTTAATGGATCTTCTGTCAGTGAACCTGACATTTAACACCAACTTGTTTTGGAAATTCCAGTTATCTACCTCATAAACAAAACAAGTTAAAGATCCCAAGAAAAACACTGTTTTGCAGAAATGAAGCCTATCTGCTTCTCCCTGTCCTTGCTGCTTCCTTTGGCTGTAGCATGATAAAGTATCTACAATCTGTGCTGCCCCACTGCCCTGCAGACCGAGCCCCATCCGAAGAGCTCGGCAGTGACCCACGGACCATTCTCCTGCTGGCGGCAGCTCCGTGACACCGTACCATTCCTCCTACCCCAGACAGAAAAAAAAATTGTTTTCCATACCTCAAGCAGGCGGAGGCAGTCAGTTTGAATAGCTGTAGTTCCTTAGGGTAGGTGAGAAAAAAAGGGAAGAGAAGAACCAAAAATAGCACCTTCTCTGAGAGCATGCAGGGCTTGAGTCTTCCACAGCGCGCTCTATCAACCCTGCTCCACAAAATGGCAGCTCGCTGGCAGGCAGCAGCCTCCAAGAAAGATGAGGTGGTACTCTCTGGAAAATTAAATAACTGGTATGGAGCTGCAAATCCTGCAGTGCTGGCTCCCAAAATGTTGGCTCAGGGTGGGTTGAAGTGTGGAGGGAGTGTTGTCATGCAGGACTGGATAGCCTCAGGGACATTTGTACGGGAAAGGAGGGAGATGTGCAGCTGGGACAGGATCATGTAGGTTCTGCTCTGAAGTCTGCAGCCCAGTACTTTTAGAGCAGTACATTTTCCTTGCTCCAGCTCCTGAACAAAGCAAATTAATGAAGTGCCATTAGTTACTATTTAATGTTTCAAGCATTTACCCACCTTACACGTATTTTTTTAAAGCAAATCTCAGACACAACCAAAAAGCACACTAAACTTTTACCCACTTTTCGAGCAAATGAAAAGTGCAAAGGGTGAGGGAGAGAAAAGCAAAAACATTTTTAGTTTTGTTTGTGTTTTAATTAAATGTAATGGTTCTGTTTCCAGGATTTACGCCAACCTCTTTTTCAAAGTGGAAAATGGTGCAAATTTCCCAAATTCCCTCTTAAAATGACCCTGAAATTAATAAGCCTGTGATGCTGATGAAGTGTTACAGATTTTTATTAGGCAAGATCTGAACAGCTTTTATTCCATGCTCCTGTGTCTTCATACCTGTGTTGGGTGCAGCTCTCAAACTCTGAACTCAGTAATTATAGCTAAAAATTGTGACAGAAGGTTTTAAATTTCAGAGCAAAAAAGAAGCAGGGAAATATACCACAGCCATATGAGATACACACTCATTTTGTCTTTGCTTGAGAAATCCCAATGAAAAGATGAAATTGCGCTTGGGTAAAAAAAAAAAAAAAAAAAAAAAAAAAAAAAAAGTAGGAGCAGAATTTGGCCCTGATTCTTGGAAAATCTGCCCTTAATTTAGCTGAGAATAAGGATGCCTCCTTTCTAAATAAATGGGTATGGCAAATTCACTAGTGTGAGAAGAAGCTTGTGTAACATTTTAGCTACTGGGCAATATATTCTCTGCTAAAAAAAATCTTACAGTGCCTCCTTAAGTGCAAACAGAGGTAGCCAGCAGACAGTGTACAACATGTGTAACTCTGGGCACTGAGAAGTTTGTGAGTCTGCCAAAAACTCATCTTGTTAGTGCGCTTTGCAGCTGTAGAACAACCGTTTGGCTGAAATGATGTAGACTGAATATAAAACCATGTCCTGGAGGTGAAAGGCCCAGTGGAGGGAGTATTCTGGTGCTGGAACTCCATGCACCAGAATGATGTTCTAGGAATTCCCTGGTCAGGGTGCAAAAATTCATCTGCACATCTTGATACCCAGCTTTGACAGGAAAAGCTATATTCTCTGCAATGAGATCTTTCTTTGCAGCTAGCTCAGTCCTGGAGCTGTGAGGCTGGAACAGTACATCTTTTATACATACACTCACAGACCTGATATACTTGCATCAAGAAGGAAATTAAGACAGCTGCCTGTCCCGTAGGAGCACAAATTAAATGCTGAAGCCCAATACATTTATGCAATGTTTTATACACCTCCAAAACACAAAAGCTGTCAAGTCACAATTTTGGTGGTTTTTTGAATTGTTTCTTACACGCTGTCAGGGTTTCATGCACCATTCTTTACATTTAAAGAAAGCAACACAGACTGATTTCTGACATGCACCCTCCTATCACATCTATCAGTGCAGTACAGTGAGTGTTAAATGAATGTCACCACAGAGCCTCTCTCTCTCTCTCTCTCAAGTTTTAAATTTCCCTTGCTAGTGTAAAACTTAATGAAAGCCCTGGAGTATACAATAGCATTTTGAAAACAGGAATTTGTGACTGCTGTGAATCATCACTCACAGCAGGGACCCAGAAATGTGAATTGTGGGAGGAACAGGCTCAGTCCCCCTCTCTTTTTTACTGGGAATTTATTACAGGCGTGTCATTATTTACAATGCACCATTCACATCCTCTAAAGAGCCAATAAACTGGCTGCTGAATATGCATTTTGCTCTGTGGTGAACACAGATGTTTCCAGCTAATATCCATTTCATTTAATTTCTTTTCTTTAAAAAAAAAAATCTATCTTGCTATTTCTGTAGCAGCTGGGTAACTATTTGCCAGTCTTCGGTTTGGGAATCACTCCTCATATTTATTATAGTTGGTGCCATTTGTGTTGCACAAAGTGGAGGTCTGTCCATATTACCAGTCTCTGCCTGTGTTTGCAAGGGTACCAAATGCAGTTGCTAAAATTCTCTCACAGTTTAAAGAAAAAGCCGCTTCAGGATTCAGCACAGGTTCAAATTTCACTAATGATATGTGGCAAAAATGGTGTCAGATGTTTTAGTGTTCCAAGAGTGCGTCAGAAACCCCTGGTGTTTGAGGGGGATTTGTTTTGATTTTGCATTCCTGTGAGTAAAATATATTGTTGATTCACAACTGACAGGTTGGTGGTCATTAATTTACAGTCCCTTCATGTATTAGTAAGAGAAGGCATAAGGAATGATGGTGAACTGCAGAAGGTTTGTAAGTTCAACTCAGATAATCATTCCTAACTTTAGATACTTATTTCTGCTAGCAATGTCCCCTGGGATTGCAAATCTGGTCTGTCATTTCTGTGAAAAAAGACTCTCCTGAGGTCTTGGTTTCCTGCATCTTGTCCGGTTGGAATCTGAAAGTTCAAAGGTAACTAATAAATACATTTCTGATTATCGTCATCATTATTATTCACAGTCCTACAACAATTTTTTTTAAAGCCCCACAAGAGCTGCGGTTTCACACGGTTTGAATACGGATAATGGCTGAGGAAGTGGCAAAGAGGGGCTCACGTTTTATCCAAATCAGATTGTTCAAACTAGATTGCTATTCTATAAATTCCTCCCCTCCTTGTGGTGTGGAAGGCAGTGTTATTGGGAATCACCAGATGGCTGGTTACAGATGGTGTTATACATTCTATCTTCAATTAGCTCTTGAAGAAGTGCTTATTGTTAGCTGTGGTGCAGTTCTTCCTCCACACAAAAATACTGCTGCTAAGACCTGCCCTGCCCGAACCTCTCTGATGAGCAAACCCCTTTTAGATGTGAATGTGTGAGAAAGACTTCTCAAGTGTTCCCATGAGAAGGCACTGAAAACCCAATGCGAGTGAATGACTGTGAGTGAGCAGCTCCCTGAATTTTTACCTTCTACCTACAAGTTACATCCAGTTGAGAAATAAAATGCTGTTTGGGTCTAGACTGGGGGAGGCGAGTAAGGCCTTGCAAAAGCAGAAGGAAAAGAACCCAGTGACTGTGGCAAGGTGACAAAGCATACCAAACTCTGCTTTCCCACTCTGGTCTCCTGCTGCACCTCCATACGCACCATCAGCACTGCCCTCTGCCAGAGGCTGTGAATCCCTGCTGAGTGGCTGGAGGAGGAGGCAGGACAACTGGAGACATCAGCCAAGGTGTTCATGCTTCTGATTCACAGGAAAGGCATCTGAATGAGTTAAGATGAGACAATTCTGCTTGGAACACCATGCTTGGAGACACTGTCGGCATGACAAAGAGAGGGACCTGCAGGTTCTCTTGCAGTGGTAGGAAGATTGGGTTAGAGTACAAATGGTAAAATTCTCCTTTTAAAGAGCTGGAGTCTGTTTTTTATTGGACTATTTTATCACCCTTTTTGGGGGTCACTCCACTTGTGAAAAGCCAAATCAGAAGTCTCCTAGTATTTCCATGCAGGTTCCTGTATGAAAGAGATAGGTATGGAAGGGACCCCAGTTAGTCTTTATATTGGACAAAGATCTTGCCTCCTCTACTCTTAATGTAAACATTAACCCCTGTAGCTGCAGACTAGTTGTAAGGTGCAGGTCAGTGAAGAAATAGGTCTTATGCTTCAGAAAAATATCTTGCAATGCATATTAATTTAGTAGGATTTCCCACACAGCAAAAAGCTTTTGTTTCTCATAAAAATTTGAAATGAACAAATATTGAAGTTATTAGATAAGACTCAACAAGGACCAGTTGCCTGTTTAAGAAAAAGTCAGGAATCCTCCATTGTCTTTGAGAACAGACAGACAACAACATCTGCTGAAGTCTGACAGCAGGAGCAAGGTGGACACAAGTCTCAGTCTCCCATGCTGCAGTACAGACTGAATGAGCAGGTCTACATTCCTGTGAGAAGGGGTCCTCATCTGCCGGGGCCTGGGCTCCTCTCATGCACCACAGTGACAAAGCCTTGGTCTTTCAGTGATATTCATGTGCAATGGAGGTTCTAAGATGCTTAATCATAGACTTCAATAACAGCAAATAACCAGGTGTGGAAATTAAACACTACATGTGCAGAACAGTCCCTAAATATGTATTTAAATGCCAATAAAAGCTTTACAAGTCCCCTAGTGCTTGTATAATCTGGCTCAACAGCTTCTACCTCCCTGGAGCCCTGTCGTGGTGGCAGACACAAAGGGTTTTCCTTTGCTTCCCCAGGGCAGAGGTTTGGAAGGAGCATGGCCACCACCTGCTGCACAGCAGGTGCCAGCTCAGCTGGTGCAGGCTTGGGAGGCCACTGTGGTATGAGGAGGGGGATGCAGGATGTCCTCTGTGGTATGAGGAGGGGGATGCAGGATGTCCTCTGTGGAAGCTAAGTGAAGTAGTGGGTGAAGGCTGCAGTCAGTAGCAAGCAGATACCAAAGTTGCTGGAGAAAAAGTAATGGAGCTTCTGCTCTACTTCTCTCTCTCATCTTATGGGGAGGGGAGCTGGGAGCCATTAAAATTCAAAACAAGGTTTTAAACCTCATTCCTTCTTTAAACAAGGTGTGCTATTCTTCCTTTATGCTTCATTATTCTTCTTTTCAGGCTGCTAGCTCAGACTTCAGAGTGATCTTCTCAACCTTTGCAGGACTGGAGATATGTTAAGATTTTTCTCCCTAGTCTTTAACTGGATTTGAATTTAGCTTTATCCTAATAGTCAAACTTCCTGTTTGTGATTTGGGGAATTCTTGGATCTTGCTTATAAGCAAGAAAATATTTTCACGCTTTTTCCTTGGTTGTACCTGATTATACCTTCTTCCCTTCTGGCCTTTTCCCTCCCTCACACCCTCTCAAATCTGCCATTTTTCTGCTTTCCTCTCCTATTTCTCTTGAACAAGGCTCACACCGAGACACAGGTAAGAAGAAAATTACTGAAAAGAGAAGGATTTGAGGTTCAATGAAATTTTGAAGGTAACAGTTGTCAATACAAAAGAGGGGACAAAGGTAGAAAATTTTTCTATATATGACTTGATCAGTAAAATCTGTGTAGGCTACCCTTCATAGCAACCCCATGCTCAGTGCTGGTTTTGGTGGCCAGCATTTTGTCTGTTTTCTATCCCCAGTTTGCTGCTGTGCTGTGCTATTCTGCCCTGCACAAAGTCCACACCCCTCTTACCCACTGTAAGCAAACACCAAGGAAGGTGAGACAAAGCCAGCTCATGGGAAGCAAGTTAGTGTAACACGAGTCACTCTACTCATTCTGATTTTGCATAGCTTTCATAATTTGTCTCTATTTTTATCCAATCTAAGTTGAAGATATAGATATAAAGTTAGCAAAACTGTTCCTTTTAGACAACTGCCTAAAGGTCTTGTCTAAGCTCACTGAAATCAATGGAAAAAATTCCATTTGCAACAAGGGACTTTGGGATAGTTTCTAAATATTTATTTATAGGAGACAACTGCTCTTTCAGGTAGCTAATACACATTTCACAAACTTCCTTGAGGGCCTTTTAAACCAAAGCAATGACAGAGAATAAAAAACTTCAAATAAGATTAAGGTTAGATGCACTACACTTTCAGTACCACTCTGTAATTCAAAGGTTGCTATCTATGCTCTGGGCACAGTTTGGGACATTCCCTTTCCTTTTTGTAAAGGAAAAAAGAGATGAAGGATTGATTTAGCAACAGTTTTAACTCTCCAAGACTTGTTCTCCTTCTTTGCTGTCCACTCTTTACCTTGTTTCCTGATAATATGCTCATAGAGAATACACATGGGTATAGTGCTTACTGTGGTATGTACAATATGGTAGAAAATCACATCATGCTTTTCATCTCTCAACCTGTCAGTGAACAAAATAAAAATTAAAAAACATTGGCATTGTCTTCAAGGGAAAAGGCTGGTTTTCTCCATAGATCTTCATTACATCACACTGGATGATACTGTTTTATACAATTAAAGAGTGCCATAACAACCCTTCCTACGAATGAGTCCTGGCCCATTTCATTCCCTATGGCCAGCAGTGTTTAATAAGTACAAAACACACGGTTTAAGTAGTACCCTCCAGCTTGTGCGCTGTAATAATGGCAATAATGTATAGAAAAGGGCAGGAGAATGTGTGTAAGGAGCTTGCATGTGTGTTGTGTATGCCACAGCAGGAGCATGTTCCTTATAGACAGGGGTCATCCAGCACAATACACTGGGGCTGCACTTAACTCAGCATCTCTCTGAAGCAAAACCAGGCACAAACCCTAATTAAACCTAGGGTGTGAATCCCTGGAGGGCAGTGATAGAAGGGTCTGTGTACTAATCCAGCCCGTGCTGACTAACAGCAGCGCTGCACAATCACTGCTGTATGAATATATTCTTCTGGCAGCTGCATGCAAACGGCAGTCTTTGCGATTCTGATGACTTTTCATTTTTATGACACTGTGTTTTAGCTTCAGGTGCGAGTGTGAGACTCCCAGTTAAGTGGCTGTTCTGATTATTTTAAGTAGTCACTAATCAAAATGCTGAACAGAGGGGGCCGGGGGAGAAGGAGGAAAGGGATGGAGGTAAGAGATGTAAAGGAATGTGTGAGGGTTAGAAGGGGAGGGAGAAGGGCTTTGCATCTGATTTTCCTAAGGAGGGCAATTTCTTTAGTGAGGAAGGTGAGCCTGTCACTACTTGGCCCCTGTCTTGTGCAAGTACTTTAACTTCTCAGCAACCCAAATGATGATTATAGGGAAGGGGAAATGACTGGAAGGTTTGTAGCAGTGACAGCAGAAGCAACAGCAGAGAAATGCATTGTGAAAAATCAGTTTTAATAAAGACCCAGCACTGACCTTGGAAACATAAGTATTTATATTATTGACTTCTGAATGAGGTTATTTCTAAAAAAAAAAAAAGACAAAAGGAGAGAAGGAGAGAAGGAGAGAAGGAAGGAAGGAAGGAAGGAAGGAAGGAAGGAAGGAAGGAAGGAAGGAAGGAAGGAAGGAAGGAAGGAAGGAAGGAAGGAAGGAAGGAAGGAAGGAAGGAAGGAAGGAAGGAAGGAAGGAAGGAAGGAAGGAAGGAAGGAAGGAAGGAAGGAAGGAAGGAAGGAAGGAAGGAAGGAAGGAAGGAAGGAAGGAAGGAAGGAAGGAAGGAAGGAAGGAAGGAAGGAAGGAAGGAAGGAAGGAAGAGAAAGAAAGAAAGAAGAGAAAGAAAGAAAGAAAGAAGAGAAAGAAAGAAAGAAAGAAAGAAAGAAAGAAAGAAAGAAAGAAAGAAAGAAAGAAAGAAAGAAAGAAAGAAAGAAAGAAAGAAAGAAAGAAAGAAAGAAAGAAAGAAAGAAAGAAAGAAAGAAAGAAAGAAAGAAAGAAAGAAAGAAAGAAAGAAAGAAAGAAAGAAAGAAAGAAAGAAAGAAAGAAAGAAAGAAAGAAAGAAAGAAAGAAAGAAAGAAAGAAAGAAAGAAAGAAAGAAAGAAAGAAAGAAAGAAAGAAAGAAAGAAAGAAAGAAAGAAAGAAAGAAAGAAAGAAAGAAAGAAAGAAAGAAAGAAAGAAAGAAAGAAAGAAAGAAAGAAAGAAAGAAAAGTAATTCTGTTCTTGTCTTGAGACCTGAGGAAAAAAATAACTAAAATTAGAGAAACTGGAGATATAAACGCAGTGAGTAGAATAAAGGAAAATACCTCTGGGGTGTTCATCTGCCATAGTAGTCATTTCATATCTCATCTGTTATATGAATGTGATAGCTCTTTCCCTTTTTGATAGGATCATTATGTAGACTCCACAGATTCAATTCCATTTACAAGTCAATGGTGTGAGATTTTATGACAATTCTTTTTACTGGGTTGATTCTGGATGATCTTCCTCTACCGAAAAAGAAAAAAAAGAAAGGAAAAAAATACGGAGAAGGGGACAGTGTGATTGTGGTGCTGACACATGAGTGTTCTGGATGCACCAGACATTACTCTGACAGATCTAATAGTGCTGTCCAATCACAAATGTGCCCAGGTGTTCTTAAGCCTCAGCACCAATGCTGCTAACATTTGAAGAGGTCTATGCTGACTGGAGATCTGTTGCTGGGGAGGAAACAGTTGCTCTGGGCAGAAAGGGTAGCTGGTATCAGCTGAACTCATAGGTAATACATTGGGCAGATGATTTACTTGCTATATCATGCTCAGGTCCCTCATTCTCTAGCGCTTCCCTCAGCCCTCTGTAAGGGCAGCTCCAGCCTAGAGCTCCATAGAGCCCATGGAGTGATGGTGAACATGTATCCAAGCTCCACAGAGGAAGAAGTGCTCTTCTCTGAGTTTATGCTGCACCTACAGCAACTGGTCTGAATCCAAACATAGGACCTTAAACAGGGTCTGGAAAACCCATGTTATGGCAGGGGTGTGTATATAGGTCCATGGTATGCATATCAATACATTCTGCTGGAATTTTGCCTTTTCCTGACTGCAAACAGAAGTTTCATAGAAGGTATGGGTTACATACTTTTAGGGTTAAAATGAAACCCCATGTTTTGTGTGATATAAGTGAATGAGGTGGACTGGTGAGGGACTGAACAGTTAATATTGTCAATATAGGTATATGCTCACAGTGAAATTCCCTTTGCTTAGGATGCCATTTCTTTGTTTTTTGTAAGCTCCATTCTGTCACAAGCAGGATCCACCAGAGTAATCCCCTTTCAATGGGGAAATGTTTTAATGTTTCAGTGCATGTTCCAATCATGCCTAACATATGTCTGTCCATTCAGAACCTCCTGGAAATAGGAGCTGTTTCTCCAGCCCCTCCCTCAGCCAATTCTCCTACAAGCAAAGGTCTATCCCTCAGCTTGGGGGTTGGAGCACATGCTCGTGGACTCACACTCTGTCACGGGGCTGACTCTGGCTCAAATACCCTCCTGCAGAGGAGGCTTGACTGGGGAGGTGTATTCACCACCAAAAGAGGGGAAAGGGGCACTGAATAAACAAAGCAAGGGGGGAAATGTCAGTGATTCTCTAACCCTTGGTTAAAGCATTTGGCAGGATAAAAAGTAGACCTGGGGACTAGTCCCCGTGATAATTAATCCTTACAGAGTAACCGGATAAACCATTTCCTACTGGTTCCTGGCTCAGCATGCCAGCTTGTGAAAAGGCACTCCCAGGCAGCAGACTTTTCTGATTGTGAAGGGGAGCCTAAATGCATAATTTAGGTATTTAAGTTTGCCTTACAAAGAAGGTGCATAAAGGTGAGGCTGCACAATGCTCATCATTAGTCATTGGTGATTTAACCTTGGGAACCTCCACCTCAGCCACAAAAAATTATGAGGGTATCAACATCAGGAAACTCCAGTAAAACGCCACAAATTTTTGATGCATTTGGAGAAGGGCTGAGACTCTTTACAATGTTTCCCCCAAACAACACTGTTTGCCACAAATCCTGTAGGACCCATAACACACCAAAACTCCTCCTGCCCTCATGAGATACAATACCATAAAAGTGAATCTAGCAGCTGCTATTGATTAAGCCAAGTCATTGCTTCCATGCCTAATCCCATGTGGGTTTATCAGACATTTATGCCACATATAATGTTGCTTCTCCTGGGTTCATGACTGCCCAGAACACACATTTTACTTGAGCTCCTTCTCAGCCCCAAATCTCAGTGGACCTCCAGTCAGGCAGAATTCATACACACAGCCATGCTTTGAGCTACAGGCAAAAGGGAGGATGACAGTGCCACACTCAGTTCCCTCCTCCTCTGACAGATTTCTGGACTGTTTGAACCATCTTTCTCTTCTGTGGCAAAAAAAATCAGAAGGGATGAACTAGCCAGTCGTTTGCAATGCTCTTTGGTGAAGCAAAGTCACTTCATAAATCTAAGATACAAGTATGATAGATGAATTATTTACTAATAGGAAGCCCTCTCCCCCTCCAAATTAAAGTACACCAGAAAACTGGAAACTGCTTGAGAAAGAAAGATATTGCAAGAAACCCACCCAGCTACAGACATCTTTGGGAACATATGTAAAGTATATCTTGCTGTGCTGCTCCTACATAAGAGGTGAATACTTTGATTTGTTCTTTTATTAGTCATAGGTATGGACATGGAAGGCTTTCTCTATTGCTGTAGCTCACTGATGGCCTGTTTCCATAGGGGTAGGGAAAGACTTGGCATCTGGTGACTGATAAAACACAGCATCCATATCCAGCATTCCTCTTAAGTTTCACTTTTCTGGTCATAACAAATGCACTGAATTCAGTGCAATTAGGCCAAAGGGAGGTGTTTCTATCTTTCTTTTCAGCAGATTATGAGCTATAACATGGCATTTTAAGTCATCAACACTTTAGCTTAAATAATTACATTTTGCAGTGAGAGGGTTTTGTTTTACCAGAGTCGATTAATAATAAGCCATACTCAAATTTAATAAGTGTAATGAGAAACTCTGGTTTGATTTTTTTGAAGTCACATGCCAGGGTAAAAGATGAAGCAGGCTATTCTTTTTGACTGGTGAACGAGGTCAGTGGCAAACCAGTATGGCCCAAGGGTGGTGTCTGTCAGCTTGGTTTCCATACTGTGCCCTAAATGTTTGAAAATGTTAGAGAAATCCAAAAGCTACACGATAATATATTCCCAGCCAATGTGTTAATCATCAATAGGGACAAAAAGTGCTTTGAGTCTTTGTGTGTGTATGTGTGTGTATATATATATATTCCCTTTTTTCCTTTTTTTCTTACATACTTTGTTTTTCATTACATATACGTATCTTATTTGATCCTCTGTTGTGGTTAACATGGGTGTAACCAGTATATCTGCAGTTCCCCAGCTTCAAGCCAGCTAAAGAGAACATTCTCCATCGTAGATATTGACACCTTGGCTGTCTCCAAGGCTGCAGGTCCTCTTTCCCTTAGTAAGCCTTGGACAACCTAAAGAAGGTTCCTCTGTATCTCCAACTTGCCAGCACATGGGAAAAACTGAGGTTGCAGTTACAGTTCTAGAAGGGCTCTTATGTATTTCTTCAAAAGCCTTCCCTGGTTCATCTCCCTGTAGTTTGCAGGGTAGATTATGGCTTACTGATCTTGTTGGCCAAGCCAGTGCATTTATGGTTTGTAGCAGCTGCATCCAGGTTATCAGGCCATGCAGGACTGGTCCCAGCCTGGTCCTTCAGGGGGTAGAATGACCTCTGAATGCACAGCTCATGGCAAATGTCCATGTGTGGCTGAAAGAGGAGTGAATATCCAGAGGAGGAGTGGGCACAGTCCTGTTTCCCTGAGTTAGGTTCAAAATTAATTTGTATAATTGTTGGAGGCATAATCCCTTGGTGTGAGAAACCACTTAAGTGCATGCTCTAATCTATCCATTTTTAGGAAAGCAGTTTAAACACTCCTTGTTAGGCAAGTGCTTACGTTCCTTTTTCCTCAATAGAGCAACTTTCCTGAATTAAAGCTTTTAAGCCGGAGTGGTATGCTCACACCATGTGCCATTCTGCCTGCCTTTGTGAATGTTAGATCTGTACTGCAAATGTGATAATCTTTGTACAAATAAGAACACTACTTTTCAATATGATTTTCAGTTTTTCACTCACTTAAACCAGAGAAAATCTTATACTATAGTCTATGCAGATTTAACACTTAAAAACTATCTCCAAACTGCACACAGGAAGACACTTAGGATAATTTGAAGTAAACTATCTTTTTAATGCATTTTCCTCTTTTTTTTTCTTTTTTTTTTTTTTTTTTCCCAAAGAGCAGTTCAAAATTTCCTGAAAATGGACTCATTGTTCAAAACTACTAGGTAGATAATTTCTACAAAAACCACTGGTCTGTAACTCATGCGTGAGTGATTGGCATTAAAAATCTGAGCTGTTTTGATTGGCCGTTTCTCCCATAGGGTGGTCCTTCCCACTTGCTGGAAGAACATAGCTCTTGGGTTTAGGTTTCCACTGCAGTCCTCTGTGTTTACACAGTGCACACTTGGCTTTCCTCAAGTATTCTAGTGTTGTTGGGTTAAAATCCTCACTTGTTGTGAGGAAGAAAAAAGTCTTATTCTCTTGAATGTAAAGTGAGTGTATTTGGGCTATATTAGCACTCCAGTTTTAGTCATTAAGCACTGTGTAATCTATGCCTCTGCACCATGTGCCAATCTGCCCAGACTTCTGCAATGAGCAGAGTTTTTGAATGCACTGAAGAGTTATTAGCATGCTTTTTTTTAATACAATTACAGTGCAGCTGTATACGTCTGTTCCTCTGAGCCAAGCATTTTATGTGCTAGAGGCTGGCATGTGTTGGAATGATGCAAGTAAAAAAATAAATACAGGAGAGTAATGTCGTTGAAAGCTGTGAATCTTGGTGTTAAGGTAGGCTCACAATGCAGTTCAGGTCTCTGAAGAGAGATGGGACCGTGGTAGCTGTACTGCTTGTTTAGAGTTGAAAGATTGTATTAAGAGAGAAAGCAGGAAAGGTTAGAAATAAAATTTTAAAAGGTAGTTAACGTCCTCCTTAAAAATAAGAACTTTCTGCTTGCAAAATAAGAACCTCATGATAGAGCATCAGCTCAGGACAACTGCTGTGTAGCCAAGGAAGAACTTGAATCCTTTTCCAAACTTTAAGGCTTTAATCTTGCCATCAGCTGAAAATGAGTCTAGCCAGCTGCCTGCGTATGAGATACATTGACAATTCATTTATGTCACTGACCTTGACATGCCATTTTTTGCATGATAAGGGTTTGCTTTGGGGGTGGCACTGTCTGATAGGGCTGGCTAGAAAGAAGCTTGCAGAATCCTTCCATCAACAGCATCTCTCTGGGACACGCGTTCCACTCCAGGGCTCTTTGCCAACTTCCCGTGTTGCAGACCATAAATTAATGTCTCGCTCTGCCTACACACTGTTCCACGTCTTTTGCAGATTTCAAATGGACAAACAGGTATTTTTTGAATACCTTTCACATGAAAAAGGACTAAAGTCTCTTTTCAACCTGAGTTGGAGATGAAAAAAATCTCTTGTGACAGATATATACAATGTATAGTATTCATGTATGCATGTGTATGTATATGGTGGAAAAAAAGCACTAATCACTTCTCAGCATTTCTAAAACTTCATTTCCACATGCACATTTAAAATTGTTTAAAACCACTATATAAACAGAAAAACAGTGAACCTGAGCCCAGCTGCTGAAATCTGTGAAGTGTCATGATGGGTTCAGTGTAAGAATCTGTACAGGAAGGTACAGGATCATGAGAGAAAGGTTGGTTGCTCTTGGAATAGACCTCTGCTTGCACAAGAGAAACAGTGAGTGAATTATTCTCTCCCTTTCTTTAAAACATTTTTGGTAGCAAGATAGATTTAGACACAAAATTCCTAAAAAAATATATAAGACTCATGATGTGGGGAAGAGATTTTTTTTAAATTTCATTTGGGAATAGCTGAACTCGGAGGCAGTCTATCTGCCTTGCTGTCTGATGGCCCGTATTCTTCACAGCACTCCTGAGGCTGCACTCTCACCGCATATAATTCCTCCCCGGTCCAGTCCTGTGTGCAGCATGTGGACTGCTCTCCGAGGGGAGGGGGATCTGACTTGGCTGGCAGTCAGAGCAGCAGGAGCAATTGCAGATGCTGCTATTTACACTATTTTCACATTCTGAAGAACAAAGAGCAGGAGGCTGCCAACAAATCTTAGAGGCTAAGCCTTTGCCCTACACGCGAGGCACAGCCAATGAATGCCGGCAGAAACATGCAGTGCACCACTTTGTGAGATATTGCATCTCTGTTTTGGTGGAAATGCAGTCAAGATCACTCACTGAGAAAGAAAAGAAAGGTAAAAAAAGGAGTTTCATTGCCCAGGAGTGTCAGCCTTCCAGGAGTGCAAGGCTGAATGAAATATTCCTGTCTCACGTGAATGAGCCATTCCAGGTCTCGGGGACGACTAACCCTTAAAATTCATGGCTGTAGTGGTAACAAAGATAGATGTTTATCCACTGCTCTTTAATCTAAGCTAGACGTGAGCCCAAACACAGTTCTTTGTATGAAGAAACGCTGTTTCTGTACAAAAGCATTCTAGAGATTTGCATTGCACTGCTGTGCCTGGACATGTTTTGCCCCTGTCCATGGGCTGCCTGTACGGCCTCAGAGCAGCCCGTCAGGCTGAGGTTTTCAATAAGATGAAAGAGGTAGGCTCTCAATCTTCCTTAGAAAATCAAGGATAATTCAGGTTTCTCTGAAAAAGGTCCTCTGAAAAAGCCCAAGATTGATCCTGTTGTGTGCCTTGCCTTTTTTTTTCTCCTGGTCCTGTCTATTTGCCTTTATTCTCTACTTATGTGGCAAAATGCAGTGTCTGCCTGCCTGCACAAGGAGTGAGACTCTTATCTCAGTTGGACCCTCTAGGTGTGAGACACATTAAAAATAATATTAATAATTTCTGTTACTTATGACAGACATCTGTGTATCTGGAATATCTACACCTCGCATCTGTCATCATTAGAGTGTCAGAAAAGCCATAAGATAAATTTTAGTTTATTAATGATAATTTATTCAAGTGCTTTTTGATTATTTTTAGCCATCTAAGGATATTTTTGCATGCGGAGAGATCTCCTTTATCTTCTTTAAATCTGGACTTGGATTCAAAATCAGGTCTAGGCATTGGAATTCAGGTGAGTTCTGTAGGCACGCATTTGGTTTGCTTCAATTTACCATTAGAAGACCTCTGCAAAGAAGCTATAGCAGCTGCTAGGGATTCAGCACTGTCTTCCTGCAAAGGAGCAGATTCACAGACTTGGAATAATTTCAGATCTAGCTTTAATAATTATTCCTCTACCAGTCTTCTCCTCTGCTTTGCCTAGTGAAAGTGAAACTCTGGCATTTAAAAAACCCCAAAATGTTACAGTTTTAGGGAATTGGCAATTTGGAAGATCTCCCACAGATGGGAGTGGATCTGTGTGTTAGCAGGGAGAAATCATCAGAGGATAGTTTCAGTGTCAGATTCCCCTGACTTGTGGCAGGATTCACAGTAATGTGAAAGCAAAATCAGTTTCAGATAAACAGCATATCTAAGGACACAAGCACAATGGAGTTTTGAACTGTGGAGGTACACAAATAGGCATTCCAGAGGCATTCCATTCATCTAATTCAGATGAACAAACACCCAGAGCAGGTCTTCTACATTACAGTACCTGCCTAACACTAGCTCAGACTTCACTAGCAAACACTTTCCCTGGGAACAGCCACAGGCTAATCCTGGATTTGTGTGCCCACAAGGAGTGAATATTGGCTATGCCTCTAGGGGACCCCTTTGGGTTTACTTTAATAAAAGGAAGAAATCTCAAGATTTGATGCAAAGAGCATATCCCAAATGGGCAGAAACACAGGCCTTCGGGCCTTGCACCTTGTGTAGTCTGTTCACTCTGTGCAAAAGCAGTGTAAAGTACGAGCAGAGCTGCATGAGGCCATTTTACACCAACTCTTTACAGGTGTTCCTGACAAGGTGCAAGGTACAAGACGACAGAGAATAGAGGCCCTTCCGCTGTTGCTCAGACTCTCCTGCTATTTAACTGGTTCTGGGACAATTATTTTTTGAGGGGAAAAAAAAAACCAAACCGGAGAAAAAAACCCCAAACACTGCAAAGAAATCATAAACTCTTAAAAGCATAGTTTATATTCAAATAGCACACATGCCCATGAATCTCAAAGTATTTTTAAAATGTGAATTAATTGATTCTGGGAAGCAGGTTTTATCATAGGAATCAAAAAGGAGAGAAAACACCTATCAAAGAAGCCAAGTGGTTCAGTTCTGATGTCCTGCCACATGGTGCAGATGATAAACAAGGGTTTCTGATCACTAACAAGTATCAAAAATCTGAGATGAGTTTCACTTAAGCTCTTATTCCTTAAACCCCAGGCAAACCAGAGAGTTACTGGAGAGCTACACACACACACAGGTACACACATACACACACACATTTATTCCCTGCAGATGGTTACTGGTGGGGGGGAAGGTACTAGATGTCTTTATTTTCAGATACCCACAGAGGGGTTTTATAAGCAAATGGGCAGATATTCTGGTTATTCTTGGCCATAAAATTCTTTCGAAGAAGCAGAAAAATAAATCAAGCAGGACTATGTAAAGTGAAAAACTGAAAGAACTTTGTTTCCAGAGCCATCCCCACTTCGAGGCAAGAATCCCTCTTCCAAAGCTCATTGGTCTGCCAGGAAATAAACTGTCTACAGGTCACATCTCCACTTGCACAATATAAATAACAGATATTTTCCCCAAACACCTGATGGAACCCAAGAGATGCAGCAGCAGTAAGGCCATCTCTGTGCATCCACCCGAGTAACAAGGTGAAAAGATGGTGCCGTGAGAATTAAAGGGCAGCCTCTGAGCAAGGGAGGGGAGGGGTTGAGTGGTTTGTATAAATAAAGGTAGAGCAAACATCTCCTACATGACAGTACTGTGACAGTACATGCACTCTGATCTGTACACAGGTACCTGTCGGAGCAGCTACTGTAACCATGTTGTAAAATATTCAATGACTCACTGTGAATAACTGTCTCATTTAGAAGAATAATCCAGTGACAAGACCAACATTGTTAAGTTGTGTCAACTTGTTAGGAAAGACATAAAACAAAAAATACCACTAACATCCAAGGGCTGGAGGCAATGTCAATAATTTTTTGGAAGTGAGCAGCTGGAGGAAAGTGGGGCTGGGCTCCAGCAGCTTAGCACAAGCTCACTTTGCAGAGAGGAATGCGGTAAATGAGGCCAACCATTTACAAATCAGCGCCACACTGATTTACTGGGGTGAACACACCATTATCACCGTGGGGCCTGACCAGAGAATGAGACTCGGGACACAGTTCTGGGTTCAGCAGAGCAGGGCAGGAAGACCAAGTTTATTTACAAAAACCCGGTTTTATACATTTCCTATGAGGCCCATGGATTGGAGGATGGAATTCTACCTCTCAATCCACATTGGTCAAGCCAACTGTCAATCACCTTTCTCCTCCCACCTAGAAATATGTAAACAATGAAAGACAGTTAGCAAAACATGGCCAGTGTTTACATGCACGAGCGTGAGAGACTGCACCTCTCTCCTTCAACATGAACGCTCGGCAAACCAGGAAAAAACCTCATGGCAACACACCATGACAGAGATCTCCCTGCCTCAGACATGAGAAGCTATCTGTCCTTAGGTATGGGATACTATGGACCCAGTTCTACATTTCCATGCTGCTCTCCTCCAATGCAAGGGTTCTGCTAGAGAAAAGATAGGTTACCAAGAGATAGCTTCTTGTCTGACCCCATTCCCAGTTCTCCTGAAGCTAGGATACCCAATTCCAATTTCAGACACCTATTGAAATCTGTTGCACTGCATCGGAGTGAAGAAAGAGGAAAGTGTGAGCCTTGTTTTCCTCTTCAGCTATCTCATGGGCTGGATAGACATGTGCAGAGAGCAAAATATAGTGGCAGCATGGAGACTTCCAGACTGGGAAAGTGACTCAAGAGCAACACATAATATAACATAATATAACATAATATAATAGCTAACATAATAAGGTATATATGATATATATGATAAATGCAATTATTGCAATATAAATAATTCAATATAACACTATATGATTCTCATTCCCTTCCCAATAAAAATGAGGGTGCCTACATGAGGGGGTATGGAGGGGGTGACCAGGCCAGAGGAAGGTGAGACAATAACCTCTGGTCTAAGTGGTTGCTGTTGCATGTGACTGCACTAATTGCCATGGGTGGTTCAGGCCTTGCCCCTTTCAGCATTGGGACACGTCTCTGCAATCTGCTGCTGCCTGCTGCTAGCTCATTTCTCTTTGTGTGCCTGATGCACAGGCTCTTGGCATGCTGGCCAGCTCACACACCTCGGTAGCACCTTGTGATTAACAGGCAGAAGCACAAAGACTCCTGGCGTGTTGGCCAGCTTGTATGGCCCACTAGTCTTTGCTCTCCTGTGGCATCATGCAAAAGCTGCTGAGAGGCACAAGCTGGCTGCCAGGTGAGGCACGAAGCAGAGCCAAAATGCCACGGACCATGGAAGAAATAGGAAAAAAGAAAACAGGGCAGAAGTCAAGGAATTTTTTTCTCTTGAATAGTAGTGCCTGAAGTAACCACAATAAGCAATCAGAATCTCAGTACAAATAAGAATCTATGGAGGTTATCTAATCCACCTTCTCGCCTAAAGCAAGGCCAACTTCAAAACTAGTCTAGGTTGCCCAGGATGTTATCTAGGCAAGTTCTGAATGCCTTCAAGGATGGAAATGGGCAAATTGATACAGTGCTCGATCACTCTCACCATAAAGAATTTTTACTGTGTATCTCATTGGAATTTTTTTTGCGGCTGCTCGATTCCATTGCCTCCAGTTCTTGCACTGGGAACACTGTAGCCCCTTTTCCTCTATAGCCTTTGACATGTTGTCTTGGGTTGAAAAATATAACAAAAAATGTGTATTCTATTTTCATCTGTTGAAACTGGTTCGGAGATATTGTTCTTTATCTCTTGTAACTCTAGGGGGGGAAGAGGGCGGATGCCTTCTGTTAATGGGACAACTGATAACACCAGATAAGGCAGTGCCTCATCTCTTCCTCCACCCATCCTCCTCCGAGGCACATCACCTGTGAATGGGACATTTAAGGCCTCTCACATGACTGATAACATCACCTCATTCCATTGTGAGATGCTCCACCCAGTGGGAGGAGCCAAAGCCTTTCCATTAGGATAAAACCAGCAATCCCAAACACCAAG
Organism: Prinia subflava; assembly: GCF_021018805.1. Lineage (NCBI taxonomy): Eukaryota > Metazoa > Chordata > Aves > Passeriformes > Cisticolidae > Prinia > Prinia subflava. Next base: position 59,282,257 of record NC_086247.1, read on the forward strand.
GGAGCCTGTTTCCACTGGATTCCCAGAGGACGACTGGACCCTTTCCTTGAGGATCATCTCTACTCCAATGGAGCCACATCTGTCACTCCAGGAGGACTTATTTTGGACTGCTTCCAACACCCCGACCAACAGGGTGTCTGGTTTTCATTCTGACCCTGTCAATGGTCCTTTGTCTTATTTTATCCATTTATCTTATTTTATTTTATTTTTGCCTTTTTTGTTGTTTGTTTCTTCTCTATTAAATTGTATTTCTGACTTGGAGTCTCACTGGTTTTGCTTTCAAACCAGTACACAGGTAGTTAGTAGAGTTATCAAATACATTCATTCCTCAATCAGGCACCATTCTCTCAGCCTCTCCTCATGTGAGCTGACCAGCCTAGTGGTTCTCTGCCAGACTTGCTCCAAATTGTCTATGTCTTTTTTGTGCAACAAAAAGTACCAGAGTACCAGAATTGGGTACTACTCAGATGGGATCTCCCAAGGGTTGAACAGCAGGAAATAATAACTTCCCTTGACCTGCTGGCTACACTTATCCTAAGGCAACTTGTCTCCACCTCTCTTATTCACACTGATCTTCTCCACTAGGATTCTCAGATGCTTTTTTGGAGGTTCCCTGGCCAGTCACTCACTTTCTTGTACCACTGCAGTTTTACACCCTTGATGCAGGGATTTGCTTTTTCTTTTTTTGAACTTCTTGAACCTCAAGAAGTCAGTCCTTTTCTGCAGCCTCTTGAAGTCCCTCTAACTGGCAGACCTGCTCCCAGCCTCCACCGGCCGCTTCCACCACTGCAATCCCCTGCTTCATCCCCACTTTGGTATTATCCAGAATCTTGACAAAGGTTCCTACCACCTCATTCCATCACTCAGGTTGTTAATGAAGACAATAAAGAACAGAGGCCTCAGTATCAGTCCCTGAAGAATGCCACCAGTAATCATCCACCACCTGGTCTTCAAAACATCAGTCATTGTTTTTTAAGCCTAGACAGTCCACACAGATTTCATTCACCGTGCAATCTTCCTTTCCAATTATCTACAGTGACATAATGAAGACAGTGCAAAGGACCATGCTTAATTTAAGGTAGATGACATCCACTGCATCCCTTTATCATTTACCAAGCAAATCATCTCAATGGTTTTGTGCCTGTTTTCAGGCACAATTTGCCTTTCCTAAATGCCAGTGCATTGTTTCACTGTTCTGTTCATTGTACACTTGGCAATGGGTATTTCACAGAATTACTAGAATCACAAAGTTGGAAAAGACCTTCAAGATCATCAAGTCCAACCTAGCCATAACACCTCAACTAGACCATGGCACTGAGTGCCACATCCAGGGATGGTGACCACCTCCTCCCCAGCCAGACCATTCCAGTGCTTTATCACTCTTTTCATAAAAAACTTTTCCCTAATATCCAGCTTGTATTTCCCTTGGTGCAGCCTGACACTGTGTCCTCTCGTTCTGTCAAATGCTGCCTGGAGAAAGAGACCAATACCATCTGGCTACAGCCACCTTTCAGGAGGTTGTAGACAGTGATAAGGTCACACCTGAGTCTCCTTTCCCAGGCTAAACACCCCCAGCTCCCTCAGTTGTTCCTCACAGGGTTTGTGCTCCAAGCCCCTCTCCAGCTTCGTTGCCTCCTCTGGACATGCTCAAGCGTCCCAAGGTCCTTCCTAAACTGATGGGCCCAAACTGGACACAGCACTGGAGGTGTGGCCCCACCAGTGTGGAGTACAGGGGAAGAATGACTCCCTGCTCCTGCTGGACACACTGTTCCTGATCCAGGCCAGGATGCCCTTGGCCTTCTTGGCCACCAGGGCACACTGCTGGCTCATGTCGACATTTCTGCCTAGGCACTGTCCAGCCACACCATCCCCAGCCTGTAACTTTGGAGGGAGTTATTGTGGCCAAAATGCAGGACTCGGCACTTGGACTGATTAAACTTCATCTTATTGGACTCTGCCCATCCATCCAGTTGTTCCGGGTCTCTCTGCAGAGCCCTGCTACCTTCCAGCATATCGACACACACCCAGCTTGGTGTCATCATTTACTGATGACAGACTCAACACCCTCATCTGTGTCATCAATAAAAATATTTAAAAAACCTGGCCTCAGCACAGATCTCTGAGGGATACCTCTGGTGACTGGCCCCAGCTGGATGCAGCACCAGCCCCAGCCCCAGCTGGATGCAGACCACTGCTCTCTGGGCCTGGCCATGCAGATGGTTCTTAACCCAGCAGAGAGTGCTCCTGTCCAAGCTGTGGGCTGTGAGCTTTTCCAGGAGTGTGCTGTGGGAGACATTTTGCAAGCTTTGATCCATGATCTTTCCAAGGGTTCTCATTAGTCTGACTGACTGATAGTTTCCCAGAACTTTCTCCATATCACTGATCTCCAGTCTTTGAAAAGGACAGAAAGCTCTCCCACAGTAAGGCTGGCCTGCTCCCTCAGGAACACCAGATGCTGAGCTGCATTCATTGCTTTCTACTTTCCCAGTCCACAAAACTGGTTCATAGTCTGATCTACTTTGGCCACGGGTTGTACCTCACTCTACGAGATGCTGTTGACAGGCTCAGGTATTTGGGAGGCCTGAGAGTGGACCTTGCCAATGATCTCAGGCAGAGCAAGCATCAAGCTCTTGCACCTTTCTCATGTCCTTTGTCACTGGGTCCCCTGATCCCTCAGCAGGCCCACACTTTTCCTGCTCTTTCTGACAGACCACTTGTGTTCTGTTGCACAGAAGGACAATGAGGGAACAGTTCTCACCCAGGCAGCTGTCACAGCTCTCATCAAGGCCACTGCCACCAACCTGGCTGCTCCATACTGCCCAAAGAAGGGCAGAAGGAGGCAGACACCCTCGCCCATCTGGGTGAGATGAGGGTAAGAGAGTGCTCCCAAGGAGTCCTAAGTGGAAAAGATAAAAGTATGCTGTATATGACCAATAGGTTGCCAGAAACCCATCCATGCTGGGAATACAGACAGAAATCTGAGTTCACCTTAGAAGACAATAAATGTCTTCTGGGAAAAGAACCAGCAATCAACCCATTGATCTAACTGAGACTTAAACAACCATAATTCAGCAAACTATTAAGACACCTATCTAGTTGTCCACTTAATAGAACTACCCTGGAAAATACCCATTCACTGAAGTTGAATAAGAATGAGTGCATTATAACTTACATTACTGCCAGTCGACAGATGGAGCAAGCTAAGATGAAACCCGGGCCATTATAATATAGTGATCTTTTAGCAATTTTTTTCTGTCTGAAGCCACACATAACTTTTGAAGATGTAAATTTGTAATACGTCATGCTTTATGTATTACATTTTTGGCATCTACTTTAGTTTTTAAGAATGGATGTTGTCTAATTATGCAGTGCAGCTTTGGATGAGAAAATATACTAAGTGTGCATTAAACAGACAACTTTAAATAATGGCACTTGTGCTAAGAAGTGTATTTTCTGGCAAGCAACTAATTTATAATGGTCATAGATATATGCATTAGTGTATGAAATGCTTGTCTTTATTTATTGATTTGAAGGGGCAGTATTATATTTTTGAATACGTCTTCTTTATTGGATGCTGTTTTAATCTGTAACAGACCTTGTTATATTTCATGTCTCAGGGCATTCACACCACCTGAAAAACAGACAGTGAGAATAACTGTACAATAAATAAAACAACAATTAATACTGTGTGTTTAAAAAGACATGAGCATATAAAATGACAAAGTTCAGCTCTGTCCTTTTCTTTTGACTTTTTACCATGAGTCTTCGTTTGCTTTTAATGTGCATATCAGAGGTAAAGAGAATGATATTAAATGACCAAATTTACAGTGTTCTTAGTGCATAAACCACTACACTAGATCTTTCTAAGCCAATTTAATTTTTAGCTTTATTCTGAGCTTAATGCAATGTTTTAGTTCATTGCACTTTTTGGATGTGCAGAAGCAAAGATAATGTGTTACACTACATTCATTTAATGTTTCATCAGACTTTTTTGGTGTATCTACCTTTTGGTTATTTTAAAATGTTTCATCCTTATCACTTCAGTCATGAAATGTAGATTCATTAAATTACCATGCTGGGGTAGCTCAGTGTAAAAGCCTTGTTTGAAATACAGCACTGGTTTGTTCATCAAGACATTGCTTAAAAACAGAAAAGGCTGCCTTATCAGTCTCTACCCCCTAACTCATTCCAGACAACGAACTTCCACCTAGACAAATCATCTGACCTATTATTAAGTGTATTTATAAACGTGGCCAATATATTATTTTTTGACAATTTCAAATAAAATATATTAAAAAATATATTTAAACCTGAACACATAGTGAGAAGTACCTTTTAATTCACAATGGGATTTTGCAAGAGCTCAACAGCTGTGTGGCAGAGTTCATGGCATCTCCAGAAAGGGTTAACTGCTGGTCTCACTGGTGAGCCACCAGCCTGTCTCCTCTGAAAGAAGCAGAGAGCATGTCACTGTCAGAGAAGGAAGAGCAGATTTTCTGACTTCTCTGCTGAGAAAGTATATCATACCTGGTTAAAACATGGCTTAGTTGTGGTTAGCAGGGTTTGAGGCAGGAGGGAGTCACTTGTGTGAGTGCTTTATTTCATGTGGTGTATTACAAAGCATAGGGTAAGACATGAAAAGCACAGGGCAGTTCAGTAGTTCACAATCACTAAAACCAAGTGCACCCTACTAAACTTGATAAGTACATAGTCCCTGTTTAGCAGATGGGAAATTGGCAGCACTGTAAATCAGGGACTGTGTTTGGAGTGGGGGACTCCAACAGGGGAACCTTCTTGTTTGACTTGAGATTAAATGTCAGGGAGGGGAAGGGCTCTCCCAGATGAGAAGCTACCTGGCTGCATCCTGAACAGTAGGAGCGGGCCACCCATTCCAGACACACTTTTAAATGTATATCCTTAAAAAAAAAAAAAAAAAAAAAAAAGGAAGAGAAGGGTAACATGAAAGTCTCTGCCACAAAATGGCTTCTATCTAGAGTCGGAATTTCTCTTCAAAGATTGTTTTGGGCCATGTTTTGGAGTCCACCAGAGGTGTTCTGCATCAACGCTGTTTCTGCTGGGCTGAACTGGAAAGCTCAGAGCTCAGCTCTCTGCTCGGGTGCTTTTCAGAAGCACTGGGCCCAGGTCTCTGGCCATGAGACCAGAGGGTGTTTAAGCTGTGTTTCTCCTGGGATGATGCACAGGACCCGATCACTGCAGCAGAGCTCAGCCTTCTCAGGCAAAGCCCCTCATCATCCAGCCTCCTCGTACCCACAACCATGGGCTCACCGCCTGCCTGCCCACCTGATATGAAGCTGCTCCCCAAAAAATAAATAAATTAAAAAGGAAGCTATTTAGGGCAGCATTCCCATCAGGTTTCCCTGCAAAGCAGTTTAACTGTAGTTAGTAAGTGCTTAGTGTAATCTAATAAAAGCCATTTTGCAATATTAAGCAAAAAACATCTGGTACCCAGAATTCCCTGATCATTTTTAACTAGATGCAATATCTCTCTCTCTTTCTCCTTCTCTTCACAGACATGTGAAAAATAGCCTAATAAGGATCCTTGTGGTAAAATCAGATGGAAAACGGGGAGGAAGAGTTCCACAGTCTCCAGCAGCTCATTTGAAGCTGCTCCTCCGAGTTTCACAATAATAATCAGTGCTGGCCCAGTGCCGCCGGATTATTTTGTATATTCATGAAGCTGCTCATCAGCCGTCAGGAGAATGTGCAGTAATCCTTGGATGAAATAAGGCCAATCAGTGGAATAATGAGGAAGGTAATATCTCCCAAGAGGCCTGGAGTGGGTTTTCATCAAACCCGGCTGTAGCTCTCCAACTATTTGCTTTACAAATGCAGCCTTTGATCTTTGATTTGGGGAGAAGAGGGGGAGAGACAGACGTGCTGTTGTATTGTCCAGTGTGAAAGGATAACAAGCTAGCACTGAGGAGGAGTAGGGAGGGGGGCAGAACCTGGCTTTTAAGTATCAGTCAGTTCTTGTTAACTAAAACCTCGTAGCCTTCTATTTACTGCTCTCTAATATATATTCACTTAGCAGGTCAATTGCTGGGAGATTTTTCCATGTACATATGCAGACCATAAGCCTGTTCTAATCACGGTGCACCGGGCCTGTAAAAATAGCCCCCCTCACGTCACTCACTCCTCCTAACCCCCCTTTCTCCTCTCTAGAAAGCTATGGAGAATGGCTGAGGAACCTCAGTGAAATTACATCTGGAGCACTGAGATCACACAATGGGTACAAAACGGAAAAGGGAAAAAAAAATCCTCGTTGTTTCAAGGGGCCATTTTATCTGCATAACCCAGAAATAGTCCTGAAAGAAAAAAGCTCAGATTACATAGATGCTGTAAAGCATCATGTTGATATTTTTTATCACTATAAACTAAATTTAGTACAATATAATTAGCAATGCAAATCAGTAGAATACACTGCCTATAAGGCTGATCTTGAAAGCCCAGTGACGTTTAAGGGCATATTATAAAGAGAGTGTTCACAAAGGCCTTAGATACAGTTGGGGGACAGAGACAGGAAAATAACTGTTTACCATAATCACCTTTGTTTCATTTTTTTCTCCCATAGCTCTTTACATCCTCCAACTCCTCCTCACGTACCATATTAAGACTCTCTTGTTACACAGTCACAACTGAATCCTTCCTTCTTTACTACCCTACCCACATCTTTGTTAATTTTTTTTCATACATTTTGTGTTTCTTTACATAGCAACTGAAATAAAAATTCCCTGTATCTTGTTAAGGGAGTACTTGGTTGTCGACAAAACAGCAGAGTTATGGTTTGCTCCTGAGCTGTATTTTCCTAGGCACACATTTACCACAAGAGTCTGTGTAGCATATTCTCTGGATGAGAAATTCAGGGTGATGTATGGATTTACCCCATCAGACAATGTTTTACCCCAGCTCAGTAGAACCAGTCCTGAAGTCCGAATTTTGATTTTATTCAAACAGAAATATTTTATGAAATTAATTTGTAGTTTTGCTTGTAAATATTTTCATACGATTTCAAGTTGTCACTATTCATTCTTTTAATTTTTAGAACAGAAGGACACTGGGATTAAAAGTGTGAACAAAGAAAAGAAGGGGGAAAGAAAAGGAAATCGCAAGCACTGATTTAATATTTTGGTTTTTTTTCTATCTTTTGAGCAATCTGTTTCAGGAAAACTTGGACTATAAAATTTATTCCAACTAAAACTGAAGTGTTGGTGAAAGGAAAGGCTTTGGATGAGTATCTGATCATCTTCATAAGGTCATACCCTTAGAACCTTAGACCGTAGCAGATTTCATGTTTTTAAGTAAACCCTGCAGTTCTTTCACCAGCATGTTTGGCTTTGGGTGGGATACCTAATATTTGATTGTTGCATGTCCATGGCAATGCCTTACCTGGCTTACATATGATTCAGAGCTGAAAGTAGGTCAAATCCTGAAAACCTCATTCTAGTCAGACTCCTATGAAGAGCAGTGGCAGTGAAAGTGGTCGATCATAAAAAATAATACCCTCATCGGTCTCCAAAATAAACAGGATTTTCATCTTTCTCAGGTGCTTTCTGAGATGCATCTGGGGACTTTGCGTCATTGTTTGTAACAGTGAAACCCTTGAGCTGATCCTTCTCTCCAGGAGTAGGAATTAATATATATGCCATGAATATAATATTTCTTTGCTGAAGAAAACATTTTGAAAGTTTGAAGGTGGGTGAAACAACTTTAAAATATTTTAGACAACAAGAATGCCAATGACATTAATACAGACCCACTTTGAGTCTCAGTGTTAGGAGCATTTGGGGCATTTGTGCTGCTGGAACTAAGGGTGCTCAGCACTTCTGACTCACCCACACGATTCTCGAAGAACACAGGCAACATTCACAGTCAACTGCTGCTGCTGAAGTCATAGATACTGCTGCATGATGGTGCCATTCACAAGTGCTGCAAGGCTGGTAAGTAGCACCTACCATGAGGACTAGCAGCAGAAATTATATTTGAGTAGGCAGTGATACTTTTTCTGGCCAGGGTTCCTGATCTGTGTGTTGTCTTCCATTACCTACAGCTCAGAGCCCTGAAGTGGAAACTTTCAGGCAATATAGATATTATGAAACTGATTTAGGAGCCAAACTTCATTCGTGCTTGTGCTGGGTATTAGAAAGGGCCCATTTTAACTATCTGTGAAAGGGCTAAATTTGACATTTGATTCACCCTATTCTAGGATTTTAAACTGTGATGTAAATTAGTCAGAAACCAGTCTTTCTTCCATTTTCTCTTTTCAAAATGTAATACAGTTAAATGACAGAGATTAATTACCAAAGTAATTACTGTTGGAAAGCAAAAGGACAGTTGTATGAGACAGTCTCTCTCATGATGACCAAGTCTTTCTTGACAATTATGCTTAATTCCAACAATGATTATTCTGTGTGGCAAAATCTATCAGCACAAGGGCACACAAGCATTGATGCATTCTCACTCACTAGGAAATATGAGAATGAGGTAATTATATTTGACTGTAGCTCAGACGTTTTCATTCCCAGGGGCATCTGTAGGACCTTTTTTTGGAGGGATACATATTATCTCCTCTCTTCCTTCTACTGAGTACCCCATTATTCCACTTCTGCCGCTCCTTCAGTCAGACTTGAATAAAATTAGCCCTTTCTTATGTAGGCTACAACTCCTTGCTACATATACGAACACATGCAGACTCATACACATGTGAAAATTCCTGTCTACATCTCCCAGTGTTTCTGGGAAGTCAGACTTGGCTGCATTGTTTCTAGCCAAAACAAGGAGGTTGTGTTTTCAAATCACTAAAGATCTTGCTCTAGTCGCTAAATAAAGCAAACAATTCAAACAATTATTTGGAAAAGAAGACTAAGAAACTATATAAATAATTGCTGATTGATGTAACTTTTTCACAGTACCCAAGTTCCTAAACTCACTGTAAATTAATTGCAACCACTTCTAAGGGCAAGATATTGTGTGACATTCATATGGTTGATGATATCTCTTTCAAATAGCTCGGCTAAAATTTGCCAAATGGTCTCTTCCCTATAAAAAACACCCAGCCACCATCTCATTAGTCAGTGCTGAAATCCTTTACCCACAGTACTAGATGCCACCAATATGTCACCAGAGGCAGAGGATGTTATAGTCTTAAAACGAGCAGTTCATTCTAAGTACTGATAGAAGAAAAATGACTGTACCCTACTGTGCTTTCCTTTATTTCTGTGAGTTTCTGTCCTAACCAGACACAGCTGCACTTTAATAATCTCTGAAGTAAAAGCTTTTCTTGCTAGGAGTGTGTGTATCTAATTGCGTGTGTGTGTGCGTGCGTGTGCGTGTGTGTGGGAGAGAGAGAGGGAGAGAAGAGGCTTCAGGCTCTAGTGCTTCCTTCCAGGTGTCTTCGTCTGCATGATTTCATCTGTGAACCATAATCAACTTCCTTAATGAAATACGTAATTAACATATTATAATTGTGGTAAAGATGATTTTGACAGAAATCATTTTCCATATCTAATACTATGCTAATTTAATCTGTTCCTCACTCCCCGACATGACCTTTAGTGATTAAGTTTCATGGCAGAATTGTTTTTTTTTTTGCCTTTTTTTTTTTTTTTTTTTTTTTTTTTTTTTTTTTTTTTTTTTTGTGTGTGTGTGATGGATTGATTTATCCACAGCAGTTGATACCCCTCTGCCTCCATGGCTGTCATTTTTCTGTGTGTCTTTGCTACAAAAGGGAAACATGATGATGAGTGGATATATGGGGAAAGGAACTGAGGACTCACTGTGGGTTTTTGTTCTGAAAACATTCTAAAAGGTGATTATGGGAAGATGCAAGGCAGGAGATGATTAGATTGGCTACTGATATAACAAATTCTCCCTCTGGTAAAAACATCTATAACATATTTCAGCAGAGAAAAAAGTTACAACTTGGTAGGCAAGAGGGAACGGAAAAAGCTACATTAGATGGTAATTGTACAAACTAGAATGTTTATAGCCATTTAAATATTAACTCCCTTTCCACCTTCAGCTACATTGAGGTGCAATCTCCAGGAACCATTTTAAAATGAGAGTCATGTCAGGGCACTGTAGAGAAGATTTTGGTAGCACATTGCTGCCTTCTGTCAAGGAGGCAATTTTCTGGTTGGCTCTTGAGAGCTGACACTGAGGGGATGCTGGAGTACTGAGCAAGTTTATCAGGCCCAGGTAGAAAACTGATTCTAGGCAGAATATTAGACTCCCAGTTTGCTTCCCTACTGAGATGATTTACTTCAGATGACAACAGGCAGAAAATAAAGAGGACCTCGGTTCGTCATGGGCACCCTCCAATTCTTTTTTCTGTAGAAGGGAAATGAGAGCTTTTCAGCGAACTACCTCAATCCTTGTGAAAAATCTGGGATCCATTTGTTCTGAGATATGGAGCCTATTTATTTTTTATGTGACGGAGACAGACTGTGGATAATAATACAGAAGGTAAAGCTGGAATACTCATTTTCATGCCACTGTAGTATTGTTCCTGAGAATACATTTGCTGGTGTTTGGACCAGCCTGCTTTGTAACTATCACAGGTGATTTGCCTTATCTTATGGTGCAACTGAATGGATCCTATTGCCAAAAAGTCTGAACCAACTTGAATTATTCTTTGTCTTCTGGGCATAAATATTATCTTCAGCAATTAGTAGGTGGTTGGCATGCTAACCTCTCTTCCACCTCCATTTACTCGTGTCTTAGGCAGCCTTTGGTTTCCTTTACTGTTAAATTTCTCTAGCAGAATTCCCCCCATGGATGCCCCTGGTAATGATGTGCACAAAGCTGAACAAACTACTTTAAATGAGGTTTGTATCAGTGTACATAAAATGGGGCTTTTTCCTTCATGCACCACAGATATAACACATTCCCAAACAGGCTGACCAAAATCACAGTCATGCTTTTACACTGATGTATGACACTACAGAATTTTGTTCATCACCTTTTGGCATTATCATTTCTCATTTTTCAAATTTCTTATTCTGGTTGAGTATCTGCTTTACTCTTTGGATTATCTCCTGTACTCCACTTGGACATGACTTTCAAAATTTATTGCATTTGCATAATTCTGAAATTTTGTATTTTTTATTAATTTTTAGTCTAATCTTTATTTCTAACAGCTGTCCAGCTACATTACAAATTATAGCATGATCTCTGCATAATCAGTATTCTTAAACCTAATTAGATATGTTCAATTATACAAATGAAAAAGAAATCCAACAATTGATGAATATGATAATGTTTATCTTAGTGCAGCATTGTTTAAGCAAAAATTTCCTAGTGCAGTCTTGGAAAAGATCCTGTAAAGTTAATTTTATTATGTAAAAGTATGAATGTATTTTTTAATAGATCTTGGAATGTTTAGCATTCAGAAGAACAAGGAAAGGTGTACAGGGAAGAATGACAAGGGAAATCAAAGACATCTGTATCTGGAAATCTAGACTAGGACTCTCCAACTCATAAAAGAGGTGAGGCAGAAGAATCTCAATTCATTTTTGTTGCCGATGATTATCAAATCAATTCCCAATGGGAATAGGAAAAACAAAACAAAACAAAACAAAACAAGAAACATCAGACCTAGTAGATATGAAGACACAGGTTCTGGTTGAGATGGACTGATTTCAGAAAAGTACCATGGCAAAGGTATAAAGGCAGTATTATGTCTTTTTCTTGTCCTTATAAGTTTTACCTGTGAATTGGAGATGTTCCTATTTTTCGATATAATGATATAATTTCAGATCTTGTACTCAGATGTTAATAAAACAAGGTTTGAAAACCTTGACTGTAATATCTTACCAACTTAAAAAAAAATCTAAAATAACTGCATGAGTTGCCAATCACCTTTAAAATATGATGGTTGAGAACTATCAAAATTATCAATTTTTATGTCCACAGAGTTATCAATGCACAGTTTTTAATTGAAGAATAACATAGATATCAACAATTGTTTATGTTACGTCTTAAATTTTTCCTGTGACCTAGGTCTGGGCCTTTTGAGGTGAAGGTTTAATCCTTCTTTACTGCAGTGTCTCATCTCCACTCACCTCACAGAGCACTTGTACAGCAAGAACCTGACAGTGTGGCAGATCAAGTGTGAGCAACTTTTGGCTGATCTGTGTAGCAGAGCTTGTATCTCAGCTATCTGTGCAATAGTCCCTCCTGTAATTAGTGCACTTGAGTCTCTTTATTTCATTGACACAGAATTCACATATACACTTAGGTAAGGGAACACACTATTTCCATTAACATAGACTAAAAACATGATATTAAACTAAATTCCTTAATGTAAATATTTCCCCTGCAATAGTTTAGAGAAAAAAAATAGTGCTACTGGAAAAAGACCATGATTTTTCAGTTCAGTATTATCAAAGAAGCTGAGAACTGCAGTTTTGGGCCCTGTCTTCAACCAGTATACATCAACATTGGGGTTGCCCTGGTTTACACAATAGATGACCAGTCCCAGTCCAACCAAATCTTATTTATAGATTATATTCAGGACTGAAAAATAAAAAGGCAAATCTCTTAGACGTTATTGCTGATATGATTCAAAGCTGTGACTCTTTGTTCTGTAACTTTGCAAATAAAATCTGCACTTTTAAATTAACTCAGTGCTGTTTCTTGGGGTTTATTTCAACATAAATTTGTAAAGTCAGTAAAACTCCTATGTGCTGAGGATGAAAGTTTCTATGGGAATACCTTAACAAGGACAGTGTCCTTTCTGTCAGCCAGCTGTACTTTTAGTAACATTATCTACATTCTGTTTGTTTTATACATACACTGTGCTTTACTATATGAATGCATTTTCTTTAACTCCAAAGTAACATTCTGAGCAGGGAGGAAAAATTTCCTTTTGTTGAAGACTAAAATATAGTTAACTTAGCTCAAACAGGTAAAGACCTGAAGGGCACAGAAAAGAGAGTTTTCTGTTGGGTTGTGAATATGCATACCTAGCATTATTTCCATCTCTGATTTCCCCAAGGATATTGTTGTGCATGTTTTGCCCTTTTTAGTAAAAAAGGGATTTTTCCCACAGTGCAATTTCAACATATTCACATATCACCATGAACATCTTTGGATTACTTGGCAGGTCCCCAAAAGATCATGTAGTCATAGAAGCTTTGGTCAGGATTCTTCACAGGCTCTTGAGCTGCAAGGCAATTTGTACATTTGGTATCCCATGGTGTCCATCCAATAACTCCTTCCTAGCCAAGAAAATTAAATCGGAAATCAGTAATGTGGAACTGTGTTATATATACGAGCAGTGTGTCATGATTTTTCTGCCTTGAAAAGGCACTGTGGTGAGTCACTGGAGTTACATGGTGTCTCTAAGTGGCCTTTATGAAGCAAGTAAGCAGGTTCTGAGGGAGTCATGGTTACTATAAAATGAATTTGAGCAGGATATACAATAGTGGGAGTTGTGGATCAAATTCTAAAAAGCTAGGTATCTAACATCTTGAGGTACCTGTCTTGCTCCATATTCCTATGATTCTTCTGTGTTTTTCAGGAAGAGGAGGGGAGTGAAGGGATATTTAAAGATGCCAGCACAGAGAAGTTGCCAAGTTGGTCTGGGTTTGTAATGGGCTTCTTCATACCTCTTTCACCTTAGGGATTCTTTAATTTATTTGTTTTAAACTATATTGCACTGCTCTGTTTCTTCCTCTCATCAACTCATGTAACACAGCCTGCTATAGCATAACATAATGTTAAGCAATGAAATATTGAACAAAACCATTTTATTCTCCTCTCTTCTCTTCCCTTCCCCTGCCAAAATAGCATAGTTAAGAGCCAGGTAGAAGATGCTGATCTGGGAGTAAATAGGTACCTCCATGATGAAGCAATGCAAAATAGATATTTTATTACAACTTTAGACCATTCATTAAAATTAATCTGCCAGTGAGAATGGAGGATTGACTACAATTTCTTTCAGACCTTACAGGGAGGAAAAATACAGTTTGTGTCATAATACAAATTTTCCAGCCTCCCCAGCAGCATGAATTTTGTAGCCATTATGTGTACCTGGCTGTAGGGTAACATTTAAATATCAGTTCCATATGACTAGAGATGTGTCAATAATTGTAAAGATAGAGATGTGTCAAGAAGCAGTCGGCTGAGTCAGCTAACTGCAATATTTGCTGACTCTTACAGCCATATACAGTCACCAAACCACTTCTATTCAACACTTCAATTTTGTTGGTGTACTGATAAATTGACAACACATATGGTACTGCATCTAATTTGGAGATGAATTGTATTCATTTTCATTCCGGCTCAAGCTCCATGCAATATAACAATATTGCAAAGCAGTCCAAATACACCAAGGAACAAATACTGACTTTCAGCATGCTTCTCAACTTGCTATGTGATTTTTTCCACTGGCAGCGGCACCAATATACCTCCAGAAACAACTTCTTTTAAATTAAAAATGCTGGAATTATACCCAGTTTCACCGAGGGTAGAACTGTAACTGCTGCATGCATATCTGGAGTATTCAAACATAGTTTAAAAGATCAGGAAAAAAACAAGAGTATCCACAGAGTCTGATTTGGATTTACCACAATTTCAATTATTAAGGTCAGAATAGTTTCAAAGAGTTCATTTACTTTTCCATTGCTCAGATCCTGAAAGATGAGCCATATTCACTCTACTCTGATTAATTTTTCTTCCTTAATTTAATTCACAATCACTCTACATTTCACTAAGGCTTTGCACGCTGTTGAAAAGGAGAGGTTACACAAAGAAAAAGATTTCTAGAATTGTTTAAGAAACCACCAGACTATTCCTTTTCCTTGTGTCCACAGGCACTTCTTGTGATATCAAGGCTGGGTGAATTGGGCCTGGGAACCAGGACCACAGGAAGAACATAGAGAATCATCTCTTCCACTGATGGCTTGAGGACTTGGCCTGGATTTCAGCAAACCTTCACTCCTATACTTGTGCTCCAGCCCTTGCGCGGTTTGAGAAGATGTGGCAGAAAAGCAAAATGACCGATTGCCATCCATCAGCCCTACAAAGGTTGGTTTGGGCATTTCATGAGGAATCTAGCTCAATTCAGTGTATTCCCATTAAGAAAACTCTTCTTTGGCTTTTGAGGCCCTAAATCTAAATATAATGGATTTCCACTGTCTTTGTCCCTTTGCAACTTTCCACCTTTGACTGACCAACTTACAAATTTACGTAGTGCCAGTCAATGAAATCATAAGCAATTTTATCAACATAATTTTAAACCCAGATGGAAAACATACAAGATGTTAATAATCTTGTGATGCTCAAAAGACAAAGCTAAACCTCCTGTTGTCCTATCTCTTCTGTTGTCATAAATGGGGGTGTCATGTTTCATTTTTTATATTATAACTTTTCCAATTTTATACTGACTAATAGCACCAGAAAGCAACTTTTTGCTCATTAGAATGTGCATAACTAATAATCAATTTTTACCTTATTAGACATGCTTACTATTTGTAAGCAAAACCACAACAGAGCTCCATATTCCCTGCTAGTTCTGACTAAATAAGAGGGACATCCTTAATGAGATTTCAATTGAAATGAAAGCATCATCTTCAAAAAAAAAAAAATTGCCAAACTCCAGAAATTACCCTGTTAGCCATGTTAGGTTTCTCTGACATGCCCTCACCTTTCCCAAGTTATTTACAGAAAATCAGGTACTTCAGTGGCACTGGTTTGAGCAGAGGTGATTCCCACAGTTTGAGGCTTAGCAGATAGGAGACTCTATCAGCATTTTACTTCCTAAGAGAAAGATGTTTGGTATGTTTTCCCAGTGAAGGATTTTTCTGTCTGAGGAAAACCATTTCACTACAAATGGGCCCTCCTGAAGAAACGTGACAATAGATAACTTACAAATCTCAGAATAACACGTTATACCAGTGGTTTGCTTTTTAATCTGATAAAGTAAAATGATGGCAAGAAATCCTTACCTTTCCTTTCTACCTATTTGCCTGTCTACATGGGTAATCTTGGACAGGTATGTGACTCCTCCTGTTTAACCAAGAAGTTGTTAAACTCTTTGTTAACTCCCATCTAGTGAAGAACCTCCTGGATCTTCTGCTGGAAGTTTCTCCCATCTCATCTCAGATCTCAGACTAGAGGAAAAAATGTTAAATAAATGCTTAGGAACAGAAGTAACAGTCCAGATGCAGAGCTGAAGGCCTTTGTCTGATGCTGAAGAAGTGCACTTAAAACAATGCCACAATCTACTTGCAGACTTCAAATTTCAAAGATACCTTTTAATTTCTGTTTTATTGCATATCAAGGCTGACTTATACGGATACTTGACCAGCATGGAATAGTTTCCCCATGTATACCACCTTAAGTATGTTGGTTCCTTCTTTAAAATAAAATCCAATAATAATAACAGGGTCTTTTCTTTCATCATATTGGAAAGTTTATGTATTCTTATCCCCTCCTCCACAAGTCCTTCAGGGATTATTTAATTATGGTCTTGTAGAAAGCTGTGCTGTATGGGATTTGGGTTTATGGGAAGTTCAGTTTTGCCTTTTCTTTTCTTTTATTTCTGCTGAGGGTCTCTTATGCAACATTTGACTGTTTTATTTTTATGATTTAAAGCAATAAATTGTGTTTTAGAGAAAGAAAGGAGACAAGGTCTTTTTTGAATTTGCCTTTGTATTTCCTAGAGTACAGAATGCAAGCAATAATTTCTGGCTGTAACTTATATATATATATTTGAGGGGGTGGAGGAAGGAAATTACTACCTACTTTTTATATACATATATATTTTTTAACAAAGCAATAGGGATTTATATAGACACAATTGTTTAGAAAGTCCCAGAAGAATAATTCTGAGATGATGTGAAGTTATACACATATGCAAGTCTTTCAAAAAGTCCACATGGCCTACAGTCTTCAGATTTTAAACAGCTCCTGACTTTTATACACATAAAAAAAATGTTTAGAAAAATGACATATTTTTATTACTTTTATTTGACAATCTAATTGAGTCCCCGACCATGCATATATCAAAAAGCCGTTATCAGCAGTGGCTTAATGCAGGGAAGGGGCACCCATCCTCCCCATCTCTTTTGCTTAGCCCCAGGGCTTGGCTTCTTCATGTGAAAGGTGTTTAAAGACAGAGAGAAATCTCACCACACTGAATATAGAGAGAAAACAAATCTTTTCCCACCCACCACCACAACAAAAATATTCTCTGCTATTCAGCAAAGCAATTTAGAATTATGAGCTGCCTTTGACAAACACAGCCCATAAGGACTTTGTCACATAAATCACACACTGTGTGACCCTAAGACATTTTTCTATTATTTAATATTTAACAAAGGATTTGCACAATGGTGACACCATGCCAATCCTAAACCCATTTAAATCTTTAACCAGTAAGTTTTTAATCATGGGTGAGTGAGTGAAATAGCCTCTGCAGAGCAACACTTATTTTTCACCAAATAGATGCAATTTGAATGCTTCTGTTTTCCTTTAGAATTGTTGACCATCTAAGCATGGTAGTAGTAGTGATTTACATACCAAAAACAATCAAATTGTTACAAGCCAAATAAATGAAGGATTTTTTCTACTTCTAGAACTAGATTATAATTCATACTAACAATTGAATGGGTGCAGATTAAATAAAGGCCGACCTGAGCCTCTGAACAGAAACTGAACGTAGCTGAAGCAAGCCTTTTCACATGCAGACTAGTTCCTCTCATAGCAGAGAAGTTCATTTTTGGGTCACATATTGCCCTTAAACAACTGGGTTAGTTAAGGTCAGTCAGTCTGTGTCCACTGACTGATGAAAGCATCCTGATTGCTGCAGTAAGGAATATTTCTAGCACCATACATCATGTCATTTGTACCCAGAACTATTTGGATGAATCCTCAACTCTATGCATTCTCCAAAAGCAGGAAAGGTCAAAAGTTTTCTTCTTGCTACAGGATACTCTGCTACTATATGTACATCAAATTAGATTGCACATACAACAAGCTATGGAGATGACTTGTGTACTCCATTTATTTGACACATATTAAACAGCATACAGCTTGCAGAGGGCTGATAGATCCTGCGGCCAAAAACGAAGTTTAGATTCAGTTTTTCTTTTTAAGTACATATAAGCTGGGGGGGAGGGGGACAGTGTTGTCTGGTTTGGGTTTAGTGCAGTAACAGTTCCACAACATCAAGGAAAATATCATTGCTGCATTTGGAAACAAATTTCTGTTACACTGACAAAGTGAAAAGAAACTTCAAGTTGAATAAAACTATTTGATTTTATGAAACCCAAAGCTTTAAATGGTGTTTATTTTTTATGATAATTATGTTTAATACCTATAAAATGGAACTTAATTTTTAAATAACATTTAGGAACAAATTTTGCTCAAAAATAATTTTCTCAAAGCAAACAATGGTTTATTTATGAAAAAAACCCCATATTTTTTCTGTCTAAAATGTTTTTAATAATTCTTTAAAAAATAAATTAATGAAATTTCTAAAATTGGCAAAATAGAAATAAACTAAAACTTGTGGTTTTATTGAGGTGTCTTCCATGTAGTGTTTTAGAAAATAGAGTTGTTTTGTGAGAAAAAATCTCTGATTACCTTTCTATGTAAAAAACACAGTAATGCATAGATAAGGCTGTATTTGGAGAAACAATAAAACACCTGGACTTAAAAGCTAAAAAAATATTTTAATGAAAACGCTAATGACAGCTTTTTTTTTTTCTTTTAAATTAACACCATTTTACTGAGTAGGTTTTAGATGTTTGTATTTGATTCTGGCTGGCCGTATTTGTATGAAGCAACATGTTAAACCTGAATTGCCTTGCTATTTTCAAGGGGTCTTTAAGTATCATAATGCTGGAGTAATGAAGAAAAATCCTTAATAAACAATTTTCCATAGTTTTAGAATAGCTGTTCAATCCCAATGCAGCTGTTTTATGTTGATATTACATAATAAAATAACTAAAATGCTGGATTAACCTGCTTCTCGTAGATTGTCTCAACACTGAGCTGTCTAAATTGGCATAAAGCCACTTAGAAAGTGCCTTTCCTCCTGCCCAACAAGAGGGAAGTTTAAAAGGTACATAATTCTTTTTCTAAAAACTAAATCCCCAAACATTTTGTTTAAAATTTAAATAGTCCTGCATTATATCCATTTTGCAGTTTGGGATTATTCAGTTATCTGGATACAACATGTTTTTCATTTCTGAACAGTAGCAAATATTACTGCCTTTGGATGATAAACTTGACAGAGAATGTTGGCCAGCTAGGTCTTAATCAGATCCCTTTTGGATTTACACGAGGTAAATTTTTGCTATCAATGAAATCAAAGGCAAACCCCTCTAACTTCAATCAGAGTAGGATTTTTAACATCCCAGCTTCTGAATCAAAGAGAAATACCCTCTCATCATGAAAAACCTTTGCAGGCCAGTAACTAGGCTGTTGTTTCTTTTGTTATTACTTAGTCGTTCAATTTCCACTTTTCAAGTGTATTCTAAGTTGCTTATCTTTTCCTTATTATCTTTAATACGGTCCATCTTGTAAAATCAATTATTATTTCCTTTTTTTCCTTATAATATTTAATATGGTTTTATTTTAATGACTCAGAAAATACAATACTTTGCCCTTTTCTGACTTGAGCTTACACTAAGACTTTTCACATCTGTGCAAAAGATGTGTGGGTGTATCTGTTTGTTCCAGATATAAGTGCTATATAGATAAGGATAATCATTAGAAAATTACAAACCAGTGTCTGTGCCTTTCCCGAAGATCTAGGTTCATAGTAGTCCCTTGTGAATAAACTTCCATAAAATTCTGGTCAATAACTGTTTAATACAGATATTGATGAAGTTTTATTGGGTCTTGATTCATAAAGGACTTGCAGTGGCAATATTGAATTCTATTCATGATTTGCATTCTAAATCACCTTGTGAATTGATGGCACTTATCTGAGATGAAAGTTAAAAAGTTAAGTGTTGGGCTTTCACTGCTCAGGAAAGTAAGGGATTAAGTACCAAACCAAACAGAACCATAAAGGGGATTTATGCTACTCAGAACATCTTGTCTAATTGAAAAGTAAATATTTATGCCAAACTGTAGGAATGAATGTGTTTATGCTTTAAATTTATTTTTCAGCAGAGTGATTCTTAACATTCTGGCAGTATGTTTTTATGGAGCTTTGGGATTCTGGAGGTGATGCCCACAGACACTGAGAAATATATTGTGGGCAGTAAGTATGCCTTAGATAAGTTAACTGCACTGTGTGATGCTCTTGGAGCATTTCGTGTAACGACTGTAGGACATATTCACATCAGCCACCACAGACACCTTACTTAATCACAGGTATTACTGAGAATACTTCTACCAAGAGGGAAGTTCAGATCGCTGAACATTTGCGTTACCAAGTCAGGTTCTCTTTCCAGCAGTGAAGGTGTTAAAGCACTTGTTTGTCTTTGTGTCTAGCTTAAAGCCTGGAACTATCCTGAAAACATCCATATACTTCGGAAGATGGTAGGCCTACCTGTATGGATTTTGAATCACACAGATTTAGGAGTATGTTTATGGAGCAGTTCTTGATGTCTGCCTGAAAGAAAGTTCATCTCAGTCCATAATCAGGAGCTTCTCTCCAGAATGTCCTTTGCTGTGGGGATGCTTCTGAAACACCTGGACCAGTTTTAGTTTCTTCATTGTCTTTACATACACCTTGTGATCTAAAATTAATTACACAAGAAAATAATGATCCAAGACTAGGAATCTATTCTAGACAATGACTGCAATGTAATTTTTCAAGAAGTGCATGATACTAGATTAGACCAGAAAGCAGCTAATATTCATGACATGGAAAATGTAG
The DNA here is from genome assembly GCF_021018805.1 of Prinia subflava. Classification (NCBI taxonomy): domain Eukaryota; kingdom Metazoa; phylum Chordata; class Aves; order Passeriformes; family Cisticolidae; genus Prinia; species Prinia subflava. Next base: position 59,303,117 of record NC_086247.1, read on the forward strand.
CACTGAAAAGGTGTGCTGGCTTTATCTCAGGTAGGGTTAGTTTTCTTCCCCGTGGCTGGCATAGGGTTGTGTTTTATGTTTGTGCTGAATACAGGGTTGATAATACAGAGATGTTTTTGTTATTGCTGAGTAGGTCTTTCACAGAGCCAAGGCCTCTTCTATTTTTCATACTGCCACACTGGCAAGGACTTTGAGGGTGCATGGGAGGCTGGGAGGAGACACAACTGGTACAAGTGGCCCACACCAACCAAGGGGATATTCCAGACCTTGTGGCATCACACTCAGTATATAAACTTGAGGGAAGAAGGAAGAAGGGGGGGACATTAGGAATGATTGTGTTTGTCTTCCCAAGTCACCATTACATGTGATGGGGCCCTGCTCTGCTGGAGATGGCTGAACAATTTCCTGCCCATGGGAAAAAGAGAGTTAATTCCTTGGTTTGCTTTGCTCTGTGTGTACAGCTTTTGCTTTCCCTATTAAACTGTCTTTATCTCAACCCATGGATTTTCAGTCTTTTACTCTTCCAATTCTCTCCCTGATCCCACTGGTGGGGAGTGAGTGAGTGGGTAGGTAGGACTTGGCTGCTCTCTGGGGTTAAACTGTGACTAATGGTTAGACACAAAGTGTTTACCTCAGATTTATGAAGGAACCAAGAGAACAAAATTCACTTTACACTATTTATCTCTTCAGATTTCACCCACTGGAAAGTTTCTTACATGGTGGACAAACATACTGCAAAAAGATGACATGAGACAGGTGGGCCAAAGAACAGAAGAAAGCTAATGCATCCAGAGTAAATCCTGACTGCAAATGCATTTGGAAATCTTGTTATTGATCTTCACAAGAAAAGGATATGAATGCCTGCACGTGTACACATGCATTAGCAAACTTTAACCCACCTGCTGACAAGAGACTGCTCTGACAGCTGTTCATCCAGTTGGAGTGTAGTTTGTACATGGTTACAAAAGATATGAGCCTGCCAATTTGATAGATGACCTCTTTTTTATTTTTTAGAAAAGGAAGAATACACTATTCTAGGTTGTGGCCTCTTTTATTCCACAAACTTGAAAGAATAATATCAGAAGGATGCTCAGAGGATACAGAATTATGCTATTACACACCTACAATTCAAAGCACACATACTCCAACAATGCAAACTGACTACAATGTGCTTAGCAAGAAAGGAAAGATTTGCACCCTGGGCAATATTATATGTAACTACCTAACTAAACAATATTTTCATTAGCACTGCATGACAAACCAGAATGAAAAGCAGCTATGTCTGTTGTCCAGCAAAGCCTTTGTTCTGTTTTTAAGTCCTGTGGCAAGTAACCCAATCTGTGTACTATTATCACCATTGCAAGTACAGAGGTGTTATTAATCCTTACTTTCATACAAATCTCTTCCCCACCTTTTCTACAGCTAAGATGGAAAATGCAGAGTGATATATGGCTGAAGTGACTCAGAATATTATTGTCACTTCATATATTTGGGGTTCTGACTTTTTTATTCTAAAGTAAACCTGATCTTTGATGACATCAAGTACATTAAACAGAAGTAGTAAGTTATAGTCAATTCTGTTATGGACAGACTTAACGTTAACATCCTCATACTGACTCCTGCATAGTTTATACCAATTTCCAAAGCTGATTTTAACACCATGGTGTTGTATACCATAACATCAAAATCTGTTCTCTAAGCTTACTTTCTTCATAATTAATTTTTTTTCCTTCCTCCTACAGCAGCTTTTCTGCTTAGTTTGTGGACAGAAACACTTACATGTTAGTATGCAGAAAAGAGTTCCAAAACTCTTTGGAGGCTCTATGAATCACAGCAACACAGGAATTAACACATTTGATTTGTGGTGGTACATTTCTAGTTATTCATGTTACTAGTTAAAGCCTAGATACTGCAAATCTCCAGTCTTCCAATTAGTCTTTTTAGCTATTGAAGCCAGTGAAATTTTTTGTATGGGTAGAGTCAATTTACATGAATCAAAATATTTGATATTGGCTTTTTAATTTTATTTGCTCTTTCAAACACTTACTTCAGTACAGCAATATTTAAGCATATCATTTCAAGACCCTGTATGGATTGAATCAGCTGACAATGCTATAAAGAAAAAATATTTCATATATCTTGAACACTGCCATTCATCTAAACTCACAAAACCAGAAGAGCTCTATAATTTCTGATTCAAAATTTACATGTTCTGATCCCATATTGGGGCTCGACAGGGGTTCCCAACATCCCCTCTTCTCTCCCCCTCCCCTTCTTTCCCACCACACACACCACTTCCCTCCCCTAACAAAAGTGAAACACAAAAGCTCCAGGACAGAAAATAAACAAGACAAGGCAGGCTCTTTGTCTAGCAAGGACAATTAGGAAGGAGGACCCTCCAATGTGTCACTGTAAACAATCCCTTGGGAACATCCTTTTTGTTCTTTAGGTGTTTTGAGGTCCCAGTCTTGCTCTGTCTTGTAAACATAGGAGTTATAAATTAAGTAGGAAAAAAGGATGTTACCCTCCCAGTTGTGCTGACAATAACAACAGAGAGCAGCACAAGCTGAAGCACCTCTAAAGGTGTGGAGCACTGTATTCCATGCTCATAAACACAAGACACTCTAACCCACATACTTACTTAGTACTTAGAAAACCTGGAACATTTGAAGTCTTAGCCTTCTTCTAACATATTAAATAAGGTCTTCCCATTTGCCTTACTAACAGCTGAGCTGACTTCTTAAATGTAGTTAAATGTTATTATTAATTATACAGAGAAATTTAAATTTTGCCACCTAGAGAATCTTTATATTTATGGCTTTGAGAAGAGAATTATCTGATTTCATCAGTTATTATCCACTAGCACAGTCTTCACATTCTATCTAGTGTTGCAGGTTTATTATATTGACCTCATTTCCACAGCCACTGCAATTTAACTTCTGTATTTATATTTCACAGGTATTTTCTATAATTTAAAAAATTACAGCTGCAGTATGAGAGCAGTAAGAATCACATAGTAAACTTTACATTCAGATGATCATCAGTGTTTCCAGTTTTAGGACTCAAGAGGAGACCACCTGAATAAAATCTGATTAAAGTGATAAAAATGGTAAGACAGAAAAATGAGGGGGAATAACAGGATTTTTATTATTGAAATCATGGAAATGTTTTCTTCTGAAATACCAAACATCAGAATTTCTTCAGCTGTGATCCACAGTGCTCTTGGAATTGTGTGCAGAAAGGGAACTTGCTAAAATATTGGCTTTTCCTCTGCCGCAAAAAAATAAAAGGAAGACAGATACTTCTGCCTAATATTGTCTTGATCATGTTGGCAATTACTCTGAAGGACTGCTGAGGTCAGGTAGAGAAAAAACTTGAGCACATGGCTCAGTAAAACATCTCCCCATTAAAGACAAATAGAAGATACAAACCTACTGTTTCTCATAATGGTTGAGGCAAGGAGGGAACAGGAAAGTCCAATCTGTGAATCTGGAAATTCAAGCTGAAAAGATCTGTAAGTCTGTAGAAACATGACTCAGTATGCAAGTACTGAGTATTAAAACTAAGGATAAGTAAAAAGGCAGTTTCTTCACATGAAATAAATTTTAGAAATTTAGCAGTTCACACCTTGTTGGTGTGTACCTGAAAATGAAGCTTCTCCCTCTACATATTTGTCACTTTCTCATAGCCATGATCCATTGGTTTTCTCTTCATTGTATACCGATTTTGGGAATTCTCAGTCCTTAGCTGTCTTAATCAGGGAAGCAAGCATTTTAAAAGCCACTTGGACATTAAGTAGCCAATATGAAAAGCTTCAAAACCATGATTCAAAACAGATGCCACCAAGAAAAGAAAGACAAGATTGAAACAAGAAATAATTCTAGATTCAGTATGAGAACCTGGCAGATCTTTACTGTGTGCATACATTCACACTCTGCCAAAATGCAGTGCTTGACCAGTAGAGATATCTCGTTGCAGCTGCTGAGGCACGGGCCATAGTCTGGTTTCATACCCAAAGGTGCTCTCAGGCAGCTTAGATGAAAGTATTTGGCCTCTAAGCCTAGAAATGAATACTGCCCAGAAGACACACTTCTGTGGCCTCATCTGTGGGCCACTGTTGGAGAACCTGTTCCTGTGGCTCATTTACTCCATGGAGATCAGCACATCTACTGTGGGCACAATTATTTAGGACAACCAATCTTTGCTGACAAAACAAAACCTAATTATTAACATTAATCTGCAAAAAATTTTAAAAATATATCTGCAATGGACATATAATTACCAAAATGAAATTAAAGGTATTAAGTAGTGACTCTTTCTGAGGGCTGAAGGTGAAGGATATGGAGCCTCAGCACTGTGCCCTGGATTCACTTCCCATGTCTCCCAGTTATAATGACAAGACATGACAGACAGAGAAAAGGAATAGTTTCCTTCAGCTGTAAATTCATCCAATCCGATCCAAAGAAGTCTGGTATTACAGTTTTGCTGGAATTTTCTTTCTGTGAAAACCACTCTTGCATGTGTTTCTGCCTGGCGGCAGAGTTTTGGGAAGAAAGATGATGACTCACAGCAGACTACAGTCTGCTAAAAGGTAAAGAATTTGGGTAAATGGTCCCTGAAGCTGGGGAGAAAATTGAAAGTAGGTCTTCTCCATCTGCAGTGAATACCCTGGTTACAATTACATCACAGGAATGAGAAGTAAGAATGATCTTTCAGTAACACTCTGTTTTAAATTGATCTGAGCAAGATCATTGCCAAGATACGCTCAAATTAAATCTACTGCACTAGATCCATAGGAGGTTTCAGAAGAACATGTGGATCCTAGCTAGACCCAGTTATTAAAGTAACACCAAACCACTTAATCCATTTCCTAAAATGATGGTATTTCTGTTTATGCACAGAAACGGGACTCAAGAAAACAGAGTAATTCTACAAGAGAAAATGCTGATGGCCACAGATTTCCAAATAGATTTTCACTCAGGAACTGAATTCCACCCAGGTGCAGCACTAGTCAGCAAAAGCTTTCTATGAACAAGTGCTAAATGACTTGAACATCACACCCAAGGAAGCTCTTGCTGGAGTACAAGATAGGACCAAGTAATCAATTATTGGGCTCAAAACTGGATTCTTTTTCCTCCGTGCAACAAGAAGGAGCATTTATGGGTGGCTCAAGTGTCCTCTGCAGTCAAGCTGCTTACTTATTCAGCACTGGAAGACATGCCATACACTGACATGGATTCTCCACTGCAGTTGTGTGTATTTGTCCAAGCAGAGCATGTTGGCTGATCAGAGAAGTAATTGGGATCTCAAAGTACCTGTCTTTCTCATGCTAAAACATTTTTAAATGGTTGAAGGGTTTTTTTTTTTTGAAATTAAATCTTTTGCCAACAATTTGTAAACATTTAGGAAGTTTCTGAGCACAATAAAATCATAAAATCCAGTTAGGCCCTTGAGAGACTCCCCTGCTTTATGCTGTGGGAACACAGGAATTAGCAGAGGATCTCACCATTTCCGCAGCACATGTGCTGTGGTTTCCACATAGTCCTTCCAAAGAAGATCTGAGAATCTGGTATTTTCTATCATTCATGAAAAAATCATTGTCAAAAGTCTGGAGTCATTTATCTCAGTAGATTCATCTCCATCTTGTCTCCCCTCTCATGATTAATCTTTCACATCTTTAAACAAATCAGTTGATTTTGGATACAAATTTATCCCAATTCCATTGCTCATAGCAAATCTGAATATAAGTCAGGCTTGCCTGTCTCAATATCTCTGTCATGGTAGAAGAAGAAAGGACAAAAGAAGTCTGCAGGGAAAATTCAAAAAAGTGCTGGAGGAAAATAGAAAGAACCATGGTGTATATATTAGATCTGATCTTTTACTTACAATAACAGACATGATCCAGAGTTCAACAGCACACCTGGATCTAAATAGACAAAAGCAATCTGGGTTGTTCTGCTCTGTGATTTTAATTCAGGTTCAACACTTGTTCTGAGAATTAATCTCATTAAGATGAGATTAGCAGCTAATTGTATCAAAAAATTGCCAAATATTTTCAAAGGCAGTAGTAAATCCTTGGTATGGATTATTTGGTAGAACCACAGAGGAAGTATTGTCTGAGTTTTCATAGATGAATTCTTTATGAAGAAGGATATGGCAGTACTTAATCACCAGTTGTGTATTTTGGGTTGCCAGATTCATTTTTCTGTCCTGCTGTAACTCAGATGTGTTGAGCCTGGTTTTCCCCAGAGGAATCTTGACACTGCCAGGTTCCAGTGTCTTATCTCTTACTATGAACTTACCCCTGCAACTGATGAAGCTTGGCTAAATTCTGTTCTTAAATTCATTCCCCCAGCAGTCTCTGAAGACTAGTCCACAACATTATGAACATTATAATGGAGACTATCAATGTAAGGAAAGGTGAATTTCATCAATTACATTGCGTTTGTCTTATACACTTAGTTATAAGTCACTACATTCCTGAAAAATTAAATATATTTAAACCTTTCCTGAAAAGTTTGAACACAGTGTTACTCACCAGCTTCATCATGTTCACAGGTCAGCAGCAAGCCCTGTCTTCCTGTGTGGTTATGAACACAAGGACTGATTTTTTCAGTGCTGAGGAACAATAAATATTACCATGTACCGAAAAACTGTCCCCACAAACACACACTCCCCATAATTAGTAATTCTAAAATGTTGCAACCGAAAAAAGGTAAAAATAAGAATAAGCGGGCTGAGGCAATGATGACACAGCAGCAACTGGGAGATGAAGCACCATCGTCAGTCAGCACGCTGATTTCCTGGGCACTGCTTGGTGCTCCACAGCAGAAGAGGAGCTGCTGTGAAGACACGGTGTGCTGTGGGCACAGCACAGAGGGAAGGCTCAGGGGCTGACAGGAACCTTCACTGGCAGATAGTGAAGGCCTGATGAGGTCACTGCAGGTTAAGCTGTTGTGGTGAACTGTGGGGACTGTCCACTGCTCAGGAGTTCAGTCTATGGGCTGCAAAACTGATTCCTGAGGGGAATGGAGTGGAAAGAGCAAACTGACTGCTGAGGATGTTGCACTTGTTTGTACACACCCCTCCTTTCCCTGCCTTCTCTGCAATGCCAGCTTAGCTGTGGGAAACAGGGAAACAAGTCTACTTTAAAATGGGATCTGGGGTCAACCAGAGTATCATTTTAAAGGCACCCAGGAAATGTGCTCTGTCCCCTACAGGTCCTAGTGCTAATGTCTCTGGAGATTTAATGTGAATCTTGCATTATTTCAGTGTTTCAGTGTGACTAAAATGAAATACATTGGAAAGCTTCATTTTGTGGGGGGAAAAAAAAAGAAAAAAAAAAAAATCTGAGATTTGGACTTGTTTCAATTTGGAGTGACTCCATATGTTAGGTTCTTGGAATTTCCTGTAGGAAATACCATTTTTCAACCAGAGGGTAAGACGAGGCTCATTGGCAGCAGAGCATGAAAGAGCCTCTGTGTCACCATCTTTGTTTTAGTTATTCTTCAGACAAATTGAAGTTTGCCAGGACTGTAAGTAAGAAGACCCATTTATTTCATACAAACCACAGACTTCCAGGTGTTGTGGCTTTCAGTCATTACCAATCTTTCTATTTACAAAGGCAAGAGGCAATCTCTAGTATACTTCAATCTATCTCATGTACAGCTCCACAAAATTCTCACAGATAAACCTGAAAAGACTATATTTTCTGTGTTTCTTTATTCCTTAAAAGCAGAATAGTTGCTTTTCAGTTTGGTCAAACCTTAGAATTGATTCACAGACAAATTGAGATTATTCCAAGAATGCCAAGTAATCACAAAGGTCATTTAATAGATTCATGAGCAGTTTCTAAGTAAATGGGAAGTCTTTATTTAGCATTAACCTAACCCAGGATGATGCTAGTGACAGGTTGCATTCTTGAGATCCTTTGGGAGGAAGGCACTAAGCAACTGGAACAATTATATGCAGTAGAAATGTGTGCTTTACACATAGATTGGCAGATACTGTACTCTCATATCTGAATATATTTCTGCATACTGGTTCAGCTCATAATTTATTATGAACATTTTTTATTTTTTCTTGCTAGCATATGTCTGCTTTTATCTCATCCATTACTGGCACATGTATCCTCACAACATTATACCACAGCGGCCATTTTAGTGTAACAGATGGGCAAGAGGATTATTTGTCTTGATACTTCATTCAGAAACCACGTTTTGTTTACATTTTGTATTGACATTAAAAAGTTTTACAACCAATAGGGGTTTTCTTTTGAGTTAGTTTCATTTTATTTTATTTTTTACTGATCCAAAAAGGCATACTCTTTTTTTTTCCACTTCAAGACAGAATGATAGCACTGCCTGGGGGTTACCCATAGCAGTAAGCTAACTTCTAACACAAATCAAACACAAAGACTGATGAAGAAGAGATGCAAAATTACTACTGTAACATTGGAAATAAAACTTAACCATGAGATTCAAAGGTTGCCTGCTTGATAATACAACAGGAAAGAAGAAAACCCTATTATGAAAAAAAGCTATTGAAAATATTCAAAGCCAAGGAAAGAAAAAAAAAAAGCCAACTTGTCACAAACCAAAATGGATTTTTCAGATTTATCAGATACTTTTTTTCCCAAATTTTATACCAGAATCAAACAAGCAGACAAAGCAGGGAATAGTTTACTGCTTTGGGGAGGATTGTATAGTTTAGGGTATGGGGCTTCTGACTGCATGTGATCTGTGTATGTGTGATCTGTCTCCTTTCCTTCCTTTATAGCACTGAAAGTTTATGCTTCAGGTATGGACGACCTGATGATCAGGCAAATTCTTCTCATGGTGAGCAGAGCTATTGTCCCTCTTCATTGAAGGTAGGACCTTCTTCGCCCTTGCCTTGTTCATGTTTTCCCACTTTTAGCAACCCCTGAACAGTAATAAAGCAAGATTACAGCGCTTAACAAGGATCTGCAAAAAGAGGTCCGTATTCCTGGAGTCTGCAGTCTTCAGTGAACACATAAATCACAGTAAAGTTTTGCTGCCCAAGTAACAGTATGGCTGGAATGCAGCACTGGGGGATTGATATCCCTTAGGTTAAACAACTGACACTAATTGAAAGGGCAAAATCTGAACTGAGATGCGAAATATGTATCAGAAACCTCTGATTTGGGGGTCAGATCTGCCAAATTTTCAACTTTTCGTACTGGGACTGAAATCAGAAGTGTTATTAAGTCTGATCTTGGGTGGTCACAGCAATCTCTATGTAACTGAAACTTACACCCTGCTTTGAGTTCGTTCAGTTCATGAAAATATCAAGACTGACATCATTGAGAAGTACACTGGAAAATCATTCACTGATAAATGAAATAGTTCCCATTAACAATGAAACAGTAAATTCGGGTTCAGATGCCCATCAGAAGAATTTTAGTAGCATCTAAAAAACCTAAAAACCTCTGTGTGGAGAATTTAACCCTACATTTATAGATACATAAAGTGCTTCCCCATAAAATTAAACATAAACTAAGACTGGAAACATGTTAACCTGTACTTTGCATTGCATCATTCCTTCCAAAAGAGAAACAAAATATACTTGATTTTTCTCTGTTTTCTTATACAGAACAGCTGAACTAGAGAGCAGAAAAAAAACAAAACACTTGCATTTATAAATTATACAAAGATTTTTCTTTGTGGAAAGTTTCCAACATTCATCTCACAGAGCTCTACTATCTGGAAAATTTGTTTAAAAATATGATAAAGCAGCTAAGTAGGCTGCAGTTTCATTTTCCTAGTGATATAACAAATTTTAAAAACTCTCAAAATTTTTACGTTTTCCCTCATTTCATTTGTTTAATTTTAGGTCTTTAATAGGCATCAAAACAAAGATGTTAGTATTTGTATTAGTAAACTTTTTAATGTTGCTATTCCCCTGACATTCCAATTACTTCTAGAAAGTTTGGGTTATCTAAAATGTTTCTGTTTGATTCATCTCCTCCCCCAACCTTTTCTGATTTTCTGGATTTCCTGGTTATTCAACTGAGCACAAATTGCTGTTCATACAGATGCACTGCCATGATTTCTGATTTGCAGGCTGTCACTCCCATTAATAACCTACTAGGCTGTCATGCTGTCATTCCTTGTTGCTGCAACGATTTGTTTCAAACATAGGGGCTGATTCATGAAGAATAAAAAAAGCAGTTGTCCTGTTTTACAGGAACCTCAAAATATTTATGCAGAAAATGTGTGAAAAGCACACACACCATTTTTATCCCGAAGTATGTGATTGCTAAATACTCAACTTGTTTTCCTGTGAGAAAAGAGAAAGAATATAGACTCCACTCATTTTTTTTCTATATGAAAACATAATGCCTTTAATAAAATTTTCTGCTGGTAAAATATTTGAAGTTCAGTTCCAGAACTACGATATGATAAATCCCCAGGATGATGCAATGGCTTAAAAACTGATATCAGAGCTGATTTTAGGGATTTTCTTTTTTCATTTCTCACCTTGCCTTTCCCAAAAATATTAATGGCAGCTATATTAGCAACAAGAAATAAAAGTATATCAGTGCCCTCCAGTCTATTTTTTTTCTTTCCTCGTTTAGAAACACTTGACCAAATTTCACTCTTGATGACACAGGTGCAGCTTTGTTGCCTCTTACAGGCTTGTGCTTTTGGAAAAGACGAAACAACATGACCCATTGGACTCACTACCCTAAGCTTCAATACTAAGCTTCAATATCCCTCTATAATGTTGGACTGGGAATGATCAGATAATTTTCAGGATGAGAAAATGCCGCTGATGAATAAACCAGCACATGCATCCCCACAAAGCAGAGAATGAACTGGGACTGAACCAAAACCTGCAGAGGTTTTGACCCATTGGCAGGTGTCCAGGGACTCCCCTGTCCCTGTGGGTTGGAGGCAGACAGCTCTTTGACAGGTGATGCTGGTGACTGTGGGGGAGCAGGGCACGTCTCCTGCTCTCTGCCTTCTCCCCCGAGCGCTTCCCAGCGCATCATGGGCATCACACTGGGATGTCTGTCTCTGTGGCAGTGGGGCAGGCCAGCCAGCCCCCTCTTGAAATGCCTTGTCCCAGCATTTGCCATTCAGCTCACATAACCGCAGCGCTTCAAGGAGATGGAGGTGCCAGGAGTTGAGATCCTGCACTTTTTCTACTGCCAAGGCCCGACAGTTGGCACATCTCCCAAAGAAACAGGCAGAAGAAGATTTCTGAAGAAGGAAAAGAAATAGGAGAACAACACAGGATGCTGATGTAAATCAAAACTGGGAGAGAAGATGAATGTGGAGGCTGTTTGGATCTCAGCTGCAGTTCTGGCTCCTGGTTTCCCATTTTTCCCCTGTCATCCCTGAGTTGCTTCTCTGCACCCCAGACCTGCACTGTTCGTGCTGTGCAAAAGTTTCTGCTCCCCTTCTCACTAGGCAGACTGCTCCTAGTGCTGCCTACATGGCAGTTAGTGAGTGAACTACTCTAAAATAACTATGTAAAATTCTTAAATCATTAGGCTCATTTCGTACATCATAATTTAAACCAATATTTTAAAGAGGTAGTCTCCCAGTTACTGCATTATTATCTTCCAAAAGGCTTACACATTAACCCGCTCAAAAATTTGTCCTTGCCAAACAGTATCAGCAGCCAGTCCCAAACCTGCCAATGCCATAGTATTTTCTAAATTGATGCTTAATTAATGAAGTATGATAGCAACAAGTTCTCTCTCTCCTTTTTTAATTTGATCTCCATGGCATTAGAGGATCCTAAAGCTTCCACTAGGCATATATTCTTACCATTTCCTTGTCAGAGGAAATGTATATTCATTTCAGACTTGTGGAGGCAATTACAGTAGCCACCAGTTGCCTACAGCAGCTAATCAAAGTGATAACCTGCAAGTTCTCAACTCCCCATGAGACAGCCCACTTGCCTCCAGCTGATGAATGCCAAAAGAGCAGCATGGGCCTACCAGTAATGACACCGTCATCTAAGGCAAGTTTTTAACTAACCCACGGTTTTATAAAGACTCTATTAATGTCTCATAAAAAGAGGTCTAGATAAAACACTCTAATAAGAATTTTTTTAAAGGGAAATACCAGTGCTGATGTAAATGTCCATTCTAAAATACTAAGCTGGTATTTGCCTGCTTGTGACCTTTGCACTTCTCATGTTCTGAAAAGGGATGAAGCCTTCCCTGAGCATTTTCAAGCGTGTGACTAACCTCTGACTGATGTGCTATCCTGTCCTTGCCCACGTCTAGCCACACAGTCAGGCAGGGGCTTCATCTTAAACAAATGCACAACTCCACCAGTTTCAAAAGGGGCTTAAATTTAAATGTATAGAAGCACCATAGGAAAGTGGGTTATAATGTCGCTGGAAAGTAGTATTCCAGATTTTTAATTTAGGCTTTAATTGATGTTGCCTACAACTGCAATAAACAAAACAAATTTTAGAAGTAGAAGAAAAGAGCATTTATAAATAGCTCACAATTAATTGCTAGCAGAAGGGATTCACCACATTCATAGGAAACATTTAGATTCTTCTGCATGACCAGTCCCTTGTTTTTGCTGGAATTTCATTATTTACAACATAGGCATACTTGGCAACAATATGACCCCCTCCACAATCTGCCACTCTATTAGTGAGAAAAGCAGTATTAAAGATACACATTATATTTTTGCTGTATTCCATCAGTGAATTTCTGAGAGGTCAGTGTATAGAAATTTAAAGTAAAGAGAATTAAAAGACTTGAAGCCTTTTCTCTGATCTTTACTTCTTTCAAAGTGACAGGCTTTGCAACCAAACAAAACCACGATTTTGTGGTCCCATTAAGATTCTCTAAAAAAACAATTTAAAAAAGTCACAGAAACTCATTCCTCCTGAAATATAAAAGCTCCCCAAATGAAGAAATTCGCTGTGGCTGTGCTGTTACTTTACTCGAGTTCTTAAATATGGGATTTCTCTTTAAGGCTTCTGGCCAGGTTTTGACATTGAATTTCGGGATATTCTAATTAGCGGTGGTCCCAAAGGAGGCGTTCCTGGCTTCTTCCCTGCATAGTTGGGAGTCCTGAAGGACTCCAGGCTGCAGGCTGAAAAGAGAGTGGGTTAGGTTTGTACATTTCCTACTCATGTCGCTATCATCATCCAGGGAATGGACTTCTGCTCGACTATTTCCTAGTCTTGTTAAAAAGTCTGTGAGCTTTTAAATGTTGTAGTTTCCAGTTTTTAGGACTGTCACCACCTGCAGTGGTCATTCTGTGCTTTGAAAGACACACATCATCATGCTATCATTATTTCTTGCTTGCATTAGCACTCAAAGGGCCTGAACAAGGCCAGCCCAGGACTTGGAAACCTCCTCTGTCTTAAAGGAACAGGTGATGAACACGATGGGAGCTAAGGCTGTGCACAGCTTGAAGATCACACCAACTCAGGCATGTAAGCAACACCAACCTTTTTCTCCATAACAAATGTGAGGACAAATAATTCATCTTAATTTGAAAAATCAAGATTAAAAAATCTTCCAGCACTCTGAACAGTGCTAAGACAGCAGGTATTCCTCCAGGGCCAACCTGCTCCCTCAGCTCTTCTCCAGCCCCAGGGAGGCAAAACCAGTGGTGAGGGCACAAGCAATAAGCTCAGGCTCTGCATTCGGGTCATGAGCAAAGCTTTTGACACCATCTCTCACAGTATTCTTCTGGACAAAATATCCAGCACATAGTTGGATAAATGCATCATGTGATGGGTGAGCAAAAGGCTCACAGGTCAGGCACAAAGGGTTTCAGTGAATGGGTGACATCAGACTGGGGATTTGTCACTCATGGGGCTCCACAGGGCTCAATTCTCAGCCCTGTGCTCCTTAATATCTTCAATAATGACTCAGAGACATGACTGAAGGAATGATAAGTAAGTTTACTGATGACACAAAACTGGGAGGAACTGTTGACTTCTTGAGAACAAAGAGACCTAGACAAATCAGAGGACTAGACAATCGCCAGCCATGTGAAATTTAGCAAGGCCAAGTGCTGGATTCTGCACCTGTGACAGGGAAACCCTGGATGTATGGACAGACTGCGGAATGAGAGGAGGGAGAGCAGAGCCATGGAAAGGCACCTGGGGGTTCTGGTCAGTGGCAAGTTGAACGTGAGCCAGCAGTGCCCTGGCAGCCAGGAAGGTCAGCCCTGTCCTGGGGTTCATCAGGCACAGCAGCACAGCCAGGTAAGGGAGGGGATTGTCCCGCTCTGCTCTGCACTGGGGTGGCCTCACCTCCAGTGCTGTGTGTGGATTTGGGTGCCACAATATAAAAAAGATATTAAGCCATAAGAAAGCATCGAAAGGAGGGCCAGGAGGATTTTGAAAGTTCCTGAAGTGAAGCCAAATGAAGAGCAACTGAAGTCATCTGGTTTGTTTAGTCTGGAGAAGAGATGGAGGGGAGACCTCATTTGGACAATGCTTTCAGCTACATGTTGTGGTTCTTGGGGTGTCCTGCACAGGAACAGGATTTGGACTTGATGATCCTGATGGGTCCCTTCCAACTCAGTATATTCTATGGTTCTATGAAGATTTCCTGGCTCCAGGGCTGCTCTGCTTGCTGAAACACTCATGAAGAGGCTCTGTTTGAGACATAAGCAGTATATAACTGATACTGTAATGTTGGATATTTCACTCTTCCTAAGAGATTACTAGGAATCATGAACTGAAGCCAGGTATGTTGGTTGAAATTAAATTACAAACCCTTTAATTAATAGATAGCAGATATCCTTACAGGAACAAATATGTATTACACATGTATGCAGCTTTTCACCAATGGCCCCTGGTACACCAGCCATTTCTGAAGCTCAGACACTCTTTGATTTTCCTGCTCTCAGAGTTAGATAGAACTTGTTTTGTGGGGTTATGATGGGCCTGGCTATGAGTTCCTGTTTAGTGAGAGAGGCATCTTGTGAGTGAACCCACTTCATGAGATAACAAGACAAGGTTTAGTTGTCTTTTCATTTCATTATGTGCTGTGCTCAGCTCTCCTGAGTCTTATCTCAGTACTTTTTTCCAAATTTCTTCATCTTCAACCTCAGATTTTTTCCTGTTTCTCCATTTTCCACCAATTTTGAATACAATTAAAACACAGTGGGAAAAAATCATACAGAAATAGGCTTTTTTTTTTCCTCAGAAATACCGCTTGTCACGGGACAGTCAGCATGAAGGATTTTCTGATGCTTTTGAAAGTGAAAACACATTTCAAAAACTTTTCCTCTTCTCAGAACAATGTGCTATAGCTTGGAGGAAAATCTGGCTAGTTTGGGGAAAGAATCTTAGAGCTGCTCAGAAAGAGGGACATTTCTGTGAAGATCTTAACATTTCGGTTTTTGCATTTCAAACTTCAGCAAAACAAACACAAACAAAGACTCAGAACTGCATACTTCAAAATGCTTTGATTCACCTTTTGAGGTACTGGTTAGCTGAATTCTACCTGCAGGAACCAACTCACTTATAAACATTTTACATGAAATGTAAGAATGTTGTAGCATCAGAGTTGTAAGACAAATCTGAAGACAATTTAGAAGCTAGAGAAGCAGAATTTGACCTGTGTAATCTCTCTTAGAAATAATGATGCCAAGGAATGGTTTTCCTTCCTTGGAGACAGAAATACCTTTTGCAAACTGCATTCATTTGATATGAGACACTGAGAGACAATAACTAAAATAGTTCTCACATTTATAGTTCTACAGGCAGTTCTCAGAAACAAGTTTAGATTTTCTCACTTTAGAAAGTATGCAATAATATAATGACCCTCTGTATTTCAGATATTATTGAAATAAGGTGGTGTTCTTAAAGTCTAATTTCATTTTCCTCCAATAGCGCAAGGAGATGACACCCAGCAGATTATACTAGCTGTCAACCTTACACAACCATATCTGTAGACTTCAGACAATTATCTGTAATCAATAGCTGTAGCATCATGGTGATAAAATTATAGTACTTACATATAATTACACTTACATTCAAATATAACCAGTTCCATTCAGAGCATATGTCAATGGAGTAAATCATGGTAAGTCTGTAATTCTCAAAAGAGAGGAGGGAAGGTCAGATCCATGTTTTCTAAGAAATTTAGTTCAGAAAGAACTTTCCTTTTCAGTTAACTTTCTAATGTTATTTTAGATCTTAAAAGAAACTTTTCTGGGTAAAGCCTTTGCAGAGGTAACCTTATTAATCCTACACATACAACTCTTTATTTTTTTACTAAATAAATTTCTCACAATTATGTGCATATGAACAAGCATAAATTTATCACATGCTGATTTTGTTACTTAAAATCAGAAATTAGTGGACACTCTTGAATTCACAATTGCTTGTAAATCCACCAAGATGAATTTTTCATGTCAGTATAAAAATAGGCCTTTATTATATCTTTCATTTTGTGCTTTCTCCATTCAGTTTCAAAACCATCTCTGTGTTCCGTTTCTGTTCTCCTTCTATTCTTTCATTTCCTGGTCCTCTATTCATTCTGTGTTTCTCCTTTATTTCTTTCTCCTTCTACTACTTTTGATTCTTAGCATTGATCCTGGAGATAGAATTCTGTGCTGATAAGGTGTTTATATTTGTTTAAAAAGACTTCTGCACTATTACTTCCCCCTGTATAAAGATGTTTTAATACCTTGTTTGTGTTACAGACCCTGATTTCAGTAATTACAGGTCTTTTCCCTACATAACAATTCCTAGTCCCCCTGATGTTAGGAAAGGGAGAAAAGGAGACCTTTAAAAAAATCCTAATATGCAGATCTCTGGACATGTTTCCAACAAGTCACCACTCATGTTTAAGAACATTAAAAACCAGATCTGTGCAAGCAGCAACAGGTAGGAAATGAACGGTATTGTGGAAGGACTGTCAGGATCAGTCCTTCTTCTTTTTGATTTACATGTGCAGGCTTGCTGCTAAGAATATCTCCTCTTCCTGGAAGAAGTACCTTTCTCAAAAAGTGCAGTATTTATGGTGAAAGTTTCAGAATTTTACAGTTTTCTTTATAAATAATAATGCTTAATCATATCATTATACACAGAAATACGTAGCCTTTCCTAGCCAGCACCACCTGCAGCTGAGAAGAGTAAAGATGTGAACGTTGATGGGGAAGCTGTTTTGGGTATGCCTATGAAGAATTCAGGTCTGTTGTTCCTAGTGGCATTTCTGAGTCAGTTTTAAACCAGATGCCTTAGTCCTGCCAGCAGCACAAAGGCTTCTCTCATGACCTTTGCAACCTGTACAGGACTTGGTGCTGCAAATGTGGCAGTAGGGGCAGGACACAGGACAGCAGAGGCTCCAGGCAGACTGCATCCCTGGGTACTCCCTGTGGGTCCCAAGGGCTTAGAAGGAGGATGTTTTTGTCCTGGAGAGTACAAGAACAGAAGACAGGGAGAGACAGCTCACCTGTGGCATGCTTCCGAAACTCTTCTTGCCAATTGTCCTGATCCTCACTGAGAAAACCAACCCTGACCTGACCCAGGAGTGAGGGTCACTGCCATTATTCCTGTGTCAAATTTCAGGTGGTTAACATCAAATCTTCAGTATTTCCCAAAGCTGCAGCACTAAGCTACTATCAAAGTGAGTTTAGGCACTTAATGCCTACAAAAGGAATATTTTGGACAAAGATTCCTTTTGGGAAGATAGGTCATGTCCTAAAAGCCAAGGGTACTCAGGAGATGGTCAACACCTCTTAGAATATGGCCTTTAACTCCTCAGGTTCTAGCTGAAGATGTAATGTGCAGCCAGACAAAAAAATAGAGCTGTCAGAACCTGAAAAATCTGATTTATGAGAGATTTTTAATTTTCTTTTTTCTTTACTCTCTTTTTCACTAACTAGAGGTAAAACCAAGGCAATCATACCATAATTATAGCTTTGATCAGTTCTCTGCTGAAGACAAAAATGGTTCTATATAGGTCACTTTCTGATATCTAAGAGTGTCAAAAGAGATTTATATGACAATAATATCAATCTAAAATCACCTATGGCATGCACACACAAAAACTTCAACTATTTAAGGTGTTGTCACTAATCAGTTATTACATATTTCCCTATGAACTATTCATAAATTATGTTTATTGTCTAATAATTAGTAGTACTAACAGTGTATAATATCAATAAGGTCATTAAATATGTAAACAATAAATGATAGCAATATTAATGCCACTAAGTAGCAATGCTTGACAGCATCATGCATATTCAGTCAGCCTCTGACTATATTTCTCTGCATTTTGACAGCCAAACATGGAATTGTGCCAATCACTGGTTTAATGAACATCAAGATGAGTGCAGAAGTTGAAAAGTTAGCAGTTAGTTAGCAGTTGGTTAAAAGAAAAAAAGAAAAGCTAACAAAATAAGTGTGTCCTAATTCTTTCATAATTAATTTGTGGACTTTTTGGATCCTTTTTTTCACCACATCTGTTCTACATACTCATCCCCTTTTCCTGAACAAGCAGGGATACTAAACTTCTTTGCTGTATCACCCTAACTGGTGATAGCTAGTTTGCTATGAGAGCTGGAATGATAGATTTGACCTCTAGATTATATAAGGATAAATCAAAGACACAAAATCAAAAAGTAAGTAGATTGGATGTTTTAATACTTTTTTATTTCCTAAGTTCCTTTGGAGAGGGTCAGATGGGTTTTTTTGTTTTTCTAATGGGTGCTCTACACTCTGCACAGATTTGCTATCTGCCAAAACTGGCTGGCACTACTGAAGAGGCTGAGTAAGGACTGAAGGAAAACAAATGATTTGCAAACCAATGGAAACCTTGCCGAAGTTTTGCATTAGGTGTTATATTGTCTTTACCTCTTCAGGTAAAGAGAGTATATAAAGATGCCTTTATACTTACAGATCGATATGAAGTGTTTCATTTTCCTTGTCTCTCCATCTTAGAAGACTAGAAATCTGCTCGAAAATGAAAATGGAAACTATTTGTCAAAGAAAGGACAACATTGCCTTTTGCCATAACTAGGATGGCACATGGAGAGGTACTATGCACCCCTTAAAAATTGGGATGTGATTGTGAAGTATACTGGCCATTTAAAGCTGTGTTGACTTATCCCTTTATTCCAGAACTAAAGAGCAAACCCAGGGGGAGATTGTCTTTTTCCAGGCTTTTCTTCCCATGTGTCACAAACTGATGACCATTGTCCATTCAGGCCTCATTGCTGCAGTACTAGGAGTTCTGCCCTGTTATAGGTCAGCTCCTCCATAAAAATTAGCCCCACATGGATTGTCCTAAATTCCACCACCATGGCAGGTGCTAGGAGGGTTTTTGGTTACCTGACAATTAAAATTTCCAAGAACTTGAGTAGCTTGGGAGCTTTTAGGTCAAATCCAGCAACATGTAATGCAAAAGCAAAAATAAACACCCTTTAGCTGTTCTGCACCCAGGCTGCTTGTGACGCTTTGCTGGACACAGATGAACTCCATTCAACAGCATTAACTGCATCTCAAAAAATCTTTGATGTCATTCTGGTCTCTTTAACAAGAGAGGTGTGTATAGCCATTCTTGTCCATGATGACAGTATCAATGCCATATCTGATGGGTTCAGCTAAGATTGTCTTCAGCTGTGTTACTATCCCAGGAAAAATAATGTATGCTCCTTGGTCCTACAATGGATAAATGTCCACACAGCATAAAAACTGCTACTCCAGGCCTGTCCCCTGATACTGCCAGGAGAGGCTTACTGCTGTCTTACCCAGGCCATGTAATTTGAAATCCACCATGATAAGATGACTGGTGATCCCAGTGGAGAGCAAACTGACCATGAGCCAGCAATACACCTCTGCAGCAGAGAAGGCCAAGAGCATCCTGGGATGAAGTACAGGGAGTGCTGCCAGCAGGTCAAAAATGGTGAGCCTTCCCCTCTGCTCAGCACTAGAGAGACACACTGGAATTCTTTGTCTAGCTCTAGGATTCCTAGATCAAGGGAGACATGGATACCCAATGGAAAGGAGTGAAAAAGATGGAGCCAGACTGTTACTGGTGGTACCCAATGACAGGATAAAAGGCGATGGGCATAAATTTAATTATTGGGAATTCAATATGAATGCAAGAAAATGCTTTTGTACAGTGAGGATGGTAAAACCTTGGCAGAGTTTGTCTGAACAGGTAGTGGAGTATCCATTCTTGAAGATATTCAAAGACCTACGGGACTTGGTCCTGGGCAACTTGTGCTTGAGGTCCATTCTTGAGCAAAGGGGTTAATCTAGATAAGATCAGAGGTCCTTTCCCGCCCAACAATCCTGTGATTCTCTGAAGACCCTCAGGTTGAAGAAGAAATTGAATTTGAGGTTATGTCTGGTCCAAGTATGCCAACTACCAGGCACAGTATATTAAGTAAAATGTTGTACTGCTGAAAAAGCTTGTTTCACAGAATTTCACAGAATAAGCTGGCTTGGAAGAGACCCACAAGGATCATCAAGTCCAAAGCCTGGCCCTGCACAGGACAGCTCCAAGAGTCACACCATGTCCCTGAGAGTATTGTGCAAATGCTTCTTAAACTCTGGCAGGCTGGTGCTCTGACCTGTTCCAGTGCCCAGACACCCTCTGGGTGAGGAAATTTTTGCTAATATCCAAACTAAAGCTCTCCTGATGAATCTTCAAGCCATTGCTTCAGGTCCTGTCACTGGTGACCACAGAGCGGAGATCAGTCCCTGCCCCTCCTCCTCCCCTCACCAGGAAGCTTCAGACTGCAGAGAGGCCTCCCCTCAGTCTCCTCCAGGCTGAATAGACCAAATGACCTCAGCTGCTCCTCATACAGCTTCCCCTCAAGGCCCTTCACCCTCTGTGTTGCCCTCTTTTGGACACTCTCTAATGGCTTTAATGTAATTTTTATATTGTGGCACCCAAAAGTGCCCCCAGTACTCGAGGTGAGGCTGTTCCAGTGCAGAGCAGAGCAGAACAATCCCCTCCCTTGCCTGGCTGTGATGCTGTGCCTGATGCCCCCCCAGGACAGGGCTGGCCCTCCTGGCTGCCAGGGCACTGCTGACTCACATTCAACCTGCCATCAACCAGGACCCCCGGGTCCTTTTCTACTGCTTTCCAGTATCTCCTTCCCCAGTCTGTGTGTACATCCAGGATTGACCCATCCCAGGGGCAGAAGGTGGCACTTTCCCTTGTTGAACTTCATATGGTTGGTATATACTGGAGGCTGAAGAGGAAACACTTCCCAGTGTCCATGCCTTATTGGACTCTTTGCATTTCCTAATATTCTTCCCAAGGTACTTATCTTTCCTGTACACCATGGCTACTCTTGTAGATCCCATTCTAAGGTCTTGGTCCTCTCACATTATTGTTGGAGTGAATCTGCATATCCATCTCAAGGCTATGGATCCCCTAGGTAGCTGGACCTCTGAATTATAGAATTTCATTCAGGAAATTGTTCAGTTTGCTATAAAATACCCATATGCATTTGGTAATTTTGCTCCTTCAAAACACATGAACATAACAGTAAATCCTGATAATGCAAAATCCAGCTACTGCTTGGAGGACAAACTAAGGCTTTCACACCAGATACTTCATATTTTCTCATCAGCATTCATCTGTTCTTGGCAGCCAGAACTGACCAATGCACCAGAAATACTTCACATGATAATAAGCAGCACTATCAGGTGGCAGGCACACCTGAGCTATCCAAGGTTATGGATTAGGCTTCAAATATTTGAGCTTGATTTTTCTGCTGATAGAAGGCATCTTGAAATCATTTTTTTCATTTTTTCAATAGAGAATACAAATACAAGACCATTGCTCCAAAGAATACCTAGAAACACTACAACTGAAATTGTTCGGGAACATTTTTCTCAATGAGGTATATCAAAGTGCTACAGTGCAGGTGAGAACAATTATTAGATCCAACCCAAATAACACCATATCCTTTCTGAAGACTTGACTCTTGAATGACTTAAATAAAATTCACTCATCCTTTATCTCTTCCTTAAAACTGGCTGTTCACACATTTCCTTAAGGATGCTTCCTAGCTACAGGCTATTTAACAAATACTGTTTATCACCCCATCTCAGGACCTCCTTGCTCCTTTTAAGGATGCTTGTGTTACAACAGGTGAGCTGCAAGACACACTCCATCCATTCTTTATTCTTGAACTATAAACTTTGGTAGAGTGTAGGGACAGTTTTAGGTCCCCAGCAAAGTGATTTCATATCTTTTAGATTAAAATTTTCAAGCACATTCTCTTTTTTTTCCTGTTCCAGTATAATTTTCTTTGTAGAACACTTGAAACAATATTTATTATTTTCCTTTCTCTTACTTTTCAATTTCATAATTTTGTCCTTTTTTTCTTTTTGGTTGCAGGCACTCTCATCTCTTTTGGGCCTCTCTGCTTGTCAGACTCTCACTTTCAATACAGAATCCTCCTCCATTCTCTCACTTGAAATATGAAGCTAGAGGTTTAACATAAGGATCTTTGAAAGTGCTGGGCACCCTCTAACAGAGAGTGATAGATCTTCCCTGGTTTCTGCTGGAGTTG
Organism: Prinia subflava; assembly: GCF_021018805.1. Taxonomy (NCBI): domain Eukaryota; kingdom Metazoa; phylum Chordata; class Aves; order Passeriformes; family Cisticolidae; genus Prinia; species Prinia subflava. The sequence goes on from NC_086247.1 coordinate 59,325,625, forward strand.
AATTTCCTTGGCACCTTCTATCGTGCCTGTATACTTAGGGCTCTTCCATTTTGGAGAGCAGCCTTCACTACCTTTCAACACTTCTGTTTCTGAGGACTGTCTTTCATGCAGTTCCCATTGCTCTCTTTCAGTCTGCTTAAAATGCTATCTTTAGCTGTCTTCAGTTTTAGAAGACTCCAATTTTGTTTGGAAAACTAAATCAGACTTTAGCAGTAAAGCTATACACGAGCACACATTCATGCATTTGATATTCCAGGCTGCAACAGAAATGCGTCTCAGTTTCTCACTGTCGTGATTGCTTCCACCTAACTGGGGTTAAAACAGTCCTGTGACTAGGAAGCAGAGATTCTGCCTTGTCGTGCAACAAAATCCCAATAGTGCTGATTAAAATAACCCAGCTGCATTGCTTGCTTTTTCACCCCACATCCCTGGCTTGAAAGCCAAAATGTTCTGATCTTGAATTCCATGCTCATTTCTAGAATAGTATCAGTATGAGAGGAGGGCCATGGAAATAAGCTCTTTCCTTACAGCTGATGAATAGAGGGCATAATTAAGGACTGTAGGCCAAATCCTCAACCAAGGTAATTCACAATGATCTACTTCACCTGCATATCTGGTTCACAACACAATTGCTGTTGTTAACATCTTAAATCACTGCCAACCTATACAGAAAAGCTATATTCTGTGCTTACTTCCTCATGTGTACTTCTTTGAATTTTCCCTGGTTTGAACACCTATCCCTTGGGAGATGGAAGTGACCATTTCCTGAGAGAAAACAAACATTAATTTTAATAGATGGTCTGCTTGATTCCTCAAAGCAGGTCAAAGCTGGGATAATTCTGGGTTTCTGACTGATGTTCAGATGCTTACATTCCCTGATGAATCCATAGCTAACTCTATGTGATAGAAATATCTCACATTATTCTTGTGTTTGCCAGCTTGCAGTGTCATTCCAGATGGCAAACACAAAAATAGCATGAAAAAATTCTTTCTGAAATTCAGGCTCTAAAAAGATTTTGTTAATCCTACAACAGATTTTCCAAGATGTTCAAACTGTCCATTGCTTGCTGACAATAAAACATCCCAATAGGAGTATCTTGTAAAACCATTGTTACAGTAAATTTCGGGCCATTACTAATTTAATTACTGGCTACTTACTAAAAGGGTATTTATTTCTTCATCCCTCCTCTTGAAAATCTACCTCTGCTACATTTTATTCTTTGCTTGATGCTGCATTCATTAGAGTAGGAGTATCTTCAGAGCAATAGAATTGTAAAGGCCTCAGTTGTTAGCATGAAAGTGGGACTGCTTAAATTTGATTACTGTGTTTAATGAAGTGTCACATTTATTTACAAGATGACATGATTAATCACATTATAGTTATTATAAATCAGCTTATAAGAATGGACAAATGGTTCAATAAAGCCATGGATTTACAAATTTGAGATGAACGCATTCAGGTTCCTTGTCATATTTCCCTTTAAAAAAAGTGGCAGTGCACTATTTACTTTATCCCAGGAGCTAAATTGGCAATTTGTTTGAAAAAGAGAGAGAGAAGAGAGGGTTCGCATTACATTTTGCATTATACTTTCTGTCTCACTGACCAAAAATGTCAGATCATTCACATGGACGAATCCAGTTCACCTCAACATGTTTGTTAACCTTAGAGCCATACATATGTGCTGTTTTCTTCCTCTTCCAATGCAGTTTTGTCCTATCCCTTGCCAAAGACGCTTCCCACATCCATACCATGCCTGAAAAAATTGCTTGGCTGTCTCCTTCATTTGCCTGTATGTTGGACCTTTTACTGGAGTTCAGGTTACCCCCCAAATCCTATGATTAACATAAAATTTTATCTGCCTTTGACACTTTCAACACCTTGTCTTGTTTAACAACAGTGATATGAGTGGCAGAAAGCCTGAAGAAAATCAAAAAGTAAATAAGCATCTATCCAGCAAGCCCTCCTTGGCCTTGGAGTCTTCATTAAAAAGGTCTTAGTTCACTTCCATATGAAGGAAACTGGCTCATTTGTGTGCTATACCCTCTCCCTCTCTCTCTCTGCCTGACTTGCAAAGAAATTTGTTTGAAACATTTTTTTTTCAGCACATTTCTATTTATTTGCGTTTGCCCTGCAGAAATGCTAATGCAGGTTCATTGCATTAAACAGGCCTGATAACGTCTGAGTGCACTCCCATATGTGTGGGCTGAGAAGCAGCCTCGTCCCGGGGAGGAGGGGGCTCGGGGCCACACGTGTGTGTTTTGGAGTGTGCGTGCTCCGTGAGCAGGGGAGGCTTCCCCGTGAGGGAGCTCAGGTTTGTGTGCCACATCTGCATCTTGCTCTGCTTGAGTGACAGGTGTACATGGATGCCACATCGGCTGCCAATATGCTATGAGACCATGGTAACAATCTCTCATCTCTGGGGAGCTATGCTGCCTCGTTCCTCACTATCAGACATGAAAGAAATAATTTGAGGTGCCAGAAAAGGAACTGTGATAAAAGAAAACATTTCAGTTTTCATGGCACTGGAGTTTGCCCCAAGGCAAAAGCTTTGATAAAAAAAAGAGTGTCTCTTTCTTTACATTCACAATTAATCCATGATTATCTACAAGCAATCCTTTGGCCTATAGGATACTGTCAGAAAAAGTTGTTTTTCTTTTTTTAATTCCTTGTACACTTCACCTCTGTTTTTTCCTGCTACATGCACCTATTGTATCGTGCAAATCTTCAAACCCTGCTGAAGCTAGAGACAGCTTGCCACCCCCACTTGGGGAACTTATGTGGATATCAGACATATCTGTGTAGAATAGCTATTGTTAGCTGAAGTATTAGCATATAATGTTTCTTCAGTTGTACGTTTCGGAAAGATATGAAAGAGGGCTATTATAACAAAAAGAAAGTTGAACCAAGCCCTCTTTTCTGCAGTGTTCTGTGTTATCAGCCAAAATAAAGTTTGGATATATTTTTAAGAGCAAAACAATGAACTTCATTCAGAAGACAGTATTATCTCTGTCTGCATGAGTTCACTTTCACTTGATATTGGTTGGATTCTAGCATTTATCATGTCCATCTGATATTCACAAGACCATCCCTCTCTGGAGTCCAGGTCCTAGGGGTCAAGGGACATGACAGGTCACCGTGTAAAGCAAATAGCACCAGAGTTTTGACCCAGGCAGCCTGTCTCATCCTTTGGGCCTTAATGAGTACTGGAGACAAACAGCCTCCTCCACAAAATGTTCACTGCCCAACCCAGTAGTGGAGACAAAGGGACACTGAATGATCTTTGCAAAAAAATAACCAGGAATTGTTTTAGAGACAATGCTTAGCCTGACATAACCATCACTAATAATGAGAGTTAAGATTTTCTCATTCATCTCAGTCATGGCTGACTTCTTGAACCCCTTCCAGTCTTCAGATTTTATACTGGTGACTCTTAGATGGCAATAAGGTGTAAGTCCTTCATTTTACTTATTTTGAGTCTTTCTAAGTGGTACAATGGCATAGCTTTATACAGCAGGTCAACTTTGGTAAAAACTGTCTATGTACAGGGTCAAGAAATGTAGCCATTTGAACAAGGAAACGGAACAAAAAACCAGAGAAATTACTGAATTCATCAGCTACCATGGATGTAGAAACTCTGTGTTTCTCCTTCACATTTTTCCCCAATAGGATATATCTGTCCATATGGATGGATGTCTCTTTGTGTTTATCACTTTTTCTCTTCCTTTCTTTCCTTTTTTTTTTTTTTTTTTTTTTTTTTTCCTGCATCAACATGCATCATTGTCCTCCCCATGAACAGTTTCATGGTGCTATCTTCTGACTAACCCAACCAGCAACATTTTCAGCCATGGGCTGATTAGTGGAAAGGAAGAAAAACAGTTTGAAGGATAATAATAAACAGACTGGAGAGATGAAGGATTATCAGGCAGCAAAGCCCTAACACGGAATTGCTGAGTTATGTACTCATTGATCTCTCGCTCTAACAACTAGCTGCATAGAGCTAGGTAGATTTCCTTCTCAAACAAAGCTAAGGGCAGAAAAACAAAGCAAGACTTCTGTGCTCATGTTGGTACATGTTTCAGGGAGAAAAAAAATCAGGACACTGTGAGCAAACTGGCTCTGCAACGGATCGACAAGGGTTTATTATTCTGAGCAGCACTCAATCAAATGTGGCCCCTATGAACAGAGAGTAATGTTGGCGAATCATCCTGGGGGCTTTTTTTCTGTGTGTGAGTGGTATCCATCTGTCAGCTGTCAGTGCCAGTGAGAGATATACAGAGCTGTCACTTCTTGTCAGCCAGCATTTGTGAGGCCTTTTGCAGCTGCTACACAACACATACTGTCCTTATTGAAGGCCAACAAGGAGTCTTGGAGAAGATTCTGCTGGGCAGGGTGAAAAGGGGAAGAGAGATGTCAGGACCACTCTAGGAGAACAGCCTGGACCCATCAAAGATTTTTAACTTCCCTCTCAAAAGCCTATTTTTTTCTGAATATTAATGATAATAAAAGGCAGATGGAGAGCTGAGGTAGTGGCACAGCTATATGCTTTGCATTCTGAGATTCAGGGCAAGTCTTGCACTTCCTTTGGTACCTCTGGAACCTGTAATAATAAACATGGTGGGATGTGGGTGCTGATGCATTCCAAAGAGTCCAGTGGTGTATCCAAAATGAAATGAGAGGGCACAAACAGCCATTCCTCCAAGGAAAAAAAATATCCCCATCACTTCCAAGATACACACAGACACACATACACACACGCACACAGACACACACACACACACAAGATAGATGTGTGTGTGAAAAACTTAGATGCGTATCCACACCTTTTAGAAGTGTTGGAACTGTGCTGGGCTTGTGCTGAATTTAAGGCTAAACCAAAATTCAGGTTCCAAGGTACTGAAATCTAGCCAACTGTTTTCTGAAAATGTTGGCTCCAAGTGTTGAAAATCTCATGAGATCAGCTGTTCTTCTGAGTTTTCCTCCACCATGGGTTGCAGCAGAACCAGCTCCAGCAAATAAGAGGTCTTTTGGGTTTATGATCTGCTGCAGATTTATAGCATTGATAAGGGCAGAACGTTTTGCATACAGCCTGTTTGTTCTCACATATTATTAATCACAGATGGAATTGAAATACTGTTTTTAAGTAAAGGATCCTGATTTTAGAACAGTATCATAAATGTGTAGGTATGCCAAATTTATTTGCATCATTTAAAAAAGATAACAGACTAAATCTATAGAGAACCTTTTGGTTTGGTTTATATGTTTACAGCTGCCTTTGCAACAATGCTAAACTAACATGGCAAAAGTGCAAGGCAGCAGGGTTAGGAGAAATGAGCGTACGTGGAGCTGGGAAGTGCTAAATTCTACTCTGCTTTTCCATCCAAGTTGCCTCAAGCTAACCATGTCAATTCTGTACCTGTTTCCCATTTGGTGATAACATTTCATTACCACTCTCACAAGAGCATCAAGTTGATGGATCTTGCAACCAACCTTTGAACTTCTAGAGATCTCTACAGGTACAAATCTCTCCTGAGTATATCATGAAATGAAGTTGTGATTCTGGTTGTGGGTTCATAATGCAAAGCTAGAAACTTAGCCCTAGTTGTGTACCAATGATTTTGCAAGGGGAGATCAAGTGATATTTACAATTCTGAGGGTTCAATGCAGCTTTGGACATGAACAAGTTATTATGTAAACATAAGATCTCACATCAGATAATTTTCTTTTAGAAGTTGTTTTGCCCTTGCGATGAGACAGTGACAATTATATAGTGATATTATATAAAAATGCAAGCAATTAATTTAAATTATTTTACACGGTTCTGTTACATTACATGTAAATGAAATTTAAAATTCTGTACAATACTGAAATATAGTCAGACTGGATAACTACATTCTTTTTTTTTTACTAGGGTGACTGGTTTTCTCAGGCAGACTGCTATTGTTAAGCCTGAGCAGCAAGTAGTTTGCCGATTCATTTTGTGCCTGTAGAACCACTTTTTATTTAAAAGATGCAAAAAAGATTTATAATTTAGCTTAGGGTTGCTTGAAAGACTGCTCTGTTTGGTTACCAGTTTCAAACACATATGGTATAACTCATATTGCTGCAAGTAAAACAAGACTGACTGTTGAATGAGCATAACACTGTAATAGCAGAATGTCTGCATTTAGCCCTTTTAACTCAGATCTGCTTGCAAGCCAAAATCAAATGGGAAACAATTAGTGCCTGTCAGAAAATTATTTCCTCCTTCCCCTTGAGAAAATACAAAAATGCAAAAGAAAAAAAGAAGAGATTTTCAGATGAAAACTATTAATTTTATTGTGGAGATGCTTTTCCAATGTCTCATGGGAACTGTAGTTTGTATGCCTCATGACCCAATTCCTTTTCAACAACTTAATCCCATAATAGTCTGTCTCTTGCCCTAAGTCACCCCTACCCTCTTCCATGAACAGTTTAGCCATAATATGGAGGATTACACAGTTTGTGTAGTAGAAGATACAGAAAACTCCATAAGAGGAATGCCATGCATACATGACAGAGAAGCTTGTGACTGAACAACAACTTCTGCCAAGCCTTGGGGCAAAGTTCAAAACTCTGGGCAATTTTGTGATTTTGATAAGACATCAGACATATAGTTGTCCTATCTGAGTCAAAATCTAAATCTTACCAGGCTATTAAAGCTTAGGATACTCCTCAATTTCTTTTCCTATTTAGAATAAGAGTAGCTAATATTTTGAGGAGTCCACCACGACAAACCCCTTAAATAATTCTCTTGGGTGAATGACACAGAAACCATACTGCCAAAGCATGGTACAGCTAAAATGTTTAAGCATTTCTTGTGAAAGTTAGAGGTATACAAAAGAATTCTAGGGCTACAGAAAGGAGCACTTCCTCATGAGTCCCTGGAAGTGTGCTGTATTATGGCCTTTGTCAACTAGAGCACAATTTGTTGGATTACCACAGAATACTTTAAAAGTAATATTCTTTCCTGGGGGAGAACAAGAGAAGAACAGTGCTTCAGATAGGAGTCGTGAGGGGACCATAATAGGTATTATTGTGATTAGAAAGAACTGTGGATCTCTATAAGCTCGTGTTACTCTTGGTTTTAAAAAATGGCAAGCCTGAAGTAAATTGGGATTGAGACAGAGAAGCTTTTTCACAGGAACTTGCTGTAAACCTAGCATCTATTAAGAAAATTCTAGTGGGCACAAACACACTCTGGTTTCCTGTGTTGCAATCAAAACAGCATGGTGGTCTCATCAAAACGTGTTTATCTTTTTTTCTTTTAGTGACAGATTTACACATTCCATACCTCTCCAAACAAGATTGGGAGGACCTTGTACCCTTTACAGCCCTCAAATATTGTTATCAAATTGTATGACTCTTCTCCCTCAATACTTTATGTAGTTTTGAAATTTACTATTGGGCATTTCCCCAGTGTGCCTACATCTTCTATGTTTAAAAACAGATTTAATTTCCTTCCCAGAATCTCCCTGCTTCTCAGGTTTATATGCTCTCTTTGCTGATCCTGACTCTGTTTTCCCTACTGTATCTACTTGGACTTCTTCCCTGGCTCCTCGGTGGGCTGGCTAGCAGAAAACATGGAACAAGAAACCCGTTTGTGTAGGGTAGCAGCCAGACATGGTGTCCAGCCAGACTGGACAACATAGTCCCAAACAAAAGAGAGACATCTCCCAACAGTGTCTATGCCTCTACATTTAGAGGCCAGAAACTCAGCTAAAAGTGCACCAAGTTACCTGGGCCCATAAGCCTTTGTAGATAGTATTTGTTGACCCTGATGTTCAGTGCCCCTGATGTTTCAGGCATAAGGACAGAGTGGGATTAAGTCTGGAGACTAAGAGCTATGCTCTTGCACATCTCCTCATTTTCTGACTGGAAGGGCTGTACAGGCTCAGCAAAATTAGGCAATCAGAGCTAAGCACAGCCAAAAGACCTTCCCTGGCCTTGACACCCAGAGATCCAGAAGATGATGTGGAAATACTGTTCCCAAAGAGTTTCTGACAAAGAAACCTCCAGACAGCCTTGGGGAAAACAGAGTCATGCAGCTTGCAACAAACCAGAGCGATATAACAATTTCAAGGTGTGTTGAAGACAAAATATAAGTCACTGAGAATAGACAATTCCTAAAGTTACTGGGTTTACCCAGTAACCTGAGGAATTAACTGAACCCAAATTAACTGTGGGCCCTCAACAGAAGGAATAACTCAACTACTTGATCGGTAAATAAGGATCATCAGCATCAGTTTTCTGTCAACCACAGCAGCAGTTTAGGTTTCCAGCCTCATCCAGGTAGTAAGTGGAGGAAGAACCCCCATGGGAGTTCAGTAAGGACCAGGACTTGTGAAAAGCTGTGAGGACACCAGGGGTTAACTACAGGGCACAGACACAGGGCCAACATAAAGTCTGATTGACAGTGCCAGCAGCTAAGAGGACCACTGCTTCTGGCAGCATTTCTCAGTCTAGTGTAGTGATGACTCACAGATTTCCTCATCACCTGTTGATAAAACTGTAAAAAACAGAGAGAAGATGTACATTGTGGCTTTCAGATGCCTTTAGCAGAGAAGAGAAGAGCAAACAATCAGAATTTGTCTCTAAGATGGAGATGATGTATGTCAAGCTATACAAGTACATGCACTTTAATGGGATTGATCCCGAGGACTGGGAAAAAGGAGAGTCTACAAATCACAAATAAGCATGTCTGCTTCAGACATTCCAAAACAGGAATAAGCAGGACCATTGGATTGCATAGTGCCACCTATTATTCAGCATTGCTTAACTCCTGGCTTTGTGGGAGAGTTTCCAGTTACTCAAAACACTAATAAACTTTATTCACAGTGGCTGACATTTTCCATGCCTCAGGCTAAGTGCTTGTGGAATAGTGCAGCCAAAATGTGGCTCAACTATTTCTAAGTATTCAGCAGTCATGCTTATAGCCTGAGAATTACCCAGCTTCATCCTTTGCCTTGTGGCCAAAACAGTTGATGAGGCTCAGACACATGTGTTTGTCCATCAGCTCAAGACCTGGATGTGCATTTGTGACATCTAGAATGTGATATTGATACAACGCTTGATATTACGTGGCAGTCTAAAGAGTTTCTTTGGCTTGAGACCCACAAAGTCATTAATATTCCATGAAGGCCACACCGAGCTAGTCACAGGCCAACACCTCATCAACAATTTTGTTGATGCAATGCTAGAGAGAAAAGCCTAAAAATGATGAAGATGTTTTTTATACATTGCCATATTTATAGTCTGGTATTTCTTTGTTTTTAAAGCCAAGCTGAATCACTGGCTATGTTCAGAGAATTGTGGAAGGGGAAAAATATTAATCATGGAAGACAGCTTTTCTATGCAGTAAAAATGTGTTGTGAAGTGAAGATCTGTAACTGAAGGGTTAAATTTAATTTAAGTGTGCTGCAGTTATCAAGAAGCACCTATTAAAACACAGGAAATTCTGACTTAAACTTAAAAGGCGCTCAGGACAGATGTTAGGCCATGACTTCAAGAAATAAGTGTTAGTAAGATTTATTGGGCCAAATTCATCCAAATCAGACTTAGTGTACGCCAACAGAGTTTTTAAAGTTAGTGATAAGAAACCACTGCTATGCTAGATAGATAAGAGATGCTGACTTTTTTCTCAGTTTGTTCAAATAAACTGACTTAAGGTGGCTTGGATATCTCAATCAGTAGATTTTATCACTATAGAAATTTTTTTTTTTTTTTCTTCCTTTATTTTTCTGCCCATTTAAAAAGATGGGGTTTGTCTTTCTTGATCATAAGCTGGGCACAGTTTTATTTTATTGATTTTATGTATTTTTTTCTTGACCTACTTTTCCTAATTTTCTTCCTATCATTTTAAAGTGTCATTTTTATTAGTATCATCTCTCCCTGCTGTTCATATGATAATATAGGAAAGAAGGAGAAATATTCAGGGATGAACCAGTCTTTGTGTAGAAACACTCATTTTCACACCCTTCCCATTCTGGAGACCCCTGTGGTTGTTCAAGTCCAGAAAGGTGTTCCATGGAAGTCATCCAGATTTTTTGAGGTTCAGATTCATAGTCTGAGGAGCTTTCTTATGAGGAAACATTAAATGAGTGAATGCAGATTGACAAAAGAAGTGAGAAATCCTTGACTGATGAGAGGTCACCTCAAGAGCCCTTTTAATATTTTTATAACATTTTATACAAAATTATACCATTTTATTACATGTATTATGTTTTCATCCTGATTTTTTTCCAGAGTCTGAAATAAAATGCAGACATGAAAAAATAAAAAAGTGGAAAATAATGTGTATGTATCAACTTAGCTTCACTTGAAGCATATCTGAACAGCTGTCTCCCATATGAAGTGTTATTCTTCTTAGTGATTGCCAAAAAGAAAAAGAAAAGCCAGTGGTATTAGTGTATAGGGCATTCTAGATTTCCCTGGCACTATGGCAGAACAAAAAAATAAGAAAAGTAGTGCAAAAAAAAAAAAAAAAAAAAAAAAAAAAAAAAAAAAAAAAAAAAAAAAAAAAAAAAAAAAAAAAAAAAAAAAAAAAATAAAGGTTACCCCAAAGCAGGTTGTTCGCTTGCTAGCAGAAGTGTCAGTAATTTTTACTGACATGGTCACTTTGAACAATACAGAAGTAAAACCAGTGAAACACAAGAAAGATCAAAATATGTCTACGTCCCCAGGATCTTCTTGCCTTTCCTTTACCAAAAAACCCCTGGATATGAATCACATACACCAGGACCATCAAGCCCTAGCAGCTGATCTCCGCTCTGTTTTCCTGGGAAAGGAGACCTTCTTTTCAAATTTCTGTCAATATGTCACAGGGGAAAGGAAAGCCATGCAAAAATCACTTCAGAGCTTTCCCAGTGATGAAGCTTTTTTACAAAAAGCAAATGTTTTCCTTAGAATTATTACCATCTGAGTTATTTCCATGTTGCAGCTGAAGGCCAGTAGTTTGCAAGCGCAAAAACGTGGTGGGGAGGAATAGGGGAAGAGGGATCATTTCCATTTTTGCCAGAGTGTAAATCTTGTTTCCTGCTGGCTGCAGTCACCCTGATGGACTTGTACTCAGTGAAGGCCCCACTGTTTCATGGCATGAATATGATTTTGGAGTCAATAATGTAAATGCTTTCTTATACTCAGCATAAGCAGGCACAAGAGCAAATGGTCTCATTTACAGTGAAGGTGACGTTTAAAATAACCATTATATGTTTGTCTACCCAAAGCTCCCAAAAGATCTGCATATGTGTGTCTGCTGCCTAGGTCTCTCCACTGAAAAAGCTGAGAATGTAGTTAAGTCTCCTTGGATTCATCAGCTGTAGTGTTTTTGGCACAGTTCTTCATCACACCGTCCCCTTCTGTCTATTTGTTTTTTCCACTGTCTGCCTATTTCATCTGAACCTGTAAATACATGGAACTCAAAACATTCTGTGATTAAAAACAGGAATACTTTCTCTTGCAGTAAGGAAGGTTAATCATGCTCAGAAATGGGCTCTTAATTCAGCATCCCAAATATCTTCCCTGCAAATGTCCTATGGGCCCTAATTATCTCTCTCCAAATAAAAAGGATTGAGTTGAGAGTCTTATGTATCTGCTTCGTTTTCAACTGGATTTTGCTGGTGGTTTAAATAAGCATGCTCATTAGCATCTGTCAGCTGCCCAGACTTATTATTTTATTGCTATGTGTTGATTTTACTTTATTAAGACCTACAGGCCTTGATCCTGCCTGGGAGATGGACTCCAGAGCAGATCTGCCACAGCAGTTACAGTCATCTGCACGGGCTGCATCAATGCCCACAGCCACGTGGGGTCGGCTGCCTTGCCCTGTACATGGTTCTCACCTGCAGGTTTTTTTCTTTCTTCTGTCAGCTAAGTCCAGAGCTTCTGACTGTTAGAGCACACTGCTGGAACATTCCCTCTTCTCCAGTCTTTGATGGAACTCCCACTTCTTTCTTTAGCCTAAAAGGAAGAACGGATTCCTGGAACCTGGAAGAGCAGATCAATGCTTCTAACAGTAAGACGAATCAGCCAAACAAGCACCATATTCACTCTTTTCCTTGTCCTCTTCTTTCTTTCCTCCTCAACCCCATCTCTCTTCCTCCCAAGTGAGAAATGCTGATATGTTGAGTAATTCAGGAGCAGCTTGGTGTGTTCCTCGCCTGCCCCAGAGCTGATGGCTGTTTGGACTGTGGTATAATTGCTTCTGTGGCTGCTCTCAGAACTGTGGCTCCAGGTTTGCAGACATTGTTGTAGGAGAATGGGAAGAAAATATTACTGTGGAAGCCTGTTGTCTTTCTCCAGACTGGGGAGAAAACTCACCAGTAGTGTTTGGTCATGGTTTTTTAATCCTTAAATAAATTTCTGAAGGATTGTTTGTGGGAAAGGGTGACAGAATAGTGAGTGAAAAATCTATGCTTGGGCCTTTCAGGTGACTGTGTAATGGAAAAGCTCCCCTAAGAAAGGCTTGCAGGTTATGAGAGCTTTTTCATTTGAATTCTTCCAAAACTTCTTCAACTCACCTGGTATGAGAGTGTCCTCTGTGGACACTGATACAACCAATCTCTATTTTATTCAGTGCTTTCTTTTCTTGTATTTCTCCTCTCCTTGCTTTCTCTGCTAGAGCGTGAACCTTTCATTTTCCTTCCAGAAGCTGTCAAACATTGCTACGATGCCTTTTAATCCATCTGTTGTATTCTAAAACTTTGGAGTCTGCTCATATTCTGAAGAAGGAAGATCATCCCAGACTGTCCTCAGCTGAGAGTCCTGAAACAGGGCTGAGAGGGACCAGAAAGGATATGATCCAAAAGAGCATGAAGAGGTCATGCTCTTTTAATAATAATTTTATTATAATAAATTTTATAATAAATTTTAATAGTCCTGTTGGAAAACAAGGGTTACCTGACACCGCAGCCAGTCTGCAGCCCTGTCTTGCCTGCAGCCCACTCAGAGTTACCTATGATGGCAACAGAGACAAACTCTTGTCTGGCAATCAGGCAGGAAAAGGGTCCAGCCCACATCTTGTGCCAAGACAAAGATGAAGAGGTAAATGCTGTTTCCTACCAAGGAGTGAAAGCAGCTCCCTATCGTCTGTGTAGGGTTAGTTATGATTTCACCACACAACTTCCCTGAGAGAAAAATACTCACCAGGGCTTATGAGCTGTATCAGCCTAGGAAGAATTAGCATCCATGTACTTAAGAAAGAAATGCTAAAGCAACAGCCTGCTCTGTCACTTAGCATGGGACAATGAAACATCAATGATCTCACATTTCAAGTCCTTTCACCTAGAAATGTTTGCAAGCACTGTCCATTAGCCCTCCTCCAGCCCCCAGTATCACCTCTAGAAATGATGAAGTAAAATTCAGTTTGAGATCACACTTATACCTGCATCCAAATCCATCACATATTATAGCCTCTCATGTTAGCACAAACATCCTTTAGAATGAAACTTTCCTATTACCATTTCCATTACAGAATCATTTCATCTGTAATAATTTTCCATCAGAGGCTGGAGAGGAGTCTGCTGCAGCTTTACCTGCTGTTCATACCAAGCACGATTGAGAGATACCATTTTTCTTTGTGTTTGAAACCAACAGGAGGAGGAAAAGGGTCCATAAATACAGACGATCAAGAGTCTTTTACATCTAGCGGTACGCTGTGAAGCACACCTGTAACAAAATAGGAGAGCAGAAGGGGGTGGGGGGAGGTTTAGGAAAAACCGGAGCAGAATTAATCCTTCAGGCTGAACTGCCTCTGCAGAGCACAGCTATAGAGTCCTGCTGACTAGAAGGGCCATTATTCAAGGGTTAAATGTCACTCAAATCAACCTCATTATGAACTGAAGGATGAGGAGGGGCTCGGGGGAGACACTGCTTTCTTATGCATTTACAATTGAGCCGCTCTGGCCTGGAGATGACCCGCCGCACAATTTTTAAATTATCTCTGCGCGCTCTGCTTGTTTTGGAAATGCTCTAAATAAAAATAATGGACTGTCTTTTAATAAGTCTCATTGTGAAGATTCCACATATCAAACAACGCAGCGCAGCTTGGAGGCAAGCGACGGGCATGTGTGATCTAGCTGGAAGAGAGACAAATGGTGATGGGAGCAACTCCATCTAGGGACCGCTGACAAGAAAATGGCATTCGCAAACTGACACATCTGTCAGGGTGGAGAATATTGGCACCTGTCACGCAATTTCAGTCATGACTTTTAATAAAGCTGCTTTCCCTTAGGTAAAATTGGAACTTGACTGTAATATTAGCTGCAAGCACGTCTTGTTTTCCCCTTCAGAGCTCTTTTGTACGTGAGACGTTTCAAATGAATCTTAAAGCTGAAGTAATGATGTTTACTACTTCTTTCCTCCTCCCCCCCTCCATTCCCTTTCCAAGTCTGGATCTGAAAGAGATGTTGTGCTGAGTTTTTTTCTTTGCAAAATGTCTCCCCTTCATCTACCAATACGAGATTTTTTTTGTATGTGAGTGTGTGTGCATGCGCGTGTGTGTAGTGCTTTTTCTGTATCACTCCTTTTTTTTTTCCTTTCCTCCTCCTTTTCAGCTGGGCTGTTGTTTGAGTGAATTTAGCCTGGGGAGGCATGTATATCATAAAAACTGGGTTGGGATTTGTTGGCTGTCAGTCAATAAATCAGTCAGAGTTTAATTACCAGGCATGTGATGGGAAGCGGTGACAGGCACCAGGTCTGTTGGATAGCATTTCTTATGGGGCAGCAGCTACTAAAAACAAAAAGTTAGAGAGTATGTGTGCATGAGTAGATGTCGGATGGGAAGGAGGGGGAGAGAGTGGGAGGGAGGGGGGAGAGGAGAAGTGGAGAAGGAGGAAGGGGGAAAGGAAAAGTTAAGGAGTCCTGCAGCTGGAATCCACTATTACAAGAGAAAAAAAAAAAAAAAGAAAAGAAAAAAAAAAAAAAAAAAAAAAGTTTTGTGTTCTTAAAACAAAGACTTTGAGTCTCAATTTCAATACCAAAAATAAGGTTTTTGAACTGAATTTCCCATGTTTTGCTTGAAGTATGTCTGCATGTTCTGAGTGTTATCTGATGCCTGCATTAACTTATGCTACACTAAAGTGCACTGCTTTGTTTAACACTTGCAAACATTTTATCAGAAATATTTTTTAAAAGGAAAGAAAATAACTACAGTTTAGAGAACACATCGGGGAGATGGGGCTGGAAGGAGTTGGAGAACTATTGTATTACAGAATGACATAATGTGTTAAAGGACCTTTCACAAAGTGAGAGTAAAGTTTTTTAATAAAATATGAAGGTTATATAACATTCCCATTGAGGAAATCAATAACATTTTTTTCCCGTTTTCTTTTTCCCCTCCTTCTTCCCCCTATTTGGAAGTTTTCCAGGATGTCTGACCATGGAAATCATGTACAGTATTTTTTTCAAAGGCAATTCATACTTGACATGTTTTTTATTATTGACTAGTGATGAGAGATGTCATCTTCTTCCTGTCATATGCCATGAAGCATTATGTGGAGATACTGCAGGATGTTTTGACTGAAAAGATGCTCTATTTTCTTTTAACTGTCCTCTTGTGGTGTGTCTCAGTGTGTGTTTCAGAAATCTTTTGTCCATTTTAATGCATTATGGGTAATGGACACAAAAGTCTCTGTCTTGAGGTGGTGTAGCCGCTCCTCTCGTGGCAAGGCATTTGTCCATGAACACAAGGGAGAACAAGGGATTTGTGAGACGAGGAGCAAAATGTTCAGCAGAAGAAGAACGCGTTACAAGTGGGTTTCAGCTGGTGAAAATTTAGCTGAAAAAACCTATTGGTTCAAATTTCATAGAAACTTCTGAACACAAAAAAATGCCAGACTAAATATGGAAATTTGCTGCATTTAGATGTGTAATTTACATAGGTAGCTTGTTCAAGAATAAGAAAAAAACCTTGTATGTTTTGCTCAGTTAGCTGGACTCCCATGCCAACAGCCTGTTTTATCTCCTTGTCAGGTTACTCCACAGCTGCCTTTGTGACTTCACCTATGTGAGTCTGGTCCAGCAAGACCTCCCAGAAATCACCTGCAGGACCTTGTCCCATCTATACTTTAAACTGCTCCTGTCAAGAACAGCTGACTGCATGTAAACTTTCCATTGCTCCCTCTCTACCCTCTGTCAGCTTTTGCCACCACTCTTTGAGGGCAAAGTCCTTGGAGCAGAAAACTTTCTTCTTGATTGCCTCACCATGGCCTAGCTTACCGTGTGGACTACTATAAATGTGCAACAATAAGTCCAGACCTTGCCTGTGTACATATTCAAACCACATGGGGTGCAATACCCAGGGTGCAGAAGCTGTCTGTCAATCGTACCCACAGTGGATCAGAAGAAGGAGAGGATGGAGAGGAGGAAAGAAAGTTTCAGGTGGGAAGGGATGCAACCACATGAAGCCACAGTTTCAGTGGAAACTTTTGTGAATATTCCCCCTTTAATGACCTTTCCTTCCCCTTTTCCTCTGTGATCTGGAGATTTTGCAGCAGGGAAAAGCAGTTTTCAAATTCATGTCTTACTTCCACTCACACAAGTTACCAGCAGCACTGGCTTAATCAGTCTAAAAAGGCCTCAGTTTTAAATGTCTTGTGAGTCTAAAGGAGAAAAACTATTTTTATTTAAACCTTCTCTTTGGAGTTGCTTGCTCCATTCCCTAACCCCACACTGGCTAGTACCAGTTTTCTCGCAAACCACTGGAAATTCCCCTGGTGTCCTCCCAGATTTAGCTTGTCCAACATCAGTAAAACTTGTGTAAACTGAGCAATGGTAAAACACTTTTTAAAGAGACTGCCCAGCAGCAGCAGCACCTTATGGCTGGTAGGAATTCAGCCAGATCCCACAGGGCATCCCACCAGATCCTGCAATGAGGGCCCCGCCTGCCTTGGACAGTCTGCAGTTTCATTACATCAAGTTTGCCCTTCATAGGATGGCCACCCTAAATCTCAGTGCCCTGTCCAGAACTGAAGAAAAAACGTCCAAAAGGACTCCAGTGTCTGATGGCACATAAAGCAGGCTGACTTCCATGCAAAATGCTCCCCAGCAGCAATGCTGGGTGTCTGCTCATTGCCAGTGGCAGCTGAGAAACAGGGAATCAGGGAAACAGTTTTGTAACTGGTTAATCTCCTACTACACACCAAAGCTACACGAAAACCCACTGGGGTTGAAGCTTTAAGCCTCATCTTAGCAGAGAAATAATAATGGGACCAAAGCAGATCGACTCTGAAGCTGTAAGTCAGAATCCACCTCCCAAATGAGTCACTCCGGCTATTAACGCAACGCAAGAATGTCAAATTATTATAATCTTTGTCAGAGGTCAACCTATATTAAAACAGCAGTTCAACAGACATAGGATAAATACCTCTTAATAATATAGGAAAGCTGGGGGTTTTTGCTGCCAGTAATTAACTCTACTCTCCAAACATTTTGCCTCTGCCCTGCTCCTCTCCTTACGTGAGCATGGGGATCAGGCTCTCCAGTGTGGAGTTCAGCTTCATCACAGGCCCATATGGAAGCATTGGTAGTATCCCTGAAGAAGCACTAATTTTGGTTAGTAAGATTTTACACTTGCCATCTTCCACTTTGCATTTTGAAATAAAATCCTTTCAGGATTTTACTGGATTTTTACTAGCTATAAATCATAATCAGGAATTTTCTTGGATTTCCACTGAAAAACTTGAATGCCCAGGACTATTCAAGTTTTGTTTATCAGAAAATCACCTGTGCCTCCAAATGTCAGAAAATGCTTAGTCAGGCCAAATAACTCCTTAGCTGCCCAGTCTGCTGTAAATTGTTACAATTGTCACAAGGAGTGGAGAGATTTGGATGCAGTAAACCAGTCCAAGACTGCCTCTGCAAGACAGGAAAAGTGCTGAAAGTGGAAGGGAACAAGGTACAAACTTTAGAAGTAGGTAAACTTTTCCCATTGCCCCGTTTACCTGCAAATGTTGTTCAATTTTCTTGATAGGCTGAGGAAAATGAGCCTGCTTTTTTTCATTTGATACCCACTTGTCGTATTCAAAGGAAAATAAATATCTGATACATTCTGCATATGGACCAAGGGCTTCCTTAAAACAGCTTGTCTCTTTGAAGTGTATTTTGCACAGATCTGTTAGCCAAAGGACCTGAACCCTGAACTGAAGTACTAGTGCTGCGAGAGTAGATTAAGGGGCCCAGGACCCATCCCCTGGAATTCCCCAAAACCAAGTGCTTTAATTGATATTTATTTAGGGAAGTGTGTGATGGCCTCTAGTGGTGCACACTGTCGACAAACACTGAAACACCAGAGCTTCTCTCCTCTGTTTTCTGAGTGGCACTGGCAGAGAAGTGTTGTGGATGAAGTGACACGGGTGTATTGCTGCCGCATGAGTAACAAGACAGCCCAGTGACAGACGGGTCTGTTGGGTTTACAGCTCCCTCCTTCCCTTCCCCTCCGTGCGCTGAGGAGGAGGGTGCACAGCACACGCTGGGAGCAAGTGCACAAACTGATACTCAGCAGTGACACATTAAGTACTACAGATTTCCTGTGAACACACCACCATGTTCCTGTGTCCAGCATCAGGGAATAAAAACAGATTGACTTCATCACAGCTTTCTTTTTCTGCTAACCCACCAGGCTCGCACCATGCTCAGAAACAAAAACCTTGATTTGGTTCTTTTTTTGCTGCGGGGTTTTCCCCACTTTATCACGATATATTGATGACATCATCAGATCAAGACCATGACAGGAATATCACGACTATAGGACATTTCCCCCCCGCAATCAGGAGGACTGAACCTCAACAGCACAAACATGCTGAGGCTTCTTGCTGTGAGTGCAGCCTCTGCCATTACTACAGTGAACGTGATAGCCATTAACTAATCGTCATCAGAAAAAAATATAGCACTCTCTCCCTCCTCCACTGCACACTGAGGCACATACCATATAAACATCATAAAGGACACAGTGAGAGAGAAAAAACACACTAGAGGCCATACTAAACCACATATAACCCTGATCTGAGAAGAGACTGTTATTCAAAGCAGTGAAGGCTTTCATATACTGTATGGCCATAGAGTCGGATGTTTTCTCAACAGTTTTCTAAGCAATAATACATAGATAAAGAGGCTGGAATCTGCCATCCCCTTTATAACATATGCACGTCTATTTATGAAGACACTTAAGCATGGATTTAGTAAGTCCGAGACAAAGCTCTAGAGGCGGCTGTCTCTTTAAATCCGTCTCCTACCAAGTGAAATTTGTGGCCCTGATGAATGGCAGAGCAGAGTCATCCATAAAAGGGCAGAGGAAAATCACACTCATTTGCATACAGTAATTATTCTCTGAATCGGGCCACCTTTATTGCTGCCAGAAAATCTACTGTCAGCATGGCTCTATAGATCATGTTGGAAAAGCCCGCAGCTGAGGAGCGGGCTGGTGGCACCCCAGCCAGCCTCACCGCTGGGACAGGTTGTGCCTTGCCTCGCTCCCCACCCAGGGCACCCAGAGGTCCATCTTTTGGGTCATGGGTATTTTCAGCAGAAGAGCAGCACAGCAGGTGGGTGAATATTTGCCCCCACCTATTATCTAATAGGTGTTGAGTGCCATGCGAGGTTCCCAGCTGCACCAAGAAAGACTGGAGATTTTTCACCCTTTTTTTTTTTTTTTTTTTTTTTTTTTTTTTTTTTTTTTTTTTTTTTTTTTCCCTCACATGGCATCTTCTTTACAGAAAAATAAAATAAAGGAGAAACATGGTACGAGCAGAGTAACATCGCATCGCTCTGTCTTTATGATACTTATGCTCCTGTTTGGCTCTACATCAGTGAGCATTGGAGGATTGAAAAAGGGAAAACCTGGATGCCATTTCAGCCTGCTGGCAGAAGTAAGAGGGGAAAGGGCACAGCCAGGCACTGCACAGGCAAAACCAAACAGGAACCCTGAAAAATGAGTGAAGATCTGTGGGGCCAGAATCTCATCACAGCACTGTCAAACACAACTGTCACCCATCGGGGTCTCCTGTCCCAGGTCTACTGCTGTGATCCAGCAGGAGGGCCTCAACACAGCATGGAAACAGAGTTTATTTGGGTGCCCTTTGATAGCTATAGAAGAGCACCTTCCCATCCATTTATGTCCGTCTACTTGCAATGCTACCAAAAACTGAAGTCTGATAGAAGCTCTGTGGCAAGTATGTCCCTGGCAGGAATCCAGTCGAGATCACACTTCCTGTGAAACCCAAACCTGACATGCAGAAAACGCTCACTCCCAGTAATGAATCACAAAGATGAGAGCAGTTTGGAGCTGGAAGCGACAACAGCAGCTTTGGTGCCAGCACTGCAATTTGCCACACTGTGGAGCAGCTACACCCGACACAAGGGCTTTCCACCACGGCAACAGCTGGGAATGGAACACTGATGGCTCCCATTTGGCAGGACCTGTCCACCAGCTCACGTCTTTGCACATCCGTTTTTGCATAGGCCCAAACTCACAATCAAATGTGTGTTTGAATTTCTTGTTTAGGGTGGCTGCAAGAGACTTTAGGGAGTCTGTGTGGATCTGGGCTCCCCATGAGGGTGAATGCAAGAATTTCTTGGACAGTCATTATCCTACAGCACCATGGCACCCCATGGCACCACCAGTTAGTCAATATTTGGTGCAATATTGAGTCTGTCCTTAAAAGGATCCAATTCTGTGACCCATAAACAAAGCAACAATATGACATTGAAAAAAATCTAGAAGTCCTGTGTTCAGATACCACAGTTTGCATCTTCTGCTCTGTCCTAGGAGGTCTAGACCTAGAGACAAAAGGTCTGGAAAATAGGTGATGACTTCTCAAATACCACAGTAGTGTTGTTTGCATGCCATGGATGTTATGTTGGTGAAAAGCTTTGTTATCAGTGGGTACTGGAAACACTTGGTATGAGAAAATGGGGTAAGAAGTACACTTGAAACTGCATGGGTAAGGAGTGTTTTAAAACATAACCTGAACAAACCTGACCCTAATTTTGCTATAGACAGAGAATTAGTTGATCAAAACTCTATCTGACATTACTGAAAATACTTTTTACTTGATTGACTGGAAGCAGTCTGAATTTCCATTTTTTTCTACACTCCCACCCCAATTTAGAGACCAACTCAGGACCTTTAATCTTCATTTAATCTTCATTTTTAATTTTAATTTAATTTAACCAAACACTTTGGGTTTCCAAACAGCCACAAACAGACAAAAAGCTTTCTTAGAGTGTTTTTGTAACTAAGCCAAAATGAAAACTTCATGATTAAACTCAATGGCCTTTCAATGTTTCCAGCAGGTACTTTCAGCATTATCACACCATCCAGAAAGGGAGTTACACAGAGGCTGCTTAAGTAAGGGTATTTTTTTATCCAGCCAGAAATACTGAATGTTAAAGATTCTGTTAGTTAACTGTTTAATGCTTCAGATCTATAACAAAAGTTTCAGTCAAAGCAGAACCTAGTCTTTTCCCCAATAAGTTAGAGGTGATGGAAAGCTATTTTGAATTAGACAGTATTTTCTGTGCTCAGGTATATAAAGATTATATATATATATAGAGAGAGAGAGAAATATCTGCAAACTGCCATGGCTTTGTGAATCTTCATTGGCCTATTTAAAACAGACTCTATTTCGCAGTCCTGTTTCCAGAGCAGGCATCTGTCCACATCAAGTCCATAATTTTTTCCTTTGTCCCTTCTCTGATTCCTCAGGAAGGGAGTATAACAAGACAGAGGGAGAAACCTTATCTAAAGCAAATTTCTGCTGACCAAAACATGTCCTGCCATGTGCAAGAGAAAGGCTCTTTCCTTGATCAGACTGGCAATAGCGTATTTTGCAAATATTAAATCAACTTAAATAAGAAGCAGTAGAAAGAGAAAGAAAAAGGAAAGGGGAAAAAGAGAGAGAGAAGCGAAGTCAGCATTGCTGAACAGTGATTCTTCACCTTGCTTAAAGCTCTGTCAAAGTACCTGACCCCTGCCAGATCTAAAGTAAAATCTTTTAAGTGATGTAAGGGATATAACTTTATTTTAAGCAAGCAGCACAAGCTTATGACTTTGCTGTTTATTAGGGGAAGAATCTTCCAATATTGGCTTGCTGAGATGAGCACTTATAAAACCACACCAATATATGTGTTTGCATTCCTCTTCGGGTAAAAATTTGTCAGAGAAGAAAGACATTAAACCTGTCACCTCAGATAAAGATCAGATGTTTGATTTCAAACAGAAGAAAGCAAACACTTCACAATAGGCTCCATTAACCCCTTGAGTACCCCATGCTCGAAGCAGCTCGTGCTGTCTGGTTTGTGGACTTGCAGCTGCAGTGGTTTCTTAGGGAACATGTCAGCTACAGGTTATTTCTTTCTGTCTCCTTTATCTTTCCAGCATTTGCAAAGCAGAGTGCATCTGCTGCCTGCAGAAAGGGGTGTGATTCAAAACAGAAACCAGCTTAGATGTTTGTATACAGCCCTAGTGCCTCTTGCTGGATCTGCTTTTTTTAAAAATATACTTTCAGGGCATCCAAAGTAGAATCAGCACTCAGATCCTCTCCAACAAAGTGAGAGAACTAGGGTATTGTGGAGATCTCTCTGTTATTTCTCTGGCAACAAGGAGCTGCACTTTTTGTACCCTTAGACATATATAAGTTACAGCTGTTCAAAATGTCCACAGGAGTGGCCTTACATTAGGAACTAAAACTCTCTGGCAAATCTATCTGTGGTGATACCTGGAACTTTACTATAGCTAACTGGCTTAGAATGAAGTGAATAAACTTTACTGAAGACAAAAGAAGAGATGAAAAAGCAGAAATCAACCTGTTTCTAGACACCTTCATGCATAAAGTCGGGGGTTAAATCATACAAAAGAGAGGCATAATAAGAAGTGCTAATAAATATTTTCATCTGGAAAATCTGATTCATGCAAGACTGGGAATGTAAGTATGAGGCAAACTTTTATGATCTCCAGTTCGAGGCAGATCATGTGGAACATTTGGAAGTATGTGAGATCATGCCACACAAGTGTTTGCTATATTAATCAAACAGCACAATAGTTGCCTGGATACCCACATCATTTCATCAGCTGTGGTGGCCTGTTACCAGTTTTCAGAAAATGAAATGTGACCCCTGAGGACTGTAATTGGGTGAGTATAGTAATTTAGGAACGTTCAGGGGATCTGGAAAATCTGTCCAGCCAATTCACGTACAGCCAGCCATGGCAGAAGGGTATTTCAGCACCAAAGAATCACGCCTGTTATCAGTGCTGATATGCAGTTCTTTCCCTTTGCCTCTTTGCTGCTTGGTGCCAGTTACGATGAACTCCAGAGTCTTAATGAGACTAGAGATAATTTTGTTTAGTGAAGGATTAAGGCAGTGCCTTAGAATTCTTGAAAAAAAGGGTGGAAAAAAAAATAAAAGCCAGTTCTGTGCTGGCAGAAACTGTGGTGCATTTGCAATATAAACTGCTGTATCCTCTTACACGGAATGTTTGTTGTGATACAATTTGAAACATAAAGGGCAGTGATCTCATATTTTAGTGCAGGAGGCAAAAGCCCTTCTGGATTCATCCAAGCTTGTGGCATTTAGTTTAACCCAGTGTAACCTGATGCAGTTTCGAGGCAGGTAAACTGTGTATATGTTTTAATTACAGCTGGGCTATGTAACCGGTCCAAAGTTCAGGTCAATAGAGTGATGAATTCTCTAGCCACACAATCTTTAATACTGGCTGGGCTGGTTATTAATTTTCTTTATTTGTACTGTTAAAGACCTATATAATTTGTAGCTTTGATCATTTGTTTTTTAAAAGCTCAGAAATGCTCACCCACTTTAATCAATTCATTTTCGTGGGGTAATAAACTTATTGTGTGCTCTTTCCATAATTTATACAGGGTGCTATTATTTACATATCTCTTATTTATTCTATTTCTAGTAGGGTATAAGGCTTCCTATTTCTGTGGCAGCAGATTGCATTAGATGCATGATATAGGAATACTAAAGGGCAGAAGAAGACCATATGCTCCATCATAGGCTGCATTTTAATCCCTGAAATACCAAATCATCAGCCTAATCCTTCCAGTTGACTCAGGAGTGGTCTGTTATAACCCTGGAACTGGGATTGGAGACAAAAGGAGGCACAGAGCCAGAACTTCTGCTGATGTAAATCAGTGTGCTTCCACTGACTTCAGCAGTAACATCTTTGACAGCAGCTGATGTTTTAACCCAGATTGTTTGGCTCAGTGGTGTCAGAAGGAAAGGTGGGCTTCTCAGAGCCTGTTTTCCAGGTCAAACACTGGTAGCACATTATTCAGAGGTAAACCAAACTATCTGAAGTGCTCTGAACACTGCTACGTGTGTATTGCTGGAACAGATTTTAAAAATTTAATATGCTTTTCTTCAGAAAACTCCTCTATGGTCTTTTCTAAACTCATCCAAGCAGACTGCATCCTTCATATTGTATGAAGACAGCAAAAGTGGCAATATTCCACGTTCTGATTAGCACCCATCTGAGAAGCTTGAATCATACATACATACATACATAGAATCATAGAATAGTTTGGGTTTGAAGCAACCTAAAAAATCATCTCGTTCCAACCCTCCTGCAGTGGGTGGGGACTCCTTCCACTAGACCAGGTAGACCAGGTTATTTGCTGTTTTGTAGGGTCAGTCATAAGTTTATGGTAAAGAAAACCTTTATTCTGCCAAAAAACTTGTGACAATAGATAGGCTTGCTTCAAGATGGTTTTGTTCTGTCACTGATCAGATTGCTGGGAGGCTCTTCAATTGTTTCATTGAATGCTGCCACTCAGCTAGAAAATGCTCTGGCAAGCATGCCTGTACAATTTAACTGTGCTGCCAGAAATCGCATCTTTCCATGATGATTCCAGCTGCAGTTGATGCCCTATTGGCATTCCCTTGGCGTATTACCCTGGAAATTTGCAGTTGGTTATCTTAAGGTAAGCCACCTTTTCTAAAGTTTTCCAAGAGTACTGCGGTTGATCATTTGTGCTTCTGCAATACCATTCCCAAGAAGCTATCCTATCACACACAGCAGCATTCTGAACTAGCTTAGGCTGATTCAGTGGGGAGGCTGTCTCTAAGAATATTTCAAAAGAGTTAGTATCAGGCTGCAGAGACACCACAAGTGCAACTTTTCAAAGTGAAAAGTTGCTGCTTCTCCTTCAAGGCTCACCGATAGGGTCCGAGTGGGAATTAAGCTGCGCACTGACACTGCACATGATTAGCAGTGTGGCTGTGGGATGAGAACAGTTATACACTGGATAAATTTAAGATGACAAATTTGCATGCAAAACCAGAGATTCTTGTCAAAAGAAAGAAATCAGTGAAGAGCTGTCCATCTGTTGACAGGTTGCCTAGGCTATCCATGACAGATAACACAACTTTAAATAGTCTGTCTCAATGTATTTGAAAATGTTTTGGAAATGTGTTAATAAAAATTACTTAAGTTTTTTTTGCATGAATCATCTTGGTGGTGAGCCTTCTGAGAAACAGCTGGGGAACAGAAAACCTTTAACGGATTTTGTAAATATTCTCAGTCCCGAACTGTATGTTATTTTATTGATATACCCTCACTCCAGAAGGCAGATTTCACTGCAACAAGATTCTTTTACCCCTAAGAAAAAAAAGAAAAACCTGAAACCAGAAGATGGGTGCATAATACATGGCTCCTCTGAGGCAGACATTCCTACAGTTATTCAGAGTTTCTGCAAAACAGTATTTCGTATTCTCTGTACTGGAGAGGAAAAAAGACTAAATTTGAAACATCTCTCTGCTTCTGTGCACCAATAACATTTCAGCCTTGATGCACGGCACTCCAAAAGTGAGGAAAACATTAATGGGTAACAACAAAATTTTAGAATCTGCTGAAACTTATGCTGATCAAATAAATACTCTAATTAACACAGTGCTCAAAATACAAAAGCTAATAGAGGGATGACAGTGGAAGGGTGGATAGGGAAGAGATTGCATTGCATTAGGGGTCAGGTGATTTTGTGATTTTCTTTTTTCCTTTATGCAAATTTTTAATGAAAGGTCTGTAGTCTTGGAAAACTTTCTTTTCAGAGAAATGTTTTGAACCTCTGTATTCATTTTAGCCAATGAACTACTTATTAATTCAGTTTACTGAATGTGTTGGATATTTGTGAGTCAATATTTGCACAGATTATTTAATCCCTCCCTCCTCAGTCATCTGGTATTATATTAGTAGCTTTATGCCAGTCTTCCATGGAACAATATAAATTAGAAATGGTTTCCTAAATATGTCAGTAGACAAAAAAAAAAAAAAAAAAAAAAAAAACCACCCCAAAAAAAAACCCCAAATAGCCAACCAAACAAACAAACAAAAAAAACCCCAAAAACACACCAGTTGGAATTTTTGCAAGAAAAAAACAGCCACAGATCATGACTCTCATGACTCTTAAGAATTTTTGCAAGAACCTTTTAAGATATATTTTCACTATTTAGACACATACATGTTGTCATTACAGTAGTTAAAAATAGCAGTTCTTACTGAGTTTATGTTGTGAAAACAGATTTCTAAGTAATAAAACTATATGACCCAAAGCGAATTAAGGTTTCTTCCCACTAAAACTGTACAACAGCATAACTTTTCAAATGCTAATTGGACACTAGGTTTTGGATGTCCCATACAAGCCCTTTCCATAGACCTGATTTTTAAAAAACATTGTACTTTAGGAATCATATCTATTGTAAAACCTCCAGGTTAAGTGTCAAAGTATAAGGACCTAAAAAAATACTATTCTGTTCTGTAAATATTACCATTCAATCTCTTGTTGATTCATTCATAGCAGCCTATGTTTTCCATTTGTTTATATAAGTATATAGAGTGTATGCACACGTAGGCATGAGTGTGTACATACGTGCTTATTTGTGTGTTGGGAGTACAGAAAAAATGAATTTTGTGGACAATCATATTTGGTTACCAGAAAAAGGTGCTTAAGTGGTCACACTGAAATTTCTCGAAGTGGTGAGGCTTTCCCACAAGTCCCTGTCAATACAGAAGCAACATTAAATATAAACACAATACATATAAAGGACCAGAAAATCTTCCACACTGATGCCATCCGGGTGCTTGCTACTCTTGACCAATGTCTTAAGAGGTCTTTGCAAATATATTGATCTTCATCTTAAGACCAGCTGAATTTCTGATTAGTGTCTGGTCAGAGACTCATTTCTCTGATGACTAGTGATCTGAAAATATCTAGCCTATGTGGGATTGCTACGTTTATGTATGCCTAGATTTGTATTCATTTGTTCTTGTCTCAGCAGCTTTTACGTATATATTTTGATCCTCATAGCAAATGCATTTTTGGGAGGAGTGTGGGGGGATGTATCTGTTTTCATAAAACTGAAAGGTTACAAAAGTGCAACTACAAAAAGCTTACAACTCATCTCCTTTGTCTTTTGTTCTATGCTTTCTGACCAATATTTACACACAGAAAGTTACAGAGAAACCCTGAGCAATACAATGCAACAGTACCCTGTCACATCTGGGCATCGCAGAAATATCTAAATGAACAAAAAGAGTATCACTAATAGACCAACCTGCTGATTTGAGCCTCTTGGAAGCAAATAACCTGTCTTGCGTTATGTAACAAAAAAAAAGTGTATTCCATTTCATCTGTAGAAAGCAGTTGAGGGACGGTTTCTTTTTTCTTTATCTCTTGTAACTCCAGGGGGGAGGAGGGTGGATGCCTTCTGATAATAGGCCAACTGTTAAAACCAGGTGGGGCAGTGTTTCTTATCTCTTCTACCACTGTCCACCCTTGGGGGGAATATTTTCTGTTAATGGGCCATTAAGACTCACCAGTGACATGACACATTACATCATCCCATTGTGAGATGCTCCACCCAGTGGGGAGGAGCCAACCATTCCCTACCAAGATAAAAATGGGGACACAGGGACACCAGACATCCTCTTTTCCACTGGATTCTCAGAGGAAGACCAGACTCATCTCCCCGCCACTGAACCTGTCTACAGGATCATCTCTACTCCAACAGAACCACATCTGTCACTCCAGGAGGACTTATTTGGACTGCTTCCAACACCCTGGCTGACAGGCTGTCAGGTTGTATTCCTGACTCGGTCAACGTTTTCTAAGACTTTTGTTTGTTTGCTTGCTTGTTTTTTTTGCATTACTGCATTTGTATTTTTAATATTCCTAGTAATGAACTGTTACTCCTATTCCCATATTTTTGCCTGAAAGTTCCTAATTGCAAAATTATAATAATTTGGAGGGAGGGGTTTTTACATTCTCCATTCCAAGGTAAACTCCAGTTTTCCCTGACAGATACTTGTCTTTCCAAACCAAGACACAACCCGTTTGCTGTTCCCCAGAAAAACCCTTTGTATGGAGGTGATGCTAGCAGACAATAAGGCCTGGTTGGCCATCTCATTTGTTCCATAAGGTTATGTGAACCTCCCTCCCTGCTCCATCACACCTGGCCATCATTTCTGTCCTACAGTGTCCTACCCATCCTCTGATGGGTTCTTCAAAGCTCTCACTTCATCTCCCTCTTAGACCCTTGGTCTGTCCTAATGCTCTTAAGAAAATTCCCTTTCTGTGCCCTGGTAAATATCCTTACAGTTTGCCTGCAGCTGGGCAACATGCTCACTCGAAGACCAGCCAGTCCTATCTCCATTCTCTATTCTGACCCATTCAGGAGTAAAGTTCACCATTTCATATCAATTACTCTCTTTCCTTCAGAGAAGCCTGTTGAGTGCAAAGCCAGAGTTACTTCTCCATCATTCAAATTCATGCATTCCAAGCCAAAATGGTCTCTGGCTCTCTCACTGCATTTTCTTCAAGTGTCCATTTTCTGCAAAGGCAGGATTACCAGCAGACTCTGATGTATTAACAGCAAATAATGAATAAAACAAGTAATTAAAATTATATTGTAGTCAAATTTTTGAACATCAGAATCTCAGACTTCTGACACATCAGAGTTTAAAGAAGTACAAGCTGAGGAAGGAAACGGTAAACAAAAAGTACTTTGGATGTTTAAGCTCTTGGCACTGGAAAGCTTTTAGCCTGATGTTTTGGCCAGACCAGCATCATTGAGAGGGTGATCTACCTCAGTTCCTGCTGAAGTTGTTTGGCCATAACTAGGGGGGATTGTTTCCTCTCTTTTCCAGATGTGGACAAATTACCAGAGAAGTGAATATGCCACAGACCATAAAGTATTCCCTTCCCATCTTTTGTGTCACCTCTGATATGATCAGGCTAACTAATTCACTCTGAACATCTATTATTACACTGATGAGGTCTGACTGGCTGCCCTTACTGATTGACAAGGAAAAATGAGCCTTCTGAATGTGGTTCTAATCTATATTCCAAACAAAGAAGGTGAAAAAAAAAAGAACCACAAGAGGAAAAAATTAATTTTGTCTCTTTAAATTCTGGAAATTATGATAATTATGCCTCCAGGTTTTTAATTTTCAGTTTACAGATGTGGTGAAGTACACTGAGTCACTTGACCTCTCTGAGAAGCAGTCTTGTCCTGGCATCCTCATAGGTATCTGTGTCCATCTGGCAGAGACATTACAATTCAAATCTCAAACTCCAACTGACTGCTGAGCTGTGAGCTGTGCTTCTTTTCTGCATCCTGTCATTTCCCCCTCCCTAACTTCAAAAGATTTAGAAAAATGCAAAGGGAACAATATCATATGGTGAATTCTGTTTATGTGGCATGGCTTAGTCATCCTTATTTACATCACCCTGCCACCTAAACAGACCTATTCACAATGCATAGCTGTCACTCAGCCTGAACCTTAGATTATTGTTAATGTTTGCAAAGGGATGGTTATGCAACACTACACAACTGTACATCAAATACAGAGCCCAAGGACAGTAAAGCTTTGCCCACACTGACCTAAAGACTCTGGGATTTCTGGTCTGCATACTGATTTATCTGATTACACAAGATACAAAATAACACTAACATATTTTAAAATATATCTGGTTTTTTCTATGTCCAAGTTTTTTTCATCCAAGCTGTCTTTTTTCCCTCATGTTGTCAAACACACTGCGTACCCAACCTCTATGAAAAGAGATCAGGTCAGGGTTGCTTGCAAATAGAAGCATATACTTTAATTTCTGCGTGAAGGGACCATAGCAGTTTTACAGATAGAAGACTTTGGAGCAATGGAGTGAAGGACAGAAGATTTAATGTGCAAAGAAGCATCAACAGAAGAGGAGCTTACACCACTGGTAGGAAACATAAATTTAAAGTTTAAAATCAAATTGATTATCATTAGTCTGAAGTCCTGGTCTGATTTTTCTATCCCGATGCCCCCTGATTTAGTCCCTCCTCCTCAGCCCCCAAAACTAGTGTACCCATCAGGATCAAAGGGATACAGTGGATGGCCTGGAGCAAGCTGAGGCAGTTCATGGACTGAGAAAGCCAAAACTCACAGAGAGGCAGTGAGGGGTCCAGAAAAGGGTACATTTCCAAAGTTAAACTGACCCTTTGTAGTGCCAGATCTGTCCCTGGAGGCTGCTGGCAGCCAGCAGATAGCTCTGCCACATGGGTCAGGACCTGGCTGGTACACCTCCAACCTCCAAAACTGTGAGAGAAAAACCATACCATTTGTATGGCTAGCTGTAGGAGAGGATTAGGGACATGGGTTTTCCTTCTTCCCTTACAAATACCCAGGAAAACTGACCTAAGTACTGGCCATACAGTCCTGTGATACTGAACAGAACAGACTCTGCTGGTCTGCTGAACCCAGAATTCAAAGAGGAGGCTTTTTCCTTCACACCCGTCAGTAACAATGAAGGACAAGGGGTGGCGTCCGGCACGACTCTGCAGCCTGACTAGGGGCTCTGCCCAAATACCATCCTGGACTTTAGAAATAAAGTCTTAGTGATGATGCTACTGAAGAAAGAATCTATGGAGGGTTTTCCATCAAGGGCTCATCAGCCAATATTCTTTATCTCAGTTTTGAACAAAACTTTTTAACTGGTGCAGCTAAGGCAAAAAAAGTCGTAAAAAAACCCCTCAACCAATCCTAGTTTAGCTCATCAGCTATTTCTATTTCAAACGGGTCTAGAAGCACTTTCCACTCAGAGAGGCCACTGTTACTTTTCCAAATTGAGATGCTAATGCACAGAAGTTAAAAGCCTCAAAGCTGTGTGTTTTGAATACACACAAGAGTTACACCAGTGAGCTAAAAGGAGAATAATAATAAATGCTCGCAAACAAGTCTTACTTAAAAAAGGAAAGGTATACATTTATAATTCAGCTTATATTCTTGTATAAATTTGTTTAACATAGGGGGTTAAGAGATATATAAAGGCTCAAATCTTCAGCTGTTATCAACCTGAGCTGTGGCAGTTCACCTTAAAAATGTGGAGTTAGCCCCATGCAAACCCACCAGCCAACAACATAACAGATTTCCAGAAAGACAAGCCCAGGGTAGAAACATAAGTGGAAGGAAGAAGAGGGAAGAAGAGAGCAGGACAGCAGAGCAGGCAGCAGGAAATTCTCAGTAGTTTTGCTCCTACCATTGCAAAGAGCTTTCTAGGTGGTTATTTACCACTCACCCAGAACTGCATTGTTGTTAATGAGGTATTACTTATATCTCAATAAACTGAGACAACCAGGTAATTACATAATTAGGTGTTCCCTCCCCCTTTTACTCCTTTCTTCACAGAGATTTTAACGTGAAAGCCATCTTCTATGTCTCTGAGCAGTAATACGCACTTGAGCTTTCAAGCCCATGTGTCAGAATATATAAAAAAAAACACCAAAAAAAACCAGAGAGCTGTAATTCTACTGATGGGTTTTGGTGATAAGAAAAGCTGCTGTGGCGTGGCTTGAAAGGGTTTGTCACCATAACTCCAGGATCAAATTTCCTTGTATTACAGAAAGATGGCAGAAAGAGTCTGCAAAGGACACTCAAGGAGACATGTAATAAATGCCACGAAAAGGGCAATTCTTTCTGATAGAAAAACTTTAACACGATCGGAAAGTGCCTAATCATGGAAGTGCTGAGTGAGTTCACCCCGCCTTGAACTTCAGCAGGATGCAGGGTGCTCAGCACCCCTTTGCAG
The DNA here is from genome assembly GCF_021018805.1 of Prinia subflava. Lineage (NCBI taxonomy): Eukaryota > Metazoa > Chordata > Aves > Passeriformes > Cisticolidae > Prinia > Prinia subflava. The sequence continues at coordinate 59,357,716 of NC_086247.1, forward strand.
AGGCTCAGCACTTCAGAGAATCGGGTCCCAAACCAGGAGGAAAAATGGTTTTCAGAAATACGTGTGGCAAGATATAAATTCCTACCTAATAAGATAAATCAGGTTTTATTTCATCATCAGCATACAGAAGAAAGAGATCCCAGACAAGGTGATATATTTAAAACAATCCATTTGTTTCCTCCTCCAGAGTGGAATCCAATGTAAGAGCCATTTTGAGAGTTTGAGAGGTATTTGACTGTCTTGAGCTTGTCCCAGCCTTCTGCACTGGGGTGAATCACAACCTTCTCAAAATGCTTCATACGTGTGAAGGGGCACAGCTCATGTGACTTAAATACCATCAGAGCCTGTAATAAGAGATTTTGTGCACTAAAAGCTATTTCTCGGCCATGATTTCAGATTCTACCTAATTATTTCTTGGTAACATTTTAGTGCAACAAAATCATCAGCGGTTTTTTATTGTTGTTTTTGTAGGTTTTTCATTTTATGAAGATCAAAAATAGCCTAAGACAAGGATCACATCCAAAAGATGGCCTATGAAGGGAAAGAAAGAAATGGTCCTAAGGATGTCAAATTCCTTTTGGAGAGCCTCACAGACAGCTTACAAACTATATACAGTTTCCCTTGCAGTGAAGCAGGATGTTACAGGGAAATCTAACCTAAGCAAAGCTTATCTCTTTCCATATTCAGTTTGGGCTGTTGGAACAAGCCATCTTTGTGCTTCTTTCAGATTTGAAATTTGCTTTTCCATATGGTCTTCAAACCATTTTGTGCATCAAGCACATCTGTGTATGACTTAGGTGCTTTGTCATGAAATTTAAGGCTAGATCCATGAGTGAAAGGTCAAGATAGCAAACATGGAGGTAAAAGCATATTTGGTCCTTCCCCTCAAACTGCCATGGTATACAAGATGTCTGTGAACATTTCACATGGTGTTTGTGATGCTGTACTGCTTCAAAAGACCATAATTGCAAGGCATCCTAATAAACAAATTCAAGCCCCTGATGATTTGAAAAGGAAAAGAAACTCACCCAGCCTTTCATTTTCCAGTTCTATTTGCATAGTCAGAGTCAGTATGTGATTTGTTTCTGAAGAGCAGTCTTAGAAGCAGCCATAAACACTGCGATACCTCAGTCTCTGAGCCCCTTGTAAGTCTCCCTTCAGGCAGCTGTCACAATTAGGGCAAGCTGATATTCATACAATTTCCTGAATATGTACAAAATTATCTGATAGGGTTCTCACATAAACCTAGAAATGATCTAGACTCACTCAACACAGTCCAGCGAAGTTATGGCTAAACTGGGGAATATCTGAGAAGATATCAGTCATGTTGTAATACCAAATCAGGATCAAGCTAAGCACAAAATATTCCCAATAATATAAACTGGAAGTCTGAAGAGTGATCTGAACAGTCAGAGGGATCCAGGATCTAAGATCTACAAGCCCAAAAATTGAAAAGATGCATGAATGAATCTTGATTGGAAAGAACCAATGAACACTGAATTCTGTTGAAACCTGAAGGAAACTACATCACTCTTTCTGCTTGCCTCAGCTCTGGGCAGGCTTTGGGAACTGTCTGAAGCTGCAATCATGGTCTTGGTCCAAACACCTCTAGTTTCATGACCATTCAAACCATGAGTGTTTCTGGTCTTTATTATGGGAATTAGCATACTCTCATTTTTTTATTAGTCTTTCTGAAAGCTCCTTTGTTTCAATTTTCTCCCCATCATACACTGAGTGTTTTTCTGACTCATAGCACCTCTGCATCATAGCCTTGTTACTCATCAGTAGAGGGCTGTACCTCAAGCTAAGTAAAATAAGCTGTGTGTCCCCCTCTATCTTGAAATGCTGGTGTGACTAACAGATACTGGAAATCCATCTTCAGGAGTCACACCTCATTTTCTGGTAATGAGCTGTAGGGTCTAAGCATTGGACTATCTCTCACTGATTGCTAAGTTACTAATGTTAAAGAATCCAGTTTGCCCTATACAATCACGCAGTTGTAAATAGAAGACCTTTCCTACTGAGTTATCTTCATAAATGAAGTTGCTGTAGCAAGCTTTTCCAAGAACTCTCGGTCCCACATGCTGTAGTTAAACTGGGATAATGATTTACAGCGTAGTGAAGTAACCTCCTAAAGCTGAACTTTTGGGATTGCACAAGGGACTGTTCATCCACATTCCAGGTTTGATTGCTCAGAATTTATCTTAATTATAAGGGGTTCAATTAGAGTGAAGCGAGAAGGACTGAGAGAGTGAGAGAGAGCAATATTAGAGCTCTGCATGGAATGACTGACAGCGACATAATGCCATCATATAACTAAGATGTTGCAGCACAGTGCTTAAGGAGGCCCCATTCTCCAGGCAGATATGAAAGGTTTGCTTGGTTCTGCTGTCTCTTGCAGGTAGCACAATGGGTAAAGGGTCAGAGGTACACTCTGCAGACACTGCAGCTTTGTTGTTGCTTGAGTAACTACAGCTATTTAAGCAACAAGACTCCGCAAGGTAGAGCAACATGACACAATAAAAGCCCATGGTGCACTGTGAGAGAGGATTAAGAAATTAAAAACTTCCTTAACTATCCATTATTAACCAGGATGAAACACATCATGCCATGTTTTCTCAAACAGGTTCAGAAAGAAAGGTCTAATCCCCCAAAAATGACCTAATGGTGACATGGTCCCATTCAGCCTCTCATTTACAGTCTCAATAGCTGTTTATTTTCAGATTATTGATGTAAAAATGTATGAGTCACCTGACATTAAAGACACAAGACCCAGTTACTAGCACCCTGGACGTGGAGCAGTGAAGTCACAGAGCAGTGGGTAGAGAACAGGAAGAAAAGGCAGAGATGCAACAGTGAGATTGTTCAGTTGCTCACCACAGACACATATTCATGATGCCAGAGCATGTTTTACAAAATGTAACTGAGTGAAGCAGGAAAGAAGCTGTTCCACACTGCCGTGATGATCTTTAAACACATTTTAAACCTTTCCTTAGCAGTTTGAGCACACACCATTTATACCTCACCAACAGCATCACCTGAGCAGTGTGCACCAGCTGGCCTTCAACAGTGCCCCCAAAGTGTGTGGGACTGACTGAGAACAGCTGGTGCCATCCTCATTATTTCCATGGCAGCTGAGGATTCTCCTGCACTCCAAGAATCCTCAGCTGCTGCTTTTATCCTCCATCCCTTTTTTTTTATTTTGCAAGAGGGTATATATTTCCTTTGAAGAAGCACTAGAGGCTCATAAATTAAACTGACTTCTCCCTCGGACTGTTTCTCCTCTATTTTTCTGCATTCATTTACTCTTGTCATATTTTTCAGTAGCAACTCATAAGAACAGCACTGCTGACTAGAGATGTGTTTGTTCATCTACATAAGAGGAAACCTTCCCTTCTAGCTGCAGTTCTAAAGAGAATATCACAATGGATTCTCCATGGCCATAAATGTGGACCAGAGCCACATTCCCAGAGAGGCAACCTTGATGGGACTCTATCCTTTTGTCTAAAAGCAAATATGTGCAGAAGAATATGACTACAATGAAGAATAGGGGAATATGGGTTGGGACAGAGATTATCTCTTCTCACACTAGCAAATAAAGAATTCAAAGCACCAAAACGTGATAAACTGTCCACGACTTTGTGGGGGAGGCTATACAATTGATTCAAGTCCCTCCAGCTAACAAAACTCAGAGGCTCACAGAGAAATTTTCTAATAAACATCTGAAATTAAAGCTCCACTGCTGACAGCAAAATTACAATTTACAGTTTAAAGACGCATTCAATTATAGTCACCCAGAGACAGAGAAGACAAGAAAAATAAAATAAATCTGGAAAGAAAAGGAAGGACTTCAAATTTGCATCAAATCTTAATCCAATAATCTGCCTTTAATTGCCCATAGCAGACTCTCTCCTAAAGTGATCAGTTTTTCCTCAGATCTCCAAATCTTTTGGCCCAAAGCCAATAAGTGCTTTATCACTTGAGACTCGGAGAGCATCCGTGTCCGCAGGCTCAGTGAGAACATTTATAGCTGGTATGCTTGGCTGCCATTGTGGATTTGGTTTAATCCACTGAGAGTTTTTTTACATCTTTGACTCTTTTTCATGCTTTGAACCAGTGGTAAGATTTTACTGGATTACTCCATCTCTCTGGACAAAAAGAGTATTGTTCTTCAGCCAACTTCTAAAAGTTTGCATTTTAGCCTGTCTGCATTTTTCTGCCATTTGTGCACCCTTTGTCTGATACTGGAAAATTTGCCAGTGCAATAAAGGTAAAAGAGTGACATGGATGACCACTTTGGGTTTTTTACTTAAGTTTCTTGAATTTTTCATGTCCTAGCTGTCTGATATATTAGTAGCAGTCAAAGATGTGGCAGAAGAAAAGTGTTCTTAGAGGTAGTCCCTTCCTATTCTTCTGTTTTGTGGCATTAAATCCACCTTATCATATGAGAGAGCTATGTAGACTTTCCCTTTAGGGAAGAGAAAGAGAAGGGGGAGAACCTGCAAGCATTAGCTCTTTCTGGTGCTGAGAATATTTGCAAGACAAGCTCAAGCAGCAGTCTGTTGTAAAAGCATCACTCACAACGGTGCCAGAAACCTACGTTTATTGGATCAAGTCACACACATCTGAATGACAATTCCAACAATTACAGTCCTGTCCTGTCTCTCTGTGTTGATACCAGCAGTTAACATTACAGCCTGCTTTCTCCTCTGATGATGATAAATCAAAGAATTATAAAAACTGCTGTCATCAAAAATGCAACCAGTAAACAAATCACAAAGTTAAGAATTATCCCAGCCATAGGACAGACTGGAGCAGAGAGACATCATTTAATAGCCACTGTATTAGCATGATCAAACCCAGTTCTAACACAGATCCATTTCTATGGCCTCAGAACCACTGCTGGCAACAGGCAATTAATAGTGGTTGGATAAAAAATTGGTTAGACTGGAAGAAAACAGTTTGTGCTCTCTACTGTGCTACTGATGTCTTCTGCATTGACTTTGTTCAAGAGTTTGCTTTGTAAAAAGGAAGTGATTACATTTGGCTATTTAACACAGGTCAGTGGGAGAAGTCTGATTTGCACATATATACTTTTTTTAGCGTATGTTTTTCCTTTTGTACCATTAATAAAGCCTTTGGGGCAGACAGAAATCAGAATCAGTATTTATGAAATACTAAGATCCCAGGTTCAGAAGAACCACAAACTGTATTTGCACTGCTATGTGGATAATGTTGACACCAATCAATCATTTAGTCTTTCAATTTTCAAAATATTTATAAACCTACTGCACGGTTCTTAAGGTTTTCTATCTGCAAATCACAGAACAAGCACTAAAAAAGCTAGTTTGTTCCAAAGAATCAGCTCAGGTAAGCTCAGAACAAAAAGTATCCCTTCATAAGTAGGTTCCCTATAGAAAAGACCTTCATCCTTCAGCAAATATGTTTTTTCCAAAAAGGAGTCACTGATTGCAAACTGGCTCTTATCGCTAAATTTCTTTTCACTAACAAAGGACTTTCTAGCATTGGTCTGTGATGAGGCTGCATACACTCTATTTAAGTAAAACAACACCAAGGTTTTTGATTGAACTGGCTTTTGCCTGCTGTTTTTTCTCTCCTTTGACATACAGTTGTACATCCAATGTTTTCCACATCCAACACTGAAGCACATCAAGTACTGCACCTCCTGCCTATGTTATTTCATAAAGTTTTTCAGGTATTTCCCTTCTTTTCACTTCCCTTTTCCAGTGCATCTGTGCACTACCAAATGCATTTGGCATTCAACTCCAGATATTATTGTATTTTCAAGGTTATTATTATATTTTGGGTAAGGCATATGTTCATACGCAGTGTACTGAATGTCATACCAGTACTCAAGAAGCAGCATGAGTTGGTCAGACCACAGATGAGATGCAGGAAACAGTCTGAAGAGATTAATCATCACAGAAGATATTTGAGGCTCAATTCTAGTACAAATCTGTAGTAACATCTTTCTTATTCGACAGATGAACACCAAAATAAGATCAACAGAGACAAAATCAGAATTGGATCGTGGTAATAAGCATGCAAGTTACAGCACAGTCTCTTAAACTCAGCATTATTTGTCTACCAGGATAAAGCAGATGTATTTTCTCAGTATCTTGACTTGAGGGATGTTTCTAAGAAAGGACAGGGTTATATTGTGAGCACTGCAAAAAGAACTATAGTGTAAAGCACTGTAGCATGCAGAGGGTAGTACTAGAACATACTGTTATGGTTGGCTGTACCTGTAAAATTCGTGAAATTATTGGCTTCTTTCGGCTGTAGTACAGTACTTTTACAGTAATTTGTCACTCTGTTTTCAGCAGGGATAATGGACCATGCCTTTTTCTAGGAGCACATTATTTGGCCACTGGCAGCTCTTTATATTTGCTGTGAGATCCCCAGTAGCTACATGTTCACCCTCACCCCCCTCTGCAGGACACAGGAGGCAATAATAGATATGTGAGGTTAACATTTCTTTTACAGAAGCTAATGGCATCTGTGATGATTGGTGTTAATTGGCCTGGCTACTTCCAGTGTGTCTGTAGTGCTCCTTTCAGCATGCCACTCTTCTACTTCTGCCTGCGCAAAACAGCATGACAGCACTGCAGCCAAAATCATCTAGAAAAATACCATAGTCATTGCTCCTCCCTATCTCACCTGACACTGCTTAATGTTGCCATTTTTATATGGCCAGTATCTAGAAGCCCAGTAATAACCTTTTCTATGGCTGGAGATAAATGCCGTGTAAAAATGAATGAAAAGGAAGATCAGGGAAAAAGCCCCTTCTGACCTGAGGGCTGATATTTTTCAGTTTTAAAATTCTCTTCTACCTGCACCATAACATCAGTGATGAAACTATTCTTTTCCATCTTATTTGAAAACTCTAATATGTTACTGGCATTATTTTCTGTGAAGAATGGTAAGTCATTAGAATTAGGAAGGAAATTGTTTTCCTGTCTAGTGACATGTTGTGAGATTTTCAGATTTTTCTTTTTTCTGCAGTGCAGAAAATCCAAAACATTTCTCACTCCTCAGGAGAAAAAATAGGGTGATTTTTGCTCCAAAATGATGTGGAAGATTGGCATCCTTCTAACATGGACATCAGGGACCAAATCTCTTCCTGTCATACACAGCCCCTGTGTAATATATTTTCCATCTGAATTTTGATCACGTGTGGTCATCCTGATGTTAAAAATTAGACAACTCCTCTCCCCACCAAAAGGCATTTTTCACAAAGTGTTTTAGGTTTGCTAACCATCACCTTTATAACAATTCTTCTGCTAAGCAAGATGCAATGCAGTGTTCCAGAGCCAGAAAGCACATGGTTGTTCTGGAAAGGGTGTCTGATTTCAAGGGCAAGTTTGTTTCTCCCAAGATGAGTATCATTTACACACCCTACAGAACCAGTGGAGCTAAGCATCTGTTTTAAAAGGAAAAGAACAAGTTTTTTTAAAGCAACAATCAAGAATATGCTGAAATGGAAATAACACCTTTATTTTAACTGCTTGATGTCTACCACAAAAAACCCCAAATCAAAATGAAGCCAAAAAACAGCCATCGTCTTTAAGCTTAGGAGGCAGAAGACTTTCCCCATGTCCTTTTCCCAAACACTGAAGTATGCCACTGCTTTTAGATACACCTAGTGACTTTCAACCTGTCCAGAGTTCCTCAGATGCTGAAAGAGGAATATGCAAAATATAAAAGTGCCAAAGCACTTTGCTGAAGTAGGATTTTACCAGTTCAGGAAAGGGCGAGGATTCATACCAATCAAATAGTGAAGTTGGCAGGCTTGGTGCCACATGGGGCCACAGAAGAGACACAGGCTCTCAAAGAGCTCCCAAATTCATCTTCTGTACTGGAGGCATCACTCCTTCCATGAATTACCCTGGGAGTCCTGGGAAAGTGGAACCTCGTCTTGGCATCTGGATTCCTCATCTAGGTTGTGTTACACATATACTTTGTCTTGTTTTACAAATAGCATTTATCTCTTACTCCTGCTAATTCCAGTAAAACAAAATACCTTCATCTTTTGTACCTAATTAGGTAACTGTGCTTACATTTCTGAGAATAGTACTTGATAACTGTTTTTGAAAAACATTAAAGAACAGAAAATATGAATGAAAATTTTGTTTGTCTGCAAACGTTAGGATATCCAGCATTACGAACAGCAGTTTGCATGTACTAAAAATCATCTTTTAAGCTTAACACATACCAAAGTCTTCAACCATCCCCTGCTGAACTTGACAAATACATTCCCATTGCCAGCAACAGGCTTTTGCTATAAAAGTGGCTACTCAACACAGCCTGATCATCAAATGCACTCTCTCATCCCTGACATCGCACATGGAAGTGGAGTTCTTACTCCACTTAAGGTAGTGAAATGCCAAGAAAAGCAGAAGTAGGCATTCAAGATATCATGTTCACAGATATTTCCAGTATTTAGATCTGCTAATTTATCTATATTCAAGTTAAAATTTTCAAATTTGCTTTTCAAGACCTAGACACCACTAAAGGGGTGATTGTCTGGAGATAAAGCCATGCATGGCTTTATGTGTACCTGAGCTCCAAATCATTAGAGTCCAGTATTGAGGGAATAAAAATTGTAAAATTGCTGTAAAGCTTTTTGTACCCGCTTTGAAGTCACATAGTCTGAAGAAGGAGAGTTGTAAAGGAGCAGAGGGATAGTCTTCTTTGTGTGAAGTATGTAAGGGTGCCTTGGTAAGATACAGCCATGATGCAGCCACATCCTTTGAAGGCTGTGCACTGTGAATGAGCTGTAGATTTCCTCCCTTTTTCTCATTATAAATTTCATATACAAGCAAAGTTTCTCTATTCAGGCATGTGAAACTGTGTTTGCAGTAAAAAGGAACTGAGGCAAAGGGCACCAAATCATGTAATCATATTTGCCCTGCAATGTCTGTAGTGAGGTGATACCCCAAATAATGAGGAGGGAGTCTTTCAGGTACCAGCTGCTGCGTAGCCACAGCAGGGAACTATGCCTGGGCATATTTTCCTGCAATTGGACTGCACCAATACCATTGCCAGCAAGCTGCCAGTCAGCACTTCATTTTGCTCCACTTGCTCTCCAAATTTCTTGATGTTCTGCTAACAGAACTATGCCATAAAATCTTGCAGGTCTTATAGGTGAGCAGAGGAAAACCTTTATGCTTGAGCTTTATTTAAAATCCTTGAGTCATCCTATGACTACATAAGAACAGGGGCAAGTTGTCCTTTTAATGATTAAGTGAAAGGACAATGGTGTGTTTTTCAGGGCTCATAGCATTGCCACAGCAGTATTCTGTAACACTGAGCACTGCAGTTTGTCTACATCCAACTTACCTTTGCATGGATATACACAAAAAGCCGCCTCATTCTTCTCCTTCACGTGGCGTGCATCGCACCCTCCCCCACCTAAGAGCACTACTGGTGGCCCTGCTATAAGCTGTGCAGATGTTTCTACCCCATTATTGCAGCTTTATATTTGCAAGAGCCTTCCTCGAACAGATGTTCTTTCTGTGTGCATATACCATACTTCCCACTGCAAACACTTTTACAACACAAACAGCAGATTGTCTTGCTTCTGTCGTTCGGATAAGGAGAGAGTAAATGCCTCGTTCTAATGATGTGAGTTTTCTTCCCACAGTGCTTAATGTCTTCCATTCTCACTGGCCCTGCTCACTTCGGGTGTTTCATTTCTGTTCCTTGAGCTCTTCATCACTTATCTTTACTCTAAAGGGTCTCCCTAAAAATATCCTTTTCCTGAATTTCCTTTACTGCTGTCACCTTGTTTTAATCCATTTGCTGTAGCCTCCTGGTTTTGTAGAGGCTGCTCTGCCTTCTTCAGCTCTGCTCAAAGAGGAGCTAATTCAATGAATTTAAAGGAGTGTGTATTTTCTGCAGTAAGAATTAATATAAATTGGTGAATATAATTCCTACAAGTGGTAGAATAGAAGACAATAATTCAAAAATGAAAGAAAGCTTGTATTGGCTAGGTGTTAGGTATTGCAAAATTAAGAGTTGAACACATCAACCCCTCTAATGTTTAATCAAAAACCTAACTTGTAAGCGGAGTAATTTGTACAGAGTCTTGTAAAATTATGACAATATTGCATAGATCTTTGGCCTCTTTCACAGTGATTATGATTGCTTTCAGAGGACATCTTCGTTCATGACTATTTCTGATTAAAAATTATCTGTTCCTGCGCTTTTAGTTTCTCCTGTTTTTCATCACACATTTGTCAGTAACATAGCAGCAATAATAATATAAATTTTGTAGCAATTACGAAAAGTAACATTTGTCATTGAATAGTAATACATCATGAAGAGGCAATGGTGTGGAGATTCCTTCTGCCAGGGCTAGTTTGCTTTGGATACTCGAGCTGGACTGTTTAGAGGTACTCGAAGTATCTGTATGACAACTTGTGCAGCAGAGACGTGACAGGATACTGAGCCCATCTTCCTTGAATCTCTCAAGCCTCAAAGTCATGGAAAACATCACTCTTGTGCTCTGCAACCTCCTAAAATGCAAGCTCTGTCACAGTCCTAATATCTGTGATAAAAATCCTACTCTTTGTTTCCTTACCATAATTTGCCTCTTAAAAAATCGTTTTAAATCATGTTACATGCAGCTCTTCAATTGACCATATTGTTCCATTTTTGCTCACATTGTTTTCCTCTGCATGCTCTCTGCAGTAGTTGTCTCCCACATAAACACTATTCCACTGAAAAATACTCTCTCACCTCCTTGTATTGGTTTCAGCTCTCACATTACAACTTCCTTGTTACTCCTTACACAGATGGACTAAAGGCTATTTGGCATGCTCACCTCCAGCTTCATGGATGCAATATTAGATGGCTGGCACCTACTATGCAGGCAGTCTTTGAGGATTTTGCAACTAAAAGCTGTACTTACCAATGGCAGTCATACAGCTTAAAAAGTAAATTAGGTTCCACTGACAGTAAAATCAGACTGTGGTCATTTTGAATACAAGAATTAAATTACTGTAGGCTGAAGACACAGCTCAGGGTTTCATGAGAAGCTCAGTGATACCCTCTTTTGCCTTTCTTAAAGCACTGTAAAATTAATAAATTCCTATTTGTTTGAAAATCACTGATTTCCCTGTCTGGTAGTCTGTGAAACTTTCTACATCTGCTTACAATTACTTTGGAGATGAAAATCTTGACACAAATAAATTTTTCTCCTTTTCAGTCTTTTTACGTGTTTGCAAATGAAATCTAGCCATTCTTTAAAAGTAGCTATATACCAGTGAATTAATAATAAAGTCTAGCTGTAAAATTTTCTCTCTCAGAAATGTTTCTAAACCACTTCTACAGACTCTTATCAATACATTACAAAAACAATCCACACTAAGCCCAGTTAACTAACTACTAGTTAAGCATTAGTACTAGCTAAAAATTCCTTTTGAAAAATAGCAGTTGGGAAGAGTGTGTGTGAAAACTGAGGAAAACCAGATTTCTACTGTCATCCTCTCTGCACCACGCCCATCCATCTCACTGGCATCCACCATGGGCCTGTTGAGTTCCCTTTCAAGATGCCCTGTGCGGGCTGCTGCACTGAGGAGCAACAGGTGAGTGTAGCTCTGAAATTACTGCTCAGTTTGGTCATGGCTTGAGATGGTTCTACTTATCAGTATTACCAAGGCTAACTGGATTCCCTACTGGGTAAGGCAGTTCTACTGAGCTAGACCCACAACAGAGACATTTGAAAGTGAAAAATCACTATTTTGCAAACAAGAAATACTTGCTACATCCAGGTAAATGCAAAGATATTCCCTAAGATAATTATATTTTTTCTGTTGGAATTTAGCTATTATTTTTGAATACTCAGTTAGACCTTAGTGCTTGTTATCATATAAGAGCAAAGGTGCTTAACCTTTTTCTGCCCATGAAGAAAAATAAATAATCAGATAAATAATCAGATGCTATGAGTCAAACAGTTCACAGTATTTGTATTTAAACAGTAGTTATATTTCACTGAAAATAAAGGAAGACTCACCTATTTCAAAGATAACCTGGAATTGCTAAGATGTCAGTGGTTTCACCAACATTACCAGTGTTTCTATCTTCAGGAAATTATTCTGTAATGAAAGTATGAGAGAGAAAGTGCACTCACACATTTTCTCAAAAATCTCACATTTTCTTAGCCACTGTTTCTTCTCAGCCATCCTCATCCACAATCTCAGTTCTGTCAAACCAGAAGAGAATGAGCATCATCTTTTCTGTGTAAAGTGCTTCCTCTCTTACCCCAGATTTGCCAGCTCCAGTTTCACTATGAGGTGGGTGTTCTCATATTTTTCAGGAGGACAGTAGATCAAGCTACATTTGCTGTCTGCTACACCCACATAAAACTGGAGAAAACAATTTATTATGCGGAATTAAACTTTATTTACCCAATTAAGTAAAAAACAAAACAAACTCCCCCCAAAACTTAAAAGCAGAACCTACTAAATATCAAGAGCTTCAATTTGCTAAAATACTGCAATGGGATTGATGAACTCTAAATATTTCTTCATTTTGGGCTGCATGTAGGGCATCAGCATTAATAAACTGAAGTCCTGAATTGACACCATGAGCCACCTGAAATCATATATACCACTTGAAGACAATACATGTGTTGAAATACTAGTACAGAAAGTGCACTGTATTTCCAGTGCTCATGTATTTGATTTTCTTACTAATTTAGTAGACTTCAGGGGTAGAGCAGGCATGGAACTACCTAGTTTAGGGAACTGTTTTGTCTAGATAAAGTGGAAGGGGTTTGAGTTTTTTCTTTTCTGTTTTCTTTTTTCTTTTAAGTGAGGAAGATGTGGAGTGTCTGCCTAAAGCAGAAATTCTACAATACTCATTAGCAGTAGTAAAATTAAATTAGTGTTGTCCAGATCACCCCAACTTATTATCCATGAATCTGTGTAAAACTGTGCCTTGTGTCTCTTTTCCTCTCACAGGTATTATTTCTGCCTTTGGACTGCTGTTTGGTGCCTTTTAGAAAATCCATGCTTGAGCCATGGAATGAGTATGATACCCACAATAAAAAATTGGGGTGATTTTTATTCCACCTCTCCTCATAGCTGCATGAAATGCTTCTTTTGTAGCCCTCTGCTAAAACAGCAGAACAAATTCTCTAATGTCTCCTATTCCATTTAGTTGTTTAGATCTGCTTGAAAAGTCTCCAGTCCTTACCTACAATCGGGGAATTCAGAGCACAGCTGAAGAGGGATATCCCTGAGGCACATTTTTGAGCAATGAAGTTATCCTGGATGTCGAATACAGGGGTCCAAATGTCCCACAGAGCAGAAATCACAGCTATGGCTCAACAGAGTACTAGGACATCTTGTTCCTACTCTGTTTTTCCCAGGATCAGAGACTGGGTGAAATTTAGGATGTTTTTTGGAAGCCAGACCAATCAGGCAATCCCCCTCCTGCATTCCTGTTCTCTGAGACATCTGGCATTTCCACTGCTCACCGTGATGCAGAACTGAAGCTTCAAGGACTTTCCCTGATAAATTGCATGAGGATCTTTGCACCCTCCTTGGTGCGTGGGAGAACTGTGAGAAGATTTTGGAGGACTTCAATAATTTCATGGTTTGTTTTCATTCTTTCCTGCAACATGTGTGGACTACAACACCACATGAACACAACATCCGAGCCCCAGCTTATAGCCAACATTGAGACAGCTTGCTCAGTTAGAAGCTCTGCAAAGTTTCCAAGCTAGATATTTTGTAGGTGATTGGGCCACAATCAGGAACAACACTTCAGTCAGTTCTTGCAATTAACTTTGCAGTGCAGATGCATTCCCAAGTACTTTCACTCACATTCATTTGCAGAGACAGCCAGTCGATATTTTCTCAAAGTGGTTTTATTTTAATCTGAAAAGACTTTTCATAAAAATGTCCTTTGGATTCCTTTTCTACTGCTTGAATACAAAACTTAGGGAAAAATTTGGTTTTGAAGAAGCTGAGTTAGAAATCTAATCCTGTTCCAGACTAGCAACAGTTGAATGCCTAAAGGCAGTCTCACAACACATCATCTGATTAACTCAGAGCAAATCTGGACAGCTTTCAGAGAATACACAACGAACTATTCTGAACCACAGGAACAGAAAAATAAAGAGAGAGGAGGCTTTCAAGGAAGATCATAAATGAAAAAATTAATTGAAGAATCAGCTACTAAAAAATATTTCCCTTTGTAAAATGATGATTAAAGCAAGAAACAGTCTGTGAAGAGGGAAAATGTTAATTTTGACAAATCTCAGCACTTATCACATTAAAATGTTATAAAATTTTATTTATTTATTTTATTTTATCTGGGATCAGGTCAGGAAAACTTCCAAAACTCTTATTTGTCATTGCCAGATCAGGGCTGTATGACATGGAGAAAAATGCAGCAAAACAACAACAAAAATATGTAAGTTTGTCTGAAGCCAGTTTTTACATCTCTTTCTTCAGTCTTCTCTTTGTCATTGCAAGGAGTAAAACACCCTCCTGATATCAAACATCTATATTCATAGATGAGCAGGGAACACCTGCATCCACAAAAATTGTGTCATATGATGTTATCACCACACAAGGTTCTAGGGACCTTCTGCTCAACCCCCTACAACTCACCACTGTTACCATCCATATCAGAGGTTAGACAAATGCCTCCAAGAAGCAGAGACACCATTACAAATATTTGAGAGAAGTCTTTCCTGGAGGCGTTCTTGAGGTAGTCTGTGCACAGATGACTTATGAAGTTTTTCTGCCAAAATGAAGGAAGACATTGATCCATCTCTACTTCTTGTTGAGAACCACTACTTTCAACACAGTGCTAAACCATCTGTGCTAGGTAGCATCCCTGGAACTTATTATCATACTGTTAAAGAACATGTTTTAGTCCAGACTGCACCAAACCAAGATGGCAGATTGGTTTTTTGTTTCCTAGTGAAACGGCCTCTGGTTTTTTTCCCCATTTTCAGTCTGGAAAAGCTGTCATAATATTAATAAAATTGGTACATCACTAGAAAGCCACAGTTCCCAATCTTTGTTTCATGTGCAACATGTTGCCCACAAGACTTTCTGATATTGCCTCTTGATACAGTAAATTAAAAACTTAAAATTAAGGCCAACAGAGAGAGCAAACCTGTCCACAAAAGGCAAGTTGCTCAGTATTGCTCCTCCTGGGACCACTGTTCTAGAGTGATGTGCAAATATTCTCAGCAAATCACAGCTTAAATATCAGTTTGTTTGCCAAGTGATTCTCCCAACTCCCTGCTTACAGCCATGAGAAAACATTTTATTTATTAATTATTATTTGTAATTTGGGAAAACAAATGGCTGTATTCCCAGTCAGTGAACTCTCCTATCCACATATGTGCATTCCAGGAGCACAAGCTTTACCTCTGGCTTAGAGAGGTTTTTTTTTTCCCTGGGATCCTTCATAAAACATTAGCAGCACATTACTGCTTAGCAGGTGCACAGACCCCATAGCCAAATGTTACTTGTTAACTGTGGTGCAACATTATATGGCCATAAATGTCTAGGTATTAATCACATGTTTTGATTTGTATCCAAAATGTGATTTATGCACCGGGTTTCTAAGACTGTAGGCTAAACTAACAAGGAAGAGTGAAGGAATTCATTTCAGTCAGGCAGCTGAATCACCCTCTGCCATGAAGTGGATGTACCTGTGAGCAGGCAGGGCAGTGCTGGGAGAGAAACCAGAACCAACCACTGCAGCAGTGGAGGAGAGAAGGTAAATAGAAGCCATCTTTGACAAATTCAGCTTTTTTCCCTTGCTAAAGAAAATAATGTAAGAACAGTTCACAGCAGGGTTCAGAGGGTAAAGAAAAATACAAGCAAACAACCTTCCCAAATCCAGTTTCCTTTCAAATAAAAGAACAGAGCTGTCCCCACAAGAAGTGGAGGTATTCCACTATATTCAAAGTGGGTCTGACAACAATATAGTAGTCTGTTGTTACTTATATGCTAATTTTTGTGTGATTCCAGAGGAATCACTGATTGGTAGAAGTCTGTAGTCCAGTTTCACTAAGTCTCTCTACTCTGCTATCTATTCTACTAAAAACACACTGTGCTGCCATGAGGGTCAACAGAAGAAATTTTGTTGTCACTGCTTATACCACCTGATAAAGTGATGACCCCTTGACACTCCTGAGTTGCTTAGCTGTGTTGATGGAAACACAGTACAGATCATGCTTCAAGCACAGCACCCCACAGGGGACACAGATGCATCAAGAAGAATGTCCAGCAAAGCTTCAGAAAAGTCAAAGAGGAAAGTCCATAGAAGGATGCTTCTTTCCAAGCAATTGTGGCTTGATGGTTTCCTCTGATTTTAGGAGAAAGTCCCATATGATCTGGCCTGCAGCAAAGCTTAGGAATAGATGAGGAAACTCGGATGGATTTTTGCAAAATCTTCCCTTCATTCTTCTTTTGAACTTCCTAATTCATATTTTGGCCTAAGGACTATATTGAAAAGGTCATTCATGAAAACAGGTGAAAGCAGTACTTGCATCCCACCTACACATGCAACATGGTAAATAGCTGGCAACTGAACTCCAAATCAAGAGGGAAAAAAGCATAGGATTCCACCCCAAAAGAAATATCTGAAACCATGTACTTCAAAACACCTGAAATAGGATAAGTGTATCCAGTTTCTCATGGAGATATTCAAGGACTGGCTGAACTGCATCTCTCTGCATAAAGACCCTCAGGTATACAAGGGGTTCATCTTAATCTTTCATTCAGAATACTATTTCCTGGCACTGATTTTACCTTCACCTTGGCAATGATCTGCTGTGCTTTCTGTTACAAGGGAAGAACCCCGTTGCTGGCCTGAGACAGGATACGGCATAACATATGCAAGGCATGGTATATCCTTCATCCTTGACTTCCACCTTCCCCACTCTGACATTCACTTTCTCCCATAATTTCCAAGACCAGTTAAGCAAATCACAACAATCAATTATGGTCAATGAAATTTTTTATCTGTGACCTCCCTTTTGCGTGTGTTGCTTCCTATTAGCTAATGCCACACAATTAATTTCTTCTTGATAATCCTTTTCTGCTCAACAAGTAGTCATGGTTATGTCCAACCCATCTTTTCAATGTAAACCTTGCTCTAACATGGGAATGAAATCACTACAGATCTATTATTTCTCGGAACAGGATATTTCATTTGCATAAAATATTCTGCACTTGACACAGTGCCAGGAAGAAACACCTAATGTCCATTCTTCATTGCACTCTTGCTGTGGCCTTAGGAACAGAAGGAATCACTGTGTTAGTCTCCTGCCTGTTACTCTTGAGTTACTCACTTCTTGGTCCCATCTCTAATTTATACTCCCATGACTCTCTGGGAACCCTGTCAAGTCAGTGACCAAGATAATGGACAAAAAGGAATTTTTTACATGATGTAATTTCACATTAAACAGAATGGTTCACAGGTTGTAATAGAAGGTCAATAGCAGATATTATAACCCCTAAATTGGTTGGAAAAAAAATGGTTATTTGAATCAAGACCTAAATAAAGTTCTATACAAGTCAAGATAGCTGAAGGGAAGTGTCTCCATGCATGTCAGTGATATGCCTGGTCTAATAACCTCAAAGGAAGGCAGATCCCAACCTTGTTCATTTTCATAGCAGCAGGACTTACTGGCAGGGAATGGCATTAGCACTGCCTTCAAATGTACAATGTCTCTTTTTACTTTTAAGTTGGATGGCTATATTCCAAAGTAAAAAAATTATCTAGATGTCATTAGTCCAATGGGAATGCAGAAAATGTACATTTTGGAGACAGATCAACCTGTTAAGCAAGAAAAGGAGACCAAGAAGAAATTAATTAATTGAATGGATTCATGAGTCCCTCATTTGTTATTAATAAAGCACTGAGGAATAAAATGTTGATGCGACACAGTCATTCACATTGGATTAGTATGCAAAAGGAAAATCCAGTGCACTGTAGATAGTTATCAAGGCCATATGCACAGCTTTTTGTACTGAGTTATGGATGTTATATTAAATGGTTGGCTCAACATCGCATACGTATACTTTGTCTAGGGATGAATTTCACCCTAAAAAAAAAAAAACAATAAGGCAAATTTTAGAGAATAAGAGAGCTGATTTAACACAATGTATAGCATGTAGTCACTAATGGACTTTTAGTTATTCCCAAAGATAACTGACTCCATAAAGGGTTTTAGGTAATTCTTAATATTATTTTCATACATTTCAAAGACAATCAGTCTCTTAAACAATTTCTATATTTCTCCTTATTACAGAGCTATATGCATCTTAGAAGGTTACACAATTATATATATACACTACTTTCTGCTTCCATGGGCAAAAGTGCCCTGTGGTAATGACAATCACGGTATTGAACTTTCCTGTTTCAGAAGTCTAAAGCATTTTGCCTCAGCTCTTAGGTCTTCTTTTTCTGTTATTTATGCTTTCCTTCTATTTATAGCAATCTAGCTGTTGTTTTTTGTCTCTTATCAAATATGACTGAAATGAATATGATTTTAGCCACTGTGTGGTGTAGCCGAGACCTGCTCTTACACTACAATGTCCACCTGCAATATTTGCTGCAGTCTATTCTCTGAAGAAAACAGAAGTTATAATTTATTGATTTGCTAAAACTTAAGTTACTTGAAATGGCCAAGGAGTGAAAGCCTCTCTTGAATATGAGGCCAGGAACAAGGCCTGAGAAGTGCTTAAATTAATTTTGAGGATATAAAAGTGATTGAAGTGGTTACTCAGGATCAGTACTAGTACTTCATATATGAAAGGAACTGACCATGTGTGAGAACTTCAGGAAATCACACCAGGTTCTGATTTCCCTCCAAATTTCAGCAAATACACTAATAATTCTACCAGACCATCACAGCCATGCTACAGCTCAGGACTGTTTCATTTTGTCTAAGTAATTACAGAGGGATAAAACCACTCTAGGTCATGGTAGAAGCTCAAGTCATTAGAAATACCTTCTCACATCTTTAGTGTTATGATCATTCCGAAAGGAAAAAAAAACCTCAAGACAATTTTAGAAAAAGGAAAGAAAGGATAGAGTCATCTAATCCACTTCTAATACAGATTTAAAGAGTACTATGCTTTTTGCCTTTACTTGAAACCAGATCTCCCACATATCTCTGAAGATATGCCATGTGCTGTGACTGGTTAGGACTAAGCCTGCTAGTCTAGAAAAGTACTTTTTTGTTCACTAAGTGAGCCCAGAATGCATTGAGTTGCAAAAGGTAGATTAAGAAAAGGAGGAAGTGGTTTTTTGTTGGTTTTTTTTTTTCCAGCACAGAAAAAACTCAGTGGCTTCATTGTATCTGTTTACTGCTTTTTTTCTGAATTTCTAAATCATTGGCAAGTTTAAAGAAGGACCAGCTAGTATTGGAAGAGATCCTGAATAGTCAGCAGTAGTTTAGTGAGATCAGTCAGGCCATAAAGCCTTGCCAGAGTTGCTCCTCCCTCAGAAATTTTTGAATCTATATTTAAACATCCTTGATCTGGCCATGAGAAACGTTATAGGGCTGACAGCGAGAGAAGAGAGTCAAGGAGGAAATTAGGGTTTCCAACAGAAGGGGAGGTGGAACAGCACTTCTAGAAAATCTGGGCTCTTTGGACATAATTGTCTGGCAACGTGTAGGTATTACTAAAACCCAGGATTATTTCCAACACTACATCATCATATCCACTACTACTGTCTGCCAGTATGTTAGTAGTAAATCTGAAGAGCCAGGAAAATAAGTGGAGCCTGTCTGCCTGCGATGAGGGTCTGGCCTCTGTGCTGCAGCAGTCAATGCCTTTTCTCAGAGAATCAAATTATCTGCTAAATATCTAAAATATTCCTGAGACAATAAATGCATTTTGCTAAATTTCTAGGGGTGTAAGGTGAGAGAAGTCTGGGATTTGAAGAGGAGAACATTTACAGGAATAAATGGAAAGTGGAGTGCTCATGCAAGGGAAAGGCCTCGTTGGCATCTCTACTCTGGCTTCACCAGCAGCCAGTCCCCACCTGGCAAAAGGACATTTTGTGCTTTCCTTTCTCCTCTGGCATAATAAAATTGCCATAAGATTTGGGAGAAACTCATTCCAGTTGATTCTCTCTGAGGCTATCACACACCAAGTCAAGACCTTAGGGGTGAGAAAACCAGTGCACCTCAGTCAAAACTGGAAAGAACTGCCTGAAGGAAGGATGCTCAAGAAGAGGATGAAGAGACAGACATATCAGATCTGGTGGATTTTGGGTAAGGGAGGGAAATCAAAGCTCAGACTGAAGGCAATCCCACATGCTTCTGAGTTCAGAAATACACAAGTTTCTGAAGTTTAGCTGTGAACTAAACAATTTTATGAATTTTTTAACATGGAACATTTTGCCATCCAATCAGAAGATCTTTCTTGTGTCATATCAGCACTTCTGGAAGAGAGATTGGAACAAATTTAACCCAAAGTAAGCCTATTCTAGTCCCTGTTTAGGCTGTTCTATAGGCCAAATGGGGCCTTACTGAGTCATCAGTTTTAATCACAATTTTCCGTCGAGCTCAGTGGGAAGTTTTGGTTTAAAATAAATATAACTCCATAGCCTTTGCATAGTGCAGTTGAAAGTGTAAACGTACTGAACTGGACACCAGTTGCCTTGGTAAGAACCACCTCAAAATCTATAACATACCATTAACAGGTGCTGGTAACTGCAGGTGTCTGTTCAAGCCATTATCTTCCTAAGACTTAGATAATATAAGAGAGGCGTGTGTTTTGAATCCATCCATCCACAATGTACTGGTTTTCTCTGGGGTAAAGATAATAATTTTCTTCATACTAGCTGGCATGGTGTTTCTTTTGCATCTATGACAAAAAAAAGGGTTGATAAAACAATAACACTAAGGTGTTAGCTGTGGCTGAGCTGTGCTTACACTGTCAAGGCCGTTCTGCTTCTCATGCCACCTGACCAGAGAGCAGGCTGCTGGGAGTGCACAAGAAGTTGAGAGCCAGCTTCCCAGCTGACCAAAGGGACATCTCATGTCATATGGCCTTGTGCCCAGCAATAAAAGCTGCGGAAGAAGTTTTCCAGGGCTGCAATTGCTCAGGAACTGCCTGGGCATCAGTCAGCTGGCAGAGAACTATTGTGGGTGGGTTTGCATCCCTTGTTTCTCTTGTTTGTTTTTTCTTTGCTTCTTCTGTTTGTTTATTTCCTTTTTTTTTAACTTGAACTGTGAACTCAATTCACAAATTTTCACACTTATACTCTTCTGTTCCCGACCTCCATGCCACCAGGATGTGATGTGAACAAGGAGCTGTGTGGGACTGAGTTGCCCACCAGGGTTAACCCACAATACGTGTCTAGGTCTGTCACTGGGCTCTGTCACCAGAGCATCCCAAGGGAGCCTCGTGGGGCAAGGACAAGCCCCTCTCTCTAATAGGCTCACTCTAAATGTACAGCACTTTTCCTGTCATTCAGAGCAGAACAGTCTTTCACAAGCCCAGGACTTCTCCCTCTGTTTCCAGGTTTAATTTCTTCCCGTTTCTTTTCATGTTTGCACACTGATACCATCCTTCAGCTCAAATAGCTTATCTTCCTTATTGGTGTTTGTCCTCCTTCACTACGGAAACAATTTAGTTTCTTGATCTCTACGTGAAGGCCAAGCAAACCAAGCTCTTCTAACCTCCTCTCATTTCACATGATTTTCATGCTCCCAACAACCCGCATAACCATCCTCTGACATCTATATTCACTTTTTTTAAACATGGAACACCAAACTGCATGCAAGATTCTGTATGAAGTTATCTGCCTGAATAATGTTATCAAAGCTAATAAAATTATACATGCAGGAATTTTTACTAAAAATTGTAGTAAAATCATAGCCATAAAAAGCAGGTCTTTCATATCTTTTCTTAGCATGGCTGATATTTAATATGTGAATAATGGCAGACATATGAAATAAAAAGTAGGTGACTGAAACCTGGAACTACAAGGAAGGTTTCTAATAAGTATTTTTCTTGCTATAATTGCAGTGGATATTAACTAACAGTTATACTTCCTCACAGAAAAAAAAAATTCAAATACGCCTAAAATAGAACTTTTCACTGACAGTATATTAGTCATAGAATAGAGCGGGATTCTTGGGAGCTTTGTATGCCATCAGTAAAGATATTTGTGGGAAAACTATGAGATGAATGGCTTGTGGAGAACCACAGTTCCATGCCAGTTCCATGCAATTAAATCCTAATAAATGCCCTTTTGAGAAGCCTCTATCAACACACCGGAAAATAAGTCCCATTTTCAGAGAAAAACACTAACACATCTCATACATGTGTGAACACTTCAACCCCTTATGTCATGGGTTAGCACTGGCCAGATGTTAGTGCACCCATGAATATATGTTTTTTTCTCTAACAACTCCTGTGGGATGTGATCAGGAACAGAGCAGAGTAGGCTTAAATCTTGAAAACAAAAAAACCTACCAAAACTTTATTAATTACATAAGAACAGGGACAGAAATACTCTTAAACACACACAGAGACAGAAATAAAAACTTTTTAGAACATTTCTTCTCCCAGTTTCTACCTCCCCACTCATCACTTTTTTACAGACCAACCTTTGGGTTTTAGATCAAACAATCACCACTCAAAAAAACTAATCTTCAATTCAGCAAGGGAGAGAGGAGTCTCTCTCGCACCACAAACTGTTCTTCAGAAAACAGGGGTCTACCCCTTATGTGTTCCCATGTCACCCATAGCACCGCCTGGAGAAGTCTGCTAAGGTGACACTCTCTTTTTCCTATGTCTAGCGCTCTCACCGCTGTCTCATAGGCCAAAACTACATACAGGGCTTTTTAAGGATGCTGCATGCTGAACTCTCTCCTTTTTACCCAGGGGCCGGGGTTCCAGGAGCAGGTCTGCCCTGAGGGCAGAGGGCGCCACCTCACCCTCCCCCTCTTTTCTCTGCTCGCTCTACTCTTCTAAGTGCCAGTCACTGTAGCAAAAGCAAGGGCAGCTGCATCCACCCAAAAATGCAGTTTATGTTCAAAAGAGACTTAAGTTCAGTCCATAGCTGACATTATGCAAGAGAATTCTAGCTCAGAAGGCTACTCTTCTCATTCTTCCATCGAATTCTTTCTAATCATGCTTTATCATCTCGGTCCCAGGCCACTTCCCTCTCTCTGAAAACCACCAGTCATGAGAATCAATGTCTAAGAAAAGTTTCTTTCTGCCAAGCAAGGGTTAACAGTTTCTTCTCAGCAGGGTGCTGCAGGCAGAAGCACTCCCAAGCTCCGCAAACCCCCACGTGGCTGAGCACCTTCTCCCGGAGTTTGGGAGAGAGGAGGGGGTGAGCACACACAGCAGGCACTTCCACAGTTTTCCACCCCTCCATCCTGGACGGGGCAGCTCAGTTCCAGTCCTGTCCCTTCTCTTCTCCCCCCCCGGGGGCTCCGGCTTACCTGAGCCGACCACGTGTTTCCCCTCCCCCACCCAGCCTCATGGCTGGGTGGGGAAAGAAGCCTCACACGTCTCTCTGCTGAAACCCGGATCTGAAAAGAGGCCGAGCCCCCCAGACTCTTGCTTTTAATTCTTTGTGTCCTCAAAGGCGTGTCTAAACCTCCGAGTGACCAACCCAGGTGCCAGCAGAAAAGCTGATCACTGATTGGACTGCCCACATCTCCCTAGAAAAATTCACCTCCCCCCCCAACCACGACACCTTAAAATACCATATTGCCACTTGCTAGTAAGTAACCATAAGAGCAGAATAGGAAAATTTCCTCCTCTTAACAAAAACTCTGAAGTTTTTCTTTAAAAATACACCAAAAAAAAGAGGTAAAAAAACCCCCAACCTACACAAACCACCAAAAAAACCCAATCACAGCACAACAACAAAATAATAAAAAAAAATACCTCCACACTCCTCAGCTGCAGCATTCGGCCAAGAAGGGGCTGTGCTGACTCCAGCCCATAGTCTCCCTTGCCATACTACAGGGTCAATGAAATGCTGCCTACCTTCTCCAAGGAAGTGTTACAGCAACTTCTCAGCAACCACTTCCCTCCAGAGCTGAGCATTGAAGCCTGAACCTGTCCTCTGAGTCAGAGAAGGTGATTATACCTTGATTTCATTCAGTGAGAGCAGGGGCTTAATTAATGTTTTTCACTTCTCTCGTGTAGCCTATGAACACCAGATTGTGGGGCTCATTGGCTTCTCGAAAGTGAGGTTTTGGAACCAGAAACTTTTCCTAACAAAATCTTCTTGAATTGAGTATACTTTCTGTCTCCAAAGTGTGTTTTCAGTGAAATGATGTGTTTCCATGAAAGTATTTTCTTTGAAAGGACTTGCTGGTAATCTTTGATAAGCATGTTGAACCATGAATTGTGCTCCCATATAGAAGAAGCTAAAGGACCTAGAATGTTTTGTGCATACAAGCTGAAAGGAAATCTCCAGCCACATCTTACCCTACTCTCAGTTACTCTCATTCCCCACTGACCTTCTCGAGCAGATTCATGCAAAGCATTTGCTTTAGCAGAAGCCAAGGAAAACTGTGGAGTTCTGTGTGAGATTTCACTACCTTAACTCAAGATGACTGACCTTTGCTCTATACAAAGTCCTTTTCTTTTTACAGGCCTTTTTCCCTCTTCTACCCCTCTTCCTGCAGGACAGCCCTGATTCTCCTCCAGCTGGACAGTTTTCCTGTCTGGTTTGTGCAAGAGGAGAGACTATGGCCTTGCCTGCTCCTTTATATATCTGAGACTGCTTTCTTCCCAAAAACAATTTTGCCTGGCTCTCTCATGAGCTATATAAGGTTGCAGTTTCTCCGAGAATCCCTGGCCACCACAACTGTCTTGATTTTCTGTTTATGGTATTTGTTGCAAATGTTATTCCTAGGTCTTCATTTCTTTCTGTAGCCCACAAACCCAATGATAGCACAAGCCTTGCCATTCTTTCCAGTTAAATACACTTTGAACCTGAATAGTTCTCTGTAAAAAAAGAGTCTCCCACAACCTTTTGAGGATGCACTTCATGCCTATTACTAATGCTTAGGGGTTAAGACTTTGTGGCAAACACCTGCCAACTCAGCTCCCAGTGCTACTTACATAAATATGCTTTTGTTCTTAGAATATGTTACACCAGGTTTCATAAAAGCACCCGTGTACCACTATAAAAGATTTAAAAGATATAAATAATAACCTAGGAGTCATTTAAAGTTAGGATCAGCAAATTTCAAGGAACGGATCAACCAACTTTGGTAATTTAACAACTGTTTAAAATACATTAGCAATATCTGCTTTAATCTTATGGTAATTTATAAGCTGTGAGGTTTTGTAAGAAAAAAGTCCCAGTAATACAGGAACACGATAAATTAAGTACAAGCCTACAAGTGAGTTTTTTAAAGAAAAAGTCTATCATTCTACAGGATTGCAAAAGACACATGGGCATGCACACAAACAAACAACCCAGCACATGAAAATATGTATATAAGCGTTTCAAATAGCTGTATAGGTTTGGTTTGGAAAGGAGCTGGTATATTTGATTTGTCCCTTATACTTCTATTCTGTGCAACGGTATTAATGAATTCAGGCACTCAGAATAAACATTTCATGCTTTAAAAAGAATACAGTGAGCCCACAGTACCCCCACTCAAGGAATGGATGTAAGGAACTGATTCATTGTATGCATACCTCGTGTCCTGTTGCATATGTACTTCATTATGTATGTCTGGGGGTTCAGCACTTTTCTTCAGCTTTTCTTGCATGCTTTGCTGCCACTAAGGCAAGGAGCTGAAGTGATAGCTGTTCGCCCTCCTAACTGAACTCGTGCAGAACCAGTTGTCTAGCAAGGTCAAAACTGTTTAGTATAGAAAGTACAGTATAAGGAATATTTTGAAAACATAGCAAGGTGGCCATACAC
Organism: Prinia subflava; assembly: GCF_021018805.1. Lineage (NCBI taxonomy): Eukaryota > Metazoa > Chordata > Aves > Passeriformes > Cisticolidae > Prinia > Prinia subflava. The sequence goes on from NC_086247.1 coordinate 59,383,648, forward strand.
CTGGTGCTCCCCACTCAGGTTGTTTTTCAACACTTCAAAGTTTTTCATTCTGAAGCCAAAGCCCTCATCAGGAAAGCAACTCAGGACATGTCCATCTGCACAAGGGGAGCAGAGCTGGCCTTCTGCTCCAGGAAGGAACAAAGGTTGGGCTGGTACCTGAGAGGAAGCCTTGGGTAGCTCTAACAGTGCCATGCTCTCATGTGCTGCCAGGCAGCACAGTGCCAGGTGTGCCCCACAAGACCCGGGCAAGCCCCTGTGCCCAGGGTCTGCTACTCAGCACAGGCTTTTCTTGGCACCCTCTTGCCAGGTGAAGCCAACACAGCACAGACCCACGAGCACGGCTTCTGCTTTGAACAGTGGCTTCACACATGGACATTTTCATGGTTGCCTTTCAGAAGTTTCCACTTAAAACCAAAATACAGACACTTTTCATTGATCCCAAAACAGAACTAAGCACAATTGTTATCCTTTTCAGGGGTTTGATTAGTGATTTTTCTTATTCCCCTTGCACATAAGAATAAAACTTACTGAACTCTAACAACACTTATTGAATTTTACATACAGGTTCATGGAAGAAATCACACTCTTCAGTTTTAAATTCTGTTCTAAAAATTCTTTGCATTCTTGCAGGGTTTTATTTTACAAACAATACTGAAGCTAAATCTGTTCTTCCAATATAACTGGTGTTTGTGATTTAAGTAATCAAACAGGATCCTTAGCATCAGGAACCATGAAATCAAGGCCTACTTTGACCTACTTCTGTTACGTGACCTTGCCTAAACCAACAAGGGGTAAAATAGGGAAAGTGATACTCAAAAAGTTAAAAAAAAATTATTCAAAGCTCTTTGAAATGGAGAGACTCTCTGTACCCCATTGTCCCAGTCTTGGCTATGTTTGCCAAGTCTTTCCACAACACAAGAGGTTAATTTGTATCCTGTGGATAATAAAAACAGCAAGCAAAGTAATACAAAACTAGTGTTATACAAATGGTCTTGGGGCTGCATAAGAGGAATATCAATATTATTAAAGGAAGGACTTGCCTTGTATAATATCCTTTCCATTAAAAAGTCCTTCACATAACTCTGCTGAGTTCTAGTGATCTGGCAATATAAAATACCTTTCCTCACTTTTAAAAAAAGTCAAAGAGGCAAGACCAAGACTATGTTATTAACAAAGTCATACAATGTCAATATGAATAGAGGATAGTAAAGAAAGTAATAGAAGTGTAAAACTCATAGTGCACATTTCACAGCTTTTAAACATACAGATTTGCAAGGGAATGTAATATTCCTGAAGAGAGGATAGTCATAGGTTTGTTTCTTGTGGGACTCAGACTGCTGAGAACATCTCAGGATTGGACCTCCGAGTTCAGGAAGACATAGAAGAAGTTGCCTGACACAGCTCTGCCAGCCTACTTCCAACCTGACCTAGATAAACTCATGCAGTTTTTGTTCTGAATCTCTCTGGAGAAGAGTCTGCCAATTTTACCAGACTGCAAGGTGGTTTAATGATGTGGACAAACAGGCATTTTATTTCTCCTGCGCTTGCCTGGGAAAATTTGGAAACCATACATGGTAGTACCTTTCAGTGTTCCCAAAAACAGAATAGGGAGCTTTCCAAGGTGTACAATAAGTTGCCAGAGGTTCAGCAACAAGACAAAACCTTGCAGCCTGTTATTGATAGTTCACCTGTACATAAAAAGGAAATGGTCCTGTATAAATAGCTTTGAAAATTCAGGAAAACTGAACATGATTATAGAAGTAAAATTTTCCCCAGATGTATTTATAGCCTACAAAGACTACTAATGTAATAAAAAACTTAAATGATTTCATAGATATTAAAGTAGAATACAGAGTAGAATACAGAGATGTTTCAAAAAGAGACTGAACTGCATCCTCCCTTTCCGACATCCACTGTTTTCCATATTTGCCCATGATTGCCCTTATTATTCCCAAAGAATACAAAATACCCTTTCCTAAATTTAGTAGTATAAGTTTGACAAGAAATAGAGAAAGGCAGAACCCAAAAGAACTCCTCTAACTTCTATAAGTAGTCTTTTACAAAAGATAAGAGCCCATGAACTGAAAAGATGACACTGTCTATTCCTGAGCACTTTTCTGGTCAATAACATTTTATATGTCATCTTCTCATAACAGATAGTCCTCCAACCAAAGAATTGTTCCAAATACTGTTTTAACAATTTGCAAATTACTTTGTGAAATTTTCTCTCTGTTGTAACGGGAGCTGTGCCTAATCCTCTTTGTAGTTGATAATCACATTTCCCATTAAAGTAATCTTCTCTCATACCCATAGGACAAGCTGGAGAGGGAGATTTCACAAGGGCATGTAGTGATAGGACAAGGGGTAATGGCTTTAAACTGAAAGAGTGTAGGTTTAGACTAGATATTAGGAAGAAATTCTTTACTATAGGGGTGGTAAGGTGTTGGGAAGGATGAAGTAGAAAGACCTTGCAAATATGGTGGTTTAGATTCTGGGAGTCTGAGTTCAACAAGCGAGATAGAAATGAAAGCATGCTTTGAGATTTAGGGTGTAGGGTACAGGGCCATCAGCTTATGAACAACGATGTGCTAAGCTGAGGGCCAGATCGTTTGATTAAACAATCCCCTTCTGCTTGCCTTAGGTAATGGGACATTTCTATTGGCTGTATGTAAATGTTGTTATCTTGTATTAGATTGGTTGGTCCAACACAGACTATTCAACTTGGAAAGATATTTAATGCATGGTATTCGGGACCTCGCTCTCTGTTCCTCTGTTCCTGCTCTCCTGGCCTGCTTTAGCTGTGCCTAACAGCTATAAGCAAGGCCCTCACAATAAACCACTGCTACCCCTGCTACTTTGCTTATAGAGATACTCTGTCGCCGGCTCTACCGTCTCGGAGATACTCCTTCAGTAAGGCCCTGGCACACATTGCCCAGAGAGGCTGTAAATGCTCCATCCCTGAAAGTATTCAAGGCCAGGCTGGATTGGGCTTTGAACAACCTGGTCTACTGCAGGTGTCCCTGCCCAAGGCAGGGGTTTGGAACTAGAGCAACTTTAAGGTCCCTTCCAACCCAAACCATTCTGTGATTCTAAGACAAGTAAGCATGAGGTGGTTCAGGTGTATCTTCACAACCTGGAAGATCCTTGCTGTTTGTAACAGTCAGAATTGTCTCATTGGAAGTCCTCTCATGTCCAAATATACCCTTGCCATTTAACAGCCAGTTAGGTAGGACACAGGAAAGGGAATTCAGGTCATCAATCTTCAAGTATTCCCTTAAGCCTGATTTCTTAAATTTTAATGTTAAGTTAGTGGATTTTTGTGAATGGTAACTAGGAATGGCATAAATGTTCTTGTCCTTCTATTCTCTCTTCTGTCTCTCCCTCCACATGAAATTCTACCAGGGAATATACTCTTCTGGCAAAAAGATGGATTCAGGGATTCAGTAACCTTTTTCAAATCGTATCTTGTCTGCTTTCATAGCTCACTGGACACACACTCTCTTCCTGGGTTCCTGGTTTTGCTCCATTTTTCCTCCTCTCTATACCATAGTTCCTCATCCACAGAGCAGCAAAATTTTAGCTCCTTGAGAATCTTTGATTTGCCTCTATATGAAAACGCCTGTTTTGTAAATAAAAGGCACAAAAGTGATTTTACCATTAGTCCTGTTGCTTTCCTTGAGGCCATCACTACACAGGATAGGAATTCACTTATGATAATGCTGACATTCAAATCTACAACTGAACTGTCTAAAGACAATCTCCAAACACTACTCCAGTGATTAATCAACTGTACATTCACACAGAAATATTTGATGTACTTCTTTACTCACCAAAGTCTCTTATTGTACAGTCAAAGGTTATTTGGAATTTATCCGTTGCCACCAGGCTGGAACTCACTATTATTAAGCTAAATTCAACCTGGAAGGCAGTGAAACTGTACAAGGAATATGGAGTGTTTCGATTCTTAAAAATACTGAAAAGTAGGTTTGGGACTTAGATTTAGGGAAGATTGTATCAATATTTTAAATTAGACCCACAGTCACAAGCACCCAGTACATGCGTAGTCCAGAGGGGCCACAAGAATATCTGTTCCTACCGTCTCTATACACCACATATCCTAATGTTTTATAAAACATCTGAAGAAGGCCAGAAGTTACTGCTATGAATTTCCATGGACATACTATCATTATGATGGGTCCTTATAATTGCACAAAATTTTCCTTTTTACTGTCTTTCTTCAGATGGACAATTGTTTTAAAACTTGATCATACATCTTGAGCTCATGGAAAGGCAAAAAATGAAAGACAGACAAATACTAGGATTATACTGCAAATATAGACCAAAAAACAGCTGTAAAATTCTAAAATGAAAAGTGAGTCTTTCTTTTACTGTGGAAGAATCGCCATATCATTTCCTAGTATTCCTTATATATACCTGGGAAAAAAGTGCACTCTTAATGCCACATGGGAAAAAAAAATCACACAATGAAAAATGTGCATTTCCAAAATAAAATAATTATCTCCCCTTATTGATCCCTGAAAGGAAGTTATAAATACATCTGCCCTTATGACTATGAACTACACATCTCAAAAAATTTCTGAATTTCCATGAAGCACAAGGACTGTATATTCACTGAATATCAGGAGTATTTCAGAGTCCAAGCCTCCTAGGTGCCTAGAAATTACACTGCACCCCAGCTCTTACCATGCTCATTCACCTGTGTTTCTCTCCCAAAGCAGCTGGAAACTGCATACCTGGTACCAGGACTCTGATACTGTGTTGAATGTATTGTCCTGCAGATTGCATACAGACAAGAAGTCTTACAATGGCAATCATTAAAAATGTTGGTTTTTGAAGACCCAGACAGTGACTGAAGCTACTTGTTTGTGTATAGCTTCCAACCTCTTTCAGCTTGCACAACTTTTCAAGCTGCAGCTGCACAAGACAGCACAAGATGGGACAAGAGAATGTCACTGCCATAAAATGAGAGCCTTTAATATCACTGGTTTTCATTCTTGCCATAATGAGACCAGAAATCAGCAGGAAACCAATGTTTCCACTGAGACCAACTTTGGAGCCACACATCAACCTGATGGATCTGCCTATTACTATCAATATTATTCCTTGTTACTGGAAGAATCAAGAAAATCACTACTTGAGCTCCTGATCCCTCTCCCAATTGTCCTAGGGCCCCAAAGCCTCTTTTGATAGCCCTCAGTCTTCTCTTTATTATTTCTTCCCTGCCGGTTTAAACAACCAATTGTGGATAGTATTGAGAGGGCCTTACTAGACTGGAAAGTTTCCCAGTAATGTCCCTTCTCTGAGGCCCTGGGAGACAGCAGACTCCCCTTGCTCCAGTCTGCAAGTCAGGAGCTCTGCTCCACTTAGAAGGGAGTCTCCTTTTACAACTGTCCTTCTTTTCCTGTTAACAGAAGAGGTCTTGAAGCGGGGTACAGGTGGTATTGTTTTAAGGGGCCCCACTATCTCAGCAGGGCCTTCTCCCACATCATCTGTTGTCTGGCCTTCTAGTTCCGGAGCCTCAGACCTGCTGTAGAAGATACCAGTCCCACATACCAAATTCCCAGAAGCAGGAATCCTCCTCCTGCTATGCGCAGTGACTGCTTCCAGCCCTCATCTTTAACAAATCCTTGACTGATAGTGGTTTGACTAATTATTCTGCAGTGTTCTGAGTCCATCTGCTTCTGCAGAACTATGCAGGTTGAGGACTAAAAGGGATACTAAGCAAGTTTGCAGACAGGACACAGCTGGGAGGAACTGTTGACTCCCTCAAAGACAGGGATACCCTGCAAGACACCTTAACAAATCAAAGGCCTGGGCAATCACCAACGTTATGAAGTTTTCAAAAAGAGCAAGTGAAGGATTCTGCACCCAGGACACAACAACCCTGGGTTGTACGCACTGACTGGGGAATGAGATGCTAGAAAGGAGTGCCATGGAAAAGGATCTGGGCTCAATGGCAGGTTGAACATGAGTCAGCTGTGCCCTGGCAGCCAGGAGGGCCAAGTGTATCCAGGGGGGCATCAGGGACAGCATGGCCAGCTGGGCAAGGGAGGGGATTGTCCTGCTCTGCTTTGCTCTGGGATGGCCTCACCTCGAGTGATGGGGACAGATTAGGCTGCCACCCTACAAAATATTAAACTATTAGAGAGCATCCAAAGGAGGGCAATGAAGATGGTGAAGGGTCTTAAGGGGAAGCCATGTGAAGAGCAGCTGAGGTAAATTTGTCTGTTCAGCCTGGAGAAGAGGAACTGAAGACAGATTTCATTGCAGTGTACAGCTTCCTCATGAGGGGAAGAGGAGTGGCAAGCACTGATCTCTGTGACAGGACCAGAGACAGGACCCAAGGGAATGGCCTGAAGTTGTGTCAGGGGAGGTTTAGGTTCAATATCAGAAAAAGATTCTTCACTCAGAGGATTAAGCACTGGAACAGGCTCCCCAGGGAAGTGTTCACAGCACCAGCCCTCCAGAGTTCAAGGATTGTTTGGACAATGCTCTCAAGCACATGGTGTGACTCTTGGGCTGTCCTGTCCAGAGCCTGGAGCTGGGCTTGATGATCCTTGTTGGTCCCTTCCAACTTACTTATTCTGTGATTCTGTGTTTCAGTGACCACATAGATAACTGGTTTCCTAAATCGTGAAATTTACCCTGTCTTGAAAAATTCTGCAGTGTTCACCAGTTTTCTTTGTCTTCCAGAACTTTGATATTGAAATCAAGTCCAAGGAAGGTAATTTAGGAACCCCAAGAAAATAATGTTCAAGCCACCAGTTCAAACCATGAGGACAACGATGAGCTGAAAAACACTATATGAAATGAGTTACTGGTCTTACTAATTTTCTTATTTATGAAGTACTTTATATCAGAGAATTGTGGAGGTGTGTGAAATTTAGTTTATTAAGTTTGTTATATGTTCCTTTGTTCCCTCCTCATCCACGTGTACCCCTGAGGCAAGTGACATAACTGTCAGTTTTCTGTCCATCAGAAAGCCCGCGAGTTTTGTATTTCTCCCTGTCCCCTGGTTGGCAAAAGTTGAATATTGCACCTGTCTAACAGTCCCTATAACTCCCTCTATTGGTTGTATTGCCTTTACCCCTCCCTGACACCATCTGCATAAAAGTGTACGCAGAACCGCCCTCGGGGCAGTTGCGAGAGCAGGCGCAGGCGGGTGACATCGCGCTTGCGGCACAATAAACATCGCTACCTCGCTGCCTCCCACCCTGCCTCTGCTTCGTCACTTTAAGACCGCTGTCAAAGATCTCTCATAACAAGAGCCCACAGGAATCAGGATCGTCGCTCGGCGCACGAACTGATCCTCGTCCCGTGTTGCGGTGCCCGGGCTAGCCGTGCGTGGAGACGCTGAGGTCTCGAAACAGCACCGTGACAGAGAATCATTAGGGAAAACCATATTAAGATACCATACTTTTATTATACTCTCAGAATAAATGTTTAAGACCTAAGGAATCTTTACCATCTGAAAAGCACCACTGGAAAAGCAGTGAGACAGTGGAAAAAAAAAAAAATCACAGAATCACAGAATATGCTGAGTTGGAGGGGACCCACAAGGATCATTGAGCCCAACTCCTTGACCTGCACAGGACCATTTGTGGACTGAAGATATTTCAAGCTGAAGAGACAGAAAGAGTCACTAGTGAGACACATTATGCTAACCTGTATTTCTGCAAAATATACTTTTCTTGGAAGGAAAGAAAAGTCTTGGTTTTATGGAATTTAAAATCATGCGATCTAGAGATCTGCCATAAGGAAATATGTGCTTCTACCCTAACACTTTATGTGATAATTTTAAGACTCATAGACTATTATTTTAACTACAACAATTTGCTAATTGCTCATGTTTTATTAGAGTTTAAAAAATTCACTATGCTCAGTTTTGAAATTACAGAGTTTTTTGCATAAGAGTTTCTTGCCTCAAAGTTCCTTCAGTCCCTCTTCCATAGAGATTATAGTTGCTCATCCACACATTCCCAAGCCTTAAAAATAACTCAGAATATAAATATATAGGGCTGTAGAACCAAGACAGCTCAACTCTGTTTAGTTAGCAACCATTTCACTTTCACCGCAGGGAAAACTATAGTACTACAGAACACAGAGGTTATTTACATGGACATCTTGCTGGGACCAGGAAAATTGTGCTTACATGAAAAGTTTGTTTTTCCTAAGGTCTAACATTGAAACTTGGTCTTTATTTTCTCTTGTCTTTTTCATTTCCTTAAACCTTGTTGGAAAACAGGCGCTTACTGTGAAAGTAATCCAACCAGATATCTTCAAAATCTTAATAGGCAAAGTGGATTGACCTCAGTTCATCTTCATGGAGCTTAGGACAAATTGATCAATTTACTTCCTAAATAATTACCATTTGAATGTTGATTTTACCTTCCTAAGATTAGTACATTAAAAAGCCTGTATTCAGGAATGCTAATGCAATGCAGTTCTGCACACACACAGAGAGACTCACAAAAAAATACAATATATTCTTTATATAGACAAGCCTCAAATGATTCTGGGTAATGAGGATTTACTTATTCTTTTGTTGAAGAATGAAAAAAAAAACCTCAACAGAGAGAAAATAGAGACATGAATATAGTTAGAGCTCTGGAGGGAAAGACTTTATTTAGCATTTAGATTTTTGAGGTTAGGCATTAAGATTCTATGGATGCAACAACTGCAATCCAAAGTTTATCTGTGTAAAATAAGCTCGTGGAAGAAAAAAGGCAAGAAATTATTTATTTTTGAAAGTAGGGATCTAAAATGGGAAAATTAAAACAACATATAATTATTTCATAAATATTGTAAGTTGCCTAACAAGATTCCAACAAAATATATTGATTGAGCAATAACTTTTGAAGTTGACTTGCAATAAATGGCACTTTTTTTTGTTCTCCAAAGGAGTCAAACATTGAGGCAGGGTACACACTCGGATGTATATCTGTTCATTTCAGTGAAGGTTGGGGTAACTTAAGTGGTATGGTTAGAGTTTCCCAGGTGAATGAAGGCTCATCAGTCCAGACTCTTAGCCATACCCAGGTAGGCTCCATTCCCATAATCAGTCTCCATGACAGTCATTTTCTTTGCTGAGAAAAGCTTTCTCTGCTACAGCAGATGCTGACAGACCTCCCTCAGCATCTTAAAAGACAAGGAGCAAAAGAATTTACTCTGGTTTGGCATCAGCTGAGAGCATCTGCCCCTCTGAACATGCAGCAAATGAAGTAAGTTTAAAAAATGTGTATCTCAATTTAATGAGGAAACTCTTCTCTTCTGTATCCCTGTCTCAGTTTCTCCCATTTCTTTTGGTATCAAAAGTTTTACATTTTTTCTTGCAACATTTTGCATTCTGATTCGTCTCTATGTATGTTGCTTATATCTCTCCATTTATCATCTCTTGGAATTTGTCTCTTCTGGAAATTCTCCATGACAGCTTTAGTATAAGTTGTTTTTCTTCTGCAGTCATAAGGATTCTGTGCATTCTTTCTGTGCTTCTTTTAAAAAGTTTTTGAGTTCTGATTCCATTACCCCAGGAGCCTATTTTTCCCTTTTCTGGAACAAATATAAGCTCTGAGGAGAACTTCAAAATCTATCTAACCTGATGAATTCTGTTTAGACCCAGTCTCTGCAAGATGGGGTCTTGTCTTTTATCCTGTCCTTTGTCTGGAATTTTTTAGAGTTCCTACAGACAGATCACAAAGACCATGTCTGGGCTTGTTATGAAACCCATTAATCAGCTTATAACCCAGGTAAGAGTCACTTATGTTACTTACCTTTTCTGGTATATAAAAATAACCTTAGGAAATGCTGACAATAATTATATATACATATGTTATTTATATTTAGTGGGAAAGGGATTATGGGGTTAATTAAAGTCTGGAAGAAATGTAATTGTTTGTAACTTGGATTAATACTATATATGTATTGCAACTGCAACGGCTTAAAAAATATCTTCGTGTTGTCCATCATGAAATTTCAAAGTTACTCCCCAAAACAGCTAAGTTAGGCACAAGATTCAGTCTGATTGGCATGCTTCAGTCCACCACCTCAGGGAGTGTGATCCAAGGCTGTTAATGCCCCATCACAGAGTTACTTTCATCACCAGGTGAACCATCTATAATGTAATTACAACCATAATAATTTTTCAACACAGGTTTCTCTGAGAGTGCTAAGGGAACAGAAACAGATTCAAGTCACACACAGATTTCCACCAAATTTGGTGTTTGGCAGGGGTGCTGAGAATACCTCACTTCTTCTTTCTTTCATCAGTGGCATGAGTGACAACATTGACACTGTACAGCAGTGATACTGCCAGGCACAAAATGATGCCACAAGAAGCTAACACATCACATTAGGTGAGTTCATTTTAATCTTCCTTCCTTTATTCTATCCCAGCATTCTATCAGACCTGTTTTCATATAGCCAAACATGCCACGTGTAGAAAATCTGTGAAATTTGGAGCAGACAGGTTGGTCTAAGTCCTAAGAAGTAACACACTGAGTGAAAAATGCTGAGAGCCATTTATTTAGACAAATAGACTCCAAAGTGACATTTGTATTTTGCTATCGTTACTATAAATACTTTGTCTTTTTTAGGAAAGCTTTTCCTGGATGTTATTCTGAGAGGATCAGTCACAGTGCTTTTGACCTTTTACTGTACACTACTACATTAACATCCTGCGGAGAAATTCTCCTTATATATGTAATTGATGTATTTTATGAGACACAAATCAAAATAGATAGCCAAAAAAGAGATAGTATTGAGCTCAGGAAGAGCTGCCTGCCTGAGTACTTCGTTGGCATATTGCCTATAGTTGATAGTGTCAACTCAACATATGGCCCTTCAAATGCACTGATGAATCCTCTTATGGGAATAAAGTCAGACTTGTCTGTGAAATGTTTAAAGTTTCGAAGTCCAACAAATAAAGCAAGTTGTAGCTCTAGCAAGGAGAAGATCTTGCAGGCTTGTATGCAAACTGTGTAGGTTTCCACCACAAATATTTTTTAATAATTTCCAGGGGCCTGTGTGAACGGTCTTGCACATGACCAGAGCAATTGTTAAAATAGTTGCTACTTGAGCATAACCAAAATATGTTACAAGCTGATTTAGTTAGACAAGTACTGCACCTCAAAAAAAGACAGTTGTTAAGCTTGTTCTGAAGCCATAGATGTGTCCTCAAATTAGGGAGAAGTTGAAACAGTGCAGAAAAGAAAGGATGGCAGAATTATGCAATTAAAATTCTCATCTAACCTCCTGAACAAGATCCATCAACCACAGAGTGTCTGAAATGATATATTCAGTGTTCATGTGTGGCAGTGATAGAGTAAAAGAATTTGTACTAGTTTGGCTTTTCACATAGACATGCAAAACAAACACAGTCTCCATGCCAAGAAGAACAAGGGTACATGGCAAAGGACTGGGAACAGAAAGGCATCCCTTCTGCCTGCTCATCTGAATGAGGTAAAGTGATGTACACGTGACCCAAAGGGCATATCAATAACTGAAACAATGACCCTCTTAAATAATGGCCCTTTTTAGTGTTGCTGTTGTTAAAATGAAACAAACACTGCTGCAAAAGGTTTTTCTTTTCCAGCATTTTTTTACCACTGCTTCTAGCGGCCCTCTCAGCCAATGAATAAAACTTCAAGAAGGGCAGTCTGGTGCACAAATGCTCTTGTTATCTTAAAGGGGTCAATGGTCAAAGGTGAAAAAAATTCATAGAGTAGTTATGATTAAAGGTAGGTTTTTATATGCTTTTGATAAAGATTTGTAAAACGGAAAAAAGAGATCCTGCAATTTTAATGTTAAGTGGCTTTTGTATTGGAAAAATGCCCAAGGCCCATGTCTAGCACGGTCACTTACAAATGACTGATGGGAGATCAATACAGACAGAGTGGGGATGCAGCTTTGTCACTGGGAGATGTAGTTACTATGTGATTAGCCTTAAGTAGCATTGACTGGGATTAGATGGGCAGTAAAGTGCTTAGTATCCAGTGAGCATGATAGCTGTTTGTACACAAAAGTTAATGAAAGAGGAAAACCACATTATCATTAAACACTCAAAGGGGCTTCCCACACCCATTTGGGGACTTTAGGAGCAGATCAGTCTGACAATGAGCTGTTTAGAGCCGCCAGTCCCAACAGCATTAACTCTGAATTTGGTTTTCTTCTATGAGGAGCAATCCCGCAGGACTTGGTAAACCACCTAGTTAAGTTCTGTGTGCAACCTGATTATAGGGGAACAAGTAGGCCACTTAGCTTTCTGAGAGACAGAAAATCCTCTAAAGTAAGCACAAATTGAAACTTAAGAGTGGAGGGAGGAAAAAAGAAGATACCTTGAGGAAGGTAAGGTCCTCTGGCACTGATAGTATATTATACTAAATCTTCTCTGTTCCTTAGTGTAAGGATCATTATGCTCAATCAGATCCAAAATATCTCAGTAGGCATTTCACTGTTATTCCCTTTTTGTTCAGATGTGTTACTGGTAAACAGAGATTTTAAAATGCATTTGATTGCATTTTTGAAAAAGCATTTGTACCCAGGGATCTGATAGAGTTCCTGTGACTGGAAGTTTTCAAGATGCAATTGGGCAGGGTACAAGATGATGTCCACCATTCTCTTTCCCATGCAAGTTTGGATGGGACAATCTTATGAGCTTCCCTCCAATCTGAGTTGTTCTATGTTTCTGTGGTGTTGCTGAGAAAACAAATAGAGCTGAGAAAACAAATAGGACTTTTTAAATTCATACATACACAAAAATGCACTCTCTTAATTTTCAAAAAACAGATTTCATAGAGTACCCATAGTTACTAACTCGGGTATGTTAAATTTGCCTCAATTTGTCTTTCTGAGGGTTTTGGGGTTCCTTTTTTTCCACAGGAACTTCTGTATTGTACCTCTGTTAAACAGCAAAATAACTTAAATAAGATGCAAATCCCATTCAATATCAAATTATAGACTCCCTCATTTGTTGCACAAAAAAAGAAACAATCACGCCGCTAAAGAAAGTGACTATGAAACAACTAACAAGAATTTAGTAATTTCAAGTGTTCTGATTAATAATTAATCCTCTTTTTTTTCCCTACATGGAACAGAATTAATCACACTCTGAAAAAACATCATCTATGCTATCTTCTCTGACCTCCTACCCCACTACTCAGAGTATTAAAAGGTTTGCCTCAATTTTAGTCACATGGTGTAAACTGAAATTATTTCATGGCTAACCTGATATTTCCAGGGCCATGGTAAAGCCAGAAATCTGAGGCCTAGGGTCATAACACGCCTTTCTAATGGACCCTCAGTACACGGTTAATTACAGGGAGGGTTTGGGTATCCTGCTGTCAAAAGCCACTGCAGCACAGCACCAGTCAGAAGAGCTCCTCGCTCAGCATCTCTTCTGCATTCAAACCTGAACACCCCTTCAGGATTCCCACTAGAAGTGGAGATGACCCAGAAGAGATCAGAAGGCTTAATGTTGGACAGTGCACACGTGAAATTTGGGGGCTTTATTGCAACATCCATCTAAAATCATTACACCCTTTATTAGCAAACGATAGTGCACACATCATCAGCTAATTAAAATTGGGCCAAACTACTAATGGAGCCACAACCTGGGTCATTGATTCCCAAAGTATTCTTCTTTTACTAAGCTGAAAGAGAAGCTCTGTAGTTCAAATAAGGCAAAATCCCTGCTATACTTAGTCCATCTTTTTTAACTGCCTGAGCTCAGTGTTGATGAAAATTCTTCTGATGGCATTGAACTGAGTTAGTAGCTCAGGCTTTGCAGTCATGGTTATTTCTTGCCTGTTTGATTACTCCTAAGTGAAATGTAAAACCCGTTATTTATTAATATTTACAAGACGGAGACACAGTTTGTTCTGTGAAGAATCTATGTAAGCATACTCAGAAGACTAAACAAACTATTTTTCAAATTACTTCATACAATTTATCAAAACTGAATAGTTTGCCCAGGCAAGATTTGGCCACTCGTCAGAAGAAGCATGGTTGTCCAGTCATTTTCCAATAGGAGCAATAACATATTGGTGTCCTTTGGAGTGTTTTGTTAAATGTACAGTCAGCTAACACTCAGGGGTAAATATACAGCCCGCAGCTGAGGCCTTCAACTCAACATTTCCAGGTTCACAAGTCCCAGACCTGTCACACATTTCCTTTTTGACCCTGGACAAGATATTTAATCTCCCAGTCCTCCATCTGTATAACAGCTAATACATTACTTGCCTTTATTGCTATAGACTGCAGAACAAGAACAGTGTCCAATTACAAATATGTTCAGTGCTGGATATGATGGAGATGTGTTGATAGTTGAGGCCTCAGAAAGCTGCTCTAACAAAAAGCAATCAGAAATTACAAATTGTTATTTTGTCATGTCATTTCCTGACTGTGTTTCTATAGTCTACTTACCCAGATTCTCCTTATTTGTGAAATTTCCTAGCCCCTGCAAGTCGTCAAGGGCAGGCGAAGCTCCAAGGTCTGTTTCCTTCTCGAGAGGTCTCTGGATATATTCAAGAACCATGCTGATATGGTTGCCCAGAAATTCACAGCCTTTGGAATAGTCCTGGATCTTTATACCTTTGACACAAAGAAGGAGAAATATTAATTTGGTTCTCAACTTCCATGGAAAGTATTCAATTTGTTTGCATGGTCATATATTTACCCCACTGACTTTGTCTCCTAGAAATGCAATGCTCGCCAGTGAGTAGTTTCTCATGACCTGAAAAGCTAAGCGATGTCTAATATTGATCAGTGGTTCATACATTAATGGAAATAGCTAAATTGAAAAAGATCCTCTTTATACACTGTGGCAAATTGTATCTGTTTGACTGGAGAGGGCAACCTTTTATTGAACTGCATAGTGGTTTGCTTTTAGTTGAGTTTATTCCTTTCAACAAAGGATTTTCCCTTTTCTGAATTGTTCCACAAAATAAGTGGGGGGTTTTTTTCTGTTTCTGCATGTCTGTCTTAACAGTGACTCTCAATTTACCTTCAATCATTTCTGTGATGTAGGAAAAGCCAGTTTGAGTTTCCTAGTAAAGTACAGTGCAACTGGGGACTAACTTATTACTACCAGCAATGGGCAGGTCTTTACTACACCTTTTCTTAGCCTTTTTCAGGGATGAGGAAACAGCAGGTTTATCTATACCTCTTTTTGTCAGGTGATACCCACTTCTGAAGTAGTGCTGCCCTTCCTCAGGCCTGGGAGATGTTGCCTTCTGCTGTGCCATAATTATCCGTCCTCTGGAAGAACAGTAGAAATTTGTAATTTTTGCACTACAGTCTCAGCTGGTTTTTTCCCAAGTCCACATCTATTATCTGTGTTTCACTATTTCACTTCAGCATGACTATATCAGCTATGTCCTTGCTCCACCTCCTTCCACTATGCTGTCATGGTTTAACTCCAGCTGTCAGCTCAGAACCACACAACCATTCAGTCACTCCCCGCAGTGTGAGGAAGGAGAGAACCAGGAGGGTAAAACTGGGAAAGCTCATGGGTTGAGGTAAAGACAGCTTAATAGGTAAAGCAAAAGCCACAGGCACAAGCAAAGCAAACCAAGAAACTCATATACCACTTCCCATGGGCAGGCAGATGTTCAGCCATCCCCAGGAAAGCTGCATTCCATCATGTCACAGCGACTTGGGAAGGCAAATGCCATCTATTCAAATGTCCTCACTTCCTTCTTCTTCCCCCAGCTTCATATACTGAACATGATGTCATATGGTAGGATGTATCCCTTGAGTAAGTTTTGTTCAGATGTCCTGGCTGTGTCCCTTCCCAACCTTGTGCACCCCCAGCCCACTCATAAGTGAGGTGGCATGAGGAGCAGAAAAGGTCTGGTCAGCAGTAATGAAAGCATCCCTGTGATTATCAATACTGTTCCCAGCAAAAATCCAAAATATACTCCCATAGTAGCTACTGTGAAGAAAATTAACTCTATCCCAGCCAAAGCTAGCACATACACTAACCAGCATTGGTAAGCTGGTTGACAGGAAGACAAAGAGCAAGCCTTATGGGACAGGGCAAAGGATAGCCCTTTATTCAGCTGCATGAAGGAGCCAGGTGAGCCTGACATTACACAATAGACATAAGAGATTTTTCAGTTTAACAGCTTTTCTTATGAAGAGACAGAACAAATGGAGTTTGTGCAAATCAAGCTTAAGGTGAGCTGATGGAGCAGTTTTGTTTCTCAGGAAATGAGTGCAGTCTGCTTGGCATCAGTCATTGCCTCCTGATCCCATCTTTGAAAGATCCCAACATTTTATATTTATTTACCAACACAAATTACATTGGCAGCCAGTCACTTCAAGCAATCTGCCTGGTCTGGTACAGCCAAGCATACAGGGTTTTAACAAAGAAAAATAAAGGATCTGTTCTTCCTATTCTGAGAGAGACAAATACAACCTACTCCAGGCTCTTGGTCAGCCAGCTGGCAATGAATTACATCACACTTAAAAAAACCACCCAACTCCTTCTTTAATTAATACTTTCAATGTGACTAACTATTACAGAAGACAATTAGTGGCAGTGCAGTGTCTTCAGCTAGACTGACTCTTTTTGTCTCTTACACATTTTTTGACACAGCACGGAAATGTGATGACCTCAAATGAAGACATATCTTGGCTGTGGTCAAACTGTGTCCTTCTCATTTTGTTTTGATTATAAATAAAGGAAGCAGCAGTGCAAAGGTCCTGTTGTGGATTTGGGCAAGAATAAAGCAGCACAAGCAAGTAGAAAGATGTTCTTTGTTCTACAGGTACTCTCATTTCCATAAATTTTTCATTTGCTGTATTTGGTGAATTCCCATCAACACTCACTTTCTCTGTCCCACACAGAATTACTGAGTAGTCATCCTACAGAATAAATAAGTAAGAAAGAATCATCACAGTTCAGAACAGAGGGGTATTCAAGAAAACTACTAATTGTAGATCTCCAAGAAGATGTGATTTGTAAAAAGAAAAAAGTGTCCTAGGGGAAGCATGGCACAAGAGGCAAAACTTAAGGCAAAGACACATTAATCAAGTTATTTAAAATGTTAATTTTCAATTTCCCTATCAGTAAAAGTGTTATTGTTATGTACCCAGTGAATGCTGTGAGGGTTAGTCAAGGAGTCAGCCTCTTGCCTTTGCACTTCCTGGGTGGCCCTGTGGACACTGGGAGAACTTTTTCCCTGTAACAGAAGGATTTGACTCAATGCACACACAGTGGCTCAAATCCACAGAGCACTAAGCTTCATGCAGATCAAAGTGACATCCACTTCTTAGCATGAGATGTGAGGTTTGTTGTACCTTGTCAAGCAAGACTCATCTCACAGTCACATCTCATTACTCCCATAGCCTCTTTCTCAAGCACTTCATCTTCGCCTGCTAGAAGGTACTGGCTCTGTTCAAAAGGTTAAACTGTTGTTTCCAAAGGATCCAGGAGAACAAGTCTTGACAAGGAAGGGAGCTGAAACTCCCTGATAAATCATGCACACCACTCGGTCATGGGGCTTGCAAAGTACAAAATTAAATTGTGTTCGCATTAGCCTGTGCTGACTCATAGAAACACAATATGCATTGTTTTAATCCAGTCACATGTGTTAGGTCTTTTTGTGAAATAAAAATTAGAGTGGGTTATACCGACTAAGAATAAATACTAAGGAAAAGAGAGTGGTCTGTGGAAATCAATCTCTCCTTTATATACTTCCAAATTATACTCATAAAGAAGAGGCCTCCAGCAGCACTGTCAGTCACGATAAAGCTATCACTCTCAGATTTATTACAGATTCTCTCCTTGTGTTTTCAATGGAAAACATCCTACAGGTGTGTTTGCATTACTACCAAAGCTATATGAAGATTAATTACATGTCTAAGAGATGAAATTTGTGGACATATTTTCAAAGATCTAACTTGCAATCAAAGTCATACCTTAAAAAAAAAAAAAAAGGCAGAACTAGCTGAAAAAGCCAGAATGAGAATAAAATACTTCCAAGGATCCAAGAGTTATCACCATTTAACTCTTAGGTGCAATAATGTAGCCTGAGCTTTCCCTCTGGTGTATTAAGGAAACTCTGCTTTGTGTTTGACAAAATCCAAATTCTATATTTTTTACCATGGCTTCCATTAAAAAGATGTGTATGTGTACAAAAAGCCTCATTTCCTGTTTCCTAAAATCCTTGGGTCCTCACCTGGAACAGCTATTTTCATTCTACTCAGTCTACACTGAGTGGCAAAATCAGGCTTTTAGGCAAAATAAGTTAATCACAGCTGTCAATCTACAGTGTTGATTTGATTATTTTCCTCTGCAAGGAAATAGTGCATGCTGCTTAATTTCCTGGGATGGGAAACATTGCTGTTTTGTGTGTCCTGATCTCTCTCACTGACCCCTCAAGAGCAGGTAGAAATTGGAGTTCACTACACTGGTGAAAGGCTAGCAGAGACAAAATCTCTTTTTCTGCACATCTGAGTTGCTTCCAGGAACAGGGAGTCTGTCCCTGAATTGTGGAGTAAACTTGCTTGGAAAGGGGAAATGTTTAAGGTCCTCTTTGCCATGGGGTTAGACACATAAAATAGTAATCAGCTTTGCTGTAAAAAAGCTGCTATGTGTTTTAAAGCCACCATCTTGACAAACATCATCTAAATAAGTTGCAGCAGTCCAAATGTATTGGTCCTGTCATGAGAACTGAAGGGAGACCACGAAAGGATTTTGATTTACTGCTTTTCAAGGTCCTAGATGAACAAATAGAGAGTGGTGCTTTTTATTTATATTCTTGCAATTGATGCTAAAGTAGCACTTAGGCAATGTAGTATACAGGTTGCAATTGAAATCGGAAAAACTTAATCCCTAAACATTGTATATCTTTGTCCAAGTAAGGAAATGAAAAATCTAACCAATACAATCCAAAGTGTCTGGACCTTATTCAGAGAAAATCAGATTTTCTGAGAGCTGAATCAGTGGTATGGTGGGGATGGCAATGCCCCGGTGAGAAAAACAAAACAAGGGCCCCAACAAAAACAGATGTGTACTTGTCTCACTACCTCCCTTCCCCTGATTTCTTAATCTTCCTGTCAGGGTCTGAGTCTTCTCACTCACTAAGTCCTCTCAAAATGACACAATTAAACACACTTTGTGTCCTTTCAATTCCGACAATCAGTAAATGATCAGTGAGGAAAGATACTCACAGAGTAAGTCAAAAAGACGAGAATGAAAGACTGTGAGACAAGCACTTCATCATGAAGGGTGTTTTAACACCTCCCAAAAGATACAAAATATGTGTGAAACAGGAAATCCCAACAAAGTCTTTCTAGCTAAGAGATAACAACTTTTCAGCTCCAAAATTAGTTTATTTTTTTTAATCTAGTTTTCTTCAAAATAGCAAGATTTCAAGATTCATTTCCAAAAGAAAAGATGACTTTTACATTAAATGCCAGTGGTAAGTTTTTCCAAGAGACAGAAGACACTTTAAAATAGGACTACATAAGATAGAAAATATAAGACTGGAACTTACTGTTATTACCTCTACCTCCAGCCTTTACTACTCTGGGAGTTATCTGTGTGCAACTGTAGTGGCAAAGGTTTTATGTGGGAGGCTGATGGTTCTCCTTTAATGAAGAAAGTTAAAATCTTTAGTAAAATTGACTAAATGCAGCAGGAAAGCAGAAAGGTGTGTTCTGCCAGCAGCCAGCCCATCAGTTTTCAAATAATGTTTCCAAAGCTACATCTATTAGGACAAAAATTGAACATGAAAGTTGCTGCTCAAAACTTACTGTCATGGCACTACTATCAGTATTGACAAAACTCAAAACCAAAACAGGCACACAACGATTTGGCAAGGGAAGGTGACAGTCATCTGGCAGCTAATCCATGAAGTAAGCAGGTAAATCCAACTGGCTAAACCTTATCCACTTGGGAGTTAAAATGATACAGGAAAAAATGTGAACTTTTACGTAATACAAGGGCTAGATTTTGATCCTTCATAATGGATTATGAAAAAATTAAAATAAATCAGCCCTCACTGTCATAAAGTCCACAATTTATTGTCAAAAGCCAGGTTTTTGCAAGTGTGATACTCTCTCAACTCCAACCCAGCAGGTGCAAGCTTTCCCAATACTATTCTCTGCAATATTCCCTGTTACCAAAGGACTACACTGGCCACTGAACAAAAGAGATTCTTCTATCTCCAGTGGCTAGAGGCTCTTTCCATCTAACTGTACAAAATTTGTTGTCTTCCTGTACAGCCAACTTAAACAAAAAAGGATGATACATTAATGTCAAATATGTTTATCTATTACCCTTATTTCAACAAAACTCTGTAATTATATGTGCAGTAAAGAATAAAAGTAATAAAGAAAAATACTTTTTTCTATAAATTATTGCACAATTTTTGTCTGCATTGTATGCAGCTTCACTATTTTGCCCACGTAATAAAATGTTTTGTTGGTGTGGTTCTTTCACACAGCAGAATGGAAGAAAAAAATTTGTCAAATTAGAAAATTTGATTTTAAAAACTAAACACTATCAGAGCTGCTGCAGAACATATTGGGGTTTATAAAACAAAACACTGACTTAAAATCATATTATTTTAAAAGCAATATTGTATTACTTTTCTTGTTGTGTGGAATTCAAAATTTTATTGTGTCATGTCATTAAGCTTTTTAAACATTATGGGGTCTAGAAGCATCACATTTGTTATTAAAACCAAGATTTTCAGGTAATTTGGTTAAAACAATTAGGTCTTGAAAAAAAAATATGATAAAATGTGCAATAGTGTCCAAGTGTGGAAAAATCTAATACCACATTAAAATAATTCTTTAATAATTTCTACCTCAAGCTGAAATTGGAAATTTCTTTAATACAGTAAAGAGTACTTGGGTTTATAGTAATTTATTAGTTTCTCTACTGGCAAGGTAAGACTACACTATATTCTTACACTTTAAAAATCTCTTTGATCAGGGCAATAAAGCATAATCTAAAAATATACAATAATGCATTTCTGCCTACAGAAGACTGTAACTCAGAAAATTGTGTGTCTTTTTCTAACACTTTTTTTAAATTAAAAAATAAGCTCAGTAAAGGGAGAAGCTGGACATGAGGAACGAATTGTAGAGGAGTTCTACCAGAAAGAGACTTGCAAGTATCCAAGAATTCACAGCAAACACAGTGCAACCTACTCATACACAAAATGAAATCATATTAATCAAAAAGATGAAAATTACTAAATTTCAAAACAATTTTAAATTTTGCAGAGGAGTGGGTTTATCGTAGTGTGAAATATGTTGGTGATTTACTTTAAATATAATCAAAATTGTCCCTTTCTCTGAAAGTTTAAAAATATGTGATGGAAAGTTCACCTATGGAGAATTTGGAGCTCTCTCAGTAAGTTCACAGAGGACACCAAGTTGGGCAGGAGTGTTGCTCTGCTGGAGGGCAGGAAGGCTCTACAGAGGGATGTGGGCAGGCTGGATCAATGGGCTGAAAACCATGGAATGAGGTTCAATAAGTTGAAGTGCTGGGTCCTGCCCTTGGGTCACAACAACCCCAGGCAGCACTGCAGGCCAGGGCAGAGTGGCTGGAAAGCTGCTGGTGGAACAAGACCTGAGTGCTGGTCCACAGCAGCTGAACATGAGCCAGCTGTGCCCAGGTGGCCAAGGAGCAATGGTGACCTGGCCTGTATGGGGAATAACGTGGCCAGAAGGAGCAGGACAGAGGCTGTCCTCCTCCACTCAGCACTGATGAGGCTGCACCTCAAATCCAGTGTTCAGTTGGGCCCCTCAGGACAAGAAGAATGTTGAGGTGCTGGAATGAACACAGAGAAGGGTAACAGAGCTGGTGAAGGGTCTGGACCAAGACTTATGTGGTTGTTTAGTTTGGAGAAATCAATGCTCAAAAGAGACTTTATTGTTCTCTACAAGCCCTATTGCTCTCTAACTGAAAGAACATTACATCCAGGTGGGGGTTGGCCTCTTCTCCCAATAAATAAGTGATAGGATGTTGCAGCAGCCCTCTAGTTAGAGGGTAGAAATGAGCCAAGACACAGACATCTTGTTTAACACAGCATGAAAAGGGTCTTGGTTTATTCCTCAGCCATCCTGACTCCAGCTATTCACTGGCTCTGGCTCCAGCAGGCTCCTACTGTAGGTTTCTCTTGCAGCCCCTGACTGCTGGTTATTTCCTACTAAACAATGAAAACAAATGACTGCACATATTGGTTTGCAGACTCCGAGTGCAGGTTTTTACCTAGCTAGACTGTGACTGCAGGTTCCAACAACAGGCTCCAACTGCAGACGTCACAGCAGTGATTCCCTCTCCCCAGGATCCTTCTTCTTCATTATCCTCCCACCCATAGTTCCCCTCACTAGCTAAACCTCCCCCTTTTATCACACTTATCTCCCTTGGCTATAGCTTTGACTCATCAGGGGCAAGGCTGTATTGGGTAATTAACACAACTGTTACTTATCAGGAGCAAGGTCGCCTGTATTCCCTTCTCCTACAATAGGACAAGAGGACACAGCCTCAAGTTACACCAGGAGAGGTTTAGGTTGGATATTTGTCGAGATGCTCACTGAGAGCCGACGGGCTCCTTCACCAGCTAGCCCAGATACCGCGCCAGACGTCGGCAAGGGTCAGCCTGCACGCAACACAGGCAGGGCTGTCTCCTGTGGGTTCTTGTCCTAAAGGGCTCTCGTGTGAGCGATGGAAATTCGACAGGCAGTGGAACGAAAGGAGGAAACAATTCCAGACGAACAGAGGGTTTATTCCAAACACCTCCCCAGCCCGGGATTGTTCGGGGGGAGGAGAGTGCAGTGGGTTTTTGTCAGGGGCGAGACGGGGGGGGGGGGGGCAAAGGGAGTGGTCAGTCACTGCTGGCCAACCAGGGCAAGTTGCTAAGGGACCCGGGGGTAGGAGAACATAACTTGGACTAATCAGGAGAGGGTGGGAAGGGTTTCACAAAGGCGGGAAAAAATAACAGGCAGCTAACCGTGTGCCGCATAACAGGTGCAGGTGCAGACAGAAATCATGTGAGTTAAACAAAGGAACAATCAGGGGGGTAGGGTACAGAGAACCAGACGAGTACAAAAATATATAAAGCATAACCGATTAAATTAACACACTGCCACAGATATTAAAGAAAATTTCTTTACTCAACATCTTGTCAGGCACCAGAATAGGCTGCCAAGGGAAGTGATGGAGTTACCATCCCTGGAAGTATTTAAAAGGTGTGTAGATGTGGCACTCGGAGACATGGTTTACTGGTGAACATGGCAGTGCTGGGTTAATGGTTGGACTTAATAGCCTTAAAGGTCTTTTCCAATCTGAACAATTCTATGATTCTATGAAAAATCTCGTGCTTTAGTAATTATCAAGGGCATTCTATCACAAATATAGATTGTGATAGAATAAAAATTGATAAGCTAAGTAAAAAATTAGGTTAAATCCAATTTTGCTGGAAGAAGAACAGTGGCAATAATAGAAAAAATTCTCTTTGGAGAGTAAGCCAAGATTCCAGATGCTCTTGACACATCATATCAAAAGACATGAAAATACTGTTGGTCAAGAGTCAAAACTAGATATTTTCTGATAACAGAATCTTACTCTCTGGCAAGATAAAGACGGTTGCCTTTGCTTCCTAGTGATATTCAAATTTAAAAAATCACTTGATCTCCCACACCTTCATCAGACAATGTTTCCTCTGATTCTTTTTCATTTTGGTGGAAATTTTGCTGAATAAAAATTGCAACATTAAACCAATAGATAAGAAACACCTGTCCAGTCTATTTCTTGTAGCAAACATTGGTATCTTCTCTAATGTGTAACCCTTAAGGACAAAGTCTGTCACTCAATTACATGTTTATAAGCTACCTCCCTTAGTATTATTCAGACTTTATGATGATACCATGATAGTGACATAATTTTGTTAATATATTTATATTTTCTCTTCCAATCCAGGGAAATGCAAACTACAAATAAAAATCCATATCAAATTCATATTTGTTTGAATTCAAAGTGGATTTTACATTCTATTTAGCCCATCACTAATCAATTTAACATTTTGCATAAACGAAACACAGAAGTAAAAAAGGTAAGGGATATGTAAAAAAAATCTGAGATAATTTTTTTCCCCTAAAATTCCACTTCTTTACTTGGGATTTGATATTGCTCAGAAGCAGAGAAACACAAACAGATTATTATCTTAAAACTTGAATTGCAATCTGAAGGTCAGGAAAATATTTGGAAATACTCATTGAATGAGCATGGTCTCTTGTTAATCTCCGTTATTTCTTGACTGTATGTATCAAGCACAAAATACAAAAAACCCTTGCAGTATAGATGTTTGTCATGGGTTGGCGCTGGCCAAATGCCAGTGCACCCATGAGTGTTTGTTTTTCCTAATAAACCACTGTGAGATGTGGTCAAGAACAGAGCAAGGCAGGCCTAGAACTTGAAATAGAAAGAAAACTTTATTAAACTACATAACAACAGACAATAGAAAAGAAAACCCAAACACCCAGAAACAGAAATGAAAACCTCCCAGAACATTTATTCTCCTCCTCCCAATTTCCATCCCTTACACGCTCAACGGTTAACACTTGCACATTACCCTCATCTTACTTGCTTAAACCTTCCACAACCCTGGGTTCCCCATCAAAGTCATCATCCCTTAAAAAACCAATCTTCAATCCATCTAGGGAGAGAGGAGTCTCTCTCGTACCACAGACCCCCCACAGGAAACACAAGTCCACCCTCCCGTGTTCCCATGTCACCCATGGCACCACCCGGAGAATTCTACCAGGGTAACGCCCTCCTTTCCATGTCTAGTGCTCTCACTGCTGTCCATGGACCAAAACCGCATAAAGGGTTCTTTTAAGGATGTTTGGACAAAAACCAAAAACCAGCCATCTTCTCATACTGGGACAAGCAGTACCCCCCACATTTACCCCTGGGGCCAAGGGTTCCAAGAACAGGCCACAAAGTCTTTGGTTTTGAGCCAAATATATCCACCCAAATACAGTCTTATTTATGCTCAGGAGAGTTCAGGGTCCGTCTATGGCTAACATTACACAAGAAAAGTCCAGCTCAACAGCCACTCCTCTTCCTCTCTGCCATCGAGGGGGGTCCTTTTCATTGTCCTTTATCATCTCGGTCCCAGGCTTTCCCTCTCTCTCTCCTGAAACCACCAG
This sequence comes from Prinia subflava, assembly GCF_021018805.1. Lineage (NCBI taxonomy): Eukaryota > Metazoa > Chordata > Aves > Passeriformes > Cisticolidae > Prinia > Prinia subflava. The sequence goes on from NC_086247.1 coordinate 59,408,839, forward strand.
CCATGAGAATCAATGTCTGGGAACAGTCTTCCTCTGCCTCAGAAAGAGTTAAAAGCTTTTGTCTCCTGGCAAGGCCACAGGCTCAGGCACTGGCAGGCTCCGGCAGCTCCCACGTGCAGCAGCAGCTCAGCACCTTCTCCCTGGGCCGGGTGGGGGGAGACGGGACAGGGCGGATGGAAGGCACCTCCAAAGTTCTCCACCCCTCCATCCTGGATGGGGCTGGCCCAGCTCCAGTCCCGTTCTCTCTCTTTCCCCCACCTGGGGCCCGAGGCCTACCTCAGCCCGGCCACATGGCCCCCCAACCCCCACCCAGCCTGGTCAGCTGGGCAGGGGAAGGGGGAAAAGATGCTCCTCTCCCAAAAGGGGAGCCAGAAAGAGGAAGTCCCTCTGGGAATCCTTGCTTTTAACCCCTTGTGTCCTAAGAGGCGTGTCCAACTCCTCAGTGGCCACCAAAGGTGCCAGCATTCAAACCTGACCACTGATTGGTTTGACCTCAGCTTCCTGAAAAACTCACTTCCCCTCAAACCAGGACAATGTTCTAGAATTATTTTGTATACATAGGAGTCTGCCTTCCTTTGTTAAAGAATTTTAACTTAATCACAAGTGTTACTTCTTGTGTTTCACAACATTTGTCACCTTGTTTCACTTTCTTCAGTGTAAGTATACAGCACTATTCATAAAAGTAACCATATTTTAAAAGTCAAAAAAAACCCAGTATCAATATCATAATATTTCTTGCCCTCGTGAGTCTGAGATACTAGAAAAATAATCTACAATGTCCGTGATGTCCCTCAATTGAACGTATAGAAACTTTGGCAAGAAGGCAAATTTGTGAAAACACACACAGCAGGACATACTATGGCCAGGTATGATTATTGAGTCATTGGAAATTGTTTCTTTCAAGCACATGGAATCTGTTGTTGCATATAGCAGTATCACTGCTTGTAATATCACAGAAAGCTGCAAAATCAAAATAATTTAATAATTTCTCCCCCTGAAGGTGTTGTGTTATTAAGGCTGCATTGGTAGCTGTGGAATTAAGAGCAGTTGATGATGACTGCAGGAAACGAGGGGTTCATATGTTTACACTGGTGAACTGTTAAAACAGTTCCTGATCACATTTTGGCCTCTCCCAAGTAGCCAGAATCCCCTTTAGCCTTTTCCAAGCATTGTTTACTTCCCAAGGACTTTTTGCCATAATTCATGTGCAAGTTCACTGGTAGACAATTCACTAACAGTCACAGAGGCTGAGACACTGCCTTCATGAAAAGAATATTCCTAAGTGTGTCAAATTTTCCAGAGTAGACATAAGTGATTAACCCCAGACCAGACGGTAATTTTGTTCCCATAATATTTCTAATGCCAATCTGAATCTAGCAGTTTTAGATGTGATGACACAAGCCCAGCCCATGACTTTTGCACACACCCATGGGCAAATCCATGTCCATGAAGAATGGTGCACTAACCTCCTTGTAGAAATTTGAAAGAAAAAGTGCCATGACAGTTGTCCCTCTCTCACACTTTCTTGCTGCAGTTATTTCTGGCCATTGCAAGCATTTGGGACAGCTCAAAGGTTCAATTACACAGAAGGACCAAAGCGGCTCAAAGACTGGAACATGTCACAGCATTTAGCATGTTTTGTACCTGGATGCAAAATTATTGTAGTTCCTGTGGATCAATTCCAACATCAGACAGACTTGTAGTTTCCAAGTCATGAATTCTGCGTCAGGGTAATCTATTAAAAAAAAAGAAAAAAGTAATAACAATAATTAAAAATTGATTGACATGAACACGATAGTACTTCTATATATCTTCACACAACAGGGGTGGTGCTAGTATAGCATGACTAAAACTTCGACATATATACCAACATTCTTCAAATCAGGGATGCAGGACAAATTCATGTTATCCGAGCCTTTTAATATGTTCATTTAGATCTCATATTTTTTCATGTTAAGCACTGACAATCATTAAGCTACATATCTAAACTTGTCCATGAAGATCTGAAGGAAGAAAGTTTCTGAGCCTTGTGTTAGGCAAGATTTGAGTGGGGTGACATCACTTTATATCAGGTGAGGATCTTGACTAATAGTTTAAAAGGATGGTATAAAACACAAAAGAGGAGAAAGCAAAATTATAGTCAAGGTTACATGAACCCTTGCTACTATTCTTCTGCTAATGAATGTAGAGAATACTTTTCTTAACAGTGAGGTAACTTGTGACTAGCCTGAATCTTGCAGAATGAAATCAGTATTACTCCTGGTAAGCAAGAAAAAAACCTTGCTGATGGGGTAGTATTAAAGGAGAAGCAGCAGGAAAGCAAAAGAAATTGTGTAATTTGTTGGGATTCAAAACATACATCGGGGTTTAATATCTGAAACTGCAGAGCAGATGCAGATGCGGCATTTAAAATTTACACAAATACTTCAGAGGCTTCTAGATATGTTATAGTCTGTAGTTATTTTGCACACATTCTTACATACCTTCAAAGAGTAAAAAAAAAAGTTATTAAAAAAAATCAAAACTTCACATAAACAGAAGCCAACTGCTTCATCACTCATCTCTGCAGCAGTGGCATATTTCCCTTGAGTGTTTCAAAGCCATATGAACAAGGTAACTCCACAAGGCAGTGTATTTTATTGGTCAGCAGTGAGGAGCTCATATCTACACATTCTGCTCCACACTGATGCCGGCAATGACCAGCCTCTAGCTCTGTCACAGGGAACGAGAGATACACCCATTTTGTGCCCTCTTCTGGTGTGAAATACAAAATGGCCACGCTGTTCAACGTGATAACTATGATTACATTTTTTTGGTATAATTATTGCAACTGAGTCAGGGAATTAGAAATTGCTGTGGTCACAGTATTTAGAAGACTGATAAACCAACTTTAAAATAAAATTTTATAGATTGATATTCATTAATGACAGATGTGCCAATGGTTAGCTGTTACAAATTATCACCAAATAGCTTTACACACACCAATCTACTAGTCCGCTATGTCCTGAATTAGCTATGAGTATGTAATACCAAGGAGACGACACACCAGTGGATGCAGTACTGGTGGTCCACAGTTGAGGAGGTCAAGGTGATCAGGTTTGGGAACCCTTTTATGGGTAAAGTTCTTCTGGAGGCCTGATACTTTATGCAGCTTGCCTCTCTCCTGGAAAGGAATTCCCTCTGCTCCCTGTGGTGCTTATCTTTGTTTTGGCTTTGCCAGTCATCCTGATACTTGAGGATTCAGTAGGATATCATGTTTTTCTGTTGTCTCTTGTGTTTATCTTATCCTTTTGTTCTTTGTCTTGCGCATTCCATTTCTTCAGTTGTTGATTATATGTTTTCCCACACTTCCCACCTGCCTGCAATGACACAAGTTTTTGTTTACTCTTGGGTGGACACATTGTTCATATACTTAAATGCAATACTTGCTACACATTGTTTTGTTGTGCATACATATGTGTTGAATATATCTATATATATGTATCTGTTGTTTGCTACAGTATTTTAGCATGCTTCTAGTTTGGTTCAAGGTAAGTAAATAGGAATTCTCTTCTAGCTATGCTTATATTATATTATTATTATGCATCCTAATTCTTAAGTAAGGCAATAATTCATAGGCATCACAGCCCCTGTTTTTGCTGTAATATCCTGAGTTGGCACTTGAAGAGATTTCAGGTAAAACCATTCTCTCTGGCAAAAATAAGGCAGCAAAGAGCTGTCTATTACACAGCTAGAAGAACAGAATAATGACCACACTTCAGTAGTGTGCTTAAAAATAGAATTACTGTACTTGTAACACCGTTTTCTTTAGTCAGTATGGTGTCACTGTAGTGGTGGTCTGCACATTTACTGAAATAAAATCTATTTCAGAGCAGCAAAACAGAGATTATGTGAAGATGACATCATACAAGGATTCACTATTCATAAAATGAATCTATTCTCTCTTGTGCTGCAGAAGCTGTTAAATTAAAGAACACAGTAGTTAGTATCTTTGATGTAGAAAACAAGGCAAGAGAGAAGAGAAGGATAAGTGTTATGATCAGCCTGTCGAAGAGAGAAGCAGAAATAACAGATACAGGAAGAGACTGATTTTGACTTAAATAAACCATTTTTTTCAGCCTTAATGAAATGATTTTTTAGCCCTAATGTGCATCGGAGCTAGGAGCAGAGGCTCTCTGCTTTGATACAGATGAACAAGTGAGAAATGACATGCAAGTATGTTTAGGAAACCTGACATGACAGCTGGTTACCTAGTCTCTCTACTCCACAGATGTACTATTGCACTGGGGAAGAAAAGGCATCAGTCATACTCTTCAGCCAGAAGGCAGAGGAGGATCATTTCAGGAAAAGTTTTCACAGCTTCTCTGAAAAAAAAAAAAAAAAAAAAAAAAAAAAAAAAAAAAAAAAAAAAAATTTGGAAGCCATGCCAAGAAAAAGTGTATTCTGGGAGAAGCCCAGGAGAACCTTTCCTGAAGAGGGTTCAGTGCCAGGGTTTGCTCTGGTGCCCGGGCATCCGCAGCGCCCTTCAGCGAGCGGCGGCAATCAGCGGTGCTCAGTGCCTCATTACCATTCCTCTCTCCTCCGGTTAAACAAACTCTGCAATCAGCGACACGGACCGCTCCCCGTCGGTAGCGGGGAGCCAGGCGGGGTGAGGGGGTGTGCAGAGCACAGCGGGGCGGCTGGAGCCCCCCACCAGCCTCGCACACACTCCCCTGTGCCCCAAACCCTCGCTGCCGCCGGGCTTGCGGTGCTCACCGCCCCATGAAGGTTCCTATTACCGACGAGAAGCAAAAGAACTGAAGGGAAATTCATCCCCGGTACCGGCACCTGTCAAAGGATGAATGAACACCGCGTGTGTCCTTGGGCCGCCTTGAAGGGCCGCCAGTGACAGTGGTAGGAATTACTGACCCACCTGCGATACAAACGTGGAGGGAGGCATGTGTAATGCGTGCCTTCTGACTGCTCTGTTGGTGATCTCAGTCCTGACCCAATGGGTCTAGTCTGAAATTAGTGGGCTTCTAATTGCTTTTTAATTTAAAGCAATTACAAAAGGGGACACTACCAAACGTCATTTGTACTTGTGGGATCACACATGGCATTTAACTCGGAAAATATCATTTTGGGCAATTCTTTTTCATTAAAAAATCCCATTCTAACCACAGCAAATGCTGTAATACTTGAAATTCAGAATTTATATAGCAAGTTGCACAGGCATTTTTATCAACAGACATTTATTTTGTTTAGAATATTGAAGGGAAAACCAGACTCAACTATATAGACTGGCCTAAAACTTATGATTCATACTCTCAGCTTTGTGGCATTGTTCTTTACTGTTTTAGCCACTTAAGAAGAGACCACTGCTAAAGGTTAACTGAGCCAAAGTGGCACCTAGAAGGACCTGGTGGTCCTTTATCTTCCTTCAGAATTTACAGCAGTGTGGAACATGACCTTGAGAAGCCACACTAGCTGACACAGTGACGAGCACAGGCTGGTGGTCATAGCAGACAGAGATAAGTTGTGTCTTGCAACTTGTGAGTCAGTTCTCACTGGAGTAAGGTATTTCTGTGATTGAGAAAACAATTTGCTCCTGCGTAGGCACACTGTGTAGTCACGGTCATTGTTGCATTCGTTAACATGAGTTCTCAAGGACATGTTTTAACTTGTCATGCTGTTAGAGTGATGTCAAGCCCACTGAGAGGGACATCAAGAGGGTATTCGTGAAGTATGAGGCCAGCTCCATCAAAAAGGACAGATTCTCCTGCAGCAGTTCATAACAGAGAAGTGTCATCTCTGGATTGCCACTTTAAGCCCACAGTGCTATCTAAAGTGACATCTTCATGTTGCAGCATGAAGCCTGTAGTGTTATGTGGAGTGACATCTCCACAGAACTGAATGAAGCCCATGCTAATTGCAGCTCAATCTTGAGAAAAGACTTTTGCAAAAACATTACTGGAAACCCTCTGAGGAGAGCAGCAGCTAGCAGTGTTGAGCTTCAAGTACCAGAAAGTGGTTACTCCTGTTAAACAAAAATAATGTGGCATCTCCCCCCGAGTTACAGAGCAGATTGCCTTTGATAATAAGAATTCATTGCACTATGCATCTGAAAGGAGAAAAGTCACTTCATTTTTCCTCTTCCAAATATGTCAGGGAGAAAGTAAATTTTTCCCTACAGTTACAACTGCTCAGCTTTGCCTAAGCAGAAGTAAACACATGACTTTAGTGAAGAAAATGTGGAGTCTTACCTGATTTCTACCAGTTTGAGGCTGTGCCTCTATGACTGTGCCTTTAAGCAAGCAACCTTAAGCTCTTGCTGGTCCCAGAATCAAGGCTCACAGATTCAGGTCTATCCTTTACAGCTGAGTAGTTTTCTTTCTTTGAAGGTCTCACCAGGGCTGCCTCTCTAATTCTGGCTTTGATGTCATTATCCCAGCATCCCTAACTCCTTCCCAACAAAAGAGCCCAGCAGACTGCAAACAGCTGGAACCCAAAAAAGTGCTGCAACACAGGTTAAGAATTAGGGGTTACCACAGGCATAAAGCAGTGTGAGTTTGTGTGTTTGGGGGTGGTGTGGGTGTTAATGTAATTGCATGCCTCCGTCACCCTGGCTTCCAGCCTTCAGAGATGAAAGGGTAAGGAGGAGATGCTCCTTCTCAGGACTTGAATGTTGTTACTTTATGTATTCTTATATCATTGTGGGATGTTCAGGAATCTGGTTTCGAGCACTAGCCAGTATTCTCAGATGGGTACATTTTAACTGCTTGACTCAAATTTTACTTTAGTTAATGACCCTGATACTGAAGTCAACATTTTTTTCTGGTTTAAGGCACTTCAGTAGTAAAGAATGAATTGCCTATGTAGACGTTGACCAAACCAGATTTCAGTTCTTAATAATTTGTCTTCCAACACATTTTCATCCTTGAAGTGATTTGCTTTTTATTGCACATTGGTTCAGCTAAGCTCTTTACTCACAGCTTTTGTTTTTCAGGTGTGTACTTTGATAATTCTAAGTATAGGGAAAGGAAAGATTTTCTCCTTTCTGAAATTCTCTTTTAGAGGATATTTTACAGACCCTTACGTGCCTTCTTCTGCTATACTAGTGGAAACTTCTTCTCCAGCTGGGAATATTAAAAGCTGTTATATTTACCATGAACCCATGTTTTGTTTTTCATATATGGGTCTGTTTTAAATTGGCAGTGACAGAAAAGTTACCTAATATGCAGTACAGGGGAATTCAAACTTGCTGCACCAGTTACTTTCAGCATTGACCTGATGCAATTTAAGGTGCAAGGTGAATACCCATCAGTAGGAAAATGTCATTATTCACCACAAATAAACAGAATTATGTGTTTCTAAGCAGTAAGGTCATCTGTTTCACATTCTATCCACCTTGGGCTGATTAGAGCAAATTATGTCCTGTGTTAATCAACTCAAGGCATGTGCTGAAAAGGTAGAAATCCATTGTTTTCTTCCAGTAATTATCAGAGAGTTTGTATGGCCAATGAAGAATGCAGAAGTATGTAACCTTGGTAGGGCCTGATTTCACAAGATTTTGGGACTTAATCTGAGTGGTCTCAACAGGTTAGATAGGGCCACTTGCAGAAGAGAACATCTCATAATGGGCATGATGGGAAGGTGGGTTTACAGCCTGCCAACAGTATCTTTTTAGCTCCTTCCACCAGTACCTTACTTACTTCCTACCAGTACTTACTGTACCTTATCTACCCTAATTTTGCAGAATTCAGAAATTAGTAGGTTTAGCTGCATCTTTTCGCTCCCATCAGGAATGAAGTGACAAGACCAACACTGGACAATTATCACTTTATATTAGAATGAGACTTCATTGAGACATGAAAGGTCAGGGGACAGTTAAGTCACTCCTTTTTTAATTTAAATTTCATTAGTTTTGCACATTACATTTGTCATGACTATACTAAAATAAGTTCTAATTCAGGTCATCTATGAAGAATGTAGGAATGAGAGTCTAAGTAGACTGTTTCTATTCTTTGCTTTACTGTTTCTTCCCATATGAGCTTGGACAAATCAAATAAACTCCTTTTTCAGCTGCTAAATGAAAGAAAATGTTTAATAACTTCTGTGAGTTTTACTTTACTCTTAGAATTAAGATGCATTCAGAGTCTCATATATACTCAATAAATCCATATTTATAAACACAAAATAAATGCACTTATAAACAGTATTTTTTTCATTTGTTATATCATCATTTCAATATATTTCAATGTTGCCCAACTTTAGGACTGTAACTATTATCCTCCAAGAGATGCACATCTCTGCCCCATAGGTGACTGCCTTAAAAACAATTCACATTTTAAAAAACCATATCCCTACAATATATTTTTTGGAAAAGTTTATGGTTATTTTAATAAAATTTATTCAGACCTGCAAGGCAAAGTGACAAAGCATTGATTGAACAAGTTTACAGGTCAGAAGTAGAAATTCTACATGGACACATATCAGATATTTTAATTTGTTTCTACCACCATGCTGGTAAAATTATCCTTCTTTAAAATTTCAAATTAGCTATGTTACTCTGTTATCTTTGCTGCATCAGAGGTGTGGGGAGCTCTCCCCTCACATTTATTTGCACAGTTCTGAATACGTCTGTTGGCTGATCTGTGCAATAGTGTCCCACCAATAGCCTGGAAATGGTGAGAGACTCTTTAGTTCAAGGTAAAGATGCTGTAGGTTTGTGCAACTGGGGATTTCCTTCATTATAGGTGAATTCAGGGCCATGCTGAGGGGCAGCGCCAGGAGACCAGACACTACGTAAATTCCCAAAATGGGAATGAAAAAGAATTAGTGGCTCTATGACTTGTTACTGGATGAATTTCCCTGTAAACGGGAACTGCTTCATTAGCACATACCCTCTCCTTATCGCAGGACTAAAACCAAATAAATCAAACCCTGGCTAGACTTAACCAATATTTTTTGTCATCATAATGTCTCCTTTTCAAAAGAGTTACATGATTCAAGTTCATTTTAATAGCAAGCAATGAAGAAATTACAGTTGTTTCCATTCACACATAGCTCTAATGGGAAAAGCTTGACAGTAACTGCCGTTTCAAGAAATTCTTAACTTTTTCAGGAAAGGCACTAGTATTCCTACATAGGTAATTGCATCATGATTCTGAGGTTTTCCAGAAAAAAAAAAAGGTAATATCTTTTGTCCCCTAGATTGGAGAGGGCTAACTGGGAAACACAAAAATCTCTTCAGAGGTTTTTAAAGTTAAAAAGTGATTGTGATAGAAAGAGTCAATTACATCATTCATTTCCATAGAAACAAAACTCATAAAAGAACAATAATGCTAGCAAAAGCTATTTGAAACAGCTTCCTTGTGATTTGATATAAAAATCCAGTGAAAATATGAGATAAATAAACAGAAAGATTTGCTCCTTCTATTGAGGGCTATTTGTCTGCTATTGATCTGCTATTTGTCCTCTTTCTAGATCTTTTCCCTTTACTATTTTGAACTTCTTTGGAACAAAGAAATACTCCTTTGGCTCTTTTAGAGCATAAAAGCAATTTTGTGGGTTTTTTCATTCTTCCTTGGCCTATCTACTTCCCCCTGCTCTTCTGCTTTCCTATTTTGTTTGTTTTCAGCTACCTTTATCATTTTCCCTATCTAAACCATATTCTTAACACTCAACAAAAGAAAATATGTTACGCTGGAATAAAAACAAGGGTGTAAATCCCAGAATAAAAATAAAAAAAAATACCAAAACACTGATGGCTGAGGGAAACTCACTGACAACATGTATCAATAAGGATTTCTTCACTTTTACTTTTCCTCTGAAATATTACCATATTCCTCTATAATCAAAGCTCAATTTAAATGAGGAAGACAGAGAGAAAAATGCTTTTCTATTGAAATCAGAGGTTTCTTGAATCTTCTGCTGTGCCAAAGCCTCTCTTTATTCACAATAAATAGAAATATGTCCTGTAAGTAAAGCCTGTAGGTTCTGCTGTGACTACTTTCAATGTAAACTGCTGCACAATACAAAAAAGGGATACTAGGCTAAAACTGGTGGGGAAGTGCTGCACTGAAACAACTCCTAGAAATGTTATGAACTTTCCTTTACAGCCAATGACTTTTTTTTACAAGAAATGTGGAAAACATTAGCTAAAATTGTGTTGGTCTGTACAATTTTATTCTGTTAAAGACAGGTTTTATGATACATTTAGCCTTTTAAATGACACTAATAGTCTCTGGAGACATATGGTCTTTCCTGCAGTTCAACAATTAAGTCTATTTCAATGTTATTTGGATAAATTGAAACAATTCAGTTACTGTATGTCTACTCAGTGGCATGTACTGTAAGGCTAATGGAAACCACCTAGAGTTAACTTAATAATAAGGCTTTAGCCAGCCTTAGACATCCACCTAACTTTTGGAGGGAAGGCTGAAAAGTGAAAGGGTGGAAGGGTCATTTTATTGGCAGAGAAAGGAGTGTATTTTTCATCTCTCATTCCACACATATGAACCCCTCCCATCCACTACCACACACACTCTTCAAAAAAATGCCCTAAAATTTACACAGGTCATAAGTCTGAGTTGATAATGAGCATGATTAATCACAATTGTGTTTCTGTTTCTCCTCTCTCTCCTTTTGAAATGTGTTACTTGCTAAATTGTACTAACAAGATTTTTAGATGTGTATGTATATACACACACGTCATTCTGTCCTTACCATATATACATATACATATATATATATATTTACGCACACACACATATATATGGCTTGTTATGAATTGCTCACACTTCTGTGTAGTATGTGTATGTTTATATAAATCATCTTATGTTGCTATGGCTAGACTGCTTCTACTACCAAACTAGCTCTTTTAGACCAAGCTTAAATATCTCTGCAGTGAGTTACTAAGTAGACACATATATAATCAGGTTTTTACCACACAATTAAAAAAAAAAAAAAAAAAAAAGGAGGAAGTAATTAAGAGGCCTCCATATATAAAATCTTGGCTTTATTTCAAATGTCAAGCCTTGAACTAATCAGACAGAAGAAGGATAAAATGTACAGGGGGAACTAAATTAATCACTGGTTAAACTGGTTAATAGCTCTTTATCAACCTGTACTGGGAGTGGGAAGTGGAAAGATGTCAATAGAAACCCACTTCCTACAAACCTGAAGTTTTCCCAAAATTGTGGGTCTTGAGAATCAAACTGAAAATATTCTGTTAGGGTTGATTTAATGTCAGGTATTTCTTTGGCTAAGTTAAATCAGTGTTAAAACTGTGAGGCTGCTGAAGCACATAATTAACACTGGTGTGACATAGGATAAACCACAGGCCTGATCTGTACATGAGCTACCTGAGGAGACTTGTCTGACCATAACATATCACTGGAGATACAGATGAAAAAAAATAGCAATTCCATGGATGAAAATTACACACATGTGGCCATTCAGATCTAGAGAACCTGAGAAAAGTTAAAAAAAAACCCAGAAATATAGGAAACTGATGCAGGTTTTGTGCTGTCACAAACTCAACTTTACACACATGCGCAAAATCAAGATGCTCGTGAAGACTATTCCAATACTACTGAAATTACTCAAAGTAATCCCAGGACACCATCTCATTCATCAGGACCAAAAGTTGAGAATTTTGTGGGTAGAAGTTTTGTCAGACAGCTCCAGAGGGTTCTTCAGTATTAATTGTCAAGGACAGACTGACAGTGCAAAACTTACTTTCTTCACTGACAGTGTAAAACTCTATCACACTCAGGTGTTCGAGTGGCCTTACTTACTGATGTCCCCACATCAATGTCAGGTCCATGACCACAGCCCAGGTTCACCAACAGAAACAATTGCAAATGCACCCGGCTCCAGATGAGATGTGTCTCATACATCCAGAAAGCCAGTAGATCCTGCCCAAAGCAGCCAAGTAGTAGCACACAGCTAAAAGGGATGATATAACACTACATCCAGAGGGACTGGAGGGTCTACAGTGCCCTTCTCAAGGGCTTGGCTTTTCTGAAGAGACTTTCTCTAGTGATGTAGTGAAGAGTTACAGCAGGAAGTTTTTCTCAGAAGACACTTGACAAAGCATGCATCCAGACAAAGCCATTAACTCTACTGAACGCTGAATTTTGGGGGTATGCAACACTGAATTTGACCTAGAAATTACTAGAATACAGCATTGCAAACAATTAGCTCCTTTGTCCGAAAAGTGTCTTTTTGCTGAAGCGTGGTAGGTTATGAAGACGCTTCTACATCCTTCTGCATTTATTTCAGAATTTTCAAGGGACAACAGGAATACAAAATAAGGTCCGTGGCAGAGCTTTTCTTTGATCTAATACAAACAGACTACTATTCTGCAAGCTGCAAAAGTACATTTTAATTACCACAGTGAAAGCAGATGTAAAATCAATAAGGTGTTTTATTTCTCTCATTGATGTGTATAAATACTTACTTTACAGCAAGGTTAAGCTGAGTTTTCTGTCATTAAATGTAAGGATTGATGCAGACCATTCAAACCAGGTTAGAGCACCAGAGAACAGAGTACCCCTCTATGCCACACCATCATCTGAAAATACTCATCCAGTGCTGCAAAAACTATTTGCTGGGATATTCAGAAATTTCTGATTTCACCCATTTGGGATTGAAGGCTATAATGGACAAAACTTTATTCCAAATAACTGGGTCAGTGATTATACAGTGTTTATACAACTGTGCTTGCTTGTCTTAATTTATGAAGTAGTTCAATTACTATAGAATTTCTTGGGGATGTCTCATTTTAATCGAATCATTAATTCTATGCTCAGAGGATGTATAGAAATTGACAGTCAGTTCCTGTTCTTCTTTTTAAGCAGAGATGGATCCAATTCAGAGCCTCCACTGAAACTCTCTTAAACTTTGTGGAAAATTCTGGCTGTATTCACAAGTATCAAAGGCCTTGCTTTTTGTTTTAGGTGAGGGGGTTTGTTTTTGTGATTGTTTGTTTGTTTCATTAGGTGAAAGAATCATAGTCTCCTGCTACCCTTGACTTCATTTCGAATGGAAATAAGCTTTGAAAACCTCCATGGGGGAAAGGCTGTCCCAGCCAGAGCAGCACCAAAATGGACTATGCCTCTACTACAAATGCATCTGAGACACTAGCCAGAACAAAAAACCGAAAACTTCAGAAGACTTAAAATATTTAAGCATGGACTACCAAAGCACTGAAATCAAATGCAAAGTTTTGCATTTTAAATTGTTACAGATTTTTATCCCAGTTTTCTTTTTGAGAAGCAATTCCCTCCCTGACAGTAGTGCTGGGAGAGCGCCTTCCACTCTGAGAGGCACACAAGTGTGTTGCTAATAGATGCTATAGAAGTACTACTGATTCAAAGCCAATTCCACATTATTCCCATAATTTTACATCTCCATTTAGAAGTTGGTTTAAATGAATGTACCCCTATTTACAAGGCTTTTCAACCACAGCATTATGCACATAGTGCCCAAATGACAGTCCATTGTGCTCTACAAAAATCTCTAATTTTTCTTCTGCTTTTTAAGAAGTACTTTCTGTATTTTTAAATTTCATTTTAGCTCAGTTTATGACCTGCTTTCACACATTACTCATGTATTCCATTGTGAGGCTTCTTGGAGAAATCTACAGGAAAGAGGTACTTGTAATGTCTGTTCAATGATGTGCAGAGGGACCCAAACTACAAAACATCTGGTTATACTGTGCAGACAGGGGAACCATGGAGGCAAGTTTGCCAGTAGCAGAATTTTAGTCTTGAATAAATTAGAAGGGAGAGATCATTCACAGACTCTTTTCTAGCAAAATTATATGAATATCAGATTAACATGGGACAAGAGCCCGGTGAGAACACAACCCTTATGATTCAAAATGCAGAAATATCAGAGGAAACATGTCACAGAAATAAGGAACAGCAAGGATAAGGATGTTATGATTCTGGGGTTTTTTTCCCTTTTTTAGTGCAGTGACATAAGACAAAATGCCTTATCAAGGCATATGCTTTAAGGGGACAATTTTGCATCTAATGAAGTTGATGGGAAAAAAACATTGAGTTGAATGATGCAATGTAATGTCCTTAATGAAAAAAGTAATCTCATGTTAAGACTCACTTTTGAACCCATTTAGCTTGATAGAAATCTTTCTTTTGATTTCAAAAGCATCAGATTTAAATACCAAGTATTCAAGAAGGAAGACATCTAGAAGCTCTGTTTACATGGAGCATACCCTATCTATTCAAAGTTTGAATTAAGTCGCAGAGAAACCAGTTCATGATCCTAAAGATATGGTTGGTTACCCATGTGTTTAAAATGATCCAGGGCTCATACACTGCAGGACAATAGCACCTGAATATCTTATGTTTAACTCTTTCTGCCAGTAAAATTTTCACTGACATTTATGGACCCTGCTATTTTACCTTACTGTGTGCTTATGCTAAAATTCCAAGGAAAAGGTGTCATTTTTCTTCTCTCCCCATATAGTCTACCTTAATAAGGAACAATTCATTTTCCTTGGACTTTTCTTTTTTAATATCACTGTAGCCCTGAGACCAGGCAGAGAAAATATCAACTGGAATGTTTAAGGCAGGAGATGTTGGCCGTGGGGGGAGGACACAAAAGGGAAGAACGTTATGAAAGGAAGCTGCTGTGGCTGGTCCATTTTTAAGAAAGAGCAACAGCCTGGAATGTGATTTGCTCAGTCTGAATTTGGAAGGCCCAAATTTGGGGAATAAAAGGATCAGTACTTCTGCTCTTGGGGTAAAGTTTACCTCCGAACAAAACAAAAACAAAAACAAACAAAAACCCCATCCAAACAAACAAACAAAAAAACCAACACCAAAAGTTCTGGTGGAACCAAGAGTTAGGCAAAGCAAAAAAACCACAAGTTGGTTTTTTTTCGTATTGATAAGACCCCCTACTCAGGGTAGATAGGAAGGTCATCAGTAGAGGGCCACCAAGGCTGTGCCTCCCCACTGATATGCTACAGGTGGTCATTGGCCATAATAAGTCCCCAGTATCCACAGGGATTGTGATGACATTGACACTTATTAGGGGAAACATGTCACTTAAAGGTGTTTCAGTACTTCTCCCTCCCTGGTACTACCCGTAAGCTAATCCTCTTTTAATCACCTAACTACTAAAAGGACTCAGATTATTTAATAACACACTCAATGCTTGGAGGTTATTTTCATCACTAGAAAGGAGAGCAGCAGAAATTCTGTTGAAGGAGACAGCAGAAAGAAGAGCAGCTCTACTCCCACACAGCCCCCCAAGCTGCTGACACTGAAATCAGAACAGGGAACCTGAATTTTAATTGCAGGACTAGGTTTCCTAGATTAATAAGGAGCACAGACATTCCACTGGCAATCAGGTCCTTAAGCAGGAAAAGCAGAGCATCCATGGGTATGACTTAACCTGGCCCGCTTCACTTAAAACCTTGATCTACTTGAAACACATGTACAGTTAAGTTATCTGTGTTTTTCTTTTTAGACAGGAAATTTGGGGACAGGGTCTATCTTCTTCCATATATTTGTACAACTAGACAGCACTAAAGAGAGCTGTTTAATATTAGGGCAGAGTATTCTTCCTTTGATGCATATTTAATGTCAGTTATACATCACTGTTAGATCAGTATATAAACACACATATGCTCTTGGACAAAAGCATCCATGCATCAAAACTCTGCATCCATACTTTAATGTATTTAATTGAGTAAGCCATTATCACTAATTATGGTTTATATTTTCATAATACTGTTTTATGGTTATTACCTATTCCTTTCTATCTATCCATCTATAAGCCTTAAATATTATGGTGCTATCTGAAGAGCTCTTTGTTTCACACAAGGCCAGAAATCACTGCCCAGGCTGACCTCAGAGCTTTGACACCAACAATTCTGTGATATCGGGGCTGCACACTGACTTATTCAATTTCACATACAGATTTCACACTCTGTAAAATGTTCACATGTGCATGAGCACACTCCACAGGGAGCTTTCCCAGTGCTGTGGTGCCCTCCAAAAGAGCAAACACTCCAGGGAGAGGAAAGGTGGTGCAAAGATGGAACCAACATTTCAAGCATTTTATTAATTCCTTCTAAGGACACGAAAACAATGCATCAATACAAGCAGAGCAGCTCAGAAGAGAGCTGGACACCCACAGAGAAAAATACCAAAAAAAAAAAAGGATGTCTTGAAATAAAAACTAAATTTTGAAGAACATTGATTTGAGAACTTTCTGTATCCTCCGAAAACTTCATCCAAAGGACTGTCACTGGGTCTTTTTAAATGGAGTAAAAAGACTTCACCTGCAGTGGTGTCATCATGCTACTGGCTGGCACATCCCTTGTCCTTCTGAGGGTTGCTCCAAAGGCACAGCTGGGTTGGCAACGTGAGGATATGACAGCTCATTGTTTCCCCATCACGGAGCAGTAACAGGACACACCGCAGGTAGTGGTAAGAGACCTACCAGTGTGTAAGCATGTGACAGGAGAAATAAGTATCCTGTTAGTCCAGCAATTAAGAATTGGTTTTGAAGCGTATTTTATTTTATAGCAAATGTTTGTATTAATTGAAAAGTCTGTTTTTTCTGGGTACTGCTGGTGGTGCAGAGGCTACAGCCATGGCCTTATGTCACAGCAGCACAAGTTCCTTGGGTGTACTGCAAAAGCAAAGCTGCCTCCACAGAGATCCGCCAGGTCTCTTAGATTTTTGACATCTGATGCACAACTTTAGCTGGGGTGGTCACTCCAAAAAATACACTGTTTTTCCAAGTCCATACTGCTGCCTTTTGTTTTTCACCAGTTTCATCTGATATCAGGCACAGAAAAAACAGGGCATTGTCTCCATTGTCAGTGCAGTGGTGGAGAAACATCACTGCAAAAAATACCCCTAGAACTATAAATATAAAATCTTTTTTGTTTTACTAGGATTTGAAGCCCCATCTCCTGATAAAAAATTCTCAGCAGGAATCACTGGACCTTTTTTAAGGACTTCAACCAACCCATACAGACTTCAGCAACAATGGGAAAAAAATCTAATAATATTAAACCAGATCAAATAAAGCTCAGTTCACAGAAATAATAATGGCAATTTTTGAGCCACAAATAAAGTAAAGCATGTTAGCATATGTATGAAAGTAGGTAGCAAAAGACCCACATGTGATTCAAGTCATACTATTCTATGGCTGTAATGAGCACAGAGGTAAATTCAACTTGTTACACTGCAGCTTGGTCTAACACATGCTCAGCCTGACCCTCTCAACTTATCATTGATTAAATAAATATTATACAAAAAAAAATTTCAAGGAAATAAGAAAGAAAAATTAAGGGGGAAAAAGGGTAGACAAAGACACTAAGAAAGAAAAGAACTATTGAAAGCCTGTGCAGACAAGTATGAATCAACTATTCTAAAAAGCAGATGCAAAATGAAGCTGCTTAAACATATAAGGCACTTCTACATTGTATTCAAATAATGCTGAAATTATAGAGCTGTCATTTGCAGACCTGTCGAGGGTGCCTTTCTTACCACATTATGATTTAGCATTTCTCTTAGAAGGTTGTAGCAATTTTGACATTAAAGTCATTGGACAGAAAAACCATAAAATGTACGCAGAGCATCACCTCTCTTTTTTTGTAGTCTTAAAAAGAGTTCAGAGATTTTTGCTACTAAAAAAAATTTTAAAAACCCCAAAATTATTTATAAAAGTGCAGAAATGCTAGTCTCAAGAGAGAGAGCACACACATCTGTAGAACAAATGTAACTGTGAAGATTTAAATAATTTGATGGCATGTAACTTAATCTGACATGGCAGGAGGTTATTTTACAAACTGTGAAGGGCTCTGCCCACTGGTGTCATTAGAGCCTCCTTGAGAGGCAACTCAAAGATATGGATTGTTCTGGAGACAAGCACCCAGCTGGCAGAAACAGAGCAAAGTAAGCCTTGACGACTCGCTTCCCAGACTGCTCAGCTCCTGGTGAGGCAGCAGGTGTGGCACTTAGGCACAGAATCCCCATAACACCCAAGGGCAGAGCCAACCTGACACCAGCAGTAGGGAGCTCTGTATGGATGCTTCATACCTGCTTCAGAGGCTGGACATCCATCAGCAGGGTCCTGTCCCACACATGGGTGTGTGGGGAAGGGCTGTAGGTATCCCTGAGAAGGCACAACCCCTCTGCCTGCTGCTCACAGGGCTCCTGCCTGGCCGCAGGGTGCAGCTCTGGGAGCTGGCACATGATAAAGGCATCTCTGTCTGAGTGGCTCAGAGGAAATTGCTGACCCTCACAGGCCCCATTAGCGTTACAGGCTTGCTGAGAAAGCCCCCCCAGCTGATCCTTTTTTGCTCACACGTATTGAAACTTTCGTTGCACACTGTGTTGTGTCTACTAGCTTTGCAGCTGGTTTTCAACAAATCAAAGGTATGTCTGGAAGGCTGAACTGGCTCTGGACATGAGCAAATATATGGATACATGCATATCTCCAAAGGATATGAACTGCAAATGCTGATGAACAGTGCAATATATTTAAGGGCGTATTTTTTATCACTTTATCAGACTGTTATAATTTGATGAGATAATCCCAACCATTTAGCTCTAATAAACTCCCAGATCATGAGCCATGGCTGCATTAAATCCATTGTCACTAGCAGTAACATGAGGAGAAAAGGCTCAATGGCTCTTCTCACAGCGTTTGGTTTTATTCATGCAGTCTCTGATTCCACATCAGCTGCCATCTGGACAAAATTGAGAAACCTTGACACCTGCTTCAAGAATAAGATGATGATCAGATGGAATGGGCTAGGACTTTATATTGAGAGCAGAAATGTGAATTGTTGGTAACACAATCGCTTAAAAGGTTTGTAAATTATGTGCCTTCAGCTCAACATATGGCTCATGTGAAATATGCACTTGTGAACTTTTCTCAAAACTTGAGCTTGGATAATATAGCATGGTTGTTTCGTAAACACAAGGTATAAATAAGTAAAACTTTACTTGTAGACAAACAAGAGAGATTGTCAATGTCTTTCAGCACCCTTTAAAATAATTATACTATTTTACTTTTCCTTAACAGCATACAAATAGTAATTTTACCCAAAATATCCACACAAACCTCACAATACTGCTGTAAAATCCAGGCAAGGAAACCTGTGGTTATCCTATTCTGGTGTGGAAACCAGCCCCTGCTGCCATTCTGCCTAGGTGTAGAGATGTAGGTCCTCCTTTGGCTGGGTGGAACACCTTCACGCCAGCAGAACTGGAATTTCTGCAAGGACAGGTGTGGTCAGAACAAAGAATAGTCTGTCTTGGAAAGGTGATTCTGTTTCTGAGGCTCTAGAGTCAGCAGGGAAACCCACATGAACAACCCCACCTTCTGCAGACCAGCAACCAGAGAAACTCCTGATATCCGCTCACAAATGCATTTGCAGAAGCATAAATATCAGTTTACACACATAAACATAGACAATGCAAGTGTTTCAAGACCTGTTTTGTGATTTTCTGGGATATATGTCTGTGTGGGATTTTCACATTTCATGTGGGGATTTCTGGGATTTCTGATTGACCAACAGTCATGAAGAAGAATCTGAAGAAACATATCTTGTTACCCTTAGTGATACCAGCCAGTGCTGCTGAGGCATTAAAGATTCTTTACATTTCTTTCTCAATTTTTCAGAGAAAAAACAAAACCCTAACTGTTCAGAACGTTTTCAGGAGAATGATAGAGGTTTAAAAAAATTAGTCCCCCACTCTAACGCCAAGTTATGGTGCTTTATGGCAGCCAGCTTTGCAGTGCTAAATGATCTTCTGTAGCTTCATCTTTCTGCCTGCCTACAAGAAATAGTGACAAATTACAGTTGGGGGGGAGACTGAAGAAAGAAATATTCCGTTTTTAATTGCCTTTTCATTTTCTTTTTATAGCCATGCTTAAACAGTGAGTTATCAGAAGCTGTTCGAAGTCTTTCTTTTACCATTTTAAAATATATTCCTCCTAAAGCCAGATGAAAAATACGGTTAATGGGGTTTTGTGACTCCCACAAAGTCCCCTACAAATTAAGGGACTTTGAAAAAATGTCAGCTGCCCAGTTCCCAAGAAAGAAAAATTAAACAATAAAGGCTTATCGACTTGTTCCTGAGAAGATAAAGCACTCATGAATGAGACCCTCTCATACTCTCTGGTTTGTGATCAGAGCAATTTCCAAGATTCACAGAAAATATTCTGATTAGCCAAAAAAATGCTCTGAAATGAAATGAGGTTTAAGATTTTATAACTGAATCTCATCCTCCCTTCAACCTGTTTTCATACAATGTGCTGTCTAGTTCAGTCATGCTGCTATCACTAGCAATTATAACCAGTGCCATAAAAACATCACATTCATGCAGATCAGCTGATTGTGCCAAGTTCAAGAAAGGACAGCAGGATAGAGATGACAGCAGCTTCTGCTGGCTCTGCTCCAAAGTCCCTGCAGGCCTGTTGTTTTCTCTTCTGGAGACCCCCAGGATTTCATTCTCTCAGAAAAATTAGTGCTGGGCCTCCCTCTGAGAGGACCTGACTCCCAGTCTACTGACACCATTGAGGGTATTTCCACTTGTCATCTGCAGAGCTCTTCATCTTTCATGTCTCCTTCTTTCACACTATTTTTGATCTCCCTGCCACATGTCAGCCTGCTCAAAAGCCTTAAACTGGGAACTCCAGTCCCTCATCACATATTCGATACATACACACTACATACAGATAAAAGTAGGATTCTGGCTGCCACCTTTGCTCTTTATATGGCTTCTAGATGGTCTAAAAGACCTTAGAGCAGAGTGAGGGGAAAAAGCAACCTGTGGAAGACTTCTGATTTTAAGTTTTGTCTCTTGTGGAGTCCTGTCCTATGCCAACTAGCCAAAGGGAGACAGCACAAAAGGAAAAGATGGGCTCATGTTACATTTTTATTGTCCAAGCACAATAAACCAGGCATCTTTCTAGAATTTTTCTAGACTGCTATTGAAAGCCCATGTGGATTTCTGAATTAATTTCTTTGGAAATTGAAAACTATTTCACCTGGAAAACTATAACCATAGCTAGCTAGCTAAATTAGTCAGAATTGAAAATTGCTTTAAAATGTTCTACTTAAGCTAATGTCATCATCAAGAATAAGCTGAAGAAACTACCTCTTCTTACAATGCTCAAAGGAAAATGAGATTTTTTAAAAACATTTTTCTCACTCTCTTTTTCTCTGTTACTTCATTTTTCTGACATTAGAAATGTGAAGGCAGTTTCATCAGCAACAACACAGTGGTCACCTGCAAAAAGGAGGATCATGCACATCTCCATATAAGCAGCAGCAAAAAAAACTGGCGTAAAATGTTCACTGTAGACTTCTTTTTAAAAATCCTACATAATAATTAAACATAAATAAGGCATTTCTATCTTACTTATTCTGATCTAAAAAAAAAAAAATCTAATATCAAGACAGTTGAACACAATGTTCAACTATGCTTTGTGCCTCAACCTGCCCAGAGTTGCACGTTTTCAGCATTCAGCTGATTTGACTAACTAAGCAGGGATAGGATTAATTGCTGCAGGAGGCTGAAGAGGTCACACTCTTACCTTAATGTGGCACAGTCTGCCATGACTCTGCAGTGACACAGCAAACTCAGAATAGCAACTGAACCAACTGAGTCTTCCTAATGCCAGACAGGGATGATAGAAAATGATGGAGTGTCTCTGAATGAAAAACAAGAAGCAGAAACTATGCAAAGTCTGTAAAAGGAGCTCATGCCGAGGAAATATTTGCTTTGATTTAATTGATGATAAAAGAAAGCCCAGGAGAAGGGTGAGTTTGGATGACATTCAAGTGTGTGTCCTGTGTTAGGAGGAGGGTAGAGATACCATCTGCCTACATTACCCTTCATTGCTAGAACCACAATGGTACATTGTACATGTGTACAACTATGAAAAGAGCCTTTGCTGCTCAAGAAGAGGCCATGGCCAACAAAGTCAAAGATTTGCTGTTCAATCAACTGCTGGCCTCTGCTAAGGCATTTCCTCTGGAGTGGCTGGTGGAAGGCAGAACTAACAGCTGTGGGGTGCAGCAGGAAGGAGCTACCTGCTCCTTTTGGAGTGAATTTTCCCTGTACTCATTCCCTTCCACATAAGAGAGAAACACTGAAGCAGTGCAGCTATGTTTCACTCAGTCCAACAAAAGTGACTCTGGACTCTTTGGTGTGTTAGTTATATGTCGAAATGGATGCATCCAAATCCTAAAAAATAATGTTTTTTTCAAAGGCGATGGAAACAAATGAGGAAACAGAGAAGACATTTTCTAACCTCCAGGAACAGAAAATCCTTTGTCTCTTCAAACAAAACCAGATTCAAAGAACAGTCAGGCCTTCTGTATCCCATAAACCACCTGATGACCACATCTCTTTCTCACCAGTATGAGATGCAGGAGGTACACAATCACTTTCCTGGTCAAATGCTAAAGAGGCGTTGTATATAAAATGCACAGACAAGCAGAATAGGTTTACATAATGTTAATACAGACAAATGACATGTACAACATATCTAGCTGCAATTTAATTAGATTAATTAGATCAATATAATTAGCAGTGGTATATTACGCTATCAAGACTTAGCCTTGCAAGGAGCGCCTCTAAAAATGGTTTACAGTCTTAAAGCATTGTAACAGCGTATGCAGTATCCATGCTATCACGCATCAATATCACCACTAACACACTATTAATACTGGGAGTTTATAGGACACTCAGGAGACGCATAAAACACTACCCTTGCAGAGGAAAATTCTGATAATGGAGCCTGGGAAATTATTTCAACAGTTGAAAAGAGCTCATGGAACTTAATTCCAAACAACAGCGTGGCCATGATTATATAGCAAGTTAATTTAACCCATCGAGGCAGGAGCAGGCATAATGAACAAAACAGACTGAGGTAGCATGACTTACCAATGAACACTTTGCTGAGAGTTCTTCCAAATTTTTGTACACATAATAAATCACAAGTGGCTGTTTAACTATTGCATCACCTACTTGGACATAGACTAGATGCCACACTTGGTGAAATCATATGCAATTGTTAGTGTTATCAATAGTGATTTTGCATTAAACAGGTCTATGGGATTGTGCTTGGACATCTAAACCTCCATAATGGTAAAAAAAAATCAATTTACACCTGCTAGCACTCTCAGTACACTTGGGCTCAAAACTTACTGAATAAACTATGTGACTTTCTATATGATAAAATCATAGGCCTTGCAAGGAGGAAAGAACAAAACTCCAGCACTTCCAGCTTGTTCAAAATAGAAACAGCCAATAAAATTCACCAACACAAAGTGATAAATTCACCAGAATTTGTTTATTGTTTCTCCAACTAAGAAGGAGAATTCATCATAACACGTAGATCTGCATTTTTAACCTGAAGTTTGCACCAAAGCTTACCCAGAAGTAAGGCACACAGGCTACTTAACTAGAAAATGTTTGTGTTTTTTCTCTGCATTTGGACACACGTAAGAATACGTCTGTTAATGAAAAGGATAAAGTAAATGCCTTGAAGCTGCAATGCAGAAGACACACAGACAAGGTAAAAAATATCCAAATGTATATTTCCATTTTTTAGCCTTTAGCAGTGAGAGAGGGCTCAAACTGTATTTCCATTTGAGCATGGAGTGCTTAGAAAATAAAATCAACCCATTTAATAAAGATCACCTCATAGTTCAGCTACCACATTCACCTCCCTAAAAGACTGAAGAATGTAAGACAAAACAAAATATTTCAGTGCATGTATCTTGACTGCCCACAAGAATTAGGCTCCAGCCATCCTCAAGTATATTAAAAGCACAAATGCAGAAAGATTACATGTGGGTCAGATTTTCTTTAGAACAGATACAGTTAAAATGTATGTATGTCCTTGTAACAGTCAAAGGAACTCAACCCCTTCTCCACAGTTTTTCAGGGTTATACTATTCATTATTGTTGATACATTAAGGTTTACACTAGTGCTATTCCAAGTCATCAGTCCTTGGTCATACATTTTATGGATTTTACTTTATATTACTTTCAAGAAAAAGTTATATGCACGGCGAATAATTCCCCTGTTTGTTGGGACTAATGTTTTATTGAAGAAAGTCAGCATCATTTAGCTTTATCTGTCTTCAGTATAGTGTTGTAGATGCACTACCTGATTTTGACTTTGGTTAATTTTGCATCCTTATCACCTACAATCTACAGTCTGGTCTTCAGTAGATTTACACTACCAGATAAATAGAATAAAACACAGAGGACTGAAATAGAATGCCTTGTGTCTGGAAATAATCACCTATATTATGGAAATTGTGAAAGCTGAAAACAAACATTATAGCTTTCCAGGTTCTTTGAATGTGCTGATTATTTTAGTTTCTCTGATAGAAAACTTTGCTTGCTCACTTTTGATGTGATATATTTGGAAGAAGGTAGCACTATTTTCATGTGTGAGTGCAATTAGTAAAAAGCAGGCAGGTAGTCCAGCTGATATTAAATTAAAAACTTGGGAGCAGAAGCCATTTGTGTCAATTTTCCATTTTGTCATGCTCCTTTCAAATAGCTAATTTAGGATACTCCGTCACACACTAGTGTTTTATGGTATGTATATTTTATGACAGCTAAATGACAAATTTGTCTGAAACGAAGCTATTCTTTGAAGAGTTAATTATAACCTGTGTAATATATTAAAGAAAATCAATATATATTTGGAATGAGTCACTATTGAGTCTTATTGCAAACAGAACAAACCTATTCTAAAAATTAAAGCTCCATTTTTAACTCAGGTATTGCTAAAATAATCTAATTTGAGAGTTAAGTAGTAGAAAATAATTAATTTGGCAATCTATCTGTGCAACAATTCCTTTCTAATATAACATTATGTAGTCTGCTTGTATGATGTACAGCTCAAAAGTTCACTTTTAATGTCATTTGACAACAAAAAAATGGACCAGACTGGTCTAATTGCTGAACACCTTAACATATATGACATTTGGACTTTGGAAAACCATCAAATTTTGGGTATCTGTTCTGATCTTTC
The DNA here is from genome assembly GCF_021018805.1 of Prinia subflava. Classification (NCBI taxonomy): domain Eukaryota; kingdom Metazoa; phylum Chordata; class Aves; order Passeriformes; family Cisticolidae; genus Prinia; species Prinia subflava. The sequence goes on from NC_086247.1 coordinate 59,433,889, forward strand.
AAGCTCTTTTAAATAACTAGAGATATGATAATTTACTCTGAGAGTTTTGTAAGGAGAAAATAATAAAAAAAATACATTACATTTTTTCAGTCATTTCCACAGGTAGAGTTTTGGTTCTCAGGTAACTACCAGTGATTTCAGCCCGTGGGTTTCGTCATTATGATTTCTTTCTATGTGTAACACTTACTACAGCAATAATATCTCAGTTCTGCACCTACAGCCATCCAAAACATAATGAACCAAAATTTTAATATGAAATACCTCAAAATGTTTTGAAGTTGACCCACCCTTTTCTAACAGTAATTACAACGCTTAAGAAACAGACTTCAAATCTATCACTTGTACAAACTGCAAATACAGTAGTAAGAGAGAATGATCCTGAAACAGAGAAATAAAAAGACAAGATTTATCATATTCATTGGTTTTATACTTCCAAAGGAAGTTTGAAGAAAATTAAGGACATACATAGAGCCATTCCCACTCCACTCAGGGAAGAGAGATTATTTACATGTTGACGGCAGCTTCACGTATCATTATCTCTATGTATCTAGCATTATCCTGTCTCATCAGGTCATACTTTTTCAGTAGGTTCTGCAACAGCACATTCATTTTAAGTAAACAGGCTTTATCACTGTAGCTGCAAAGAGGGCAGTGGTAATGTTTGCAGGATTATGGCAGATTATGACCAGGATTAGAGGAGCAAATCAATATGTCATCTGCATACAATGAACCGAAATTTATGGAGTTTCCAATTTTCATTCCTTGAAGCAATTCTTTGTTGCTGAAAAATCAGGCAAAATGTTCCATTACAATTGCAAAAAGAAAAGAGGATAATGGACAGCCTTGTCTGGCTCCCTGGTGTCATTTTAAAAAGGGCGAGTTTAAATTGCTAGTATGTACAGACCTGGTCCGGATATTACAGAATATTTTTAATCCAATTTTTATGAAGGTCTTTCTAAAGTGAGGAGTGTGAGGGTTTGGAGGCTTTTTTTGTTTCATTTCCATGTATTTGTTTTTAAGAACAGTTACCAAGTAATTTCATTTTAATGAGTCCAAAGAGTTACCCAGTCAGTATATTACCCAAGATCTTGCTTGGTTTGCAAACATGAAACACTCAAATCATCCCCATTGAATCACAATGGAAATAAACCAGATTAACCTATGTGGAAATGATTTGCAATGAGCTGGGGAAGCACCTCAGATATTTGAGTGCCTGTATGTGCCCTCTGCATGCAGATGTGTATTTCAGCACAAATTTTGTCCAGCATTTAAGATCAATATTCCGTGATGCAAATAGGTAGGAAAATCAGTTCTTCAGGGTTGTTGAGTTGTGTATTAATGGCCTTTTTGATTCAAATGTTCAGTTAAACACTTCCAGTAACAGTTCAGTTATGTATCTATGATTTCTCACTAAGTGTTTACTGGCAGCTCATCTAAACATGCATCTCTCCCCACTGTTAGACTTTAACAGCATTTATTACTTCTTATTAAGTCTAAGGTTACACTTTGATCTGTTGAAAGTTTCAACAAAGTGCTTTTGTTTATAAACTTTATCTCCTGTTTAAAGCAACTTGGAAGATTAGAGTGTCTGACACTGCTCTTTGAAAGTGCTATTTGTGATTTCTAGATCATATGTCAAAGTTTGAGCCTTTAGTTTTAATAATTGACACATTTTGGGATACTTCATCTTATTTTTTACACAAAACACGTGCCAGCAGTTTCTCATTTGTATTCTTGCTGGTTTATACAAAAGCTTTTCTGTAGCCACGGTGTGATGCCGTTTGTTCACTTTTTGTCAGCTAATTCAGTTGAAGTTTTTTACTACACATATTAGTATTCATTGATTTTTGTCATTTTAAAACTATTATTCAAAATTACTATTGTTGTATCTCTCCTTTTTGAGGACTGCATCATTGTTAATTGTGGTTTTTAATGATTCACATCTTGGATTTTATAGCATATTATTACCATCACAGAATCAAATTTCAAATTAATATTTTGGTCTGAAGAAAGCCCTCCTTTTTTCTAGAAATGCTTGATGCTGTTCATGCCATTTCTTGCTTGTGACAATTGTAAAAATTTTTTTTTCTGCTATTTCTAGAGTGGCAAAACTACTCCAAATATCTTACCTTTGTCTTAAAATCTTTGAGACAGGGAGACAGAAACTCATTTCCTCAGTCTTGGCAATGAAAATTTTCTGTGGAAAAGAATCCAGTTCCATCTCCAAGATACATCCTCACAAGGCAAATCATCCACAGAACCCTCACCACAGTGGGCACCATCTTTCAAATGCTGCAGGTTGGTTTGGAAGAGTGAAGTTCCAAATGAAAAGCCAAAAATGTGTAACACTTTTGTCACATTTTTACCTGGGCCTCCTTTTTCTATGAGATAGATCACAATATATTAATCGATTTTCCATGTGCTGGTTCATACGTGGCACAAGACAAAATGAACTGAACTGCTGTAAGCTGGAGACAGTTTGCAAACAGATCAATGAAATTAGTCATTCACTGAAGGCAAATGAACATAGGCTACTTGCTAACCCCAAAAGGAGACCCTCCTCAACACTGCTCCTGTGTGCTCATGACTGATGGCACTCCCGGCTGAAACTTGGGTCTGTGCATCACACTGACAACCCGTGGGGAAGAGCCCTCAACAAAAGTTGAGCTCTTGAAGTATTGCCTTTCCCTGCCAACCTCACATGGTCTTATCGACAAAAAGCTGCATCCTGATTCTTTTCAACCATGCAATTATTTCTCACAGGCACTAGGACATCTGGGCAATAATACTGACTGCCTCTGCAAAAGCAGACAGATAGCTGTGCATGTGTGCTCTTGATGATAGATCCCACAAAGATGGTGCAAAACACAGAGGTTTGAAAACTACATAGCCCACAAGGGAGGGTCTTTGTCATTTGTCCAAGAGTAAACAGGCAGAGCCAGCTCAGAGCTGTGCATCCAGCCCAGCCAGGTCCTTTGAGTGAATCAGCCACACCCAGGAGACTGGTGGTGCCAAAGGTTGGTCAACCAACCATGGTCAAGCAACATACACATCTTCCCGTATGGAATTCACCCATCAGGACCACTAAAGATGTGCTCCAGACTGATGCCTGATTGCAAAGAGCACTGGATCTTGGCAGCTGGGGTTCTAGGTACTCTTTTCCCAGTATTTTCTGCTTAGATACAAGAGTTAGGAAACCTTAGGTACTCACATTTATTAAACTTGGTAAGGTGAAGATAGATGACAGAGAGAGGGCTAAGAAGCTTTAAGTACCCTAGCTTTCAATCATTTCTCAGCTTAGCTTTAATATAAAAATCTATTATTTCTAACTCTAAATCTTCTGTTAGAATTTTAACTTTAAAATTAAAGGCTTCTTTCTCCTAAGAGATTTAATTTCTTTATGGATTTTGGGATTAAAATACAATCTTCTGATTGGACTTCTTATTTTTATGATCCTAACTTAAATACAAGGTTCTTGGTCCTGTACAAGAAAGAAGGAGGGAGAAAAAAGAAAAAACTGTACTTGAATGATAGTCTCACATAGACAATATTTTCCAGCAATAGAGAAAAGAAAGGGAAAGAGGATAGCAGCTATATTATGCAAAACAGTTACTGGTAATTGAGAAAAACGGTGATGAATTTTTTGCTAGAGTGGTGACACATACACCACAGTACCATGGGGATTACCCAAAACTCTTGCACTAAATTTCAACATATTTCATGTATTAACTGCCATAAAACTTATTACAACTACACACCAAAAATGGGCAAGTAAATTTGACATAAGTTGAGATAGCTCAGTCTGCCTATAAAGTATGAGAGAAATCGGTAAGATAATGAACACCCTTAAGCTGGTCATCATATATCGATGTCCTAAATTCACATTTTAAATCAACAGAAATTCCAAAAACATCTCTAATTAAACTCAAAGAAATCCTGAAGGACTGTAATTTATTTCACCTGTGCCAAGACAGCACATACAGCTGATAAAGCTGCAGATGCAGTGCTAAGCAAAGTACTGATGTGTTGCTTACAAGTATTAGCAGGCAACCACAAGAGCACCAGGAGCAAGGTAGGTACTGAATTTGCATAGGACAGGGTCTATACCCTACTTTGATTCAAGTTAATACAACAAATTGAACCAGAGAGATATTGCTAACAAATGGCTCCTGTTTGGGCTGGATATTAATGGAAGGAAAAATTATATGAAGGGTTAGGGTTAGGTTTTGATTGAAGATTTTGGACTACTGAATCTATTTAGTAATTAGATGAAGACTAAAGGGAACATTTTATCTCAGAATGAATACAAGTTATTTGTTGGGTCAAAGAGCCAAAGTCCCAGGTGCCATGTTTTCATCTACTTACGGCAAATGAAGGAAACTTGGCTTCTCAGCAGTGGTCAGTAATCAAATGTGAAAATTCAGTCAACTTAGTATTTTCTCAATTACAAAGCTTTTTAATGCATTGCTTTAAAATAATTGAAAATAAGCATCAGTGGGAATAAAATTCTCATTTAAAAATGTTTCTGCAGCAGGAATGTCTAAAGAAAATACAACAAATAGGTCCATCCTTAACAGTTTCACTCTGCCTATTGTAAGTGCTAATGTAAATTACACCAGGGTTCAGAGCTACATGATTTTCTCTACTATATTTTTCTGTTTTCTTTCCAAGGGCAACTTCACATAGGAAGAGTGAAAAAACCACCAGGAGGGGCCAGGATTGCACAGGATGTGGGGGTTTTTCACATTAATTTTTCTCTCAGAGGACATATCCTTAGGAACTGTTATAAAATTTTGTATGTAAAGGGACGATTTCTCAAGGTGTAATTCTGTTAGATCAATTATAAATGTATACCTACAAAAATTTGGACATGGAAACTTTGTGGCCAGTTCTTGTTCAGTTAGTATTAATTTATTCACAATTACAATGCAACAAAAAGAATAAAGAATGGCTGGAAGTGATACCACAAACTGTATCTAAAACTGACACAGAAGCAAAAGACAATACGTCTTCAAATTATGTGCATGATGGCAAAATCTACAGAAAAGGAGATGCTCTGTTCAACTAAGGGATAGTTATGCTTTCTTAAATAACCATAGTCTCCATTAAATTTGTTTCCCAGGGTTCATGTGCTTTGATAGGTTTTTTTTCCTTTGAATTTCACTCTAAGAGAATACAGAATCTACGCAAAATTTAATTATGAATTTGAATTTAGAATTCAAGACGTATTGATTTGCATTATTTTAGAGTAGAGCCAAATTCTGAAGGATCAAAAAGAACTGGATTTGGGGACTGTTTATAAACAAACAATGTAATTCATTTATCTTCTGTCTCTAGTTTCTTGGAATCAGCCTCTCTAGTGAAATATTGAAGAATCTGATCCTTTACATTCCTTCATCTTCTATTGATAAAAGAGGAGATATAAAGTGACATGATTTGCATATTTGCTACTAAAGCATCTCCTCTTCTCTTGAGGTGTGCAAGCACCAGTGCCATGGTAACGCACAGCCGTGCCTAGGAACTTTTGGACAAGGAAGGCATTCAAGATCCTTCACAGACAAGTCTCATGGGGAATAGAATAGGGATACTAAGAAGAGATTGTTCGTAACATTTCCATCTGAAATCTGGGAAGCATCAAATGGTGCTATGCAAACTAAGCCAACATTCCTGAGACAATCATGAAAGTAAATTCAGTTCTGTCATCTGATTTTTGTCTCCAAATGCATAATTTGAACTGAAAACTTTCAGAACCTAGTTGTGCTGAAAAATTGGGAACTAGTGGACTGCATGTGGGCATTTAAAATTGATGCACTCAAGAAGAGGATGAGTATTTTAAACTATAAGGAAGAAAAAAAAATTACAGCCATGACATTTGTGCATGAAGGCAACCTTAGGCCAAAAAAAGAAACAAGAACATCAAACACAACATGGTTTCTGTCTACACAGAAAAGAATTTTGCATGCAGAGCTTTCGGATTTTATTTTAAATATTTTAGAAATCTGTTTATTAAGAAAGTAAAATATATCTCCATGATGCATGAATGCACCAAAACAGAATTACAAAATTATTTTCTACTCTCCTCTGTTTTGGATATTGAGGGATGTTACCATTAAAACCCTTCAAAAAACATACAGCTAAATCAATCAGTTAAAATTGTGATCAGAGAAAAAACAAGCTATAAGCGAAGCAGACAGAACAGCTAATATCAGGCAACTGAGACAGAGAGTAGCATAATAGATTGATCAATTTAATGACTGACTAAAACTCAGTTCTAAAATAAGCTGCAGGACAAATAGGGGTAAAAATCCTTCCTGACTACATAGTCATTTCTTTATGATCAATTCCTTCATCCACATTGCAGTGTTGCACAAACTGGTTGAGATTAAAATCTTGAAGCTCTGTTTTTTGGGTTTGTCTCAACTGGCAGTTTACTCAAGGTTGTTAGTCAGATCTGATTTATAATTCTCAAAATGTCATGAAGAGGGCTCACATTAAAAACAAAGCATAACGTATATCATGCAAACATCATTCTGGAGATGACTCAGTCCCTGTAGGTTGTGCCACAGCTCGGTTCCAATGTGTAACGCTGTTCGAGTCGTTGATTCTAACCAGATTTCTTCAAACCGGATTTTTCCTGGAAATCCTACAGATCCTTTTTTTCACTTCTTTCCCTACTCAGAAGACCAAGAAGACACAAATTAATCAATCTCCCATACATTACTGTGTCTCTGCCATACCTTCAACACACCCCAGAAAGGGAAAGGCATAATTAAATCTGGATGTGGTTGTTTTCCAACTATGCATTAGTTACAAGCAACAGCAACAGAAGAAATAAAATCAGGAATCTGGGATAGAAAATTTTTCTTCTCATTAAGGGTGAATAAGTCACCAAAGGATTGCAAAGTTCTTCAGGACAAAAAGACCTTTGCTCATGATATCTCAGCTTCTTGATAAGATGCTCTCTGAAGTGGATACAACAAATGTGGGGGGGAAAGTCATTGTGGAGAAGCCATCTGTGCTGAAGGCTTTTCCGTAATCCTGTGGATTTGCTTCCATACATTAAACCCAGTTGTCAGACTAAATAGGGAAGGTAGGCATGTTATGTTGAATTAGTTCAGTTGAAACCTCAGGTCATTAAGAAACTGAGCTCTAAACTCTAGAGCCTGACCTTGATAGCTGAAATATTTTACAAAGACCTTTTCTGGAGTCAACAACAAAAGGCTGAAGTCCTGACTATAACTCATTAAAAAGTGTTTCTCCAATTAGAATTTTCAAGAAAAATTAGTTACCCTTTAGTAGCAATTCAAACAATAAATTTTTTTCTTCCAAAATTCAAAACAAGTTGATGTGGAAATACTCTTATGTTGCCAAAAATATTAATATATATATATGTGTGTATATATATATGTCAGACATTGTCTGCTCTCATTCTCTTCTGTTGGTCCATTTTGCAGGCAGCTTCCACCCCCAGAAAGTCATTTCAACCTTTCCTCTGGAAATGGTTGCAAGGGCAATGCAAAGGCAGTGTGCTGGAAAGCATCACATGTACGTCTCTGGCTTCAGCACCTGGGTGATAAACACTGAATATCTGGGGAGCCTGTCCCTGAAAGAGAATGGAGACAAGAAAAAATACCCCCACAACTCTCACAAAGTCTGATTTGCGAGTCAAAATACTTTGTTTTTTGCCAAAACTGTATATAAATTACCATACACTTTGAAGAAAATGCTTGGTTTTTAATCTCCCTTGATGAAATCTGAAATCTAAAAAGTAATAATCTTTCAATAAACTAACAATGTCTGATTAAGATAATTCAACCATATAGTCACCCATGTGCTTTATATTTCTACTTTAATGAACCACAGTTTTGGCTGCAATAAAAATGGTTATTACAAGCATAGGTATTTGTAGAAAAATTACTAGAGGTTCAAGAGTGATACAAGACTGATACAAAAAGGTTCATGTGCTTCTTAAGAAAAAAATCCAGAAATCAAAAATGATATTTCAGAGTTGCCTTATATGAAAAAGTCGAGACATAATTTTATATTGTTTCATATTTCCGAAGAAATTAAACTCCATAAAATATAAAATCCATCTTTTACCTGTCTGTTATATAGTGTCATGAAAGGAAGGAAATAAATTTTTTATCACTGTCAACTTGAATATGCAGCTTAGGCTTTTCTTGCTCCATTTTAAGAATAGTCAAGAAGAAAAAACAATATCAAAAGTTGATTAGCATGTTCCATACATTAAAGGGTATATTTCAGTATCTTTTGCATGAACACACCCTGGAGTTTTGCTACCTAATTCTAAAGTATGTTTTGTTTTTCATACTTAAGCTTGTAAGTAAACCAAACTCCGTTTATTTCAAAATGCCAATGCAATCTTCCTCTAAGTATTTTCTAAATAGATGCAAAATGTAAAGACTTTCAGTTCTAATTAAAGTACTTCTCATTTTCATTCAGTTTCACAATTCTACTTAGGTTGCATAAAAAGTAACCTTGTATCAATTTGGGTAAGTCTAACATACAGTCCACAAATTATATTGGATTTTTAACTGGGACTTTAAATCACCTTAATGAGATACTTTGCATCTACCCAAGGTCTAGCATGTCACCCAAGATCACGCCAAGATTCAAAACTATTTTTCTCCACCTTGTCCATAACTCCATGCTGCTGTTATCAGTGACAACCAGAATTATTTTCTGTCATGGGAACACAGGCATGGTAGAGGACACAACACGAGAATGTGGAACAAGGCTGTCACACCCTGAAGTGGGCTCCTAGGAGAGTCATGTGAGACCTTTACTCTGGTTTTTTTCAGCTGAACAATAGAAATAATACACATATATTACTACACCATTACCACAGCAAATTCTGTACACTCCCTCTTAAAGTATTGTGGTAGTTTATGTAACTCTTATTTCAATATTATTAATACTAACACAAATGATTTCTTTTTAAAGTGTACCTATTTTCCTGGATATGAATACAGAGACCAAGCACTCAAAAAAGTGAAGATCATTGCCAGTACAACTGCCTGGAAATACTTTTGATGGAATAATTTTTCAAAGGAAAGTTTAAAAGTATCTTAAGATGCTTTGAAAACTTACATGGGGTTTTGCCAAAATTTTGTTTCAGAGAAAAATGAAGACAAAAGTTCCATGAATGAAGAAAAATGTACTGTTTGGATCTCTTCCAAATGAATCAGTTCAGGGTTTTTTTAATGTGTTACAAACCTGTGTTTTTCAATGCAAAAGCAGCAAGAAGTAAAATGGTAGTAAAAGGATGGGATTTTTCTGAAGTGACACACCTTTACTGATCAGCAACATTCTGATATGAGCAGAAGATGGGAACTGGAATTGTTCACTTCATAGAAATTTAAATCTTGCACCTCTTACATTTTCTTTCCTTCACCTGCACTGCTTGAAGTAGGCATCAGAACATGAAAGTCCAGGTTAAATGTGTGTCACAGGAAGTCTTTTTCATAAGGTGGTTTTCATTTGTCTGCAAGCTTCAGCACCAAAACCTTCTATAAAACAAGCTGAAGCAGCTCCTACAATGTTCAATAAATGACCAAACAGGTATATCTGTAGGTACATTTTGTACAAGTACAAAACTCACAGTAGATGCTATTTCCCAGGGATCCAATTGCAGACCAAGTCACATTCTGGGAAAGGTCCTGTGTAGGTAAAATATCTCCACAAGGTACATAAAGCCTTTCGCCCAGCAGCATTGCCAATGGCACAGAGATTTTCTCAAATGATTTTGGTATGTTGCAAATTGGAAAAACATTTATACACTTCAGCAAAAGAGCATTCTGGGTACAAATTCAAAAGCTTCATTTCCTCCAGTGTATAAGAAGAAACTTGCAAGTCTACACACAAATCACTAGGAAAAAAAATTAGGAACAACTTCTGCATAGATTTTTGGCTGGCATCAGTAGTTTTGTCTAAGGATATTTTCTGTCTAATGCTGGCTGCTTGCTGCTTCATAACACTTTACAAATTCTTGGTTCCTAAAATCAACCATAAATGTTTTGAGAATTGCTTCATTTAGCAGGTAGTTTTCAGGATCTCACCATAGTATTCGGTGTAGTTCTGTCTTCCCTCTTTAGCTTGTCTCTATTTTTATAAGTTTTCAATTCCAAAAACTTTTTTTGTCTCCCCCTTCTCTGGGACCACAGGAGAGATTTACAGTCTGTAAACTGGAAGTTCCCCAGGAATGAGAATTTCTCATGGAGGGGGCTCTATTTCGGGAAGGCCAGAGCACACAGGAGCAGCACTTCTAAATCTAGTGTTTAGGGGAAAGAAAAGAAGGCAGTAGAGCAACTAGGGATTTTTTGCAAGTGCACAACAGTTGTGAATTCCTAACAAAATCATATGAAGGGTTTACCAAAATAGCTATTATATAAACTTTCTCCAGAACCACAATAACATATGTTTTGAACAACAACCATTCAAGAGAAAAGAAATTATAGGCATTATTTTAAAAAAGGGGGAGAAGAGTAGTGAAAAAATGACTTTAAGTAGATAACCTAGCAAAAATCACATTCTGTGAATCCACTAGAAGCAGAAAGCTAAATTGACAGACCTCCAGAAACTAGCCTTCGGAAGGCAAGATTATCAGCAGCTTCTTTGGAATATTTTGCTGGATAAATTTTATTCAAAATGAGATACCATACTGTAAATATAAGATCATCTGTTCAATGGTTGTGTCAGCACTCAGAGCTTCTGTTCATTCCCCAAAGTGCAGTATACCAGATATTATACCAAGGCTGTATAGTGCAGGTTTCCATCACTCAGAAATGCTACATTTTAAACCAGAGATTGTAAATGAAATATTTTACTCTGCAAAACTAACCTTAGCCTCAATATAACCTTGATTCATTGCTGTCTGCAGTACTACTGAAAGTAGAAATCTGAACTTGCAATAATGAAAAAAATTATGCCCGATTTTACTAAAAACCTAGACAGCCACTTTAATAATAAGTCCATGTTTCTAAGATTAGCACAGCAACACCCAATTCAGAATTAAAAAAAATAAAACCATATTTGCTTATGAGTAGCTCTGAGTTTGCTTTGATTGTATGCTAGAAGTCCACTTTCTGAGAATTCTAAAAGAATTGCCTGTATAATATTTGTTTTGCATGCAACTAGAGATTAAGGCAAACAAGCTATTTTCTTTGGTACCTTTAGCTGGTAGTCATGGTAATACCCAAAACATAATATTTTTTGTAATCTTCCTGAATTTTTGAGTTCACAAACTGTATCAAAGGACAGCAATTCCTGAGCAGCACAAACAGAGCAGCACAATTAAGCCACATAGGCAATACATTTGCCAGGAAATACCATGTGAATCCTTGGAGATGCTCCTAGGATCTCTTACTCATGCCTGGGACAGACCTGCATAGTGTTTCCTTCCTATGGAAACAAAGACAGAGATTAAGGAGAAAGAGAAACCTCTAAGACTTTCCCATTTAATGGGAAATAATCTATCCTCTCACAAAGCAAGAAACTTGCCCTGAAGAATAATTGTTTATTTACATCAAGAGAACAAATAGTTTCTTGAAATTTGGGATTGTCAGGGCATTGAAAGACAAAAACACTGATTAGGAAAAGGAACTGAATGGCATGCAATTCATGGAATTCAAGCTACTTTAAACCAGCAGGATTTTGGAAGGTAGGTTGGTGGTGGCAATGGCCCTTTCTTATTCTTTCACTGCACTTAACTTTCCAGCCATGCAGTCAATACATAGTTCTCTGCTGCCAAGTCACTACTGTGCATGAAAAGACATGTTGGACAGGACAATATTAAAAAATAACAAAAATAGCAAAAAGAAAATGGATTTTTTCCCAGGCAGCAAAATTGTGTTGTTTTTTCACCTGTGTCTGTCATATTCACTTTTCCCGAATTTTGTGAATATGTTTGGTAGAGCCAAGCCTGCCTTTTTTGGCAAATAAACTTATCACTCCAAATTTTATTTTATTCCAATCATAACAAAAGAGTGCCTGCACTGAACAACCTCCGAAAGCTCTCTGAGTTTGAGTGCAACCCTTACAGAGAAAGAAAACCTCCCTGACAACTGCTGGTTTCTTTGCAGATGAAAGAAGAATTCACACCATTTGAACTTTGATCACCCACAGATCTGTACCATTTTGACCCATACATTTTATTGAAATAGACTAAAATTTATTCCACCTTATACCTAGCCACATGAAAAGAAGTTATTATCTTGTACATCCCTCTGTAAAAGTATTTTCTTCATTCATTGTGGCATTTTGGAAAAGCAGCTACTTTGCATTTAATTTTTTATTGATTCCAAAGTTTATTAGGAGTCTGTACAGGAAAGGAAAAAATCAATAGAAAAAGTTGCAAGTACCCCTGCAGATGACCTCCCCTGTAGACTGCTCAAGATTTGACTGCTCAAGGACATCTGCTTTACCAGTCAGTGAAAACACTCTGTTACCTACAAATAAGTTAAAATGGCAAAGGAGCTTTGAGAATCAAAAACACAGCACCACAAGCATTGGCTAATGCTGGAATGCGAAGCACAGTCCTTGGAAACAGATGGTTTAATACATCACAATAAATCTCTTACCAGCCTTTGAAACATAGTGCTTCAGATAAAAATATGTTTAAGTCACAATCTGTGGATAAAATGTTGTCCTCAGAGGCCGAAAGGAAATGCTTTCGACTTTACTGAGAGTTGCAGCTCAGAAAGCATTTAATAGATGTTTCTAAAGAAACTGATTAAAAGTTCATTCTCAACTTATTTCGTAATTATGAAATCCAACCTAAAAGACTACATAGAACTTTAACACTAGAAAACCCTTCAGCAACAAAAACTGCCATTCAGCGTTCAGCCTCCTCACCCAGGACACCTGAAAGAGCAGCCCATGGTATACCTGAGTCACAGACAGGTGTAGCAACGGCAGGACAATTATCAGAGTAAAGTTAGGTTGTCGTTTTAGCTAAGCGTTCACATTACATACAGCTGACACATCAGAATACCTGACTGGATTTGCATAAATGAGAGAGCTATAGACCATGACTGTCACAAAGATGTCACATCAATTGGACCATGCTTCCTTCCTTGTTAGGTTTTTGTGGGGGTCAGTCCTGGGAAGGAGGAAGAACTAAGGCAAGAAAGAAGGGTTAGATATTTTGGATGATGTAGCAGAAACACAGTCTCAATTTTTGACAAGTTAAAGATTGCATTTTTAGAATTAAGAACTTAAAGGAGATTGGGTACAAGCTGGTAATTTCTTGATCTAAGGAACATTAACATTTATTTCTAATTCATACAAGTTAGTATGCATCTTCAACTGCGTCTGCAATGTTTATTCCATCATTTGCTTCGTTTCACATGAGTTCTTTCATTTAAACAATATTCTTCTACAGTAGGGGTGATGGGTCCTCAGCTCTCTCCAGTGGCATCAGCAGCTTCTTAAGTCTTCCTGGTGAAGTTAACAGCGGGCAGCGCTTGTACTGCATAATTTATCTTACTCATGAATGCAGTTCATGAACAAACTGCAGTTTTTACAAGTTCGTTTTCTATTCGAAGCTGTCCAATAAAAGTTTTGGGCAAACCAATTTCACTCTGCAGATTGCTCATAAACCGCTCACGGTGTGTAGTAATCGCAGTACTTGCAACTTGTAATGCGGCTGCCAGCCTTTCGGATTGGTCAAGCTGATCGTAAGGCTTGCTTTCCTTCCCTGAGCATTGAGCTAATCCTACCAAACCCCAGTCAGACCAGAAAATGGGAGGTTGACTGGGTAAGAAACCACGACACATGCCCAAGGGACTGGCAAAGATATGAAGGTCAGTAAGGATAGACTACTAAATGTTAAAAACAGTGTCAACGTGGATATTAGCAGTACAAGAAAGTGCACAGGAGTTCCCAGTGAGCACGTGTGTCATGGGTTGGCACTGGCCAGATGTTAATGCACCCATGAATATGTTTTTTTTTTTCCCTAACAGCTACTGTGGGATGTGATCAGGAACAGAGCAGAGCAGGCTTAAATCTTGAAAACAAAAAAAACCCACCAAAACTTTATTACATTACATAAGAACAGGGACAGAAATACTCTTAAACACACACAGAGACAGAAATAAAAACTTCTTAGAACATTTCTTCTCCCAGTTTCTACCTCCCCACCCATCACTCTTCACAGACCAACCTTTGGGTTTTAGATCAAACAATCACCACTCAAAAACAAACTAATCTTCAATTCAGCAAGGGAGAGAGAAGTCTCTCTCGCACCACAGACTGTTCCTCAGAAAACACGGGTCCACCCCTTATGTGTTCTCATGTCACTCGTGGCACCGCCTGGAGAGGTCTGCCAGGGTGACTCTCTCTTTTTCCTATGTCCAGCGCTCTCACCGCTGTCTCATAGGCAAAAACTACATACAGGGCTTTTTAAGGATGCTGCATGCCGAGCTCTCCCCTTTTTACCCAGGGGCCGGGGTTCCAGGAGCAGGTCTGCCCTGAGGGCAGAGGGCGCCACCTCACCCTCCCCCTCTCTTCTCTGCTCGCTCCACTCTTCAAGTGCCAGTCACTGTAGCAAATGCAAGGGCAGCTGTATCCACCCAAAATGCAGTTTATGTTCAAAAGAGACTCAAGTTCAGTCCATGGCTGACATTATGCAAGAAAAGTCCAGCTCCGAAGGCTACTCCTCTCATTCTTTGCCCATCAGGTTCCTTCCAATCGTGCTTTATCACCTCGGTCCCAGGCCGCTTCCTTCTCCTTTTTTTCCAAAATCACCAGTCATGAGAATCAATGTCTAAGAAAAGTTTCTTTCTGCCCAGCAAGGGTTAACAGCTTCTATCTCCCGGGAGGGTGCAGGCTGAAGCACTCCCAGGCTCGGCAACTCCCACGTGGCTGGGCACCTTCTCCCGGAGTTTGGGGGGAAGAGGGGGTGAGCACACACAGAAGGCACTTCCACAGTTTTCCACCCCTCCATCCTGGACGGGGCAGCTCAGTTCCAGTCCTGTCCACTCTCTTCTCCCCCCCCGGGGGCTCCGGCTTACCTGAGCCCGACCACGTGTTTCCCCTCCCCCACCCGGCCTCGTGGCTGGGCAGGGGAAGGAGGCCTGAGACGTCTCTCTGCTGAAACCGGGATTCAAAAAGAGGCCGAACCCCCCAGACTCCTGCTTTTAACTCTTTGTGTCCTCAGAGGCGTGTCCAAACCTCCGAGTGACCAATCCAGGTGCCAGCAGAAAAGCTGATCACTGACTGGACTGCCCACATCCCCCTGGAAAAATTCACCTCCCCCGCAACCACGACAACGTGCAAGTTTATTCCCTTCTTTATTTTGGAGAATGACTCACATCAAGAAGAAATTCAGGTTTGATATGACCAAAATTGCCAAGTTTCCTGTGATTAATAAAACCATATCATTTCATTAACATTGTAAAAAGTTGTATTTTTCATTAGTTGACATGTAGCAAGACTATGCCCTTCCCAGATTATTTATTTCAACCATTGGTTCACAGTCTGGTAGGAAAGAAGAAAAGTTTGTGAAAGCACATAAACACTGAGTTTTCAACAACTCTCAAGAAAAATAAAAACAGGTAATCTAAAAATATTCTTTGATGTGTTTGAGAATATTCTCCTCCACTTCGGGCTCCATGTTCTAGAAAATACAAAAATCCCAAGCATGCAATGTTCCCTCCCACTTCTCAAATGGTTGCCTTAGAATTGAGAGAGAAAATAAAAATGTTATTTCTCCATACTACACGTAAGTTTAATCACAGTTCATTTTTCATTTCATTTTTCTCAAGGCAAAACAGAAATTTTAGAGAGGATTGAACAGTTACCAATAGATCATAGAGGTAGGCAGAAAGCCAAGGAAAGGACATAAAAGTATTATTGGCAAAGCAGAATAAGCAAAAGTGGACTCAGTAGAAGAAATGTAGGTCAGAGCTAAGGTCTTCATGTCCCTGGAGGCTTGCAAAGAAAGTTTGAAGCTACAGCAAAGTCACTAAGAGTAAGTCGTTTTCAAGGTGTGATTGTGCACTTATCTATTGGTACTGAAGAAGCTTCAAACAAATTACTATAATAATAACTGTAATTTCTGTAGTAGATTTTGCAGGAGTTAAATTCTAAAACACTCTGATGTCTGGTTCCTCACAGAAAATGGTACTAAACAAGGTCCAGAAGTACTTTTCTTCCAACCCTGTAATCAATATTGGAGGAAAAAGTAAATTTGAGGCAAGGGAAAGGAAGTCCAAAAGATCAGGCATTTGCTTCATTTCAGATGAGTAGGGGTTTATGACAATGTGTGTGCTGACATCTTGCCAAGGCCTCAACAGCTGGCCTCGTTGTTTGCTGCTTCAAACACAGCAGTGGCCTAGAAATTCCCAGGGTAGGAAGTGCCCTCATGCACAATGCAGACCTCTAACCCAGACTCAGACCTTTCCACGTGTGGTATCCTGCCAATCAGGGTCACTTAGTAATCTGCAAATGTTAGGGAGAAGAATTAATATGCTGAGCAGTAAAAAAAAAAAAAAAAAAAAAAAAAAAAAAAAGTATTTTTAGCTGATGGGGGGAGACTTGGAGGTATTCATCATAGCTTTTCAATCACCAATGAAAATAAAAATTCTTCTCCAGCAGAAAACTTTCATGAAAAACTTGATAGTGTGAAAAGTCAAAGTTCAGAAGCGAAGCAAGTATGAAACAGAGATAGCACCAATCACTGTTCCACCATCAGTTAGTGGCAATAGCACTGAGAAGCCAAATAGTCATCCCATCCCATCCTATCCCATCCCATCCCATCCCATCCCATCCCATCCCATCCCATCCCATCCCATCCCATCCCATCCCATCCCATCCCATCCCATCCCATCCCATCCCATCCCATCCCATCCCATCCCATCCCATCCCATCCCATCCCATTATACAGGTGAACTGTAATCTTATAGACTGAAAAATGGCATTCTTCAATTATATTTTGGTTTTGAATAGGTAGGAAAATATTGTAATCATGTGTGGACACATACCATACTCTTGGTTCTCATTTTTCTGTAAAATTTTGATCTCCAGCATCTAGATAAATTAAATCAGGTCATATGTAAAATACGGATACATGGAAACCAGCAACACCTAGATTACATCAACACAAGTAAAGAAAGCATCATACTAACAACAATAACAAAACCATTTGTCCAATATTGCTGGCTACACACATTTTCAGCCACTGTGGATGGTAGTTATTGTTCAGAGACTTCTAGAATAATAATGCATTGTGCATGTAACTCTGTTAGGAGACATAAAATAGGGCCGAGATAGATGATCTTTCCAACTTTCACTCACTGGATTCTTCTCAGCACTTGGTTTCCCTAGTCCATCCATTTCATCTGGTCACTTGGGATGTCAGCAAGCAGTGATGATACAAGCACACAGTCAGGTGCAGCTATTTACCAAGCACCGTGCTACACCTATTGCTTGAATAAATCTGAACAGCATCTTAAAGCAAAGGAGACACTGCTGCAGTAACATTGACAGAAGACCCAGCTATTAAGCTGTCTACAGAGTCTAGTATCAGTGAAATGTTTGACAGCCGCAGGGACAAATATGTATTAGCAACATTGCTTAATCCATGTTTCAAGGGCAGAATTGAAACCATGCCTTCACCCTATGCAGGAACAGATTGCTGGAAGGATACTGTCATAAATAACAGTGCTGGAGGCCATACTATTATGCACCTCCTCTTCTCCCTCATCCTTCCACTTAGCTCCCCTAGGCCAAGTATATCTCATAAAGCAGAAGATGCACAAGCTCCTGGAACACCACAGAGTGCAAAAGAAGTAATCACAGCATACCTATAGTTCCTGGGTCTTCCTTTATCAGCTCAGAGTGGGGCAGTACCTCCCAGGAAAAACTCAATTTGTCCGTATCATGGGAAGAATCTGTCCATTATGAAAGGTCTATGGGTGTCATGGGAGACCTTTTCATATGCTGGGAAGTGAGAAGTTGACTTTCTAAAAGATATGCTCTAGTTCAGACAGGAATTAATTCAGTGAAGCCTATGGCCTGTGTTAAACAGGAGGTCAGATTTGATGATTGTAGTGGTCCCTTCTGACTTTATAATCTATAAAGACTAACTACTTTATGGGATGGAGGAGGGAAAAAGACAAAGAAAGAAACCAATACTGGTACTTTTAAACCTCCAAATTCCCCGCTATCCACTACGTGCTCGGATTTCTTTCTCGGGTATGTGTATGAGGCACAGTTTCAGGCACTGAGACAGATTGAAAGAGTGGGTGTAATAAACCACAGCATAGAACACCTCTTTCTTAAGAGAGTGATTTGAAAAGCTTAGCAAGTTAAACTCGCAGCATGCAGGTGACTTTTTAAATTAGCCTAATGGAGGAGACTGCAGAGGTATCTATCAATCAAAATTCTTACAGAAGGTGAGGAGACATTTTACCAAGTGTGGTGCTTGCACTCCTATTCCCTTTTTCCTCACTTCCCATATATTATATAAAAGATTTTCTCTACTATCCACTTGAATAATTTGGCAGAAGATAAGAATTTTGCAAATCTCTGTTCTGTGAGAGCTTTTGTTGAAGCTTTGATTCACCTGGGTTCATAAATCTCTGGGTTTTGCTTGGAGGTTTAAGGACATGTGAGCTGCAAAACTGCAAACTGATCTCACATTAATAGCGTGCAAAATTGCAAAATTACAAAGCCATAAATGGATTTACATTTGCAACTTAGGAACAATGGGCTGGCTTTTCCGTTTGTAACAAAAATCTATAGCCAGGCACATTTTACCATATATCTATAGCACATGTGCCCACAGATACACATGCAGACAATTTACTTGCTGGAAATTTGTGAGTGAATCCAAAGAGTGAAAGCTCATAGCAAGTAAACAATTTGTAGAGTATTCTTTCTCAAAGTATCCCTTATTATAGGCTTCTGGATTATTTCACTTTTATTTCCTCCTGTAGTACTGAATCCTAAATCAAATAAAACCCATACCATGTAAAACAAGAAATCAGTCAAACTCCTGACACTGTAAGGTTTGCGTTTGCACTAGAATATTTAAATAGAAAATACAAAT
Organism: Prinia subflava; assembly: GCF_021018805.1. Classification (NCBI taxonomy): domain Eukaryota; kingdom Metazoa; phylum Chordata; class Aves; order Passeriformes; family Cisticolidae; genus Prinia; species Prinia subflava. Next base: position 59,452,961 of record NC_086247.1, read on the forward strand.
CCCAGATTTCAATGCACATATTCAGGTAAATTCAGCAGGTATGGTAAAATGGAATAACCTTTATTTTCACTGGACTGATTTCATAACACAGAAAGCTTCTTTCCAGAATAAACCAGGAAAGAATAGTTGTACCAATAACAAAGTATTATATCTACATATTTTCACTAAAGCAAGATAAGCAAACTGTAATACAAAAACGGCAAATATTTCTTCATTTGAAAAGGAATATTTTTGTGAGGATAGTTATGGTGGCCAAAAGGTTCTATTTTGCTTTGATAAAACCAGTTTGTCAGGAGACAGAGAGAAAAAGGTGTTTGCTTCCCATTTTCCATTCAAATTTAACCTGTGAAACAAAAAGGGAGGGGTCTATCTCACTTCTGACAAATTTTTGGCATCAATTTCCATCATTATTTCACATTGCAGAGAAAAATATGTGTTTCTTCAGCTATTATCATTATTGTTACTGTTTTGATCTGTGTGACAAAGAAGAAAGCTAGGCTTAAGGTTCATTTTCTTGAACTTTCTCCCAATGTTGGGTCTCTACAAGTGTTATCAATATGCCTCAAATGTGTAACACTCAGGTTAGACCCAACTCTAAGAAACTACTAAATGGCAACAGCAGTGACACAAAGTTGAGGAAAGATGCATAACCAGAGACAAACTATTTTCAAAAAGAGTTAGAAGCATAAGAATGCCAACAGTTTTGAAAATCCCGCCATTAAGGACATCTATTCCCATGAGCTACATGCAAGTTAGGCACACAGAGTAAGACACATGATAATGTTACGGATTTTTTGGGTTCCTGAGCCATGCAAAAAGTTCAGCTGATCTGTCCAGAGCCTCCTTCACCTCCTAGCATCCCATAAGGAAAGCTCTGACTATACAGATAGGTGGATCTTCCTCTCCTGAGCAGGAGTGCCAAAACAGCTAATCTTTCCTTTAGATACTGTAGTTTGGAGGTGTGTAGTCTGTTATATTAAATCCATTACTTCCATGACTCCCTGTGTCACACACTATGGAAGGATCACATTACATCTGTCATGTTTATGCTTCCTGGTGCTATCTGTAGGGGAAAAAGACAGTGTAGGTGGAGATGGGGCTGCCTGACCAGAAAGCAGCAAATCCTCTTGACCCAGCTCTCTGCAAAGGGGAAGAGGAAGAGTAAACACTTCTAGCCTGCAAGTACAGCCCCATTTCCCATCTGGAAAATTTCCCACTTCTCATCTGTTCCCATCTCCCAGCTGGACAGCAAACTCCCATGCTCTCAGCACTTTAATCTCAAAGATACATGGACACAAACTCACAACTACTAGGTCTCATAGAGCAGGTCAGGGTTACATTTTCTCTGCCACTCTCAAGACAAGTCAGTAAAGAAACTTCTTTGCAGACCTGCTGCAGCCAGATAGCTTTATGAAACATACCAGGTAGCTTTATGAATGCCCATCAGGAAAAACTTAGATACTTCAGGGCAAGGAGTGTGTGTGTCTGAAACACATGTCACTTGGAAACTTTTCTTCCTCCATGTTCTGGCTACAAAGCTGCTGCAGTTCTGGGGAGGTCAGTGAGGTTTGAGATAGCTATGGGCACTGAAAGGTTTCTAAGGGCCAAGGTCCAGAGCCTTGGCTTCATTACCAACACTGAGAATCCTAATGCAAATCTTTCCTGTTGTCATTGTATAAACTATGTTATTTATTCCTACTTGGAACAGACAAAGTAAACACAGTATTTAAAAAATACTTTGCCTTCTTATATGAGACCTCTCAGTAGTTTTGGACCAATAGAGAGAAATATCTGCCAAAAATCTCCTCAAAGCAGGAAGCAATAGGAAAAAGTCTCAGGAAAGGCTAATCCCTCAGTATTTTAATTCAGAAAAGTTTGGCAGAATTAAGCCCAAAAAAAAAAAAAAAAAAAAAAAAAAAAAAAAAAAAAAAAAAAAGCCCCTTGATGCTTATGTGAATTGAAATCACTGATCTTTTCAAAAATTTGGTTTTCCCTCAGAAGTATTTGAAACTCTTTTCTTGCTGCTCATTTGAGCTTAGGTAAAGTCAAACTTTATTTTCCCACTGCCACTGAAGGCATGCCTACAGCACACATAGGATCAGGCTGGCATGGGTGATGGCAAAACTAACTCTTGGCAAGGACTTACAGGCTGTGGAGTCCCACCAGGACTTTCAGGTATGTACTCAGACCACCAGTCCCTACTGAAGCCTGTACCAGTGTGCCTTCATGCCTCTTGCTGAAACTCGACAAATTCCACAGTTTCCTGTCCAAGTAGCTCAGTAATTGTGCATCACTAGCAGTAAACTATTTTTTTTTTAATGAGAGGCTAGAGGAACCAGGTCTTGGCAATCCATACTCTATTATCACTTGCCAACTTTGCTTTCCAAGGGTGGCAAAGTTCTGGCAAAAATAAATATATAAATAACTATCTGCAGCAATCAGCACAAGGAAAACAAACAGAGTAGAAAGCTTTGCCCAGCAGCAGGCTGAGAGGGGCTGATAATGAATGACTGATGATGATTACGTGTAATCTTTTACTTCCTGCAAAATGATAGATACTGGCCAAGTCAGCCCCACAGCACCACTGTCATAGAGCCAGGCTGGGAAGCCAGCTAAACAGCAGACCTCTGCTTCCATGATATCTGGAGCATCCAGCTCCAGGAGGTGAGCTGCCCTGGGCACCCACAGGGCACCTTGCACACAGCAGCTCCTGGGCCACCACCGTGGACAGCATGGCCTCTTGGCAGGAGCAGTCAAGGGACAAGAATGGCAGGGGAATACATTCAGAAGGGAAAGGAGAGAAGAAACCCACATAACAAAAGTGTTTGTGATTAATGAATTGGAGATGAGAGGAGGGTTTACATATGCACTTGGAGAGGAGGGAAGGATGTTCACAACCTTCCTCCAAGACAAATGCAGGCAAGAAACAGGGAGGAAAGAGCTATTAATCAGTGGTACAAAGAGGTTTTTTTCCCCAGGACAAGCCAGTCCAGGTAAACTGCTTGAAACTGCTGCTTCCAGTTTGCCCTTTACAGAGGTCTGCTCAGCACGCCCCACCACTCTCTGCAATGAGCCAGTGCCCTTTAAGTCCAGCACCTCCTTTATCTCCTCACACAAAGTGGAAAAGAGTCCTAAAGACAGCAAATGAGTAAAATCCTTCATCTTCATGTTTAAGCCACTGTTGTTATTCACAGCGCACCTTACAAGCACGGCCACCTGCCAGTCAAACAAATACCACTCTGCTGAGCCCCCTAAACAGCCATCTGATCCTTTCCTAACTGTTGTTTAGAGTTGTTTAGGGGTGCCCACGGAGTGATGATTAACAGCCCCAGGCGCTGTGCAAGCACTTGGAATATGCATTTCCTTCTAGTAGGGACATTTTTTCTTTCATATTTTTATTGGTTGTGTTTTATTAGTCACATTGCTCTTCAGCCTCCCTGCAGCATTGGCAGCAATGCCATTAGCTGGAGATGGAGGTGCGTGTCCTCCCTTCATGGCTGAGGTGAGGTACCACAATAAAGGCAATATCAATAAACAGTACATTGCAGGAAATTCATAAGCAGTGTAGAGTTGTCAGCCAATAGTGACTACAGAATAGGTAACACGTTTAATATCAAGTCATTTCTTGTTTTGGTTGCTAAGAAAGTATTTAGGAGTCTCAATAGAATGTAGTAAAACTGACTGGAGAAGGCGCACAAATATTAAGGGAAGCCCACAAACATTAATTACTTAATAAGAGCTTGTAATTATCTGACAACTGGAGCACCTTGCTTGATCTGACATATGTAGAGTTCCTCCCTTGCACCAGCCACAAGAAACATTGTGGAAACATGTGATAAAATATCCTGGTCTCTTAGCCCAGTATCTCAGAGATTCCCAGAGCAGGTTAAAGCCTCTCAGCATCCTAGCAGTTAGATAAGCCTTCCCATACCATTTTACAAACAGGCAAGGACAGGTAGGGGCTCTTGAAATGTCTCAAACAATACACTGAGGTAAAAAAGAAAAGCATCATCATGCACCAAGGCTCTCATACAGAAATAAGGATATCTGTTTTTTAATTCTTGGCTTTGTCTGTAGCATCATTCTTCCCTACTTAAAATAAGGACGACACTACATCTCATCATGTGCACATAGGTCCCCCGTGATGACGATTAACACGTCATCCACCTAAAAGGCCCTTCCATGTCACTGCTATCACGTTTAACACTAAGCCAAGAACATCACTGCCTATAGGAGTGCAGTCTCAGGTGCAAATTCTTCAGCAGTGAAGACATGCTTTCCCTGCACACAGGTGCAGAACAGAGCACAGAAGGAGGCTGATTTTGCCTGATATTTTTAGGTGCTGCTGCAATCCAGCCAACAAAGAGCGTGAGTACACACAGAGAATTCTCCAGGTACAATGGCTGAGGCACACGAATGGAGAAGACTTTATACACCCCCTGCAGATTTGCAAGGACAAATAAGAGATTCTCCTACAGCTAACTCCTTTTTCTTTTTTTTTTCCCTCTAATTTCCAGAACTTTCTGGAATGCTTTATGGCCTACTCCTTTAATTAACTTATTTAAAGGCATGAAGGAAGAAATTATGTGAAGGAAAGAACAGAAGATCAACATATTTCCAAACATGCTATAAAAAAAAATTTAAATCACCTGATCCCTACCAGAACTTCACTGACTAAATTGTTAAAGGTGGGGGGGGCGGAACCCTGTACAACATCCCATCCAGATGGTAGTTCCAGTGCTCCGTGGTCAGCCTGTTTATTAATGAACATCTGTTTTCCTTACAAAACAGGATGGACTTTCTACTATAAATTCTCCTTCCATATATTTCTTAGAAAATGACATTAGGAGTTATTTGCTGTCACAGAGATAAGCCAAATTTATTTTTAATTTTGGAAACTGCATATTAATTATAACATTTCTGTCACTCACTAGATTATTGATGAACACATCACTAAAACATACCGCCAGTTGAATATTGAAAAAACAAAAATATTACTTTCTCTTTGAAGATATTTGGCTCCAGTCCCTTTAGTTGTCCTTTCCTTTTAGCTTTCTGCATTACTGGATGAATAATGCTGGTAAAGATGCTAATGGACATCAGAATTCAAAGTACTATACACCTAGTGTTAGAGGTCCCTAAAACAATCACTACATTTCAGCCCATCACTGTTTGGTCATGGATAGTTTTTGAATAGAAAAAATGGCTTTATTGTAATTCAAGATAAGTTTCTCCTTGGTTGTAACCATATCGTATAATTCACTGAATGTTATACATTGAATTACATAAACTATTAAGATGTGATAACCTAAAAACCAATTAAAATTTGAAGACAGACTAGAATTGTAACTACAGAATCATATGAAGGGCAATATTTTTATTACAAATGAGAAGGCAATGGAAGATTTCAGTTTTGTCTCACAATTTTGAAACACCACATCAAAAGAAGTTAAGGGAATGTTTGGATGCAATCTCTTCAAAAATCAGGTTTAGATTTAAATCCAAAAAGATTTAATTGTTTATTAATGGTTTTCGCCTTCTTAGGATCTGGAAACTCACCTAGAACATTTTTTTGTTTTCTCAAGATAATATCTCCTTTTAAACTGTGGTGCTGAACAATGGTAATCTTATGATATCTTTCTTTTTGTGCTCTGATATTACCTTAGGAAAGAAGCAAACTGGGAGCTGGTATATCTGCATACAAAAAAAAAAGTTTCAAAGACAAAGACAAATGATTTTTGGTTGGTTGGTTGGGTTTTTTTAAACCAGGAAAATATCATGCCTTTGAAGTTATAAGGAATACATGTGTATGCACAGGGGGTGTGTGTGTACAAGTATGTCTTGGTTTCTGTGCACAGCCTGGTATTCAGAGCAATCACTTATCTGCAGTTCAATGGCTATTACTGTGACACACAGCAGATCACAACACTGTGAATAAATGGCGTGTTGTCTCCTAAAAGCCACAATACTGAGGGCATTGGAAGTGTGCTACTTAGAAACCATGGCTCCTTGCTAGTTTCAAATTATGTAGCACAGCTACCATCAATGGTAAGCTCCACCAGTGGTAAGCATTTCAGCTAAAAAATATGAAAAAATGGGCAAAAATAGCCCAAGTAATCAAATGCATCAGACAAAACCAAGATGAAACGTGATTAAGTGGTTACATGGTCTGTGTTGTCCGCCCTGTAATCTGCTCTTTCAAAAAAATGCAGACATTACCACAAGGCACAGGGCAAAGGACAGCAATGAACTCCAGTGAGGAGCGCTTGGGAAGGTGTTTGACTTGTATGAATTGAGGAACTCTCTTTTTTCTGACTGCTTTCTGTCCCAGGTCATCAGGATTTCCACACCAGGACCTAACTTACCTCATGCAGGGGGAGAGGGACTGCCTCAGGTGTGGCTGTAGCTGGAAGGCCCAGCCAGCTCAGATGCTGAGCAAGCCCCAGACATCCTACAGCAGCAACCAGGCAGCTTCCAACTTCTCCTTATGTTTGCCATCCCCTCCTGTCCACTGTTCTCACTTGGGAGGATTGCACCATCCAACAGCAAGATGCTCAGTCATGGACAAGAGCTCTACCTCTGGCATGAAGTTGCTGCTAGAACAGTTTGGGCATCCAACCTGAAGTTTGAGATAAGCAACTGGATACCTAAATACCCCAATTTACACCCACACGGGCTCCAGGGAGCAAAGTGAAGCCTGGGATTGGTTTTGTCTACAGATGATGAGCAGAAAAGAAGTTTTAAGTATCTGGCCTTACATGCCACTGAAACTGCAAGTGTAAAACCACACAGAAAGATCTTCCTTGAGGAAGGCTTGTAGCTGTATCAAGAAGCAGAAACTGCTCTCAGGTCTGTTCCAAGTCCATTACAGATGACCCAAGTCATGTTATTTTTCTGTGCCTCTCTGCCACCTTTGGACTACTCTGTTCAGGCAGTAAACAGGCTCCAGAAGGAATCATCTCTGGCTGTGTCTGTGTTGCTCAGTGCTGCAGTGGAGCTCAGCTGAAGCAGCATTGTAACTATCTGTTTCTCTGCTGTAGCAGCAAATCTCTAATTATAAGCTTAATTGAATGGCCTCAAAAACAAGGCACAATATCATCTCCTATGCATATACACTCAATAAAAATGGGACTGTGAGACAAAGCTGTTACAGCTTGCATCTTTCAGAGAAAAATTAGACACAATGGGATATTTCAGGATTTTTTAGGGTCAGCTCATGACACCCCTGCACTGCTGTGTGTGGGAGACATGCATTTTAAGCCCCAAGGTTCTTTCAAAAATCCTGGCCTCGGTAGTTAACACTGTTTTATCACCAATCAAGTGATCCTTTCTAACCCTAGGGGAAGTCAGTGTGATCTGCTGGATAACAGAGTGGCCTGGAACTGTACAGATTTGCTTTCTAATGCCAGATATGTTATTAGTTAACTGAGATGACCTTGAGCACATCATCTCACTCTGCAAAGCTTTAATTCCCCATATGAAAATGGAGACCCTGACAGTTGCTTCATTTTTAAAGAACTTGAAGATCTACTAGTAAAGATGTCTTAGGTATCAGGCTAATATTATCATTAATAACTCACAGTCCTTATGCAATATTCTCTGTGCCAAAGATTGAAGTAATTCAATTTGCAGAACTGCAATTAATTGCTCTCCTGCTTTTAAAAAAAGCAGAATAAGGCTTCAAAAACTCTTGCAATAGAAGTAGTGGGGGCAAAATCAAGATCAGCTTTCATGTGAGACTGGTGGAATTTTTTTGGTGCAGTTCCTTAGAACAGAAAGAAGGTAGGCCCACTGACCTGAGGAACTTCCTCCCCATACTTTCAGGAGTGTCCTAAATGATCTTTAAAAAATGCTCTTCTCAGGTCCTCAATCACTGAGTCTCTAATTAAGCTGAAAAATATTTTGATCCTTTGTTCAATTTCAGTATTTTACTCAAAATAATGTAATGCATTTTAATTAAATGTAGGCTTTAAGGTGTGAATGTTTTTGCTTTCCTCACTGGCACCTTGAAGGCACCAGGAAGCTGCAAAAGAAAGTAGCCTGTTTGCAGGGGTTTTTAAATGAAAAAGATTTTAAAAATGGAAACTCTTTGTGTTCAAAGCAAATGTTTGGTAGGCAACTTGTAAGCTCTTCTCCTTATTCCATAATTAGAAATGAAATAGTCTTTAATGTTCAGTAATAACGTTCAAGCTATGCTATTTTGCAACTAATAATCATATGCAACAGCAAGGGGCATGATAGCTAGCAAAGGTTTTCCAGTTAAATGTATTGGCCACATGTATCCATCTTATTTTCCAGTGCCTTGGCTTTTCAATCCAGCTTTTATGCTAGAAATTTGAGATGGAGTGGAGAAGGAGCCACTTACCTTTTTAAGGACAGAGTTTTAAAGAAAGACTGCTGAGTAGCTCATTCCGACACAGAGCAATGTATAATAGATTTCTCTTTCTTGTTTGTTTGTGTCAAATAGAAAAGCTGGAGATGTGACTGCATGATTCCTTTAGTCCTGAAAAGCCCTAAGTTCTTTCCAAACTCACACAGTGTTATGCAAACAGGGGAAACAGACAGGGAAAAAAAAAAAAAAACCAACCAAACACCACCACACAGAGGTCATCAAGACCTAGCAATGTGCATCAATTTTGCTTGCAAATGAAGGAATAAATTTATCATTGCAAAGGCTGCATTAGTTACCATAGGCTTGCACCATTTCCAAGATTTCTCCGGGGGTGAGAATACAGCTTTCCAGAGCCAGCTTCTCCATTAGGCTTTTAACCGCAATGCTTCCTTGTTTTCCCAATGAGGAGTTAGATTTAGAAGCACAGGGAGGAGAAGCAAACACACAGAAAAAACACCAACCCTCTAGTTAAATTAAACTAAAACCTAGGTGAAGCCTCAGTGGGAAGCCTGCTGCACAAATTGGATCTCCAAATGGAGAAAAAATTAATTATGTGATGCACGACAATGAAGTAAGCAACACCTTGAAGTTAACCTGGACAGAGTTATTGATTCAGCAAAAAACTAAGCACTTTGCTTCACCCTCTCTGTTGTTCTAATGTTAGCTTGGACTGTTGCCTGACCATTTCCAGCTAGCATTTAGTTCATTTGCAGCTGTTCTAAATATGCACCCTCCCCAACATGTCTCACAAAGAACTGATTCCATCTGAGTTGATGTGTGGGTTTGGGAGAAAATACCACGTGTGCAAAAAAGAGTTTGTTGTAAACACAGCAGAACAGACCTTGTCACCAGCCTGGAGCTCAGAAGTGGAGGGATCTTAACATCTCTAGGAAAGCAGATAGAACTGCTCAAGGATATTTGCCTACCACTGCTCCAACAGCACCAATAAGTCACTAGAAAATGATGAGCCCTCTCCTACCCTGAGAAGTCACATTTTGCCCTGTCCTGCACAGATTTCTGCTGTCTCCACTTTTACGTGCTGTGTGAATGGGAATCCTTTCTAAGAGAGGTGATTTGGGCAGCGGGTGAGTGACGCAGGGAGCACACAGCCGACCCAGCACACTCTACATACAGCTTGTGTTAGTCTGGTATGCAGCCTGAGAGGCCTCCTGACCAGCAGTGCCTGTCTCACTGCTCAGAAAGCCTTGGGGAGCCACAGCTTTGCTGACCAAAAGTGCTGACCACAGCCAGCGTTACCTCCTGGGGCAGCTCTGCAAGGCAGTGGTGCCACAGCTCACTATGACACTGTCCCCATGGTCCATGGCTCACTGTGACACTGTCCCCATGGTCTATGGCTCACTATGACACTGTCCCCATGGTCCATGGCTCACTGTGACACTGTCCCCATGGTCTATGGCTCACTATGACACTGTCCCCATGGTCCATGGCTCACTGTGACACTGTCCCCATGGTCTATGGCTCACTATGACACTGTCCCCATGGTCCATGGCTCACTGTGACACTGTCCCCATGGTCTATGGCTCACTATGACACTGTCCCCATGGTCCATGGCTCACTGTGACACTGTCCCCATGGTCTATGGCTCACTATGACACTGTCCCTATGGTCCATGGCTCACTGTGACACTGTCCCCATGGTCTATGGCTCACTATGACACTGTCCCTATGGTCCATGGCTCACTGTGACACTGTCCCCATGGACTATGGCTCACTATGACACTGTCCCCATGGTCTATGGCTCACTATGACACTGTCCCTATGGTCCATGGCTCACTGTGACACTGTCCCCATGGTCTATGGCTCACTGCGACACTGTCCCGGTGGTCATTCTCCCTCTGCTCAGCCACACTCATGCCTCTTGCCTGCCTTTCAGTGCCACCTTCCACTTAGATGCACTGGTCTAAGTACTGACTTTGAAGTTTGAATCCCTAAATAATTTGGATCCACCTCCTCCTAGAGATCCATCCAGAGCTATTGTCTTGACTGACAGAGCTCTGGATTACCTGGGAGTAAGCTCGGCTGCAAGACAGTTCATGTGAGGAGTTCTTGGTTCCAGACTTTTTATTTCCCTCCTTGGTTTAGCAGAGCCAAGATTTATTGACCTTCAAGCCATGCCACAAAACCTTGCTGTTTTTCTTGGCTTTTCTCAGGGAGGCTATGGAGGCAGACCAAGGCAGTATGGAACTTTGTGTTGGAGTGCTTTTTCAGACACTGAGCTATTAAAGTCTCTGTACTTTATAATGATGTGCTGTTGTGTCTGAAGTTTCAGTCAAGTGCCTTTATACGAACCAAAAATAATCAATATACTGTTCTTTATGGACAATGGTAAAATTCCATTATTTTTTGGTGGTTCATCTTTTTTCCTTCAGCTTCCACTGTTTTACAGGAACATGAAAGAAATTAAGACACATATGAAAGCAAAAATTTACCGTTTGCTTCTTGCGTGGCAGACTAGTCAGGGCCAAAATATTGCACATAGGAAGTTCTAATCAAGTTTCTCTTTTCCTGTCCTCTACTTTGCAACAATGAAGACAAAGTAAAATTTTCCACTGTCTTAATTAGGAAGAAAACAATTTTGTCGCAGAATGAAAATGAGGCCCTCCCCACCAGCACTGCAGTCCTTTCAGCTGACTCACAAACAGGCCTGAAAGAGCATGATCTCACTTTATAGAAAATCCTAACAGCTGACATCTTGTGGATTGAAGTGTGTCAACACTAAAGCATTATTCTTTACAGTAGGAAAAACATTAGAGTCATGAGGCTGGAATGAGGATACAGAATTCTAAGTATGGTGATGCATTATTTCACTTTAAGAAGAAGTGAAAATGTTGATTGAATCCCTGAAAACTTTTCCTGGGAGTAAAGTCTGTTACACTGTGAAATTTTTTAGAACAGGGAGAGTCTGAACTAGAAGGGGGGAAAAGAAGTCAAAAAATCCATGAAGCCTATTGAAGACTTCTGTTGTATTTATTAGTTCTAGGCAAAACCTCAAAAGAACCAGATTCAAAAAAGGAGTTAGACTTGGCACTGTAAACTCTGCCTTTGCTATTTTTGTCATTAACCTTGGCACCTAATGGAAATATCTGCTATGGGTCAGGTGCCAGCAGTCAGCTACAGGTGGGATTCAAAGAAAATGACATGGTCCCTAAAAAAGTCTAAGACAGCTCAGGTGAATTGTGCTCATAAGCAAAAGAACTGGCATAAGATGTCTCCTCAGACAAATTTAGAGGCTTAACTCTCTCTCCCCTTGAGTCTTAGAGCCATGAAACATTCCCTGGATTTCAAAGAAGCAAGTAAGAAATCAAGCTCTTTACCAAAGCAGAGTTTGATTCTCCCACATCTGAGTTTGCCACTCTAAATAGCTTATATTAGTTAAGATGAGAATAATTACCTCCATATTATCATTTGTGAGCAGTATAATCTATGAAAAGGATCCCTAGCATATTAAATTCCTGTTACAGAACATAGCATGTGAGTCCTACTAGGTCTTAAGCACAGGCTAAACTCAAAGTACTTTCACATTCTGAAACAGCTGATTTTGCATACAATTCAAAAATAGCCAAAGAATCTATATCATTAATGAGGGTCTTTCTAGCATCAAAGAAGAGCTCTAACAATTCATATATGAGTATCTACAAAGACAGCTAGTCACACAGATTCTCTCCCTCCCCAAGTTATGGTAGCAAAATAAAAGTGTAATACCCTGAAACAGAATTACTTTTTGGCTTGTACATTCAACTTCTTACATTTGACCTTGGATTATCACTACTAGGAAATTTTCCTTTGCTAAAAAGCTCTCTACACCCAAGAGTCACCCATGACTGTGTCCCTCTGAACACCAGACTATCTGACTATGTCAAATATCCTGATCCTGAACATGGTTTGAGCTTCAATTTCTCCAGTTCTGTACTTTCATTTCCAAAGGGGAAAGAAACTACAATTTTCAATAAATAGAAAAGAAACCAGTTTTCCTCTCCCTGAATCACTGACCAACAGAGGAAACAATGGATTCTCAGAATTTTGAGTCCTGAAGTAGAAGAACTGCACAGGGCATTAGATACGAAGTGGATTAAGAGAGCAAGAAGCATATGACCAATAAAAACCTTGACGGTCTTAATATATGATACTACATCATTATGATTTCAGGTGGCCAGTTCAGTTAAATACAGTTAAGTGCTTAAGTAACAAAAAGCCAAAAAAGTTAGTCAAAATTGTCATTGACTTTGATGTCTATTTTTAACACACTCAGTCCCTTGGTGCCACTAAGTTGTTGCAGGTTAATTAATGACTGCATAAGTGTAAAGGGCTTTACATTTCTTTTCATTTAGGGAACACAGGCTATGTTTCAGAGAAAACAGAAAACACCAATCTCAGTTATCCAAAATGATTCAGAGCAAAATACAGACACAAAGTCCATCAGTAATAGAGTAGAGCAAGGACATTGAGTATGACTTTGTTCCGACAAAGGGGCATACCGTTCCCAGTGAATAAAGTTAATCAATTCTCTAGGCCTTTTTTTTTCTCCATGAGTTACCTGTTAAGTCCCAGTTACTTCAAGTTTGCTTAATGTAGCCCTTGGATTCTTCATAAACATATGGCACAAATATTAATGAGTCACTGTTGCCCCAGTGTAATTGGTCATCTAACCAAATGGCTCTGTTTGCATTCCTTGATTGGATTACCTCATTTTCTTTACAGAAGTGTCTTAAAATTGATTGTGGCTTGGTTTTTTCAGGAGGTTTTTTCATTACCAACCCCATCTCCACCCAAACTACCTATTCTAACTTGCCATCCTTAAAATTATTTCTTAACCCTTATGTTCCTATGCAACAAGATCATTCTTTTTCTCCAGTTTTAATTACCTACCTATGATAATGAGCATTGCTGTGGTAGCTTTAGCTAAAATTACTCCAATGGGTGTTATTTGCACACTTGGAACTAACACTTTTTGACTTTTTCCTTCCTTGACTTCAGTTGCTCAGTTAAATACTCACAAAAATAAGAGCCTACAAGAGAGTATATGTTCCAGTAAAACAAGTATATGTATTTTCTTTTTTTTTTCCTTTTTTTTTTTTTGTATATTCATCTTGCTGGAGGCAAAAGAAACCCCTAACATCTATAAAGATCTGAACCACACATGACAACAACCATTCCTCCTAGAGTTAAATGCTAATACTTTTAGATAAACAGAACTTATTTATATTAACACCATCTGCGGGTTTCTGATAATGTTGGGGGAGGAGATTAATTTATCTTGCATTTTAAATAGAGATGGCCGCTGGCATAAAAATCCAGATCTAGCTTTTAGCCACGCAGTTATCAGGGAGTTTCACATTCAGGGTACTGCATCCCTCACCAGAATGTTTCCATAAAACCAATGGACAAGTGTTAGGAGGTGACACAACTGTAGCCCAGGTCAGTCCAACCTTCTCCCCAAAGCATACAGCATGTCCAGATGGAGCACAATGCAGAACTCCCCCAGTAAAGAAAAGATCTAAGAGTTAGGACTGGATCTTATTTCTAGGTTTTTAATTAGTATATCATATGACATAGGGGTCTCACCATTTTTTTTCCTAATCTATTGAGATTACTACTGTACTTAATTGTCTCAGGAAAACAGTATGGAGCATCATTTCTGGACAGAGGTTTTCAGACCCGGCAAGTCTTGACTTTTAAAAGACTACATGACACATATATAATATATTCTACTCCAAACCTGTTGCCATCTGCCTGTTCCCTCATTTCATTCAGGGTCACTTGTGCAGCACAAATAAAGGAGGTGTACCTAGGACAGAAAACCAGAAGAGCTGCTGTACTGCGTTAACCCTTGCTCAGTATTTCACTTGATAAGTTCCTAACTTTTATTATCTAAAGTCCTGGCTCTTATAAACTCAATAGCTACAACAGCCACAGTCACTGAAACAGATGTGAATGATATGGGTGACTAGTAAAGGAAGTCCTCTCTTCCAACAAGGCAAGGTGACCTGGGAATTAAGTGTCCCATACAAAGCTGTGGAGACACTGGCTCTGTGACACCCCACAGTCTGCACAGCCACAGCCTGTGGGGAAAGGAAAAGAACGTGACTTTAGATCCCAAGTCCTGCTTTCTTTGGAATACGTACTCCTTTACCCACCTGAACAGTGATAGTAGATGGTGTATTTAATTAAAGAAAAGCAATCTGAAATGCCACAAAAAATTATGAAGCAGATAAAATCTACATTAAATTCCATCTACAACAATTTTTAACTCAGAATCACAGAATTACAGAATTACAGAATATTCTGAGTTGGAAGGGACCCACAAGGATCATCAAGTCCAACCCTTAGTTCTGCACAGGACCATGCCCAAGAATCATATCATGTTCCTGAGAGGATTGTCCAAATGCACCTCTAGCTCTGTCAGGCTTGGTGCTGTTACCAGCTGTAATCTGCTGAGAGAGGAGAGGAGAGGAGAGGAGAGGAGAGGAGAGGAGAGGAGAGGAGAGGAGAGGAGAGGAGAGGAGAGGAGAGGAGAGGAGAGGAGAGGAGAGGAGAGGAGAGGAGAGGAGAGGAGAGGAGAGGAGAGGAGAGGAGAGGAGAGGAGAGGAGAGGAGAGGAGAGGAGAGGAGAGGAGAGGAGAGGAGAGGAGAGGAGAGGAGAGGAGAGGAGAGGAGAGGAGAGGAGAGGAGAGGAGAGGAGAGGAGAGGAGAGGAGAGGAGAGGAGAGGAGAGGAGAGGAGAGGAGAGGAGAGGAGAGGAGAGGAGAGGAGAGGAGAGGAGAGGAGAGGAGAGGATAAAAACAGATGATTCTCAAAAATCAAAATTAGTCCTGTTAAAATAAGTCAAAACAAAAGTCAGTTATCATATACCAGCATTTCCTTCCTGTGACCTTTTACCTTACTGACTGCATCCTTTCCACAGCCCTTTTGATTAGATAACTTGGATTCAGTCTGTAAAGGCAAGGGAAAAAAGGGCACATTTCTGCATTGAGTGGCTGCATATGCACAAAGACAACATATGAACAAAGAGGTATCAACAATCAAGATTCTTGAATTTTCTTAGCTTTTGAGTATTTAAGTAAAGTTGAAAAGCAAAATTATTTTTACTTTTTTTTTCACTTAGTAGTTAGGGTTTGCAAGTGTGGAAAAAAACCTGGATTTATAAATAAACTGCATAAAATTCTTTACATTCATCTCTGAGTTGGACAGGAGGGTTACAGAGGAAAAATGGCTGCTGTTTGTGCCAGACAGGACACTGTACACTTGTGTATATAATGCATGCCTTGAAAACATAGCCAAGGTAATTTATGTACTGGGAGCACG
Source organism: Prinia subflava (assembly GCF_021018805.1). Classification (NCBI taxonomy): domain Eukaryota; kingdom Metazoa; phylum Chordata; class Aves; order Passeriformes; family Cisticolidae; genus Prinia; species Prinia subflava. The sequence continues at coordinate 59,468,673 of NC_086247.1, forward strand.
GTAAGAGTGCTAGTGCCACCAGCATCATCAAGGTGAATTTTCTCCCAGGTGTCTGCACCTCGCTCAGGTACCTCCCCACAGCTCTCCACGGAGATGCCCTGCACAGACACACACACACCTCTGCGACACGCTGCGAGGTGTCTGAGAGGCAAAGCTGGTAAGTAGATGCAATGCTGCAAGAGGAGAGATTGAAAGACAGTCGAGAAAGAGGCTGATACATTTGAGGCAATATCACGTACGTGTGAGCATTATGTGTGAACCTGATACATGCCACGCAGCATCATGTAAGTAGCAGTGGGTATGTGTGCCTAAGGATTTTTTAATAAACAGCCAAATATATCCATGTCTCCTGGTCACTCCAGATCTCAGAAACAACAGCAGTTCAGGAGGCCAAGACCTCCAATGCTGCTGCACAGCAAAAAGGAATGGATCTGAGAGAGCAGCAACAATCATGAGGGAAACCAGGGTCAGATGCGAGGGAAGGCTTGTATTTGTATTTGTGCTTGGTTTCCTAAGAGCTGTGCATGTTTGTGGCATTATGTCCCTTGAAAGCGTGCAGTGGAAAGGAGTGGAGTCGTTGGCTGATCCCCACAGGAGAGGGGAGAGGGATGCTGCAAAAGGCAGACTCGATGGAGCTCTGCACTCCCTTAGCCCAGGCAGAAATCCATGGAAGGCTACAGGGAAGTGAGAAATCACCCCGACAACACATTTCACCTGGCAGTCCGACATTGTTTATCAGCATAATAAAAAGTGCCAATACTTACCACCTGTCTAAAATACGCAGTAATAATAAACAGAGTTACAGGGCATATTATGGTCAATGATGAGATATTAATTTATAGCCCTGGAAGGAGAGGAGGAAAGAAGCACCTTATGGGGGCAAAGCTTGCTGTGGATGAGGCCAAGGCCTTTTCTTGTCTGATGAGAATGAATGGAAGATTGCATTGATTTTTTTTTTTTTTTTTTTTTTTTTTTTTTTTTTTTTTTTTGGTGAGGCCTTTTTTCTAGTCTTAAAATAATATCCCTGCTAATATGATCAAGTTACAGAAATAAACAGCCAGGATATTACCTTTCCATTCCTATGTCAGCTGGTAATATCTGCGTGAGAGCATGCGTTGATTTTGTACAGAATTAAAGACAGATTCATCCAGGTGTGTGTCTAGGGGAGGGCAGGGCTCCCTGGGGCCAGGATGGTGGGGAATCCCCAAGGGGGTCTGTCAGGGTGGGTCCTGCAGCCACGACCCACCCTACCCCCGTATAGGAACTGGGAAGCCAGAGACACCAGGGCAGTCTGTTGGGGGTTAGATTTGTTGGGTTAGATTTGTTGGGTTTTTTACTTACAGAATTCTTCCCATAAGTTGCCAGGAAACTAACCACTGAGTACTTATAGGTGCTTGTGGAAAACAAAGATGTGGCCAAAGGAGAAGAGTGTAGCACAGAGCTACACCTTTTTTTTTTTTTTTTTTTTTTTTTCTTTCTGGTCTCTGGGAGTTTTCTGTTGGAGAGGAAAAGATATCGCGAGTTTTGGGGGCAGACAAAGGACGGGGCTGGAAGCACCTGCAATCTCTCGCTCTCAGCATCCGAAGGAGGATGGCCAAGCTGTTGCTTGCTGCGGGGAGAATTCATTGTCACCACCAAAGTCCAGTCCTAGGGATTTACCACCGTCTGCTCATGTGCCCAGGAATTCTGATCTCACCTCCTCCTGTGCTGCTGGAGCTCGGTTGACCCTGTCCCGGCACCACCGCTTCTGCCCAGGCACAGCCCTGGCTCTTTGCTACGCTGCACCCCTGCACTGCCCTGCCCTGCCGGGACCAGTTCCAGCAGTTCCAGCTTCCACCGGGGAGCTTCTGATACATCCATACCATCCACCAGCCCGGCATTCCTGCACATTCCTGCCGTTTCTAGCTTGGTGCTCCTCAGAGTCCTGCAGGGGCACCAAGATCAGGCTGCCCCGGGCTTTGTGAAGCAAAGCCCCTCGAGGTTCCTGGTTCTGTTTTGTTGTTAATGCTGTAGCTGTTGTTCTGTTTGCCTTGTCTTGCATACAAGTAAAGAACTGCTATTCCTATCCCCATACCTTTGCCTGAGAGCCCTTTAATTCCAGAATTATAATAATTCAGAGAGAAGGGGGTTACATTCTCCATTCCAGGGAGGCTCTGGCTTTTCCCTGGCAGACACCTGTCTTTCCAAATCAAGACACAATCTCGTTCTTGGGCACCAGGTACCTCCCTGGAGACTGGGAAGATACAGGTCCAAACCAGGCTAAAGGTCCATAGTCAGGCTGTGAGGAGCTGAAGAAGAGCCCTGGTGCAGCACCACTGGGACAGAGGATAACAGCCCCGAAGGTTGAGGTGGGCTCCTGGGCCATGGGCAGGTGAGGGCTTGGGCAGGGAGAGGCAGGACTGTGGATGCTCTTAGGACCCTGGCAACCAAAATATGCACTGCCCTCTCACCTGCCTCTGCCCCATTGACTTAGCTTTTTTCTACTACATGCTACTCTAGCTCTGAACTAGAGCTTTTGTGGGGTGGTTTTTTCTTCTCACTTTGGGCTGTTTCCCCCGTGGATAGTGAGAAGCCATCCATGAGCTGCCTTTGCCAGCAGTACCATGTGCCCAGCAAAGGAAGGAAGGTCTCAGGATGCACAGGGCTCTCCCAGTGCAGCCTAAAAACTGAGTAAAACCTCTCTACTTCTGGTGCAAATTTGGATGTGTGGACTCTCTGCCAAGTAAAAGTATATAAATTCCCTGTGCAAGGAAGCTTTCTTACCCAGAAAGTCTAGAGTCACATTCTACCAATGAATAAGAGCTTTGTAGAGTATCCCAGCATGACAGAAATTGCAGGTGGTTGTTATAAGCAATGTATTTAAAGAGACTGATTCTATTTAAAAATTTGGAAAAGCAACAACTATCTTCCAGGGCAGGGTTTTACTTTTTTATCCCTGGAGTTTATACAGAAACTTGCTATGCTCAATCAGGCCACCCATGCAGGACATAACCTCACAAATATCAAATATGATTATCTGTGTAATACAAAGAACCTATATTGTGTTTTGCCTTTAGGTTAATGTCACCTGTAAAAACACTATCACACTGCAGACTATGTATAGAATGGTAAGAGCTGACACTGAGTCAGTCAATAAGTGCATATTTCTCTATATTATGGTACTGGTTAAGAAAGTAATAGCTGGGAAATTTGGGGGGGAAAAGCCTATTTTTTGCCATGAAGTTTCAATTAGCTCGAGTTTAATTTAAGGTCATGGCTATCAAAGGGGCTCACTATTTTCCAGAAAATTATGTGACTCGAGCTCATCTTAGGAAATAGCTGTATGTTTAAATCAAAAGAGGTCAATGTCTTCCCACCATATCAACAGCTTACTACAAGTAGCTCTTGACCTACAACTTGAAGCCTGGGGTGAGATGGGGAGGTAGCCCAGTACATAGAAAGGTGGTTATGTACAGCAGCAACTGAGTGCTCCCTTGCTTATGTGTGGGGCCATCTGGACTCAGACTGGGGTTTCATTTCACTGGGGTTTCACTTGATTGTCTTGCAGCACAGCTGGAAGAGGAAGGCAGCTGGAGGAGCACACTTTCCTCTGAATTGTGCCCTCCTGTTGGAAGGTGAAGATGGACTCCAAGTGCTCATGTACAGGAAGGAAAAAGAAAAAGGGAAGAGTCAAGTGAAAAGCAGACCACCTTGGGCCATGGGCAGGGTGAGCAGAGAAGACAGTTATAGCATTTAAAGAAGTGGGAGTGCCTTAAAGCCTGGCTCAAACTCTTTGCCACATGTTCCCAGGGTTGAGCAGATTAAGGGTCAGGTTTCTAGCCATGTTTTGGCTGACTCCAACTCATTCATGCATAGATTTTAGTAGAACAAACAACTCCTAGCAGTCACGTTAAATACAACTTATATTCAAATACCTGTGGCCTGATAAAAATCCTCCTGCAGTGAACAATAATTAGGACATTATAATACAGTTGCAAGCCCCAGAAGAGAGAAACACTGGGATGGTGCTATTTAAATGTAAATACCAATTTTGCTAATGGTTTTGCAGAAAGATTGGGAGCTTCATTCAGCTTTTGGGTCAGAAGTGTTTTACTACAAAGAGCACTAGAGAGCAAAGATACATGAAAACAATTTTCCTGTCTGATTATTTGGGGCAGGGACTAGACCCATTCATTGCTTCCCTGTACATTTCTTCCATCTTTCTGTAGCATAATATGTGGTGTCACTCTTAGAAATGAAATAAAGTCTCACATATTGGCGAATTTGAGAGCAAACGAGTTCTAGAAATCCTGCTTGGAAATTTTCTTGGCATGCCATGTTAAGTCAAATGCAAGATTTCCACATCACTCCCCCTGCTCTTTACTTCTCTGAAAATTATTTAGAGCCAGACTCAGTGCCTACCAGTGCTCTCTCGCTCCCTCTCTCTCACACATGCACACCCCCCACACTGCCACACTGGTGTGTGCATACATCTCTCCAGCTGTGTCCTGGAGGTTCCTGGGAGCCTGAAGGGAATGCTCATGAAACATGACTTTCACAGATTCTCCGTCCATCTGGAACACTGGGGCAGCATATGGCAGGCAGCACAGTAACTGTTTGTGGACATGTCAGACTTTTTTGCCTTGTGTATTACCTGATTAAGGTAAGACAAGACGTGCTGATATAAGCTTCTTTCCCCCACATTAACCCTCTCCAATTTTATTTTTCAATTTAAAAGGAAAGTATTTTTTTTGGCCAGCCCTGTAGGGGTAGTATCCCCTGAAAGCTACAAGAATGTTCACATAAACACATTTGCTGATACAATTATACCAGCTTTGCATAGACAGAGATAAAAAAAAAAAAAAGAAAGGTGCGCCAGGGAAGAATGTTTTTTAATATAAATTGTAGGGTTATCCCTGGGGCTGGAGAAAAAAGTACAGTTAAAAAAAAGATTAGGAAATAATAACTAAAGCTGCATGCTTTATTACTTCAGGTAAAAATATCTTATGAATAATATAATCATTGTCTCTGGTTATTGGGTATGAAAAAGATAAGTGTAATCAGTGTACTGTGATACAGGAACATTAACACTTTCACATTGACTGGATACAGACTTAGAAATGAGTTAAGAATCACTGGGTCATCTAAGTGGAGGATTATTCTACACACAGGCCCCTAGGTCAATTTAAATTATTTAATTCATCTTGGTGACTGCAGGGGCCTAACTGTCCCTGTGCCTGCATTTTTATCTTGCAGCCCTCTTAGCATAAGTTTAATTCTGGGGCATCAGAAAGACTAGCCTAACAAGATAATGTACCAAAATGCAGGCACTGGCTCTTATAGAGTTAACGATAGAACCACAAAGAGAAATGACTCAAATTATATCAAGGACATTTTATTACCCAGCAGCTTTAATCAGTGTATATATATATATATATATATATATTTTTTTTTTTTTACACATTATTATACCAAGGGTCCTTTGAGTGCTCATTGGCTTGTTACAAGCATTAAAAGAGGGGATGATGCTTTGCAATTAAATCCATGTCTTACTCTGAGTCTGGCTATTTTCTTTGAGAAGAGCTGTGAGGAAGCAGACAGATGCAGCTGAAAGCTGTCCAAAAATACTGGAAAATAAGGGGAATAAGTTCACTGGCACGCCACACTTTCACTCATTTCTTTCACAGACAGTTAAGATCAGTAGTCATTTACCCTCAGACCATATTTAGTGCCAGGGCATGCAGGGGATTTGTAACCCAACCCACACTTGTGAACACCAGGCTGGTTTCACCAGGCTGGGTCAGTATGTGTAATAATCATACTGAGGTGTTTTGGAGCTGCGAAAATTTAGCACTTTGGCTCTTTTTCATCAGGTGAAAGATATTTTAAGATAACTAGTAGTTAGAACTTCTCTAGAAGTTTCAGCTCTGGTGGATTTGTAGTAAAGAGAAAGAAAGTACAAGAGGGCCAAAGGAAAGACACTAAAGCACTGGTGATACAAATCAGGGAAGAGTAAGTGGCTACAGTCTGCATTGAATTATTGACAAATATAGTCATGTTTCAATTTGAATTTAAATTGTCGGCTACACAATCAACTGTAAGATCATCTTGATCCCAGAGGAAAAAAAAAAAAAAAAGATTAAAAACCTACTCTCAAGTAAGATGCAAGTCTGTTGAAGAAAACATATCGATGATCCTATGGGCTGGTACAATATGCAGCCAGGCTGTGAAATTTCCAAAGGCCTTGTGCTTATTTTCTGGGAAGCTAGGAAGTTCACATTATCCATTTGGTCATACTTTACAACAGATCAATAGGTTTGAGCTTCATGTTGGTCTCATTTGTGGTGTGAAAGCTGATGTTCTCATAGATATTAAGGTATTTCCTTTTGTCTGGTGCTCTTTGAGCAAGCAGATGGTAGGAAGCTACCAAGTCCCTGCTGTGGAAAGCACCAGCTGAAGAAATCACAGTTTAGTGACCAAAACCCAATTTTTAAAAAAGAAGAAATTACCTGGACTAAATATCTTCCTAGTATGATATTTGAGGATGAAACAAGTAATGGAGAATGGACAGCTACCTGACCTCCTTATGTGAAGTGTTGCACTCCCAGCTTGGGCTGAAGCAAGCACCATCCAAGGCAGTGTTACACATGCTGCTGAATGTTGCCTATCAGGTAGGATTCAAAACTTTATACACATTGCTTTGTAGCTCCAAGAAGGAAACTATGCCCAGGAAAGGAAACTATGTGAAGAAACTTGGCTCTCTTAATATTGCACTTTTCTTTATCCAACTTACATTATTCTGTTCTCCTTAAATTCTAAGCGTAGTAACATCCCAAACCTGATGGATAATTTACCAGAACAATCAACTTTTTTCTGTTCATTGCCTGTAAATCTGTACTAGCACAAGGTTGTGTGTTGAGTGACTCAGCCTTGGCTTGCTCGAAGCAAATCCACAGAAGGTTTCCTCTCAGGAGCTTTGTTTTAAGTTAAAGCCAAAACCTGATTCATATAAAGAGTTAAATCTGGTAGTTTGTTTGGTTTGGGGTTTTTTTTCCCCAAAAGTAGAACAGAAATCTCAGGCACTTCTGCAGTGTCAAAGAAATTCAGATCTGGATAAAGCTTCTGCAATTTTAAATCACAGTAAGGTTTCAGCATTGGTTACAAATATCTGATACCAAAAAAAAAAAAAAAAAAAAAAAAAAAAAGGGGCAACAAAACCACTTGGTACTGGAGAAAGAAAAGAAAGGGTTGTTTGTTTTGCTGTACTTTTGGGGTTTTTTTTTAATAATTAACTGCTCAAAAATCAGCCTTGACAATATTCCCAGGGCTAGTGTTCCCCCCTCTTACAGATTTGCCTGGGTTACTCTTGGTGGTTTCACACAGCTTGTTCTTTTTAGCAAGACAACCTTTTCCACCAATGTCAGAAAAAGGACTGTTCTAGTCTCCCTGTAAAAACCTGTTTATATGCAGATTTATGCAGTTTATAGGTAATGTTTCAGGGGAAACTCAAGGTGGAAATTGTTGACTCTATATATGTACTGTTCAATATGCACCTGAAATGATGGTTGATCAATGTTCTTCAATGTAACTTGATAAGAGCTATTTTTAGTACTTCTTCTTTCTTTTTAGTTAAAGATTCACAGCAGTAATGATATTTTAAAATAAAACCAGTTTCATTTCAAAAGATTACTTGTCCAGAATTTACGTGCTATAAGAAGGGTCCTACAAAATACTACACTTTAGTCAATCTGCTAGAAGAAAACAAACATTTCCTGACATTAAATCAGAGCTGCTAGATACCATGAAGAACAAAGAAACAAACAAATAAACCAGAGGAATCTGGTCATGACAGTAGTTTAAGAAGAGAATTGCAGAAGCTTTGAAACAAAATGCTATAGGCCAGCTGCAGAGCATGTTAGCTGGAAAACTTTAAAGCACCAATTGGAAAGTATTTTGAAAACATCTATGGGTCAAATATTCATCTACTGCTTATCCAAGATGCTCAAGAAAATGAATTTTTTTTATTTGCTATCTTCTGAGAATGGGCAACAGGCCTAGATGCCTACAAGGCATCCTCTTCCAAAACATTACAGAGGAAGTGTTTATTACACAAGTGCAGCAAAGCTCCTTGTTGCAATCAGTATTTTCCTTTTATTGAAAAAATTCCTTGTTTTCCATTGCTGAATAACTTACTTCTCCAGTGAAGCTTCAACTTTAGTCCTCTTATCACTCAAATTAATGGAGGAAAGTGAAGTTTATTAATACACTGGAGCTTGTAACGTTAGAAACACTTGCCTGTGTTTGCAGCTCCCCAAATGCACAGCCTCATTTGCTGCCCAATCAAACTCAGTAGTTGTAACAGTTACCTATGCAGGTTTTACTCTAGAGTTTAAAATTCCCCACCTACAATATATATAGTTAGTCTTAATAAATAAATGACTTGGAGTATGCATTATATATCATTCAAATCCATGAGGACACAAATTATGTATAATACATTGGCTGTGTAATTTATTTATTAAGCAAAACGTGAATTTTCCATGGTTGTGTTTTGAGGCACAGTTTGTCACATACAGCTAAATGATGTATTCTTATTAGTCCCACTCAATTACCAAGTCATCCCTCTGTGCACTGTATATTTGTTAATGATAGTGCCACAACGCTGCATCTACAATACCTGTGATTTTAGTGATTCATAACCACTCACTAAAACTGTGAAAATGATAAATTGACTGCTGTTGATTAAATGCCGCCAACAGTGTGTTTCGTATGTGTTTGTTGCAGTTAGGAGTTAAAGAAACAGCATTGCTCCAATCATTTAAATATCTAATTAAGCAGAACCCTGTCTAGATAGAAAGAGCTTGTTGGAATGAAATATCATTAAAAGAAAAAAGAAAAAATAGTATAGCGCTGATTTTTTTCATGTATGTACATAAAGACTTTTCATCTCAATCCCACTGGTCATAAATATGTCATGAACAAAACAAGACCAAAAGATAAAAATTTAAAAAGCCTGAAGAACTTGGATTGGAGTCCTGTAGACTCACAGCACAGCTGCAGATGGTTGATTTGATGGCTTAGCTGATACCCGAGATTAGCTTGAAACAACAGTGGACTCCAGGAACATTAAGGCAGCATAAATAACAGCCCTTAAGACTGGGGCAAACAGAGAGGGGAGAGGAGAGGATGGGGAGAAGCTGTATTCCAGTAAAGCAAATAGCACCTCTCAACCTCCCACTGTAGGGAAAAATGTTTGCACATTTGTAGCAAAGGAATGGCAGAAGGAGGGGAAAATATCTCTTTCAAACTTAGATTAATTATTTTTATTGCTTTGCTTAATTTTTTTTCTGCCTTTAGATTAATCCAGTATAGAGTCCTCCAGCTGGAAGAAGAGTGGAACAAGACCAAGAAAAGTGGAGGTTTCTGTGCCAACAATTTGACTTCTAGCTGAGGATGCTGGAGTAGACAGGGTAATAAAAGTAAAGATTTGCCAGCTTATGTCATCTTAATAAGATAAATTGGAAGGGGCTTTTTTCCCCTCCCTCATTCTGAATTTGAAGGTAAGTAGATAGAGAGCACAGTAGATTAGAAATTTCTCTTTTTTCCTAACTACTTTCCACATAAGCAATGCTTCCATATTTCTGTACCTAAATAGTGACTTTCAGTTCAAATCACACAACACACTCCATGGCTAGAAAACTGCCTGGTTAACAGGAAAAGCAGGGGCAGGGGAAATATCTGGTGGAAAGCCTTTTTCTTCTATTGCCCATTGTACATTTTCTCTTAAACAAAAGAACCATGCCATGTCCTAAAATGCTTCATATTTGAAATCTGCAAAGAACACATATGTGCATTTTATTACAATTCAGGAGTGAAGGTCTAAGCTGAATCTGCCTAAACTTTAACTTTTGCCATCAAGGATAATAAATATTTTAGACATGATGTTTATGCTACAAAATCATGGCTTGCAGCAGTGTCTTACTGCTATGGCAAGTACTGAGTTTTTTCATTTTATTTTCATTAGGTATGCTCTTTCTACAGAAAATGTGTCCATCCACATGGCTTCCTGCTCCTGTACCACTGGACTCCCAGTCAGAGTGGTGTAGAAGTCAGTACATTAGGAACAAAGCAAAGATATTTGTCCTTCCTAGCAAATAACTTTTCACAAGGTGAACAAATATTGTGATAAAGAAAACAGCTGTAGGCAATGCAGCCCTGATAGGATTAAAATAGTCGTTGAGGTGATTAACACTATGGTTAAAGTGTCATGCCTAAATTAACTAAAAAAATAGGAGTAAAAATTGTAATGAGCATTGAGTACCTCTGAAATTTAGACTAACACCCTATGTTCAGAGCAACAAACCATCCAATCCTCTTTTTAGTCAAAGGGACTGTTAAAAACACTTTGCCATTAAAACATGGTTTTTTTAATTGTGGAATTAAAAGTGTATATTCCTCTTTACTCTATGCACTTATATGCCACAACAACCAGAATATTAAATATTGTTCTCTTATAGAAATCGCAAACTTCTCTCTCCAGTCCTCTAAACAGTGATATTGGATAAATCATTACCCATAGAAGTCAGAAAGCAGACTTATCTATGCAGGCTCCACCCTTACACCTCCATGGGTAGCAGTGGTTTTATCCCAATGTAGCAAAGTAGAATTTGTTGTTCCATGCTAAATTTCACATAGCAACAAAGCAGTTAAACAGTACAAACTACACACAAAGTGCAGCAAAGCAGCAAGGCCCTCATTCATTGTGACCCATGAAATTCACCTTCCTAAAACAAATAGTCCTACAAGTAGCTGACTGTGGTTTAGAGGGGCCGAAGGACCAGATTGGTTTTTAAGTTTATTGTTTGGCTACATGGGGCAATGCAGGCAAAGAAGCACTGACCTTAGCACAGATCCATCCACTCTCTCAAGGAAAAAGAAGCCTCTGACAGAACCCCTCAGGTTTTTTAAGGGACTCTGTGTGAGTAAATATTTATAAAAATACCTAGAATGAAAAAATAGCTAAAACACTTGGATATTGTTGAAGGAAAGAAGGAAAACCCTTTTAGTCCACTCTAAGCATGGTCAGAGGCTTTTCTCAGCACAACATTTGCACTACAACCTCCACCTGAGGCTCTGATCAGTTTTCAAAACCTTTATGAATAATTTCTTGGGCAGAACTGAATTCCTCCAATACTCCAGGGAATAAGCCATCCCTGAGGACAGGTATGCAAAGCACCAATGAGGAGCTGCCTACTCACTGTAGACTTTCGGTAGCCCTTGGAAAAGGCCATGTCATATCAAAAGAACAACCAACAAAGCCAGGAGCTCGAGGACATAACTCACAACTGCCAAAGAACCCCACTGTTAACTTACTTGGTGACCTGCCACACAGAGGAACTTGATAGAGAGCACAGAGGCAAAGAAAAAAAAGGAAAAAGAGGCAAATAAGTATCCAAGTAAACCTCAGACATTTCTGGCCTAGGACAAGCTAGGGAGAACATGCACATGGGGATGCGTGGGTGACAGTCACATGTACTGCTGTGTACATACACATCAGCCAATGGCCCATGGAGAGGGCAGGGAGAAGAGGAAGCTCAAGAGGGCTAGAAAAGCTCCTTCTAGGGTTAATTCGTTCTTCCAGGTGGGTTTTGCACGAGAAACTATCCAAAGCACATCCCCCAACTTACTGCAAGCAGATATAGGAAGAAAAGGCCAAATTTTCCCCAGGCCAGAGAATGGAGAGATTGGGAATTAATGTCTTTTCACAGGTTTTTTGCCTGTTTTTACCCCAACCAGACCCTAAATGCAAACCCTAAGTCTTGCCACAATAAAAATAACAAATCTATTATGCACCAATGGAAAGGAGAGCTGGAAGCATTGTTGTATGTCTAAACTGGCAAGAAAGCAGTGCATAATATAAGTCTCCTGATTTTTCATGACAGATTCACCATCCCAGCAATTAAATACTTTAAAAAGGCCAAATCTCATGTTATTTTGCATCTGAAAGCCTGCAGGAAAAGAATAAATGAAAAGCATTGCATAGAAGTGCCACACATTAATACTTCAAACACAAAATTCTACACTATAACAGGATCCTATTGAAACTTACCTTTCAGACAAAGTGCCTAAACAGATCTTAACTATAAATAATTGGGGGAGAAGGGAGTAAAACAACAATTTTGACAAAATAAAAACCCAAAGTATTAGGTGTCATAGAAAATGCACATGTCATTCTACCATAAATAAAGTTGCTAAGCAGATTTACTGTGAAACAATTTACGCTGTGTTATGTAAATGGCAAAATTCTTAAGCCTGTTTGGTTGTAAAGAACAAACCTGTGAAAAGAACCCATCAGTCACACCATACATTTAGCAGGTGTCTATTTTACCCACAAGCCTTGCAAATATGCAAATAAATACATAAATTGCCAAATGTTTTAGCTATTGTAATAAAGTTTTTCTGCTCATTATTTTCTAAAAGAAATGAACAATTGCTTTATTAGACCTGGATGGATGTCCCTTTCCAATTTCTTCGTAATCAAACAGAAACTTGGCAGTGTGCCAAAGCATTTACTCTTTAGAGAACACAATATTTTAGCTACTACTTAGCTACTCCTTCTGTAAAACCCTCTTGTCAAGGACTCTATCATATCATGAAGTGTACTCATTATAGAGAATAAACTTCTCAGCTGGCCTTTTGCTTACCCACTGCATGAGCAACACTGAAAGGCAGGTCAAAAAAGCATAGATATTGCTGGTTAAAACCCTGCTTTTGTTTGTGGGTATGAAAGCAGATACGAAGTGTTAAATGAGCAGAGTGGCCACAAGTTACTCCTTGCATGGCATGTCTGTGAGTCACATTATCGCTTTCAATATCTATGATTAGCCATTACTGCTGAATATGTGCTTCTGTATGTTTTCCAATATTAGTTCTTCTTCCTTCATCAAAAGGAAAAATCTAAAAGTTTTTCATCCCCCCAAGTTTCAAATAGTTGTAACAGGAAGATCAATCCACCCTTCAATTCATTCCTGCTTTGGGCCGTGTGTTTATTTTCCGTGCACATCCACAGGATCATCAAGTGTTCAAATGCCTCTGAAAAGGATTACTGCAATCATAACTTGACTGGTTTGAAGCCTATGCAAGCATAAGAAACTATTCTTCCATACTTGCTTCATCCATAAGGTGGTGCCCAAAAAAAAGATGGATGGAAAGTAGGCAGAAGATGCACTGATGGCACAATGAGAAAGAAAATGTCAACAGTTCCACTGGTCAGGCTATCACACATCTTTGATATTAACATTTGAATTCAAACCCAGCACATACTCTTCTAGCTACCCAGACCACGCAAATGAAGAAACCAGGCAGCACAGAAGCATAAGGTGCCCCTCTGGTTCCCCATCGACATCTGGCTGGGACACACCACAGAAGCACCAGGTTTGCACCTGCAAATCAGTGCACCTGCTAAGCACAGACAATAACATGCAAATATTAAAGCAATCTACTCTGGATTTGCTTTGAAGTTTTAAGCCTAAAAAAAAGCCACGAGAGATTTCTTTCTACTGGGTGTGTTTGTCTTCCATTTTCATGGCTCTCCTCTATCATTCTCTATCGTTGCTCAGCCTCTGTGATTGACCTTTGAATGAAGTTTTCCCTTGCAAAACTGCAGCAAATGATTATGCAAGGTACTGCTATAAATTCAGTCTTTCAATCAAAAAAGTTGCTAATGCTAGGTCGTTTATTTAACAGTGTTAGTTGTTTAAGTTGAACAGTTCCCAAAACTTTTATGGATGCTACTTTTCTAATATTTTTCATTCTTTTTCACTGATCACTAAGGATGATTGGCTGGCAGACTGTCTCAATCAGCCTGAGCAAGGATTTGCACAGTTCTGTATTTCCAAAATAAGTGCAGTGAATATTCAGGCTCTATCCTCACTGGATACCCTAATTAGTCTGTCTGATTGGATCTTGTCTTCCATTTTTAAGCTGTTCACTAGCAGCAAAGGTGTCACTCAGTTCCAGACTGGCATCAAGTAAAAGAAAAACTTCAACATGTATGAGAAAGAACAGTACCAACAGAAAGTGGGACATAGAAATTAATAAAGATGTCAATTCTTAATAAATAAATATAATATTCCTGTTTTATTTCTGACCAATGTTTGCCCCCATTTGCTGTCTACATGGAAACAAAGTTACTGGCTCAGTTTTTTCAACAATAATTCATTTGTAGTTTTGGAGGTGTTGTGGCAACTCAGCCCCACTCAGCTGATCACCCACTTCGCCCTGGTGGGATGGGAGAGAGAACTGAAAGTGTAAAAGTGAGAGAACTCAGTAAAGAAAATGCCATGCATGCAAGCAAACTAACACGAAATTCATCACCCACTTCCCATGGGCAGGAAGATGTTCAGCCATGTCCAGGAAAGCAAAACTCCATCACCCATAGTGGTGACTTGGGAAGACAAATGCCAGCATTCTGAACATCCCTCCCTTCCTCCATCTTCCCCTAGATCTACATGCTGAGCACCACGCCATTGGTATGGAATGTCTCTTGTGTCAGCTGGGGCTGGCTGTCCCAGCTGTGTCCCCTCCCAACTCCTTGTGCACTCCCAGACTCCTCTTTGGTGGGTGGGGTGAAGAGCAGAAAAGGCCATGACTCTTTGTAAGTTCTGCTCAATAGTGATCAAAACATCCCTTGATCATCAACACCATTTTCAGCTCAAATCCAAACCACAGCCCTATACCAGCTACTGTGACAAAAGTTTACCCCAGCCCAAATCAGCACAGGAGCCAAAAGGCTCCATTATCAAATTCTAAACTACAACACAAACTAAAACTTACTGGTGATTATTCCAGGAGAGGCATGCAGAAATGTTATAAAGGAAGAGAGCTGTGAAGTGGAAACCATTTGAGAAGAATCAATACAGATTAGAAACTGATTTACCCTCAAAATTTTGTTGAGCTGCTTGGGGTGCTGAATGGGTCGTATTACACCTTTACATTTAATATGTATTTAGGGGTATTTTCAGTTAACGTGGCATGCCTGCTTAAACAATGTGTTCATTTATTGTATTGCAAATTATTTGTTGTATTTTCTCTATATTTAAATAAAATGCTGTTTTCATTCAGTACTTGAGCCTACATAAATTTATAATGGAAACAAAGAACCTTTTATTGATGTCAATACCTTTAAGGAATCCCTGATAACAGACACTAACTTTCCTGTTTACTCATACCTTCAGGTTCCATCAGAATTTTCTTCAGAAAAAAAGCTTGAAATCATGACATAGGTATTTAGTCTTCCAATTTTCTCAATCTTAAGTACAGGAATACCTCATCAAAAACAAAAACTTAAACCTAAACAAACAAAATTCCATACATTTCTAGTGCAACTGCTTCCAATGTATGCAAAGTTATAAAAGGAGTCTGTCATTTATAAAAGGGAGTAGGCTTCACTTCTAATGCAAGAAGTAAACTTCGATTTCTGGGGAAATTTACCCTGAGACAACTGTATTAGTCAATACATAAAATAATGACAGTTCCTAGGGAGTAAGGGAATTAAAGATTAGTGATGTATCACAGGCTGCCAGAATTAGAAACACAGGGGCTAGGAAAAATTTTATTCTAAGCAATAAGTTCAACTAATGCAGAAATTCTCTTTTTCTCCCTCTAAAAACCAAAAAAATTTTTGACTGGAGCCATATGGAGCAGATTTAGCCAAATAAGGACACAAAAGAACTAGAGAAACCTTAGGAATATTCATTGCAAGTCTCCATTAAATTTAAAAAAAAGAGAGAGAGTAAAAAATAACAATACTTTGTTTAATTTTCACAGTAGTTTTAGAGAGATTACAGTTTTTTCCTGGTTTCCAAGCCTTTGCAATTCACATTTTGATCATTCTTTCTCAGTTCAAGAGCTAAAATGCTTTTCTTCAAAATCTGAAAGCTGAGAGGGTCACCCATAATCTGATTCCAGAAGCTGTAGATGTAAGGGTTGCAGAAAGGACGCTACTTTTCCCCTCAGAAGACTATGAGATCCCAAATCTCTGTAAGTCCCATGACATGTTTGCTCCAAACCCAAAGAGATGCAGGTGTTAAACAGTACAGCAGCTATTACACATTCAAATAACTTTCTGATATCCCAAGGGAATAAAAGGTACCAGGACACAAAAAATCCAACCATCATCCTCCAATATATGTTAAACCTGAGTAATAAGAAGGTTTTCTGAGAGTCTCAAATCACAGTTACATTTCAGTGCTTTTGTTCTTATTTTTCCACAGTTCTAGGTATGTAAGCTCTTACAATGCTGCCAGAATAGACCTATGGCTTAACATACTGAAAAGTTATGATTTGAATATATTTTTGGCACACTTCCATGTACTTCTTGCTCTGTTTCTTTAAATAAGAAGCACATTAATTACTAGGATACATTGCAAGCAAACACACTATTTTGAGTATTGCTGCCTTCTTGATAGAAGACTTCAGTCTACATTTCAGTTCCAATCCACAGAAATACACCATAAATCTGGAATTTCAAAAAATCCAAAATCTACCAAATCCAATTTCAGGTACATGGGATATGAAAACAAAGTATTTCTACTGTGAGAGCTATTATAAATTTCTGTCCTTTGTAGGTGAAATCAGGATCTGGACCACTGAATTTATTTTCCCCATTTGTCTCTCATGAAAACCAGTTCTGTGTAGGTGTCCATAGCAGAGACTAATCTGTTCAGATTCAGTTGTTTGAGCTACTTTGCATTAGTTTAGGTAAATAGCAATGTGTCCTCCATTTTTATTTTCTCAGACATTTTCTTTCTTCCTAGAGAAAGCTAAAAAAAAAAAAAAAAAGTGCTTTCTTCGTGAATCTTCGGCCTTACGTAGTGGCCTGTCCTCCCAGTGTCCTTCCCCAGGCCCCAAGTCATGCATCACTCATCTTGTCACATTGAACTCCAGATGCTCCTACCCTAGAGAATGCTCTGACTCTGGCAATTTTTCTTCATTCTCACTAACAATTTGGTAATGAAATATTGATTTTTAGTTAGATTCATATTGATGCTATTAGGTTTGCATTGATAAATCATGCTGGCCTCCTGTCTGAGAGGCTAGAAAGTGCTACACTGAACCCTGGAGATTACAATCAACTCATTGATGTGTTAATTTGATGGATTTTTTCGTTCTCTTAGAAGAAGTAGGAGGGGTAGGGGAAGATTTTTCAGTACTGCTGTTGTAAAGTTTTCACAGTGAAATCAGGGACAGTAATTGTGGGTTTTTTCTATGTGCATTTGCTTTAAAAGTATCTCTCCCCCTGTTTGTCCAGAACATAAAAAGAAAGGAGGGGGAGAAGGACTCTGGGGTTGAGAGGATATGACACACCTTGTAAACAGAGCTCCAGACTCCCACATGGGGTGGAAAAAATAGGAACAGTTAAATCCCTATTAAACCCTTCAGAGGTCGTAGTCAAAAAACATTTCCTTCTGCTAAACAGGTCTTCATGTAGAGCTAAATCCCAGGTAAAGTGGAAAATATTGTGGACATGTGAACCCCCTCTGCTGGCCCCGTTCTACCATGAGCTGCAGTGCTGAGATAGTTCCCCCTCCCCTCTGCAGTGAAGTGCCACTTAGCAAACGTCCACATGCATCTGCAGCCTATTTAAAACAGCCCCTAGCTTTGATTTATGGTACTGTGCAAATGTAATGCCTGTCATTAAGGGACAATACGTGCCAAACCAAAGGATTACATTGTGATTTCCTTCAAAGACACTGGGTTTCAAGGGGGTGCAGCAGCCACTACAGCGCAGAAGGAAAGGCTTTTAGAGAACATTTAAGTCAAATTTAGCTGTATCATTATTTTGCAAAACAAAACAATTTCACATTTCATGATTCTTTAGTTATTTTCCCCAAAATGTTATCATCCCCTCTTCCTCTGTGTCTCCCACCACGACTTCTACAGTACCAAGGGACAGTAGAAAAACCTGTTCAACAAGGGACCAGTCCTGTAAGCTTCACTTACAAAACTATCTCCCCCAAAGAAATAACTTCTCAAGTCCTTAAGACAGATGTAATTTACTTTTTTTTTTTTTTTTTTAGCATTTCTGCCCTGTCTTTTCCTGTCTTTTTAAGAACACCAGTGATCAGCATGCCAGGTCAATGACATATTAACCAAGTTTGAACCTTGTTCAACAGCCTAGGGTTGACCAAGAGAGTTACCAAAAGAGCCTCAGTGAAAGATATCGCAGCAACCTTTGATTAATAATTATTGTATGGGGCTGGGGAGAACAGAGGGTGTGTGAAAGAAACTCCATTATCAACTCTTCCTGCCCTTCCAAGAGGCTTCTCTTCTCCATTCAAGGTTGAACTACTAAAAATAATAATGCCACTTCACATAGGACAGTTTATAATTACCTTAGCGGCTCTGTTTTGGTGCCAGTTGGACTAAAAGAAAAAATAAAGCTTTTTAAGCCATATGGAAATGGGAACCTTTTTGCTGGAACTTGCTTAAATAAACCACTTATGTACTAGGATATTTTCTAATTAGCTTCATTTCAAGGCTCTCTCCACACCTCCCTCTCCTTGTTCGCCCTCCCAGATGAAAGCATACAAAGAGTCCTGTCCTAAAGAAATATGTCCTAGTACATAAGGAGGCAATCATCTGTACCTTCAAAAGATGATGTCAATGATGAAACTGTTAGTTAAATTCTGTTGTACTATTGACATCTTAATGCCACAAACCCAGCTGGTACGAGATCAGTAACGTAAACAGTCGAGTTCAAATTAATCTCTTTGAACCTCACTGCTGAGCTGAAACCTCTGTTTGACAGTCTAAACTGCCAACTTCATCTTCTTCTCCCAGTTATACAGTAGGCTAAACATGAAAAAAAGAGCCCTGTTAATGCAAAAAGGTTTTGCGTGTAGCAAGGAATTTTAAGCTCTGGCAACCATTTCGAGCACAGCTCTTACTCTTCGCACACATGTAGTATTTTGCATTACCACATATGCTGTTAAACAATTTACTCATTTATTTAGATTTTTACAGCACTTATCCCATGCTCCAAGTGCTTTTAGAACTATTTAAACATTCAGAGCAACACTTAACATTTAAATTTACAATTCAGTTAAGAATACTTAGGTTATGGTAGAACAACCAAATTTAAAACTAATTTACTCTACCGAAGCACCCTCACAGAAAACCCACAGGGAGTTAAAGCTATCGTCCCAGCTCCATCCCTGAGCTTTTTTATTTGCCTGAAAAAAAACTGAGGAGGAAAAGAAAGGCAAGCAAGGCTCTGTGTTGCTGTAGCTCAAACCAATACAGACTGTGAAAGGGGAAAGGAGCCATATTCCAGAATCAGAAACCCATTAAGAAAGTGCCCTACCAGCTACTCTATTCCTTTAAAAGCCAATTCCAGCCATTCCATCAATGGCTTACCACATCCCAAACTACTTCACCGTGAGTTATAAATCTGTGTCTGCTGAAGTTCATGTCAGCTCTTTCCTACAAGCACAAGGCCGTTTAGGGTTTGTACCCACAGTCCAGCTACCAAAGCTAAGCGAGTTACCAGAGATCAGTTGAACCCAGGTAACTCTCTCTGAGTGCCCTTATAGCCCATCATAAATATGAGGTGATTCAATTTAGCCTGCAATGAAAATAGATTAAGCCAAGTCAAATCACCTTACGTTTGTCAAAGGCAAGGAGGACACACACGACTGTTTCTGCAGCTTGGCTGATGCATAGTAACCGGTTAAACTGCAGTAACTCAATTGCAGGCCTGAGCCCTCACCTGCAGTCATCAAGAGGGGCTGAACCGCTTGATGTGAAGCATGCCACTTCTCAGCAGGTTTTTTTCACCAACCCTAACAATTCCAAGTGCCACAGCATGAGCACAAGTCCTGCCCCATGGTTTCAGTGAAGTCTGACTTAACCAGGTATGGAAATGCCTGCACCAGATTGCACATTAGAATTAAACTTGAAATTTTCAGTTGTCTCCCCTGATGACTGAAATGCTCCCACTGCCAATTGTCCTAGGTTACAGTGTAAGATGTGCCAAAGTACGTATTCTATCACCATCAGCTGTTGAAACCAGGTGGGGCAGTGCTTCCCTTGCCCCCTCCCTCTGGACTATCTTCTGTTAATGGGCCATCAAGGCCTTGCCCATGACTCACAGGTAACTCCCTCCGGGAGCCATCTCTGTTTAACTGGCAATCATGACTCATAGAATGATACCATTCCATTGTGAGATGCTCCGCCCAGGGGGAGGAGCCAAGCATTCCCACCTGGATATAATCTGGATTTGGGATAGCATAGGAGGCCTTACCCACTGGATTCCCAGAGGACAAGAGCTACCAGACCTTTCTACAGGATCACTGCTTCAACAAGACCACTTATCTGGACTGCTACCACCATCCTAACTTAACTAACAGGGTGTCAGGTTTTATGCTGACTCTGTCAGTGGTCTTTTGTGCTATTGCTTTTGTTTTATTTTATTTTCTTTTACTCCCTCTTCTATTAAATTGTACTTCTGACTTGGAGTCTCCCACTGGTTTTGCTTTCAAACCAGTACACCAATTTAAGAAACTTTCATCGTCTGCAGGATTTCAAGAAATAAATGCAAAGCTTCTGAAACAGTGCGGAATGTATTTAAAGTTGAACTACAAGTGCCGTTTTACAAGAATTACAGGAATGGTGGGAAGAAAGGGGAAAATAAAATTAAGAGCTAAGATCTAGAAATTGAATCTTTTCTGACTGCTTATGCAGTATTTGTTGATATTTTCATGAACTGGATGACTAGGAAGAGCATAGGTGTCTTGAGATCTGTGTGTTCTACATGATAAAGACCACCAGGTATATATACACACACACAGATATATATATATACCTACATCCTCATAAGCATTAAATTATTTTCTGATTATTATTTCTTTTTCCTAATTACTTCCATATCAGATTTCCTCAAAATTTCTTAAATAATCTTGATCGAATTTACAGAGGTTTTTTTATGTCAGCCCTAATGCTCTAATATGGGATTTCTTCCATAGTTTGGAGATAAAATCCATCATTAAACAGCCCCTGGAAATCCTGGGACACTTTATACTTGATCTTCACAATTTCCACACTTTAGACCTTCAGCACACGTCTCTTCCTTGATCATCTGCTATTTTTACCTTGCAAACCTTGCTTTCCATCTTGCTTTTAAGTTATTACATCCCATACATCTGGCTGGCCACCAGAAGGGCTCCAGGCTTCTTGTACAGATGTCAGCCATGTCCATGGTGGCTTCCCAGTGCATGCAGAAGTTCACTTTGCTCAGGAATGGAAATCTCACAAACTCTGGCAAATCTTAGCAGTACAGTAGGACACAATGATAGGACAAGCAGGAAGGGCTTTAAACTGAAAAATCTTAGATTAGATTAGATAATCTAATACTTTACTGTGAGGCACTGGAACAGGGTGCCCAGAGAAGTTGTGGATGCCCCTTCCCTGCCAGTGTTCCAGGCTAAGTTGGATGGGGCTCTGGGGAACCTGAGGTCCAGTGGCAGGTATCCCTGTCTGTGGCAGGGATGTTGGAACAGGATGGTCTGTAAGGTTCTTGCAAGCCAAACCATTCTATTCTTCTATGTATGTTTAGTTAACAAAGCCTGAGGGACCCTTTGGGGAGGTAAAGGAAATGAAACTATCTCTACTAGTAAGCTTTTAGTGAGTTTAGCCTGAACAGAAGATGAGATCCAAGGTCCCTTTCCAGAGACTGCAGCAGGGAGCAATGTTTTTACATGAGCACAACTCCTAACTCCTTTCACAAGGTCATTCTGTCTCCGAGGGGAGGGCAGGGACCAAGGGTGCCCGATGGAGCCACTAGGATCAGCTCTTTACAGGAGATGTCTTGCTGCAGAGGCTCATGTGGCTGGCCTTCCCGTGACCCTTCCCCTCCCCGACCGTGCTCCACAATTAGATTTCATTAAAAAGACAAAACCTCTCTTCCTCCTTCTCACCGTAGGGGTCCTGAGGGGGGGGGAAGGGATAGAAACATCATCTACATGGAAAATAATTTCCTGCTTGCCAGTGTATCTGAAATTGATGCAGCCAACAGCATTCCTTGTGAATGTTAAATTAATTTGGAAAGTCTTCATGTATTGTTCCTTACCATGAAAAGCACTCATCACTTCTCACTGGCTCTCTGCCCTGCCTAGGAACAGGGAGGGAAGTTTAACAGGACGCAGCAAAAAATGTTCATAAGGCTGCAGCATGTGGCTTAGCATGAGAGCTGGGAAATTCCTACCCCCCAAAATATAGGGCAGCAATGACAGCTTGTCTCAAATGCAGAGAATTCAGAACTTATTAATGCTGCTTCACCAACTGTGAAAGGGAGATTGAATTGTCCTTAAAGGAAAATAAAAGTAAATAATTACGTTCTTTTGGCTTCACACTTACTTAAAGCCTGCTTAGAGGTTTGTTACCTAAAAGCCCTCTGGACTAAAAACTGTATAGGTATAGAAAACAATATTACCAAAATGTCGAAATAACACAGAAATATTTTAAATACCTGATAAATCTTCTTCTGATGAGTTTGAACTGTGCATGGGAAATTTTACTGGGTTTGCTTAAATGCTATAAGGAAGCAAGAAGGATTCAAATTAAATTCTGGAGAGCAGGTTTGTTTCTTTGTTCTTTTAAAAACGACTATATTGTCAAAATTTGATTCTATATTATATTTAATTTTCCATTGCTGTTTTACTTCACTCTAGATGCCTCCAAGTGTAGCCAGTTTCTCTTCCAGTGCCTCTCCACTATTAGGTCTATTTATATTTTTTGTTATTGAACTTGCTCACGCTTTCCACCTGCCTTATATTTCAGAGGATGAGGTTACATATTAAACCATTCTGTCTTTTACCTGTCTAGTAATTTTGACTTTTTTTCTTTCCTTCTCAGAATGGATTTTCTTGTTATTAAATCCACGTTCCGCATCAGCCTGCTAAGTTGAAGATTGACCTTTAATTTCATTTTGCTTTTAGGCTTCCATTTCCTTCCCTAAAAACTATTTATGGTATTTCATTTCTAATTAGAAGTAAGTCTGAGTAGCAAAAAACTCTCTAACCTTTCTAACCTCCTGAGCATTTGGATCCAGAGGTTTGGGCAGCCACAGCCAGGCTGACCAGCTGTGGAAGCTGGATCTGGACACAGATTTCTGTTGCCTGAAGGTCACAGCTTTAGGAACCAGCATTTCCATGAAATCCATTATTTAGAGAGGGCTCAGCTATTTTATTTTAAAGAGCTTGCAGTACACTAACAAGAGGAGCACAAGTCTGGTTTTCCCAGCAATTACTCAATTCCCATGCAAGAGAGAAAGGTCTCCTAGTTCACCCACTTAGGAACTAGAGTATTGCCTCATAAAACAGACCAGAACTCCCCTGTTATTGCTCAACTCATTCGCTGGAGTTTAATTGTGAGATATCATGAAAAAAAGCATTCTAAAAGACCATTTTTAAAAACTGCCCTCAATAGCATTCATAAGAGACCAGATTAGAGACAGAACAAAATGGCTGAAACAGCATTTTCTCCTTGTTTCCACAGAATGTGGAAGTCTCCTTGTAGATGAGGGACTGTGTTAGAAAGCCAGAGGACTGGCAGAGCTGCACTATCCTTCACCTTATCCCTCCAGACAATGTGTGCCGCCTAATCAATTCTAAAACTCTAGTTAGAGTAGGAGGTGGCTTCTCTTTCCTGACCTCAAAATTTTCTCTGCATCTGTTGAAATGCTATGGCACATATTAAAAGGTACATGTTTAATACGTTCAACATCTTAAATAACCTTTCTCACTCTTCCCTCCCCCACTTTGTGCCCCCACATGCATAAGCCTGCTCCAGAGGCAATAGTGGACTTGATGACTTCTCCAATCTGTGTTTCAGATCATAATGTGGGCAGTTGTTTTTCCAGGGGTTTTCAATCCCTGCTTTGCAAACAGAGCTTGTGCCCATCTCAGACCAAGGAACAAAGCTGGAATGATTGCTTTTCATTTGTTCCATTTGAGAGTTCTTAAGATTCATTTTCCCTCATGGGTCTACCTGAAAATCAACTCCTCTTTTGCCAGAGACCCTGAAAAGTAAGTCATATTCCAAATGGCTCCTTGGCAGGCAGGGAAGACTAAAGCCAGGAGTAAAGTAGTATCTCCATTTGATAGCGAGAAGAAAGACATAGAACAATTAAATGGCTTGCCTAGGGGACAGCCAAGAAATAAACCACCTCCTCAAAGGTCCAGCCTTTAAGGTGAAGCTTTATTATCCATATTTGCCAACAAAAGCACAACAGAACTGGCATTTAGGTGGGGAGGTAGGAGGAGGGGAAGGCCTAATCTGAATAGTCTAGTCGTAAAGACAAATTAGTAATGGTAGATAAAAAGGAAGCATGCTCCCCTGCTTTCCTTTTCCAGCTCCACAGTAAGGATTTCCAAATTGGCTTTACCCATTCCAGGTGACCAGGGAGGCTGGCAAACATGGATTTTAATAGCACACACTATCAGGTGTATAGATCAATCACAGGGACATAGAGAGACATATTGATGGCTCTGTAGATTAATAAACTGAAGGTTACTTGCCATTAGAGATGAAGGAAAGGCTACTTAGGCAGGCTTCCTAAGCAAAGGCACTTTAGCAGCCATATTGATTTCCTGCAAACACCTCAGCAGCAGCAACAATTTTGCTTCACCAGGGAGGGCCTGACCTTCAGCCCGAGGTTTGCCTTCTCAGAGCATCCTGTATAACCCCAAATGATGATACATGAGAACAGAAAGAAACAAGAAAGATCTTAACAGGCCCCAAGTGCCCAGAGGGTTTCAGAAAAGGGCTTCTCACACGTACGTTGCCAGCCTCTGCTTAAAGCAAACAATTCAATATACTGCACTGGCCTCAGCATGCAAACACCTAAGTAGATCTCAGAGAAGCTAACCATTCTCAGGGCTCTAGAATGTCACTCAAATATCTGGAAAAATTGGTACAGCAAGCAATGAACCTCTCTATCCTTCCTTTCATAGTTAAATTGCAAGAAAAATATGGTAAGGGTCTCTACATAATCATTAGTGAAAAGGGGAAGACATTTTCCATTTTCTATATCAGTAGACAAATAATTCTGGTTGTTGTTATTGTGTTGTTATTACTACTTATGCACCATCTTTTTTCAGTTTGCCCTTTGTAGTTTGGCTATCCCAGAAACTTTATTCCTTACCAGCTTCTGGAATAAACTTTGGTTAATGAGCTTTTTTGGGGTGTATCGTATGTTAGATGAAACACTAAAGAGATGAATGTATCAGGTATGTCTGATCAAGTTAAAGAGTACAGCAAGAGGGTAATGGAAAAGATGCATACCTGTGATTATCACATGCAAAATCCACACCAAATCACTCCTTCCCATTGGTAGCCCTGATCATGGAGAAAACCATGTTCACATATAAAGAGAGGATATTTGACATCACAGCTAACAGCTGAATGAAAATAAAGGCAAACTAACTAGAAGTCCTGATAATTCTTTCTAGTGGGTCTATTCCATGAAGATGAGGTGGATATTTTTTAGAGATTATATTTTACGCATTTTCAAAGGGAAAATTTGACCATTGCCATGTATATTTCACCTCTATATTGGGCTTGTATTGGGTCATCTGTCTTAGGTAGATTTTTTAAGCAGTTTGCTACAGAGGTAAGGTAGAAATTGAGGGAATTCTTTGTACCCAAGTCACAGCCCTTTAAACAAGATTTCGGCATGGACATGTAATACCTGTGTGTTTCCTCTGTATGTGAATCAGGTAGAAGTCCATAAGCCATATCAATTGGATTGCAATTTTCTAGTAATTACCAATAGGCAGCCTGTCCCTTTATGCATACCTGCTGGGAAAAATAGTATTTATCTGTATAACCTCTATCCCACATTTTAAAATCTTGGTACTTATTCAGATTAAATCTTACTGTTGTTGTTTCTAGAAGCTATCAGGTTTTGTTGGGGAAGTACTTATCTTGCTTTTCCAGTCCATTTTCTGTGCAAGATCGGATTTTTTTGGAGTTGCAAATGAGAATTTAAAAAAATAATAAAATTCATCAGTCCATCAGGATATTACGAAAATAGGTGAAACAAATAAGATGCATTGCTTTAACAAATTAATAGAAAACAAACAAAGGAAATGCTTATCTTCCTGTTTTAATACGATAGTTCACTTTTTTCTAATATTTAAAATCTGACCACCTGCAAAAGATTATGAAGAGCCTCTGTGGATTTGCAGGAATGCTTGCAGTACTTAGAACAAATGAGATACTCTCACTAGCACACACTACTCCCTGTCATTCAGCATGCTAACAGCGAGAGACAGGGCCATCAGCAATGCAATTGTTATTATTTGGTAAAAGCTGGTGGTGACTTATGAGTTTCAGAATGCAGCTTCCTCATTTGTTTAATGTTGAGAGATTACAGTCTCCATTTAGTATGGTTTTATAACATGCAGGTGGGAAAAATCTCTTTTCTGAAAGCCTGTCAGTAACTGGTGCCAATACTGAAATATTCCTGCTTGATTCTTGCAAATGAATCTGCTCCGTGTTTGGGTAGAGCACGAGATCCAGATCCCGTGACCAATGGCTGCTGCCAGCTGCTGCCAAGGGCTCAGACACAGTGGCCATGGGCAGGGTGCACTGGCCACACACAGTGGGACAGGAGCCAGGCTGAGATCAGCCTCTGGGAGCTGCTGGGGTGCAGCCGGAGCTGGATGGAGGTGGATGGGTGAGCAGTAGCACTGCTGCACTCCCCCAGTCCTCCAGCGTGACTCCTGGACCTGGTGTCTTCCTGTCTTGGCTTCCCTACCACTGAGAGGGATAAATAGAGTATTTCCTGATATAAGAGGGCTCTTGCACTGAGGAACTCCCATGTTCTGGAGAAGAGATCCATCTGTACACTTCTAAAAGGCTGGGGAGGATTTTATGGACATTGAAAGAGCAGGTCTGAATTGCTAGCTATTTGAGGCGTGGGCCCTTACTGCATCTTTCCCCACATAACCCCAGCCTGATGACAGCATGGCTTCACATGAGTCCCTCTGTTCCAGTCATTCATGTGGTGCCAGCCTCATCCTCCAGGCTGCCAAAACCAAGGCTTTGTTTTGGAGGTTCAGGCTGAGCTGTGTTTTCGTGCTTCAGCTCAAACCCAGTGTGTTCAGCAGGTTGGCAATGCCCAATCATTTTGTCAGAGGGCAAGGGTGGGCAGGCAGAGCTCTGCCACGGAGAATGTCATCTCATGCTCCTTGCCTACCTCCACTCCATTTAGTATCTCAAGAAGAGTTGGCAGCACAGTAGTGTCTGTGCTGCAGCATGGGAGTGGTAAACAGGATGGGGTCCTAACAGGATTCTATTAGTGGACATTAAACAGGGAAAGTTAGTAAGGCAGGACAAATTTCAAGCACAAAAAGCCTGCAGTTCTTCACTAAGGAAGTTTCTGTTCCTTCTCTTTCTCACTTTTTCCTAGTGAGAAACAGGACACTCCCACCAGCAGTAAAAGCTCAGCACGAGCATGGTTCATTCCCATGTTGAATGGGTCCCCACAAACATTTGCTGAGCGTGGGTAGACACAGGTAAAAGTACTTAGCAGAGGTGCTGGGAGGCTGTGTGACAAGGACAACTGGGGGACTTGCAGTCTAACCCTGCCCTGCAGACTGGTGTGTGAAAATGGACTTTGTGCTGAACAGGCCCCATGCAAGGGAGCACTGATTGCATCTGAATTTTTACCCTGAACCAACAATAGGATATAGAAAGGCTGAGTTTGGGGTTGAATTCAAAAGTTTTCAAAATAATGTTTCAAGCTGAATTCAGACTCAAGAAAAGGAAAACTGAGTTGGGTGAGTTGATAGAAGCATTGTATTTTTAGTGCCCCTATACTTTCCCTCATTCGTATTTGCTGTTAATAATAATGGTATCAATGTAAAATATATGCTCTTAGCACTGCTTTGAAATAGTGCCTGCTGTGATTTCCTGATTAACCACGAATGTAAGTATGTAGACATAAGCACATCTTGTTTAGGGGACTTAATTCTTTTGAGATGTGCTTGTGTTGTCCAGCTTTGCATCATCACAACATCTGCCAAAGCATGAAATCAGAGTGACAGAGAATCCAGCCTGAAAGACTCTGGGTCAGCTTAGTGAAAAACCCTCCGTGCTAGAGTAGGGGGCCCAAGCCAAAGCAGTCTGATTGCCTAAGCCCTGAACTCCAGTGAAACTGTGATCCAGGTGTTGCAGCTGTAGCTGATCCCAATTTAAAACCTCAGTCGAGGTTAATCTTAGTCACATTAGCATTAAGATTCTAAATATAGGCTTTCATTTGTCCCTCCTCATCAGACTCTAAAGGTGCAGTGTATTTAGTGTGGTTTTCCTCATCTCTATAGACAAGGGAAATGCTATTTGATTCCTTTTTCCCAAGCAGAAAGTTGGTACTTGCTTCCATAGAGAATTTATCCATTGTAACACAGTTAGTTTGTAATAGGAAAAGGAGCTCTCCTGGGTTTATGTTTATTTACTACACCATTCCTCCCCTGTAGTTATGAGAAAGGTCAAAAACCGTATTCAGATTTCACACCCTTGGTTCAGTTACATACAAGCCTGCAAAGCACGGTGGCTTCACCCAACAAAAACTTCCATTTTTGCCTTTACTTTTACCACTGAATCTTCTTGCCCACTGTTGCTTGTAAAGGCTGCAGTGCTGATCTAACTGCCAGGTAAAAGATGAAAACAAAGTTAAGAGGCTGGTGAGGGATTTAGTGCTCTCCCTCCCTGACATTGTTAGCAGGTGCCAGTCTGGACTCTTGAACACAGGTGATGACCTTCATTTAGTCATGAGTTACATGTCTGGGCAACCTGGAGTCTATCATAGTTGCCCCTGAAAAAGGA
Source organism: Prinia subflava (assembly GCF_021018805.1). NCBI lineage: Eukaryota > Metazoa > Chordata > Aves > Passeriformes > Cisticolidae > Prinia > Prinia subflava. Next base: position 59,497,542 of record NC_086247.1, read on the forward strand.
AGGATAACAAAACAGTTTTGTTTGCATGCCGGATCAGGAGATATCCCTACTAATTTTAAGATCTGCTAAGGCAGGGATAGTTTACTTGTCCCTTAGAAAAGTAATGGAGTTCATTTGAAAAAAAACCACAAAGGAAGGAGGAAAAAAAAACATGGCTTAACATATTTCCTTTATAAGTTAGATTGATACAGACAGGTTGTCTATCCCTTCCCCCATATACAGAATGCTGCACTGTGTGTTTAAATATGTCTCATTTATTTTAGACTTTATGTCCAAAGATATCCTAAGTTAAAGCAGAAAAATTACTTCACCCATCACTGAAATTCAGTCACCTCTGGGATAAAGAATGGCAGTCAAGGGGACAGCTAGTACATAGTGACCTTGGCCAAAAACTCTTTTGCAGAAATCTGCTACCACCGAAAGTGCCATGGGACCTAGCTTTGAAAGATTTTCCCATAGTAAATTAAATGAAAGTATATTTATCTGCTTCAGCAAAATGAAATGTTGAGTTGACTCAGCCAAGCCTCAATCTCTCATTTTAGAAGCTCAGGGCATTTTAAGCATAATGCAGAAAAGACCATGCACTTGCACTTCCAGCTTATAGCAATAATATCAAAAAGTTGTAACAGTACAGTGACCAAGCAGGACTTCGAATTTCTCAAGAACTTGAGTTCTCCAAAACCACAAGGTGATGCCATAATCAGAGCTTAGGTTCCCCCTATTACCTCATCCACATCCTATCAACAGTTTAAAAAACCAAAAAGATCACTTTCATCAGCACTGGGACAGAGACTCATGTTTATCTGGGATGAGATATCCACAGACATAGCAAACATGCTAATTCAATGGCATTACGAATGTAGTGTTATTCTCCACACCAAATGATTCACTTGTGAAGTACTTAAGTACTTATATGCGTATAAGATTCTTCTCAACAAAAGGTTCCCTGGTTTCAATAAGTCCTTGATAAATTAGAAACATGACATTGTTCTTTTGAGCATATTTAGCAGAAGTACAGATAATGGGCACTGTGACATTACTGGGTTTTGTTACAAACACCAGATTTTTTTTCCCTTCCATCATATTTAGGCCATGGAAAGACAAAGCTTCATTGGAGAAGCAGGTTTAATACGTGATTAATAGTGAGGGTAATCACTATTCTCTCATAATATGCAAAGGGCAATTTTGGGTTGTGAGGTAGTCCGTGGGTCATGTGAATTTAATTGTCATATCCAGAGACTTATGTCACATTAAGTGTATCCCTAGTGAAACAGCAGAGTTGTAAATCGGCGAGATAGATATATATATATATATGCACACAATTTTTTAACAGAGCTGTGGGAATAGTCCATTACCTATAAAATAAAAAAACAACGTTAAATATGCCAAATCAATTTCCTCATGAAACCAGCAACAAATACTTAGCTAGTTACTACAAGAGACTCCAGTGTTGAGGTCAGGTTCCACACACTATTCCCCTTTACTCCATTTTAGCTTGTGCTTGCAATGCCCATATAGAAAGGTTAAACAAACCATCTTGGAAGATGTGAGAATAAAAGCATCTGATTTTTCTCCATATTTCTTTGAATAAAAACCTTTTCAGTAAGAGAAGCTGAAACAAGCTGAGAGGGACCACAAGACTTCCTGTACATAAAATCCACAATAACCATGTTTTTTGGGAACCTCTTAATCTGAAGCTGAAATTTTACCCACATGAAGTCAATAGGGATTCTCCCCTAAGTGTAAACAGGACCCAAGATAATTCTGAATCATCCACAGACTGCATCTTGACACTTCTGCTCTTCACCCAGTGTTGACTTTCCAGTCCCACTACTGAAACCAAATGAGCCTCCTATTTACCAGCAACCCACAACTCAGCTATCTCCCTGAAAACTTGTTTTTTCTCTCTGCTGCCTTCTGGAAACCTTAAATGATCTTTCCTTCTGAATTATGGTTTAAGTAGAAGGAGCAAAACTAGATACCATAAAAAAGATTTTACAGATACAATGGCACACCAGTTTGTCACTTCAGATAGAATGGCACACTGGTTTGTCAATACACATCCCCAGATAGGAATCTTAAAGGTCTTATAGTGGGCATTGCTGAAAAGATATTTGCCATTTCACAGTGATTACATTACTTTGATATCACTACTTCCACCTACAGAAAGGTATTGGTTACCAGAAGTACCTGAAGCAGTGTTTGAGAAATATTTGCTGAAACAAAAAAGAGTAACAAAAGTGACTGAAGAGAAGGGTGCAGTAAAGATAAAAGGCCAGCCATAGTGGAATCTGAAATCTAGTGTCCCAGTGCAGTCTTAAAGCAAATTTTTTTGCATTATTGTTATTATTTTGGTATAAGGCCTTGTGCCAAAACCAGAGCTGCAGCCAGGATTTTCAGCCTTTACACTGAGTTTCCTGGCTTTTATAGGTCTAAAGACAACTTTTAATGTTTCTTAAACAGAGCCCTAATGTAGCTGAATAAGTTTAACAGTGTGCTAAAGTGAAATGGAGAATCTCCATAGCAGTTACTTCAAGAGGCTCAGAAGCTCCCCTCACAGAACTCCAAGGCACCCATTCAAATGTGACTCCTAATAATGTGCTTATTCCTGGACTCCAGGGGCAGCCGCTTTCTTAGAAGGCCTATGCTAATCATTATTCTTATAATAACAAATGCCCTGGTTGTTGTTTCACACAAACCAAAAGTTATTTGGGACCCACTGTTTTGCACAAGAGGACAGCAATACCTGCCTCAAATTTTGCATCCATTTGGTTGTTAATTAGAAGATCCAATGTTTCCAAGTGGAAGCTACTTCAAAAGTAACCAGATTACAAAAGCTGCCTGTCGGGACCTGGGGTGGTCTCACAGCATTGAATGAAGAACCAGGTTATACCCATTGCACAGGATGTGGTGAATACACACATGCAGCTTCAGGTAAAGGGGAACTGATTTAATATTTCTATTTGGAACTTCCATGCTCAAAACCCCTTAATTATTGTAGAGGTATGACCTACACTAAGGTTTTCTTTCTCATTTTAAGGGAGATTCTGCAGGCAGAGATAACTGTTCAAAAATGGCTCCACACTACACAAGTGGCTTGAACTGTGGTGCTACATACATTAAGTACTAAAAATGAACAGCTGGCTACATTTTGCTTTTGATGAACCTCTTGTTTCTTTTTCTACTGGGTTTTGTTTTGTTCTAGCCTCTAGTTATGTATTTTGTGAGCATAAAGCAATCTTGCATGCTGTAAGGCCAAATGTATTTAAAACACAAGTCATGATTCAGTCTGGAGATTTGAAGTTGTTTTTGAAGCTGATAATTATTGGCTTTGGCTCCTCACCGCTTATATCTGAAAACATAAGCCTCACTTAAAAAGGGAAGGTTGTCCTCTGTAGAAAGAAAACAAGAACTGATTCAGAGGTGGCCCAGAGCTTTAACTGAGCTCTGCAGGTACTCTTCATGGCACGTGCACAAGAACAGAGCACACGTGATCAAACAGGAGCGCTCACAGGTCTGTTCACCTGGCTACCTGCATTCCACAGGAGCCTTCTGCTCTGCTTGGAATCCCAGGATAGAAAGGCTTGGTTGATTTCGTTAGTAACGAGAAAGGAGGAGGGAGAGGACTCTCCGGGAAGATGCAAGGAATAGCAGGTATTCTTGCAAAATGTTACAAATGTTGCATTTAAATAGAAAAGTCTCAAATTGCCGAGCTGGTCCATGTAATAGAAGGATCAGTAATTTTAAAAGAGTGTCAGAAATGAGCCAATTTCACAAGCTATTTGAAGGATATTTTCATGTAACTTTTAGCCAAAGCAATGTTCCAAAAAGTCTGAAAATTGAATCCTAATTAGTTGCAAGTATCTCTCTGGCTCAAGTTGACTATTATGTTGTGCTCCATGCTCCCAAAGCAGATGAGAGCCATCACACCTTGCCAACATATGACAAGGAGAAAGGTAAACTCACCATGCCATTGCTTTCAGAAGAGTTTAAATCAAGAAAAGAGAGAAAATTACACAAATCTTGAAGGAGAATTGCCATTCTTTCCACATAATAACAGTCATCTGGAATAATACGCCTGTATTTCACTTGTCAAAGCATGCTGTTTACTATTTGGTCTTTTAATAGTGGATTTGGTGAACATTAAGAGACATTAAGGCAAAGCAGGAATTCTGATGTTATATCAGCTCACTCCCATGCCCCTCAGTACACAGGTCTTTACATTTCTTTGCGTGTTCTGGAGAGATCTTATACATCTTTTCATTTGGATTTAGCTGACACTGCAGAGAAGAACCTGACTAATTTAAATCTTTATTAAAAATATAAATGTATCAAATACTAAACTGCCTATTCATAAATGATGAATAAGTTTTGGGGTTGTTCTGGGGATAAGAACATTCCTTGAGTTTTTGGTTAATATTCCCCCTGCACCCACCGCTTCCTTGTGAATTTTTTCTTGTTGTTCTACAAAAAATGAAATGCTAATCTCAGCTCCACCTCTGTTGGGTCACCTCCAGGTCAGCATATTAGAGAAATCAGCAAAAGAATGAAGACAGTCTACTCCAACTGCAGGGCAGGATGACCCAGTTATTAATCAATCTGATGGCAGCATTTGAACAATGACAGTCATCTGTCAGAAAGCAGGAGGTGGCTCCTCATTAACACACTGCTCACCTGCCCTGAGCTACAACTCTTTTATAATAATATCTATCATTCACCTCCAAGGTGTTGCTTCTTTCTCTGGCTACATGAAATAACAGGCACGATTTTCTGCCCCCTTGCCGGTACTTCATTTTCTTGGAGATACTCAACCACCATTGCCTCACAAAAAAAAAAAAAAAAAAAAAAAAAAAAAAAAAAAAAAAAAAAAAAAAAAAAAAAAAAGAGAGAGAGAGAGAGAGAAAAGGAACAAAAAAAATTCCTAAACTAGAGCAAACCACAGAGACCAAATGACTTCTATTTTTTAAGACCTTCAAGTGTTCAGATTAAAATAAAAGTAAATTGAGTTATTTAACACAGTAACACACCACAGTGATAAATTGGCCTCTTTCTTCCAAGTAACAGGTCAACCCTTATTTTTGCCAATCTGATTTCACCACGACTGTCCCAGCAGGTTACCTCACACCATCTTTATATTGTCATATACCTTGGAAAATTACTCTGTTTCGCTCTGACAGTTTCCAATCCACATGCAGATGTTAAGCCAGAATAATATATTAAACGAATAACTCTTTCATAAAATGCTGCTTTTCAACACACATCTTTGTTATTAGATGCACAGAGGTCAGATACAGGGCTGATAACATTCAACAGGCAGACCTGGTTATGCCATTATCTATGCCTAGGAAGGGGCTCACACCAATTTCCATCATGCTGCCCAAAAATCTGACCACAAGACATATCATTAAAGGGAAGGTTGCACAGTTGCATTCAATATAATACACTGGACCAAAAAGCTGCAAGGCACCTACAGATGTTTTTCTTGCTCCCCTGCTATTGATTCCAGTGCTTCAGTTACTGCACACTCTTTAAAATCTCCTCAAATAAAAAAAAATGAGGACCTATGTGGCCTTTCATTAAAGAAAATCCCATGGCATTTGATATAAACACGGTGGGTACTAATTTTTTACCCAAAGTCCTACCCAGCTTTCAGCTCCACATAATCTGCTGCAGCTTTTCAGCAGCTCCCCCTGGCCCCTCAGCCCTTGATCTTCTCCCTTTCATTCCCGTACCTTCCCTGCTGTTGATTTTGTGCAGTTTGTATGAGGAGAAGTTTACACATGGCAGTAGTCCTAAGGGGCATCGTATTATCTGCGGTGGATGCTGTAGCACCTCTTTCAAGCCTAGAACTTGTGTGATGCAGTTCCTGAAATGACACCAAACACCACAGTGGTCAAGGGGAGGTTCAAGATTCTCGGGCTTATTTAACTATTGCTAATTATATAAAGTACAGCAACGCCTGAGCGCCAGTCAAAATGAGAAGCCTTGATGTTGGGAATAAGCTGGCTGGGGTTGACTCTGTATCCTGAAAATCTTGCAATGAAAACAGACACCAGAAACAAAATTATGGAGGAAACTTCCAAGCACAGCAAGCAATGCATTTGTTGCCAACATTACATGAGAGCCGCAACGTCCTTTTGCAGGATGTGCTTATAAAAAGGAGATCTATCCCCAGCTACGTGGGGTCTCCTGCACCAAAACCAGGTGTGGACAAGCTACCTTCCTCACACAAGCCAGCCCTCGGTGAACAGACCAAGAAGGAAAAGGCAGCAGCTGCTTGGCAGACATTAGTAACAGGTAGTGCTTCCTCCACGTGTTTCTGGAGGAGATCTGCAATAGGGCAGCTGGAGAGGAGGGGTAATCACTGACTTCGAGTGCCCCAAAAACACTGAGCCAAACCCCATCACAGCTATGTCTGTCTGCTCAAATGGACCGGAAATGTAGCAGAGATATAGAAGCACTGGTATTTCTGGCCCCCTTTCCACTCCTGCAGGAAGGTCAACATCTTGCAGGCTGTCTGAGCCACTTCCAGTTCCAGCTAGGCATTACTAGCACACGCTAAAATGGGGGAAAAGATAGCACTATAAATGCTTTCAGTATTCAAAATAAGAGATTCATTTCAAATTTGGGATTCCAGATTGTTTTTATTTCTCACTTTTGTGTTAGCAAGCATGAATTGTAATTTCACTAAAAGGTGCAGTTTCATATTTTAATTTTGTCAGTAAATCAAGGCAGCGTTTTCTGCTGTATCCTATTTATTAGCATTAGATACAGAAAAAGAAACAATACAAAAACCCAACCCAAAACCTACAAAAAAGAAATGGAACAAAAAGGACAAAAAAAACACAGCCAACGAACCAACTGAAAAAAAACCCCAAACACAACCACACGTTAGAAACACTAGGATTACAGTTTTTCTGTCCAAACTCTGTTTGTTTAGGCAATTACAGTGCCTGCTACTTACCCATAATGTTCTCCTTTTAGTTAGAGTGCTCTGTGGATGATTTGATGCTGGTAATGTCTAGTTTTCTGGGGGGAGAGATGAGAAAGGAAACGTTACTCCCGAACTCTGACCCCCGTGGATGGCTTTCTGGGGAATGCACTCCACTAATTGTCTTCTTTTTGAGCTGCAGTGGATGTAATTGCATATATAAGGCCTGTGTTTTGCTTGCGTTACTCTTTTATGGTACAGGACCGTGTCCACAATGGTGCATTAAAGTAATAATAATGAAAATAGTATCCATCAAGTCATTTCAATGCTGTTACCACCCTGGGATGGAACTGTCCTGCAAATTCTGTGTGGTTACACCCGGGCTCCATCTGCCCCCATGCCATTAGCCCTCTGCTCTGGATGGCAGAGCAAGCAGCATCCACCTTGTAATTCCCAGGCTTGCAGCTTTCTTTCCATCTAAAGGAGTATTTGGCAGCATAGTTAGTCCTCCCTCCTCAGCTATAAGCACACGTGCATTGTGATGTGTGCACATCTTCAGCACAGCTGGAGCAGGAGCTGTCAGGGAGAAGCTCATGAGCCCTCAGCTTCACCCTCCTATGAGGGAGAAAATATTATCATGTTACAGGTGAGCAATCAGACACAATTAAGCAATACACCAAGCACTAGCATGTGAATTAGTTTAAAACTAATGAAGGTAGCCACGCTGTTATTGAATCTTTCTCTCACTCTGCAGATGTGCCTGCAAACCCTCCGTGGCTGGCTGTTTGTGCAGCAGGGCCCCGAGGCGCATACTGGGGCTGACTTCTCTCCTCAGAGCTTTTTCCTCCAAATAATGCATTTTCTCCAGGGGAAAAAAACAAAACCAAAAACAAAGAAACAAAAAAATCCCCACCAAATATACCTTCAATAACAACAAAAAACCCAGGTTTGTTCTATTCTTCCTTTTATTCTCACTCCTTCCTTCTCTTGAACAGAGTTACCCTTAACACTAGTTCCAGGCTAAAGTGATGTGTCTCATATTTCATTGTGGTTTTTTTCCCTCAGTGGAAAATCTTAGAAATAAAATATTCCTAAGAGACCATCCACCTATTTTTCCAGTATTGTATTCTTCACTGAAGTTTTGTCTGTATTTGAACAAGAAATTTGTATTAAAACTCCTGTTTTCTCTTCTTAATTTTGTCCAAGTGGATATGTTAATTTCAATACAAACATGCACGTATTTTTGTGCTGAGCATCCCTTTTATACTGCATATATAGATGTCTAATCTCCCTCTACATACAAATAATATAACAGCACATCTCCCTCTCATGTTCTTTGTGCTTATAGACATATATATACATATATATACATATGTATCTTTAAGTGTGTGTGTGTTCCCCTGTGTGTGTGTATGTATATATATACATATATATATATATATATATGGATAATACATACATAATTGCCCGGGCTTTACAAACGGATGCCAGCAAGCGAATACCTGTCTATTGCTCTGTCAAATGTGACTCGCTGGGAAAGCTATTGGGTTTATAGAAGAGACAAACATTTCAGGCACGCCATTCTGGGGTAATGAAGCATGGCAACAAAATATACCTGTGCAACATTTGATAAAGATGAGCTGACACACCAGTCCAAATAGGTTCTTTTGTGTGTCTGCACGTGTCTACCATCATTGCTTTCATCTTAAAACAGGAAGGTAGCAATAGCAGCAGCAGCTGGCAGGAACCACAAGAGGAAGAGCAGCTCACACAATTAAACCTCGTTTACCTCTGGCCTTTATTTCACTCCTCTCTCCCCCTAATTTATTATGTGTTTTCTCCATCTCTATGCAAAAAACATGGGCTCAATTTTTCTTTCTTTCTCCTGCTATCTAGCTCTTTTTACAGAGGGACTAAACAAGACAATAGGCAAAATCCCATGGCATTTAGCTTTGGATCTTAACTTGAAATGCTTCTTAGTGGGGTTTTTATGGCCTTTATTGTTCTTTGATTAATGTAAAGTAAAATTAAACCCTACAGTTACACATTAGAACATCAACTAGAGAGAAGGCAAAACCGCACTGTGTACCTCGCTTTACAGAAAACATCCTTTGTTGTGTTTAATCTTCAAAGCAAAGGAAGGGAAAAGCCTCATCTGCTGTGGGGACTTTTTGAGGGGTAGGCAAAGGAAAGGAGTCACAAACTTCAGCTGTTGTGCCAAGCACTGCAAGTGACCCAAGTCGCAGCACTCTCCTCATTAGGGGCTGCGCAATCACCCTAATTTAGGCACAGCTCCCATTAAAGTCAACAGGAATTCTCCTGGCATATGGAGCCAAACAGAGAGATGTCTCACGCTCTGCCTGACTGCCAAAGATCATGTTTTCAAGAAGGTTGATATCTACACATAACCAAACTTTATGGTGGTTTTTACGTGGTTCCACACCAGTTTTTGCCAATGAGAAATGGCTGCATAAATCTTTCTTCCAGGGTAAATTTAAAACTAGATTTCCATTGCCTAGAGATATTATATACATGTGTATGTTTGCAAATATTTGTATTCAACTCAAATGTAAACTTAATTATTTCTAGTATTCTGGTTAGCATCTACTGAATAGGCTGAGGTCTTTCTTCTATATATATTGTATATGGCACATATGTGGTTTCTTTTCTTTTCTTTTCTTTTCTTTTCTTTTCTTTTCTTTTCTTTTCTTTTCTTTTCTTTTCTTTTCTTTTCTTTTCTTTTCTTTTCTTTTCTTTTCTTTTCTTTTCTTTTCTTTTCTTTTCTTTTCTTTTCTTTTCTTTTCTTTTCTTTTCTTTTCTTTTCTTTTCTTTTCTTTTCTTTTCTTTTTTGTTTAAATAAATATGCCCTGCTCTCATCTCTTTTCATTGCACAAAATCTCCTTGGTATGTGTGATTTTTCACTTTGCCAGCTGTTAAATTCATTTCTACTCCATGTTTCCAGTGGTTCTTTTTCTTTTTCCACAGATGTTTCTAGGCAGAATGCATAACAATCCAGCTGAAGTAAAACGTTCAGCATTATGGGTTTTGAATGGGGTTGGAATAGGGGAGTGAGAGAGAACGAGTTTGGCCCCTCACAATATCTATAGTGAAGCAACACAGAACTGAAACAGATTTTTTTTTTCCCCTGCTAGTAAAACTCCTGCTAAATCTTAAAGAGGGCTCACAGGTTTGGCATTGCATATTCCTCAGAGCAGCAGTATTTTCATTATTTACTACTAGTCACTGTGGCTGATTATAAATGCCTCTTAACATGCTTATTCTTTTCAATTTTCATCGGTAGTCAGAGCATGGGAACTTCAATTTCAACCTCTGGTTGTCCCCCACCTTGCACCCATTTCATGAAATCTATTGTATCTGTAGCCAAGTTCAAAAGTTAAATGACACATATGTGGCCTTTCTGTTCGTTTTATCTGACACTAAGACAATTCAATTGATGCTCTACATAAAAAAAATCCCCAAAATTACAGAGCATCTCTGCCAAGGGTAAGAATAGGTCAAGAGCCAAAGGAATTTAAGCAAACTGTCTTTTATACACAGGAAGCAGTTAACATATGGAATAAAAGAACAGGGATAGCAATTGATGAAACATTTGGGAGAAACTTAGATAAACAATCATAAAAAAGATTTAGACAAGTGCTTGGAGTAGCCAAAAAAATAAATAAAACTGGTATAGAGTGTGCAAGTCTCTTCATCGTCCTTCCATTCCGAAATAGCTGAAATAAAATAGCAATGAACAGATAAACTGCAAAATATCATTATGATTTAGTAGCCATTTCTTTCCATCAGAGCTACTGTTTTAATTTTCATTCTTCCAAATTACAAAGTAACAATAAAATATCCTTTTAGATTTATGGCAATGAGACCTTTTTAATTGAATTTCAGAAATGAGTTGATTTGACTGATGGGTAGGTAATGGAAATATACTATTTACAGTTGGAAATGCATTTCCAGTGGAAGGATATGAAAAAGCACAACAAAATAGATATTTATAAGCAGAGGTTTGGATGGCTTACATACATACACACAAAAATATATATCTTGACCTTGAGGCACAACAAACAATATTTCTGTTTAATCCTAAAAGCCTCTACCTATGAAAAAAAATTCATGAACACTTAGACTATTTATTTTAGTAACAGCCAAATGTACAAGCACTATGACCTCATTATAACTCTTACTTTTTCTCTCTCTACAGAGACGTGGGATTGACGGTGGTTTTTCCCTGAATGCTATGCCAAATCTGGAAATACTGGCGACTTATGGGCCATCTCACTCTGCCCAAGAGTTAATGTGGAGTAGCCTGCATCAGCCATCACTTTTTGCATTGCAATGGCAAAGTTCCAGCTGACTTTAATGGAGCCAGAATTTCACCCCAGGTGCATTATTACAATTGACTAGGGTCTGATAGATTGATTCCTGAGATGCTCTGGATTCCAGATGTGGATCTCATAAAGTTGTAGACTGTGGTGTATGCAAAGCTTTTTTTTTTTCTTTTTTTTTTTTCTTTTTTTTTTCTTTTTTTTTTTCTTTTTTTTTTCTTTTTTTTTTCCCTATTAAATAAATAATAATAAAGCACAGTCCTTGTAAGCAGTGCAATGGAGAGTATATGCTTTTTTCTCCTCTGTCTTCCAAGAAATACTTCCATCTTCTTTCTCTACTACTTATGATCTCACATTTATATAACAAGGAGAAAAAAACAAAACAACAACCAAAAAAAAAACCTCAGCTAGTGAGCTGCATCTGGTTTAATGTACATGTAGAGCTGAGTCTGTGTGCCTGCTGAAATTTTATCAGCAACACCTACAATAGAAAGTCTGATCAGAAGCCAACTGTGTTAACAGAGACTGAAAAATAGCCTAAAAAGCCAGGCATTTTTTAGAGGAATAGAGCAAAAGAAGCCTTTCTTTGCAAAAGGACTTGGTATGATAAATAAAGGGAGAAGAGAGGAAACGAAGAGAGTTCTCCCACTACAAAAACAAACAAAAAACAAACAAACAAACAAAAACACACCTCAGAGACCTGGAAACCACATGATGCCATCATCAGGCTGGGAGTGTCCTGTTCTTGCTGGGCCTGTTTTGCCTTGACCTTCATCCATATGCATTTCTACCAGGAATCTAGGGATTTCCTGGGAGAGGAAAAAAAATCTGTTACCAAGAGCCAAGGAACAGTTTCCACTCAGTAAGGACATAATTACAAAAATTGAGCCTTTTTCTCCCACTTCACTCAGTAGGAGCAGAGAGAAACAATCCTCATGCATCACAAGACAGAGATGGGGAGATGGGGACCACAGAAAAGCACGGAAGAGGAAGACATGCAGGCAATAGAGTCATCCTTCTGCTGCCTTCAGCTTCCCAGGGGTTGGAAAGCTGAGGCAGAACACAAGTGACAGAGGCCAGGTAGGGAAATGAGATTCAGGGCTGCAGTAAGGTTTTGCTTTTTCTCTCAACTTGGTGGAACACACATGTGCTGCACATAAGTTAAAAAAAAAAAAAAAAAAAAAAAAATAAAGATGGGAGAAACTTGGTCCATGTATGTGAGCAGTGGGAAACATGTTATGTAGAACAACTTTGAAATATTTCCTAGCAAGGATGTGTTGCCAGAAGCAGAGGACTGCTAAGAAGAACAAGCAAGGCCACCAAAAAGATGAAACCTAGAAAAGGGGAGTGCCTGAGCTTGGGTAATGTTATTCTGAGCTGTAGGACCTGCCCCTACTCAAGTCACTGAATGCAAAGCAGCAAAACCAGACTGCACAACACCAGGTGAAATCCCAGAAATTGTTAGATCATGTGTTACGTGTGATTGAAAGACAGAATGACAAAGAAGGAAGAGGTTGCATGAAGTTACATGGAGCAGAGATTCAAATCACTGTACTCTATAAAAAAGTATATATGCTATCCAGGAACACCAGCAATAACCATCCCTGTTTGTGGGCAATACAGTGGTGTTTTAAAACACTCTGTAGCCACTGTATTAAAAGACATGTCTGGTCTTGTATTTCTCAACAAATGTCTCTGTTTACAATTCCTACTGTGGACACAAAAATATTTTGCGTGAATCTGTGTTTGTATGAAATTATCAGATGTACCAGCCCATGGAAGGACAAACATGGACAAGGTCAAAGGAAAATATTCTTTAGAATAGCCTTTAAGCAGGCAGAGGAATTAGGCCTGATTTATGAATGTATTTCCACAATTCACTTGAAAATTTGTAATGTCTGTGCAGCCTGGCAAGAAAAAAAGGTGAGGGTAATGTGAAGGAATGCTTCTATTCCACTTTATTGTAAAATTATCCCATGTTACCTGCTCTAATCCTCTGAAAACAAATTAAATCCTCACTAAGCTGACTTTAAATCAATAGTTTCATTTAAGAATAGTGTGACTTAATAAAAATAAAAAACTAACTGGTCCAGCCAATTTAAGAGGGAAATAAATCATTGCCCAAGGAAAAAAGCAGATTTGACTTGTATATGGGCCACAGTTTTGTTGAGGGGCTAACCTGCTGTCTAAATTAACTTGGGGTATATTACAAACCTCATCAGCCTCATTCAGAAATCTGCTCCACTGTACTCGAGGAGAAGATTGTCAAAAAAACAAAAAAAACAAAACAAAAATCCAACCTCCAAAAAACAATCCAACTGGAAATGTTATGAAATGAAACAATATTTCTGAGAACACTTAGTAAATCATATAAGAAAACATGCCTTTGAATTGCCCTGGAACATCACCTCACACTCCAGCATCTCCCTTGTCTAACTTGTTTGGAGAGGATGTTTGTGAAGTAAAAAGGATCCACATTTGCAGCTAGGGCAAGAGCAAAACATTAGAAATGGGAGAGAAAGGAGCAGAGCAATGAACAGACAGGCAACCTGCCAGCTGTTTAATTCATTCATACAACAAAACTAGTTAAAAGAAAAACTGAATAAATTATTTGTAAATCTATAGATTGAATTATCCCTGCAATCTTTGCAGCTCGGTGAAGATATTACTTCAGTGTTATTAAGTGTGGGCATATTTATCACTAATTTACCTTTTAAATGTTATGAAACTTGCATAATAAAAGTCTTAAAGGTTCAGAAGACCAGAATATAAACAGAGGCCACAACAGAGTGGCTTACTCAAATAAGTGCAAGTTATGCATTGCAAGCCACTGACAGCATGAGAATTTAATAATCCTGACTCCAGTTGACTTATTCTAAGCGTTCCCGGATGAATACCTTTCTCTGTCACCACGTTTCCAGGCAAGCCTTTGAAAAGTATCTTTTAAATAACCTGTGTAAGGGCACCCCACAAGTTGGCAACAAAGGACAGGACTGACTTGTCCAGAAGCTCAGGAAATACTTTAACTATGCACCTGTCTTGTAGCCCACTGTGATAATCTGTAGGAGCTGACAAGGGTTCTGGCTTTGCCTTAAATACTTTGAAGTCGAGGAAGGGATTGTGGTGAGTCTGTGAGCTTACAGACCTGACTTAAAATACAGGACTTCTCATGCAGCATTCCTTTACATTTATCTGATTCCCCCAACACAATCCAAAAAGATGTTAATATCTTCATCTCATTTTTTTTTTACAATATTCCTAGACCAGTAGGAATAAACACTAATGATTCTGGTGATCAGAACACTAAGAAATCATGGTATGAACGGGGAAGAAGAATTAGAAGCATGTGAAGGAACAGTGACAGGGTGTAGACTTTAATTTCTGTATTCTCCATGTCGTGCTAACAGCACAGGCTTGCCAGCATTGGCAGGTCCAACATAAAACTAGCACACAGAAATGTTTCAGTGCAGAAGGAAAATGAATAGTAAGATGCCCAAGTTTATAAAAGTGGGGAAGCTGATCTTCTTTGCTTACTTTTATTCCTAACATAAACATTACCATAAAGAGCAATTATGTTTTTTTAAAAAATACAGGTGCCCAAGAGTGCCTAGGTTTTCAAGGAACTGGAAGAGATGGACTTTAAGAGCTCCAAAGGAAATAGGAGAGTATATTGGAGAGTAGAATGCTCCAAACTGCCCTAACCCTGCCTGACAGAATACTGTATGACTGTGTTTAACAGGTAGTTTGGAGTTGCAGTTATCCATATTTGTATTCCCCAGTAAGTGCTCCTGCTATCCCACTGTGATTTTGAGATATGAGGTCTTAAGGGGAGTTGGATCAAGTAGTGTCTCACAAGATCATCTGCACTGGGCCTTATTTTTCTCTTGGTTATAATTTTTCTTATCCTTTCTCGATTCTGAGCCTTCCTATTTATTTGTTATAGGGATAACCATCTGTGTTAGAGCTAGAATGAAGGATCATTGTACATGTTACATTTGTATTTGATGGACTCGTTCTTGCTAGATAAAAATACTGTATGGGTTGTACACAGTGTCAGACTAAAAATACAGAAAATAGTTTTCTCTCTGGCTTGGAATTATGTAATGAGCTTTAAAATGAGCTTCATATTCCTGAGTATTTATGGCTGCACTCTCCTGAGTGGGAAAGCCTTCACAATCCTCTAAACTTCTAATTTCTTCTATTTCCAAATTCCTTAGAAATTAATGGTTTCCTTCATGCTAGCCAGAATTCTCCAGGAATCTGTGAAGAAAGCAACCAAAGCTGCCCAACTCATTGGGTCATTTAGTTCTCACAAATTAGGATTTACGAACATAGTCTCCTTTTGCACTTCTCAATAATTTTTTTTTTTAAATTCAGCATCTCCCGACCACAACTAAGTGTCTCAAAAACTGAAAATATCAAAAATTAGTGGTATTTTTTTGAAAACTTTTCTCCAAGCCATAGGTTATGACATTTCTGTTTTCAAAGCCTTTCTGTCTTATTGGTCCTCCTCTTGCTTCAAAGCTGAACATTCAGCAAAAGGTGTCTATTTTGCATTTGCAAGGTATCCTCAAATCAACTGTTGCGTGTTGTAACTTGCGACTTAAATGTGCAAACTCCAGCCTGTTAAGGAGAGAAATGTGAAGAATGCAAATCAGGTCAGGATTGTACTGACAAAATGATAACACTCACATAGCACTTGTAAGGTTGTGCAAAAGGTCCACACCTTGAAGCTGAATTTTGAATACTTGCCCTTTAAATTCTATTAGAAGTTTAAGTCAAACCTCCGGGTTTCTTAACATTCAATTTTGACAAGTGAATAAATTACTAAGAGAATATACTTCATTGGTTTAACAGAAGGGGAGAATAAGTTAGCATGCAAAGACTCTAGTAAATGATGCATTACAGACACCATCATTGTGGTGCTCACATGATATTGTCCTGGGGCAGAAGATTATTTATATATATTTTTACCTGGAAAAGAGACAATGACACAACTTCATTGGTTAGAAAGAAATAAATAAGTAATAAAAATCAACTAATATAGTGAATACACCACATGCACATATGGCATATACACTGCATAGGAAAAAGAAGCAAATAATTACATTTTAATACCAAAGCGTTGCTAGAATCCTTACTTTGTTACTTGTGCTTAAAGGTTTTTTGATTCAAAATTCTAGAGTCCCATTATTAGCAAAAAGGATTTGCAACCCAATATAAAATTGTGTGCTTTGCTATTTAACAAAGTTTACGTATCTGGGGTCACTCCATCTTCCTGGATTCACTCTACTGGTCAGACTTTCAGGATACACTCAGGTGTAATAACCAGTACATAACAACCATTTGATAGCATTACCTATTAATTTCAGAGTGCTTCATAAATTAGATTTTGTAATCTGTTTGCTTTTACATTTTAATGTCCTTGGCATCCAATACACCATCATATTAGTTTTTAATCTGGATAACATAAACTACAAATGCTCAGATGTTCCTGATCACCTGGATGATGTGAAAATAGAAATACTCATTCAAACTTCTGGAGATAAAATTGCAAGAGCTGCAAATTTCCGAGAAGCTCTGGCACAATCTGGGGATGTGTTTAGCTAGTGCAGTTCACCGTGCATCCCCACAGAGGGATGTTCCCTCTGCAGGTGGTCAGCTCTGGAAGGGTTGTGTAGTGATTGCAGAAACCCAGACACCCATTCCCATGACAGAGAGTTTCTTGTGTTACTCGTACATGCTTAATGCAATTGGAGCTAAATTTACAGCCTGCAAATAGCTTCCCCTGGGAGAGCCAGATTTGGGGGGCTGTGCAAAGTTTTTCCTTTATAAGGGTATTGGTTGTTAATTGAAATAAACAAATGCTCTAAATCTTTAATTAGTTCCTTCTTTTCATGTTTGTTTGTGGAATCACAGTAAATATTTGGGGTTCTCGATTGCTTTTGCCCACCATTCTACCCATCATATAGCTGACTATACGTGAAAACTTACCAAGAGACCAAACAAAGAACTATAAATCTTTCTAGCTCATGGTAATCTCATGCATTCCTGGCTCCCAGCTGATCTATCAAGAGGTCATTTGGTTGAAAGCCAACTTGCCAGACCTCCTTCTCTTGTCACTGTTTTAATTTCCTCTTTTGCTTGCTTTATTCTCAGTACTGGTACATTTCAAAAGAAATAGCATTTGCATCCTTACAAGGAATGCCATTTTAAATAAGACATTCTTGGGCAATAACAAAAAAGACCCTCTGTCTCTGATGATGTGTCTTGAAAACTTGGTTTTAGTGTTTAGGAACACATACCACTTTGTTCAGTTCTGTACAAGCAGATAGGTTCAGACTACTATTTAATACTACTCCAAGGGAAAAAAAAAAAAAAAGAAAAGAAAAAAAGGAAAAGGGAACACAAATCATTGGCTACTTATCCCAAGCTTGGATACTTACTGTAGACAGCAGTCTTCTCCCTGTCTGATGACAGAAGTATTTTAAACACATAAGCAATATCTTCTCTTGCAGATTTGTGTATAGTCTGACACACAGAGAATCAGACACAGGATGGGGGCAGCAGTCTTCCAATATTGCAAAGGACAAACTTCTTTCCTGGCTGGTTTTCCTTTAGCTTTTATAAGTGAGAAGCACATCTTGGCCATGATTGATCTAACAGTCTGGTTTTGGCTTTCTAGTCCTTGGTCTCTTTCCCAAGCTGGCTGTTGACAGACTATGGAGTATTACACATGGGTTTTAATCTTCAGGAAACATAAAGCATATGTAGCTGGCTCCAAATCACCAGCTCTCCCGTACCACAGAAAAGGAAAGATGGAGTATAGGGGAAGGGCTAGAGTATAGAGGGGTGGAAGTAGTGGAAGCTTACAGAATATTCCCTATAACCCCAGCCACTGCCATGGTCCCACTGAGACTGAGGAATTTTAAATTATTTGACCTATGTTTCAGCTACTTGAAGCTAGGCCAGGAGCTGCTTGGTCTCTGCAAATATCAGAAAGACATCAAAAATGCAGCATAGTGTCGTCTCTTCCTCTCTTCAACTGCTAACATTTCCATTTACGCTCAGCTGGTGCATTCAATCTAATATCATGTTTCATTCTTACCTGAGATGCAGTTGGAAATCAAAGCAGTCCTTGAGGCAGAAAGAAAAAGGAAAACTTTTCCACAGATGATGTCACTTCTTTCTCTCCTCTCCCAGCATTTGTTCCTGTTGTTGTTCTTTGTGGTGAAGGAAAAAAGCCCAAAGAACTCATTTGATTTGCTGCCAGTCAGAGGATGGCAATGCTCTAATTTGATCACATTCAACCCCAAATTCGGGTGATGTGAGTTGAATCCTGTCCCAGATTCTGCAGCTCAGGCCTTTTCCAAACTAAAACTCTCTCCAGCCAACAGCGCCACAGCCCAGGGTCAGTAGCACCACCAGACCAGCAAAGACCACTGTCGCCTCCTTTGACAGGATCACAAAACAGAGACTCTTTAGCAAGTTACTTAGGAATTTCCCTGTATCTAGGCCAGCCTTTGACAGAAGAATTGCCTGTGGATATTTGCATCGGTCACAACACATTCCGCAATATAATCCAGCAACTGGCCCAGACTTTCTGTAATTAGACCAGAGTAATCCTGGCTCCTGCAAAATCCATGTCCCTTCTCCTTCAGCAACTCAACAGGTGAGGAACAACCTCACTGATCGAGTTATGTTTCTGTCCTACTGTTATTTGATATTTAGGGAGGGGGAGAAGGGGAATGTCAATAGTTTATAAGGGCATTCCTGGAAGAAGAAGCCAGGAAAGAAGAGATTTGTGGCAGTGTCAGAGCACTGTCAGATCAACTGCATGAAGGATAGGATTTCGTACCCCCAGCCAGCTAACACATCCTAAGACTTTTTCACCCTCATATCTTTATATATTATAGTATTATTGCTCTTTATAGTTTAATAAGTTTCCCCATTGTTGTGACATATGACAGCAGCACCTGTGTTGGTGGATGAAGCAAAGTGGGAACAATGCTTTGTTTTCTGTAACAAATACCTGTCAATTCCAGATTGACAATTTCTACTTAAGATAATTTACAAAAGGAAAGGTAAAACACCCTCTCCTGGGGTATTATGAAAAGAAATAACGAAACATTTGATATATGCTTTTACAAATGGAACAAAACCTAAAGCTTTGTATTAACAGCATAAAAGAAAACAATAGAATGAAAAAAAGATTTACATGTGACCTGATTGACAGTTGGTACCAAAAAAAATGATATCTATGCATATATTCTTATCTATAAAACAAATGTATTCATCTGGAATCTGAGTGAAAATCTTTCTCTTTCTCTTCTGGACTGACCTAAAGGAGCCACATACCACTCCAAAACGCATGATCTGTAGGTGATGAAAGTGGCCTTGGCCTCCAGGACCAAGCCGTTACTGATTCACTCACTCATTGAACACAAGGCCATACATGTGGTTTCTATCAGTGCAGCCAGCATGTTTAGAGCATTTACCAGAGCAAAGTAAAATCTGTCATACAAAGGGCTGGGTACGCTTTGGAAAGGGACTGCTTTAGCAGTGCCCTCCTTCTTTTTGCTGCTTTTGGGGATTTGGTGATGGAGTTTGGCTTTCTCAGGGCACTGACCACCCTCAACTGAACCCAAACAAGGACAAAACATTACGTGCCTTCCTCCAAACACCGTGTAGTGTCCTGGGCGGCAGCAAGCAGAGGGTGCTCTGAAGGAGAGAACGAGCCCTCTTTGCCAGCTGCCATAGGCAGAGCGCGGCAGCCCCGAGCCCGCAGGAGCGCGCTGTGGCTAATGGACACATTAACGGGAGGCCGTGCCTGCCGGAGTACGGGCAGACAGACGGCGTGCTTCGGGAACGTGTTCTCTTAAACACATCACTTCCCTATTCCCTACCTTCGGCAACTTAGAAAATGGGACTTCATTAATGTTATTCTAGACAAAGAGCGGCGGAGGAATGTAACGGTAAAAAAAAGCCTATATTTTTAAATTGAGAGAGACCAATTACGAAAGCTATAAACACTTTAATCATTTCTCTGAACATGTGGAAATACATACACTGGGAACCTTTTTCATAGGAAATGCTGAAATCCTTTCCTTAATGGCACATTTTCTTAATGGCTTTACAGTTTCTCAGTTCATTTCAAAGGGCTGTTATTTGTTATGTGGACATAAGTTTAGATTATGGTTTAGAATGCTGAGAGATGTTTGAAAGAATTATCTCGTGGATGGTGGCAGCTACTTTTGCGTTGCCTTCTGTTCTTGCTTTGAAATATATGGGGGTGGATATATAAGGGGGTGGAATGTGTGTGTGCTAAATAGTCCTCATAAAAATGTGGGGTGAAATCCTCTCCCAAGTCAAATCAAGAACATATCTGGTATTTCTTCATCTTCCAGATTTTATCCAAGTATTTTACTTTATTAAGTACCAGAAGTACTAAAAGTTTATTTAAAAGCATGTATCTATTATTTTCGAATAGGTTTTTTTACCTTATGCTATGAATCTTTGATCTTTGGGGACATAACAATGATATGTGCAAGACTGAAAGAAAAAATAAAGAACAAAAATGCATTGCATGAAAAGATGTCATGACAGGGGCATTGTAGATGATGAAGTCAGAAAATTAGAAAACATTGATAATTTCTGGAAACAGATTACTCTTTCTAAAAGATTAAATGTGGGCTACATTAATGTCTTAGAATAATGTGGAGGTCTTGGATGAAATCCCAGCCCTGTTGTACACAATGGGAATTTTCCTTTTCACTGTAACAAAATCAAGTCTTCACTTGTCCCTCATTTCAAAAGCACATGGAGGAGCACTGGAATTTCTCCTTTGGATACAAATCTTGTCTGGTTTAGACATTTGCAGTCCTTTCCTGTCCTGCACTCTGCTCCATGTCTTCCAGAGCTCCAAGTCTGCGTTCCTTCACTACTCAAGTATCTTACAGAAGGGAATTCTAGCCCTAAGTCAGAGACTGTACTGATTCCCCAAATGCCTAATTTATACAAATTGCATTGAATAACTATCAACACCCTTCTACCTTTGGTAACAAGCCTATTCTGGTGACTCTGAACACTTACACAGACTTGGGAAATTCTGAAAGAAATTTTTGGAGGTCCAGAAATAAACCTATGTTAAAATCCTCTTGTCCATATTTAAGTCTTGCTGAAAATACTAGAGTATTTAGGGGTCTCTGTGAAAGAAAAAATTAAAAAATAAAATAACAATGGCACATTTGATGGCTAAATCAGCCTCAGTGTTTGGATTTGCCCTCACTTCAAAGCAAGTAGGGATTGCTAACACAATGCCACACCATGCTTGTAAAGTGAGAGCTGCAGCTTCCTCAGAAGCCTCTGAGCTCAAGTGGGTGTCAGCCTTCACCATCCTCTGTTCTGGTTTCCATCTCAGTGAAAGGAGAAGGAATATGATTGCCTGCGAATCCTAAATGTTTGTAGTTCTCAGTACTTTAAACGTAACCTCTAAGACATTACTCCACTGTTACAGATATTTTGCTTCTGTTTGTTGATGTTAAGAAATACTCTGGGTCACTGATCTGATGTCTTCCATCACAAATCCAGATATTGCACTACACCTCTTCCAAATGACAAGGCAGGTTTGATGTGACCAGTGGGATACACCCTGTGAGGCACCACCACTTGGTCCAAGACAGTAGAGTTCAGCTGATGTGGACACAAATCTGTTAAAAGTTTGAGAGTTTTTTCCTCCTTACTACTGTGTCTGATTTCACAAGCAACTAAGAGTTTTATCTGTGAAACACTAAAATCTGTAAGTTTAATCTATTCCCCCATTACCATACACACACACCGGAAATCCATCTGGCATTTGGAAGACAGCTACACACCCTCCATATTACATAGTATTGTGGAAGACTATATCCCATTACTTTTTTTGTTTTGATCAAAGTCTCACATTACCTATTCTACTTGCAGACTACAGTCCTTGCAGGACTTAATTCTAAGCAGAGGTAGATGCAAATTGCCTCCCCATCTACATCATGGATTGTTTCTTGCCACATGCAGGCTTTCCAAATGCCCAGTCATCTCAATTACAGTGTTGACAGGGCAAACATTACCCAAAAATTTTAGGATAATTCATATAATTTGTGCAATTAATCTGTGGTTTACACAGCGCACAGAAGTGTTGCAATGGTCTCACTTGTTGGAGGATAAATTCCCCAGATGTCAACCACTAAAGAACGTATTCAAACAATGACGTTGTTCTTTGTCTCTGAGGGTAAAGACTGAGCCTGGAAACCAGATGTCCACCATGCTCTACACCCAGAGAAAGAGAAGGCGTGTGCTTGTGTGCGTTTGCCCAAGCATGTATGTGTGGTGGGGGAAGAGAGAGGGAGAGAGAAAATCTTGGAAAGGAAGAAATCCTCCTGTCTTTTAATCAAAAAAATAATTTTGAGGGTGTGCCTCACATTGAATAAAGCACACTTAAGATATGGTGAATTTGCCTTCCTCATTTAGCACAAATTATTCCTGTATTTTAATACTAACATGTATAGCAGGATATTCTAATGACTTTTTGTAGCTGGTTGAAACAAGCTGGGAGGTCTGCAATACTTCGTGTTGTAGCTCTTCCCAATAAATTTGAAGTTGGATTGCACATTGCAGCTTTGTGTTGCACATCCTAACAATTATAAGTAGTGCAATATGAGCCTTCAAAACAATGTGTAAATGGTGCCTGAAGAGCCAAAAGCTTCCTCTTAAGCATTCAGATAGCCTGGGAATCTCTGTGAAAAATTGTGACTGGAGCTGCATGCAACCCATGGAGGAGTTACAGGGAGTTCTCAACAGTGATTTGATGGATGGACTTGGAGAGAGAAGGGGGTCCAATGGATGTGGGATGGTGGAATATTCTCATGCCATCCTGCCCTGGGGCAGCAATACCAGTCATAGTTGTGTAATCTTGCACAATCAAATTGTGCAAGACAATTGAGCAGTAAGTATTTGTATGGACACTAATACCCATGCTCAGTCTGCCTCTCAATGTTGAGGACCTGGCATCTTCCAGGAAATAACTGGCATAACTCCATCTATCAATTTGAAAAATTCATGCTTCCTAACTGAGGAATGATGAAAGGCAGAAGGACCTTTATGCAAAAAAAAAAAAAAAAAAAAGGAATGTGCACTACTCACATAGTAAGATTGAAGCAGTAATTGGACTCTCAGAAGGGCCTGTAGCTCTGGGACTTCAGTGAACACCTAGAAATTCTGTGCACAGCCCAGAGACAACTTTCTCAATATACAAGAGCAGAACACAGAGCTCCTCATGTCCAAGAAATCTCCATAGCCATCAATAAGATTGGATAGCTTTATTGCTTTCATTAGCCAGTGTCAGATTTTTATGCCAGCTGAGGCACAGGTAAAGAAAGGATTGGCTTCCTTAAGATATAGTGCTCATGTGATTAGCCTTTCCACCCAGCCCAGCTCATGATGCCCATATGTACTCACATGACTGTCTTATAGTACTGCTCAGACACCACAAAACCTGTAATTTATTTCTTCCCCCTAATGTCTCTAAAAGGCTGGGAAGTGCTATTACACCAATCTCACAAATAAGGAAAAAAAAAAAACACTGAGAATCTCAGCAGAGAGAATCACCCCAGAAATTCACCCAGGATGAAAGAGGGTGCTAGAGTCCCTCCTAATAGACTGGCCAAGCCTATTTCTTCTTGACATCTGTGTGTGATTTGCTAATATTCTCAGAAGTGCAGATGTTACAACAGCCTTCCCTCCCACCAGTTCGCAAGCATGCTGGGAGGCCCTTCCACTTTGAAGGTTTCAGGTCACATTTAGCCTAAATCCATCTTTTTGCAATCAAACAGAGAAACACCTGTCAGTTTTGGGGAGCACACTTCAGCTTTAGGAGGTGAGGGACACTGAATATGGAGAGAAGAATAAAAGAACATCTGCTGGTCCTCGCCCCAGGGCAGGAGATCAAAGATCACCCTTTTTCAAAGGTGGTCATACTGTCCAGGAACATAAAACAAAAGACAAACTGTGATTGATAAGTAGATTCTATCACTCCACAGACCCCTAACAACAGAGAAAATATTTATTTATATTTTCTATATTCCTTTATCTATTGCGTCTTTCCTCTCTCAGCCCCTGTCTTTTGATTTTGGCTTGCTTATTATTCTTTTTCACTATTGTATTCCATCCACTTTGGATTCTGGTTTAGGTTCAAATTTTTCTTTTACTAGAAATGTATCCTGGTGGAATTAAAACTCAAATTTGATTTAGAGTACTGGTTAATTTGAGCTCCAGTGTCCCAGATGTTGATTAGGTGCTTTGAACACTGTAAAATCTAATAATATTTTTTGCCTAAAATGATCCATTAATATAATGCTAGGAATGAGATGTGCTGAGAGTCAATGGAAGCCAAAAGAAATCTGAGTAAATGTTGCAAAAGTGCTTTTTCTCCCCTCAGTTCCCACCCTCTCCCTGGGCTTTAGGTACTGCAGCACATGTGGAAGGCCCTTGTAACACTAGGAAATGCTATACAGTTGTGGTTTCACAGAACAAAACAAATTGTCTTACCTCCTCTAATATTTAATCCAGATTTGTAGTTTCCCAGTGCGCCGCTGTAAAATCACCCAGTGTGGCGGGGTCCTTCGACAGCGCAGGAGTGCCAAGTCTCAAGGTGGCTGAGCTGAGGGTTATGTTTCAATTTGGCAGTGGAACACCGTTTCCATAGACAAATTAACATTGTTTCATTTCATTTTGACACCATAATGTCTTTTCCATAGACCTGCACTGACATTGTCGTGAAATCATTGCATCCCAATCAAGTGAATGGGAAATTAGCACCATGACACAAAACATACTGAGAAAGTAACCACATCTTAGTTTATTTGTCAAACTGAAGTACCTCAGCCACCTTGAAATGCATTTTCTGAAGCACCAGAAGACTCAAGTGCAGAATTCAACACAAATAAAACATACCCTGGTAAATACGTTCCTTTCATTCAAAATTTAGGAAAACTGCTACAAACTGTTAGTCCTTACTGCTGGCTCTGCATGTTAGGGTTGTCCTGGTTTAGGGCAAATTTGAGAGGAAACTTCCAAAGGGGTCCCTCTGGAAGGGCTCATGCCCTCCTTCTCTCCCTCTTTTCCTCCCTGTCTTGGTATTTCTCTTTGGTGCTTGCATCCGAACTGAGGGCTTGTAGTTCCAAAGAATCAGCGCGATCCCCGTGTCCCTCAGCTGCCCAGTATGCCCAGTTGCACAAGGTGCTGGGAGACTTTGCTGTTGGCATTTTGATGGGACTTGAAATGGAAATCATCTTGAGATTTCCATGGTTTGAGCTTGAGGACTTTGGTAATAATGCTACTATTGAGAGCTAAATTTAGAACACAAAAATCTCTGTCTTGCACAACCCATCCATCCAATCTGATGGAGGAAGCATCTCCACTGCCCTGGGCTCTGCTTCTGTAACATTATCAGGTGAAAGCACTGGGTAACAGAGAATCAGTTGTATTTTGCTACTATTTTGGGCTTTTGGAACCAAAATCATCTGTACCATTTCCCAAACTCTGAGGTTACAATCCTGCCAGCAGGACTTTGGTTCAGTAAGGAGAAGCTTTCAGATAAGAGGAAGGCAGTACTTTTAGAAGTGGTGGTAATGTACATCTTGTGTATCAGCTCACACCTTTTGCTCTCTTTTGAGTGGATGGGACCATAAACATCAGCTTTTATCTCTCGTTCACCCCGTCTGTGGACCCCTGCCAACAAGGTACCCCTGAGCAGAGTTCAGCCAAGATGATGTCTATGTGGGACTGTACCATAATCCTCTCCCTGCAGCCTGGCCCCAGGCACTTTTGGTTGCTTGTACTTGTGGAAAGGGAAGAAAGAAGCAAAAAACAAAGGCAAAAGGTTTAAAAAAAAATAATTTCCGCATTCAACAACAAAGCAATTTTCTTTCACTCCTAGCACCTCAATCTAATCCATTCCACATATGGAGGAAGTGAATTGGATTGAACCAAATTCACTCTTTTAAAAATCATCTAGGCACTGCCTTTCAATTTTCAGTGTCTCTTCCTCTTTGATGTGTTCATACAGTTTCCACTTACACTAGGCAAGAATCTCAGATATTCATGAAGAAGCAGCTGGGCCAACTCGCCTGTCACTTCACTCTCTTTCACGCTGCCCTGACAGCACAAAGCAGATGAACTCTAGTGGGTATCACCCTCTGGATTATTTCTCTTGCCTGATGGGAACCCTCTGTTGTCATCAGGCTGTTGGCCAAAGCACTGACTTGGGAGGTGTTTGCCTCTTCCCAGCTGGCATCAAATTACTGAAACTGCCTCTCGGGTCTTCTAGAATAAGAAGGAGTTCAGGATTAAACTCCTGCCCTGTTTCTAAAGGCTGTATCCAGAACTGCATTTCTCATATTGATCCTGCCCTAGGGTGGGCACTCAGATGGAGCCAGGCCGTGTTAGGCTGTGGTGATTCGTGCATCCCAAATGCCAGCCCCTTGCTCACCGTGCTGCCTGGGTGTCTGGGACCACCTTCTCGAGCAGCCCCATACCAAAAAACGTGAACATGTTCCTCTCACTCCAAGCTCAAAGTCCTTGAGAGGCAACCTCTGACCTTCTGGAACTACACTTGCACTCTCAATCGCTTTTGCAGACAAAAACATGGTCTGTACTGCTCTGTGGACCATTTTACCCCTTTACAGTCTTTTTAAGCAGTTCTAAGTGGCCAGAATAGGTGGACAGATCTTGCTCCCAGACCTTGCCCTGACTGCTGTATGCTGACTGTTTTTTCAAAGTGTTAGGTGGTGAGAGACCAATTAGGGATCTAACTATAATTTCCAATTCTTCATTCCTTAACCTTAGCAGAATCACTCTTAGTTATACTGTATTCTAGCTCCTTTGCATGGAGAATGAACCACAAAAATCCAGTCTGGCATTTGTGATTGTTTTGAATTGCCTTTCCAGCATTTTTTAGTCTCAAGTTTATGCTTATTCAAATTCTAGTTAGTCTGTTTATCAAAATCCTATGCGGAAAATATGCTAATTGGCAGAGAAGCCCTTTTTTCAGTGTCAGTTTGCTCACACTGGATTCCTTATAAATGGAGCTGTAGTTTATTTTACAGGATACCTCCCAGCCCACAACTTCCTCAGGTATCTGATGCAAACCAAGATGAGGACCCAGCTGACATCCTCCTGGGCTCAAGCAGATTTGTGGGGTGAAACCACACTATGAAAAGTGCATTGAAGAGATTACTAAGGAGGAAGCTTCTCAGAACAAGGATGTAAGTCATCACATTGGTTTTGCTTTAAAAAAAAATCTAACAACAGAAAGTTGTCACATTGATATAACTCTTTTGAAAATTGGCATGTGTCTGTTCTTCAGGACCTGTGCTGTTATTGTGTTGTTTAGCTGGTAGCCTGCCTGTGGAGGGACACAGAAAGGGAAACAGAGAAAAGCAAAAAAAACCTACCCTAACTTAGGAATCATTTCAAGGCCTGAGATGTGGACAGGTTTGCTGAAAGATATCTTGGAACTGTACAAGGTAAACATGGTCTAAATCACCTGCTTTGGGAAGATAAGTACCACAAGTTCTCTAAGCTAAATGTACACCGCTGAAATTTGATTGAAAACTTTGCGATGTGAAGACTGAAAATCACAAGAAGGAGGCAGGCAGCGTTTAATCTCCTGTTGGATGACAATTCAAGATAGACTGATAGAGATACCTGCTGCCTGATAAACCAGTCAATATTGTAGATGGTAGATACTTGCAGGAAACAGACACTGCAAAGAGAGAAAAATTCTTGGTATTTTTGTATTTTCATCCTGTTCTCAGCTCCCTGCTAAGCAGGATGAAACTTGTATTTTCCTCTGTTAAGTTATTGCTCCAAATGCTGTGGGCACCCAAATTTCTTTTCAAGGGCAAGTTGTTTAAGGCAGAGTAACGTGTACAAAATGTATGCATGGAATCCAAGGAATTCTAAATGCCTGAAAAGTACAGGATGATAGAAACCAAAGGTGACAGATCCAGCCACTATTCTGTACTATTTTTTATCTTGTCTGTTACAGAAGAATTATTTGCCCACTAAGCTACTACAAACTCAGTGGTGATGTTTAGTATAAGCAGCGGGTCTTTCAAACAAGGTTACCTGGGTGTGAGACCAGGAAGGAAAACACATGAAGTTTTAAAAAGCATGAGGAAACCACAGACAAGCAGAAAACACTATTTATGCTTCTCTTTGAAAGGACTTGCTCAAGTCACTGAATACATATTCTCACGGCAGCACTTCAGACTTTGTGTGCACCAATCCTTTGCGTTATGTTTATTACGAGAGCTAAGACAGCAGGCTTTCTAGCAGCTCTCTGCTGCTGCTGTCTTACTATGATTTTCCTATCTTTTAATTAAAAGTATATTTCACAGCCAAGCCAAATGTTCCTTAATAACAAGAAGGAAATGCAGAGAAACAGCAAGGAAATCTTTTGACCTACTGTGGACTGAACATACTTCTTCTTGCCATGTAACAAGACTAAATCATTGCATGTGTTGCTGATGGACATTCATCATTATTTCTTCCCAAACTGAAGGCATATTTCATTTTCCTGAAGCCTGGATTTTCTCCAAGTTTTGCAGGGAAGTGTTGCTGCCATTGGAGCTTGTTGCTGTGTGTCACCACCTGCTGGCAAACATCAGTTGAGGGTTTCTGTCTTGATTGTGCAGCTAAAACAGTGTAGACAAGGACTTTTATCTTCCTTGATAGAAACAGATAGGTGGCCACAAACAGAACATATGTTATTTAAACAGATTTTTGGTCTTGAATGCATATATTCAGACCAAGCCTGTTTGTATAACATGCAGTCTGGATCCTGCAAACCATTACTCAGGTAACTAGCTCTTAATACAGGAGAAAAGATGCAATTGCATAGAAAATGTTATTATGGGAAAATGTTCATAGACAAACCTGAGCAGAAAAATAAATAACTAAAAAATTAAATATACATGGCAAATATTGCTGCAATATTTAACTAAAATAACACAGAGTGAAAACTTACAGTAACCTTCTAGGGACAGACTCAGGTTTAGATTTCCTGGTCTCTACTATTTGTTTTACAGGTTTAATGATTGGAGTTTGGGCTTTTCTCCTTTTTGTTCCCCACAGACATTTTTAAGAAATCAGATCTTTGAATATGGAAGTATATTTTGAAGCATGTAATATTTATTCTACCCACTCTAATAAGTAAAAGTGCATTGCAGTGCGGGCTCTAATGCTGATAATTCATATCATTTATCTGATAGATCAGGAGCCATTACGGCCTGTTGTGTAAATTCATATTTTGGCACTCTTTAAAAAGTGGATTATTATTGACCCAATAGACCGTAGCATCTCCCAAGAAGCCATTACTGTCTGTGGTGTAAGTCCTTCATGGCCGTGTTTTATTGACCCTTTGGAGCCATCGTGTCCGTCTTGTCAACCCGGGTGCCGTGCGAGCGCGCTGAGGCTGCCCGCGCAATATCCGCACGGCATCATGGCCACGCTATTGATGCGCACGCCTACAAAATTACATTTTCAGCCACGTCACCCAGCTGGTTTCCCTCTCAGGTTCCGAAACACCTGTCATTCTGGTTCCCACCCTGAACTGGAGACAAGGGCTACAAAAGTCTCCTGAATATAATTAGGCCATCAATCTTTTTTCCTTAAAAAAAAAAAGAAAGAAAGAAGAAGGTGAACATCAGGCTCTCGCTCACCAGGAAGAAAAGAGAAATGGCTGCAGGTGGTCACAGCACCCCAGTTCCTTTTCATGACCCTTTCTCCTCTCCCAGCTACAGACGTATAGGAAAGCATTGTATAAATAGTCTCTCCTTAACAGTCCACAAAAGCCACTTCGCTGGACAGCAGAGTGTCCAGCTTGCCTGTGCAGTGGGAAGACAAGCAGGGTTCACCCTCTGTGAAAAGATGACCACTCTGCACAAGGAGTGAGCAGGCTTGCACCCAGCCCTGGGAAAAAGGGTTCATAGGTACCATGTACACTGAGGGGCTGCATCTGAGGGCTTTAATGAGAAGTAGAAAGGAAAAAATGAGACCCTAGTAGAAAACCTGTCCTAAGGGAGTGCCTACTGCTGCTTCCAGGCTCGAAATAAGTCCCTGGCCAACTCTGCAAACAAAACTCCTGCAAATCCTTCCTATCTGGCTGACCCCTCCTTTAGGGAGCAGACAATTCCACCCTGAGCATTGCTCTACCCAGCACACATCTGTCAAGGCAAACACAGCTCACTGTCAGAAGCCTGTTACCTGCAGACTGTCTCACTCCTTTTCTTCCAAACAAAAACTGCACACAAACCACACAACCTAAGCCACCTCCAAAGCAATGTCTTCCTGGGGCCAGATCAAATTCAGCTGAACACCCAGTAGGGTTAAGTTCAACCTGCAGCTGCCTAAATGCTTGAATTATTCCTATGCTTGGCATAATAAAGATCTAGTGTTGGCAGTGTTTGCTTGTCTTATACATTCATAAATATTTATCCAAATATTAATGAGCAGAAAAACAATTTATTTATTTTTTTCCTAATTGTAACATCAATTCTAATATATTTTGTTACTTAGTCACCTCACAAGTGTATTGATTTTCTTATCCACCAATAGGTATTTAAATGTTTTACAAGTGCATGCCAGGATCCTGAAATGAGAACTGTGTTTGGAACTTATAGCAGAGCTAGTACTTTTAGATTTATTTGGACTTTTTCCTAGCACAGTGGGATCTATGCAATAAAAATTCATCATAGAGGATGGGTAGCGGTTTCATGCAACGTGCATCTCTGAAGGCTTTTTCAGACAGTACACAAATGCAACATACATGTGCAAAATGCACATAGTGTTGCAGAAGAGTGTTTGCTCCTACTGCTCTTCTATACACATTGGTTTTCTCCTTTCAGACCAACACACTCTTGTGCATAATATTGACATAATTTAAAATTTCTGGTTACAGGTGTGAGTACCTAAGTTCCAAGACAGCATTCAAGAACTTTACTTGCAATTTAGTCTCAAATTCAGCAGCCTGCTAAAGCACACGGCTGGCTGAGTACAGGCAGAGCCCCAGCAAAGCCAGCTACCTGCTTAGCCACCTTGCTGAATTGGGGCCTCACTTTTGATAGATCTCAATTAGTTTTCATCACCCACCTAAATAACAGAAGATGCAAGTAATCTGACCTTGCATAGTAACTGAAAACTTTTTCAGCAATATTATTTGTGACAGCTGTATATTTCCTCAGAGGGGAAGATAAGGCCTTTGGTCTCTGCAGTTCACTAAAAGAACAGTTTATTAGTTCAGCATTTCCTTGTGTGTGGCTGGAAATTTTATCAGGTGCTCACCAACACCCTACTGTGCAATGATGCAGAGGACCACAGAAAATAACCTCTGGTGCTGATAAGAATAAGTCACAAAACTCTCTTCTTTCTGCATAGGTAGCCATAAGCTCTCTAGGTGGCACGTACAAAAGATGGAGATTGTCTGACATTAATGGAGTTGCATTTCTGATCCAGGAGGCTCATCTATTTCAGGCTGTTCAGAAATGATTCTCAGTTGCCCTCCAAATAATAAAAAAAAAAAAAGTGAAAAGTTGAAAGTTTTGTCTGTCTTTTGTATGGACATATTTTGTCAATGCCTTTTATCTTGATAGTGGTTTATTTGTCGTTATTGTGGCAAAGAGAATAAAAAAGATTTAGCCCAAATATGCAAAATCTTTTTGCCTTTTCCTTAATCAGATCAAGAAGAATTTAGGTAGATGTGGTATCAATGAAGTTAATACACAGGATACAGTGTTTACCAAATAAGTATATTTATTTTATAAATGGTAGCTTTGCTTCTCTTCTAATTCACTTATTTTTAGAGATAGAAATTGATTTGTTCAGAGGGAAGAATAGCAGCTTCACCACCAGCTTCAGGGGAGTTATATCCAATACACACTGTTGTAAGCAGAGGCAAAATTTCAACCCAGCATCCTGGGTTAAGGGCTCCTTTCCTTCTCCTCACAGGTTTCTGAGACAAGGAACAATTTTTAATACTGCCAACTGAAGCCTTTACGGAGAGAGGGCATGGGGATTCAGCAGAGTTCAAAGTCTGTGAGAGAGCCAGATCTTAGTTTAACTCAGGAATAAGGACAGCATCCTCTGAGCATATTATGTACATCTCTCTGGTCCCCACAATAGCTACAGTGAAGGGAAACTAGACCAGGTAGCTTCATCTCAACACTGCAAAAAAAATTTGCATTCATATAATGTCCTTACAGTTCAGATCAGAAAAATGCACAAACACCTTCAGCAACCATTGTCATGGCTTATAGTAGGAACTTGCAGGATCTGATTCAGTACATAGTGTTATATATGAAAAAAAAAGGTTGAGGTTTTGTATTTCATATTTCTATTGTAGTGTTCCAATTCTGCTTAAAAAACCATGGACAGACAAGCCTTTGCCTGGCTTTCTCGGGGCACACAGCTGATGAGCTGCCTAAAACAGCAGGGCCACTGAGAAAAAATACAACCAGAATGTTCAGCATCAGGATCACCTCACTCATATACTCCTGACAGGCTGAATACACTAGGGCTGGAATTACTGGAAAGATGATGATTTACCTTTTTCCCCAACTGCAGACAACTCTGAATCCTGCCACAAAAGGCAAACAAAAAACCAAGAAAATATTTGATGACTTTGTGTTTTTCTATGACAACCAACATCATTTATGACCCATTATGTAATGACATGAGCATTATACATTGAAAAGCTGTCTAGAAAGACGTTGTAAATAAACATTTCTGGTTTGCAAACAGGAAGCCAGAGATATTACTGTGGAAGCTGAGAGGATGGGGTTAGATTCTTGAAACGTGAGTGATTTGTTTTTTCCTTCCATCTCTCCCAAACTCATGGTGCAGTCATATTGTTATTAGCTAATGCATGTCATTTTCTCTCCACTGTTATAGATAAAATATAACTTCGGAAAAAATGAACAGTAATAGAAAGACAGACTAGATAGATACAAGACGAGAAGAAAAAGTAGGAAAAAGCTAAATTAGGAAGTATAAAGTGTCTGAGGCTACAGGAAATCAATACAAGTGCTGGAACAGTCTAATCTCCAACAGTGGCCCATTGCAAGGGCTTCAACCAAGGCACAGAATCACCAACAATTAATATTCTGATGAGGGAAGCACCTTCAAATTCCACATATTTCATATGCAAGTATGTTCTGCTTTATGGAAACTGTTTTTCAAATGCGAGTGGTCCTCATGGCAGTTAAAAGGATACAAAGAGAGGTAAAACTTTATGCTAGCCTAAGTATTTCTGGGAAAACAAAACTGAGTTTGGGTCTCGAAAATCTTCTTTGAGGCTAAGCCAAGAAACAGACTTCAAGCTAGGCTTTGCTGATTCCTTTTCAGACCTGAAGAAAGGTCTGTCCACTCAAAATCCTGTCTGGTTTTTGAGCTATGTTTCTCAGTCCAGCAACAACCTCTCCATAAACCCTGCTTGGCTCCCATCCTTAAGCCATTACAACTACTACAGTACTACACCTGCCCTGGCTTGAGTGACTGACCAAACTCCTGACGGCAACAGGTTTTAGCTGGCCAAACCACACACTTTTCTCACTGCAGCCCTCACAGGGGGTCACACTGCCAGCTCCTTCCCAGCCCTCCCTGTCCAGTGCAGCATGGCCTGCCAGTCAACATGGGAGTTATTGGAGGGCTCACCACCAGCTTCCACCAAAGCAGGATTAAGCCCTTTCTCCTTCTGACATATTTTGAAACATCCTTTTTTTCCTAGCTGCTCATAACAGTTGCCCCATCCAGGCATCAAATAAACACTGGAGGTTTTTTATCCTGGCATAGATGGTGTTGTGAAGGAAGTTTTCAGTCAAACAATACCAATAAAATCTTTTTTCCTGCTGATGTCATGTAGCTTTTTTTTTTTTTTTTTTTTTGGCTGTAACCTGAATTTCTAACCCATTTTAAACCTGCCATTTTTTCACACATTAATGGAAAGAATTTTTTTTCTTCTTTTTCTTATTTCTCTGCCTTTTTCCCCCCTTCAGTAGATGAACTTTAAATGCAATAGTGCTCATCCTAAGTGACCCTGCCTGCTGGGAGTAATTGTCTAGAGGAGAATAGAAGAATATAAGAGCTTTTGTGCAAGGGAATAGAGAAGACAGACTTTATTATGATTCTGAATCATAAGCCTGCTCTCTTTTTTTTCCTTTCTCTTCCTTTCTTTTTTTTTTTTTTTTGGAGGTGGGGGGAGGTTCTAACAGCTGTTTCCCATCACAACCGGTGTTTGAAAGACACAGCAAAATTGAGTGTATCAGTATCACAATTAGTTTCACAGGCGGCTAATAACTTACTTGCCAGCCATGCCTGATTTAATCAGGACAGTCCTGATTTATGGTTGTTTGTCCCAGTGTCCGATTTTCTCTGCCAGTTCCAACACAAGGAGATGCATGCAGCCTGTTTCTGCACTCTGTCAGGGCCACCAGTTCACTTCACTGGGCACAATGCACTGGAGGAGAAGGAGGAGGCAGCTGAAATGAGAAGTCTGGAGTCCTCTAACACAGCCCAGGAAACATATTCTTCTTCCTGTGATAAACAGAGCAGCTCACACTGGTGCAGGAATGCCAGGCTGACGTGTAGGGGCTTGTACATTTATCAAGGTATCTCACAGTGGCCAGCTACCCCCCTCTTCCCTTGTGACCTGGAGGAACCTCCTGGGTTAGGGTCAAGAGGTGATTTTAGCAGCACATTATCTCAAGCCTGCAAGGCCCTGAGCTGCTGCGAGTGAGTCTTCTGTCAATGGTGCCAAATTACGCGTGGCTCATTTTTGCAAAGTGATCTACTGCTGCTGCTCATTGGGGACAGAGCTGAGACCATCCAGCTCATTTTTCTTAGGACTGCAAGCTGGTCTGGAGGAAGTCCCAGCAGCAAGAGCCCGGCTTATGCCTTTCTCACTCAGCAACTCTACTCCTCAGAGCTGAAAAAAATGTCCATGAGAAGACATTTAATGGATCAGTTGTAGCACTTAAAAGATGAGATCTGAGGCAGTCTTGCCTGTGGCTACAAAAGGGTAGGAAAAAGAAAATAGGGAAACAGGTTTGTAGGAGGCTTTTGGCTGGGTTAGGTATACCACTGCTCTTCCAGATTAAAGGAAATAGCCAAATATTTTCCTTAAAGAATACAGAAAAGTAAGAAATGTTGTGTTATAAACAGGCATCTGAAATAACACCCACAGGTCTCTTCAGTGTAGATTTCTCCACAGTAACCTGCAAATTGCTCCAGAGCTCTCCTTCACATCTCTCTGCTGCACTCTCTGCACTGGGATTATTGCAAGACCTGAGCAGTGACTAATGCTCCTGCCCACTGCTGTCTCACTTTCACCTTGGGCTTCCCAAAGTATGGCAAGGTAAAAGGTCTGTTTATATTCTCTGTTTCCTTCTCATCTTTTGGTTTGTTTGGTTTGGTTTTGCCTATATTTCTGAAATGGAGAGAAGGCTGATGCCCAAACCCATAGCTATGGTTTCTAGATGCCATTCTGTAATAATAACCCTCAAGGACGTCTAATCATGAGAACTGGAGCAGGCTCATGTCAGAGGGAGTCTGTGCATCGTGATTAAGAGTGTTTTCAACCCGAGAACAGAGGGGTTTTGCTTTAGTTTGAAAGACTGTCATAGAAAATCCCTTGTGTCACCTGTTTTAAAAGGCAGGTGTTACACTCCTATAGTTAGCTTTGAAATGTGAAAGACAAGATGGGTCTTGTCATCACCTTCTTAAGTCAGGGATCCAGAAATCTCAGTCCCCTGGTTTGAAAGGGGAGGTGCAAGCAGGTGCTTTGCATCTTCCATGTATGCGCTGGGGGATCACACTGCAGTGGCACTGCTTGTGGCTGCCACACAGTCCTGGCCCTTGCCCTAAGGAGCTTCTAATTTGGGTAGAAAGGCAGCAGTCCCACTGAGGGGCTTCAAAGAAGCCTGCCAGTTGCGGCTTTTTGTTTTGGTTTGGTTTGGGTTGGGTTGGGATTTTTCCTCTTTTAATACTTATATATGGCATTTGGTAATGCATGACAGAGAATATACATCTTGGTTAGTTGTTATCTGAAGCATAGCAGCTAACCAAGCTACAAGAGAGGGTACTGATTAGTTTCCTAGAAGACAAGACATGAGCAGAGGCCGCAGTACCTGTTTCTCTCCAGCTGAAAAAGTTGAATCTACATTTGTAAGCTCCTCTTGCCCTAAGGAGCAAGAATGGGGGCATGTCAGTTGCAGATTTCACTGAATGTTAAGTAGAGTCAAAATGCAAATTTGTATTCAGGTTTTATCACTGAATAAAAGAGATCTTGCACAGCGCCTTTTACAGGAGGTATTCACGCTGCTTCACCTGGAACATTCCCATCCACCTCCTGGGTTTTCTACCAGTTATTTCTAGCTTGAGTATGGAGACATGCTGACTTGTCCTA
This sequence comes from Prinia subflava, assembly GCF_021018805.1. Lineage (NCBI taxonomy): Eukaryota > Metazoa > Chordata > Aves > Passeriformes > Cisticolidae > Prinia > Prinia subflava. The sequence goes on from NC_086247.1 coordinate 59,534,308, forward strand.
CAGCAGAGACCACTCTCTCTGTAAGGTCCATTATGGGAGACTCAAGCTTTTCTCAAAGGCCTTTAGAGGGGACTCATGCTCTTCTTTGTTGCAAGCTAAAGGGGACTTGAGGCAGTCTGGAAACCCTAACTGAGGCAGAAACCTCATTTTTAGGTTTTACATTACTCATCTGAGGTCCTAAAGCAGAACCTGGGCCTAACATGTCCTTACAAGCAGGTGTGGACATGGATTTGAGTGCTAATGTCTCTGTCATCTTTCAGAACGACACATGACTGTGTTCTCATCAATGGTGGCAGAAAGTGGGACTGGTGCTGCAGCGACTCCAGTAAGAAATCTAAACTTGGGATTCCCTCCTGCCCTTCTCTTTTCTCTCTCTGTTTACACAAAAGACAGACCATATTCAATGGTATCAGTGCAACCCAACCATGATACTCATTGAGCAGTTAATACAAACGCAAATACAAAGAGAAAAAGGAAAAGAAAAAGTGGCAGTCTATCCATCTCATTTGGCATGTTTATATGTCCTTCTTAACCATAAAAAAGAAGCCTGTTTACAAAGTGGAGTGTCAGTAACATTGTGTAAAGAAACACTTATCTGAGAAACTTTGATCTCTTTCTGAAGCACCATTACTCTGAGATTGAAGGGCTAATGGCTCTTTGGGTGGGAGAGAAAGTTTTTCAAAAGGAAAAGAAGGAAGTTTATTGTGCTATCTAGTGGACACATTTAGAAAATCCTGCTCCTTGGAAATAAGTCGTGGCCGCATCACCAGCAGCATTATCCCACATTGCACAGGCTGCTGAATGGGGGGAGAAAAACAAGACTTGAGGCCGCCTGTAATGGGATAGCAGGGAAGTTGTTACTCTAGGGCAGGTCTGCTATCTCACTAATTTAAGTAATGGACATATTAATGGAGCTGAGAGCTAAACCAGACACAGAGCACTGCCTATTGGAGCAAACGTTTTCCATTTACAGACTCCGGGACACATTTTACCGTGCTGATTCACATATTTAGGTCCTACTTCGATGAGTAATCATATTGGCTTTGAGAGCACAAGCAGAACATTGGCCTCAACAACAGGAGTGAAAACCACTGCCAGGAGAGTGATGGAGTTGGATCCTAAAACATCTAGTTAGATATCACTAAATATATATATATAATTTTTTTTTTAAGGATTGAGAATTCCTGGAATGCAAAAAGCAGGTTGAAAAACATACATAAGACTCAGGTAGATTCAGTTTCAGATAGGCCTGAAATCCCACAAGAACAACATCGTTTACACTACTGCCTTTGCAAAAATAGTATAAAATCTTGCCCAATCCTTTTTTTCTTCCTAATTTCAAGTTTTCCAGGTCTCCCTTAAGATGCTGAGCTTCGCTTGATGCTTCACGGCAGTCAGAGATCTGGGTATCTCTAATCTTTCCTGCAAACATATTTCTCTAAAATGTTTGTTAAAACGTTATGTCAAATTGAAACTTAATAGCACAGACCTTCCTCGCAAACATAAATAGCACCTCCGGAGGCTCACACATCACTGCTCTTCGCTTGCATCTGTCCTGCTGCTCTCCATTTTATTTCTCCGCGCTGCCGCTTGCACTTTTCAACTTCTTCTATCTGTCGCTGAGTCCTTCATTCAAAGACCACTGAAATCCTTGGGAGCCCATCCAATACCTGCTGCTGGCTTTGGGCCCCACCGCAGCAATTCTGCCCTGCCAGCACTGAACACTTCCTCCGAGGCACTGAACAAACCCATTAACTAATCTTGTTAAAAATACTCCTTCACTAGCCGGGCTTTAAACAGTGGCGTCTATTGTATAAATGTGTATTTCTCTTATAAACAGTCCTGGGGAGACAATATAGAGATAGGCTGGAGCTGCCTTTTGCCAGTTGCTTGGCCTGTGGAAACAATTAGCTTGAAAGACAGACTTTAAAAGATGAGGGGTTTGTGCCCACAAAAGAAAAGCAGCAGCTTCAAAAGAGTGTGATTTATTCGAAAGGGAGAAAAAAATAAAAGGAAGCAGAATAGTTAGGCTCATTGAGTTTCCATCCTGTAGTTTCCTTATTTTGCTAGGCTGTGAAAGACTGTGGCCAGGCTCTATAGAGAGTGCACATTTGAACCCAGATTTACTAATGACTGATACGACAGTCACAGAAGTTTCATTTATGCCTTCCTTTTCCCCAAAAAACAAGGCATTCGTAAACCACCGTATTTTTTTGATGGGAGACAAATAAGGTAACTGTTATTGCAAGGTTTTTAAAGTAGATAATACCCCGTTTGGAAACCAAGATGAAGTACCCTTCTATCTGGCATAGCCTTGAAACATTTACAGAAAGCCTTTTAATGGAGATTTAATGCATCTATAATAATAACACAGAATTTGATACCCTCTAGGAAAAACTGCCTGGTGCTCCCTTAACAACCACAATTACTGCACAACTTGTTATACCTAAAGTTAATAAACCAGAATTAAGGTTGTGAATAAACTTTATTAACCAGCAGGAACCTGTGTCTTCTCCCTGTTTTCACTGTCCCACAGGCACCAAAGACCCGGTGTTTGTCCTCTGGTTTACCTTTCCTGGGGCAGGTTTACCTTTCTAGCCCTGAAAGCTCTGGCAGTGAGTTGAGACATACTGGGGCTGAGGCAAAAATAAAACAATCATAACAGAAGACAAACAAACAACCAAAAAAAACCACACAGGAAAAAATGAGTAAAAAAATTACAAAAAGTATTACAAAAGGAAAATAAATAAAAAGAAAAGAAAATTATAGAGGAAAGGAAAGGAAAGGAAAGGAAAGGAAAGGAAAGGAAAGGAAAGGAAAGGAAAGGAAAGGAAAGGAAAGGAAAGGAAAGGAAAGGAAAGGAAAGGAAAGGAAAGGAAAGGAAAGGAAAGGAAAGGAAAGGAAAGGAAAGGAAAGGAAAGGAAAGGAAAGGAAAGGAAAGGAAAGGAAAGGAAAGGAAAGGAAAGGAAAGGAAAGGAAAGGAAAGGAAAGGAAAGGAAAGGAAAGGAAAGGAAAGGAAAGGAAAGGAAAACAGTAGAATAGAGTCAAATTAAATGAAAAAAATAAAATAAAATAAAATAAAATAAAATAAAATAAAATAAAATAAAATAAAATAAAATAAAATAAAATAAAATAAAATAAAATAAAATAAAATAATAAAATAAAACAAAAAATAAACCAGAACAAAGCAAAGCGGAGCGGTTCCCTCCCCGCCGTGCGGCCCCGCTGCCTGCCCCGGCCGGCGCGGCGGGCGCTCCGAGCGGCGCGGGTGCCACCGTGTGGCCGCCGCCGGGACTGTCCCCGCTGCCCGCGCCCGCCCGGCCCGCGGGGCCGTGAGGCGGCGGCCGGGGGACACGGCCTGGGCCGGCCCTCTCGGCACAGCCACACCCGGGCTCTCCGAATGCCCGTGCAGAGGAGCCCGCAAGTTCCTCTCGGGAGATAAATGAGTGTGGGAGACAGAACTTGCCTTAAACTAACTCTGGGTGCTGCCGGGGAAGACATCTGCCTTTACGCTCCATTTTAGGCGGCTGCGGGCGGGGGAGCCCGGGTGGAGATTTGCAGGAGTGCCGCTCTTCTCTGTGCCGGCAGGCCGGGGAGGGGAAGGGCTCTCTTTCCTCAGCCCTGGCTCCTCACAGCAGCCTCCTCTGGACCCAAAGCGCCAGGGGAAGGAGACGAGCACAGCACGCTCCGGCCTGTGCCCGAGCATTTCTGGGTCAGGCATCCTCGCGGGGAGATGGCTTTATTTAGACAGAGTAGGTGCTGATGAGATAGCGTGTGCTGGGCCAGCAGAATTACAATGCATGTGGTTTGGGCCTCTGTGAGTCTGTCCTCAATTATTCTTGTTTGTTTTGGTGCTTCCCCAAGTCTTTCAGATAGAGTGTCTTCACTCATGTTTTTGTTCTTCCAGGAACAGGCATGAGAATCCAAACTCCAGGCCTCGTCTGACAGCACATCCCTGTGCCAAAAAGGCCAAAGGAGTTGTAATTGCTGTCAGAAATGAGCTTTCAGCAGGCCCATGAGAGGAGAGACAGTGAAGAAAAAAACAATCCTTCTTTTCCTTGGCCTCCAAATTGCCTGTAAACTTTGACCTGCTGACAGAGAAAGGCCAATGGTGGAAAGGGCGTGCTGTGGAGTCATGACCTCTGCTAATGGACCTCCTGCTTGTGAAGCTGTTCAGTACTGCCACCTGCTCTCCCCAGAGGTATTAAAGTATTAAAAAGTTCTGTAATGTACCGGTTCTCACAGTTAGAAAAAGGAGAGTAAGTGCTTCATGCTCCTCAGGATGCTGAGGATATTAAATGTAAGGTATATAAACATTTCGTGCATAATGGCAATTCTCCCATTAGCCTTTCCCCCTGTTAAATAAGTCTGAGGTTACTGATAAATTTCTATCACTATTTTACATGCTGTGAGATATTGAAAGAAATCTGAAAGAAATTACATACAAGTTGCAGAAGATCCATATCTTTCCAGAGGAGCTGCTGATTGCCAGGTAGGTGGTCAAGAGCATAGAATCTCAGGATGGTTTGGAAGGTACCTTACAGATCATCTAATTCCACCGCCTGTGCCAAGGGCAGGGATACCTTCCACTAGACCAGGTTCCTCAGAGCCCCATCCAACCTGGCCTTGAAAACCCAGGGATGGAGCATTCACAGCTTCCCTGGGAAACCTGTCCCAGTGTCTCACCACACTCAAAGTAAAGAATTTCTTCCTAATATCTAATTTAAATATCTTCTCTTTCAGTTTAAAGCCCTTCCTGCTTGTCCTGTCTCTACACAGGTAAAAAATCCCTCTCCAGCTGTCTTGTAGGCCCTCCTTAGCTACTGGAAGGCTGCTGTAGTGTGTCCCCAGAGCCTAACATCTAAAATGACACTAGAAATGGATGTTTCGGCAACTTTAACACACCCATGTACACAACTATTCTCTCTTAGGTACAGACACTCAAGAAATCCAGGGTTTTTTAAACATCTCCAGCACATAACAGAAAAGAACACATGTAGGAGATCACCAAGAATCAGGAAGTATTTAAATTAGGACAAGTGAGGCCTCTCTGCTCATGCTCCAAGACTTCAGCTCATATTTTGCCTGCAATGGAAAAGTTTATGTCCTGTTGCCATAATCCGTAAACTGACCTTTTTTGTTTGGTGGAAGGAGCCATCAAAACCCCATCTCCAGCTATGGACATGAGAAGACTGTCCACCTCCAGCTGTAACCAGGTCAAACAAAGCACCCACTGTCCATCTAAATGCTCTCTGTTGCCAGACTAACTTTAAAGAGACAAAGAAAATTACTTGCACTCCAGCAACATGTATTTTCACTCCAGCAAAATACATGTTGAGATGATCACAAAATTGGAAGCAAGACCACAAAACAGAAAAATAATGAAGAGTATTTATAGGTATGGTTTTTCAGAGCAGAGCTCTTAACACCCAGTATCTAGGTGTGTAATGGAAAAGCCATGTCATCTTCAGATCAGTGTATAGAAACTATCAAAGTATCTTCTCAAGAAACACAGTATGGTGTTATATAATACAATATTATAATAAAAGAAGACAAATACAGGAACATATATTATTATAGTTGAGTTTAAACCACCTTCTCTGACTGATGATCGCTCTACTGGCTGACACAACAGCAAATTCCTTTGGTTTATGCCATGCTAGAAAGAGAAGCAAGTGTCAGCACCACGAAGTACCACAGAGCCATTGATTTTTGCATTGGTTCATGTGGATCCCTCAGAAACACATCTGCCTGTTCTGTGTGGTGTTTTGCAGGACTCTGCTAACTCAGGTGTTAGAATTCTTGCAGGAGGACTCCAGTTCTGCTGTACAAACACCTGGTGGCCTGGGAAACTGGTGGTACCCCTGCCATGGGACTTCTTCCCTCCCTTTCTTCACCCCACTTACACTGGCTCCATGGCAGACTGGTCTACTTTGATGAGCTCCTGGGTAGAGGGAGGAGTGTGGCCCACTGGAGCAAGACAATAATACTGTCCGTTCATTTTTACCCTCTCTGTCAAAGCAGAAATGTCACAGAGATATGACTGCCCCAGCTCTTTGGAGAGAGATTGATGAAGGCCAGGACAAAAAAAAAGGAAAGCAGTACTACAAATACTGGTGTAATATCAGCACTCAGCAGCCTTTGATATTGTAGACAGAATCATATTACTGATCAATCATGATACCATGATGAGTTGTGATATCAGTACCTCACCTCCTCCATGTTCCTCTCCATTTCAATGGCTAATGTGGGGCGAAAGGCCACTGAATGCAGGGTTCACTCAAGGGGTTTTTTTGGCTCACCTGCAAGGTCTCAGAGGATCTGATGAGGGCCTAGAGGTCAGTGCCTTCAGAGTGCTGGAGCAACCCTTTCATCTCAGTAAATGGTCTTCTCCTAACTCTTAGACTTCCTGAATTTATGTCCTGGGCTTGAAATAATGTCATTGTGCATGAGAGCTTTCAGGCAGTCTGAACAATGAAATCATCCCCCTGTTGATAGATTTGTGGTGAAGGAACTCCCTGATATTTGCTCTTTCCTTCTGTGTCTCAAAGCAGACAGTTCATAATGTCCAGAGTTATCATCACAGTGTAGCTAGATAACTAAATAGCTTACACTGCTCTTCCAATCCCATTGCTAAGAAACATCTAGAAACCCATCAAAGGAGGTGGCTGCCTATCTAAGCATGGGAAAGGAGTTTCAGATCAGTAAAATCGGAACCTAGAAAGCCAAAAGTGGGAGAGAAGAAGGACTCTTCCAAGGACCTTCCAAGTCTGGACTTGTCCCCTTCCTAAAGAGCTGTGGAACTTCCACTGCCAATCTCAAATGTACAACATGGCTGTCTTCACATAAGGAAGATGATACTCCCTTAATAAGGAGCTTACTTATCTAAGTAAGCCCCTCAGGTACTGAGAACTGCATCAGTGAAAACCAGAATACTGACCCTAGCTGAAGACTGACTGGATCCCAGATCAGACAACAGGACTATGAACACATGGTTTAAGACCCCTAGAACTCTGGACTGATTTGAGCATTCTTTGCAAATTCAAATACCATGTATTCCAAAAACATGAACAACTGTGCCATCTCAGGAAGAAAAGGTTATATGCACTATATTTGCCAGATACAAATGAAACCATTATTCTTGATCACAGCCACTATCTTGTGAGTTAGGTCCAGCCTAGAATTTAGTAGGGCATTAGGGCAGCCCTAGTTCTGTGGCTGAAAAAAGTTTTACCAGTTCTTCTCCCTCATCTGAGCATTTGCTTTCATGTAATTAAGCATTCCAACAGAAAAAAAAAATAGTCCTTTGTCAGATTGACAGCTAAGCCCTGACTTTAAACCATAACCTTGAGTGTGTTCAAAGCTGAAAATCCAATCTGGCTGACATTTTGTCCTTTAACACATGTTTTTGTAGTCCCAAATTAAAAGCTGCCCTTATATTGTACCAAACTAAATCACACACATTTCAGAAACTTTGGCATGTAAAGGAAGCACAGTGCTACATAAAGATGGTGTCAGACCAAATTTTCAGCCTTCTTTGTTGGTGTTTTGGATTTTTCTCAGACCTTCAAGGTTATATACGTTTCTTGGTTTAATTTCTGTTATTCCCTAAGGCACTGGTGCATATTTACCCACTAACAAAAATAATTCCTTTGAAACATAATAATTTATAATAGGCCTATTATGATCCTTTCAGATTTATTGTGATCTAATCACTAGGCACGTATTTAGGAAATATAAAATCCTTTCAAGACTTTTACCTTGAGACAGGTTAAGAATGCAAAATGCAGAAACACACATTCATAACAGTTCCCAGTTTGGTAAGATGATCCGTTCTCCAAAACCATATATATAAAAAAGTTAACTGAACATTAGCCACCTTTCAAACCTTAATTGCACGGCTTGCTAAAAATAGAAGAGTTTGCAGAAATATTTTTGTAAATTAAAGGCATGTTCAAACTGCACACATAGAGAGAAATGGAAAAGAAGTCAATTTTGGCCAGACTGTCACTTTGGCATGATTTTATGTTTACAGGTTTAAGTCAGAATCTAAATACAACTCAAATAATGGTGTTTTGTCTCCATTGATGGCCAAACTTAAAGAGTTTTACCTTGAATTAAGAAGAATGCCTTATCCTGTATCCTATATCAAACCCACTTTTTAGTGGTTTGGTTGTTTTTCCTGTGAGTGCAGTGAACTCTCAAGCAGCTCCCAACCCCTGTGCAGTGGAGCTCTATCAGCAGAACTAAGTCCTGGCACACCACACCATTTTTGCTTGCAAGAGACTTTCAATAGTAACACCAGCCTGAATATTCCCTGTTCCTGCTAAGGGATTAATGATGATAATTAAGTAACTATAGTAGGGCAAGTAGGTGATGAGAGTTGGAAAATTTGGTAAAATGATAATATGCAGTTTGATATGATGGATAGCCTTATTCAGTTATTTCATGACATGGGATACAAACTTGATTCTTCAGTCGATGAACTTGAGTTGTGACTAGTGTGAGGCAGAGAAACTTTGTGACTGCAATGAGTATGCTTATTACTGCTAATAAAATATGTGGTCCCAATATTTCCTTAGTGAAAGAGCCTCTTCCACCAACATCTCATAATTAAGCAATACTCATATTGTGTCACTACCTTTTTTTAAACTTCCAGTTGCAAATATCTACCAGGATGTCTGGCAGACACATTATTTTTTGAACGTAAATTTCTAATTGTAATGTCTACAAGCTAAACCTTTAAAGCATAAACACTTAAGATTATGATGCCCCCAGATAAGTAAAATAAATCCAAATCTTTGTAATTTAGAAACCACTTCTGTAATCTCTTCCTTATCATCTTAATTCAAATCATTCTTTTAAAACTATTCATCTCTGTAAACACACTTAGACAGTCCATTATTTTTGTTTGATACTAACCAGGAAAAAAAACCGCAAACCTGACAGGCTACAAAGTAGGTATTTCTTATGAAACCAGACAATTCCTTTGCTGATATTGCCCTTATGTAGTGAAAGTTAAACAAGAGGGATGGGTAAAGGTGTTTCTTTGACCAAAAAATATATACTATCCCATCGTTTGATTTTCCAGGTATTTATACTTTTTTTCCTATTGAATCCATTCCCGGTAGCACAGAAGAAAATCCTGAAGCAAAATTCCTTTTTGAAATTATCCCATCAATCTCACCATCCCATACTTCCTTATGGTTTGACCTGCCCTTGGTGGGTTCATGTCATGCTCAGCAAGGAGCACAAAGCAGCTTAGAGAGGGGCTTGATAAGTTTTGGAGCAAACCAAAAGTTCCAAAGTTCTCTGGTGCTCTTTAGGGCTGTAGTGATGCTAAGTGCTGGGAGGTAGGAGGGCTGTGCACAAAACAGGGGAAGAAGAAAAGGCAGAGAACAGCAAGCCACTGGATTAGGTGTGAGGAAATTGGAGAAAGAGGACTGGTCTACAACCCTCAGCCATGGCTCCAACTCTGGCTACCTAGATCTCAGATGTAGATACGGTTATGGGTACCTCAGCTTTGTGTCTCCATTTTGAGCTACTTCTTAGTGTTCTAATAAATAAGGTGTGTATAAAAGCTCTTTCTATAGTGGTATCGGATTATCAGCCTAAAGAAAATTATATTACTTCCTCTTTGTACCAGTGAGAGTTTTTCCTAATTTTTGTTAGTTTGTTTTGGGTTTTGTTTGTTTGTTTTGTTTTTCTGCTGGCAGTAATAGGAACCTCATTAAATCTAATCAAAATCCATGGAAACTTAGATGGACTTTGGGTAAAAGCTTCAGAAATAAAGCTGACAGAAATAAAGTTAGATGAATAGATAGTTATATAAACAGATAGACAGACAGACAATTACAGACAAAACAGGGTTCTTTCCTGTGATTTGATCTTCCATTATAGATATATACTATATATCTACAATACTTCCAGATTAAACATAGGCACAAATGTCCTCCCCTCCTCCTTCTTCTGTGCAACCCTGCGGGATAGGGCATAGCTAACCTTACTCCAGTTTCTCTGTTTTCATCTGCTGAGGGACAGTGAACAGATCAGGAAGCCTGTTGTTCCAAATCTGAAATTCCAAGTGCATTACTTGTTCAAATTAAGCCATGTGATACTGTTTTAGTTCATTGATTTGACAACTGTGATGTTTAAAACAATGTTTCTGATACAGAAACCGCTGGAAAAGGAAAGGAAAAATGTCCCAAAAGTAAACTGTTGTGGAAAGTAAGCACAGCTGGACCCTAATTCTTTAATAATTTGGAATGAATATTGCTAGAACAAATTTTCAGTATGTCTCTGTGTTTTCAAATTGCAAGCCTTCTGAACTTGATGACACCTGGAAAACATACCATGCTCCCTCTCTCCACAAACTGAGTATTTCAGGAAATTTTCTTGTCTGTACAAGGAAAAGCCTCTAAGTTCAAGCATGATTATCCCTAATTTCTAGGCATAAAGTTTAAAGCTACAATACACTGAACTTTGAAATAATTTAAGCATCTAATGGTACACATATTTGTTTAATGAGATGTTCAGATCTACCAAAGCTGCTTCAAACATCCCAAAAATATGTGGTTGTGTCACTTGGGGACATAGTTTAGTGGTGAATATGGTAGTGCTGTGTTAGAGATTTATCACGCTGATCTGAGAGGTCTTTTCCAACCTTAGCAAGTCCACGATTGTATGGAAGTGTGTTTTAAAATATTATCTGCTCGTACCTCTGCTTTCTGCCTTTCCATCTCCTGTCTTCTCCTGTCCCATTGTCTCCATTGCCAGCACTTTTTCCCTTACTTTCCTCCGAATGCCAAGCCAAAAATCTTCCCTTCTGCTTTCCCCACCTAGGTCTCAGCACGCTGACCATACCTTTGCCTTGATTCCCAAGACCACTAAAAACAGTCTGTGAGGGATATTGCTGCACAGTTGGACCATGTAAGCAACAATGCTCTAGTGTACCCGTAAGATGCAAAGGCACTGTAAAAATAGAGACGGGGGGAAAAAGAAAAGTGCTATTCTTATTCTTCCCAAATGAAGTAATGGAAGCTCAGTTTCCACACTCTCTCCCTACCCAATTTTTTGGCAAATCTGCTCTTCCTTCGCCGCTCATCGGTGAGGAGTTGAAAAGGGCAGAACCGAAAGCAGCACGAAACGGGAGTGAGACTTGTAAAGACAATGAAACAAAATGAATAGACATAAGTAAAATAATCCTAAAACAATGACAGCTCTCTTTATTGTAAAAACCGAGATGATAAAAAGGATAGTAAAACTTTTAATCGCCTCTTTACCGCAGTGCAAGACTGCTGCTGTCAGAGTCCTGCAGTCAAGCCGTGGCCAGACTGAGCAGGCTTTTTAGAGTTTCATTCTTCATCTGCAGATTTCAGGAATGAAAGGATTGTTCCTAAGAGAGGAAGTTAAAATTTAAATTGCCCAATTTCTTCCTTAGGCTGGCATAAATCAAAGGTATCAATTGAGTTAAGCTGGTTGGGAAGAGATAAAAATCTGGTCTGCAATCTTTAAAAGAAAATGCATTCCTATTGCACATTATTAGAAAATTATTTTTTGTTGCCTCTCTAAGACAACAATAAGAAAGGGAGAGAATATAAAATGTTTTAAGTACTGTACTATGTCCCTTAGAGTCTTTTTGGCATACCAGTCAGTCATCAGTCCCAAAATAAGGTTCTCCAAGGCTGCAACAGATTCCAGGTATACAGGAATCTCGAACTTGTGGCCAGAAGCCCAGGAAAAACAGGACAACTGAACAGGAAAAAAGGGCAGACTTCCACCACAAATCTGTCAAACTTGAAACATTTCCATGAAGCATTTCAAGTTAAACTAATCATACTTTTTTAGTGTTTTGTCCTGGCTCTACTTAGGGGGCCTGTAGTCATGCCAGGTTTCTGTAAGAGAAGGACAGGAAAGCCTGAATCAAACCCATCCAAATTTAAATAAAGGTGATCTGCAAAGTCCTGTTTCAAGTCTGGCCTGAGGGGTGTTCCAGCTCTTCCTTTACCACTTATATTTTTTCCTTACATTTATTTGAAAAACACAATCTTCTCTTTTAATCTTGGACTCATTTCATGAAGGCTGTCTGCCAGTCCTGATGACTGACTGATGAAGTCTGCTTCTATTTCTAAAATAAAGCCAGGAGCATGCCTGAGCCAGGATAGGATGAGAGGGATGCTTGAATGAGAGGGAGAATGGTTGCAGTAGAGAGGGGACATTTAGGCTCTGTGTTTCTTCTTGGGTTGGTGATTTAGGACAGACCACTTTGCCCTTTACCAATAAAAGAGGAACAAAACTACCACTCTCCCTGCTGTTCTACTGCTTTATGGCACAGGAAGCGGGAAAAGAGAAGAATGTATTTGTTTGGAGCATCCAGCCACCATTTAGATCCTGGAACTCACACCCCTCTGGTATGCCCTGGCCACACTGCTACATCCTAGGAACAGCCCTCCTGGGAGAACAGGGTGCTCCTGGCTGCTGCTGTACATCTGACAGACTTGGTAGGCAAACTGAGATGGATTTGAAACTTCTCCTCCTAGCACAGGAGGGAAAAAGATTAAAACAAATGGGCAACAGGATGTCTAATGGTGCTGGTACAATAACTGGCAATAGCAGCCGTAATAGAGTCAGCCTTGAAGCGAGCTGCAGAGTGGTGATATTACTTTATTCTTTGTAATGACCATTGTTAACTAATATTTGTCTGCTGAATCCCCACAGGTCGTTGTCAAGGATCAGGCCCCCACTATGGCTGGCTCTGCAAACAACCTAATAAAAAGCTACTGTCCTCCAGAGCTTGAAACTGAAGCACAAGTCAAAAGACAATAAGTGAATTCTGCAAAGAAACAGGTGGACCCCAGGGTAACAATGAGACAAATGTGTCATGACATGGCCTGAAAGTGGCCAAACAGTTACGTGCAAGAGAATGAGAAATGCTGCTATTTCTGTTAATTTGAAGAGTCTCTCGGACAGTCTATCTAAGTTAAAGTTGCCAGGTCTTTTGATGCCTTTTCAGAGTTGAAGTCTGCCTCCTGGTAAGCAGCTGTCAGCAAGGCAGGGAAGAGGTAGCCTCTCTCTCAAGGTGACATGAAGTGAATGTGGGAGCAGCAATGTTGATACCTAAGGCTAATTTTCTGCACATAGTCCATTTGAACTGCATCTTCCAGAAGCCAAACCGGACTTCCCAGGCAGCTAATAAAAGGGATTTGTCTTCTGTAAAAACTGGCTGCTTCTGAACGGCCACTGCAGAGTAAGCAGCCGGTCCTTCCCCAGGCTCGCACTCTTCAGAAAATAATGATGGCTTTGCTGTCTCTGCTGACCAGCTCTGTACCGAAATGGGAGAGGTTCCATACGTGTAATAGGAGCTCAGAGACCATGGTAATGAGTATGGTGTAAAAAATGATAGATAGGTGGATGGACAGATACCTCTTTATCATTTTTCTGAGCCATCCAATTTCCCCAGGCACAGAGTACACCCCGGAGATTTGGGTTTAAGGCAGAGAAAGCTTTACACGATGGATTGAGTGTTGTATAAATATGTAAATAAAGAATAGCTCTTTAATTTTTTATGAGGAGTGCATTTTAAAGCCCTGCTTTGGTCTTACTCGGGCAAAATTGCCACCAAACAAAATGGCAGTCATACCTGAACAAACATAACTATGTTCTGCACATAAAACATCCGTATTAAAAATTAACTAATGAAAAAATATTTGGATAATATTCAGAAAAGTAAAAAGCTTGTGCATCAGACAAAAGCTTCCTGGGGTATGAAGTGCATTTGGCTATCAAGATGTTCTTTGTAGGCCACATGCTGCTTGCTGACATGCTGGAATCCTAAATAAACAGACTTTATACAGGGAAGCTAACAGGGTTCAGGGGCAAGTGGAATGTCACAGCCACCCTACTGCCATGTGTGATGTGTCTGGAGGCAGTCTGTGCACAGCAGCATGTAGTGGTGGCACCGTAGAGGACTGAGCTGTTCAGCAGCACGACTGGCACCTGAGCACCCAGAAGATGCCAGGCCCTCACTATGACTCCTGCAGGACTGTCAAGAACAATTGCAATGGGATTTAAGCACACCAGCTCCCAAACTGGAAGCTGGCAGAGAGAAGTGGAAGGCTAATCAGTGCAGGCATATCTGCACCCTGTGTCTCAAACATACAGCCTGTGCCTCAGCACGTCAGCTCAGGGACCTCTGATGTGACCCCAGTATTTGTGGTTTCCTTTGTCCCCACACAATCCCTCTATTGGTGCTGCAGTAAGGAGACCTGCACAGCTCGGTTCCCAGCTGCACAGAGGAACTGGCATGCTCCTGCCTGCCTGCTTGCCTTCCCCTGTCCTGGTCTGCCCTTACACACTGAAACCTCAAGGGGAGAGGAAGCGAGCCCCCAAAGCAATGCATTGCAAGTGATTTACATGGAAAATGGCTAGGGCAAAGCCGTGTGTCCATCTGGGAACAATCCTGAGCTGGTAGGAGCACAGACAACACAGTCCTGTCATAATTGCGCTATTCCCCCTCCAGGATCTCCATCAAGATGTGAAAGGTTTCAGCAATTGATCACCATCATTCAAAGGGAAAAATAATTTTCAGAGCTTTGGTTCTGCTTGCATGTAAGAAAAAAAATCTTAGAACTGTTTTACTGCTAGAAGTCCAAGTGTAAATATCATCCATGGGAACAGACTCTCTGCCATTAAAACTATCCTTGCTTTGTTCATACCACCAAAGACAGTGTTCTGCCTAACTAAAGGTCACAAACCAGCAGAAATTTGAATGCTTCTATCAATGCTTCTAGCAATCTGGGAGATTTCACATGAAGCCTGTAATCCATCCAGTAAACATACCTACCTACCTACATACATACATATATTTATATACACACACACACAGAGTGAAGGAGGAAATACTCCCTTTAATAGCATGACCTTGTTGTTTTGTACCACTGTTTAAGAAAGGGATTATTAATGAAGGCAGCAGAAGTGCAGCAAGTGTTTGTAAGGCAGCGAAAAACCCATTCCTCCTTCCTTCAGCTGAACTGAAATCCCCACATACATCCACACTCTTGCAGTGTTTAGGTGTAAATAACACCCGGTGTGTACAAAGCTCCCCCTTTCATATTCATTACTGTCATAGCTCTGAAAGGAAAAAAGCAGAGGTCATTTATTAGAGGTTACTTTTCATGCAGAACACCCTGTGGTTGCTGTCATTCAGAACTACTTAGTCTACGCCCTCAGTCATCTATTAGCAGGGCTTCAGGTCATAACCTTTAGTGGCATTTGGAATCCCAGAACCTCTGATTAGTGCAGGATTTACATATCCTTCAGTAAAAAATGCTCTGCTATAGAAATGCATGAAGTGTTGTAAATTTGTTTGGCCTTTTGTCTGGAATACATATGAACTCTGCATTCAAAGTAGGGTGCATTAAACTATATTTGTTTATCGTGTTGTAGCTCCTCTGTTAATGTGGCGTCCATTAACCCATTAAAGACAAACTGTCCTTTCAAAATGGGCTCGTAATTGAGCACAAAGAGGAGGTAGATGCCAGTGCAATTAATAGGTTCAGATCCCACAAGCCAAATGTTGGTGCTTCTTTAGGCCTGTTCTGTTTTTCTCACAGAAGTAAAGTAGCCATGCCTGTACAAAGTTTGATTTAATGATCTCTGCTGGGATCCATATGATGAAATTTTACTGGAAGGTGTGAAAGTACTACCGAGTTGTTGTCTTGGCAGATGGTAGCAAGATGTAACCAATCACACATTTTTGAGTTTCAGTAGCATAGAAACATCATTCATTTGCAATATAGGATCAATACCTGTTGGGGCCTTTTGGTGCTTGAATTTAGAAATAGAGCCAAGTTACACCGTTCTTCTAACAGAAATGCCATTAACAAGCATTAGCATGACTAATTGGCTGATTTAGCTCAGCAGAGGGGATTTGTCAAACAATACCATGCCAGTTTCCCAGATATTTGAGTACTTGGGGTGCTCTTCTACATTCTGAAGACATTTTCAAAGAGTATACCATTCACAGCACATGGCTGGATCAGTCACCTGTGTGTTTGAGAAGACCTCAACTGAACCAAAGTTCTCCAAGTCCATACAGAGTGAGAGACCATCTGTGTTTTATTTAGGTTGGTCATGACTCTCTTGCCCGGATGTGAATCCTGATAGTGATAAAAAAATGGTACTCTGTGCAGAGAGCACTTCTCTATACCACCACAGAGCACCACCTGGACATTCCAGCCTTTGAGTCAAATGAAATTCCAGCCAGAAGTTCATTTAGCCTGTGGTCTTCCCCCTTGGAAAGTTAATTCAGATGCCAGTGAGCATCAGTGAAGGCACAGCAAACAGAATACTTGCCAAGAGTACTTTTTATATATACATTATGACTTTGTGTGGTTATATGTCCCCTGTAGGTAAAGCTGGAGATATTTTCACCATAAATTTACCAAAATAAATACTTTTTATAAATATTATTAATACTTCCTCACACCAAATGAATACATGACCTTGCATACAGGCTGGTGGACATCTCTGGCCCCCAGTTCCTTTCAAATTATGATCCAATTTAGAGGTGACGCTTACAACTCAGTCTCAAAATTCTTTGTTGAAAGAGCAACCTTTGCCAAATCCATCCTTATTTCTGCATGTCTTGGTGTTTCATACACTCACATGTGGGAGGAACTCCTTGATGTCCTGCAAATATCAATGGAAGATACAGTCTGAAGGGATGCTCCCTGCATGGATGGAGTTTTGGCAGACTGATCCATGGTCAGCAAAGAGGATATCACCTTTGCATATCTATCACATGTCAACATCCAAATGACTGCCCAGTTCTGTACCTACTCTTTGACTTGCCTGCAAGTTGAGAATGTCAGAATGGCCTGGCCTCTGAGTGTGAAACTTGACTTTTGAGGCCACATCTGTGCAGTGCTTCATTCAGAGGCTGCATCTCTGGAGGAATGAGGTCAGGTATTGAAATGTATCTCCTGGTTTAAATTAACTCGGTGATAAAAGGCAGAGGGACCCCACATTTGGGTGATTTGCTGCACTTGGAACCAACCCATCCCCCAGGGCAGCAGAAGGACACAAGCTCACCTTTAAATTGGCAGCAGTGGGGAAATACTGTGAACCTGTAAGATGCATCTCAGGTGATTGTAGGAAACTTGACTTTTTCAATTCAGCGAAGTATTTCAAGGCATACAGGCTGAAACTGAGAGCACAGATCTAAACATAGCTCAAGAAGAAAACCTGGCCCTTTGTCTCTTTTTTACCACAGAGAAGCAATACCTTTTCAATTATAAGAGACATCAAAAGGTCTATCTGTGACAGACAGAAGGCTAAACTACTTACCTAGAAAATGTCATTTTCCTGCAACCTCAGGTTCTGGCATGGCTATCTTCACTGATTAGGCTTTATAACTCCTCAAGGTTACCAAACTCTTCAGGGTGGATGTGTGCCCACCTTTCATATTTCCAAGCAGACCCAGAGGAGAGGCAGTGTGCAATTTTCCATTCTGCAAGATCAGAAGAGAGAATGACACAGAGCCTACAATGACGTGAGCTTATGAGCAAAGCTGAGGACATTTCCTGTGGGAATGTGAGGTGGAGAATGATCAACCCCAAGACACACTGAAAATAACATCTAGGGTCCAGCCATGTCTGCCATTCATGTTTTGAAAGCCTGAAATGCTACTGATTCTCCAACGTTGTACTCAGAAGTTGTAGGAGGCAGGATACTGCCAGGTGGACATGACATCTGATACACCTGATCCACAGAGAGAGAGCCTGAAATGCAGGAAGGAAAAGCTCTCTGCCACTCTTACCTAGATGTGTTACTGCTCCAGTGCACATTAATACCTAGAGTAAACAACACATAAAAAAGTTCTTTGGTAGGTGTCAAGGTTGTTCTACAGGGACGCACACATGAGAGTTGGTTTTCTGAGCTTTCATGGGATTTCATAAAAAAACTCATCAGTCAGCCCCTGATGACAAAGAAGCTTCATGCATGGGACAGTGCTCACCACCCACAGAATAAGAGTCCTGGGGATCATATCAAGGGCAAGGAAGGATTAATAAAGGGAAACAATGAATTGTAATAGATTTCCATTAGAATTTCCATTAATTAAGAAGCAGGAAAAGGCACAGAGGAATGGGATCAAAGCAGTAAAATCACTTTGAAAGCAAACTTTCTCACATGGTCGTTTGAAAAGAACAGTTGGCACACAGACAACCCTTAACATATTACAGCTGCTTGTCAGCACAAGTAAGAAGACAAGCCTACAGGTACATCTGAGCCCAAGGACTCCTGCCTGCTTGTGGCATACCATTTATTCAAAGTTAAAATGGTTAAAGTAGCACTCTAAAACAGATTTTTCTGGTAATATGAAGAAAGAAAACTGGAAATCTTTGTTCCACAGTGATAGAAAAGGTCACTAGCTCCAGCAATTCATAAGATAATCTGCTCTCTTCTATTCTTAAGCAGTTAATCTTCATTCATCAAAGCTTTTATACCAACTTTTAGGCTGTTTAATAACAACAGAACTGTAGCCCACCTTTAGTTCAGATGGAACACAAATGTTTTGCTAAAATGACATCCAAGGAAACCATTGTTTACATAGAAGTCAGGGAATGCTTTTTGGCCACCTTCAGTGAAAGAAGACTGAATTCCATGTTGCACGGTTATAAATGGTGTTTTAAATAATTAGTTTAATTTAGAAATCATTTCATAAAGATAAATACCATTTTGCTTCAAGTAAATCCTCTACCCTTTGTTTTCCTCAAAACTTGGTTATATGAGAGTACAATATTCAGGAAAATATTTGAAATACTGCTATTGTTTAAACTGAAGATGATAAATAAATTCAAACATTCAGTCCCTGCTACTGAACAGGAGGAGCTGCTGTTGGGGTCAGCACTGAGAAGAGTTGTTACCAGATCCCTGCCATGTCCCATCAGTTACTCATGCATCTTTGATGTACCAGACACCCACTGTGGTTTAGTTAAATTAGATGGGTTTAGCTTCTGTTGGATCTTGAATGTGAATCACATATCCTCAACTAAATTAGGAAATAAAATTAAATACAGTTTTGGTAAACCCTCTACCACAAGTAACAGTTCTGTGTTTGTATATACAGATGCTAAAATTTCCACACATGCATACAATTTTTAGTGGATTATTCCAATTGTCTGCCTTACAGCTGCATCAATCACATTTGCTGTGTTTAAGAACACTGTGACCTTCCCCTGCATAGGAGATTGTGAATGCAAGAGAAGATACATCCATATGTTCTCCCCTCTGCTTCTCCATCCTCTGATTCCATACTCCCTCACATCCTGGCACTTGCTCAGACAAGAACGTCTGATCATTTTCCCACTTCTCAGGTTAACTCATTTCATTACTCCACCATTCTTCCAAACTCTCCACTGCTGCCCATGTCTGCAGTGCCTGTGCACTGCAGCACCTCCAAATATAACTCTCCTCTGTCTTAGGGGCTTGTGCACTGACCTTATCAACTTCTCTTGGAACGATAGCCATAAACAGCACTTTAAACACCAGATTTACTTAAAAGTAAAGTGATCAGGAGAGCACAGCACAACCAGAGCTTGGGGAATATGTTTTTTCCCTCTGGCTCTCCCACTGACTGGCTATTAAGACTTCAGGCAAGTTACTGAGTTCCTCTGAGCTTAAGTTCAGTGCTCAGACATGTTTCTCTCTAAACTTCACAGTCTTAGAGACAAGGCCTGTCTTTTGCTCCTGTGATTTGTAAAATGACTGGCACAGTAAGGCCTTGTTAATAGCTGGGGTCTGTGGCTATTATGGCAATACACAAATGCTGTTAACATTTCATAATCAAATATTGCACTGCAAATGCATTTAGCACCCGACAGTCAAATAATGTAATAGGTCCCTGCCACATAATCAAGGTTAGATTTCAGTTAAAACAATAAAAATAAAGAAGTCATCTGTGTATGGAACCTGCAGCAGACTTGAGATACAGCCTCTGTGACACTTTCCTGGCTTACACAAGCATTTTCTGCCTTCCATCTGAGCTGGCAAGGCCTGACTTGTTTGCTCTCATAAGAGAAGGGGCGGTGGGCTTAGGGTCAGAGTGGCCACAGGGCTTTTTGTCAGCCAAGCACGTGGGCAGCGTGGGTGCTTCTGCCTGAAAAAGGTGTTGTGTACAAATATCCTTGCTCAGCAGATGACTGAGAGTGAAGCTGGTCAGCAGAACACAAGGTGAACAAATGGAAATGGAGGGAGGAGGAAATCACTCTCTCCTAAACGACCCTGCAACACCCTTTGCCCAGCCAGGACTCTGCTGTCCAGTCCTGCAAAGAGGAGGTTGCAGTTGCTATGCAAATATCCACTGACCTCACTGCAACACGTGGCAGAGATGAAGTGAGTGACAAACAGCAAAGGCATGATTTCCTAGACAGCCATATTTATAATTTGTAGGCATACACACACACTGTAGAGCAAAACTGGAATCTAAACAATTTGTGTGCATTGATTTTTGTACTAGACTCAAGCTGTTCAGTTCACCTCTGACATCTCTTAGCAGATTTTTTTTTTTAGACTACCATGTGACATGAAGTGAAAAATCCCTGTTGAGCTGTCTCCATCACAAGTGTCTTCACCTCACTGAACTTTGCCAGTAAAGCATCCAGGAAACACAATGATGCCACTTTTAGTCATTGTCTCATTTTCCAGCTGTTGGTAATGGACACACTGTGCCTTAGCCTGTAATGATAAAACTGAAACCATGCTCTCTGTGTTTTATAAGCCTCTGCTTTTTTGAATTTGTGACATCTATGCTAAAATGGATCTTTTTTGACTACAGCTGGAAAAAGGCACCAGTAAGACAGCTGAAACACATTTTATCGCAAAAAGATGAGAAGGATTATTTTTAAACAAATTTCATAAACAGAATGATGTATTTTTTATTTTTAAATACTAGACATTTAGAAAGAAAAACAAAATAACAGTTATGTATGGGTTTTGTCTTTATGTATCATAGGGAAAAATCCTTTGAAATGTTTTAGGTTGTAGATGCTGCTCAGTGAAACATCTCCTAAAGTGGTCAGGTTGAGGATTGGTTTGGAGAGGAGAGGTGCAAAGCCAGGAAATCCAGCCAGAAAATCCAGCCAGAACAATGTATTTATATATTCTGTGTGAGCAAACCACATTGAGCTGGGACTGAGACTGCCTGGTGAAGACTTAGGAAAAAGCTGTAGCCTAGAGTAGGGAGGATCCCTCTCTCTCTTCCTGGGAATCTTGTGCATTGCCATAAATTACATGGGAAGGGAAGGGAAGGGAAGGGAAGGGAAGGGAAGGGAAGGGAAGGGAAGGGAAGGGAAGGGAAGGGAAGGGAAGGGAAGGGAAGGGAAGGGAAGGGAAGGGAAGGGAAGGGAAGGGAAGGGAAGGGAAGGGAAGGGAAGGGAAGGGAAGGGAAGGGAAGGGAAGGGAAGGGAAGGGAAGGGAAGGGAAGGGAAGGGAAGGGAAGGGAAGGGAAGGGAAGGGAAGGGAAGGGAAGGGAAGGGAAGGGAAGGGAAGGGAAGGGAAGGGAAGGGAAGGGAAGGGAAGGGAAGGGAAGGGAAGGGAAGGGAGGAAGAGGAAGAGGAAGAGGAAGAGGAAGAGGAAGAGGAAGAGGAAGAGGAAGAGGAAGAGGAAGAGGAAGAGGAAGAGGAAGAGGAAGAGGAAGAGGAAGAGGAAGAGGAAGAGGAAGAGGAGCACCATCTGTTTCCAAAACTTCCAGCTGATCTATCTGGAAGATGTTTCACACCTGGGAGGGAAACTGCTGGTGTGTGAATGACAGTAGTTAATCCCTACACCCTGGAGAACCAGAGGAGAGCATAAAGGCTGAGGCAGTTCTGCTTGCTCCTATTGCCAGCCCCTGTTTGAGCAGCCCGGTGCCATTTCCTCCTTACCTTGCCCCTCTCTCCACTCCCTCACCCCCAATTTAAACTGGAAACCCATCAAATGCTTTCCTTAGGCCCACAAGTCTAATTCTTTGTAGGTTTGAGTTGTTGGTTTGTGTTGGATTTTTTTTCAAATTAAAATGCTCAGTTATGTGTGACATATGGATTTTATAAAGGTGGCTATGTATTAAAGGTAAAACAGAAAAAGAAAGAATGAAGTTTATTATTTTACACAGTGGAGTAGACACCTCATATGGCTAATTCTTGAGTTAAATGAGTTTTCCAAGAAAATGTTCAGTCTTTCATTGAACAATTATTTTAAATACTTTGCCACCAAGAAGTAACACAGTGTAAGTTTTATGAACATATTTTTTTTTTTCCTTTCACGGAAACATTTGCTTGACTGATCCCTTATAGTTCCAGAAACAAATACGAGTGCATTTGCTTAAAATAACAAAACCACACACAATACTTAACTCATTAGGATGATTTACCGGCGGTTCAGTATTTCTTTTGGCTGAGTGCTCTGGATGAAATCCCATGTACACAGTCTTGTATTTTACGCTAATACTTTTACTTCAGGTTATACAGTAATCTCTGTCAGGCACTGTGCCCCAAGTACAGTATTAAAAGCTATCTGCTGGTGGAATGTCTCTGTCAAAAGGGCATGTGCAAAATAGATTTTAAAAATTAAACTTCTTTAATACATAACACTTCATGGGTGTTAGAGCAGAGAATTAACTGAGATAGTAAACCCATACTCCCCACCACTTAAAAGGTAAACACAGTCACTGAGCAGGGGATATATTTGTAACTATGAAAAAAAAAATTGCCTGAGTTCTAGAAAAACTCAGACTAGAAAAACTCTCAGACTGTCCTCCTTCCTTTTCATGCCTGACACATGTAGAAATTAAACCTGTTAAGTTGTAAATTTAATTAAAAGAAACCTCATAAAATACATTAATACAATCTCTAGGAGTCCTCCTCTGTACAAAACTTTTATTGGCTTCCCTTTTTATATGCCAGAATAATCCTTTGTGAAAATTCTCCTTCAATATGTTTAATTTATATCTCTGTGGCTGATGACACTCACACTTAACATCCCTGCAGTATGGGGGCAGCTGGCTGTACCCATACACTGCATTTCGAGTGTGTGGCACAAGATTTTCCAGCTGAAACTTGCCAAATGCTGTCCTGTGACCCCACAATCCACTGCCTGCTGCTCGTGACCATTTAGGTACCACAAACTTACTTTGAGGAAGGGTGACAGAATCCCAACCTAAAGAAGACCATGTATTTACAGGCACCATTCTGCCATCCTTCCACAGGTTTTTCATGTTTCTAGTTTCCTACTGGCTTAATTAGAGCTGCAGGGGAGCTTCTAATTTTTCTGGTCACACTTTATTATCTTCTGATTACTAACCATTAGTCTTCAACTTTCTCTAGGGCTTGGGGTTTCAGATTTTTTTTGGGGGGGTGGGGGAGGTGTGCTTTAGGGTTTTTTGGTTTGGTTTTGTTGGGTTTTTTTTAATGGCCAGGAATGAGATATATGTTGAAAAATCAATCTCCCCTTGTGAAAGTAATTGCTAGCTGGAGATGATAATTTCTTTGTTCGGAGCAGATACAGAACCATTGTCTTGGCCTCCTAAATTGGTACGCCATACCCCATGCTGTCTGCAAGCATCAGTGTGGAGCCAGGCACAGGAGATGCTGAATATCCGATATAACGGTGGTGTCCCTGCCTAACAAAAACTAACTCCTTCTCCTTTTTTTTTTTTTTTTTTTTTTTTTAATGGAAGAGAAATAATGAGACAACCGCACAGCATTTTAGTCCACGTTTCTCTATTTCCTTCTCATAAAAGGTCTCAAAGAAATGCAAAGCACCATTGAAGAGTTCAAAGACATACCTCAGAATGTGACTGCACATTCAAGGCACACTGACATATTCAAGACTGGATAGCTCTATTGGAGGGGAAAAAAAAGGAAAGAAAGAGAGAGAGAGAAAAGAAAGAAAAAGGCTCAGCATACAAAACACAATACACAATATCTACTTCTACTGTGTGAAACTCACTGCATTCATTTTGCTCACTGAGCAAACTAGGTCCCAGAGCATAACACACACAATAAATCGAGCCTTTCTTTTTCCATAGGAGCTGATTTCAAGAGAAGCTAAAATTTATCCAGTGTAAATGATGCCCAGGCTGATGCAGCTGAATTTATAAATTGGGTTGAAATGTTTGACATGCTGAATTAGATTATACTATATAATGCATCACTAAGTAATTGATATGTACATTACATGCAAAGAAAGCCCCGCTAACTCATGTGTAACTTTTCTCTTTTTTTTCCACATTATTGTGTAACTTGGCCATTGGCTCATTGTTAGTTGAACAAATTTTCAAAAGGAGATTTAGTCCCTTATGAGCTGAATAAAAACTTTGTTACATTCTGGTATCCTAAAAATGGAATACAGGATAAAGATACATTTTTTAAAAAGTAGAAAATATATAGGAACACATCAGATCATTTAAATCCTCTTTTGCATCCCTTTTTTTTTTTTTTCCATTTTTAGGGAAGTTTTCCTTACATTTGCTCAAAAAATGTAAAGTCCAGATGAAAGATGTGCAGTACCAGCACCAACTGGAGAGGTCATCAAAAATTTAAGGGAATGGGGAATATATAATTTCCTCAGCTAAAACCAAACGATGTAACACAGATTTCTGTCTTCTGGGAGTACACTAGAAAATTTTTTAAAATCATACCAGAAAGAAATTTCAGTTTGATACTGGCTGTGAAGTATATTTACAGTCTTCTACTGATGATTTGCTTTTATTTCAAGGAGATGAGAGCATTTCCCTCTGCAATTACTAGCATATCAGCTCTGATCCAATGCTGATTGCTGCACAGGGCCTTAAATCTCTGTAATCTGCCTGAAATGTTATTAAATATTAGATTTCACTGTGATTTGTTTTCTTATCACTTTACTTGTAACTTTACTGCCATTCACCGCCAAGAGACCTTGAACTGGAGGCTTTAATCTCAATTTGTTATACTAAAATGCAAAATTAAAGAAGAATGAAAAAAGTTGAATATTACCAAGGAATGTAATTGATAACAGTGTGTCAGTTTTGAGTCTTAATATTATAAACTGAATTTTATGATACTCTACCCTAATAGTGACATATTTAACATTTTAAGACTGGATATAATAATTTTATGGGACAAAATGGGTATTGTTAGAAGGTTATACAGTAGCACTTTATCAAGTCCTTCTATATTAAATACCAAAACACTATGATAAAATAATATCAAGTCTCTCTTCTCCTTGGAGAAGAAAATCTTTCTTTAATGTCTCATCTCTGGTTCAAGACCTCCTGGAGGTCTCTGGTCAGGAAGCAGTGTGGTGCATTACGTGCCACCAAAGCTCTCTGCACAGGGGTATGGACGGCATTTACAGAGTTCTGGCAGTTTTCATTTGTAGATGCAAAGCAGGGACATTTTTATATCCCGACAAATTCTGCTTTGCTTCCAGGAAATCCCAGTTTGGGAGGTGCCCAAAGGACATATACCAATGGGAACAGGCATGAACATGCTTTTAAACAGAACAGGAGCAGCCAGGAATGGATGATTTTGTTTTGCCTTCCCTGTTTGACCACTCCTAAAAACAGAGGTTTACTCTTCAATATCATCAGCCAGACTCAAACTTCCTTATATCTGAATCCCTCTAATGTACCTCTGGCATGCTGGTGGTTATGATGCTTGTTGATTTGCATTTGCTTCCAATCTTCTCTTCCCCTGACCTACATCTACCTGTCTCTCAGCCCATCCTTACACTGCCGAGAACATGAGATATTTTAAAAAAAATTAAAAAAAAAAAAGAAAAGAAAAAAAAGAAAAAAAATTAAAAAAAAAAAAAAAGAAAAAAAAGAAAAAAAAAGGGAAAAAAAAAAAAAAAGTAGAAATCCAAAACTGTGTTTCAACTGAGCTACCTTGCCAGAATATGGCAGGACGTCATCATTTGTAACACTGGTACACATCTGTCATAGCAAAGAAAGGCAATTTTCTAGACTGGGAAAAGGAATAATTCCCTTTTGCCAGGAGCGTGAAATTCAGACTATGTCCAAATGCAAAATAAAACTCAAAAAAAATATATTGGTAGAAATATTAGATGTTATGATTGCAGTATGGCAGCAGCTCTGGAGATGAGGTATAATATGTGAGGGTACAGATGTACAAAGAGGGAGGATAGCACAGGACTTTCAACCATGGAAATACCCAGATCAGGGTGCTAACCCAGCAATTCCATTCTGCTTTGTCTCTCTGAATCACCCCAGCAGTGTTCCTCCTTAACAGTCTATCCTTAAAGTGCATATAATAAAATGGGGCCACTGAGACTCATACACGGCTGGCTCTCTCCACCGATTTTAATTCACTAACTAGCAATGCTGCACAAGGTCAGTTTATGTGGAAAAATCTGTATCAGAGAAAGCTGACATTGACCCTTCTTTCAGAAAAAAATTATAGGATTTGAAACTGAGGTTTTCTATATATTGGGAAAAGTGTCCACAGAAAAGAATGGTGGCTGCGATTTTATGCAGACATATATAAAGGTTTTGAAGAGCTATGCCATGCTTTTGTTACTTATATAGGGCTCTTCCATAATCCACAAAGATCAAAACTGTCTAATAAAAGAGGTGGAAGGCAGGGAAGGGAAGGGAAGGGAAGGGAAGGGAAGGGAAGGGAAGGGAAGGGAAGGGAAGGGAAGGGAAGGGAAGGGAAGGGAAGGGAAGGGAAGGGAAGGGAAGGGAAGGGAAGGGAAGGGAAGGGAAGGGAAGGGAAGGGAAGGGAAGGGAAGGGAAGGGAAGGGAAGGGAAGGGAAGGGAAGGGAAGGGAAGGGAAGGGAAGGGAAGGGAAGGGAAGGGAAGGGAAGGGAAGGGAAGGGAAGGGAAGGGAAGGGAAGGGAAGGGAAGGGAAGGGAAGGGAAGGGAAGGGAAGGGAAGGGAAGGGAAGGGAAGGGAAGGGAAGGGAAGGGAAGGGAAGGGAAGGGAAGGGAGGAAGGGAGGGAGGAAGGGAGGGAGGAAGGGAGGGAGGAAGGGAGGGAGGAAGGGAGGGAGGAAGGGAGGGAGGAAGGGAGGGAGGAAGGGAGGGAGGAAGGGAGGAAGGGAGGAAGGGAGGAAGGGAGGAAGGGAGGAAGGGAGGAAGGAAGGAAGGAAGGAAGGAAGGAAGGAAGGAAGGAAGGAAGGAAGGAAGGAAGGAAGGAAGGAAGGAAGGAAGGAAGGAAGGAAGGAAGGAAGGAAGGAAGGAAGGAAGGAAGGAAGGAAGGAAGGAAGGAAGGAAGGAAGGAAGGAAGGAAGGAAGGAAGGAAGGAAGGAAGGAAGGAAGGAAGGAAGGAAGGAAGGAAGGAAGGAAGGAAGGAAGGAAGGAAGGAAGGAAGGAAGGAAGGAAGGAAGGAAGGAAGGAAGGAAGGAAGGAAGGAAGGAAGGAAAGGAAGGAAGGAAAGGAAGGAAAGGAAGGAAAGGAAGGAAAGGAAGGAAAGGAAGGAAGGATCATACTTTGGATATCACATACTTTGGATAAGTATGAAAAGACAGTTTAGCTACATTTGATGTTCATGAAAGGGTTAATGTTAGATTTGGCTGCTCTAGAAAGTTCTGTCCAACAAGCTCAGGTGTCCCTGATGTAGAGCCACAAGCATAACACTTTATTGCTTATATTTGTCATCTCTTACTGCGATTGCAATTTAGGGACAGATTTAGGGTGAGATTTAGGGACAGAGTTCTTTTCCCAATTCATCCTCACAAAATACAGGTCAACAAAGGTCTTGTTAGCTGCTGTATTTTCATTGTCTGCTTTCAGGTTCATATCATAGATGAATACCCTAAGACTTGCACTTTGTCTCTCTCCTTCTTTGTGTGCATTTACACACAAAATGAAACATTATTCATTTTAATCCATCAGAGATATATATTATTTTCAATTTTATTTTTTAATTCTAGAGTATCACAGGATTGAAAAATCTTAAAATAGGGATGGCTATCTATAGCAAGAGAAAGCCTACTAAAACCTTCAAAAATACAAAGGACAACATTTACCCAAAACAGGATCCAACTAGATTTTGCATCCATCCATCAACAATCCTGGAAAGAGAGGTCATGAACATCTTCCTCTTGGAAGAGGATCACAAAATAATTTCTGAGATGTTAGTTTCAAACAGACATCACTCTGCCTGCAAAATTATCCCAGGGCTCAGTACAGAAGAGAAACATTTATTTAAACATGCCAGCTGTGTTCAAAGTGAAAGAAAACTGCCCTAAAAATCCTTTAAAACAGAAATGAACATCAATTAAAAAAAATAAAAATCAGCCTATGTTTATAAAACAAGAAGAGAAATAAAACCTGTCTGATCACACTCCAGAAGAATGTGCACATTTTGTAATACAAAGAAAGGAAGTGGAGATGTAGCTAATTTTCTCTGAGTTTTGTTTCTTTTTTTTTTTTTTTTTTTCCCAGAAAAGAAAGACATTTTAAAAAGTAAATAAAAAGTGGGTTCAAAAATGAGCAGGGAAAAGGAATCACTCGCTCACAGGATGGCTCTTTCTCTCTAGTTCCACCTTTGGAGAAGTCAGCAAACATACAGAGCTGTGCCGGCAGCAGGAGGAGCCACATTTTGCACCAGGCTGAAGTCCCAGGGGAACTGTGACTCCCAAGCAGGAGCAGCTGGCAGCTCCCCCAGAGCTTTTGTGCCTGGAGCCAGGAGGGCAGAGCTGGCACTGGGAGGGGCTGGGGCTGGCACAGGGCTGGATTGACTGTCCCATCATCAGGGCACTGTAGCAAAAGGAAGGGCACTCCGTGTGCTTGCACCCTGTGGGGTGCTGTTCTAAAAACGACTCTTCCTGACACATGATTGCTGTGATTTGGCTCGCTGCTCTATCAGACTAAAAAACCAAAATAACCCCCCCAAACCCAATAAACAAACAAACAAAGAAAACTAATTTTAAAAAATTCAAAATCAATCTTCTAGAGAAATTCTGTTTACATTAAACCTGGAGACAAAAGCCGAAATATCCAAGAGGTCCATCCCAGAGCCGTGGCACCCCAGCAATAATTAAAGGGAACATTTTTGTATTATGGCACAATATAGTCATGGTGTTTGGACTTGTCAAAACAAACAAACCATATTCAGGGAAATCTGTGGTACAAAAGAGCGAAACAAATTATGGGGTAGAGGCAAACATGGCCACACCATCAGCATTCAAGACCTGAAGAAAAGAGTGGAAACTTTCAGGGTCTGAATGCGGGAGTGGAAAAGCTAATTGAGCACAAATGAAAGGATCTATTACGGCTGAAAGAATAAGTGAGAGTACAGACAGGACAATACTCTCATTTATGATTCAAATATCCATGGATAGTGCAGTACAGCTTTAAATACAATTTACAGCCTTGATTACAAATGACTATGTGCATCAACTTGGAAGCAATGCAAGGACTGTGAGCAGGAGAAAGAGCCTGCCTTGTCAGAAAGGAAGGAGAAAGGGATAAGTGACGGCAGAGCTGGGCTGGACACTCAGAAGCAATTGGAATGTGTAGAATTATGAAATAGGGCTTTTAAAAACCTGAAGATGAACTGATTAGTGGGCAAGAAGGCTCACATTTAGAATAACTGAATTGCCCAGTGATAAGATTATAAAGGGAGATTTATGTTAGATAATCACAGTGAGATCAGGGGCAAAGGAGTATCATTCTATCCCTGTGCCTTCCAAAAGCAAAATATAAATATATGAATGTGGTAAAAATAATAAGTACTGAAAATGAAGAGCATGGACAGGCTCTTATTTTTATGGAAAGCAGCAGCAGCTTTTTTTCTCAGCCTGCATGAGACCCAAAACTGACCTGAAACCACCCAAGTTGTGAATTACTTTCTACCCAGAAACTGCCTATATCCTCACTGCCTTTGGTTTTTTTTTTCTTTTTTTTTTTTTTTTGGTTTTTTTGGGTTTTTTTGGGGTTTTTTTTGTGGTTTTTTTTTTGTTTTTTTTTTTTTTTTTTTTTTTTTTTTTTTTTTTTGTTTTTTTTTTTTTTTGTTTTGTTTTTTTGGTTTTTTTGGGTTTTTTTTAGCTTTGTCATGTTTTATGAACCAAACATTATTTTGGTCAAATTTCCAAGAGTTGGAAAATTCTAAAAATCTTACGAAAAGCATTAAATGATTTGGGCTGTGTAGCAACAAAATTAGCACTGGATGGACATTGGCACCAAAGACACTGCACCCTGATGTGCCACAGGCTGCATAGTTTCATATTTTTTTCTAATCCACATCCATTTTGAGCTAGAGCCATTGGGTACCACAGCAGATAACAAAAGTCAGGAAAGGCCATCAACCCTCCACAGGTCCCACTTTCCCAATGCTCCCTGAGACTGTCTGAAACATGAAACTCACTAAAAGGCTAATGGTGGGAGTAGACCTCAGTGACAAGGAGACAAGCACAAGCAGGAGCAAACAGCTGGGTGAAGGTGTAACCTTCACTCCTGCAGGACGTCAGTACCGGAATTCAGCCCTGCCACACTTTTCACTAGGATTGGCTAAACAACACAGGGAATTGCTTTGCATTTACCTCTTCCCCCAGGTGGCCCTGAGACGTCATTTCTTCCAAGTTGAAATCGCTCACTCAAAGTGATCTGTGCATCCAGGACTGTCTGTCTTAATCTTAGGCAGTGCACCATGTTCTCAGGAGCAAACCCCAAATTTAAAAAACCTCCATGCCTCATGCAATATGCAGTAGTCCCTTGACTAAACCAAATTAAGGGGTGGCTAAATGAAATTAAGGAGAGCTGTAAATATTTCCCTGCAACATCCCAACCCATTCCCACTGAGCACTTGTCAGAATCAGTTTTCAAAATTTACAAGTAGTGAGAAGAACCAAACATCAGGAATTACCCCTCCTCTCGTAGCCAAAAGCGGCAACCTCCGTAATTATGCACATGGGAGACTGCAACTGTGTAATGAGGAGGAGGAAAATGGCTGTGTAATGAGGAGGCTTCTGAAGGCTGATTCAAGACAATGGAGCCCTCATCTCTGACCCCAGAGAGTAACCACACAAAGGACAGACCCAAAGTCTCTTCTGTATCCTTCTTTTGTAAGTGTTCAGGTGGCACCTTTCTTAAGCAAGGCAGTTAGTATGAGTGGCCCAAGACAGCACCCTTTCTCCACAGTTATTCATTTTTTAAGGACACTGTTCTTGAAAAAAAAAGAGAATGAAACTACATGGCATGCACTCCCAGTCTCAGATGGGGAGTGGAAGAAAATAATGGCCACACACTGCTATACAATTAGGTCTGTCTTGGAAAGAAATTATACTGATGTTTTCCTAAGCGATGCCAGGTGGTTTATTCACCAAATAATGAGACACTAAATGGATCTAAAGATTCTTGGCGACTGGTAAATGCTTACCTTGGACTCCCTATTCCTCTCTTCAAGAAATGGTTTGCTTTTCCCAAGAGTTTTCTTAAGTAGCTCCTCAGCTGTGATTAAAAGTAAATAACAGTGGTCTGAAAGTTGGTTAACTTACACTTGTTTAATGATACAGCTCAGGGAACTGCAAGTGCACCTCAGATGCCTCATTGATTTAGTAAACAGCTATAGCCATCAGAAGATTTTGTTTTTAAAGTCCAGGATTTCCTTCCAGAAACAAAAAAAATCCCAAACTGTTGTAGTTAACTTTTCTCTACTTGACCACTGCCCAAAATGCTATTAGAAAGAAAAATAATTAAATCTTAGTGTCATTATTTTCAAGAGCAACAAAAAGCACAGACTCTTTTCCCTGACACTGCAGAAGGAGGGAACACAAGCTCTGGGAGCAGGAGGTGGCCACGTGTGGGCAGCAGCACAGCAAGGACTGTGATGTCCACAGCCCAGCACGGGGGACCAAGGGAGCCAGGCTGCCCCCAGAGCTGAGCAAAGCAGGGAGGGGCCGTATGTCAGCAGGAGCGTCTGGCTCCACATCGGCTGTGGAGCACATCTGAGGACAAAGGAGGACGTGGGCGGGCCTGGCTCCAACACTTGCCCAAGTAAAAGCTGGTGGGGCAGCCAAGGAGCTCAGAGCCAACATGGCACTAGCTCCCAAGGTCATCCTGTGCCCCTGGGGCCAGAGAAAGAAGCTGAATGATCCCAGTGATCACTGGGAAACTCTCGATGTTCCAACACCTGCTCTGTCCCGTGATACAATCCCCACCCTGCGCTGCCCCATCTCTGAGAACCAGGGAGTGCTCCAGCTCCAAACTAAACTGACCTGGGGACAGGACCCACCCTGTACAGGCACAGAGCAATTTAAATAAACCTGGGGCTGCTAAGGGCAGCCTTAGGGGCAGGCTGGGCGCTTTTCCCCCTGCTGCACTGGCAGGGGTGGACACAGCCTGGTGGGCTGGGGTGGACACCAAGGTCAGGAGAAGCACCAGCACCCAGCAGGTGACAGTGCTGGGGTGTCACTCGGGAAAAAGGCTTTTAAGGAACAAGCCATTTCAGAACTATCCGCAGACAGCAAACTGAGCAGCCGATGGATTTTGCTTCCCTTTCTTTTTGTCAATTTAGGGACAGAAGCACATTATAATATTATTAATAATGAAAAAAAAATGCTGAGAATAATTCTTCATTTATGGTTCCTCCTCCAAATATTTAGAATTAGTATTGCTTTGACCATCTTTGTCTGAAGATCGCTCCCATTTCAAAAGATGACTGTTCACAGCCAGAGATTCAGAATTTCGTTTATGTGAATACAAATTGATATTTATGAAAAATCCTACATCTAAAGTACATCTGCTAGAGTAATTTTCTAGTATATTCCACAAAACTCTAAACATACTGAACATTGCAAGGCTTCCCAAGAAGAACTAATTACAATGCCCAAATTAATATTTGAAGAAAATCTTGAAGCCATGGTTCTGTTCTCATTTAAATATGTGACTACTCTCTTTATAATGTGCAAAGCATTATAACCATTTATATATGTTCCAAGTGATATATTACTGAGTTGAACCTAGATTCCCCTTCTTTTGTTCTGGGTTCATAACCTTGCTGTATTATCTTCCATAACTCTATAGCTTGCTAATGCATAATTCAAGCTTCTCTTATTGACAAAAGGCAGCAGAAAGAAAGAATATTTCAATGCCACTTTCCCACGTAGATAGTATTGCTTTCACTTCAGCCAGTATCATTTCCATACTAAAGCCAAATCTTTTAAAGTACATTAAGTATCATTTTCATAGCTTATTCACAATTTATTCACTGGGACAACTACATCTGTTTACCTCCATCTTCTGAGGCTATTTTATTGCAAGCTTTTTGCTGGGTTTTATTGGGGTTTTTTTGAAGTGGGTTTTTTGCCAAAAGAAGAAACTTCAGTTAAAACATTGTGCACCAATCTATGACATCAGCTTCACACTAATCTCTTGATTTAACTGGAGCTTTGTTTTAGGACTAATGTCACAGTTTCTCCAGAGGCAAGTGTGGAGCAGAACCATTTTGCCATCTTCCTGCAAACTCTGTTCTAAGCCCTTGCCTGTGAAAAGGAACTGTAAACAGGCAAGTATCATGTTCCCATGCATCTCTGACTGGAGGTCAAATTTGTCCTCACAGTCAGCCATGCACCTGTGCAAAAATCCCACTGATGTTAGTGCAGTTCCTTCAAACACACACAGGTGGGAAAGAGAGGATAGTTTGCCCATTTTCCATGTTGGTGATGGATACAGAGAAGTTCAATGGTTTTCAGTCTCCTCTGAGAAACAAATTGCCTCCTTCCAATGGTACAGAAGGGACACAGGCCCACAGATAGAGTGATTAAAAACAATTAAACGCTCCAAGAAACAGCCAAGTATCAACCTTTCCTCATCATTACCTGGGCTGGTTAAGACTGTCAAGTTCTCGTGTCTCCACAGACACTCAGTTCAATGTCCTCTCACTGGAGCATTCTTTGGAAGACTAAAACAGGACACATCTTCCTTTACAGACGGCTGTAGGGCAGCCAGCAGCTATTCTCCCAAAAGAGAGGTTGTCACCACACCTTCATACAGTCCCTGCTGAGCGTGGCTCAGCACAAGGTGCTGAGCAGGGAGCTGTGCGAGGCGAGGCTCCTCTGCAGCCCTCCTCCCGACCTGTGCATTTATCTGAGCTATGGAACCCTGCTCTCACCTCACCTAACTCGCCCTGGCAGGCAGCCTGGGCTCAGCCTGCAGCCAGGCTGCCTGCACATGGCACTGCCCTCGTGGCAGGCCGCGGCCACCGCCCAGCCACCACTGTTGGTGCCGTCTCCTGCTGCAGTGAGAGCGGAGGTTTGGGGCAGAATCTGGGAGTGCCAGGGCCCATCCCCACAGCAGGTGACACCTTTACAGCACGGCGTGTGTGCCCTCACTTGGCCAAGCTGCACCTCGTGTGCCTCGCAGGCAGCTTAAAGGCATTCAAGCAGGTTAAGGGCCCCGGTCAGAGGGGGAATTTGCCCCCGAGGCTGGTGCAGCATCACTTCTGCATGGCAGCCCAGACAAAGCTTTACCATCAGGAAATGTCTCTTACCATACAGTGCCCAGCAGGGATGGACACCTACCTAAGAGGCCCTTTATTTAATGAAAGGAAACCGTAATCTTACAAATTATTCTGCCAAAAGTGGCACGAAGTATCATCAGAGGAGGCCCTACAAGGTACCTGGATTCCCTGGAATCATATTTACCAAACCAGTCTCAGTAATAATACCATCTAGCTAGGTTTACAGCTCAGGTGCTTCTCTCTGTGCCACCTGAGCCACTCACCTGTTTCTTGCAAGTTCAGCTTCCTGCAGCATTTCAATTCTGGCAACAGTCAAAATGATTTCTCTAAACTTAAAATCTTGGTGTTTTTTTTTTTTTTCCTAAAAACTCTCAAAGACTCATTTTCTGCAAAAATACTCTGAAAACACAGCTTGAGAAGCAAAATTCAGGTGGGTTTAATGGTGCCCCCAGCTGTGCCTCATTTTAAAGTCACTGTTTATTCAACAGAATCAAATGCAAAGGAGAATTAGCTCAAGTTATCAAATACTTTAAATGTCATGGTCTGAAAAAGTAGCAGTTTAGGAGAGTAACACTGCTGCCACTTGGACTATTCCCCTTCTACTTGCCTTACCTAAAAAACCATGGGATTTTTTCATATTATATGCTGTCAGAGGAGACAAAATTAAAATAACTTACGTAACTTTGAAGGGAATTCCATATTTCTAACAGTGAAAGCAACAGTACTTTAAGGGATAGTCTAGGAAATGGTGCTGTGAAGTCAATCAGCAGCCTCACCAGGAGCAAGTCAGAGGCCCCTGTCATTTTTGACACTTGCTCACTGCCTGTCCTTCCCACCCAGAATTTCGCTTGGGTCTGCCTGGATTTAATTCTAGCACTTGCACTCAACCTAGCTCAGGAAGTTCCTGCAGTTCCATTCCAGCAGACATGACCCCTGGCCAAATGCAAGGACAGCTTAACTTGAACAGAGTTGCAGTGAACCTTTTCAGAAGATATTGCCCAGACTCTCAGTTTGTCATCACAATCAGGTCCCCCAGAGAAGCCTGAACACCTTTCCAGCTAAAGGAGCACAGGACTTCTGCACCCTGGGCTGCTCCCATTGCATGGCTGGTGCAAAACTAAAAAATCCCAGAACACAGCTGTGCCAAGATACCCTCCTCAATGTCAGGGCTGAGACCAGCCTCAAATCCCTTCTCACCTCTGTCCAGATGGATGTACCTCTTGGGATGCACGAGAGCAGAGCTTCCCCATTTGCAGCTGTGAGCTGCAGGTCCAGGGAGGGAGCCCAAGAAGAGCCGTGCCCATGTGTCACTGCTGGGAAACAGCAAGTGCAGGTCCCCTTCACCACCTGAGTGCCAGCCCAGGGCCCCTGGCAGCAGGGAGCCTTGCCCTCTCAAGACACAGGGATGGTGAGCAGATTTCCACAGAATTCCACCTTCTTGTTAGCAAATTTCCAAAAATCTTTGTGAAGAGCCCCTAGAACCTACCACTAGACTTACAGATCCTAGAGATAAAAAATGTGCATGTTTCAAGTTGCACCTGCACTAAGCTTTCTCCTGTCCCTCTAACAATGCAAATACTCCCTAACAAGGACTCTCACTCTCACTCGTCAATATTTGGGTAAAAAAAAAAAATCTTGGGAAAAGCCAGTCATTCCCATATCCATAGCAGGCTTTTGCACACCATCAGGAGCATGGCAGGATCATGGCCACACAACTGATTCACCATTTGTCGGGACAAGCAGGTGGGAAACCCCAGCAGAGGGGACAGAACTAGGCAAGCTCCTGATGTGGCCTTCTTGTAAACAGAAAACTCTTCCAGCTGCCTGTCCCCACCGCTGCTTTGGAAATGTCACCTCCTCTGTGGTACAAGCAACCACCCACATCTGTGTTCTCTGAACGAGAAGAGGAACACAAGGAAGAAAAATTTGGGAAAACAGTAGCCAGCAAATTACCATTTTATGTCCATGGTCTTCTGTGGGTGAGGTGACTGCAGTGACCTCCCACTGCTGGCTGCCACGGGGAAGAACAGACCCAGTATCCCTGCAGCAGTACGACTCTTGTGAAAACTCGTGGTAAAAGCAAGAAATGGTTTGGTTTGTGACCCACCTTTGCCAAGGGAAGTCCCTCACAGAAGAATCAGATTTATAGGAACACCGCTCCACCACTCTGACAAGTTGCAGACCTCAGAAACCACCACTTGCTTGTGAATTGTCCCAAGCAAAGCACAACACTGCCTTGTCCCAGAAAAATAAGCTGAATTCTGGGAGTACGATGAACTGGAGGGTCAGTGTCCCTTTTATTTTATGTCATAACAATGAATATTTAGAAGATAAATAAATCATTTTTCTCTGCTTAGAAAAACCTTCCGAGGTTCCTGTGGTACTTTGGGTTGATGGTGATGAAAGATGACATGCACAGCTTTTCACTTAGAGAAAGGGAACATGGGTAACTCACATTTTCTAAACTCCTGACAAGTAACTCACCTGATGACACATGAGAAAACAAATCAAGCCATCTTTACCAATCTCACATGAACAACTTAAATATGAGATACAAAGGATTTCACAAAGGAAAGAGCCAAGTGTCTGAAGCCATTTTAATATTGCACTTTTTTTCTTAACAGCTTTAAGCATCTCCAGCTCTTTTATCCAACATACTACAAGGCATCTTAAAACACTCTATTACAGAATGCTATCTGAATGTACCCTCTAGCATCCTCAAAGGATCACTCCAGTTCAGCATCTGCTTAAAAACACTGGGCCTTCTTGCCTGGCTTTTTTTTCCCCCCCTTTTTCTGCTTGGGGCTAATCGGTCTACTTGTTTCTCTGGAAGAGCAATATGCTCCTCAGAATGCCTGAGGTATTCTGAGACCCTTCAGTCCACCCTCAACTACTCATAATTATAGTACTACCTCTGGTTCACTCATCTGTCAAGAAAGCAGAAATCAAAAAAGGCATTCCCTTATTTTCTGTCAGAACATCATTCAGTCTATGAACATTTTTGCAGAATAAGATGATTCACTGAATTTATATGCTTATTTTCAGAAGTTTCCAATCCATCTTCCCAGACGCTGCCTGAATATTCCTCCTCTCTTTCACTTGAACAGAAGCCTCTGCAATGGTAACTCCTCTGGTTATGTTTCAGAGTTTCAGCTCCATCTCAAAATTCTTTTGGTCTCTCAAATTGTTGACTTTGCCTGTTTTGGCAACTTTTTCAGTCAATGGCGATTCTCTTCTGAACTTCTCCCTCCACTTCTGGCCTCTCCTTGGTCCTGTTCTCAGCTTTGGCCTTCCTCAAGTAGATGCTTTCCATCTACTTTGATTTCAGAGGGTCAAAACTTAGCCCCTTACTGATCTTTCATGGGATTTCCTCCTCTTTCTTACGGCCCTGTGAGCACCATCCACTGCAGTATTCCAACCCACAGAGCTGGGACAAAACAAACCCCATGTCTGTGCCTGCTTCCTACTCACAACATCCCCCTTCCTCTCTCACTAGCAAAAGCATCCCTTGCTTTCATCAGTAACTGGTGGTCAGTTTGGAAATACTTGCTTATTTATACCCAACATATATGGATCTATTTTTTTCCTCCATGTATTATTTACTCTGTGACTACCAGTCTTGAAAAAAAGGGCATTTTTTCCTAGTGTTTTGGGGTGGTTATGGTTTCCTTCCTGCCAAACACAGGATTAATAAACCCAAGGAAAAAAAAAAAAAAGGAAAAAAAAAAAGTTTAAAAAAAAGTATCTTTGTAACATCTACTGTATACTTTGAGATGGCTAATGATGTCATCACATGGGTACAATCTCTCTTGAAAATGCCAGCATTCCCAGAGTCCCATGGAAAGCCGCTAATAGGAGACCACGTCTATGCTTTCAATTATCTTCACTGCTTTACACCACTTGCTGCTCCAGAAACAACCATTTCATAATTTGCAATAAAAAACTGAAGTGGAAGGTTTTCGATGTACCGACGCACTCCATTTCATTTGTGTCACCCTCTAAATACTGGGACCGGGTTGGTGCTCCTTACCTGCGAGCTTCCAGAGAATCCCCTTACGCTTTATCCCTGAACACTGGACTGCCCTGAAGTGTGGGGTTCTCAAACACAGCAGGAGAGGAAAGAGAGAGCACAAGTGGAGAAGACTCTGCAATTCGGTGCTTTACACAGAACTGCTGGCTTAAAAACAGTGGCTTGCACGGAGGCAGGGAAACTTGACTTGTCATAAAATGCAACCTTTGCCCAATAATCCAACACATTTTATGTAGCAAGAACCTAATGAAGAAGTTACCTCTTGCTTTGTTCCAGGTCTTGTGACAGATCAGTTCTTCAAGGACAAATCCCCAATGAATTCCAGCATTCCTGGTGGAGCTGCTGAGATACACCTGAGGTAGCCCAGCATGGGAATATGGCAAGGAAGACCAAAACCAACCACAGAAACTCCTTGAGCATGAGAAGGAGTGAACAGGGGGGATGCACTCCCACTAGAATAACAGGATTTTTAAGATGGCTCCAAACATCACGCATGCTCTGATGACTGTAAAGGATAAATGAAGACACCACAAAGCTTCCCAAAGCATGAGAATGCAGCAACACATTTTCAGGGATTACCATGAAACCTGCAGGATATCAGTGCCTGGAAATCTCCCTAGTGAGAGATTTGTATCCTACAGTCAATAGCAAATCACTTTTTGCACCCACCAGCAGATGCTGTTTTCTAAAGGATAATACCCAGTTGATTTCATTAAAGCTCAGTCTTCAATAGGAGAGAGGCAGCAATTTATGCTAAGGTTTATCACTAAAGACTTTTAACAGGTTTTAAAATACAAAGCTAAAAACTGTCTTGGCTTTCCAACTGGTTTAACTTTTAGCAGAATGCACCCATTTATACACAGCATTTCTGACAGAAGGGATTTCAAGAATGCAGCACGGTTGCAATGTAGTAGCTGATTAACCCTGTGGAGAAAGTTTCTCCAAGTTGCACTTCTGCTCAGTGTACAACATTCAGGATACAAAAATACTCTGGTGGTCTTTCACTTCAGCCATAATTAAAGAGACCTCCTGCACTTTAGCTAAAATAAACCACACACAAACCAGAGAGAGAGGGAGAGAGAGAGAGAGAGATGGCAGATACACTGAGAATCTGCAGCGTAGATAATCAAACCCTTTATTGTCTAAGTTACATTAGACTCGCAACACCATAAAAACCTGTTAAGAAGAAGAAACAGTAGATTGGTAGAGGTAGTAGAAAGTCCCTGTAACAGTCATAAAAGGGCTTTACAGGAGTGTGTCATGCCAAAAAAACTTATCACGTTGCTTCAAAGAGCTGATCAAAGCCCATTTGACTAAATAAATAAGAACACAACTCATTTTAAATACTATGGTCTAACTAAAATAACAAATCAATACACAACAATGATAAAGAAAAAAACCAGAAATCATGGAATTCAAAAACAGATGGTCCTTAAGGTTGGTTTTCCCGCACCTACTCTTATTTCTTGTTTAATTAAGTGAAAATCTGACTTCTGTGCTATACACAGCATATAATTATTTAAACTGATTTCCCCT
Organism: Prinia subflava; assembly: GCF_021018805.1. Lineage (NCBI taxonomy): Eukaryota > Metazoa > Chordata > Aves > Passeriformes > Cisticolidae > Prinia > Prinia subflava. Next base: position 59,574,314 of record NC_086247.1, read on the forward strand.
ACTGTTGTTCTTCATGAAGCTAAATTATGATTGTAAACTTTGCTGATTAGTACCCTGGTAATGGCAGTGACAGCACTAGCTTCTCTGGCAAGGATTCGGGAAGAAAATTCCAGAATGAACGTTTTGGCTCTAAATATTAACTCAGATTTTCTAGTTCAGCTTGCCAAAAAAATACAATTAAAAAGAGGGAGAAATTACAAATGTACACTACACTTTCATGCCATTTTGGGTATAGAAGAGATTTTAATAACTAAACCACAAACAAATAGGTTAAGCAACTAGCTTTTGTGCATTCCTGAACTGTCACCATTACTTTCTCTCATGAAAAATATGACTCAGAAAAGCAACAAAACAAAAGGAAAAAAAATAAAAATAAAATTAAAAAAAATTTTAAAAAAGGAGAAAGCTAGTGCAAACCCAAAATGATAATCATTAAGCAACATAGCAAAATATTTAATTTTTTCTTTTTTTTTTTCCTTTTTTTGGTGTACAATGGAATGTGTCTATGCAACCTCCCTCAAAATAACTTCACAGAACAGTTAATTACAGTCACTTTTAAGTACTTGCACAGACATTCCCAACTACACCAAGTCTTGGATTTCTGGTTTACATCTCGTGTAATAGCATAAGGAAAATCTACTTTGAAAAAAAGTAACAAAGTTAATTTGCATTGTTGCAAGTGTTGCAGAGTAACAAAACCTGTCAAGTAATTTAAAACAAGTAACAAGTAGTATCCAGCCCAAATTAATGACTAGATTTTTTTAAAAAAGAATCCCCCCCCGCCCACCTGTTAGAACAGAACTGTTAGAACAGAGAGATCATGTTTTAAGGTTTTTTCTGCCTTTTTTTTTTAAACAAATCTTTTGTCAGAAGCCCATTTCTACAAAAACAGCACTATTCCATTACTGTATTAAGTAAACTGTGGTCTCACCTGTATTAAAGGTTAGCATCATTTCTGTACATGTAAAATTATTGCTTTTTTGAAAAATATATTTAGCATGCTAGTTGTTTTTTAACTCCATTTCCTGCCTTTACAAAATGTTACACTTAAAAAAAAAAAACTAGTAAAGCTTTTGCAAAAAATTTCACAGAACATTTTCTTTCAAGGCAGCAGTAACTTTTGATAATGCATAAAATTATATGTGCAAAATCTGAAACTTTCAGAAATATTACCATCACACATAGTGTCACAGCAATAAGAAAAGAAAATATTTATATCTGTGGAATACATTTTTAATTGCTTACACTGCATGGTTTAACAACCTGTTATGTGCCACAACCCCACCTTGAAAACTTGAAGTTAAAGAGTTACTGTAGAAGAGGTATATAAAGCTTTTTTTTTCTTTTTTTTTTTTCCTAACACCACCAGTGATCACCAAGTACAAGACATGACACGTTTATATGAACATTAACCCGCCACCACAAAAGAAGTTCCTCATCTTTCCAGAACGTCAGCGGGCCCAAGGAGGAGCGGCAGCTGGTCTGCTGAACCAAATGCAGGAGCAAAGAGCACCTTACGGCCCCAGGGCTGCCTGAATCCGTTCAGTGACACCTTTTCTCTTCTAAACAGACACATCAGCGGTGTTAGACAGCTGAATGTTTTATTTTTTCCTTTTTATTTTTCATTAAGTGAAGACTTCCTTTGTGACCAGGTTGAAGAAAGTAGCCCTGTTACAAAAAAAAAGGTCCTGAGAGTAAAACACAGAAGCCTGGTTTTTTTCTTAGTGTTCAACTAGCTTTTCTTTTCCAAAGCAGAATAGAAGCTTTTCTCTGGAAGTGTTTCAATTTCCATATTCACATACTATTAATGGTGCGCAGTCAAGAGCAAGAGCACTCGAAATGCAAGTGGTCCCCAAACTGTAATGAAACAAACCATTGCAGAATGACGGTCTTTCTCTTTAGTCCCTTTAATCCTTCATCAAGCATTGCTTTCTCAGCACCGAATGCCACCTTTTCCCTGCACCCCCCATTCTTCCTCTCTCTGTTGCTGTTTTTTTCTTAATTTGCTTTTCAGCATGACAGGCAGTGGCAGTTTCATTAATTAATACTTCTCCAGCCCTCGAATCCACTGCTGTTTTTCAAATGCATCAAATAGTCATTGTGAGCATCAGGGAGGTTTTTGTTACAGTGCTTAACTTCTTCATGCTGTCCAAATCACATAAAGTTTAATTTTTCCAGTGTCTCAAACTTCTCTTGATTAATATAGATGCCTTGTGCCGCCACAGTGCTTGCCAACTCCACTGTTTATTATAAGGGAAATAAGGAACCATGGGACTGATTAGTACGTCAATTTATATATATCTTGTGTAGCATCTTCATTTATTTTAAGATGATTAACAGCGCGGGGGCACCCGCTCCTGGCGGAGCGCCGCTCGCAGCCTGGCGTGGCAGCTCCGGGCGCGGCGGCGGCTGGCAGGGGACGCTCCGGAGCGCGGGGGCTGCGGGCGCTTCTCCGCCCGGGATCTAGGTTCCCTTCCGGAGATGCAGCGTGTGGGCGACCTCTGCGCTGCCGGGGTCCCTCCCCTGCAAGAAGGACAAGACATTGGGGGAAAGCTCATTCTCGCCCCTGCTCCCAGGCACCACCCTCCAGCAAGCTCTGCCGGCACTCGTTACTCTTTATTAGTGTCATGGACATTCATCTGGACCCACCACGTGAAAACACTTTGGATTTGGGGTTTTTTTTAAGCATCTCCACCAAGAGCAAAGCATGTCAGGCCCATATAAAGTCCCTGATGGACTAGAACAAGAAGTAACAGGATCTGGTAGAGCAGTTCGGAGAAGGCTGAGAACAAGGAGGGAAAGAAGAGGCCTCCAAAAAGTGGAAACTATGTGCTAGCCAAAAGGGATTCACAACTAGATCAGTGCTTTAAAAAGGCTGAAGTTTGAGGTCACAGAGGCAGCTAAATGAAGAAAAACTCAATTCTTGTGCAGGTCTGTCAAATGCTAAGGCGGCTTTTTCCCCCCCTTGTCATCTTCCTTTTATTTTCTTAGACAATTTTCATGAATAATTACCACGTTGAAAAAAATAGCAAGGATATTCTAAAATCAAGTGAAATTAAAGATAACATCATGAATAAGTGGGAGCCTGCAGCTCCCAAGAGAAGCTTTAAAGTGACATTTAGAACATCACTGTCGGAACAATGCAGTTTACAATCCTGATCCTAAAACAACATGGCAAGATTAATCTTACATAAATGCATTATCCTTAAGCTAAAGTCTTGATGAAGTGAAACAGACCATTTTAAATTAATGCAACATAAAATACGGCACCCATGTAAAATCCAAGCAAGTTTCAAGCTGTGCCTATGGCAGCCCTCGAAATAGCTAAAGAAAGCCCAGCTCTGGTTGACATAATGTATTAAGTGCATCTCTTTTGTTAATAGATTTAGAAAATTCCTAATTAAACCTGGCCCCAGATTCATGACATTTACCAGTCAAAGTTTGGTTTTAAGTCGGAAAGATTTGCAACAAAATTAAAGAAAAAAAAAGCTGCTGTACAGACCGCAGTATATTTGAAATGTAGGAAACAGTAACTGAATGAGAGATGTGATAAAACTTCCTTAGTTGGGTGCTGAATTTCCCGCAGTAAACTAAGAAAGATGCTTTACATTTTTGCGCGGCTGCATCACGCCTGAGAGACACAGCCACAATTCCAGGAGGAGGCATTCATCACCGGAACGCCTCGCATCGAACCGGCTCCACGCACACCGGGGAGCGCAGCAGAGCTTCGCCGCGCTGGGGAGGAGGGAGGGGAGGGCAGGGCAGGGCAGGCACCCTGCCCCACTTTGCCTGGGGTGTAATTAGGGGCTCTCTTTTGGGATGGATGTCCTGCGAGGTGGTGAAAGCGTGCCCTGCATGTCACAGACGGCACAGCTCAAGGGATCCAGGAAAAGGACAATCCATCCTCCCCACACCTGCAAGGACAGTGCAGAGGGGCTGGGGGTGGTGGGTGGCTGGGCACCCTCAGGCACAGCTGTGCTCCCAGCTTCACTGGCAAACAGGACTCGAGCTTCACGTGTGCCAAAACCCACTCAGGAGCTCACCCCCCTGTACTTACACCAAGGTATGGTTGGATTTTGAACTGTCTGATGTAGAGTTGGATTGAATTCTTCCTGAAATAAAGATGTTTTCCCTTTTAAAAAGAAGGCTTTCTTCACTTTCATTGAAAAGCAGATCTTTATGTGAAACCTACGGTTTCCATGCCAAAAGCTGCTCTCATAGCAACTTCCAGTGCTATTCCCCAGTTAACAGGGAAAACCCAGTTTGTGTGCCTGTTAATATGCTAAAGACAGATCATTGCATGACATTGAAATAAACTGCAAGTAGCACAGATAGCACTGGAGTTTCCTAGCAAGGGACAAGTGTTGGGACAAGAACTACAGCTCCTAATCCTGTCTCTAACGCTCATAAAGTAACAGACATACAGTACATGCATATTACTCAGATGCCAGTACAGCAGCCTCCGTGGTTCCTTGATTGTTTGCATTATAATCTCCATATGTATGAACGAGACAAATTAGGTTGCCATTTATTTGTTCATTATCTATTATTTTGATTAATGGAATTCTTGTTCTCAGAATAACTATTTAAAAATAACATTTGCAATAATGAGGACTGAACTATTAATCATGATCTTTGGAAGAAACTCTGCAAGGAACTCAGGCAAGACATTTCATGTGAACAAATGTCATAAATAGGACTTCCTACAGACAGTGTTAGAATTTTGAGTGCAAGAAAACCCAAACCAGCCAGACTGAGAAACCAATAGTTTAAATAACATTTCAATCTGGGTTAGGATTTTTTGCTTCCTCTCCTTCTCTGTTTAAAGTTGCTTTAGGACAAGCAGAGCTATAGTGTTGCTGGACTATAAAAACATTACAGGTAAGAAGATGTCCCCAGCTCATTCCCCAAGCTCCTTTACAACACACACATACAGAAATGTATATAGTGTTTTCCTGGTGGTTCTTTCCAATCTTTCTATCCCCCAAGTTCGGACTATTCACGTTTATGCTATTTTAAGTATTGAATGCTGCATGAGATATTTTAAAATACTCATAGTGGAGAAAATAAAGGTTTATGGACCACTTAATGAAGGGTCACACAGTAGGTACAGGACTTACAGTACACTTGTCTTTTCAGTGAATGAGGCCCAATGAATGTGCTGTCCAGAGCTGTTTCACAAAAAAAGCTGAACACTGCCCTCTGGCATGGGGAAAGCTTCAGCCAGAGAATTCAGGATACCAACAGTTTGGGTTTTTTCCCTGGTCTGCAGATTCCACTTGATTTTCTGTAAACAAAAGGCTGTTTTTCTGGAGAGGACAAAGGCTGGAGTTTTGGGGGTTTTCCTTGTTTCACTCACACAGAAGATGGAGAACTCGGTGTCTCTGGCTCCGTGCTGCAAATATGGTTCATGTACATGTACGCTCAATTAAAGAGAGCTCTCCCTCACTGCTAACCAGGAAATCATGCCTTTTGAACACCCCATTTCTTGTCCCTTAAAATTTTTTGAGGGTATTAATTGACACTGATAGAGCATTAACTGTATTCCTAATGTGGGCAGAGATTTCATGCAGCTTTCAAAACGCAGAAGGGGAAGTCAAACGCGCGGCGTACGCGTTAGAAACTGCTGTCACCACTGTGGAAAAGCAGGCTCCACACTGACTCCTGCACCACTGGGAATTGGGCTTCTGGCTGCAGCATCAGGCAGTGCCTCTGAAATGACCCCACGCTCCAGGAGAGCCTTGCTTTGAGACACACGTGCTTGCAGGGCCCCTTCTGAAGGGGAGCCAGCTTTTGTCTGGCCACGTATATGCAATTGGAGTGTGCTCCCCCAATTCATGCCTGCTGACTTGTGTCTCTGCATGTCGCTTAAGAGTGTTCCAAACTGAGATACATATTCATTGTGGATAAGCAAGTTTAATTATGTATATACTGGGATATTTAGCATTTATAAAAATATTCAGAATATTCAATATGTTTAATATGGCAGCTTTTCAAGAGACTCTACATGACTTAGCACAGATTGTATTGACTTGGCATATGTAACGAGCATTTTTTGTCCTTTAGAGGAAGAAAAATAGGAAATATTCCAAAGTTCATGGGAAATTCATTTTATGTAAAAATGTCATTTTGTTGTGTTTTTTTCAAAGCATTCAGGTAGAAATAAGAAACTACAATAAATAATGTTATGAATGAACATCTTATTTCCTACATTTTATTTATATTTCATTGGTGCTGATAACAAAGCATGAAACACAGCCCAGTGTTAACAGCAGCAAAACTGTGTCTGTTTGATCTTTTTTACATACTCCTATAGGTGACCTCCTTTTCAGGGATTCTGAACACCTGCACCTCCTGTTGGTGGTTCACTACCCGAAAATAGGGTTCTTATTTAGACACCTAAATATAAATTTAGCTGGTTCATTTTTGAAAAAGCCTGGCTGTAGACCCTATTTTTAACATGCAGAATTAGAGTTATTCTGTGATAAAACTGCTGTTCAATATAGCACTGTTGTAAGCTACCATGCTGGGGGATTTTAAAAGCCCTACCTAACATTGTTTCCTAAAGGAAACCTTTAGAGATGATCTTCTGGCTGACTAGAGGAGGGAATGGGGAACCGTGAAACACTAATGTTAATATTTTTACTCTTTAGCAGACTACTCAGGGGAAGATATTTTACCTGTGAGGTGGCAACATTATGTAAAGTGAATCATTTCCACTTGACATCAAAAAAAACCCCTCTTTCTTTCTCAAACTACTGTACATGGTAACTATTGTTTCTTGCTTGGAGCATGTGCGTAGCACTTCTGTAACTTGAATTGACTTTACACCATAAACTCTCATGAACAGATCTGTCCCCAATTAAGAAATGAAATGAAGACATGGAGTGACAACGTTTAAAGTGGGAAATGGTAATGTTAACGGAATGCTGCAGGCACCGTTCTCACTGAGAGCTCATTCCTGCGCTTCTAAAGGCCCCCACGGCTGCCTGTGGAAATGAGAGAATTCCCTCTGTAACGCCCAGGGACCGCGCAGGTGGAGCCTTCTGGGGCAGCACAATGCCTGCCTGCGACGAGAGCCAGCGAGCAGCAGACAACTGAATAATCCCACCCGACACAGACGCTGACAAATTGAGACAAAGGCTGGTACCGAGGAGCAAACAAGACAAAAGAAAGGGAACGATCTCCTGCAGAAGTGATCACACCGCATCTTCTGTGCGAGAAATACTGACTGGCATGAGATGAAGCCATTCAAGAAGCTAACCCCTACTCGATGTTCTGCTGTACTGAGAGATGCTGTAAGTTAATCAAATGCTTCAAAGGCAGACCTGCAGATAGAGAGAGCAACCTAACTTTGCCATGGAAGAAGCTAGTCAGTAAATTCTGCCATGACAATAGCTTACAAAGACAAGATTATGAGTCGATTTATTGTGCAGTAATATAACCCAAATGACAAAAAAAGTCCAGATGTGGTCTGAGCTGCCACATTTCTTTTTGGATATATATGGCCATTCTAGATTTTTTTGGAAATGTATTTCTAACTTTGACCTTATATTGTCTTCTACAAGAAAGCCCAGACGCCTTCAGAATGTGGTCTCAGCTACACAAGAGAAAATTATGAGCATGAAAAGATGAAAAGAGCGAAAAGATTAGAAGATGCTTATGTTTACTAAATCTGTTACTCAACTGATGAGAACCAAAGATTAGCTGAGCAGAGCTGGCAGAGCTGCAGTTTCACTCTGTCACACTGACTGCGTGTGTCTCTGTCATTTACTCTGTTACTCAGAGATGTGTTCTTGCACCACTGTATCAGATAAGTATCATAAGAGAGACACTGCAGCATAACTTTGCAGCTACTGTCCCACAAAAGCAAAGTAAACATTGCCCACAACAGCAGCAACTGAAGTGCTCTGTCATCTTGGAAACTTCATGAGAATTGTTGGCCACTCCTATGGCTTGGTGTCAGCTCAGACACTCCTGTGACAGAGGCTGGGTTCTCCATGCAGCCTTTGGGCCAGAAAGATGCAAGGACACAGAGAAAGTGCCAAGTCTTCAGGAAGGGTGCAGCCTATGAACTAGGCAGTGTGGTGGTGCCCAGTGAGAACGTTTACTGAGCAAGTAGAAACCGATTCCTAAACTTCATAATGTTGGGAGTAGCTTGGAGATGCATTTTCTAAGAATGGCTAAAAACATCTGCAGTAGTTTAGTAAGAGGACAGGATGACAGGGGCTGCTATAGTGAAAATTAAACTAAAAATGAGGATGAAAGGAAAAGTGAGTGATGCTGGAGGCAGTTTCACAATGGAAGAGAAGCGCCCATGAGAAGGTGCGCTCTGAAACCAAGCTGTAAATGGAATGGGAAGGTCCAGGCTACAACACTATTCTCTAGCAACATAAGATACCTGAAACAAATTCAGTTTAATGATTTTCTATATAACAGCTTTGTCATGTATAATTCAGAGCTCTGAGAAGTGTTTGTTAAGACAGGAAACTGTATACTACAAACAGGAAAGCACAATAATGGAGTCCATGGAAACTGGTGGATGAGAGCTTTTCAAAGGCCAGGTACTGAGTGTCAGGGTACAAATAATCTTCACAAAAATACTGACTAAATGTTAGTTGTCTTGTTACAGCAGAAAACATATTAATTGTTAAAGCAAATTTCCAGGAATTCTTTATGTGCTATCTCACTATTACACGTCAGTGCACATTTTACAGAGTTATCAATCCCACCCAGTCCCCAGTAAGCCAGTAACATGTTTATTTAAACACTACCTGCTTTACAATTAACTGGCTCTCTATATATCAGATTCTGATAAAATGCTCTAAAAATTTAACAGCTAAAAATTAAGCAATACCATTATTATTTATACATCTTATAAAACAGTCAATGCTTAAGTGATGAGTATCACTGTGCAATTTTTTCCCAGCTACCACATTAAAAACCAAACACCCAATTAATTGTAAAACATACTTGTTTTGGGGCATCTGCGGAGGTGGTGTGAACTTCAGTACCTCGGAGTCCATTAGACTCAAATACCACTGTGGGAACAAGGGGGCTTGTTAACAGATGAACATTCAAGCTTCGTTAGTGTGTGTACATTATTTGAGACCATTACAGATTAACCACGTTCAAAAAAAGACACCAGCTACTAGCCTGTGGCCGGAAAATACCAATTTACCGTAACACTTACTGTAAGAGAGTGTGCTAATGGCAGCCTAGGGCCACTGCCCTTTTTAATTCAGACTTCAGCGCTGAAGAAAGCAATCACTGACAACATTAATTATCAGTGTATGTGTAAAGGGACCCTATTCTTGCATTACTTACCATTTGGCTTCTGTCATTTTGTATCAGACTGGCTTATGTATGCATCATTCACACTTTTGAGGAGGAACCTGCTACTCTCACTGTCTCATGCAATGCTCAGGAGGGCTCACGACGCTGGTGGCTTTAGCCTCCTCCAGCCTCAACCGCAGACTGTGTCAGGTTAAAAAAGGCTGGTAGGGATTCCCCATTTTAGGGCTGACCAGTCTGAGGAGAAATCTCGTTTCCCACAAAAATGTTCCTGTCAACAGCAACGATGAGGCAAAACAAAGCCTTATGTTGTGCTGAAAGGGGTACTTTGATTTCAATTTGTGCTGGTGGCAACAGAATTCATTAGCATATTCATCTCTGAGTACCCTACTCTCTAATTAAAATAAACCATTTGCAAACAGACTTATCTTAGATGCATTGCAATTTTATGGAGTTCAGGCAGGGATCAGGTAAGCAATATTTGGAGAACAAGAGCAATAGTCATAAAAATAAAAAACCTGTCTATTAGATTTAGGTACTGGAATTACTTAGGTTAACATGGCATGTGAAATGTAATTCCTGGCATTTTGTTAGGTGAATCTGCAAGCAGGCAAGTGGGAAAGGGAGAAAGCAGAGAGAGTGTGAAAAGATACCTCCGTGGGACCTCTGATGAGTCCTGAGGTGGCTGGGTTGGGTAAAGCATTTTCCACATTCTCTGCAGACACAGTCTCCTTGGCGTGTTTGTGTCCTGAGCATCCCTGTAGTCAGGAGAGAGGGAGGGAAGGAGGGAGGGGGGGTGGGAGGGGGAGAGGAGAGAGGAAAGTTGAGAAGAAAACATTATGCCAGAAGAAAACATCATTAGTATGTCTAATGTGTCATTATGTGAGGCTACCTTCAGGCCCTGGATGACAACTGTCAGCCTTCATCTAGGCACTGGCTGACAGGCTAGGCACACACAGGACTGCAAGAATGCATAAATTACATTGAATTAAAAAATGCTCCCCATGATGTGCCCGCACCAGGACTGGCATGTCAGGTGTGCGCTTTTCAGAGCAGCTGGATCCACTTCTCAGCCATCACCCAGCTTTGTCAAGCAGTACATCAGGCAAATCAAAGTGACTCCAGCGTGGCGGACACAAGTCACATGGATAATAGGAAGTGAGTAGGACCAGAGCCCGACTGTCCCCCCCAGGCGGCAATACCTCAGAGACAAATGCAGAGCGAGCGCAGCCATCGCAGACTGATCAAACCTTTCGCCCCTGCCTACCTGCCTGCCGGTGCTGCTTTGACCCCGGACCTCTGAGGCACAGACGAAAGACATCTGTGAATGAAAGTGTCATTCCGGACATTTTGAGCTGGTAGCAGCACAGCAGCCTTCTCCCAGCCCTGGGTAAACATGTTTTCTAGGCCATTAGCATTTGTGGAAAACCGCTCAAACCTCTCCTTTTTCTCCAAAGGTCAGTTTACAGCATCTGACTTAAAGGGCTGGTCTTTGTCTTTTTGCTGCTGATCAAAAAAGACACATTTGACTTTTATTGGGCTTTTTTATTATTTAAAAAAAAAATGTTTGAACATCATCTTTTCTATTTTGGTAAAACACCCTCTTCGGAAGAAAAGATTTGATGTTTCCATTTGCCACTGGAATACTTTAGCTTTTAAAGAAATTCTGAGAGGGATGTCAACAGAAGTGAAGTTTCAGCTTTTCTTTCGTATCCCCTCTCCCCAGCTGCAGCATTTAAATATAATAAAACTGTGACCAAAAAAGCTGCAACAAAAAAGCCTCAACACAATGGGAAAATCAACTGCAGGATGCCACAAGATTCATCCGAACTATAGATGCTGCATCTGAAAATGAATGGAGAAGATGACAGCTACCATCCACTCGACTGGTATGACACCAAGCATCCTGGGATGATCTTCACCAGACCATATACTGCAAAGAAATGTCTTGCTGCAAAAAAAACTCCAAACAAGCGCCTCACTCACAGATTTTCTTCTTTTATAATAGCACCTCCTGCAGATGGCAGCACAGTCTGCATAATGCACTTGAACTCTCATTCACAAAAATTAAGTTTCTGACAGTCAAATACAAGATCATGATTTGGGGAAAAATACAGATCATGTATACACACACACGAAAAAAAAAAGAAAAAAGAAAAAGAAAAGAAAAGAAAACAAACAAACAAAAAAAAACCACAAAAAAAAAACCACAAAAAAAAAAATCACAACACCAACAAAAAAACCCCAAACAAACTAAAGAAAAAAAAGCCCAACAAAATAAAATTTTAAAAATCATGTAGGTGTTCTAAATATCAATGAGAACCTTCCTGAACTGTAATGGGACAGGTTTGCCCTGTAAGGCAATCAAGATTAAAGCAGGATTTCTGAGCTGTTAGGAGCATTTTTCCCCTCACTGCCCAGAACTGTAGCTGCAAGCTGGAAAGCAAAGCCAAGGGAAGTGTGTGGAGGAACCAGTTGTGGCCTTTGCAGTGCCATGCTGACTGTTGGACAGGCAGGGACTGGCAGAGCAGCTTTGAGAGGCCCAGGAGAGCTGGGTGTCTCAGGTCATGGTTCTGGAAAGACATCATTTAATCCCTCTATAACCCACATCTCCCTCTTTTGAAGCGGAATACACTAAGCAGCCATCACCAACCCAATCCAACAGCCTTCATGGAAGCACCCCTCCCACCCACATGAGAGAAGGTTGAGGATGCTCTTTGTAAACCAATGTATAAACACCAAGGGCGAGTGAGTTAAGACTTCCACCTAACCCCTCCCTAGCACTCACTTTACAGGAGTTATTCAAAAATTGGGTGGAAAAAAATTGATTGCTTCCAGGTATTTGCCACTGTTGCATTTCCCAGGTAGCACCATAAGGCTTTTGGTAGGTCAGAGCTTTGAGCCATGGGTGTGGCTGCCACAAGGCAATGTGGCACCAGAGTGAGTCACCACTCAGGTTATCCTCCAGGTGAACAGAAGGGGCTGGATGACTACAGGTGTTGGCAAATCAAGGTAAATGAGCACCACTCTGTGAATGGGAGTTCCTGTGAAATCCATGCTCAAAGCTGGTACCAAAGGAGCCCCCAAGAAAGAGTGCATCTGCTGCCATAGCCCACCCTTCCCTAATACATAAATTGCACGAATAAGATAAATAACCTCTATTAAATATAACAGTAAGATTCTGTCTACAGGCATTTAGGAAGACTGGGCAGTATGAAAGAAACCTAGCCCAAGCACAGCAAGCTTCATGTTTGCAGCTGTATCACAACAGCACACCAACAACTCTCTTCCAAGGCCACACTGGAACAGACACAAACATAAAAGAAAGGATCCCCAAAACAAATGCAGCCACTCAAAAGGAAGTTGAACACTGTAGTACCACACACTAAAATAATCTAGTGTGATCCAAGATGACATCACATACCAAAAAACCCCAAGGAAAATCTATTGGGAATATTCACCTGAGGGGAAAAACATGACAGACAGTATACCTAAGCGGGATTTTTGGATGTCTTTTATATCATGATTGCCATATTCACATTACAGTATCAAGGCTAAATGGGCTGATGCATACTGACTCAGAGGACTCAGCCAATCTAGAGCTATATATTATTTCAGATGAAGTTCAATTACCCTCCTTTGTTTGCAGTTGGTAGGATCTCGTTCCTTTTGCCTGAAGCAGCTTTTTATTTGAGTGCTATGAAAAACAGCCATCATGCCAATTGGTTTGGAGAAACATCAGCAACCTGGAAGTTGTATATAAAATGAAGACAAGCTACATGAAAAAAAAAGAGGTTTCAAATCCTGAAAAATTGATTGCTGGAAAACACTTGGAATGAAAGAAGAGGTTTCAAAGCAGAGATGGGCACTAAATAAGTTCCAGTTGTCCTATGATGACTTTATGATGTTTGTATCCTTAACTCTCTGTTCTGTTTATGCTGGATATTAAGTTCTGCACATTTAAGACTTGTTCCTTGAGTGAAGGGGGGAGAAGAAGCACAGTTTGTTTTCAGAAACTGCACTGGCTCGCCTGCATTCTGCTCCTGGACTGTGTTGTCTGCAGCATGGACAGCAGGAGAGCACTCTGCTTTGCTTTTAGTTAGTGGGTTTTTGTAGCTAGCTGAGGCAGAGAAGTTCCCCAGACTGTGACTTTTCTTTTTCTTGTAATTGATCAGCCCTGCTCTGGACTGAAAACCCAGAAAAACACCAGGAGCTCACACCTGTGGCCCACCGGGGCCCAGGACGGTGCAGGGGGGACTGATGAGAGACTGAGCAAGCTGAGCTACACCCCAGCAAGGACTTTCTGAATTTGTCATCTCTTCAGAACAGCGAGAGATTTTACTGTTTAATATTATTGATTTTTTAATGCTTGTGAAAATTTTGCTTTTTTCCACTTTTCTCCATGGAAATCTTTTCCCAAAGCAGTAGAGGGAGGGGCCACTTGAATCTGCTTTCTAGAGGGACCCCTTTGGAAGTTTCCTCTCAAATCTGCCCTAAAACAGGACACCAGTTAAAGTGTCCCTAGAAATCACATCCCAGTAAAAACATTTTGGCAATAAAATCCCTCTTTTAGAAAGCAGGTAAACAGAGACCTCTTTAAAAACCCTGCCCCTATTTTACTCTGCTCCAAAAGGCATCATGAATTTTCTGGTCCTTGCCTTCACTAAGTCATCTTCTATTTCCTAGCTTTAACTGTTTTTCTCTTATCCCTCTAACACGGCTGGGAGCTCACTGGATCAGTAAGATTTCTGTGAGCAGGCTGACACCATGTACTATTAAACAGCACTGAGGAGGGCACCCACGTGAAGGTACCCCAAGTTGGAGGTGGAACAATTAACAGCTACTTAAGAGCAGGAAGTGGGCAGGGAGAAACTCCAGAGAACAATCCACTGGGATGGCAAAAGGAAAGATAGCTGGACAAAAAAACCCCTAAGGAATACTGTTGTTTTAGAAACTAAGCACGTCTTCCTGTTTCCTTAACAAAACCCAGGAGCCTGATGTTGGTTGCAATGATCACGAAGCCTCTAAGCTCCTGCAAAATGATCTGCTCAATAAATAACAGCCCCATACACAGCTCTACCCCTGAAGGGACTGAGCAGAATTGACAATGAGATTACTGAAAGGTGCAACTCACTCGTGGACTAGGTCAGGCAGATTCTGCCTTTCTGTCTCCTCCTAAAGGCCTTTCCACCAAGACCTGACCTAACACTGCACTCCTTCCTTGCCTCAACTTGCAAACACCTTCTGGGCACTAGACCACAGCTGTCCTTAAAACCACCAGCTTCCAGGTGTCCAAAAGCTCCATTTCACACGTGCTTTTGACAAAACAGAGCGAATTATGTCAAGTGAGGACACCGGAACACCGGCCTGGAATGTGTACTCTTCTCATGTGGAGTTCATTTGCACAACTTTTACAAAGAGAAAAAGGGTATAAAAAATTGCACGGTTTACAGGCAGTGAGAGGTGAGACTATGGCTCTAATTCTCCTCCCTACACACACACACACATACACATCTCACGTGTAATCAGCGTGATTTCCTGAGACAAACTAATTCTGTGATATCGTCAGAAGAGCGTGGTTTGAAATGCACATACGTAGCTGTATTTTTTATTTATATGGCCATTGAACTTTTTTAATCCCTGAACTTTTAAACTGGCTATTTGCACAACTGATTTTTCTGCTTATGTGAATCAGCAGGCACATGTTAAGCTCTGTCTCTTTTTAATTATAAGCATACAAATAGATCAAAAGACTCATCTGAAAAATACTTAGTAGCCTTTGATATGGACAAGGAATATCTTAAGACTTCTGTCAAGAAAGACAAAGGACACTGACAAGCGATTATCCCTGTGTTGCTGGAAGACTTGTTTGCAGACAAAATTGAACAAAACCTCCAAAATAACATCACAGATAAGCCCCAGAGGATGTTTATTTTGCCTGAAGCAAAAAGATGATGATGTGTGCCAGCACTAGCATATCAGGGGGATCTTCCTGTGACAGCACATCTGTGTAACTCTAGCCTGCTTGAAGCAAGAGGACAAAGGAACAGCAGTACTCCAGGTGGAACCAGATACATTTAACTTGCGACAGAAATGTCACACAGTGCACAAGGGGGGATGCTGCAATGTTAAGAGAGCAGTAAACAAACCCATTGAAGCCTATCCAGCAATGATAAAAACAGTGAACTTGTAATCCTAACTCTTAAAGGCAGGGAAGGAAAAAACTGGGAAACAGCATGTCATGGCTCTGAACAAAGAAGGAACAAACTACGTCCTCAGCTATGGAAGAGCTTGTGAATATCTTACCTGTGTGATCTAGGACAGGGCTGTTGGCACCACAGGTTTGGTACAGTGAAGCAAGGTCCTTTGGAATGTATGTTTTAAAGATATTTAAGATGTCCAAATGTTTCTCATGCCCATCTGATCCCAGATCCTGTTTGCTGGAGTGCAGAGCCGGAGGAGCTCCCACGGCGCCAGGCGGAGGCTGCAGCACCGGACTGGCTCGTGTTCCCGCTGTGCAGTTTGCCAATGTCCTCATCTCGTTTCCAGCCCGCCCGTGAGGCTCCCTCTGGGGCACCGCCGGCTCCTCGTGTCTGGGGTACTGCTCACTTTTACACAGAGGGGGGTACTGCAGCGGGGGGTTGTATTTGGCCTTCATGGAGTCGGATGCACAGTGCTTACCTGGAGAGGTAAAACCAGTACTTGCTTGGGGAACCACATACTTTTCCACTTGCTTATTGTTGGTGGGCTGCATGCTAGGCCTGGATATGACTGTTTGAGTAGGTGTTACGCTTCTGCCATAGGTTCCCACTTGCATAAGTTTGGAATTTGCTTCGTATTTGCCTTTTTGTTGTGCTGCTATGCTGTACTGCTCCTGGGTGTGGTTTAACTTGGGCTGTCTGTACCCATCCAGACCTGAGCCGCGGGAACCACAGTGGCCGAGCACATGGCTGTCCTTTGATGGATGCGTGCTCCCGGACTTTGCAGCCATCCCCACAGAAAGAGAGCTGGGTTTGGAACCTGGCGACGCACTTGGCACTTGAGTACGTGTAAATCTGGCAATGGGCAAAGGCTGGCATTCCTTACCACCGAGAACAGGAGGGGGGCCAGTGCGCCCACTCCTCGCCAGAAAGACCAGGTTGTTTTTAATACTCTTGAATCCGTTCTGTTGAACCCATGGGGGTACCATCGAGTTACAGCTGATTTTGTGCAAAATTCTTTTGTGCATCCACAGGACTTCAGGGTAGTAGGTCTTGTGACTGCAGAAAGGACACGGGTAGACAATTAAAGCAGCCTGCAAGGATGTATTCAGGTATTTATTGCATGAATTATCCCTTGTTGATTTTTCACTCAAATCGAGTGGAGCTACCGCTAGAGCTTCAGCACCTTTTTCTATTAGAGGATGCTCCCTGTGCAAGTCTAGCAAGTTAGCACGACTAGCCTGCACTTCAAGTGACGTTTTCAAGTCCATGACCATGTCTGAAGATGTCTGGCCCACACCCGAAGCAAAGCTAGCAATGTGACTGGAACAAGGAAGCCCTTGGCTGTGATGAAATACTGGCATCTTTATGTCTGCAGAACCATGGTATTTTGAAAAGGGTTCCTTGATGACACTCTCCAGTGCTGACACCAGGGCAGGAATCTCTGGTTTAGATTCCCTGGCCTCATTTTCCCTGGCGTTGCGGCCGCCCAGCTTTGGGAGTTCATCCAGCTGAGATGTTATCATCGGGGTTTCCTTTTCGGGGAAGTTGCAGTGGTATGGCTTTCCATCTGAATGGCACAAACAAAAAAATATCACTGTCATTTTACACAGAAAGGAGCCCAAAAGACAAAGCAGAATTCAAGATTAGAAATGATAGCAGAAGAAAAAGGAAACTTTGGTATTTCTATGGTAATGATGTGTTACAGACCAAATGTACTATATGAGCAAGAAAATCTTGAAATAAGACACAACAGTTCAATTTACTTTTAAAGATGACTGTGGAGTCTGGATAAACTCTCTAATACTGCATGTTCATGACATTTTGAAGAAAAAACAATTCAATAACATACCCATGTTAAAATTCTGGGACTGTGAGAAAAAAAAACAAATCTGCAACCATTTAATGCTCTAACAAAAGCAAAGATAATGGAGCCAGATAAAACTGACCTAGTTAAAGGTCTGTCAGTGCTTCCATTACAAGCCCCTATTTTCAAAGGGTTTATAACTCAGCAATAAAAATTGGCTCCACACGGAAACCAACCATACAAGCAGGTATAACATACAGAATAAATTGCCCACTTAAGGGAGACTTTTGCAGTGCCCAAGTATAAAAGATGAGTTATAGAGGGTGTAAAGTTTGAATTTTCCATCCTTTAGTTTAAAGCAGATTTTTTCCTTTTGGTTTGTTTATTTTTTTTTTCTTTGTAAAATATGTTTATGTTTGAGTCAAACTTCAGGAAAATTTTGTGACTGCTCAATCCATAGGAAGGTAAGAATTCAACATTTTACCCATTTAGATTACAGAATTCAAAACACACTTTTAATTTTCCTCATCTTCTTTTTCACTTTTCTGCTCTCCGAAGTAAATTTATCCACCTAACATATGTTCCTGGAAAGGGACCATACTGGCCAGTAATTAAAACTGTTTAGGGTGAAAGAGAAGAGCAGGATTTGTTTTGCTGCGAGCGTGGCTACATCTGCCTGTTCTCTCGATGCCGACCTCTGAGAGCCACTGATGAAGCCAATGAATCCCTTTAAATCAGTTCACAGATCAATTCCACAGAGATTTTCATCACAGCAGTAATGCCTACTGCACCGAATCCATTTAGCATGTAACTGAATTGAATCATCTGACAAACTTTCAGTTTCAATTAACACGCAGTTAATGAGCCACTGCCAGGCAAGTGTAAGGAGACCGTGTTCCATCTAAAACGTCACCAGTCCGAAGTGATCACCGCATGCATGGGAGGGGTGAGAAGGGGAAAGGAGTGAACTGCTCTAGAGCTGCAAATCCTCTCACATCAGCTCAGAGAAGCCAGCCCTTCAGAAAATCGAGCGCCGTTTGTTAGCGCAGGGCACTGCCACGGGCATTATTGTGCATGGCGCAATGGAAGAACCACGCTGCTGGCTGGAGCTGCTCTGCACATAAAGTCTACTTAGCCTCACCTTCAATTCAAGCAAAAACATTCTTAAGATGCTGTTTAATTCGAGGTAAGTAGGTTAAAAATAACCCATAGGTTTGCAGCCTCACAGGGCTGAATGCTCACTATTCTAAGATCATTTTCCATTCAAACTCTCCAAGGGGGTATATTCAGGGGGAAAAAAATCCCCACAACCCAGAAACTTGTTTTTCCAGTGTTGCAGGCAACAAGGTTTTGGGAAAGCACATGCCCAGCAGTACTAGCCAAATTTACAGTTTGAAACAAAGACACTGCACACAGCAGTGAAATCTGACACTGCACATCTGTGTTGTTTTCAAAGCATATCTGTCAAAGCCCAAAATACTTGTGCTCTTAAATAAGATTTTAAGGCTTCTCTTTACGATCACAAGGAGTGGCTGCTTTGATCATTGTAGTAAATAATAAAGCAAAGCAAAAACAAGTCCTTTGGCTGCAGCAGTACTCAGTGGAGAGAGAACCGACCTGCTGGCTTTACTGGGCAGAGGAGGGAGGTGGCAGACCACTGCCAGCCCCATTCCAGGGACAGAGCTGGAAGGCTCTTGGTCCACCTGTGCAGCTGTGATGAAGGGTTGAACCTGCAACTCTCAGGTTGCTCTGTGTACCACAGACATTCCTGCATACTTTCTTGCTTGGTCAAAATCTATGTCCCAAGCTGTTTCAGCAAGGAGGACAAGGTCAGATTGTGAAAGGTGGCACATGTCAGATCTGGGCTTGGTCTTTAGGTCTGGACTGTTCAGGTTAGGTCTGTACTTGGGGAGAGGAGGGGAGGGGAGGAGAAAGCAGAAAGACAGCCCAGAGTCCCATGTGCCCCCATAAGGCCTGGGACTGCAAATTTTGAGGTGGCTGCAGTCCTTTTTGCCCTATTTCCTAGTGCATCCATCTATGAAAAAGGGATTTTTTTCAGGTGGAAAATGTAACACAGAGAAGGAAAATGATGATGGCATTTCTGAGGTGTACAGGCCTGTAGTTGCCCTCAGTGCACTAAAATGATGAAAATGAAGATTACTAAGGCTATTACAAAACACGGCTATAAGCTTCTAACACCTCTTCGTAGTGTCTTGCTAGATTCAATTCCTCTGATGCCTCACAAGAACAGTTATGAACACAGTGGGAATAATTTTAAAGCTTAGATCGGGAGGCTCAATAGCAGTATTTGTGCTAATTGCCCAAGCTGTACTTGGGCAAAAAAAAAAAAGACAAAATAACAACAAATGAACAAACAAGCAAAAACTCAAACAAACAAAAAAAACCCCACAAAGTACCCCTACTTCCCAAGATTTGAACAGAAAAAAATTTAACTTACAGGCCAACTCAAAATTTCTTTATCAGTAAAAAACACAGCCTATGCTCTTCCCTAGTCCCACCCTGCCCTCCACCAGGGATCCAACACTACAGATCTGAACACTCAGACTGCCTTGTGCCATCCTTCCCATCATGGACGGTGGTCCAGGCTGGGCAGTGAGTAGGTAACAAAAGCCAGGTGGAAAATGGGATACAGGCAAGAGCATGAGAACATGGTAAGCATACTCAAAAATACAGGTAAAGTCTTTTTAGAAAAATAGATTAGATTTATTTCTGCCTGCTCCCAGCTACTTGCCCCAGCTGAAAAGGGGTACTAATAATCCTTTTAAATCACTGGTATAAAATACTGTTCTAACCAGCCCAGTGAAGGCATTACTGTCACCAGAAACTTTTGCAATTTTATTATGGCCAGGTCAAAGCAAAAAGCCATGAATGAGATGCCTTTTTCTTGATCTCCAGGGACTATAACTCATACTCCCCATTGCAAGTCTTTTTGGCTTAGCATGCGCTCACTTTTATCCTACAGTCTCTATCATCTTATATTTTGTCTCAATTCCTTTGTTCCTTACCCCAAACAGCTGTTTTTATCTGTTGCACTATAGAGTGAGAAAGATACTTTTACTACAACCCTGAAGGATTAAACAGTTTTTCTGTACCACAGATACCTGGGCAACAGCTAAAGCAGAGGAATTTTCCAACGTGCCTAGCTAGGAGGTGGCTGCCGATGCCATCTCAGGACTTCAGCTTGGCAGCAGCTTCAAGTACCAACACCATCACAGGCCACAGGGAAAGCAAAGCAGGAGAGTGCAAAACACTTAACCATATGAAAACCATGTTCTAGAAACACAAGTATATTCAGGGATTTGAGAAATTCCTCAGAAATACACCTAATGCCATCACCAGTTACTCACACACACAGATAAAAGCAACTCTCCTTCTCCCCACACACATACACCCCTCTTCTCTCTTTCTCCCCCTCACATGCATAAACTCCACTTGTTTTCTTCCCAGCACAAAACCGAATTTCAGAATGGGCTGCACAGCTGTTTTAATTCATGAGGCTTCCTATAAAGTAAACCAGGCTACCAGGCTGAGGACAATGAAATCGTGATTTCTATTCAGAAGAGCAGAACTGGCTAGAAATTGGCCCCTTTTCTGGCTAGTGTTACAGCACTAGGAGTCTAAGGAAAAGGAGCAGATGTGGTGTGTTTGATTTTCAGTAAACATTTGATAATGATTTGCACTTTGAGATGAATACTGTGGCTTGATTTGAAAACAGACTGCAAATAAATCATGATAAAAGCAAAGGATAACAAGCAAAGAAGGTGCAATATTGCAAAGACCTGTATTAGGTCCTACTTCACTTGGTATTTTCTTTAATGTTCCAGAAGAGATTCTAGACAGCATGCTAACTTAAATCTCCAGGAAATATCACTTTTGGAGGAGCTGCAAAAATAATGGGGACAAGGAAATAATGCACAGGGACTCCAAGAGAATAGAAATGCAGTCTGAAAATAATCAAATGAGATTCATTCTGGGCAAGAAAAGCAGGCTAAGACAAGTGAGGGGAAATGATCCAAAAAAATCCATGCAGTGGGAAGGCAAAATCTGGGAAGAAGCAATGTTGAAAATAATTGCTGTTACAATAGACGGCAAGTTAAATATAAGTGTACTAGATGAAGTTCTTCAGCTTAGCTTTCAGAAATAAAAGTACACATTATAAAAATAAAAATAAAACTATCCCTCTGAAAAAGACACAATGGTCAAACCCCCAAACTGGGGTTTGAATATACGAAATATATGAAAAACATACATAAAAATTACATCTATATAAATATATACACACCATAATAATGGGCACTACACAAAAGCCCACAGTAAGCATAATACAATGCGACCCAGCAGGGGAAAAAAGGCAAAAAGCAGTTTTGCAGCAGAAAATCAGGTCTTTTATTTTGTGAAAGGAAGGTTCAGCAAAAACAGTCCACACCCCTAGAATATCTGTGCAGATCTGCAAATACAGGTAAGTCAGGAGGAGTTCAGAGAACTGCCACAGGAAAGTAACCCACCAGAAAATAAAGACAAAGAGTTTCCCCACATAGCTGAAGGAACACAGAAGGGTGACAGGCCAATGTCTGCAGTCTCCCCAGGAGTTCAAGCTCCAGAAGAACTATGACATCCTGAGTACTGGAGTCTATCAACAACAATCAGAGACGCTTGCATGCAGAAAAACTTGCGATTAAAAGAAAGAAAAAAAAAAGATAATATGTATTTGCAGCTTGAGGAATTAATGTCAAGGGAAGGGGCAAAACATCATTTGGACTGTAAAATCTGTATGGACAAAAACATGGACTATCAACACACAAAAATGCATCTTTTTGATGGGGAGGCAGAAAGCATGAGTTACTGCTCCCCTTCACTCTATCAGCACAGAAAGCAAAACCCCACATGAGCCAGTATGCACACTGTAACTGCTTCACAGACAAATGCCAGAACACTAGCCTTCCTTTCATAGTAATTCCAGACACACTTAAGAAAGGTCTCTTGCAGCATTCAACAGTGAGCCCACAATACTCCTTAGCAGCAGGTTTATCCTCTGAGTGTAGCTCAGGCTGTTCAAAGAGACCTGGTATCTGTTTTTCAGAGGAGGATTTGTCTCAGCCTAACCATGCCCCACCCTGTTCTAGCTGCCTGTGGGTCAAGTTTTTAAACTCCACATGCTGTCCACCACTTTCCCTGCTTTCTGATCCAGTTTTGCCACTCAGAGGATCCCACATGGTGGCAACGTGGGGATGAGGTAAGAGACGACTCCTTCAAATCCTCTTAGGTTTTCTTACAGCACAAGGCCACGTGCCACAATGAGATACTGGGAAGAAAAAGTTATGCTGTTTTGATAGGAGATACAGCTTCTCATCTGCAAAGCTCCTCTTGCTTTACATGTTGCTAGATGTTTGAGGAGCTCCTACATGAGCTCCCCACTAATTCAGAGAAAGAGAAGATCAAGGATCAATCAGCACCACAGGATGGGGTAGGTTAGCAGGCAAGAAGGTGATACTGAGGGTAGAAAGCACACAAACAACGAACATCCCTGCTTTCTCTACGACTAATTTTAGAATTGATGCTGAGTGGTTTTGGCTGAGGTTTGAGGTTTTCAACCAGCACAGCTCTTGATACCGGCTGATACAGATGGTTTGTCAGTCAGACAGCACACCCTGTCCCACAGAGGTTTCCCTTCAGCTACACAAGGGGGAAAGGAGAGTAACGCTGTCCCACACCACAACCCAGGAGCACACAGAAAGCAAGTCCCAGATGACCTGAGAAGTCCTGCCTTCATCTAGTTATGAGCAAGATGCTTCTGGTTTGTATTACACTGCTTTTTTCTTATTACTTTTGAGTATTTTTTTCTCTTATTTTTGTTGTGGCTAGTTGTTGGGGAGTTAGTTTTACACTTCCATGCAATCAGCTATACATTTCTAGCAACACTATAACATCCTTAGCACATAAACCCAGGCCATGCATTTACCAACTAGAAGAAGCAGCCCTTTGGTAAAGTTTGCATTCATTGTCTCCCCGTTCTCCTCTTCTAAATTTTAATAGTTACTACAATGATTTCCCACTGACTTTTTAAACTCATAGCCGATAATTTCAAGCAAAGCATCCTGATGGGAACTCTTCACTTTCTACCAAGTACTTACTGGGGAAGGATGGTGACTATGAAAACCCATGATCTCACAAGCAGAGAGATAAAAACAGCTGCTTTGTTCTGGTTTTCTTGGGGGGCAGCGGGGAGTGGGCCCAATTGGAAAAGCAATTATCTGATGAAAAACTTTTAGCTTTTTTTAGGCACTGTCCTGGTTTTGGCCAGGACAAGGTTCATTTTTTGCAAAAACTGTGAGGAGGGCATGGCCAGGACCCTAATGTTATTGGATACCTCCCCAGGTCATTGCCAGTGAAGGGGGAAGGGACACTCACTGCTTAGGAGAAGGGAGAAACCTGGAGTCCAGACAAGTGCTGTATTTGTTTGATGCTGGGTTTTCGAGTTTTTTCAGTGTAAACAGTTTCTTTGTCTTATACCTCTAATTATTAATATTGTTTCTGTTTGGTATTTTATCTCATTTCTGCTTCCAGTAAATTGCTTGTCTCAATCTGTGATTTTTGCTTTTTGTGCTTCCAATAGGAGGGGGAGGAAGAAGTGACCAGCAACAGTACATTAGTTGCAAATTGGAAATTAATATTCCTAAAGTACAAAAGGCACCCTAGAGTAACAAAATTTAACATTTTTTACAGCATTTACTTCACAAACAGTACTACTGCTGATTTTAAGTAATGATTATATGACTAATGATTGGTGTCTTTAATTCATTTTTTTATGACCATGCTATTTTTCAGCTAATTTTCCTCTTTTTTTTTTTTTTTTAGGTTTCCCTCTATTCCTGGAACAACAATGTACTGATTTATTTCAAAGTCCCATTTCTTTCATTTCACTAACTTTACTCTCCACAATTTCTCACTTTACCTGCAAGTTACTTTTTACCCTCGCTGTCAAATGCATTGTCCTTCCAAGCCTGGAGAGTGCAAACAGCTGAAAGGCTCCTTTCCCCTGCAGAACTGGGGGACACTGCAGGGGACAAAAGCAGGACAGGCCAGCCGAGCCCACCACTTCCAATTCTTCCTGGTCTCCATTTGAATAATCTCTCCAACATTGTCCAGTAGGACACCTGCTGCTTATGAAAACAAAACCCCAGAGCTCTTACAATCCAGACTGCAAAAATACGACTAGGTGACCATCAGACTTTAAAAAGTTTGTTCAGTTCTGGACTGCATATGTTGAGATTTCTGAATCATTTTAGATTATTAGTGTTATTATCATCAGAGGTACTGCATTAGTTTTGCATTTCAGAAAAAAACAGAAATGTCACCAAAGTGAGTGGAAAAATGAAGCACACAAATTTTAGATGATTACATTTGAAACTTAACCTTTTAAGATGAGTGAAATCTGAGTCTGAGAGAAGTAACAGTACAGCACACAAAAGACCCCTCTCTACAAGTTATTCCCTAGCTCAGTAAAATTACAAATTCCTCTGCACAGCAGAAATACTTTAGAATTATGTCACACTTCAAGATCACTTTTTTTTTCCCAAAAGAAAAGGGAAGTCTGAAACACAACTACAGATGTAAATGCCAGCAAGGTTATTGGAATTTCAAGCATAATCAAGAGAACAGGCACCAACAAAGTAACTAAGAAACTAGGCTGTAAAGGGTATCAGGTCCAAAATCTCCCAGCGTGAAGTGCACATTGTTAGGTACTGGAAAAATAAGCCCGAAAGTTCACAGTGAACTTTTTCTTTCCAGCTACCTGCCTACGATGTTTTCTTTAAGAATATTTGGCTTTGTTGTTATCTAGGGTACTACTGATGGTACTACAAGCCTCCCAATAGTCAACTCCAGCTCCATGTGCAAATTATTCCAATATCCTCTTGCACAGTATCTTTTCATCATCCTCAGCTTCGCACCAGTGCACATCAGGTGCAAAAAGCTTTGTAGTGAACCCCAAACACAAACCCTCTCCTAGGGCAGATGCTTTGGGATGTGTCTCCCATGTGCCTCCAGAGGCAACACCGACATGGGGCTTACAGAAGGAAAGCATCCACAGCAGAACACGTAATGAAGTGAAAGTTCAAATGTGGGTAAAATGGCTGCTGCTGGCAGTGTGCCACAGACACTGCATTTTCAGTGTTCATCACATTCCTCTGTACCTCCCCAGTAGCATTTTTTGACAAGTCATTCCATACACAGTGCATGGGAATTCTGCGCAGAGCTAGTCGTGACTTACCAATCCTTTCACCTGTGTATTTCTCACAGAGGTCTGTGTCTGGTCTCTGCCCAGCAGCAGGCAAAAAGCCCCACAAAACAAAGTGTACTTATGTGCTGTAGCTCCTGTTATCACAGCCTTTCTAAGTGCCTTTTTCACCCTTCATCCATATTATACCAACCCATGGGTAGTAAAGGCTTCTGGGACTTTCACTGTTTGAGAATGAAGTTTGTGTTATCTAGAGCTGATGGCAGGTGACACTGGTCTGACCAGCTCTACAAAGCAAGGCTGCAACCAATGTATCTGATCTCCATCCTGATGCCACATCCTGCTCACATTCCCAGCACAGCCCCTTCTGGGACTTGGGGCCAGACTTCCTGGTCATGGCCCACAGCCCCTCCTTGCCCTCTGAGCTTCAAGAGCATCCTGATGTCTTCCTATCTCACAGAGAGCAGTTTTAGCAACAGTCTGGATCCTGGAAAAAGGCAAAGGAATGGTAACTACTTACCTAAAAATTGTGGGTAAAATAAAGGGCCAGAGGAATACATATACAAAACTAATTACAAATACATTTGAAGGGACTGCTTGCCAAAATGAAACTGTAAAATTTGGCATTGCCTTAAACTTTGCCGCTCATAATACACTTAAAGAAAATTATGGGATATAAAACCCCTGGAATGCTCTGCAAAATTAGGAAGTGATTAGGCCAGATGATACCAATTTGACTCTTAACACAGTTTTGTCGTAATTTCAGAGTTAACAGCAATACAGCAGAACTGATCCAAAACCTAGGCAGAATACTTCCAGTATGCCCTGTAGCTGCTGCACATTTCTCTGTGTGTGGCCCTGCCTGTGAAGTTCGGTGCAGGTAGACGGGGGAAAAAGAAAGGGTCTAAGACCATTAACACAGTAGGATACGTAATTAAATTTGAGAGGGTTGGATTTCGGCAAGGGCTGTTGTGGGTTTTTGGATACTGTTTTTTTTCTTTTAGTTTAGGGCACAGGAAGAGAAGCACAACTGGCTTGGATGCATCAAAAATACTTGCAGAGGAGACGGAAAATTATGACTCAGATTTTTTTAAGCAAGTGGCAGCTTGCCTGTACAATCCCTCCAAACATAGACCCAAAGAGTTGTAAATCTTCCTGGAGATTTTCCCCTTCATTCCAACAGTCAGATTTGCCGCAGTGTCTGCTCCACAGCATCTTCTTGACCACCACCTGTTCATCTTCCTTCAAGTGCATTAAGGAGGAAAGCTTTCCAGGCCAGGACTGTCGACTGGCAGCCGTCCCATACAGCTTAACATTCCTCATCCAATATTTCATTCCTCCCATCACTTGTTAAGCACGGGTAGCGTACTGTCATACATCATAAAGCGCTTTACTACAGCTACTCAATCTAAAAACAGAGGGTACAGCTGTGCTGTCAGCCAGCATTCTGCAGAAATACCTCAGCTACAGCCGGCAAGCCCAGCGTGGTAACAGAGGCAGCAGTCACAGAAATAAGGGGCTCTGCATGACCTAATTTACCTTGTTTCTCCTGCTGAAGGCCACGCTCCCATAGCTGGTGACTCTGCTAATAGGCAGTTGAGAACCTCTACTGTGCATGTCCATCACATAAAATACAGGAGCACATGAGAGAAAGGGGAACTTAGATTGTAAGCATTACACAAATTTAAAGATTCAGTAGTTATACTGTGCTTGGACAGAAAATATGCTTTATTTGGCTTACTGTTTTTCTGGCTTTCGGAGGAAGGAGGATTTTGGAAAGAGAATGGAAGAAAATAAAGTTGGAATAGGAAAAGAAGTACACCCTATCAAACCCAAAACATAGGCTGGACAGACCTATGATTCTTCGAGCACCACTGGAAACTGGATGGAAAGTAGATGGCCTTGGTGATGTGTGACATTGCTGGATCATAATTAGCACCATTATGTGCTGCAAGCACAAGGCAGGAGAGATCAAGCCTTGCAGAGTTCCCTCAAGGTAGAAGAAGGATCTATGCTATTAAAAGATCAAGAGTTGATTCGAAAAGCTCTGCTCTGGATGGACCAAAGGGAATCAGGTCTCCAAGGAAGATGTGACTGTAGGCACAAGGGCAGCCTCTGGCCACTCAGCCAAAGCCACTAACTCAGTACCCACTGCAGCTGAACTGCACAAAAGGCACTGTACATGTGACACAAGCTGCAGCCCAGAGCCAAAGGCCTCCAGAGAAGAGGCTGGAGGTGCCAGACACAGCACGCCTGTAGCTGCTTCTGGCTCAGCATTGGCAGTGTTTGCCCCTATTTACTGCACAGGACAGGGGTATTTGCAGGTTGGTTAACTGCTAGGAAAGCACCTGCCCTTTCCCCTTCCTTCCACTACCCTCCCTTGTGGTAACAGGAACAATGGAAGGCACTTCCAGAAAAGCAAATGGTCTTTCGGACCTGGCTTGAAACAACACCACAACAGCCTTACACAGATCACTAAAGACATCAGCCATTTACAGGCAACTTCCATAATCCCCTTGAAGAGCTGACAGGCAAAGCAGGCTGGAACCTAGCACCACCAGCACAGCAGCAGAAAGGGCAGCTGTCTGCAGGCAAAAGGCGCTCCAAAAGGGATTTGGAGCTTTAGCATTTTTCCTGACACCATTCCTTTTACACAGAGAGGTAAACATGAGAGCTAGTGAGAACACCGGAGTTCTGGGGTCACTTACATTCTTCCTTTTAAAGTCTTACTACTCTGAATAATCGGTAAAAGGAAAAAAAATAACTTTAGGATGTCATTTAAAAGACAGAATAAATAAATACCAACAACTATTAAACTTTGGTGGAAGAGACAGAGGAAGTCTTCTGTTTGGGGAAAAAAGTCAAATGAGAATCATCCCAGGGTGCATGAGGTAAGTCAGAAAGGTCAGGAAACATAAAGACGTCTTGAAAAAAAGGAGAACCAGCTGTAAATGTGTTTTAATGAATCTTTCAAATAATAGAAACTTTGTTATGCTAAAGGAGGATGGGGAAGAGAAATCAAATCCATTTGAAAAATGGCAATAGAAACACATCACTTAAAATAAGTCTCAGAGACAATAAAACGGTAATTCTGCACCTGTGAGTCATGATTATTTATATCACTGCCTCATTTTAATAACAGCTGTGTGAAAATGCTAAAACATTATTAACTCTGAAACTAACTACTGCATGTAGCACATAGGAAGCTTCTCCACTTTCCAATTAGCACCAAGGCTTAAGCTTTAAAAGCAGCAGAAGGAAAAGAAATGCTGAAAAACACTGCCACAGGCTGGCTTAATTTGGAATTTCTCCTTTTCAAAAGGATTAAAAACAGAAAACTAAACAACCAAATACACACATCCAGAAGTACAGGAAAGTACTTCAGAATTATGTCCTTCCCCCAGCACCCATTTTATTGCTTTCCTTACAAGTGAGCAAGTAAGTGTATTAAAGGTCAACTTAAAAACTTGGTTTGGTATCTACACGTGTCCCTGCAGCATTTTGCAAACACCATGTTGGGCTACAGCCTCCGTTACTCTCCCTGGCATCTCTCACCTCCATGCTGAGAGCAAGCCCCATGAAAGATCCCTGCGCCTGGCACGGATTAACAGAGGGAGATTTTAAAATGTTTATGATCGGTTGTTTATGAGGTGTCCCTACACAGAAAGATGTCTGACATTTCAGTGCAGACTTGTCTGCTCAGACATGCAGACCTGGCAGGATGGAAGAGCATCTCTCTGGGAACAAGGAACAAGCTGCACCAGCTCTTGGGCAAGGGCTGTGGCTTGGTGTATTTTTGTAGGAAGCAGTACTGACAGCTCTCCCCTTGAGGAGTTTAAGTGTTAATTATTCCCCAGTGCTAAGGACTTACAGGGACCTGATTTTTTGGAAGCTCAGGAAGGCCATCTGCTTTCCCAGCAGTACACAATAAGTCTGAACAACTCTACTGGGGAGTGGAGGTACTGGGGAGGGATGAGGGGAACTAAGGTAACCAAACCACGCTCACCCCACCCACTGCCCCAGATATGCATCAATTGCAGCGTCTGTTTTTAATGCACATAACACTGCAAGTGAGGAAAAAAAAAATATTAAGTTACTAATAATGAAACAGTTCCTCAGACCGCTAACATCAATTCCTTGTCATTTATCTACACCCTTCTGTAACAAATGGCAGGACACCACCCATCCCAACCACGGGAGGCCCCTTAAGACTGCTTCCAGACAGAAATAAAACTTGTCTACAGAAGAATGAGCTTAAGAAATTAATCTGGTTAATTCAGATTCTGAAATAGTAGAAAATCATACAGAAAAACAGATGTTTGCCCAGAAACTTACTAAGAGTAAGTGTGCGTGCGTGTGTGTGTGTGTGTGTGTGTGTCTTCCCAGTATCACCACATAAAGAAGTATTTAGCACCACAACTGCTCTGATAAAGATACAGATTAGGCAAACATCAAAAAATAAGAATGTTTTGAAAATCCTTTTCAAAGTCAGAGTTATTTTAAATCTATTCACTAAGAGGTGTTTAATCTGCAATTTAATCCACGGACACACCTGACTACACTCAAGGTCCAGGTGATAACCAGTCTTTATGAACCGATATCGATCACATCGAGCCAATTTCAGCTCTAGTTCCTTAATCAAAAGAAACACACAGCCTCCGAAAGGGCTCCAGGCCCTTGTGAGGGAGGTTCCCCAGCAAAGGCAGCCAGCCCAGCGCAGGAGCTGAGCCGTGCGCTCCCGGCGCTGCTGAGCTCACAGCGGCGCCTTCGCCCGCACGCAGGTACCGCGCTCAGCCCAAACCCCAGCGCGGGGACCGACTGCCACCTGCGGCACATGCAGCCTTCTCTGCCACCAACACCCCCAGCACAGCAGCTCCCAGAGAGCCCAGGGACACCCATTTGCACGGCACATCCCCTTGCGAGACAGCTCCGGTATTTTCACGGCCATCAAAGGCGCAGTCACTTTTCCTGCATGCCTATGTCAGCCCCTGGCTCGGCAACAAGCAGGCGCCGGGCAGCTGCGGGTTGCTGAGCAGGAGAGCAGGCCGGGCAAGAAGAGCAGGAGGAGGAGGTGGAGGAGGAGAGGAGGAGAGGAGGAGCGGAGGAGGAGGAGGAGGAAGAGGAGGAAGAGGAGGAGGAAGAGGAGGAGGAGGAGGAGGAGGAGGAGGAGGAGGAGGAGGAAGAGGAAGAGGAAGGGGGAGGAGGAGGAGGAGGAGAGGAGGAGGAGGAGGAGGAGGAGGAGGAAGGGTGAGGTGGCGGTGCCGGCCGTGCCCGGCAGGTGGCGCCGCCGCCCCGCGGATGGCGGCGGGGCCGCTTCCCAAGGCAGCGCCGCCGCCTCGCTGTCTCCAGGCGGGACCCGGTCCGGACGCTGCCCGGCCTCCCGCTCCAAACCCGACCCACGGCACAACCCCCACACTAATGAAAAAGCAAACAAACAAGAACAGAAAAAAAAATATCCCGACCATCCAAAAAATCCCCTGCCATCCATAACGACATTCATATCAGTCGTTCTGCCTCTGTGCATGGGGGACACAAGTGCTTTGGTGACCAAGTGCAGGGCTCCTGTCAGAGCTGCGGGGCGCAGAGAGGCGGCAGACTCTCCCTGCAGGCTGAGGTGTGCTGATGCGGCCGATGATGACACCCAACTCACCCGAAGTTGAAGTGCTTGCGACCATCAAGAAAACAGAGCTGTGCTGAGTCCAGTAACTTGGGGTGTAATTACAGCAGGACCAAGGGTTTTCTTTACAATAAACTGTATTATATAATATCTTTTTAACCAAAATTCTCTTTATTTAAATAGTTCCTAACGAGTTAATATAGATCACTTTACAAGGAAGCACCATGTTTGCAGACGGCAGACAAAACATTTCAAGGGAGACAAAACCTCCAGCAGTGACGTTTTGACTTTTGTTTACTGCCCCTACTATGGGAGAAAAATCCCTGTCAAAACAGGCCAAAGTTTGGGTGGTCAGCAGAGGGATGAGGTAATGCCAGCCTCTATCTTTCTTTACGGAGTGTCCTTCTCGAGGCATGGTAATCAGTTAGCCCACACGTTCCTCCTCACAGGAAAGGATGGCTTGAACTTTCCTAGCGCAGCCACTGGGGAAAACACACGGGAGAAGAGAATACAAAGACCTCACAAATGCAAAAACCTCTGCCTGCCAAGTGCTAATTGAGAGAACATTCTTGCCAATTAAAAAAGTGCTCTTCTAGTGGGAGAAGCTTCACTCCGAGCTAACAGGAAAGTAAACTAATAAGCAGTAACTTGCACAAGAAAACAGGTATCTGTGGAGATAGCAGCCGACATCTGCAACCAGGTCAGTTTTAAACTACTCCAGACTGCTGGTTTGTGGTTACAGGACGGCAAATTAAGATGTTGCAACACCACATTATTAAATTCAAAATGTTTGGCGAGTGCACGTGAACAAAAACTTCAGGTTTGGCCAAATGTAGCGAGGAAGAAAGAAGTACAATTTTGTGTTCTGAATTCAACTTAAGACAAAGACCAGCAGAAGAATAAATAGAGTGAACTCTATTCTCAGGCCAAAAAAAAATATCAATTATTTAGAGGAAGGAGAAATGAAGGCCTAGGTTTTTCGAAGCAGTGAAAGATTCTGGGTACTCCTAATTTATGGCATTAAAACATATTTCATATGCTTTCATTGCTTTCATTCACAAGGCATAGCTTCCAGAAGACAAGCACATTTCATCACGTCCTGCAGAATGTGGAAACTCTGCCACTGGGCACCCAAGTGCACTTGGTTCTCTGGCATTTGTTTTCACTTCCAGCTTATGAAGAAATTAAAGCAAACCACTGATTCTTCCCTGATGCCTCACTTTTCTATTTGACTATCTGGAATGGAAAGCAACAGTAGCCAACTCAGAACACGCAGTTTAAGGATGTTTTAACAAAGTTTTACTAAAAGAAGCATTCCAAAGTAAATTCTCACCAAAAAATTGTCTTGGTTTAAAGATTTAGGGTTGATTCACATAATTCCCTCATTATTTCAGAATGAAAGTTCCCTGAAAAATATAAGAGCATAAACGAGCACTGAGTTTACCAGGGACTTTCCAAGGCTGTCATAATTTCATATATTCGTTGATGAAATACTGGCTTTGCCAAGCTCACTGCTGACTATTCCTCCTTTCCCTTGTTTTTGCTTCTTAAAGAGCCTTTAAAGTTTTCTTTTGTCTATAATTAAGAAAATCTGCACTATGAGGTACCTCCTTTCATCTTTTTTGGGGTGTGCAAGAAGGATTCCCATGAGAAGGGAATCTTCGACACGGTTTCCAGATAAGCCAGGTCTGTATTTAGGGTCACAGGTGTGAAAGCTGCCCTTTTTAGCAGCATGAGAGTTCAGCAGCAAGCACTTTCTGCCAACCATGAAGCTGAGTCAACTTTTCTATCTCCTCCACTAAAGGACTTACCCCAAGAGTTTTCTCCTTTGCCCTTCCTGTCTGAATCTTCATGGCTGTCTTTCTGAATTTTTTAGCCTCTGGAAAAAGCTCATTACTTAGGGGAAATGCCTTTTACCTCTATCACAACTATGAAGATGTCTTCCAGACCTCTTTTCCCCACACCCTTCCAGGATCTTCTGAACACATCCTTCTTGCTAGTCACTAGTACTCTTTTCTCTGTCCTTTTGTCCAGCTCCATTCTCGGCTTCACAAGAAAAAAAAAAAAACAAAACCTCAGAGGGTGGGATGGTTTTGTAGTTAAAGACAACGAAACGCATTCCAAGCTACAGTTTTTTGGGTTTAGTACATACTTTAGTCCCATAAACAACCATGAGAAAGTTGTTCAGTCCCTCTGAGATTAAAGTTCTCTATCCTCTGGAGGAGGAGCACTGTTGCTCAGAAGCAAGAGTGTCTCTTAGCTCCAACTAACTGAGAAGATCTGTCCTCTACTCGGCTCAGCTCTGCACACAGAAGCCTCAGTGTTAATTTCAGTTGTGGTTCCTTCATCACCTGGCCTGGCCAGGACAGAGAACTTAATAAGCTGGTACTCTTCCAGTTTTGAAGATGTAACACACTGAAAACATCCTTGCTGATCATAACTCCTCACCACATCTAGTCCTCATCATTTACTACAATTGAGCATTTACATCAGAGTTTGTAAACTCTCGTTCCTTCTTTTGGTTATTCCTTCTTTTGACTCTAGTTAACTAGTTGCAGTGAAGTTCAGAGTAATTATGTAAGGCAGGAAAAGTCCCAGTCGTTATGAAAAAAGGTAAATTTACAATAAACAAACAGTCCTTTACATTCTCCTTGCCTTTTTCCTTGTCTCAGCGTCTCTGAACCCTCCCTCTTTAGTTCTACTCAGTCTTCTTTATACTTTCAGTGTATTGTATTTGCACTCAGGCAAAGCCAAAAAACTTCTTTTAGGCAGAAACTCTTACCCAAAAAAATCATGCTCCCTTAAACTAAACATAAAATTCAGACTTCAATTAAACTACTGTGAATTTTATACAGCTGAGTATTAATGGCACTTACAGTGTGCTAATAAATGCTTTCTTGCTGCATAGTGTTGGACTTTAAAGTGCAGTTTTAGCCTAGAAATCCCCTCAACAGACAAAACATAAAACTTTTAAGACTATGGAGTAAAGTACAATCCTCATTTTCAAACAAATCAAGAGTGTAAGTGCCACAGCAGCTCTTCTAAAAATCTCTTCATTTGGTTTACCTAAAAAATGTTATTGTAGTGTCATACTCCTGTATTTATAATGAGAAGTGCCTTTAAAACAGAGCTGAATTTTTTATGCATATCCTATTTTGGTTCAAAATTGATCTACCACTACTGATAGTAAATTTAAGCTGTAATGTTAAGAACATAAACCTGTATTTTCATAGAAGTTGTTTCTATGTAACCTAATTATCCAGGTTACTATTTGAGTCATTTCGTTACTAGGCTGAAAAAAAAAACCCAGAAAAACAAAGCAATACTTTGTCTAACATTACTGAATCACAAGAAATGAATTATTTTCTGTGGAAAGCAGTGGTTTTAGTATTATAGAATCACACTGCTACAAACAGTACTTTCAAAATGAGCATATTTAGATCTCAGAGTCATTGTAAGTAGCCTTTGTGAAATTTTTCTAACCTTCACTTTAAAATAAAGTATGAGAAATTTAATGTATCCGAATGAGCTCAGTTAAAGTTGCCTCCAAATTCTGGGCTGGCAGGCTCTATAGTCCAAGTTGAAAGGCACAAGGAGGGGTAGTGAGGGGTTTCTCTACCCCTCTGCCAGTCTTCTCACACTCAAATCCTTGCCAGTTTAGTCTTCTCCATTCCACAGACTCTCCTGCAGGAGACGGCTGCAGCCTCAAAATGGAGACTCACCACTGAACAAGTCCCACCTTTTCTTTGAAACTCCCTCTGAGGAGGTTTTCCATTCCCCCAAAGCTGGAAACAGACAAACAGTTCCTTTTCTACCATGGTTGTCTTGTTGCAGGTGGGTGCCATCCTACCTCTTCTAACCAAGCTCCTTCGTGCATCTAAGAGGATCTAAGAAATCCCTCACTTGATGTGGCCTGTCCTCTAAGGCATGAAGACTCGGGGTGATAATGGGTCAGTACAGTCTAAAGATAGATCAGCTTGCTCTAACAGCTTAATAGCTCGTTACAGGCAGCTGTAGCCCTTAATGAGGCACAGAACAACAACTCCACTCCTTCGAGGTTCTGCTCCCAACTGCTGGGAGTGGCATTGGCCAGCTTGGCCAAAAAACTAAAAACTAAAAAACAAAATTAAAAAAAAAAATCAAAACCACACACACACAAAAAACCCCAAAACCAACAACAACAAAAATCCAAACAAAATCAAAAAACAAACACAAAAAACTCCCCACCAAATCAAAACAACAAACAAACAAACAAAAAGCCAGAGAGAAAGAGAAAAAACAAATCATCGTTTTACTATTCATCACCAAGTTCATTTAAGAGCTGATGACAATAACTGCACATCCCAGATGCAAAGCCTGTGTTTATCAGGTGATGCTGGCCAGAGACAGCATAAATCAAGTCTGCCTACTCACTCACTGAACTGGTATGAAGACAGGCTCTCCAGCAAACTGCTGGAAATGGATGCCACCTCCACCACACCTGATGATCAGTCTAAAGAGAAAACAGGAAAGCTGATGGACTGGCAGCTCTTTCCTTTTCCCTTGCAGAGCTCCAACACCAGATTAGCAGCCTGGCAGACGGTTACAGGTCTTCACCCATTCTCAGCCTACGTGTTCTATCAAGCACTGCCAAGAAAGAGCCCTGACACTTCACTGCAGCCTCGGGATACACGATTTGGAAGAAGGCAGAAGCTCGACCTTCTTAATTAGTTAATTCCCCAGAAGGAGTTCATTCCACAAACATCTGCTCTTCCAGAGAATGTCAAGCTTTGCTAGAAGAAGCAAAACCAGTAACAAATCCACAGTATTCACAGGACTGACATTTTACAGTAAAATTTCATGACAGTTACTTTAAGGGCCTTTTCTTTAAGCAACCTTGTCACAACTGATCTGTTTGGGACTCCAGAGGAGAACCACCTACATCACTGCGACACTGTTACTTTGATAGACACCATTTTCAGATTTGAAAAATCTACAGGTTTGTATTTTGCAGGGAAGAAGCAGTAAAGGACAGGCTACTGCAAGCATATCTAAGAAAAAAAAGAAAAATGCTAATACTGCTGGATCAGTGCAGTCATTGGGTTCAAACTTCTTTCCATATTAAAAAGTATGATTTTGGACCTGATAGGAAATAATTAAAATTTCTTCAGTGCTTCCCCTGTGAGCCAAACAAGTCAGGAACAGAACTGTATGAGCCCCTGCGCAAGTGCTCCGACGGTACTCTGAGGCGCATCAGACTGTGCTGAGCACTGAAGCGTCCCTGAAGCGCTGTAACTTCAGTTAGAACTTGCAATTCAGAAATCTCCCAGTGACCCCATTAGCAGCGTAGCATAGCGAAAACAGGGCTGGTCTTGGTATATGAAGGCAATGACTATTCAGGGAGTTTTAATCAGAAGGAATTTAACTGAACAAACAGCCGTGGCTCCCAGAGAAAGGCTGACTACTTTTAAAAATTGAAAGTAGCCGAGCGTATGCTCTAGAACAATAAGATAGAATTATTATACTAAAACCCTTTAATTAATGCATGCGACAGAAGCTGTGATTTTTAAACCCTAATCTCCCTGTCATTTCAGTTTTTAAGAAATAGTAAGAAGCACCCATCTGCTCAAGCTGCCACATGAGGCCCAAAGTTCTGTTCTCACACCAGTTTTGTGCCGGATGTCTCAATAAATTTACTGCTTATTTACATCAGCCAAAATGGAGAAGAAAGCTGCCGATCTCCTAAGTTTGCCCTCGTGCTAAAACAAAATATATTTTGCTGTTACACACAGCATTCTTCCCCCTAAAAGCAGGGGTTTGTCTCCCCTTCCCTCAAAAAAAGAAAACCCATAGGGCATTTCTAAAACCCTGACAGATGTTTAATTACAGGGGCACTAGCAGGCATTATTTTGAGAAGCTCAAACACTGAACGACTGTATCTGACGACCAAATGGCTGAAGTGTCTGCTGTGCCACTAGCGAAGCAAAAACTCTGCTAATCCACGTTTTGCTAATTCAAACACCTAATAATTCATATGCGAGCAAAAAGCTGCCAGTAGTGTAGCACATCTGAATAACCATTTAACAGGAACGATCTGCGGTGCGATCTCACGTTACCAGGGGTGTATTAGGAAATACAGCAAACAGCAGTCAGCCCTATGTTGTGAAATATCAAACCCAACTCTTACTCTCAGCATCTGAGAACAAAGTACCTTTTGTAATGCAGGTTTCTCCTCCGTTCTGCATTTATTAATTCATTAACTTCATTCATTTAAATAGGTCCTTTAGTCACTGATGTAAATGAACAGGGAACTACAGTGCGCCTGTGGGCTGTGTGGTAGGAAGAGAATAGAGATGGCACTGCCTTCTCCACTGTTATTTCCAGCTGTTCCTTACAAATTTCTCACTGATTCCCCTAAGTGGAACCTAAGTTCTCACACTAGGTTCCAATTAAAAAACTTTGTTTTATTCAGACAGAAAATCCTACTTAGGCCTATAAAAAATATACAAACCCCAAAAATCCAGTCACACAGACCTTCGACTAAAATTCCTTGGCTCTGCCTCTGAATGGAGCAGAACCTGCACCTTCTTTGCTAAATCAAATTCAGTAGTGAATAATCTTCATCCTTTACCCACCCTCAGAGCTGAGGGAGGCGTACGTGCCTCGCTGTGCAGTAGAACTGTGTACTGAGCACGCAGCAACATGAAATATTGTCCTAACAGATTTAAGCATGCCTCAAAGCACATTGTTCTGACAGCGCCTGGGTCTCCGTCATCACTCTCGTAACTATCAATGATTCTGGTTAATTTTACAATCACAAGAGGTACAAGCCTCCATCTGGTTAGTCTACATATTGCTGCGGAGTTGGAATCACACTGATCAACAAAATATGTTGGCTAGTAATGCTCTGTTAAGGTGGACTGATGAGTGGAGAACAGTCCTGCTTTCAGCTACACTGAAAACTCACAGCAAATACAAAGGCACAGAGCACGAGCATTGGTGTTCCCTGGGGAAAGGTGCCTGACACTCCAGGGCTGCTGGGGAGGCCAGACAGACAGATCAGGATTCAGGTGTGCCAGCAGGGCTGCTTGGTAACCTGATACACCAGGTACAGTCTCCTGAATGCCTGCAATGCATAAAGCAACAGTCTGCCACAGCTCTTTCCCCTACAATGAAGCTGAAGCGAAGAGATTTCCTGGTTTAATGCCTGTGACTGAAGCAAGCTTGTGAGCACAGGTGGCAAGGTTTCCAAACATTTCCTGTTCCCTGCTCACTCAAGCCCCAAGTAAAACAGCACTCTCACCTGCAAAGGAATTGCAGCATAGCTGCCACTAACGAGCCACTCACCACTATCCCTGTCATCCCTCACAAAGAAGCCCTGGCTCACAGATTTCAAGGGGTGTCAATGCATGGATCCTCATGCCAAGAGTACCAAGGTTACATCCGTGCCAGAAACCTAAACCAGACATCCACAGGACAGTCGGCATGGACAGAGATATCATGACAAGGCTTTTGTTTGTGTTGTAGCCCTTCCTCTAAACAAAAGCCAGCTCCAAGTGTCACTTGGCTGGCATTGTTGCATCTGCACCTGGAGTCCCCTTTCACCAGACCTACAGGGTTCAGGGGATAACACTGCTCAAAGCCTAAAACACCTAACACAGACAACTCTGCTGGCAGGACCTGCAATGCAGAGTGCATCTAAGTCTCCGGTGAAACAGGTATTTCTTGCTTATTTTCCAGTTCTCGGTTACTTTGGGATATTGTCACAAACTAGGACTCCCCTCCATCCCTTTCTGTCTTCCAGCACAGGAGCCAGTGTTGATTTCTCCAAAGTCTGACTCAATTGTTCTCTTACCTTCTAAACAGGCCCTTTTTATGACCTCCTAGTAAGAAGCACGTTTAAATGCAGAACTAAGTTTTTACAGACTTTACCTGCAACTCTTCTCAAAAAAAAAAAGCAAAAACACAAATTACTCTGCTTATATGCAACGTACTCCGTAAGTAAAAGAAATTAAAAATTCAAGAGCTTTTTCTCATTCTGGACTTCAGAAAACACTTCTCCAGTAAGACTGAGTAAACTGATTTAAATGCTCTTAAAACTTCAGCTTATTCTCAACACTAAATTTGCATCTGAGGCTCTTCACAGCACAGTATGTGTAATGTAGGATTATACAATGGGACTCCCTTATGCAGCAGTTAAGAAGCAAAACACCTCAACCCTTTTTTTTATTGTTTCAACCTTCTTTTTGCATTAACCTACAAGGCAAACAGAAGCAGTCCATGAGCAAAGGGCACGCAACACTTCTTTCTCTGCTTTTGTTGAGAACTCCCCTTCCCATAGCTCTATTCACTTCCACTCACCATCAGCCACACCACAGAATCTCCCACCCATGTTTTATTTTATTCATCTAATACTATTCTAAATACGTACAAAAAGCCTGCTGTGACCCCACTAAA
Source organism: Prinia subflava (assembly GCF_021018805.1). Lineage (NCBI taxonomy): Eukaryota > Metazoa > Chordata > Aves > Passeriformes > Cisticolidae > Prinia > Prinia subflava. The sequence goes on from NC_086247.1 coordinate 59,613,925, forward strand.
ATCCTCAATGACAACTAGTAATCTCAAAAGGAAGAGAACTAGTCCAAAGAATATAAATAGATAAAAAACAGTAAATTCAGAGCCTCTCCTGGCTCTGGACAGCTGTAGTTTTTAAAAACACAGTAGCTCCATAGCTTAAAGCTACGAAAAACAGGTTGGAGACCTCAGCAACAGGAATTAATAAAAATGACCAAGGGTCATCCGTAGTCTATCAATCACTGTATCATTTACAGTTCGTATTACAGTAGAAAGGTATGAATGTTGCCAGTGTTATACACTGGCTACTCAGATCTATCATGAATAATTGATAGAGGTCATCCATCTGAGTCCCAGCCTATTAGTCAAAACTCTAAATCTGTTGTTCACCAACAGCAGAGCACTGCAGATGAAGGATAGAGGGGCACTTACAGGGAACTACTTTCAATGATGCAAGCAGTTATAAGGGAATGCAGATGATCTGAAAACAAAAGCTGAATTTTTCCGAGACCTAAGACACTACTTTGTGAATCAGCAAACAGCACTTTATGTATACTATTTTGTACAATTTATTGTCAAGAATAAAATCCATACGGCAAATCTGAACTTGAGGTTTCAGTCTTAAATGTCTTAAAAGCTTGAGAAGCTTTAAGATGTTTGAGTTGAAGGCTGGGAAATGCATCTGCCTCACACTCCCTTAGATATTTTGCACTGAACATCTACTATGTCTCATCCTGATAAAGTGACTTTGAACCAAAATCAAAGGATAAAAAACCTCTCTGTGATAGACCAAAGTTTTGCTGTTACTTTTAAAATGAGTAAACAATAAACCAGGAATAGCTATATTTATGAATACACTGGGTGTTTGAGGAACTAAGACTTGCAACACGACCTACACTGTATTAACCCTGACACAGACATTACCTAAGTAACTTACTCCATGATGCTATTAATTCTAATGGTAGCAAATGGCAGCACACCTTCGAAATCTGGAACAAGGTTAATACACCAAATAAGCATCTAACTAGAAACAGTCCTACTAACTAGTACCTTGTTTGTTTACTTATAATTCACCATGACTGAACTGAAGAATGACCATCCTGACTCTCTCAGTCCATACTGCAGGGTACAGAATAGATCATAATTTCATTTCAGATTTAAGGTCAAGCTCACTGAGCTGCCTTTGTATGGTTTGTAAGGGCAGAATAATCCTTTACAACAGTGACGCCTGAGACATGGAATAGGATTGTCTACAAGCAGCAGCCCCACTTTTTAATCTTTACAATAGCCATTCAGCAGTGGCATTTGAAACTCATGATATAGTTACACCCTGACAAGCAACACCTGAAATGCCTTCCCTATCTCTGCACATCCCAGGAACCAACAAAAAATGTAACATTTTTTTCTAATAAATATGAGAGGCAGGTAGCCAAAAGACAGTTTTCTCTGCAAATTTAGGGATATCAGAGCCTACTTTTAATTCCCTTTGCTGAAATACAAGTCTTCGTCTAGACACCAGCCTTAAGGCACTCTCTTTGCATATAAGGCAGGTCAGAGTAAACTGGAAGCATAAGGATTGTCAAAAAACCTGTTTGGGCTTTGGCAAAGTAGTAGTACATATTCTGTAGACAGCACAGTTCTTAGGCTTCTGTCTGACAGAAGCAAAAAAATGCTACAGTATTTTTGACAAACTTTCCTTGCCAAAAGCCATCCTCTCCCCAACTCAGCCTGTTAGGAAACAGCCTGAAGAAGGCAAATCTCCACCTTTTCTTACCCAGAGATAAATTTTGTTTATTTTGACTGAGTTTTGGAGGCTGCATACTTTGGACTTGCAGACTCCAAGATCAGTACCACTGGTTTTATCCTTGACTTTTTACAACCTGCCACTCATCTTTTCCACCAACGCAGTGGAGCCACATTTTGACCAGAAACTAATTAACATCCTGCCTGAAAACACCTGTAAAGCCTCTTCTCTCATGCTTCCTGTAAACAGCAAAACCCAATCCCACTCTCATCTTCACTTTAAAGTATTTTTCTCGCACGAAGCTCTTGTTCAGCAGCTTGTGTGCATTGGTCAGGCTGTAGACACCTTGCACTTGTACAGCCAGTGGTTGCTTTTGATGGGTCAGACTCCCAGCTATTCCACTCCCAAGGCTTATGAATACAGACTTCCAGGCAAGTCTGGAATTTGGTTTGAAACTCTGGTTTGGAGACAGGGCAGTTGAAGAGACTGAATAGTTCCACTAAGAAATTTACAGGTGAATTGGCTGAGCGGTTGGTATGGCGGCAGGGTGAGGTGAAAACTAGACAGAGGGAAACAGGTCTGATATCAAACAAGTAATTTATCACTCACTTAACTCTGTTGCTTCCACATAATTCCTCAGCTAGTTAAAATGCCCGTGCAGTACGTGATATGGACAGGCAAATACAAACAGCAGTATTTATTAAATCAGTTATTAAGATTAGCTTTGCCTTACAACAGCTGAGCAAAATACAAGATATCAAGCTCAAACAAACTTCATAATGTATGAAAATAACTAACTGCACTTTAAAGAAAGCCTAGTAAAATTACTACGCCATCAGAAGGGGGTAATTTATTAATTATGTGATGATCATGTATTTCTGTTCTTTTTAGCTAGGCCTGAAGCTGAAATGTGAGCCTTATACGGAAAGAAGCTTTGATGACAGTCATTTATTTGGGAAAGCTTTTCCAGCCTTTTTGTTTCACACAAATGATTTGAATGTTTAAAGTATTGAAATCATTTCATATCTAAGTATTAATAAAGAGATGTTGTCTTCTCCATCTTTCATATTTTTATTAAGCTTTTAGTGAAAATGTGGCTGCTGGCTTATAAGCAATTCAAAAATAATATATATACAAGCAGGCAGCCATTTTCACAGTCTGGCAAGTAACAGATTTCCATAAATAACAAAGAATACAGGGTCATGATATCAGCTGTTCAGAAATTTTAAAAAGTCAGATTGCTTCTATTTTTGCAGTAACTATTTGCTGGATTATTTTTATTTATGGCTTGAAACAGAGTCTAGAAATGTTTTCCCTGGACTTTAGACACTAAGCTCCTGACTGACTGGCTTTCTCTGCTCTCTTTTCACTTGACTTCCATGCATCTGTGTCCAGTCTGAGGGCAAGGAATGGCACTGGCTCAGAAGCTGGGCCTGCAAAGGTCTGTGAACATCTGAATATGCTCCTCATGCATTTGTATGCCCAGATTGCACAGATATTGGGTTATTTGCTCGCACAGGTGGTCAGCTGCCCTGTTACCTGGCTCTTCAGAGGCAGCATTAATTGCACTGTACATCAGTTTTAGGTAATTAGACACAGCTGTATGTTTGAAAATGCTAACACGCAGTGGGAAACCCTTCTGGAAGATTCTGGTCATTAACACTTCTGCATTTCTCAGATACACCATTATCTACTCCTTAATTCTCTGGTTGATCCCTGTTTCAAGTTTTCTTTTTCTTTTCCCTTGGGGACTTTGCCAAGCTTTCCACATGAAAATGATTCCGTGACATTGTGACTCTGCCTCTTCCTAATAGAAAAAAAAATCATATCTATAAATCTGTGAAAATGGAAGCTGTGTCCTTAAAAGTTACATGGAAAATGGAAAAAAAATGTATTTTTGACCAAGAGAAGATGATTAACAAGATAAGGTTGCTGTATTTTTTTCTTTTAAATAACATGAAATAATTCATTTCACATACTTCTTCCTCCCTAGAAAAGCAGACCATTTTTCTAGAAAGAGACAGGAAGCTCCTCTTCTGGGGGAAAAAACCCCTAAAAACAACAAACACCAAAATTGTCTTGGATCTGCTCAATTAATTTTCTTCCACAAATATAAGTTACAAGCCATGTTAGTTTAAAAACGGATTTTGACAATCTTATTACCTTATGATTCAGGTAAATTAAAAAAAAAATCTATGCTACAGTTATTCACCAAAACTATGAGACTATTCTTGTTATTGCTTATCTGAAAATTTAAAGTCGGGTCTCAGACATCTTGAAAGAATGGCTTGTTTCATTTTGCTGTATTGGGGGGGGGTGCAAATAAAGAGGGAAGAGATCACACTGGTGATTGTGAAAGCATGAACACAGGCACAAAGGCATACACAGAAAATAAATACAGCAAAAATAAATACAGCAGAATAAAATTAAACGGGTTCATCCAGTCTGACTGCATGTCTGCCATCCCAGAACCAGAGTACAGTATTAGTTAAAGACAATGATCAAGCAATTTATTCCTTGGTTTCAGGAGCCGAAAGACAAGCACACTGTAAGAAGAGCAGTGATAACACAGGAACCCCAGAAATTGGAGAAGTGTATATCGCTTTAATTTTGATTCATGAGCGAGGATTTCTTTTCTTCCTTTTTTTCCCCCCAACTGCCACTAACTGTATTTCTGGTGTTCTGCTTCAAAGGAGCACCAAGCTACTAGGGGATTTCCTAAGTGGGATTACCCCTGTTTCTTCAGTTCCTGCTGGCTGCTTACAGTTGCACCTGTGACAACTTAACCAAGTTGGCTGTCAACGACCTGCAACCAAACATGAGGATTTAAGCCCTCTCAGAACCAAAGCATGTGGATGAAACCTCAGGGTGGGATTTCTTCCTTTGGCTGCAATCAGTAAGGACTTCTAAGCCCTAAGAAAGAACAGAAAAATCTAAACTGGCCTGAGAACTTCCGCCTTTTTGTCAGGAGTCTTGTTTTTCCATTCAGCTTTTGCTGAGGTGTAGTCACGGTGCAGAACATAATTAACTCTTGAGTAAGAGACAAATGGGGAAACGGTTTCCCTTCTCTTCTCAGGAAAAGCCTTTTGAGGTGGGAGGGTGGGCGTCAAAACAGAACAGTGCCAAAGCTTAAAGTAAAGAGAGGCACAATTAAGCTTTCATACAACATCTGTATCACATGTACACATGCACTCACTCCCAGGGAAGCGACAGACATCAAAACTAATGGAGAACATCCCGACTCTCCAAATGCAGGAAGAACACGGCAGCTTTCCCAGCTGTGCTCTTGGGACTGTAAAACAAGCCATCAGCAAAGGAGCCTATTTTTTATTGCTTTTACTGTTGGTTCTGGCCAGGTAGTGTCACGACGTTCTTAAACAGAGTTATCCTACTGCACTAGGAGAATTGTGTACACCAGGACTACTGGCAAACAATAGCTGCAGAATAAGCCTCATCATCCTCTGGATGTTATGCACAGTAATTGGTTCCAGGGTCAACACTGTGATGCTACAACAAAGGGCTGTCGCTTAAGGGTAAAGAATAAACAGCAGGAATTAATGGAAGTTCTGTTAATATATAAATGCCCCCCAAAATGAAAGAGAGGCAGAAAATAAAATACTCTGTATAAACAAAACTAATTATGAATCTTACATGCAACCTTAGCTCTCAACAAGCTGTTAATTTCATTAAAGAAACAGAGCAAGTCACTGTAACAAGAAAGCAACACATTAAGATTCTGAAGCTAGTTTGACAAACAGTGTGCTTGCCATGGGTGCCAATTTATTTGTGCGAAAAATACAGACAAAGAAAGGTGTCTGAAATTACAGTATTATTCACAAAACACCATTATTAGGTTATAGGCAACTCTGTTCAAAACACCATGTGTGATTGCTCCACTGAGTCTAAACATCTGGGGCAAGTTACCCATCTGGCTTTAGTGCCTTTGAAATGACATGCTATATTTAAGCTAAGAGGTCCAGACACACCAGTTTTAAGTAATCATGTTTTTATAGTCCAGCACTTTATCATTTTGAATCTTTCATTCAATAACACTTTTGATAAAAATGTATTTAATCCTTTTCCCCACACACCAGGAAAGAGGAATAGATATAGAGGTACAAATGTTTTCTTTCTAAGTATTTCTCCAAATAAAATAATTATCTCCTGCCACTCAAGCACTGGGGTGAAAAGGTACAAAGGAACATCATCATCCTTGTGATCTGTCAGGTGAAATACTAAGACATGCAACATACCAAAATGGAATCCCTCATTAGGATGTTCCTGTATGACTTCTTCCCTTTTCCATTTCCACTGTTCTCAGGACCTAAAAGAAACTTTTTCCTGCTTTTCTCTCACCTGCTCTGCTGCTGTGCACAGCTTCAGATGCTGGGACTGCTCATGCAGGGTTGCAGCAGGGGCACTGTGTGACCTCCTTCCCCAGTTCACTCCCAGCCCCTAACGACAGCAGGGTGACACTGAGCTACAGCACCTTCTTTGATCCTCCATTTTTTTCCTATGGTCACTCATTTCCTTCCTTTAAACAATACTCTGTTCCAAATGCCAGCTGTGCCCACAGAGGATGAGTTCCCACAGTGTGCCAACCTCCCTGGCACGTGCTGCTCCAGGCCTTACCCATCCTCATGGACCTTCTCCCATTAGTAAGCCAACACTATGACACCATTTATACAAACACAACATGCTTTTTCCTCCAGCTTACTTCCTTGTGCCATTGATTCAGCTTTTCTCCAAGGCTGCTCCTAAGGCTCTCCATTCCGACATAAACCACCTATGGTTTGCAGCTGACAAGAGCCTGAAATCCAGAGCCTTCAAGACAGACTCTTCCATCACTTCCTTAGGCTCACAAACACATGATGGCTGCATCAAAGGCAAATACCCCCAGCCAGATCCCATGAATCACCAGCTCCTGGCAGCACCAGCCTGAGAGCCCGGTTCGCCCACAGCAGCACCAGGATACGTGGTGAAATGGAACTCTGGCTCACTCCAGCTGGAGCCCTCAACAGGACAAATATGGATGGGTTATCCTACAGAGTATACACTGGGAGACATCTTGATACTATGCATCCCATCAAACATGTGCATGTCAGAATGCAAATTCACAGATAGGGCAGTTACTGCAGAAAACCACATTTCTGGCTTGTGCTTTACCATGGTGCCCACTCCCCACTACAACAGGGATCTCTGGAGAGCTGCCAGCAGCAGAGATCTGCTTGGAACTATCAGTGAGCTTCCAGATGTTGTTTACATCATTTGGACACACCTCTAATAGTAACACATCATCCCTTTACCATTTAGATCTATTTATCTATAAAATATGTTACATATTCTATACAAATCTATAATATGTTACATAAATTCACATACTTTCTGAATTTTTGTCTTTCTCAAACTTTTTTTCTGCTTGATGGGCTTCTTAATTACATTATAGTTCTGGCCCTTTCCAACCTTCCTTTCCTCCCTAGATATCAGGTTTCTTTCCTTTTGGCTTCTAAAGCCCTCAGTGAAAGTTGCAAAACTGGAATTTGAGTAAATACTTTACGAAGAGTACTTTCCATGATGCCTTGGTTCAGAGAAGTCAGTATTTCAACTTACTGAATGTGTTCTAAAATACATTGGGTTTTTTTAACACAATCTTGCCCTGATATAATTGACCAAGAAAGGTCAGTATAGCACAAAATCTTACCGGGCACATAAAAACTTCATTATGCATTAATAGCACTTCATTTCCATTATGAGCCTTATTATTAGACATTTGCATGCTGATAACACCTAAGATAAAAAATTCTAATAACTTGCAAAATTATATTATTATGTTTGAATTATAACTGATGTGTCATCTGTGTGTGTATTAAACTTAGAAAAGCACAACACTCCCTACTTCCACACAAATAACAGCATTGAGGCTTCCTTGTCAAATATATTTAGCATTACAGCAGCAAGTAAGTGGTCCTCACTTAGGTGCACCCATTTTGTTGTCCCAGAATAATCCAAGTAAAGATTAATTTTTTCCTGTTACAACTTTACTTGTCATTCTGTGTTTGGCTATTTTTAAGGTTTCTCCAGGCTTCAACTGTACTTAAGGTTAAGACATTTCTGGGAAATTGCTATGCATGTGGATACAGACATGTGCAAGGACAAGAAACTTCTGCTAAGTATTATAAGGGGTTTAGGATTAATATGTTCCATGTGGAGTGTAAGCTGTACTTCCTGAATTCTCTTTTAAGGGAAGAGGCAGATCTGTTTGCTTCATTATCTAGTAAAAAAAAAGGCTTTCCTACCTACTGAATAAAGGTTAAATCACAGAAAACTGATCATACCCTTAGTTCAATATTGCTACACACCTACCAAAACATGCAAAAGGCAACAAGGAAACACACAGCATCTGCTCCACCACCTTGGGGTGCAGCAGGCACAGGAAGAAATGAAGTCTTTTATATCCCATTATCATCCTGAGTCATTGCATTCAGTCTTTCACCATCATGACACTGGTGAAAGACCTCCACTGTCAAAACACCCAGAAAATGTTTCACAGGAGGGAGCTGAGAGGGAAAAAAAAAAAAAAGCCCTTTAGACCTGAGGTTCACATTTCCCAAAGAACCCATATATTTCCCTTGTGGTTGTGCTTTTTTCCTCCCACCAAATATTTAGGTTTTGCTGACAACAGCTTGCCTCAAACACTATTTAAGCAGTAAGACATCACAAGACATATGCTATCCTAAGATAACACACACCTCTGAAGTGCTGTTAGGTGTAGCTGATGCCTTCAACTCTCTGATGAATTTGTTATCTCAAAGAAACACAAGGTTTGGGAGTGTCTTATATTACAAACTAACCCTAAATTTACTCTTTAAATAAATAAAAAAAATCTGTGATTTTGCATCCTTTGAGAAAAAGGAAAAAAAAACCAGAAGAGGAGCTCTGACTTGGAGTAAATCCGAACTTCTGCCTCCGAAACAAAAGTAAAATTTTTAGCTTTATACCTGTGATACGACAAAACCAATAATTTTAATGGCTACTTGTTTTTCTGCTATTTAAAGTAACAGAGATAATGAAGTAATAACTGAGGTTTGAGATTACCAACCTGAAAAACAAAGTTCTGAAAGCAGGAGGGCAAGTCTTCCCCCATGGGTCCTGTACAAGGACGGGTATCTCATGCTCTAAATCCATGTTAAGTAAGCACCTATATCAAAGTTACAATAATCATCAGTTGAGCGAGTACTTTTATCTTTCATATGGACACTTTCTCAATAGATTCTGCACTTTAAAAGGATGAAGGGTTGGATTTTTGCCCTCAGCATTGCTAAAGCGTAACCAAATCCACCAACAGAGCATCCACAAAAGACAATTCTGAGACTTGCTCCTCCCCTAGTCTTATCCCCTGTAAAGTTTGCATGCTACGGTACATTTCAGGATATGCAATTTACACTGGCATTGATTACAGAAAAGAAAGATTTCCCCATTCTTCTCTAATCTCAGGCCATTAGGTGCCAAGTGGTTCAACAAAGCAGTTAACAATGATTCCAATCTGACTGCTTGTATGCTTAAAATAAAGCCAGCAGTTATAACTATTGCTGTATCAGGGCCAAAGTATTCTGCAATTTTCCAGTCCAAGCCCATGCTGTCTATAAACAAGAAAAACAAATTCACCATGAAAGTAAGTTCCCCACACATTTACAAATCCATTCAGGGCACTGAAAATAATGTCTATCTGTCAGTTACAAAATATTGGACAGTAGCAATCACACACCAAGTACAAGGAACCAAAAGTCTCATTCAAGGCCTAAGGCACTGAAAATTACAATGCAACACTCAAAGTTTTCCTCCACAGTTTCAATAAAATTCACAACGTGTTTTTCATGTCTCTAAAAAATACAGGCTTGCTGACGATAAATCTTGTAGGCAATCAAAAGAAAACTGAGAATAAGAAAAGCTATCGATGCTCCCACCATAGAGGGTTCCCTCAACTGCAGCAAAGTTGTTCTCGACTTTTACTGGTACCACAGTCAGGCCTTTTCACAGTAAAGCAATCCAGTGCCTGAATGAGACTACTGGGTTAAAAAGTAATAAAGTGAAATCAAGTGAGACCTAGTAAAACTTGTATTTGTAGAACACACCTGCAGAAAACAAATTATCTGCCAACGCTAGGCCCAACCACACATTACTTTTATACCCTGTGCTGCCCTGGGACTCCCCCACGTTTCAGCTCCCGCAGAATTCAGCCCACCCCATCCACTGAGAGTGCCTACTGCCAAACCTAACACACCGAAAAAGAAAAGCTGACTCTTGATCGAAGACAAACTGAGAACCACAATGTAAAGAACAGCAAAAAGATTTAACATTAAAGACATTTATACAAGCCCCTCGTTAGCAGTCATTTACAGATCAGTAGAATCCCACTAAGCACAGTCATGGAGCTACCGAAGTATTTGGGAATCAGGTTAAAACACTACCATCACAATTTTCATTGCCTCAATCTTGTTTTACTAGCTGGGGGGGACGGAGACCTTGCTCACTGATCAGAAACTGCTTGAAAAGAAAAGCACTACACAATGTGATCTTTTGACTATAAATGTCACAAAGCAGTATTTCACACGCTATAGTTTGATGTAATAGAAACATCCAGTACAAAGAATTACCAGAGATGCTAAACTGACTTTTACAAGGCAGCAAGGCCAGGGCAGGTGTCAAGAAGTGAAGGGTTTGTTAAAACTGAGGTTCTGTGCAGCTGGATTTCCAAGTGCACATCTGTGTATGAAGACATTTATCATATTTACTGAAGAGCTAAAAGCCTAGTATGAACCTGGAATTCTTGTGTAACTGACTTAAACATGAAGGGGTATTTTTGAAGGCACAGACTGAAATCAAGATGGCCAATAGCTTTCCACAACCTTGGAAATATTTATTTTTTTATATGCTAGTGTATAGTAAATGTGGAATGGTGACTGACAGCTCAGGAAGGCCTAAACACAGACACAAGCAATCCTTTGAAGCAGCTCTTGGGACAACATTTCCAAAAAGTGTGAGAATAGTAGCAGGAAGAAATAATCTTGGGCATTTTCTGTAAGCCGCAGGGCAAAGCTTTTCCTACCATCACCTACCTTTAAGAAACCACACTCACTTCCTTGCTTCCTAAGAGATAAAATAAAGGCTGGGCATACCTATCTCTCTCTTAGCCTCTTGTATAATTTTTCTTCCACGCTGAGCTGTGTTTTGGTTGCTCAGATCACAAAAGTACCGCAATAATAAACTGCCTAATTAATACTTCTGTCTCACTGTGTCTCACTTGTTATTGCATATGGTAACCTGCAAAAAAGGAACGCTAACCATAAAGCTGAATACAGCAGAGTATCTTCTGCACTTGACACCCTTACTGAAATGTTTACAAGAAATAAAAGTAGTGCTACAGTTGGTCTAGTAACTTCAAAACACTGCATAAGAAATTGTCTCTGAGCAACAATAAAGGCAACCTCTGTCATGAGAAGTCATTAATCTACTCAAGTATCCCAATGTCAGCCAGCAATCCTTAGTTCTGACTTGAACTGTCTGTGTGTTATCTGCTCCTCATCACCATGCCCTACTCCAAGAGGAACCTGAATTGCTGTTTAACACCCTTGCTGGCCACCCACTTTACATGGCACTGAGTAAAACAGGCCTTGGTAATGCAGAGCAAAGTGTGGTAATCAGGAACACAGTGGAATTTAGCTAAGATTCCTACAGGGCAATCGCTGCAAGTTCCTCAGTCAGTATGATGTCAGATTAATGGATAACATTAAAGGGTACAGACTGTTTTGTGCCAAAGCACTGCTGCCCTACTTCAATTGAACACTTCCTGCATGAGTTTCTTGAAGCACAGCTCCCATCATCAGCCTAAAATACAGAAGGGGCAAGCAACTTCATGTGTGTGAAGTGCACCTGCCAAGGGAGGTTTTAACCACTTTTTAGATGACCAAGGGCTTTTCTCTCTTCCTCTCCTCTCAGTACACACTGCATTGATCCTAGCTCTCAGAATTTTTCTTGCTATCCATTTTCTTGGGACAATCAGCATAATTTCTATTTTGTTCTGTTTCCTCAGCAGTTCTTCCCATTAAGATCAACCCACAGGTAGAGAAAAACAGAAGCAAAAACTATTGTTGAGGGCAACACTACAGGAATATATATATTCACATGGGAGATATCATCTGCAGTCCTGAGGAGAGTCCAAAGGGGAGGAAAAAGGTAACAAAGTGCTGCTGTGGAAGATAGACACGGGCCTGTACTGGTCAAGAATGATGGTTCAACCTGCAGTGTTTTGCAGAGAAACCTCAGATCATGAGAAAGCACCACATTGCACATGGCTTTGCTAACATGCATCAGGTTTGGACTATGTGCATTGCAACAAGGCAGCCGTGAAAGAGAAATTTCTAAATGGTATTATTAGATGTGTTCAAATCAGGTAACAAACTAGGTAAAAGATCTAGTCCAAATTTGCTTTAAGGAACAGCTGAATTCTGCTAAGCTCAAACCAACATCTGATGGAAGTCTTACTGCTAGCACAGGGTCCTTGCCTCTGCCCAACTTCCCCTACGATCTGAATCATCAATTTGCTTGTAATTCTAAGTCCCAGAGTTTCATTGATCTCACTGGAGTTAAGAATCCAAACATTTAGTTTGAGTTGTAAAGCTGGAAGGGTTTTATATTCCAACAACCACGCAGCAACGTCTAAATTAACTGGTGACTGTGTAATCACAGCATAACACTCCTATCTTCACAGTAGTGAGACACTGTTCCTTCTTGAAACTGCCTTATTTCTTGGAAGCCTGGGGCAATAGTTACCAATCGTCCAGCACTAAAACGTTCTCCAGTTTGTTATATTACATGCTCCTTCAGCAAACTTAATGTGCTAAATAACTCAAACATACTTAAGACTGTACATATAGAACAAGATATCATTTGGTGTAAAATGCCCCAAGAGCACCGCCTTTAGAAGCATGATACTGTAGGACTCACAGTGACATTGTGGCATGAGAAGCATCTGAAGTGTAATTAATCAAGATATGTAGTAAAAATGTTTGATTTTTACACAGTGGAGAGACCTCCCCTTGCACACAGAGAAACATTTTTTCATGTAAGAACAATGAAGTCCTGGTACTGCATACTGTCAGCTGTTCCATACACTCATGCTAGCAACAGAAAACATCTACTAGAACTAGCTCTGTTCTCTGGAATTACTATACATTTTTATTTTTCTAATTTCATTTGCTGAGCTGTTTTATTCTTACTGTTGCTTTCCTCCCGAAAATTACAGCCTTGCTGCTTTACTTAAATATTAAAGCAACTCTAAACAACTTTTAGTTTTGAACTATTTTACATCAAAAGACTTCTGAAAAGACGCATTTTTCAATAAAGTTCTAACTCTTGGATTCATTATAATTCATACCTGAGCAAAACAAAGTCTGAATTTGTGCTTCATAAATCTTCCCTACTCTTCTTCCATGGAACTTGCTAATGTTATGTTTCTATTCAAGTATTACAGTTTATATATAGGATTTTCATATAACAGGCTTGGGATAAAGGTTACGTGTTACATCCCCAAGACTATATAACCTGTAAGTAATTCATAGGCAGCTGTCTCTTCTTCAGTTTATCTAAAGATCTAAAAAAGATACTAGATCAATATCTGGTCATGCTCTTCTAAGAGTTTCCGAAATGTAACAAACACAAAGGAAGGGATTCAGACTGTCAAACCAAGAGGTTTTCATATGGAAATCCTCTTGGAGTTACCCACCTGAGCACAGCACATCATGAGCCTTTAGAGCTTCAGTGCAAGCCACCCAGCATGCTGGCACTGCCTTGGAGGGTTTCAACTCCAATGCCACTGCATTCTCTTCAGCCCCCCATCCCTCTTGAAACCTCACCATGTGGCTCAGCTTCCTTCACCAAGGTCCTGCTCCTCTCCACCTTTCCCCATTTTCTGTTCTCTCCACCCTGTACCTTACTCCCATCTCACCCCACTCCTTCATAGTGCTCCTGCTCTAAGCAGGTCCCACCAGTGATTTGTTTAGAGTTTGCCTGGTCCCACCAGGCAAACCAAGCACAGCCACACACCACTGCTTTGTATTCACTGTTGGAGTTTTTTTATATTCTGCACAGTCTCGTGTCCACCTCAGTCAGGTCACGAGCTCCTCTCAAGAGCAGTATTGGTACAGGGCCCAGCACAACAGTCCTCACTCACGCTCAGCCCCTGCCTGCATTGGCCAGTGTAGTAGAAACAACATGTGTGCAATACGAGCAAATCTGTCCCTCCTTAAAGCATTTCAAAAAATCAGAGAAATCTGATACAAGGGAAAAAAAGGCAAAGAGAAAGGAGAGCTGAGAGGAGATAAAGGAAATAGAACAGACAAGATGGTTTTCACTGGAAGTAGCATTCCAAGGTGATACATCCTCTCCTTTCCCTGATGTCCTTCCCTGACCTGGCCGTGCTAGAAGGAGCATTCCTCTCCTTCGTTCCTATAAAACACTCCTTTTCTTTGCTTTGTTTTCGCCTCGTAGATTAATTTTAGTATTTACTTCCACCCCAGACTGACAGTTTCATGCAAGAAGTCCCTTTATGGGACTTCCTCACTGGTTGGGCTATCTCAGGTCTGTGCTTTTACTACATGTTTGCCAAGAACCAAGAGGTATTTAAATTCTTTTCACTTCTTTTCCTCATCTTTCCACCTGCCAACAGCAGTCACAGCCTCAAAAAATATTCTTCCTTCTTCATTTCAGCACTCACATAGAGTCTAATGTAAAAAACCCAAACACCTTCGCTGCTAAAACCACCATGGCAATGAAGGGACTCATGCTTTAAAAATACTAACCACCAAATTACTTTCATATATCTAAAAGTACATTTTAGGTGAGAAGCTGAAAGATTATGAAAATAATGTTTCCCTTTCACTTTTATCAACACCGATATAATCCCTCTCTCTCAGTCATATCTCTGGGGTTCTTTTCAGGGAAAAATGAAAATCATGAAAAAAACCTAATCAAAAGCCTCAGTTTGGGGGAGAGGTGAGCAACAATCTACAAATGGTTCATAGAGCTTTGGATGCAACTCAGTGAACATTCAGGTACAGTTTTGCAAGTGGCTTGAATGATAAATAAAAATGAAGAATCATCTGGGGCAGGAATACCTCAAAAATATTCCAAGTCTGGTCTCAACAAAGCAAACGTGCTCTGAGCCACCTCTTCCCACGTGGCTGTCACACAAAGCACAAATACTTCCTGCATGATCTCTGCACGACAGGTATCACACAGCACACTACGTGTAACTCCAGAAAACTCATTTTTACCCTCCCTCCAACCAAATGAAGCACACTTTGCAGCCAGCCAGTCTAACCCCAGCAGCTGATAAACTGGGTTTGCAACACTACACCCCGTGCCTGAGAAATCGTGATACTACTCCTCGACAAAGGCAGCAGGGGCAAATTACAGACGTGGTAAGAACAAAGGAGTGCCTGCCCTGGAGGCTCTCAACCCCAATTCTTGCCCTTCTTCCAGTGAGCCCTGTCAATACTTCCCTGCTGCTGCCACCCTCAGCCCTGACACCTGCTGGCCCCAAGTGACCGCAGAGGTGCCCTGCCAGCTTCCCTGCTGCAAGACACTGTGTGTCAACAGCACTCCTCAGATTATTAGGAATTAAATGCACAAAGAAATACTTTCAGCTGAGTCAAGGCCACAACATTCAGTACTTGGCAGTCTCAAGGCCCTTTTCTGACACAGGGTAACATAGTAATGCATCAAAGGCAGAAAGAAGTGTAAAGACAGGAAAGTAAAAAAACACACCCTCAACATATATTGTATAACCTTATGAGTAGCATGAGATTTTCCTGATTATGGCCTAAGTAAAAATAAGGCTGTAGAAATAATTTCAGGAACAGGAACTGAGAGCCCTGTTTGTCTGCCTCCACTGGGGAGGAAGCCTGTGCATGGGGCTGGAGCTCTATTCTGGATGGAAAATCTTCACCTGGAAGAGTAACTAAAAAAAGCTTCAGCAATGGATAGCAAACTACAGCAGTTCTAGGACAAAATGTGCTTCAAGGCCATACCAGAACACCTCATTTTTTGCAGGCACACACATGAGGGCAGAATCTGGCCTATATTTCATACACCTTAAATTACTGTTCATAGGGGAGGGGAAAAAAAACCTCTTGAGTTACAGTAGAATCTGCAAAAGAGTAAAATTAATCCTACAGCTTGCTGGACAGAAGGACCCCAGTCTCTTAGAATACAATACCAGGGCAGTGCCAATAAACCTACACACAAAGAAGAGACAACTGGGCAACTTTAGTCCTGAACATTTACTTATGAAAACTCATTTTAAACATAATAAAAAAATAAGCAAAAAACCCTTAAACTTCCTTTCAAATAAAAAAAAACCCCTGTCACTTGTAAAAAATGTTCCCTTCATTGAGATAGTGATTTAAGTTAAATAACCTCTATTAATATGCAACATTTCTCTTGCAGTGAAACATTTCTCATTAGCCAATTAAATACTTGGTTAGCTCTTCAGCTGTGATGTTAGCAAATATAAAATGAACCCTCCCAGCCCATGACTGCAAACATATCCCTCTTCCAAAATACACCTTTATTCGGGCCCATCAGTTTGCTGCTTCTTTACAGTTAAAGCAAACAAGGATCAATTTGGTACCCAAAGTGAGTTTCCAGTTGCTGGCATCAGTTAAGCCAATAACTTTAACTCCTCTGAGAGCAAAGTGCTGTGTGACTAACTCTCCCCTTTCACTCCTGCAACAAGGGCTCAAAGCCTGAGTTGAGGCAAGAAACCAAACAGGCAAAGACATGAGATAACTCCCCTTATTAGAAATAAAATATGGAGAACACGTAAGAACAGTTTTCCTATCTGAACATCATACGAAGCAGTGTTGTGGTGTTTTCAGCCCATCTCCTGAGAGATGGTTTTCCATCACTGCACTTCTGACCGCAGCACTGTGCATTACACTGGTGAAACATGGCAGCCCCATTTAACTCCAGACAAAGCTGCAATTTTATTGCCACACCTTGTGTCAGCTGTACCAAAGTGTTTCAGGTGGCAGCTGTGATGGACTTGCACACAACGCAGGCATTTCAGAAAGAAAGTGCTCAAGAATCCAACAGCAGATGGAAAAGCCAAATTCCGAATCTTTTAAACGTGCAAGTAATCATACTGCAAATATTTAAGAATCTGTAAGAATCTAGCTTTCACTGGCCTTTTTCGAGTTGTTTTTTATGGAAAGGTGAAAAAGCATTAAAAATTTGGTGTTCTTGGATTAATTTGAATATATCCAACATTGCTTCAAAAATTTATGGAAAACATGGAACAATTCACAATTCTGGCAAATGTTGCTTTGTTGCTGCAAGGTCTGAAGCCAGGAGAAAAGGCAACATTATATAATATCCTGAAAGAGCAAGGTAATTGAATAAACCCACTCTCTTCCACAATGGTGCAGATTACTTCATCCACGATAGTCTTGAAAACGAGTTTAACTCTATAGATAACTATGTTCTTCACAACAAAAGGAATGAAAATTAGAGGAAACCGGTTTTGTTCACCAAACAGAAAACAAACAAAAACCAGCAGAAGGGCCAGTAAGGAAAGAATGGTTAATCTCACATTTCTAAAAGGGTATTAAAAACAAAGCATGGCGAACAACAAAAATAAAGGATTTAAAAAAAAAGATATGAAAGTCCTTAATGGTGTTTTTTTAAATATTTACTTTGCTGCTATTTGGAGAATAATTTGTTCCATTTAGTAGCATTGGGCTCAAAGGACCGCTTTAATCCAGAGAGATTAATTATAGCCTTTGGAGTTATAAACACAATTTGGGAAGTGAAGCGGAGAAGAGGAGAGAGACTCCTCTCACGCTGGCGCTTAACAAGTGTATGTGCTTTGGGGCTACACTACGCCGTCTACACCTGTGCACTGCAGGCCGAACACTGCACAGGACACCCATGAATTGTGGAAAAACAGCCCCCAAGATATCCAGGGAAAACACTACCCTACCCCATCCTACAACTAAAATACTTCTCAGGTGTCCTTCATCAAAATACAAGTTCACTGGCACATTACAAAAACCTCATCTCACTTTTATCACCTGCACCAGAAATGCGTTGCCACACTGAGACAAGCAGCGGGCATGGGACCTTTAAAACCTCTCACGTATTTGTCCCTCTGGTCATCGCTGTGTCCCAGACCAGGAGACACACAGGGACCAGCAACCACTATTAGGGCAAAGCTGGGAGCGATCTTACCTAGCAAGGGGTTGGCTGCTCCCTCCTCCGAGCTCTCCTCAGCCCCCTCCTCTCCCAAGCCAGAGGTGGCCGAGTCCTCCGGGGCAGACGCAGAGCCAGGGGTGCTGGGCCCGCTGACGGAGCCCGAGTCCCCTTCCTCACTGCTGGAGCCGTAGCGGTCGGGCTGCGCGGCCGTCCCGCCCTCGCTGCAGCTCCGGCGCTCCTTGCGGTGCACCCGCGAGTGCAGCACCATTTGGTGGTAGGTGCGGAAGATCTTCCCGCACTCAAAGCACTCGGTGGATTTGTTCTGGGTGGCGCGCCGGCTCTGCCGCGAGGCCGGGCGATAGTCCAGATCCCCCGGGGCAAGCGGGCAGCTCTCCCCCGCTGGGACACTGCCGGTTTTCTCCAGGCGCCCGCTAGGGCAGCTCTTCTTCTTGGGATTGCTGGGTGAGTCCTGGTCTCTCTTGCGCTTCTCCTGGTTGACAAGGATATACTCCCTCTTATCCTTGTCATAAGTCACGTCTGCATCTGCCAGGGCCTCATCCCATCCCACATACTTCACATACTCCGAGGGCTCTACTACTTTTCCTTTGGTGGCCAGCTGCCAAGCTTGGTAGCTACTGACCGGATCCAGCTCAGCTACTCTTTTCCCAGGCTGTCCTCTCGTAACTCTATCCAGCCCTACAGAGGGCCGTAGATTGAGACACTGCAAGAAAAACTGCTTGGTTACCGAGGAGCTCAGGCTCCCATCAGTGAAGCCCTCAGCTTTACCCCCGGCGCTGCCCGGCTGCGCACGGTAGTGAACAGCGTTATGCACTTTCAGGCTTTCCATATTTGTAAACAGATTTCCACACTTGGTGCAAACTTCATACAGAGACAGGCCTGTCACAATTGTCTCCTCTTGTATCACATCATTGATAGTGGCAATCAGCTCCAAATCGTTTTTTGGTTTGTTTTTGCTCCCAGACCTGGGGCCATGTGACTTCATGTGGTTTTTGAGAAACCAGGGCTCTTTGAATCTCCTGCCACAAATATGGCACCCGTGATCGAATGACCCCCTGTGCTTTTTCATGTGAGCTTTCAGGAACCAGGTTTGACTAAAGGTCTGACCACAGACTTCGCACGGGAACTCTCCCGCGTTCAGCTCGCTCTTGCAGTTCTCGGTGTAGGTCTCCCCGTTGGGGACCTGAGCTGTTATATGGTCTTTCTCTATGTGGTTTAACAGCGTCTCCTCCCGCAGGGTCATGTAACTGCACAACCTGCACTTGAACGGTTTGTGGACCTGATGCAGGTGCTGCTCCAAATCCTTCTTCCTTTCGAATTTGTTTTTGCAGAAGGTGCACTGGTAAGAGGTCAGCTTGTCATCCTCCTCAGCTGGTGCCATCTCTGTGACCTCCTTCTTGCTGCTTCTCAACAAGATCTTGCTGCTATCGACCTGAGCAGTACCATTCAAGATCTTGTTGCAGGCAGACGTACTTTTAGTGGGGCTGGTGCACCCACCAAGGCCCTCTGCAACACCCATCTCCCCCAGCTGTGCCTCTCCCATCTCCGCCTCGTGCCCCTGACTTAAAGTGCCTGTCCTGTGACTGCGGATGTGAATCTTCAAGTTGCCTTTTTGGGAAGCTCTGTGATCGCAGTAAGGGCATTTGTAGGGCTTCTCACCTGTGTGCTTCCTCATGTGCTGCGACAGAGAGCTCTGAAAAGGGAAACTTTTACCGCAGATGCAACAGCTGTGGCACATGGTCTTGTCAGCATCCATGTCGTTCTTGCTCAGCTTGCCGGGGCTGGAGGATCTCCGTAACTCCATTTCTGCCTCTCTGCTACGATCCATCTGTGTTACTGCCGCAGGGGGTAAGCGGGGCAGCAGGACAAAAGCATGTCCGGCAGCAGAGGAGGGCTGGACCGCGTTTTCAATCATACGGTTCTGCACAGAGGTGTTTTACTGCCTCATCCTCAGGGTAAATTTCTCCTTTCAGCTGCTCCGCAGAGTCCGCAGCACCGATTTATTTCTGTGTGCTCTGTAAGCGGGTGGCATAGATCACCTGAAACAAGAACAAAATCATACAAATGTACAGATTCTTAAATATATTCAAACCTATTCGTGTTTTGAATTCAACGGCTTCCATCACTCACTCCGCACTCAGAAACACACCATATGACAATCTACTGCACCAAAAGGCAGTAGTTTCTCTTTCTGTTGATATTCCAGACTTCAATGACAAGTGTAATTACTAAATAAGTAAAATCCATAAAAGAGCATACACTCATTTCCATACACTGACATCAGTGTCTTGAAGGAAGGGGAAACTTTAAAAATATTTTTTGTTTTAAAACCAGGCAGAAGTGGCTAAAAATACACCTTAAATGAGGAAAACATTTCTTGTGGGGGTTATTACACTTTACATCTGTGGCTTTACCATCATGTGTAATTTCATGTAAAATACTTACTTGCCAAAGATAAAAGGCTTTCCTAGAGACTTTAGCAAGTATCATATTCCTGCTGGCAACTGAATTACTTTGTGCCTCCGAAATCTCGGCTGTGCTTGAAGTGGCAGGCACAGAAAGGCGCAAAGGCTGAGGACCCTCAGTACTTTGATTACAGAGCAAACAAGAATGCAGAGCCCGACAAAGCACTCACGAAAACTAGAAGTTATTTCCAGCTGGACAGTGAACTAAAAAAACCCTCCAAGGATAAATTTTAGTCCCAACCTAACAAAGCAAAGTGATAATGCCACTATCAAATTACCTCAAATGTGAGTGATTTATGTCTACATGACACACAGGAAATTACACCACCACGCACCTCAATGAAACAGTATTTTAACCATCAACAAACAAACAAAACAAGAAAATACTCTGATGAACAAAGCAGATTAATAAAAGTTTAAATATTTTTGTATCTTTTCATGAATAAATGCAAGGGTCAGTATCTTAGTGCAAGATGAAACACACCTAGTATACAGCAATAAACAATGATCAAAATCCACATAGGCTGTTTCTTTTCCAATTACTACACTGTAAAATAAAATCTTCCCCCCCCCTCCTATCCTCATTAAGGACTACAAACACCACATGACTAAGATCAAAGAACACAACATTCTCTGATTAAGAGAACCGATCTATTGCCACATTAAGAAAACATCAGCTTCTTAAAATGTAGCTAAAAATATGCAGAGCACTAACGAGACCATATATTCCCACATCCATCACTTGACATCTATAACTCAACAAAGAGCTACAGATCTACAGCTGCAAATTTTAAGATTTCTCACTGTATTCACCTCTGAGTCTCTTCAGTACGTAAATAAGCAGTCTAACCACATCACCAGCATGAGCTAAATAAAAAGCAAGACTGTCGCAATGCTCATCTCAGTTACAGGCTACAGAAGAACTTAATTACATTTAATTTAATCTAGCCCTCTTATTTGCTGCAAGACATGCATTTCTGGTCTGGATTTTCTGCATATCTAGTATCCATTTAGCATGATAGGAGTTCTCAAACAGCATCAAATCCAAACTACCTTTTCCTCAGAGAGCTGACAATAACATTTAAGGGATGAGTTACAAAAGCAATTTCATTTCTTCAATGAAGTATTTTTTTATTATTCAAAAAAACCCCTAGCTATCTCAAATTCAGAAGTTCATATGAGCAGGAAGTTTACAAACTACAGAATCTAAACTATCTTTGAAATTAGTAATTTAAAATCAAACTGAGGGACAGCCTCAGAAGAAACTTCCTGGGTGAATAAAGCAGGTCAGCCACTGAAGTTGTGGCTGCACCAGAAGGTACAAACACACCAAACAGAAAATACAAGTTTGTACTGCCCATCAGTGGATGAAACAACTTAGAATAACATCTTATTTGTCTGACCTACAATCTGAAGGTGCCAAGTAACAACCCATATTGTCTTATAATCAAAGACTTAGCCTGAAAGTCATCAAATCATATAAACACCAGGTTCTTGTTCAAGTATACTGCGCTAAATGTAAGCAACAGCTTCTTCTGAAATGCTTCACATTTCAGAAAAAAAAAATAAAGTTCTGGGAACAAATTTTTTAATGTATTTATACAATGTTTTCCACATTCTTAATTTTCTACAGCTCACACCAGTGAGAATACTGCTTATATTGGCAGCCTGATTTTAAGACTAATGATTTTTGTTTGTTTTAAAATGTATGGCCCATTTTAACTCAACTTTCTGCAGTGTTTCCTGTCTGAAAGTTCAAAAGAGCTTCAAGAGCCAAGCTCAGACGAGAATGCTGCACGCAGCAGTCCAAGCACATGTAGATTCAAAGCTTCAGAGTCCTTTGTTTACTTGGCCACAGAGTCCCTGGGCTTAGTCTTGACATATTTCACTTTAATTATTCATAGCATTTTCATTAATGAAACTTAGTTATGAAAATGAGGCTATGAAGAAAGCATTACTTGTAAGAAGGGTATTAGCCTCTCACAGGAGATCCCCCCAGTCCTGTATTAAATTAGACCTGAGGGGGAAAAATGTCAGACTTAAAAACTACTGAATCATTTTATTAGTCTAAAATACTGAATGGAAGTGTTATCAAAAGTGTCTTCACAAAAATATTCTGAGATTTTTTTCATCTTTATTACTTTATCCTGCTCAATGCACTTCAATCTGTGACTTTAAAAGTTGAACTGAAGTATCCCTAGACTTGAATTACTCGAATTCATGCACATGTAAGACTCACAAAATTTCAAGTCTGATATTTCAGACCAAATTATAGGCGGAGGAGGGGCGTTCACCCAATCTGAGCTTGCTTTACACAGTATGTGGAGGTCAGTCTTTGGCTTTGGTAAAATATATGAACAAATCACTTCTCCCTCCTCATATCATTTAAGTAGCTACTTAGAAGTAATTCTTCCACAGGGGTCTCTTCACAGAACAGCAAAGCTGGTAGTAAATAAAAGTAGTAAATAAAATTGCAACTTTGAAAAAAAGCTTCTATTAAGAAGACTGAACTTATAAAATAAGGAAGAAAAAACCTATTAAGAACACTAACAATAGAAAGTAACATTCTATCTTAATAATTTTAACCTCAGGATTAATTACTAAACATCAAAGATGGCACAATGGATGGAAGACATCAATTGGCAAATCAAACAACATCAGTTGCTTTTTCCTTATGAGTTAAAATTTTGCCCTAGTAATCCTTGTTTCTTTCTGGCTGACTGTGATGATAAACACATATGTATTTTGAAATAATTCCAACTTTTAAAGTATTCTGAAATAATTCTCTATCAGCACACATGGAATGCAGCCACCTCCAGCTACCCTTAAGCTACTGGAAGTGTTTCACCTCTCAGTAATTTCAGGTGGTAACCAGCAGCCTTTCACTGCTCTAGTCCAAGCTCACTTGCAATTCCATAGCACTGGCTCATCACCCAGAATCACAACAGAGTCACACCCAGCCTGCAGATTCCTCCCAGACTGTCACAGCACAGAAATCCCCACCAGCAGAGAGGCAAGCTATAAGAAAACACAACTGAATGTAAACCACAAATTAATACGTAATCTTTAAAAATATTTTGTTTGTTTTAATGGCTCTGCAGTCTATAACAAATGCCATCCAGCTACTTGAGGGAGCTGTGATACTCATAGGAGCACAGAAACTAGATTCAGTTTATTTTGTTGAACTAGGCATCAGGGGTTCATGTAAGAAGCTGCTGGCCAGTATCCATGAGGCATTTTCAGCCCCTTTAAAATACACTTACCATCACTGTTTACACGCAAGTTTGGTATAGAAAGCAAGACGGAAGAGAAACATGAACAAAGACCCAAAACCAGGAGGAGTGGTGTGCTGAGAAATAAATGCCTGTGCACAGCCAAATATTTTAGTTATAAGGTTTCTTCCTGCAACATTGCCTCACTAGATTCTTTGCCTTGACCCACATGGGAATAAATTCAAACAACTTTTTTTTACTCCCCTGGTGCCTCTGAAGGGAAAACAAGCTTTTCCTACACGCTCTAAAGCAAATACTTGTCAGAAACTACTCTATTTCAAACATTTAGGCATCAAAACGCCTCTAGTTTTTAAGACTAAATTGGATAGAGTGGTTTCCTTTCAGAGAAAGCACATTTGACCAAAGTGACTTGCTCTCACCACGGAGCTCCAGCATCTATTCCATCATCATCCATGGCTTTCCCAGTGAAGCTGTGGGAGCCTCTCCCTGCTGGCAGCTCAGCAGCTACCGTGGTGCATGGCTGCATCATCCTCACAACTTCAAGACCCTCATGTAGCCTTGCAATGAAGCATGCATGGAAGTACAGGGAAAGAGCACTCTGTGTAACATAGGAGCACTCTGAAACACGTATCACTCTTCTCTTCATGCCACCTTCATACTCTGGAAGAGGACCAGCTATTGAGGACTGCCCACAGGGAAAGACAGAGCGTCCCAAAGACCTTTTGTGCCTCTTGGAAAACAATTAATAGAAAGAGAAATTGAAAATAAACCACACAGGAAAACTGGGGGAGAGAATAAATTAAGAAAAAAGAGAATTCAAAAGATACCACACTGGAAAACTAATTGAAAATTTGTTTCTTACATGAAAATATGCTGTGCAGTGCAGACAGAGAAAAACATACAAAATTATTCCTGTTCCAACACAGAACAAGCCAACTACACATTTATTTTCAATTTCTCCTCAATTAAACATGATTTTAAAAATCATGCTGTCATGATCTATAGTCGCAAGCACAGAAAACTCTTCAGTAAGTAATAAAGAAGAAAATACAATTTAGGAAGCTACACAGACCTATTCAAATAGCACAGTGTATCTTTTTAAAACAAACGGGGTGTATTTTAAGTCCCATCTGAAAGATAAATGCACTGGAGGAATAATCGCTCTTCAAATCTCCAAGAGGTTTGAACATACACTGCAATCACTTCACCATGTTCCTCTGCCAAGAGCAACAAGGCCTTAAAAAAAAAAAAAAAGAGAAAAAAGAAAACCTATGGGAGGCATGATCTTGTGGAAAAATATCTCACTGAAATTCCTTCTAGATGATGAAATGATAGGACATAGCATGTAAATATCGAGGTGAACTTGAGGAAGTTGTGTTTTTGAAGAACAGCAACCTGGAGAGAGGCTCTCTACTGATTTGAGAAGGCTCAGGTTGCCTCAGAGCCAAACAGGCTTTGCCATTCAGAGCAAAGACGCCAGACAAGAGTGAAGTCAGGAAGAGAGTGGACAAAAGACAGAAAACATTTTACAGCTGCCCCACCAGCCTTCGAGCTCACTGAACCACAGAGACCTTTCTCCCCCTCAGTGTCTTCTCCCCAGGCTACAGGCTCTGCACCAGCCCTGCTCCACCTGCACACCCTCCTCCTCACTTGTGAGGGGACACAGCTTCTTCTGATCAGCCACGTCCCACAGGGGTCATCAGTCCATCACCCTGAGTAAAGGCTCAATCCTGCCCTCCTTATTTACACACCAGTGCTACCCAAATGCCTCTTACAGACTTTATCACAAGACTATGCACCACAGACTACCGGAGAGCACAGAAGAATCTTTAAAGAGTATGC
This sequence comes from Prinia subflava, assembly GCF_021018805.1. Classification (NCBI taxonomy): domain Eukaryota; kingdom Metazoa; phylum Chordata; class Aves; order Passeriformes; family Cisticolidae; genus Prinia; species Prinia subflava. The sequence continues at coordinate 59,639,454 of NC_086247.1, forward strand.
CTTTACCTGAATTTACAGGAAATTCTGGCATTCTGCAGCCTATAAAGGTAAAGGCACCATAGTTATAAATGGACTTTTTGAGAGTAACCCAAACTAACCCAGTAAAAACCTATTCAAAAATCCCAAGCCAGTTGCAGAAGACTGGCAAATTTTCCAAATGTATTCCATTATCAGAAGTAGCAATCTTGACAACAGACCTCCTGAAGTCTATTGAAGCCTGCCAAAACTGATACAGGACTGTAAAAGAAAAAATAAAAAGCTTCTGGAAAAACAAACAAAAAAATTCTATTAATCTATTTCCACTCAGGCTTTTAAAATCCTTGGGTAGCATTTTGCAAAATGTTTTTGTTTAATTATTTTCAACCAGCCTTCCCCTGCAGCTGGTGAAGCTCTTCCGACTTGCAAAGTCTGCTGTCTGAACCCTGAGATATTATTTTGAGCTTCTCCAAATACATCATGTGTTTTTGTCTTTCTCCCTCCATGAGCTAATGGCATTTTGCAGCAGCCTTCCGAGCAGCAGCCAGGAAAGCAGAGTCAGGCCTTTCCCAACTGATGCCGCACCCTTAGCAGAGGAAGGAATACATGAAATAAAGGTAAAAACACTAATTCTGTGGGTTTTAATTCCAGCTGAAAAAGCTGGATGTATGCATTTGCAACGAGGTAATCGTTCTCAAAATGAAATCAGCAAAACCTCTGTAACCCAGATTTTTCTGTGGGTCCTCAGGAATCAGTTCAGGAGCAAGGCTGGGTGGGGGGAGTTTGTTTTCACACTGCTACAGGGTATGTTGAGAAACACAGAGCTGTCACCCACTCAGTACATATTTTGTGTTTTAGTGTACTGTGCATGTTTGTCTTCTGAGAGACAAAGAAACGTACTTTACTAGTTACACTGTAGTATTCTAAGCAATGAATTGAAATGTATCATTAACATCCAGGACAAGCTTTATCTTGCTGCCAAAACAAAGGGACTATTCTTTGAACAAACTGAGGGGGAAAATCCCATAATGACAATGAAGAGTTCCTCTCCCTAAAAACTGTGCTGCAAAAGAGTAACAATTACGGGCTTATACTCTACAGACTGAGGTCGAGAATGGCTGTATGAAGCGATGCATTCACTATTGGGAGAGTAAGTACCATTGATGACAAGGCCTTGGGGCTTCTGCTGTTCGCAGACCAATCAATAATCCATTATGAACAAACTACATTTCCCCCTAATATGAAGAAATGAATAAAAGGGAACCACTAACACTAGTACTTTCATGGAAAAAACCCCAACAATGCAGAAATCACAAAATGCCATCACAAGATTTAAAACTATTGGTGATGTCTAACACTGACAGAACTACCCACAATAATCCTTTATTTTACAGAAGTTGCTGGAGACCATTATATTAAAAAAAAAAATAGAGCAGCTTATTTTAATTGCAAGATTTTTTTCAAGGTTACTTATTCTGGCTGCGGGACAAAACACAAAGCAACATTAATCTTTCAAGGCAAGGAGGAGAAAATGAACTAACTTCACCCAAACATCTACCAGCTTGCTTCAAACTATTTTCTAATGCAACGTAAATAAGAACTTCTAATTAGAAATAACTGTCCAAATGTGACTGGTCAACCATAACAAGACTTTATTGCAGCAGCTGCGTTACCATCCAGACATGAGGCCCTGAAACTGTTGTTCTCCCATTGTCATTGTCAGATGCTACAATACAATCAAGAGACGATCCATTTAAATAGCACAACCATAGCAAACCTCAGCATCCTGAGCTCAGTTTCTACCCAGATCTCTCAGCACAGCACCAGACGGCAAAAGAGAAAAGCTCTCCTGAAAAATTACAGATAAATAAATTTAAAAAAACCCCAAAAAGTTACTGATTTTTTTTTTTGATGGGTAACAGTAAATTAGACCCAAAGGAAACACTGAGACTGATACTACTAATGCATAAGGCAGTCTATGTCCTTTTTACGAAATGTAAGGACTAATAGTTAAAGTTGACCTCGCAGGGTGGGGGGCTAGCGGGAATGAATGCACAATGTGATTATTGATCAGCCCTAGAAAAGCCAAGAACTGCACCAGTGCAGATGTGATTTTTCTTTTCCTAGGGTCATTAATGATATATATTGGCAAGTCAAAAGCTTTTATTTTGACATGCTGTAAATGTATCATTAATTCTGAAAATAAGCATCAACTTAGGTTCCAAAAAAAGGAAAGCCAACAACAAAACCCACCTTTAACTACCCCAATAACAACAGCAAAAAAACCCTCCATTTACTTCAGTGTAAGCCTAATGTTTTATTTGGCCACACCCACCAACGGAGTTACTTTAGTCGCCAAAACCTATGATTTAGAAGTTGAAGTAACATTTACAGTTCTGAGTTTAAAACAAAACAATAAGTCAGCTACAAGCAAAGTCACCTCAATCCTGTGTATTACTTCCTTATTCAAATCAATGGCATTGACGCTGTCTATTCATGCATGTCTATGGAGATGCACATATATTTGGGCAGCACAGTATTTTCCCAGCATCCAACAGTGCTTTTATATTTAATGATCATGTTAGGGTTTCCACTGCAGACCAATGTACACAGGGTTGTAACATGGCCATTTTAAACCTTCCATGTGAGGGCCGATTTCAAACTGTATGGGGGAGGTTTTTTTTCTGTGAATATGCTCTGCCCTGAGCTCAGTTTCTCTCTTACAACAGTAATAAAAAATTAGAAATATCTATTTTTATTTGCAGTGTCATGACAAAGACATACTTAGGATTTTTGCAATTTTTACAGCTGGCAGAAAATGCAGGGGTGCAGTACATTTTTTTCAGCTGGCAGAAAATGCAGGGGTGCAGTACATGGCACACACAGACACATATCCACCCCTTCTTGCTGCCTCTTTCGTTTTGCCCCACCAATGCAAGCTACACACAAACCACATCCTCAGCTGCCACAAGTGCACACAGTGCCATGAAATCAATCTGTATCCATCCAGAAGCTGTACCACTAAAACTGGAATGCCTTTGTGCAGTGTACATCAAGACCTGAATGCAAGAAAAACATGAGCAGAATTGAAGGTAAACATTTTGAATTGTTGATTTCCTACCCTAGCGAAAGTTACACAAAGCAACAATGCCCTAAGTGCCCAAATTCCACTCTGTCACAACTAACAATTGCACCAGTAAGGAACAAGCTTCAGTGCTTTAGCGGACTCATGCAGCGCTGTAACTTCTCCATGGCAGACATCAAATGCAAAAAGCTGTATGTTTAATACCAAACAAGTTTACTAGCTACAGCCACATGTTCACCAGGCCCATGGAAGGTAAATATTATTTCTTTGGGCCATTGCTGCAAGATAAGCTGTGTGAAGAATTAAGAAATTCAAGGTAATAAATTAATTTCACTTATACCTAATATATCCTACTGCTCAAACTGCAACAGTAAAATCATTACCTTATAAATAGAAGTGTTGCCAAGCGTTAACCTCTTAACAGACTTAGAATTGCAGCACTGTGCTTTAACTACTAATGTCTTACTGTAACAAAAATTATTTCTGAAGTTACACCACCAAGTTGTTTGCTTACTTCTTCCCCTCCACAGTATTATAAAGAAATTGTAAATTGGTGAAACAAAAGCAAAAAGAGTGCATTAAAAAAAAACTGGGAGGAGGGGACAAGGAGTGGGACAGAAAGGGCAGAGGGGAAAGGGAAAGGGAAAGAAACTGTGCCCTGAAATTCAAGGAGGAATAATCATATGCAATAAACCATAAAAGCATTCTGTTTAACATTACCTTCTGAGACAGCACTGAGAAGCAACACAAAATTCACAAAACACACAGCTGGCAAAACCTCATTTGCAGATGTTGGGCTACTTGTTTTTTTTCTGTGTATGTGTAGAGATAACTATGTGTCTATATATGTGTGTCTATATAAAAAGTACTGCAATGTAAGCTCTTGTAAGACACAAAACAGCATGGACAAGCTCTATTTTAGGAAGCTTTCCTATTCTTAAGAACTTGAACAGGTAATTCATTGAGACTTTAAATCACAGTTTTTCCATTCTCTGCAACATTTCTGGACGTCGAGCACACAGACTATGCCCAGGCCCAGACAAAGACTGCACTTCATAGATCCCTTACCACTCAAGCTGAAGGTTGCTCTACACCAGCTGAGACCCAGGACCTCCTGTGCTGCTTAGATTGCACACAGCTTTGGCTCCATGACACCACCAGTCCCAAACTGGCATATGACAGTGCTGAGGGCCAATTTGTGGACAGCCAGTGCCTTAGAAATACCTTCACTTCACCTTCTTTACACTAAAACACACAGTACCCCGGATGATCAGCCCATCCACAAGTGTAATTTGTGATGATGAGCTTATCTTACATATGGCAGTAAGATGGGAGACTGCCAGCAGTTCAAAAGAAAGCATCAAAAGTTCCTAAGTTCGCCAGTAGTTTTAAAGATGAAAGTCAGCTGTTGGTTCATTACTCCAACAGTTAATTTTAGAGTCTTCTGCAGTTATCATCATTAAAAGCCATTTCCACTACATAAATGATAAATCCAACTTTGAAATACACTGACTCTTGTACTGGCCTATCCCTGCCAACACAAAAAAGTAAATACGCATAGCCAGTACAATAAAAGTGGCATAACCATACAGAATGAGTTGATTTGCACTGTGAAGTAACCACTTTTCTCCTCTTTTCATTCACTTCTTCAAACACAAAGGGAAGAAAGAAATAGTCTCGTATGTCAAATGAACACAAAGCACAAGACTTCTTCTGGATTTCAAACCTTCCAGTCAGAAGAGAAACTAAACCTGAAATCATATCTTTCAGCTGTCTGTTGGTCTTGCTTATTTTGGTATGAAGTGCTGGACTATCTCTGGGAAACATCACTGCAGGGTATCACCTAAAAGAGACAAACATTTCATCCACTCCTTATAAATACAATTTCAAAGCACATTTTACCAACGCTGTCAACTTTGCTGTCGTAACAGCACCATGTAAAGCATGCTTCAGAATCTGGCACGTCAGAACATTGTGGAATCACAAGATGAACCCCTATAACTCTGTTCAGAACTACCCCATGTACTCTGTTCAGTACATGTACTTCTCCTCTCCCTGCAGTTTAATCAAAGACTTGGAACATTTGGCCCAGTCCTTCACCTACAGTGTACAAGGCATTTTCCAAGAACTCCAAAGATAGACAGCAATTTACCCAAATGCAGAAAATCATTCTGCGTTAGATCCTCTGTGAAAAAAAGGGATCTGGGTGGCCATCAATCTCCAAAACCATTCCTGACTTCACTCCTGGCTTTTGGTACAGGAAGGTAGAGTTAAGCACAGAAAAAAAGTAAAGGAACAAACCCCACCCTTACTTAGATACTCTCGTAACAGCCTCAACATTCAAATGCTGAGCAACTACTTCAAAACAAACCAAAACCTCTGAAACTATCACTCACAGGATAGCAAGCAAGCAAGCCTGCAAGGAAGAAGAGTCTGTTGCACAGGCTGTTGCTGGTTTATTTATTTTTCCACCACTACAACTATAACTTGTAAAACAAATCTATCAACTGGTAAGAAAGCCATGAATTACATACACCAAGAACACCAATCTGTTTGCATCACAAAGTATTAGTTCGACTGTACTACTGCTTTCAGAAAATGAGCGTATGTACCACGTGCACAGACCAGCACCCTCTCCTCTCACCACTCTTCACAACAGAGACCTCCACTGCCACACGTGTCACGGCACCTTCCACCACAGCCCACGTCCCTGTCCATGCCACCCGCACCCACACCACTGCCCTGGCACTCATCTCCTCACCGCTACACTCCAACCTGGCTGCACCCCACGGCTGTCACTGCCATACCTACCCCCAGCAATCCACACACCCCCGGCTATCCACACACACTGCCTGCCTGTCGGATTTCCTTCTGCATCACCCGAGGCCAGCTGCCAGGCTCACACTCCTTTCCTGGCCACTGCCATCCTGCAGATGTACTTTAAAGGCCACATCTTTTCCCTACTCTTCCCTGTCTGTCTGTCTGCCCTCCAGCCCTTTCTCAGCTGTCCCCAACACTTCTGCTTCTTCCAGGTGCACTTTCACTTCCTTCTCTCTCCCAAACCTATTTGGGCCCTTCATGACTAATTCTTCCATTTGGGCTCTCCCTCACTAGTAGAGCCTCAGTCCCTGCTCACTGGCCCGCTTGCCAGGACATTCCAGCACACACTCACACGCCTCCTCCCTGCCCCTTCTGTCCCCTTCCCCAGGAGATGCCCACTCTTCAGGCTTTTAGATCCTCCATCTCCAGCCTCCAAGGCTGTAACATGTCCCCCTCTGTCTGTCACTAACTGCTGCTGTCCCAAAAATCAAAGGATGCCAACACCCATGCCAAATGCCACGTGTGTGAAGTTCAAGCGCCATTCTTCTTCTCCAAGGACCTACACAGTTCCACCCTACTCTCTTTTGTGTGGGCAGTGACCCACCCTCCCTAATACATCTTTTATATCAGCAACCTTGTGTTCTGACCTTGCATTTAGAACTGTTTTTTCACTATATTTTCATTCATTCTTAAACTGTACTTTCCACAAATGACTCAAAATTATTTTCTAAAACTAAATCCATCACTCAGTTTTGTATAGTTTCTTCTCCCAAATACATATTATGTGTACTATATATTGCTATGTGGTAATTGGTATGTATATTCCTCAAGGCAGGAACTTGAGATCTTTTATATGTGCTCTTTTATGTACTTTTAAACAGTGCCAAATGTTCCAACTTCAAATAATTTCTAAGAGCAAATTATCATTATAAAGTCAAGATTCACCTTTTCAAAGAGTCAAAGTCCCTCTTTTCATCAGAGGTATAGACAGAAGTTGAGAAATAGCTTCTTTCCCATGAGCTCCAAAGTAAACTAATTCCTTCTTCTGCCTACCCGGAGTTCATCTCTTAAGTTAACCAAAAGGACCATCAAATAAATGCCAAAGCTAAGTTAGTGAAGAAGCTAACAAGGCATAAATCACATGTCACTAACCTCTAGTCTGTCTGCCTTTTTGAGACATACACTTCTAGCCAACGTTATGCATTTACATTTAGTAACAAACAAGAAGCATGAATGACAAATAGAATTCAAGTGCTGCACTTTTCTCTCCATTTCTTCACAAGCAACTGGAAAAAAAGTAGGCTATGTAGAACATCAAATTAAAAGGTAAGATCCTTAGAGGTGATGCTCACTTTAGTGACGTGTTCTTCTTACAGGAGTTAGTATCTTTCTACACCTGGGACTGTAAGTATAACTTGAAAGCTTTTCAAACTCACTTTCCTCCAGCATGAGCATGCTGCTTTCTATCACACATTTTAGCATTCTGCAAATAGAAATATACTCCTTCACCCCTCAGGGCAATGCTGAAGCAAGTAGATTTTCCACCAGAGAAGCACAACATAACTGTGACTCTTTAACTCCAAGAGCAGAATTTGAGCCACACTGCTAAATCCTTAAACCTGTTACACAACAAATAAGCATGGATTACAGTGTGGCTGGTTCATTATGGGATGTTTTGTGATGCTATTCCTAACACACAAATGCCATTTGTCTTGGCCACATACATAAAGACCGTTCTCCTATTTTAGGCTATCCATCTTTACCATCGCTTTCACTTCTCTGCACCTCACCCATTTATTATCCATTTACTCCCTAGTTAATATATTTCTACACTGTAGATAGTGCTAAATAATCATGATGTAACAGCACACTATTATATTTGCTCTATATATAAACAACTGCTACACTACAGTTACCTGATACTTCTTACTACCAAAACAAACCATTTATAACAATATATTACCTTTAGTACTCCGTGGCTACTCCACTTTCAGCACTAAACAAAGAGCATACAAATAAAAAGAAGCAATCTATGCCAAGGAGGTTTATATTTCAGTAGAAATAGCAAGTAAAAGTTGCAGAAAATGACTGACTAAAAGCACTTTTTTAGGCAGGTGTAATCTAGTTTTGGCAGGTTTACAACAGTCAGCTACAATGTTTGCTAATACTTTAGAGGATTTGGGATTTTATTTTTTAACAGGTTTAGATAAGCACACCTGTATTCCTTAAGCAATGAGTACATTTACTGAAGCTACTGTTTATAATCTGAAGAGGTGATTTTCTTACAAATAAAAACTTGATATATATATATAAGAAAAAACAGCCTCAATTTTACCAACAGTAAAAAAAAACACAATCTTGAAAGAAAAACACACGCGTTATTGCTACCATGTATGGGGTCAAAAGTACACCGCCTTATCTATAATCAAGTATTTTGTAAAAATAAGGAAACTTTTTCCTTAAACCCTTGTATCGGGTTTGTATTCAAACAGGACAACTCCTTTCAACATCACACCTCTGAAAATACAGGTTTACAACTAAAAGTATTGTCCTTCATTCTGTCACACTTCTTTCTTGACAGGCTTTCAAGTATCTCCTGAACTTGATTAATTCAAGCGTGATTCATTCAATTAACATTTCAAATCAAGGTGTTAATTAAATACAATATCTAAAACCAGGTATGGATAAAACTTGCAGAGAAAGCACAATAAAAATGGTTATTACAGTACTGCCAACTCAGAGCACTAAACCTTATGGGTCAAGCACTCAAATATCTTGGTACATCCATCAGCTCAGGCAAGTATTTTGACCATAACTTGGCTGTGGATTCTCTTATTTGTCTTTTGAGCTTTTATAGTACATTCAGTCATATCTAAAGCTTCTTTCAATAAGCACAAAGTCAAGTAACTTTGTGTTTCACAGGCTTACATCTCTTTTGGAACCACTGGACTGCAGAAAAAGGGGCTTTGGGAAATGATCCCTCTCTTCTCCACTTCCAAAACTGTAAGTGGGAAAACTGCAACTGAAGCAAACAAATGCTTTTGCTCTGCTGCTTCACTCATAAAATACTCCTCAGAAGGTTACAACAGCTTACCTAGTAACATCTAATGCAGGGGGCCTGAACAATCCTTTTACATACATATTTGTGGATGAATGGTTAAATGGATAAAGCATGCATAGTCTCCACTTGCTCCATGGGATTTAGAGGTAATCAAAAAATTAGGTAAAGAAAGATCTTCGGCCAGAATGTTTCTAGTATAGCCCTGAATATAAAATAGCTGTGAAAACTGTGTCTGTCTTGGGTACAGCTAAAGGCAGCTTACAGCATCTGCTAACTCCAAAACCAGTAAGAGGTTGTTTCAGCCCAAACAGACCAACCTCTGAGATACGGCAATAATGCTGGAAAATGAAGTCCAGAATAGCCTCTGTTTTATCACTTATTCTCTAGCATTATCAATTTGGAACTTGTGAAGACAACGTTCCTTCATATGCTTCAGATAACAAACCAAAGGTGCCAAGGGTGGTCTCATGCTGTTACCTAGATGACTGGCCCAAGAGAGAAGCTGGTCCAGCCTCTGAAGTGGTGTTTGGCCATCAATGGGACCTGTCATTGGTCAACGTGGTACCTCTGGCACGAGGCAACTGCTCTTTGGGAACCCCACTGTGGCAGCTGGATACAGCTCATTTGATCAGCAAGTTTCTCTCATCTAGGGGCTTGCAGAAAGACTGCCAGCTTACAAGAGGTTTACATCCACTCAAGGCTTTGGTTACAAACTGAGGGTCAAATTCTAACCTGAGTCAGAAAAGTGTCCCTCCTGACTTACTGTGGCGACTTTAGCATTCACCGCACACTTATACGCATACAAGAAGTGAGACACCAGCCCAGTTTTTGTTTTAAACTCCAAGGCTGATATTTACCTTCCTTATACATTTAGAATCACTTCCTTTTGCAATGGAATTCTTTTTAAACCCTGCCTGAGCCTACAAGGTGCAAACCATCAGCTGGAAACCAAGACACCCAAAATTTTAAGAAAGTTACTTGTTTGGCTAGCACACCTCACCACTATCTAGCCAATTCACGTAAGACTTAGTATTTGCAAACGGACAAACTCCAGAAAGAAAAGCCCATCCAGGCTAAGAAACCAAGGCATGACCCCTAGCTTAGTCACTGAACTGCAAACTGGTCAAACTGGGAGAGCACCCCAAGAGGCTTCGATGCTCCAAGCACTGTCAGAGGCAAGACAGCGGATGGAGCACACGAATCTTCAGCCTGACCCAGTTCAGACCCTCTTAGGCTGCCGTGACTATTAGTGACAAATCCAAAGCCATCTGCTGCTGTACGAGAAAAGGGCGAAGGCCTCCCCACACTCCAATCCTACAGCCCAGCCACCTCCAGTCAAAGCGTGGGGAGTCACTTTTATGTGGCCGCAGAATTTCAGGGCAAGGCTTATCTTTCACAGCAAGTTGCAAAACAGCTGGCACTGCAGCCACCCAGAGCACAGCCACCACCTCTGGCACAGCAGCAGGAATACACCTTGGCAAGCTAAAGAGGAAGATTCCCTTCCCTGCCTTTTTATGAACATATGCGAGAGGTCAAGAGCGTCCAGAAGAGCTGACAACACAACTTTCAAACCAGGAAGGCAAATAGCGCTGATTCTCTGGAACTAAAGAAATAAAGCTCTAAAAACACACACATCTCCCAGTCTGCTACCTGCTCTGTCTGTGTGTCACGACTTCCCACTGCACAGGCTGTCAGGAACACGCCTTCCTTACTGCAAACCAGACACTGCCACTGCTGCCTACGAGAGGCTTCAGAGCCATCCTCCTTGTGCCTCCATCAAATGAACTTGAGTGACCAACTCACGGCAATTATCTGGCAGCCAAAGGGAAGGAACAAAAATCAAGTTAAAAAACTTAGGTAACTAATGACTAGGGACTTTTTAAATCCTAAACAATGACATATAAAAAAGATGTCAGTAAGATTTAAAAGGCATTCAGTACAGATTTTTTTTTTTAGTAAAGGGCATGCTATTATGAAGAGAGGACATTATCTGTACATGCACACACACCAAACTTCACAGCTTTCACTGCAAAACCGATCATTTCTCTGTTTGAAACAGTGAAACTCATCTGTAGAAATTCTTCAGCTAACAAGCATTTGATTTTACTTTCCAGCAACAACACAGCCATCATATTATAAATAACATCAAATAAAATTTTAATTACTTTCTAAGAGTCAGTTGGTAGCCATTAATGAAAGCAAACTGTTAGGGAAATCCTGCCAAAATAAAGTAACGACCAGTTGTGCACCAATGCAGCAAGGTCTACCTTAACTGAATATAACAACTTTAAATCATTAGAAAGAGTTGGACTCATCTATTATCAACCTTCATCCCAACATTTACTTTAAAGTATTTCTCCTACTCCAGAATCTATATAAACCCTTGACCAAAGTAACTTAGAAATCATTAAATATATGTTAATATCTAAATAAGAGAAAGAGCAGTAATTTTACAGGCTTTCACATTTAAATCTCAAATTCTTTTGAGTAACTTCCATTAATCTCTCTTTACAGCTTTTTCAGAGCTCAATGCTTCCTGTGGCCTAAAATAAAACAAACTGAAGAGATGTCAGAAAGTTATAGATGCACACTTTAATTACCCTATATTAATAACGTTTGTCATCTGCATTAACATTGTAAATGAAAACAACACATGCGGATCCAGAGATGTGCACGCAATAGTTTGTACCCTTGGCCACCACGCCTGTGCAGCAGCCGCTAATTACAGGAGCAAACTATGCCAATATGGAGCTCATGCTTGTATTGCAGAAAAGAGCAATTCACAGCCCAGCTAAGGTTTAACTGCACAGCGTGGGGCTTGGAGAAAGACCCACCGTTTTTGCTGATATTATCAGAGTGGTATTTTTAACAAAACTGAGAGCTATGTTTCCATATACATCAAATAAACCAAAAGCACAACTGAAGCAACACCTCCTGTATCATGCTGCATTTCCTTATAAGGGATCTGCAACCCAAAATATTTAAACTACTCTGGTAGCCCATTGTCATGAACATACGAAACTCCAAGGCAAAAAAACAAAACATATCTTTAGCACAGCACAGAAGTATCAAATTTAAAAGCTATTTCATTTGTAAATGCATCCTTATTAGAAGAATGCTTATTGCTTCACTGGTTCATATTCCCAAGTCTCTGGCCTATTGAGCAAGTAAGTGAAACAACATTTCTGCATTTTATAATTAAGTTATCTCCACGTTATTGTTCCTGTTCTGACTGATGAAAGCACTAAAGGAAGAAAGGCAGCTGCTGAGCACCAAAGGTGCTCCTCATTTGAAGTACCTTACAGAACAAAGGCTTAAGTCAAAAGTTAGTCACATTCATTCAGCACAATAAAACTTTTCCAGGGAGAGTTGCCACAATCATCAATAATCAATCATAAAATGTGCAAAAAAAATCAGTTTTTCACCCTTCAATTCCACCATTCACAGACAGATTTTCTGCTAGTGTTACACTTATTTTTATCTATAATTATTTGAATCAATTCTCTAAAGAAGCACAACCAACAGCTGAAAAACTACATGTGAGGTTTTAATTATTCTCTTAGTGTCTTGCCATGAAGTTTGCTCTAACATTTTTCCAGCTGGCCAAGAAAAGCAAACATGTGTCAAGGTCAGAGCGAAATAGTTGGTTCTTGCTTCATTTGAATTTCAGTTCTGGGCAACAAAAAAATCCAGCAATTTAAACAGGAAACGGGCTTAATAGTTCTGAATTCATCTTTTCCATGAATGGAGAAGCAACATGCAGCAAGTCTGTCTGCTTCTGCTTGTTTTATCAATGAGGGAAAGAAAAAAAAATTTAAAAGCCTCAGATTTGGTCTTGCTGAAGCAGATCTGCAAGCAGTGGCTGATTTAATAAAGCTAATCTTCAGTGAAGCACATGATGTGTAAGTTGCAGACCACAGTAGCGTGTAGCTTTCCCAGTACTACAGTGTTGGTTTCTAACATGAATTGCAACTTCTTGTACAAAACTTCTGCAGATAACGTAAGTTCAAGTGCTACCAGGTCACCCTTCCTTGTCGTACAATTTAGTGTTGTTTCAGCGACACTGCCAGCACTCTGTGGATTTACTATGGCTGACTTCGAGCTTAACTGCTGCAATGGATTTTTTTTAAAAAATCAATTTTATCGTAATAAATTCCCTTTTGTGACAGACACTGTTCATATTTGGTATCAAAATAACAGAGCACGCACAATCATCAGGAAATTTCCTTAAAATCTGAGCCACTACTGCAGTGATTCGGATGAGAAAAATACTTTTTCTGAAACCAGAGCCATTCTTCATCTTAAGAAAAGCAGTAACAGATGACACCAGTTCCCCAACTTCAGAGAGCACAAAGTGATTTAGAAGTAGGCAAGAGCATCCCTCTTTGAAAAACGCATCTTCTTGACCTCATGCTTTGAGTAGCCCTCTTATGCCAAAAGTCATGCATCATAACCTCTCCATTAGTTAGCCTGAGCTGTAATGTTTTCCTCTGATAATATCGTGGTATAGTGAGTTCCACAGGTCAAATGTCTCTGAGAGGTCAGCTCATTCTGGCACCCAGCCACATGAAGATGTTTCTTCTCACTCAAGCCTCACTCCAACTCCACAGACTGTGAACAGGCAATACTGGGTTTGAGTAGAAATTCAGTGTAGAATATTGGTGAAATAACCTGAGCCTAAAACAATCTTTCCTCAATTACTACATTTAATTTGAAACAGATGTTTAGCCAGTTTTACCATACAGTAAACTCGCACGTGCACAGATGCACAATACAGGCAGACAATGAAAGAGGCATAAACTGAACTTTTCAAAGCAGCTGAAGAGTCTTAGAAATGGCGCTATGGAGGTTCCTTTGAAAACTTCAGCTACGCTTTTTGTACGTTTCCTCACTGGCCTTTTTATGCAAGAGTTAATCAGATAACTTAGTGATAAGTACTCAAGAATGCATAGCTAGAAAAGAAAAAAGTCTCTAGCACACAGGAGGAAGTGGGGAAAAACAGAGGGAGGGAGGTTACAGTGTGTGTTTTTGAGGGAAGTACTTTTTGGTCTACCCTTCAGTGCACGGGAGTTCAGCAGGCTTAACTGCTACTTTGAAAGTGCCCCAATTTGTCTGCAGAGCAAACTAAAAGGTTTAGTCTGAATGTTCTGAAACCATTAAACTTCCAGGTATTACCCAGAACAACTACATTAAAGGACACAATGAATCCTGCTTAGAATTTCATAAAAGAAGTATTTTATATTGTCTGAGGAAATCTAGGACATCCTGAGCTTCACAGCATGTCCATACTGTACAGAACTATTTCAGGATGTGTTTAAAACTCCTCATTCATGAATGCACTTTCCTAAATTATGTAGTCTTACAATTTCCATGTTTTGTTGTATACTGCCTGAACAAAATTATCTGTTGCACATAATTCACAGTGTCCTAAAGAGGCCTGTATTTGAGAAAGCCTCATCTGTCTTCTCATTCCACATAAAACCATTAAACTGCTCTGAATGGTAAAGTCATCATTTTGTAATTATAACTCTAAATTAAGGCTTTTGTGTTGTTAATTCTCCAGGAAAACTTGCACCTACGTTTCACAATGAAAGGAAAAATATCAAATACATCTGACTAAAGGTTCATGAATGAATCCATTGTATCACTGATGAAACATATATAAAGCCAAAATCCGTTCTATTTCCACATCAATTTTTTTCCTTCTACATGAATAGAAGTTGACCTAAAATGATTTTCCCTTCTGAAAGCAAATGCAGAGACTGACCTGTGTTGTAAATACTGGCTTTTCAGACATCTTAAAAATAAAGTTATTAAGAATGGAACAAAAAGAAATTTAAGCCATTAACTGAAACTTTATACAACCCCCAGTTCTGCAAACACTTATGCAACTGAGTAACTTCACACACATAAATAATCTGCTTAAATCCAGTGGGGCTACTCTTACTTTCAAAATCACTCATACCTTTTGAATGTGAGTAGAATCACAACACAGCACATTTAACAAAAAACAAAATCAGAGATTTCACTGTGAAACTTGAAAATTTCTTCCAAAAAGACAGTACTTAAAATACATAATCGAATTCTACTCATCTGCTCCAAGCAAAAATACCTACAAGATTAAGAATTATTAAACCTGAAATTTCCCAAATGATATGCAAGTATTTTTCAAACACTTCATTAGCTCTGGAGATACTAACTAGGTTACTAATTTAGGTAAGGAATTTTCATGTCTCAGGTATCTCTATAAACCATCATGTTTAAGTGCTTAACAAGGAAAGCCTGCTTTTCACAGTGCTTATTATTGCATTTCCCGTTGACTGCAATGGGATTTCAAAGTACTCAGTTCTTCTGAGTAAGGGAATACTTAATAACAGGACACAGGAGTGCAAATTAAGAAATCTATAATTAGGTCATCCAGATTTTACAGTTTTGATCTGAATAACTAATTTGTGCATTGTACTAGAGATGACAAACTATCACACACACAAAATCAAGAAAAAAAAAACCCAAGGAAAAACCAACCCTCTAGAAATTATGACACAGTAAAACACAAAGCACACGCCCTTGCTATGAGAGAATGCCAATAAAAGACTGGAGCTTTGATCTTCTTTTCAACAGTCACTCGTAGAGTGGCAGAAATACCCTCAACCCTCCAAAATATATTCAGCCAAGTCTACAAGATGACAGTGCTTTCTCCACAAGCATTAAATAGAGGATGACTTCACCTGAGAAGCCCTTTAATCCTTCCCGTATTACTTTGTTGTTTAAGCACAGAGCAGAAAGCCTCCTGTCATACCTCTCCCTGGATCCGCCAAGAGCATGCTCTACAACTTGGATGCAATAAACTGCAGTTCATTTTTCACGTGTGGAATCAATATTGTTAAGTGGGAACCAGAGTGGATTTCCCTCCCCTTGTATGAATGCTTGTAACCATTATTGAATCATTTCTCATCTGCTATCTTGTGTAACATCGGCATTTGCTCTTTCAACTTTCACCTATGTTTCTGCTGCATCTCCACTTTCAGAACCTGCTTCCAGACTCAGTTTGGAGGCACTCAGTCATAGCAGGGTGGTAAGATCATTTATTTGGGATGCTCACTTTGTGCTATGTTAAACAAACAAACAAAAAAGCACACCAAACATATTAAAAAAAAAAGTAATTTCCTGATAATTCCATTGAATTTTTTCCTCCTAAACTTTAGGGCATTAGTGACTCAGCTCCCAAATGAAACTGATACTGAAAAGCTGTCAGAAAACTATATTTATCTGGCAGGTTATTAAGTGTTGCAAATGTTTATGTTGTAATTTAGAGAAATTATCTGTTACCAATACTTCAACCGTCTCATTCACTGATTTCCTAATATTACACACCCATAACCAAAAGACAGGTCAATACGCATCTGATAATCACCAAACATAAATTGCCCTTTTATAGTATTGATCAGCAGCTTTTTCTACACGTGCAGCAGTTCGAGGCAGTAACAGGCACTTGGCAGTATCAACACTGCGCTGACAGAAAGAGAAACCGGCTGGCACTCGTGCAGCATCGTGTCAGGAGATACCACGTCCATCAAACACTGACAGTTTGGCAGATCAGACGCTCTCTGCCATAATGTCATAATGACTTCAATTTACTTCTCTGCAGCACCCAAAGGCTGCGTTTTTATGAGCTATCCAAGTCTCTTCTCTTCAAGAACAAGACTCTCTTGCTTTTACAGCCTTGACAGCTTCATATATTTCCTTAAAGTTTCCTAGTAGGCATAACCAGAACAGTAAGAAACACAAAGCTGCTAACTGATTTACTCATAATTTATACAAATAACTAAAGTTTTATTTAGCAATTAAAGTTTCACTCTCAAAATTCATACAAGTTGAAATTACTGAAAAACCATTAGAAGCAGAAGAAGGAGACCCCATAAAACACACTAGGATAGCAACTTTTGCAAGCCCAAGGTCAACAGGGCTGCCTTCAGCCCTGAAGAGTAAGACGCCAGTGTTCAACATTTAGGAATGTGCTTCCATGCACCAAGAGGAGGCAACAACAGTTTCAGTCAAGGATAAGCAGCAGCACAGAGACAAAGCCTAGTGCTCGCACCTGTCCACTGTGGATGGAAGAAAGCCCCAGCAGCAGCGTGTGTTCAAGCACCAGGGGGAGAAAACACACAGCCCTGCAAGAGGTTACCAAGACACAACCATCAACCAGGAGATACTCAGGTATTTCCTCACAGTTACTCAGATGCTGCAAATGATGCTGCAATGATTGTGTCAGTCAACAGCTGAACTGAAACTGCAGTTTGAGTTTTGGCATAAAAATGCCACAGGTTCCTTTATCTGCGCCAGCATTTTTAATTGAGCGGGTACTTTTGTTTTCTCTTCCTTTCTACCTCCCAGCTCCCCCAGGTCTTCTCTGCTGGTCAAGACAATGACTTAAATACTTTACATGGTCTTAAACAGCACAGTGTGAATCTCTTCCTTTAAAACTTAATAAGTCAAACAAAAAAAATGCAGCAAAACCATTCTTTTGTAAGAACAGAGAGACTCAGAATTGAGAAATCAAACATGGGTTTCTACATGCAATTTCTGTTTGCCACAGGAAACATTTTGTTCTTGTAAAGCACAGGCAGCTAAACCTACACTTCTGGTAAAGTGTAGGTAGAAAACCTACCAACCTGAAAGAAGACAGGGGCGAGGAGACAAGCTTTCCACCAGAGGACTTCAAAGCACTCCCCAACTCAAACAAAAATGTCTCAATGATTCTATGGAGGTGAGCCAACATCTCCAGGCTACACCCCTGCCCTCATGTCTGCACCTCTTCCACCCCTACCCCTCCACCAGGGCTCCGCCCTCCACTGCACACCCACTATGACAAAGACAGAAACCATGACACGAGAGACAAGGAGCTCTTTCTTATTAGTTTCTGCTGCTCAGAAAGTCTGGCCCATTGGTCTTAAAAGAAGAGACCCATATGGCACAAGGCAGAACTTCCATGTTGTTGAATCTACAGAAAACAACAACACCTTTGTTGCAATTTGCACCACTGCAATGGTTATATCCTACGTGCAGGGCAAAAGACAGCTTGATCTTACCTTCAAATTTTATTTACAAGAAAAATAAACCAACTTCTCATTCACAGTAACAAAAACAATCCTAAAGGAAAGTTTATATAAGCTACCTCGCTTACACCACAACAAGTGATTGTTATATAAATACAGAGTAATTATATCTTAAACCCCCTGCTTTAAGAGACAGATCTCCTTAATCTGAAGTTGCATGCAAACTCTTTTTGTTATGCTGTGCAACCACCTCCGATTATTAAATCCGTAAGATCAGGTACTGTATGACCTAGCTCAAACATGCAGATGCCTGCTACACTGCAGGATGTCTCACCTGTCAGTAACCACAGGAAGAGTAACTAAGCACAGGACAATCAAATCTGACTGCACCCCGGTGACTGCATCCAGTTGGTCTTACCACACACTTCAGCATACTTGCCAATTGCTACATCGCAACCAAATCCCTTCCTCCTCACCCTGGCAAAGTTACATAGGACATCCAGTGTGTTAAGGATGTTTCTCAGCAGACCTGGTTTTCACCTATGTCAGTGTCACAATCATCAAAAAAAAAAAGGCACATGGATTAAATCCAAAAAAAACCCCAGTAAACCACACCTCTCAATACTGAATCAACCACTCCACACCAAACCTTTCCTCTGAAGGAAGGGGTATGAGGTACAACAACTGAGGAACCCACTCAGGCCTGAACTTCTTGTTAAGGTCACCTCTCCACGAACAAGTCACAATGAAGGACCCATCTCTGTCCCCAGGTCCATATACTGATGTGCTTAAAATAAAAATAATTAAAAAAAAAAAAAAAACACACAACAACAACAATGTTAAAATACCATTTTGGTTTACCCTAAACCTTCTATACTTGTAATACCGTGTCCTTGATCTGGAGTGTTCTAAATCCAGTGTTTCATATCAAAACTAATCACCTCCTCCCAGATATATCCAATGTTTATATATACATTTTTGTTAAACTCATGCAATTTTAATAAGGAAGAGTTAGGGTTTGGTTTTTTCAAAGAAAACTAATTCCCACTGACTTCCTTGCCTTGTAACCTTTCAACCACACAAGAGAGAAGAGTTGTCTTCGCAGTGACACCGGCAGTGACTCCCTCTAAGTTCATATGCAAGCACAGTGTCAAAACATGCTTCCTGAAGTGATGCCTGAGAGAAGTTTTTTGTCCAGAAGACATCCATATAGGAGCTGCAACATGAAAACTCGCAGAGGGGAGCAGATACATGCTACCCTGCTCAACCGCCCCAGTGTCACACAGGGCATGTGGAGCAACCAAGCAACAAGATCTCACCTATGCTATGTCAGCACTGCATTTATTACGCTGTCTTCCATTTATGCAAGTTGATGTTTTAGCCTTCCTAGACCTTCTTTCACATTCTCCTCACTGCTCAAAGAAAAACCCACAGGAACATTCCTGCCTGCTCCTTCTGTTTCTGACATCGCATCTGCGGCTCTGCCATCCTTCAGGTACCTGGGCAGAAGCATCAGCTGGGGCCGGAGCCCTCGACCTGCAGCAGGGCTATCCTACCCACTGGTATTGCATCATATGTCCAACAAGGCTTTTTAATCATCCTGATGATGACAGCTTCCCCTAGGGTCACTTCAGTCCTCTCTGACTGAGCATAAATCACAGCTGACTTAGGAAGAGTACTAAGCGCCTCCACGTCTTGAAAAACACAGCCAGTGGGGAGCTGTAAGGATGAAGAGACTTTATAGATCTGAAAAGTACATCTGAGCATCAAATGCTAAATCTAGTGCTCGGGGGCACTGAGGATCTCTGACACTTCCAGGAGGACACTGAACGCATAAACTTGTGGATGGATTACATATATTACACCTGCCATTTTACATAAACCATGTGTTTTTACACCCTAGGTAAGAACACTTCAAAAAGAAGCACTTCTAGAAAAGCAATTATTTGAGCTCCAAAATTAGGCAACAGTGAATCATTGTCTCTGAAACTAAACCCCCAATAGTACAGATTGGCCCACATGATCAAATCTTTGCAGTCAGTTTAATAGACTTCCAAGTGACCAACATCTGCCTACAGGGATCAGCCTGCCAGACCAAGGAGGAGTGTCAAATTACAAGCTTTGTACTCAATGCAAGCATGTTGATTAAATAAATAAATAAATAAATAAATAAATAAATATCCATTTTATTACTGGCAGCATGGCAGCCCCATGCAAAAACTTCAAAATCTCTTTTCATTTTGAGCTCAGTCTAATATTAGTTTTAAAAAAAAATCAAATCAACAGCATCTTTTAATGTTTAACCAAACAGCTACACTTGTCCCTGGCTAAACTCTGCCACACTGGAAACGAACCAGAGATTACTTTGGTTGAATGAATTTGGCTTTTAACCTAGACAATAAAATTTACTAGTATAAAAGCTGAAATCCCAACTGGCAACGTAAGGAAGCCTTAGGGAACACTCTGCATCTTGCCAACACCACATATCCACCTTTAAAGCTTTAAAATAAATCCCTGACTTTTGTTTCCACATGTATAGGCATATACTATGTTTATACTACAAAAAATCAACACTGATTGGCAAGGGTTAATACTAAGATGCTTGCTAATATATAACCTTAAAACTACAGAGGACTACAGATAACCTGCTTCTGCAAAATTGGAAATAGGAGAAGGAAAACAAAGTATCTGCCCTTTACCAAGACAAGAGAAGCAGAAATAGTGAATGACAACAGGATTCTAAAGTCACTCTATTAAACTGCATTGTTACCTTTGGCATTAAGTTCATCATACACTTACTACTGCTCTAGCAAGCAGCTTTTTTAACAATACTTATATCTAGATGTCCCCTGTCATACTTCAGGAACTTCAGAAAACAATCTCTGTTTCCGAAGCCATCATCATGACAATGTTGCCTTCACTTTCCCATTACCCAGCAAGGCATGTACCATTTTCTGTTAACAACTGACCTCTTGTTTAAACAAATATATTCACAGCATGCAGGTCTATGTCTTGTATAAACAGAGAACCAAATTGGCCCGGCCTACACCCCTGAACTCTCCACGTCAGTGGATGGAGATGGCAGAGTTGAGGAGAATTCAGCCCACAGCATCACAAAGGAGGCAAGGAGACAAAAGCACACCACATTGCACTGCCATAAACACAAAATGTTCCGAATCATTATCTACAGAGAATACCTACAAAGGTATTCTGTTTGCCTGACTTTAAACAGCATCAACAACAGACACAAACCCAGCAATTTCTTTTTTTCAAATCCTGGCCAGGTAATACCAATAGCTTTTCGTTATTGCTATTTTTTTGTTGTTTTTGCTTGGTGCATGTGTGTGTATGTGCCCGTGCCCAGGCAATGCCAAATGTAGGGTAACTGAGTCATACCATCACCCTCTGGGGCCAGGCTGGGCCACCATTGCTAACACTGGCAAACTCCTACTCAAGAGAAAGTGCCTCAAGTCAGCAAGGCTCCTCAGATGAGTAAGAAATGCTCACTGATGTCAGTGAAGATTACCCAGCGAGGGCTTTGAAGTCGCTGTTTTGTAGTGGAGGTGTGTGTGTGTGCACATGCACAGGAGCAGACATGACTCCCTAAAAGCCATGAATTCATCATCAACCTACAAGGCAATACAGCTTACAGAGAAAAGCAGTCAGAAAGTGAGATAATGACCCTATGCCATGACCTCAAGGTAGAAATAAGATGGGCGTAGGTGGTACCTGCTGATACCAGGATTAACATGACTCAGGGAATACAGGGCTGAAAAAAGTGTTCAAGAGGCACAAAACAGATGCCATGAGCACATCTCTTTCTGCCAGCCCAGTTCCCTGTCACCCTGCTCCATTTCCTATGCCACAGTGTGTACTCAGCACACCTAATGCCAAGCTCTAGTCTAACATATGCTGATGTAAATTTAAACTAACGTGACCAACGTAACAGGAGAAATCCCACCAAAATGCACAGTAACTGAGCAAGGTCTGGCCTCTGGGGTTAAGTTGATGCAATGTCCTAAACTGATGGAATATGTATCATTTTCTGACCACTGTCTAGAAGGAAATTACAATGCCATTTATGTGTCCACGGGATGTGGCACCACTTCACTTCCAGTTGCACTGCTCAGGAAATACATAAAAGTAGGTTTCATATCTATGCATATTTACCATGCCACACAGCTCTTACTAACAGGCTGAATTACTGAAACCAGAAAGTTGTTGCTGCTGTGTGCAAAAGGAAAGTATCTTTGCAATGAAAAAGAATACTACACACAATGCTTTTCCCCAGGGAAGAGAGCTGTACTCACATTATTATACCCATGCTATATGGCATGCTAAACCTTTTCCTCCTTGGTCCCTGATCTCTTATATGACTTTTCCCTACTACGCCTTTGTAATGGACACAAGGAGAGAAGGCTAATGTACCATCCTAATATTTTTCAGGTAGCTGGCAGTTTGATTTCTGGAATGACCCAGGGATGCAGGCATTGACCACACTTCTAGGCACTCATGGTGTGATAGAGAACCAGAGCCCCATGGTGCGTTTTCCTGCAAGCCTAGGGCAGGACAGTTTCTGCACAGAAACCAGTTGAGTTTGAAGCAGAGCAGAGGACATTGCCACAGCATCACCACGCAGGCAGCCTTCAGTACCAGGAAGACTGTGGCCAAATTTTTGCCCTGTATTATGCATACACATTCAAATGCCAGATGAGGATCAAACACCAAAGTTGGCTTCCCCCCACTGTAGTAAAATGCATAGTAAATTCAATTCTAATAATTTATTATTGTGAAGAGAACTGTGATAATTAACAGACATTTATTAGCATTTAATTTGACAACAGATATGCTTTGGAGAACTTTAATGACCCCTTAATGAATCCATACAACCACATGTACACAAAGGAGATACAATCAAGTCCTGGAACTTAGTGTGTGTTTGTACACATCCCAGAACAGCAGCAACACATCATCACTGCTACTGGGTGCCACCATATGACAACAGCTTATAATTATACTCTCTTGATAAATCATAATCTTCTGTAAGGCTAAACCGCTGACTTTGTGTTAGATAAAACCAGATGCGTGCTGTGTTCCCACACACCTTTACCTGACCATCATGTAGTGGTTTGATGTAGAGGATGATTGTTACCATAAAGAACTGATCAGAGCTACAGAAGCCTGGAAAAGGGAACTGTTGCAAGTCCTCATTTTGTCTCTGTTATAACGCTAAAAACATAAAGCTACTACTTCTTTTTAAGAGAGCAGAAACATTATACCCAGCACATTGTTTGCAAAAGTCATCAGAGTTAAGGCTGTAGCAGTAAAAGTCATGTCTAGAAAACGTGCTTTCAGGACAGATTCATGACAGTATTCACAGAAAAGACAGGGGATGAACAACAGACTTCCCAAGTGCTTTTTCTTTTCAAGGCTGTTTTTGCTGACATGCATCTTTCAAAAACCCAACTAGTCCTCACAAATTCTACTCATTAACAGCAATTTCTTTTTTAAGGAAGTTTGCTACCAGTGCTAAAAATTAATCAGTCTTAGGTGGCTGTTTGCATCAAGCCTGACATCCTCCCAGCTCTTCTGTGCCAACAGCCTGGTTTCTCAGCATAGCTTCATCCTTCTCACGGGGCCCTTGCAACACCTGGATCACTCCCACTTTCATTCTGAACACAAACCTGCTTCACTTCATATTCCTCCTCCAAAAACTCTCATGCTCAGCATGCCACATCCACCCACTCATTCCAAGTCTGCCACCTTCAAGTTTTGAGTGCTGACACCAGCTCAAGTTGAGAAGTGCACAACAGCCAGGAAAAAGGGACTGCAGAGCAAAGTACGCCCTGGGGACAAGGGACAGGAAAGGAGTATACGAGAAATGGTGATTTGTGCAGTAGAACCAAGTCCCTTCAAGAAACTACACAGAAGAAAAATTCAGTTACCTCACACACATGCAAACACATGTGCTCGGCCAACCTCCTCTTCTTCTGTTTAGTATCTCTTCTCCATAACCACCACCACTCTTCATATCTCCCAGGGCTCCCTGTGATTAAGCAAGGCATCCTTGTGATGCTAGGCACCAGACAAAACACCAGACATCTCCCAAACCCTGCTCCTACACAGCTCTGCACACACTCCACCTCATTCTGGTGCTGCTGCAGGATGGCAGACCAGTGTCACGGGAAGTAAAACAAAACTCAGTCGGACCCCATTAACACATCCCAGACAGCAACATCCAGCAACATCATACAGGGACATCATGACCAGGGGAGCTCTGGACACCACCTCAGCCTCACCACTCGTGAAGAAAAGCATCACCAAAGGGCAATGATTCTTTTACTACCTTAACACGGATAACTACAGATTCCTGCCATGGTGATTTCTGATGAAAAGAAGACATCAGTCACCTACAGAAACTCAGCATTCCTAGGTACAGGAGAAAGTAGCTCTCCACCCTCAGGAGTCTTACTGGACACCCACAGCTCCACCAAACGCCCATTTCCTCCTTATTTCTTTCTGTATGATCTTGTTACAGTCTTCTTTCCTTTAAGGCTGTGTTCAGCTCATCACACCCTGTTTTCTTCTCCTCCAGCTCTTGCTGTGCCTGCTGCTTTGTCCAGCTCCTCACCGCTGCTGAGCAAAGAGACAGCCACTGATGCCAGATGTGAAACGGCTGAGAGATCTTTACAAGTGAACCAGCTCACACTGGCATAGCTCTGCTATCCCCAACACAAGGTGTAATTACCTTACTTGTGGGTGAAATTACACAAGCAGTAATTCTGGTTACCTGGTCTTCAATAAACTTCACAGAGCTGCTCTAGTATTCCACAGGAATTGAGTTATGCTAGGCAAAATCCATTAGACCCTAACAGCATGGGAGGAAAATAGGGAGGACTGTGTGAAGAGCATTTTTATTATTCGTCCACAAAATTATTTTCCTACATTCACATACTGCTATAATTACACAGGTACTTTCTTTTTAAAAGAAGATTCAAGTTTAAAACTTCATTTTGCATATTAGAACAAGAAACTGAGATTCTAGCCCTTCATATAGTGTTATCTTCTTCAAAGTGTAAAATACAATGAATAAAGCAGAATAAACTGGGTCTTTAAGAAAACAAAAATCTGTCTCATGTCTAGCATGTTCTTAGATGACAGACTCTCAACTCTCATCATCCTGTCCTTTTTCTTACATGTTGAAGAGAGTTTCCTTGAAAAGGCAGCGTTCTTCTTCCATGGCGATCACAGATGACAGAGACTGTACCAAGCAATGAGGTTTTTTACCTGGTCAGAGGAAGTACCAACCCAGAGGACAGCACTCTCAATTCTCACTGAGCCAGCAGGACAGCTTCAGGCTCCCTTCACACTCCAGGGTAACCTGTACTGGTGCACAAACTGAACTGCAGGAGAAAGCTGAACCAAAATTCAGACAAATTTCTTGACACTGTCACTGCCCTGGGCTGCTCATCATTCATCAAGTCCATTACGCTCTCTCTCCCATCCTCCAGGAGCACAAATCTCACGGCAGAGCCGCTTTAAGCAGGTATCTGTCTTCCTCTCCAGTCTGGTGATAAAAGTCTTAACCCTTGGATATCAGTCTTAGAACTTGCAGGAAGCCTGGACAAGCTTTCTGCTAGAAGAGAAGAAGACCTAGTCTTTAGAAGGATAAGGAATTAGCTTGGTATCTTACATCTCAAGGTCCCCATTTTCTTCTCTTTTGCCAGCTTGCCAGATCAGCCAGTCCCCAGAGGATTCCTTTTAAGCTTGTATCTTCCATTCCTCAAACAAACCAAGTCAGCATTTCTTTTCTTGAACTTCTTGTTCCCTCCCTTATCTTCTGTCAGAGCCAAGGACACAAAAACAATTATGGGTCTCTCCACCATTCTTGTGCAGTGTTCCACATCTAGCTAAAAAGCTGCAGAAATGTTCACTTGCTATTTCATTGCATTTGGCTTAGCAAGTATTGAAAAGCAAAATAAATGTCACTATGTTATCTCAAGCTGTACATCAGGACAAGGTAGCAAAGAGTGTGAAAGTGACATCTCTTGAACTAGATAGCAGAAGATAAGAGTAATATCTAAAGGGTTCCATCATGGGTGTCTTTCTGTGAGGACTCAGAAGGCTTGCCCTGGTTTGCAACTCTGTTTGTAGCTCAGAGATGTATGTGTGATCCGTAATACACAGCAGTTACAGGATTTTGGTATGCAGAGGTACACACAGGTTGTTTGCAGGTTAGAACAGGACACACAAAAGCCATCAGTCTATTGCACAGACTGCACATCATACACATAATTGTGAGTATGAAATGCCCTAGGTTCTTAACGAAACAGGAGACACAACAATACGCAATTCAGCAGCAGGCATTTAAAATTTTCTTAGTGGCCTGCATGAATTCCACAGATTACAGGTACAAAGTGCTTTGTACCATTTTTTCAGACTTTTAACAAGCCAAACTACCCCTTTACAATATCCAGGCTTCTTAGACATCTACTTCAGAACATAAAAATCTGAGGGGAAAGGCTACCCACAATCTAGAAACCACTTTTGAGCTCCAGACACCCTCCTAAATGCATGAAACTTTGAAGTGAAATACTAGCAAACCTCGCCTTTTGCACTGCTTACTTTTGTGATGGCAACCTATAATCCCTAATCAACCTAGAAAATAAATGTCCGATAAACCAATCTGCTTGTAACCCCATTAACAGATTCTGGCTTCAGTATCAACAGGGTAATTTGCTGAGACTATTTTTAATCCCAACTGCTAAACCATTAATCCCACAATTTCTACATAGTATTTCTACCACCCTCCAAATTTACTCAAGGTTACCAACAATTTTGCAACTCATTAAAAGCAGATAAATAAATAACATTTGCAAATATACACCTCCTGGCACTGGAGAACCGACAGACTCCGATTACTTGGTTGATCCCGTTAAAGCCATTACTTTCTAATTGGAAAGAGTCATTCAGAAGCAAAGCTGTGTGTCTGGCATGTCACTTGACACCTGGTATGTACCGCTCATGATAAAATGAACTCTCCAATATGCTTGCCACAATGAAAAGAAGTGGGTTATTTCATCATATCCCTGATAGTCACAGCTCTCTACTAAAATCTGTTCTAATTTAATGGGACCAAGGTTATCAACATAAATTGTCATGTTTTCTCAAAGTGGCATTAAAATATTCCCCAACTATCATTATTAATGTCAATATAAATTATGCATTGAAGATCACAGCATTCATTACTAAGGTAAAATTTATCTGGAGGGAAAGAAAAAAAGAGACAAACAGAGCAAATCTAATTAAAGTAAGTATTTATAGATTTCATACAGCTCTTCTCTTTAGTGATGAAAACACTTCTTTAAAAAAGGTCTTAAAATAAGCATTCACAGGGCCATCAAAAACAGTACCAAGAAAACATTGTATTAATCAGCTAAAGGTACAGTTACACAGAGGATGTTGCAAAGGAACTGATGTGATAATGCAGGAGCCTGGTAGTTTATCCAAGGATGTATTAACATGGCAGCACAACAATCTGGAAGACAGACACTTGGTTTCACGTAAGCAGCTACACACAGCAGGAAAAAGCTGTATTTAGTGTTGGAAGGGTGGTGTTTAATGCTCCTTTCAACTTCTATAAATTACAACATCAGCCATTCCTAATTGGTATACATTAGTATTCAAACACCACATTGAAATTAGAAGCTTAGCAGTTTTTCGGTACACTTACAGACACTTCATACAAACACATGAATAACCTTGTTGAAACATTTTAGAGTCCCAAGGTTAAAAGAAATTACTTTAAGAGACAGATGGTGAGCAACTGGTCCCTCAGTGAGGAGTGCCACCGACTTTTGAAAGTTCTCACGCGACGCACCGTATGGGGCTAACTCCTGTTTACTGCACACTTTGGGACCTTGCAGTAGAGCCTCATCTCCCAAAACCCCGAAGATGTGCACAGATAGGATGGCACAGGGCAAAGAAAGCCTAAAAATACAACTCCCAAGGAAATCCAAAGGGAAAATAAGATATCTTATTTCTCTAATTGCATAGTTTAAGTCAGTCCTTAAGTCGCCTGATTCATAGTTTTATCATACTTGTGGCTGCCAATACTGGTACCAGCTCACCAATACAGGTGCCTCACAGTCTACCACAAAGGAAGCCAGAATGTATCCATTAAAACAGACAACTAAGCACCCTCTGTGTAAAGCCTGGTGGACGAGGGGGGGGTAGGGGGAGAGAAAGACTTTGCAAGCACATACTCAGCCATCAAAGGAGCAGCTCTAGTTTCAGCCAGCAGAGACTGTAACACCTCGCCCCGCAATCCTTTACAACACACCGTGTCACCGGCTATTGTTCATAACTCTTCCCCCAAACCATTTCAACATTCAGAGAATGACTATTTCTTAAGGAAATTATTTCAAAGGGGAAAAATATTGCTTACTCATGAACCTGGTATCATTGTAACAATGAGGCAAAACAGCTACAGACAATTACATTGCACAATCCTAAATGCATCTTTATTGTACTAGATTTCAGAAAAAGAACATTCTGAAACACTGAAATAAATCAGAGAATAAATGCGACTTGTTGTCAGCTCATACAATATGGGTTAAATGCTACCATATGGTGAGTGCGCACACGTTACCCTTTTAAAAACAAAGAACACGGTTAATTTCATTCCCAAATCTATTTTTAAATAAGTAAACGTGACCATTTTAAAATTAGGCTACAATTGTGACTAGAACACCTCAATTTCCACCAGCTTCTCTCCCTCTTTCTTTACTGAAAACTAACACCACTTCCCTGCTCACCATCTTTTTAAAAAGGACAAGGAAAAATTACTATTCAGTCAGCTTATCCCCGTAATAAGCCAACATAAGCATTTCTACACAGTGTAAAAATAGTGACGAGCCAACTCACCGTTCTTCCTTTATCATACCTGCCGGAAAAGCAGAGCATGAGTGCGTGTGTGTCTGTGTGTGTGTGTGCAGTACGTTCAAACTCAATGACATACGATCCGGTTTTCAGCAAACACTCACAACAGGACCTGCCCGACACACAGAGCTCTCGTCTCCCTGCACCCCCCAGCATGTACTGAGACATACAGTTTCGGTACACTCCCAGCCAAAAAAGAACAACAACAAAAAAACAACCAAAGGAAACACGAATGAAACACACGCAGGGTAGCTGAAGTGGATGCTCTTGATTTGAAAACTGTCTGTCTAGCCTCTCTGCTATTTGTTTTTATCATTATACTATAAATGAAACACGTCAGGAGTCTAAAAATAGCTACAAATTGTAATTACATATGCTTTGTAGTTTTTATTTTACTTTGAAAAGAAGATTAAAAGCTAGATCATTTTAGAAGCTGGCCTTAAAGATTTAGGGAGCCGCAAAATTCTTCTGCTTTGCAATTTGAAGTACACTGCTGGAAAGCATTTCCTTTGGGACATAAATACGACAGCCCCAACATGGAGAAGTGAGCTCCCAACACCACACAGTGAGATGGCAAGAAAGAAAAGGGAGAAGAGTAGACAAAGGAAAAAGTAATTTCTTAGAGATTCTAAGAGTGCTCTGATTACGGATGTAATACTATAAGCTTTAATTAGGAGCTAAGTGCTGTGTGCTAAATTCATCCCCTCATCCAGTGCTATAAATTCAGAGTCACCCTACTAAAGTTACCTTGGGTTTACCACAACGGTACAACAGTAATGCCAGGCCCACAGCTTCTGCAACAGCCATAATGTAATGTGGATTTTGTTGAACAAGCATTAAGCGACACAATATCCTGCTGATAAAAATTTAATTCTTTTCCATAAGCAATCACTTAAATGAAAGGCTAGCAAAAATGAATTTTAAGTAGTCCTCAGAAGGTAAGCAGTCTTGAATCCACAGAAAAGAGTCTCTGTTCCAAGTCATGACTTGAAAGAGTTTAGAGACCAGAGTCCTCGGCAGCCCCTGCCCCAGTGTCCCTGCCATGGGCACTATGTGCAGTGTTAGCTCAGAACTTGGGAGTGGTAAATAAGCAGCTTATCTTACAGCAGATGCGTGCTACTGCTATGAGACCTGCTAGAATTTATTAGGCAATAAATAGTTTGGTAGCAACTTATGAGATGCAAGTTCTGTCCATCCACACGCTACTTCGTCTCAGAGCACACACTTAATGCCCCGCGTTCATTTGCACAAGCGCTGTTGCCGTAATGCAGTTTCAGGAATGCAAGGACAAACTGCTAACACCAAGTGTGTGACAACGCTGATGGGCCTCTGCAGATAACCAAGATGTAAACAACATCAAAAAATGAACAAGCAGCACTGAGTAATCATCACAACAGAAAAAAAAGAGAGCTCGCTGGCTTCAAATGGCAAAGCAGGTTCAGCAGATCAAGACCAAACATTTGCTGACTAACAGTTAGGTAATGAAAGTAAACACTTGTAATGAAGTCATCATCCTAATGAAAGCCGTGGCAGTGTTAACTACCCGGACCATAATCCATCCGCAAGTTTTAATGCGGGCTCACTAACATAATATTTACTAGAATTGTTCCTGCTGGAAAAGGAAAGGAAGTTTCATTTACTTTTACCATAGAAGTGACAACCAAGAAATATTGCTATCCATTAAGTCATTCTAGCTCCCAAGCACTGTACAGAGTTTCTGTGCAGTTACAGTGGGTAACTGAAAAACAGAATTTTGCCTTCAGTGTCTGAGTCAGAACAGCTTTATTCTAGCTCTGAAGTGTATAAATATTTGCAGCATGTAAGATGTCTGCTTTGAAAAAGCAATGTTGCTCCAAGTTTCAAATATTTATATTGCAGATATCTAATCAAATAAATGTGATTTTTTTTTTCCTGTTTGGTTTTTTTTGGTTTTGTTTTTGTTGGTTTTTTTGCCACACGGTGATTAGGTATCTGGATTAAGTTTACAGCTAGAGGAAAAAAAATTACCGTAAGTTTTAGTTGATTAACTGCCAATATAATTAAGGATTCCAGATACGCATATAGAAACTGTAATTCCACCCAGAATCACCTCCATGCACTCCCAGTAGTCAATGGGAGTGGAAAGGCTGGTTATTATGAGTCAGCAGTGGATTCACAAGCAACAAGTCAATTTTTAGGATGGTTGTACATGCTTTTACCCAACTAAAGAACATCACATTATGATGTTGTGAAAAACAGTTTCTCCTTTCCGTGCAGAAATCCAGTGCCCATTCAGTCTTAAAAGATATGTATCTACAAATTCATACTTGTGTCTCAAAAACTTAAACGGTCCTTTTCTTGTGAAATTTGCAAGCTTGGACAAGTTGCTTCCTGCAAAATGCAATCACTTTGCATTTCAGCTTTCTATTTCGATGACTTTAAGAAACAGTATAGTCAAACCCAGATTTCTAGTTTAAGTACATAAATACAGATTTCATCACTGGTCTCAACAAAAGCTGATGCACTGGATCATTCTGCATACTGCATGTAATCCCAGAGAAGTCCTGGAAGTTCTTGGCACAAATTGAAGTCTTCACAGAAGTCAGGCCTTTCAAAGCTGACACGTTTTGGATCATACTAAATATAGATATATCTATGTAAATATAGATGGGACCTCAGCATAAAACTCATCAGATCTTAATCATAGAGAACGATGACAGATAACTATAGATAACTACAGTTATAGGTAACTATAGACAGATAATATTTATTGGAAATTATTACTATATATATAAATATTAAATATATTATATATATTATATATATATTTATATATATATAAAACTGTAAGATAATAGTTATAGGTAACTAAAGGTAACTGTTGAAGTCACCTGCACACAAAGACCTTAATAAAAAAGTCCAAACAAACAGACTGCCCAAAGTTCTCAAGAGTTGGTGATTACACCATTTCTATGAGGATACTCTTTCCAGGCTGCCCACTTGCGTGTGCAACCCACAGTAGGATGCATTTTAAAGGTTATGCATTTTTCAGTCAACTGAAGCCAACAGCTCAGCTTCTGAAGGTGATCTGTAAGATGTTAAGACATAAACATCCTCCTTTGCTAAAATGAGGATCAATTCAACAGGGAGAGATTCAGAACAATGGCACAATCGTTTTCAGCCCCTTCAATGAAGGGCTACTGTACTGATAATCGCTATTATTAAATCTTGGTGACAGCATGGTACTATGACCAATTTTAAAATCATACAATGAACCTAATAAAAAAATTTAAAGTAAATATATTAGTTATTGCCACTGGAAAACTTTAATCTACAAAATGTTGCTCCATTCTAGGCAGTTACTGAGGTCACTTGCAAGTAACAATAGGTAGATTTCACCCCAGTGATGTGAACTCTTCTGTGATGCAGAGGAATACTCATTCCCATTCATGGAGAGACTAATACCAGTTTGTCTGGTACAGGAATTTAGAAGGTTGTGCTAAGCTTACATAGGTGCCCTGCTAACAAAGACCACTGCTCTCTTTAAACATGTTTTAGATCATTCCTTAGGACAATGTTATTCTCACTGATGCTTTGTTTTTTCTCTCCTTTCTGTAAGCATTATCTTTGCATATTAATCTAACAGTTTGGAGGGAGGGCTGTAAAGCCCTATTGTTCACACAGACTCCACAGTACTTATCACTAGCTAGGTGTCACTTCAACACCACTCAGTTTTATAGGAACCAAAGGCTTGAAAACAAACCCCAGGCAAGAATTTCTAGAGATAGCTAAAAACCACTTTACACCAGGAGCTAGTAAAGGTGTGCTTGTGCCAGCAACACAGAGCCCCACGCAAATGACTTTATTATACAGAGCTCACTCAAGATGGCTATGGCAGCTACCCCTGTGAAACTGAAGATGTCTCCTGGAATATCCGCACCTTGAGACTAATTACACCTCAGGTGTTCCTGTGCAACTTCAGCTTCCAGTTTCAACAGGGGGAAAACTCCAAAAACCACTGTGACCACCCTGGTGGGGCGAAGTTGGGGTGTACAGAGCAGCAGATAACCGGGCTGATGATTGTGGGGTTGCTGTGACAGAAGTGAAGGACACTTTGGCAGAGAAACAAAGCAATAACATTCACTGACAGACAACTTATCCCGGCCAGCTGCCACGGACAAAACTACTGGAGCAAAACTACCAACACACTCCTCGCTGAGATGAAACTTTTGCTTCCATCACCAGCACCCCTCCTGGGCACTGCTCCCCCACAAAACAGCCAACACCTCTTACAGTGCAGTTATTTTCTGCCCACTGGTAGCAGCCAGCCTGGGGGGCAAGCACATGGGGGACTCACTAGGGAAGCCCAACACGCACTACAACCCACACATGCCCATGGGACACAGCCACAAACACAAGGGCATGAGCACACACACGCACCTGCTTCCCATGAAGCATTCCCCCACCCCACAGCCATGTGAGCTTCAATGTGCCGTGCATACACAGACCAAGCAGGATATACAGGCACACACATCTGGCTCCCGTGCAGCAATGCAACATACCCCATCTCTGCCCTGCATCTGTGCACACACACTCCTATCCACCTGTCGGAGCATCCCTCCCAGCCCTGCATGCACCTGTCCTGCATGCAGCATGCAGCTCCTCAGCATGTACACATACACACCCCCCCAAACCCCATCCACATATCTCTCCTGGGGCTGAGGGAGGGCAGCTGAAGGTCACTGCCCTGCCACAGGGTCAGCATCCTCCTGCTTGGTCCAGGACACACAGGGCCTTAAAGCACTGCTGGAAAGCAATGGTCAAAAATCAGGACACACAGCATATCTCACAAAAAAACCCCTCTCAGATGTCATCCCACTCACACACCGTGCCCGGGAATGGAGGTACGAGGGAAATCTGACAGAAGACTTTGAAAAAGACTCCCCCTCCCAAATCAAAATCAACCCATGCCATGCCACTCAGCTTTTGCTTAAAATTACGCTTTTTGGGTTTTTCTGGGGGGGAGGATTGGGGGTGAGAAGGCAGCGAAATACGCGGTTGCCAAGTCGAGTTAATGAAAAACCCTTTGGCTGTTAACTCATTTAGTGCAGCAAGCATGAAATAAAGTCCGTGGCATGGGGCCAAAGCGCAGCGGCCCTTTGCCGGGCGGGCTGCTGGGACCTCCCCCGGCCGCCGAGGAGCGGGCCCGGAGCACGGCACCCAGCCACCAGGTTTGGGGAGACACTCCCCAGACACCGGCGAATCCGCCTCAAAATAATACAAATATTAACACAAACCCCGCAAAAATCAAAATATCGATGGCCCTGCCAGGCCCGAGGAGCTTTTTCATCAAGGCGCTTTTGCATCCACTTCCAAAAAAAAGCCGGATCCCACTGTTGGGGAGGAACGGCGAAGGGACAGCAATAAGGAGGCCGGGCCGGAGGTGCGGTCAGGGCATGGCGGGGCAGGGCAGCACGAAGGCGGCGGCACGGCGGCTCCTCGTCCCACCTCGCCGCGCCCCGGCACCCCGGGGCCGAGCGGGGCCGGGCCGGGCCGGGGCGGTGGCGGGGGGCGGGCCCGCGGGCCGGGGCCGCCCCGGCGAGGCGGGGCCGCCGGCGGGCGGGGGCTCGGCTCGGCGTCCGTCCGGCCCCATTCCCCAGCCCCCCCTCAGAGCGGCACCCCCCGCGTCCCTCCCCGCCGAGAAAACTTCTCCGCTCGCCGGGAGAGTTCGGCTCCCCAGCCGGGGAGACACGGGGTGCGAGCGGGGGGCGATGGGGAGCGAGGGGAGGAGGAAGAGGAGGAGGAGGAGGCGGTGAGAGAGTTGCGCCTCTCCCCAAAAAGGGACTTTGACCCAGCACCGCTCTCCGGCGGACCGCGAATTACATATTTTTGTCACAGGTCGGATCCTAACGCACGTCGACACAGCGTCTAATTTATGAACTCATCAGCCTAATTTCATTATTTAATCATGCGCCCAGCAATCGTGTTTCCTTAAGAAAGGACTGACCTATTTTTGGCTGGAGATAAACGATCATGTTAACAGATGTTAATCTTGTAATCTGTTTTTCCTGTAAGCACTTCGCATACCCGCGTTTCAGACATTTAAAAAAAAAAGTTGAAAAATCTTGCCCAAACGACTTGACGTCACGATTCAGTTCTTATTAAAAAAAAAAAAATCTCGCAGTGGTTTCAAAGACATTAAATCTTTTTCACTTTATAAATGCTGATTTGTTCTGCCTCAACTCCCACAGGCTTTTATTTGCATTTCAAATTCCACAGGTTACACCAGTCGCCTTTTCAGAAAATGTACACCAACAATAAGGCAGCAAATGGGGGGGGGGGGGGGGAGGGGAACCCTGCATCTGGATTAAATAAAGAACAGAATTAATGTTTCGAAAATAGTCCGAGCAAAATTATATTTGCACGTCCAGTGCCCGAGCGCCTCCGTATCCATAGGGGTACTGTAAAGGATAAGCTGTGGGCACACACAATGCGCATTCCCCACAAGACCCCTGTCTGCTGCTGGGAGCTTATTAACGCTCCTAATAAATGGTGCTGACTCCAAACCGACACTTTTCGGCTTAAAACACAGGGTTTGTCTCCAGCACTTAATTGCAGAGGTTAGCTGGTTTGAGGGGAAAAACAACGGCCGGCTGTCATGCTCCGCACGCCTCCCTACACGTACTGCCAGTTTTAGCACCCCACCTTCTTCCCTCATACCAAAGTTTACCCATCCAAACTTTCCTCAACTTGCCCAAGTGCCTAATTCGCATTGGGATCGCGACTCGGCGCTATGCTAATGATCACCGAAGATAGTAATGGGGGGAGGGAGGGAGGGACGAGGAGGAGGAAAGCTTTTATAGCAGAAAATGTCTGGAACTGCATTATTTCTATTCTTCTTTTCTCTCCCTCCCTATCTCTCTCCCTTCCCTCCTTTCGACCCCCCCCCTTTTTTTTTTAACATGTACATTAAAGTCCCTGCCTCCCTCCCCCACCCGCATCAAACGGGCTATTTTTCCTCTTCTGGAAATAATCGCTACGGAGACATTGTCCTCCGAGTCCTCCTCGCTGTCTATATGTGAATAATTGTTTTCTCTGCCCGCCCACCCCCAACTTCCTTTGATAAACTGTGTACTTCTCTAACGGGGACCACGCAGCGACCGACTCGCCACGGATCCGAGAGCGACCCGCAAACAAGGGGGGCACACACACGGACACAGCCCCACATCGGGCATTTTTCGCACACGCTGGATCAATATCAGCGGGGCTGGGGGGAGAAGGGGGGAACGACCACTGTTAATAATTGAAGTGGCTACTCGGGGCTCGACGACCCATCACCCACCTTCTTCAGCCGAAGCTTTTTACTTTAAAGTGCGGCAATTTGTTCTTTGTCTCTTAATGGATTAATATCGCAATCCGCCCCCCCTCAACGCCCCCTGACGGAGCGTACAAAGCCAAAAGGCAGCCGGAGCCCGCAGGGCTCCCCCACCCCCCGGCACCACCACTGCAGCAAACCCGACCTCCTCCTCGCGGAACAGCGCAAAGTTACCATTTTGGAGCTGCTCCGATGACCGGGGGGACAGTCCCCGTACCCGGGGGAGGCGCGAAGTTGAGGGGTGTTTTTTCCCCCGAGGGGCACAGCCCGAGGACCCCCCCCGCCCCCCGGGCCGTTCCCGCGCCCCGCCGCCCCTCACCTCCTGCGCGGCCGGCGGCGGCAGCGTTCGGGGAAGGGCGCGCCGAGCCGCGCTGAAGGTGAAACCACGCGCCGCATGCGAGCGGCGCCGCGCTGCACATGATCCGCCGAGCGGCTCCACTGGCGCGGGCGGGGGCGGCCCCGCCGGCCCCCGCCGCGCCCCGCGCCCGCGCACCGCCCCCGCCGCGCCCGCGCCCCGCCCGCCCCGCCGCCGCCGCCGCGCGTCCCCCGGCGGCCGCGCCGCTGCGGCCGGTGCCGAGCCCGCACGCACACGCCGGGGACCATTGTCTGCGCGGGGCAAAGTTGGGGCGCGGGTGCCGCCGTCCCCGGGCGCTGCGGGAGCGCGGGGGGCGGGAAAGCGGGCGCCGCGCTGTGCGGGCGCGGAGTGGTGCTTCTGCCCACTGCCGCCCCGGTTCCCACCTACCTCCTCCGCTGCGAAAGGTGCGGGCTGCAGTTGCCCCAGATGCATTTCTATGAGAAACTTGATTTTTTCTTTTTATTTTTTTTTTGGGCGAATTCCACTGGTAAAATATTTATGGATCTATTGAAATGCGCAGAAACAACAACATTAAAGTCCTCAATCAAGATCAAAGAGGAACACTGTTCAACAGCCACGCTGGGGAAGTTGAAAGACCTCCGAACAAATCAATCTGCCATATGGCTATAGAAAGAAAAAAAAATAAGAAAACAAGCAACAAAAAAGCTTCCCTGCCCCCCCCCCCCCCCCCTCCTATGGCTGAAAAGTTCAATTCTTGTTTTCCTGTCTGTTTGCGAAGCTTGGTTTAATCACGCCAAATCTGTGTGTGCTACAGGCGAGGGGAGTGTGTTTAGTCTATGGCTGGGAAGCCTAATTTAACGCTCGGTACTAGACATCAAGGGTGTGGATGGAGCTTTTTCTTTTTCTTTTTTTTCCTTTTTTTTTTTTTTTTTTTTCCTTTTTTTCTTTCTTTGTCTCGTAATGTGCGATGACGTTCATTTGACACGGAGCACTTTTGACGGAGGGTTGGTGTTATCTCGGCGCCCCGGGCCGCCAGAACCCCCTCGCCCCCGGGCACCCCGGCTCTGAGCCCCCGCCGGAGCCGCCCCCGCCTCCGGGCCGGCCCTTCCTGGGCGCACCGGCCCCGCGCCGCGCTCCCTCCCTCTCCACTTGGGACGCGAACTGCTCCGGCAACGAGAGGAAAACAAAATTGGGGCGGGGGGAGGCTTTAAATCCTGCCCTTTCCAGTGCTTATTACAAGAGCCCTCGGAATAAAGGGAAGGGGTGGGGGTGGGGGACAGCGAACGAGAGGGGAAAGTTGGTAATGAAGGATACACGAATCATAAAATGTAAGCTATGTGTGATTAATGATCTGCACTAATTTGTATAGCAGGCGTGTTAAAGGTCATTGACAATTGTTGCTGCTTTCAGCATGAATGCCTGAGTGGGATGTATTTGGGACAATCAAATTTGATTCTAATTTACAGAAAAAAAATAACTAGACGTGCATAGCAGCTGGTCAAAATATAGAGGACGCACTTTAAAAAGTGCACGTCCTATTCTTCAAAAGCAGCTTTGTTACATTAATGGGGGTGTCTTTAAGTGCCTCAATAGTAAATAAGGCATCTGGAATGTCTGGATTTTGTCCCTTATGCATCAGCATCTTTCTTGCGCACCTTTTCAATTGCAGGCCAAATGGGGTTCTCAGTTACTCCAGAAGTGCAGCATTTTGTGGGAATTCTGCATTAACTGGTGCCAGATTTACCTGTGAGTGGACCAGAGCAGATGTCACCTCTCTGAGCCTGAAGAATCCACCCCAGGCACACGCCTATAACACAAGCGTGTAGATTCTCTAATCACAGTTTATATAGTACTTTAGCATTTCTTTACACAAAGAGTAAGAAATCCATTATAAATCAGCATTCCTGGGCAGTATTTAGAACTACAGTATTAAGCTAACAATTTCCATATGGCGAAAATTGACAAGTCAGAGCAATGAAAGGTGCATGAAACTTCTCAACTCCTCTACCTAAAAATGTGATTTTTATGACCTACTCCTTTTCTCTCGGAGTCTGTACAGATTCTTTTCCTTAGACAGTAAAACATGAGAATACACAACACAGTGCTTGCTCTATTACTTGACAGAGTAATGCTTTAAATGCTTGATATTTTCCATATTTGCTTCCATAGGCCCCAGTCTTGTACTCCTTGTTCCTGTAAGAAAATAGGAGGCTGCAGGGATGAAAGGACTGGAGAACCCATCTCAAGCTTAGTACGTGAGGGGTATTCCACTTTAATGGAAAGGCAATTAAAAATTCAGAAGATGCAGAGACCTTAAAAACAATCAAGCGGTATATTAATTTCACGGAAAGTCACCAGCAGAGTTCCTCTGTCCATGTAATTTTAAATAGGAGATTTTCTCACATTTCTTCTGCTGAGCCCAGCACTTTAGGGTTTTAAAAGCAAACCTGAAACAGTGTAAGAATTTATAGATTCAAAAGATATGCGGGATATATTTGCATAATATCATCGACGTCATGAAAAATTTCAGGTAGTGATGATGTTCTTAATTTTCAATTTGTTAGTAATGTACTATTTCCATGGGTAACTAATTTGTTTGCAGACAGTTTACTCATTTTATCTTTGCCAGAAATCTTCCAGGAGATGTCCTCCAGTTTCAGATTCCTTAAATTACAGTATTTTGTATGAGAATGTCAGTGATATTAATGGCTCAATACGTATTTTACTATTTATAGACTTGCATGTATAATAATTCTGGCTAATGAAATACTTGGAGCAGGAAAGCATTTATTTACTTTTGCTATGGTCTAATAAATTATTTGTTCAGCGTTTGGGACCAGGCTTTCTCAAGTTAGGGAAAATGGCAGTTTGATGAAATTCTGTGCGATGACTTGTCTGCATAACTTAGCCTTAGGAGTGATTGGTGGAAGTTTAGATAAGAAAAGGTTCCCAAGAAACACTGTGGTAGAGTAGTGAGGAAAAAGGCCATCTCTGTAAAAGCAAGGCAGAAAGCATAGATAAATACGTCAAGACAGGCAAACAAGCCAAGTTTGGATTACGTTTCATATACATGTGTGTGCATATGTGTGTGTGTACCTGTCACATACACAAATACAGTCTGTGAAATATAATCTAAGGGAGTCAGTCTCTTTTTCTGAGTGCTTGTGCAGAGTTACTGAAATTTTGTGCCAATTAATATTTTCAGTTATTACAAATCTATCTGAAATTCTATTTAAATCTAAGACAGAGATTCTGCTCTCAAACTGTGCTTGGTCAGAATAAAGATCACACAAACTGATGACAAATAATCTTTAACTCTTTACGTTCTAAACCACATCTTTTCTTGGTGTATCTGAATATATAAAAAACGTGCAGAAGTTACCAGCTGGAAGGCACAGGCAGCTCTAATACCCATCTATGTCTGCAGATCACTACAGAAGCATTCCCAGTAATGCTTTTAAAAAAGAAACTCCCATCTCTGACTCCAGTTAAAATGTGCCATTCTACCACTGGTGTGCTTCCAGAGTTTCTGTGGGTGGCACAAATTTCACTCTAAAACAAAATGGCTTCAATTAATGACAAGCTTATACACTTGGATTAAATACATTGACTTCTGATGTGCATCACAACAATCTTTCTCTTCTCTCTAATTGTGCCTCAGAAGCTGGGCGGTGTCAGGCTGCTTCCAGAGTTTGTGCCGAGAAAACACACCCCCACCCATCGAAGTTTTGCACACCAGCGTCCTCCAGGTCTGCATGGATTGAGGTCAAGCTCTTGCACCCTGTTAATTTAGTCAGGCGTAAATCTAGCGAACGGATTTGAAAATATTTTTCCATTTGGAGAGGTGCACATATTTCATGATCTGACATGTCTATTAATGTGTAACAGCAATAAGCAACTTGGTCATATCTGTTGACAAATTGTATCAGGTGTCAGGATGTGGTCATAACCTCTTTACTTTCTATTCATACAAGCTGTCCCCTTGCTATCAATGTAATTGCATCAATGATAAAAGATGACTGTTTTGTTTCCATCAAAACAGGTATTTGTTTCCATCATCTCATTTATGGCATGTAATGAGCTATTCCTTATGGCAGAAATAATCTGGAGACCTTTCTTGAAGAATCAACATTTTTAATGTCTTTCATGTTTGCCCCTACCGCCAACACAGTTGCTAGGATATAGCCTGATTTTGATTTTTTTGCTTTGATCCTCTCAAACCCACATTTTTTTAAACTGAATTATCCAAT
Organism: Prinia subflava; assembly: GCF_021018805.1. NCBI lineage: Eukaryota > Metazoa > Chordata > Aves > Passeriformes > Cisticolidae > Prinia > Prinia subflava. The sequence continues at coordinate 59,680,313 of NC_086247.1, forward strand.
ATTGCTTTTACACTGACACTGAGGAAGAGAGCGGAAAAAGTTAATATTGCAAATAAGTAGAGCCTCAGCATACGCGGCCATTTTAGGTTCACGCTAAATGTACCAACTTTTCCAGCCCCTGCAGTCAGATTTTCTCACTCATATGTAATTTTATAAACTGCATCACGGCTTCACAGCAGGTAGGGAGCCCACAAACCTGTTCTTAATTTCAGCTTAACTGAAAGAATCTCAGCAGCAGCTGGTTTCAGAATAGTTGATCAGACATCCACAGATGTGGCCCATAATAGGTTCAGAAATAAAAAATAACTAGGCCACAAAGTAAAATTATTTCAAGGAAGACAAATTCAGTAAGGATGCGACTTTAAGATTTTTTTTTCTTTGAGACAGAGTCATTGGGAGGGCATATTTCTATGGCTTAGGATTTTCCATTGTCTACCTATAGTAATACTGCAGTACACTGATTTTCTGGCAGGCTGGACTTAGCTGTTAGCAGGCTGTGCTCTCCCAAAGCAGAAAAATGGGATATTTCTGAGTTTGTGTCGCCTCCTCTCCCCTCCCCCTCACCCTCCTTATGTTCCTCCAAGCATAACTGATAGTACTGGAGTGCTTGTGCGCTTTTCTAACTGGACCAGACAAAGACGTACAACAGCTAAAAATGACCGGTGGTGCTACAGCGAATGTGCTTCTTGGTCAAACTGGGGAACTGGCTGCCAGCTCCAAACAATGTGTTATCTGGGGCTGTTACACAAAGTTTAAGTGAAGGACTACAGAAAAGAAATAGTTTTGCAAATGTTCATTTCTGGAGTTTAGCAAGGAGAAGAATTTAAATGATTTGTGGAATGGCATGGCAAATACATCGTTATACTATCTTCTGCTGAGTAGAAAATACCTCAAAAGTAAAAGTGGAACAAAACAGTCACTTGTCCTCGCTAACAAAATTTCCCTTGACATTCTGTGCAGTGGTCTACAGTGGTTGAATAATCTTAGTTTATATGGTCTTTCAGCTCAGGCATGCGAGGAAAAAGGAACTTCAAAAAGAGAATATTTTACCTGACATGTACTATTTTAAGGCTTCAGTAATTAGAGACCTGCAAAGGTCAAAATAGCCATCAATATCACAAGCAACAGAGTAGAAGTAACATGTTTGAGAGGAAGTTATTTGGTTGGCTGTAACATAATATGCCGTAAGCACTCAGATGTGGATCTGCAATGACGAGCAGCAGAAGAAACAGTAAAAGTTAACCAGCATCAGATATTTACTTGGCTGAAAGCACACAGGAACTTGCAGATGAGAAATAGAGATGCTTTGGAGTCTGAATCCCAGAGTTTATTGCCTCGCTGCAGAGATGCTGCAGCTTTCACCGAGGTCCATCCACACAGGCTAGAGTAAAAGTTTGCCAGAGCCTTCTAACCTTTTAGCGAGCCAGACAAAAACTCGGCATTCAGAAGCTCCCAAATGTTTTTTCTACTTTCTGGATCTCGTTCAAATCAGAAAGGTGTGTCATTAGCCTAGTTTTAGCATATTACTGCCCACTTCCTAAAGTAAAATTAGGAAATACTAGATTGGGGTGGGTAGCTAAGATGCTGCTGTGTGTCTGCTGCTCCTGAAACTGTGTGTACCAGCCTGTGTTTCTAAACTGGCATAAATTAAAATGAGTAGAAGTACAATGATTACATCTGAAGCTGCAGTAGTTTGCAACAGTATAAGTTGCAATAAATATGCAGAATTTTGGAGAAAATTATTTTGAGAACAGGAACTCTTCCAAAAACTTCCCACAATTTCTTTCATTGATGATAGACCATTTTTCTTCTCTGCACAATTTTATGCCAATTTGGCCATTTTTCTAATTTCTCCATAAATCACACAAAATTCATGACTCCTTTTATCACATTTGGATCCACAAATTAAACAACTGAATTTGTTCTAGTGAGAGAAAGAGGCTGAAACAAACACTCAGGATCATTAGCATAAAATTATCAGCATAAAATTATCCTGCCTTATAACAACAAGTGGCAGGCAGCTTCTCATTTGTTGCTTTCATAGGGTTTGAAAGACAGAAGTGAGCTAGGGGAGTTGGTCCACTACAGATTTTGTGAGGCATTTGCCTTTTTTTACCCCATTAAACTCTAAAGCTAATAAACTCGGAGCATTCGGTAACAAGCAAGGCACTCATGTCAACAAAGACCTTACTTAGAGACGGCAAGGTTTTGAGAAACTTCTGTGGTCGAGGATTTGAAGATATTTTAGTCATATGCAGTGCACTTTTACTTCTCTGTTTCCTACAGTATAATCCCCTTTGCTTTCCCCCCTCTGTGTTTTAAAACGAGCACAGAAAAGGCTGAGTGTTCAACTACACTATTCAATTGTCTGGTAAGTACACAAATTCTGTTCAAATCAGAACAAACTTTCAAGTAGACAGAAAGGGGTATTTGGATTTCTATTTGGATTTCTATTTTATCCTGGAAACCCTGCTGAACACCAGTGTGATGGGGAATATAGCCATATCAGACCAACAAAAGGCTCCTAATGTAGTGAAGACCTCCTCCCCCCTCCTCTCCAAGGAAGCCGGCTGGCAGAGCTTTTGCTATCGGAATTGTTTGCAGAATAACCAAACTAAAGCAGCTCCCTATGTGGGTGCCTCATTCAGGAATAAGCAGCACTTTTATTCTAAAACACTTATCTAGCTTCCTGAAGAGAACAGGCTATTTGGAAGATACTTCTTTGTTTTGAATGTTCTTGTGGAGTAATACCTTATCTGTTTCTTTTTTTTTTCTTCTATTTACATTTTCATTTGCTTGTCTGACAAAAGCAGAGATGTACTCACTCAATAAAGCAGTTATCACATACGCCAGCAACTCTTAGATTACTTCTGCTGTTCAAAAGATTCCCAAGAACTGTTTTTATTGCAAAGGATCCCATTAATATCAATGGTGCAAACATCCTGTTTGCTCCTAGGGGCTTTATATAATAAAAGGGTTATGCTTTATGAAGTCAAATGCAGTAGATCTGCATTTCACATCACTCGTATGACAATGTTCTTGCAATGCAAGATATACCACTAGTCATACTTTTATTGCTGTGAAGTATGTTGCAGTGTATAATTCCACATATTTTTCCCTAAGACATAAGAACATTTCATGCCAAATCCCTCTATCATCTAAGGAGTCCAGGATCCTATTTATTTTGATGGAAGTTGGGCTAATAAAAATAATAGATTGCAAAATAACTGTGGTAACAATGCTGCCAAAAATGCTCACAGAATGATGCGGTTAGTATCGTCCAAGCCAATGTTTTGTCTCTCCAGAGAAGGATGTGAGTGTGTGCTGTCAACTCCATTTGGTGTCAGTCACCAAGGCTAAAGTGTGTGTTAGTTTGTTTTACTTGTGTTACAGAATTGAAGAGAGTTGGGTTCCCCATTTGGTGCTTAACTCCATGAAGGCTCCAGCAGGTAGAACTGACACAACACAAGCATCTACATCTGTGGTCCACAGGAGAGACTCCATGAGTGGGAGGAAGGGGTCAATGGGCTATGAAGAGAGGCCAGGAGCCCTCTGGAAGTGCTCTCCTGCCTTGTAACCCCAACGAATGTTGTGTTGGTTCCAGTGCCAAGTCTGTGAGAGGCCAGCAACTGGAAGCTGGTGTGAGCAGCTGAACACGCACTGCTGCCGTAAGCTGCAGGAACTAAAGAGGGGTGGCTGCTGAGGTCACAGCCAGGAGCTCTGCTCTGGGACCTGGGACAAAGCCGGTAGTTTTGGCTACCCACTGCCTGCCTCTACATCTGCTCCTGGAGCCTCCTGTGTTCCCACCTTTGCTTTTTTTGGAGAATGCTACTTGGCAGAGCATTAACTCTAACTCTGCACATTCCTGACTTCATTCACAAGTGCTTCTGCAAGGAATATATAACTACATTAAGTTTATGTTCAAGAGTTTTCTACTAAGTTCATACCATTTTGCTGTAGGGCAGGCATAGTATCCATAATCTGGTTATTAAAGAAGTGCTGGTGAATGGGATATTTGCATGAATGACCTCATTTTTCACTTGCTCACTAGAACATTTTTAAAAGGAAGTATTTGCTTGGTTGGTAGCCAAGTGTTTTCTCCTTGACTACCAAATGTGTTTAGTCCATATTAAGGGTAAAATTCTCTCCAAAGTTCACTGGTAATTTCCAGACCCTGCAAGATTTGCACGCAAGAGACTGACAGGAACATTCTTATTTAATCATTTCCCACCATATTTCAAAAAAATGCGGTTTTCCAGATGCTCCTGACTTCCAAATGCAAAGTGGAAAATGTCCAAAAAAGGCATTGCTTCATCTAATGTCATTTATTTAGCACACATACAATCCTTCTGTCCTTCTTTTGCTTTATCAAAGCAAGGGGATGTGTGACTAGCTTGTATAACTTAAATTTCTTATCTAGACTTGCATAAGTGCATTCAACAGCTTCCTCAGATGTACAGTTAATGGGAAATTCCACGAGTTTTACACTTAAACTTAATCAGAGATATGAAAGGAAGAATGTAACCATCAAAGCTGTTGCAGAGTCCTTCATTCCCTGACCTTAGGGCCCATAAACCCATGAATAAGTTACATTCATCCATGTACCAATGCTTTTTTTTCATCAGTAATGCAAAACGGGTTTAGAACTCCAGCTATTAATCCAAGTTGAATTTCACTCAAACTGCTCACGAGTGGATACTTAGTCCTTACCAAGGGCTGTAGGACTCATCCTCTCTTCACCCCGTGCAGCACAGGTAAGTGAGGGGAGGGGAAGGACTGCACCACTGAGCAGAGCTGATGCGGCTGATCTGAATCCCAGGCAATTACTGGCTGCCTGTGGCTGCAATGCCTGCATCTGCACCTCCCTGTCAGCAGGGTGATGTGTGCCATGGTCCCCTCTCCCTGGGTGTCACTGAAGCTGCCACAGCAGAGGATGCAGGAATAACACATCTCTGCCCTGCTCCCAGAGCAGTGCTAGGTCTGATCCCCTTTGCAGCCGTATGTGCTGGGTTTGGGAAGGACACTCCATTCACTGCATAAGCCGGTTTTTCTTCTCCCTGAGCCTCATTTTCTTGTTGCTACCAAATTGGGCCAGTACTTTCAAAGAGCTGCGCTCGCTACTGCTGTAATGAAATACCCTGAGACCTTTGCTGACCCTGCCAGAGCAAACCGTGGCACAAGTCATGCTTAGTACCTGCACTTTACAATTGTGTTTTGGCATTTGTACCTCACATAGCAAGGGTTATATCCATTCACCAACCTCTGCTGAAAGTGGTTTTGCACCTTCTTTGGGTTGGCTGCATAACCAGAGTCAGTCACCCAGCTAAAAGAGAATAAATATACTTTGAGTAGAACAGAGACTCAGTCCCAAACGTGCACCAGAGAAAAAAAACAAAGTCTGCATATCCAGTGCAGGTTTTCTTGCAGTGCTCTGAGACAGAAGAAGTATAAGATCAGGAAAGAGTAAGAAGAGCTCACTCAGACAAAGACCTCTAAGATAAAAATTTCTCCATCAACAGAAACTGAATATTAGTGAAAGGATTCAATGAACCAATTGAATTATATTTAGAGGATTTTTCAGTAAAAGTTAAATGTTTGTTTGTGTTCAGATTTGGGAAGTGAATAGGAAAGATATCAATATCAATAAAATAATATAATTTTGAAAAAGTAGTCCTCATCCCAGCTCTGGCTGATAAAATTTAATTTTTTTGTTGTTTTTTTTTAAAGAGTACCATCCAGACACACCTGTGAGCCAAGTTTTGTTCTGACAGAATTTGATACAGGTGAGGTATTAAACCCTGTTAAGACCAAGTTAACAATGGAAACAGTGACAGACAGCTAACAGCAGTAAAGGGTAGTAGCTGCCATTATACTCGTGAGTTCCACGCTTTTCACAGCATCGTGGGACAGCTGAGAAACCCTGAACCTGCCTTGCTGCCTTTAGTTTGCCTGTAGTTTATTTCCAGGAACGACCTTATGTTTACTGATTAATTCTGCGACTCACTTCATGGGGGAATTAGAACAACTAGAAAAATTTTAATATCAAGAGCATTTTGCCTCATTTCTTCATTGTCTTTGTAATTTAAATATCCTGGTGTGTAAGCCTAAAGGCAGGAAGTGAGCTGTACAAACCGTTACAATAACAGTATTAGGTTGCAGATAAGCCCATGTGCTCAGTGGTGTTGGGTAATTTTTTTTCCAAGGTAATACAAGTTCTGCCAATACTGGAAGAAATGCTAGAATGCTTTAACACATTTACATTTTACAAAATGAGCTTCATCTTTTGCACACACACACACACAAAAAAAAAAAAACAAAAACAAAAACAAAAACAAACAAAAAAAAAAACCTCTCCCAGTAACAAGAAATTACTTTGGCCCATTATGCCAGGCTTTAATTATTTATCTTCACTCTGTATTTCTGTTTCTGCCATGAAACCCAAACCTTTTCAGCAGGCAGAGAGAGGGTGGTGGGGTAGGTGCCTACCTGTCCTCTCTTCCATTCTTTCCCCTCCAACTCAGCACTGTTTTAATGCAAATCAAACCCTTGGTGCGTACATAGCCAGCACAGATATCCTTACACTTCATGCACCTGGCAGTCAGCTTTCCTGCCGAGGCTGCTGCTGAACTGGATTGTTTCCTCTTGTGGTGATTACACTTGGCTCTCTGCAATAAAAGACAACAAAAACTTCTTACAGATGATACATACAAGCCTTATTTTTTAACATGTACCTGGATTTATAGGCCTAAGGGATAAAATTCTGTTAATGGTAAAATTTAGAATTTCGCAAATGAATCAAATCATTTTTGCAAGACAGGCACGCAGCGAGCATTTCAAACCATGTGGAAGCCGTGTAACCTACCAGTGCTGCATTTAACAAAAGTAGGACATGATTTCTGCATCTATTCTCCTTTAATAAGATTATGATCCTGACTGTCCTGTTCTGACTGCAGTCAGAGGTAGCGTTGTTGCTGAGTGGCTCACGAGCAGAAGGCTTGTGTGCTTGCATAACTGATCCCGAATTACACACGGCGGCTATCTATAGGTGCTAATCTTGAACATGACAAAACATTTGATCTCTCTGTGTATATTTGCACAAGCACATTTCCAACCATGTGCAAATACACACACACACATATTCATATCAAACGCACGACATTATGTGTAATGAGATTATTACACGTTTGTGTAGGTGCACTGTGAAAAGGAGAAATTGCCTCATGCACTACCTTTATAAGCCTGTCTTCACAGACAGCTCAATTTTATCAGTTTAGCAATTTCTGCTGTCATTTTGTGCAGCATCTAATTTAGGCCCAAATGCTAATGACAATTTCAGTCAAAACTGTTTAGCTGTTTCTGGAACAGAAAGCAGGTTGTTTTGCTTATCAATAAACAGTCTGGATTTTCTCTGGGAATTGTTCTAGCACCTTCACAATTTGAAGCCAGAGTCTGAAAAATCTGAAGTCTCCCTATGCTAGGGCTTTGCCTTTTGCTATTCTCGTTACACATTTGGCTGCATTATAAGTATGTGAAAAATCACAGTTTGCACATGCTCCATCACTACCTCTTCAATTGGAGTTGCTAAATTCTAAGATTCTGCTGTAACTGAGGATGCTCAGGTTTCTCACAGCTGGTAGCGCCGACTGAACCACATATGCCACGTCCTCAGTTATAGACTACAGTGTCCCACTATTCCATGCTTGAATATATTATTCTAGGGTAGATTACATGGGCAAAGCCAAAATTTCACTATACTATGAGCTCAAAGCAGTAACGTTGGGATGAGTTCCAACAGCAACTGCCAAGAGGGAGATAAATTAATTTATGTTCATGAAGCGGTCAAATACTGTGGAACTGGTCACCACAGAAAAGCGCACAAAAAATTAATTATTTCTTTTTGAGAGAAGCATTTGAATAGAGTTATTATGTGGCTGTGTAATTAAAGATGATACCATGAAGCACGCATATACGGGTCCAACTGACTATTGGAATCCTCACTATTGGAGCTTTCTGCATTAGTTTGTCTACATGACTTAAGAACACAGTAAAGAGCCTAGTTCCTTTACTTTATACATTCCCACATCCACATGTTTATAAGTAGCTTGCCTCCACTTCAAAATAATATGATGGTGGACAAGGGGTTAATAGCTAATTGCATTCAACAGTATAAAAAAGACAGGAATAGCTTATTTGAAGTTGTCAGAAACAATGATTTACTAGACATTATGGACAACTCACAGCATAGAGCTTTCAGCTATCCTCCCTAGGATATTAAAATCTGTGATATCAGTGAAGTACAGAGTAAGGGGCTTTCTGGAGTTTCCATTCATGTCTCAGCAGGCTTTTAACAGAATAACCAGGGACAACTGTCTACAATAAACTTCTCTTTGTCTTCAACTCTTCCAGCTTCAGCATGCAAGGAGCTCCATTTTCAGCTATGGAAATGAACCATTTCATTTTTATGAGATCTAATTTCAGTAGCCTACTTTGAATAATAAACAACAATTAACTTTCAGAGCACAGGGGAAGATGTATAATTTTTAAGGCACATCCTATTTCAAGGACTTCAGGATATAAACTACCTAAGAGCAAGAAATTGTGGAAATAAATGAGAGAGAACAAAGTTGTTCCCAGTACAGTGAGGCTGTCAGTCTTTCTGTACTCCTGCCCGTGTAATTGTATGCGTTGGGCCTGATTCCATGGCTTCATTTGAGACCCCTTGGGAGAAAACCAAAGTAACATACTGTGGGATCGTGTTCTTCTCCCAGCATTTGTTTTTTGGAGAGCCAGTGGAGTGTGGTGCTTAAAAGCTTCACATGAACTGCACAGAGCTTACATGATTTCTTGGGGTGTTCTGAAAGGGTGAGTACGGTAGAGCTTGTGCAGCGTTATTTCCTGAGAGCCTATTTAAGCAGGTTTTAGTGTTAACTTCAACTTCTTAACAAGCTTAAATACAGCATCACATTTGATTTGGTTTTGCAAATGTCTGGAACTTTTCATGTGGAATTAGCAGATCTCAGTCTTCAAGCCTAATGAACTCAGATAAAACTCAGCAGGATGTCCTGTTGGAAACTAAATTTTTTGTACAAAGACAGCTCTTTGGTCCTCTTTTCTTGCTTTGCGTTTGTTGACTTGTCTCAGAAGCTCGTAAGCTATCAGCTCTCTTATTGATCTACTCTAGAGTCACTTGAAAACATAATTTTGAAAGCAGCATTTCAGCACCTCTCCTTATTTGATCTTGTTGCTGTGGCACAGTTTTTCAAGCGCTAGGCTGAAAATCAATGTTGGGGGCTATTTTATGCTTAATAATACTTTTTTTAAAAGACTTTACATCTGTCTAATTTTTATTTTAAATGCCTTCCTATATGTTATATTTTCTGCTTTATTAAAATCTGTCTGAGGATTCACATCCCTTCATTTTAATTTAGCTACAAATTGATTCTTAAAGTATCACATCTAATAGCCTTTGGGGTTTGATGCGCAAACTATTCTGACGTCTATTCACAGACCTTTATAATGGGACCCTCTCCAGTTTATCCCTTGAACTGTCAGGCTCTTTGGGAAATAATAGCTCCTGACAGTTGTAGAGTTAAAATATAGGATTAATGATCAGCTTTTAATGTGCAAATGGGGTATTCAGCTTTCCTCTTACCCATCCTATTTAATGCAAATTCACTGTTGAAACAGGTAGCATGAATTTCTTCTCTCACTAAACATAGATTAATCTATCAGGGTAAGTCCCTGAATCAAAATAGGAATTTAGATACACACCGCAAAGTAAATACAGGGCACTGCGTTTGTGCTGATTTATAAGCAAGTGTTTTTCTTCTGCCAAGTCCATCATTTATTTTTAAGGTTTCAAAACCTCACTTTCACACAAAAATAAAAATGGGTGTGCATTGCAGCAACCGATTTAACCAGCAGGAAGGACTCTGCCTTTCTCTATTAAATACACCTGTAGAAAGTCCCATGGACTTTCATTTAATTGTTTCCATTAGTCCAAAACAATCAGCTACCTGCACTTAGTAAAAAGTAAAAAAGGAAAAAGACAGGGATTTCTACAGCGAAGCACAGTGGAGATTAGATGTTTTCATTAGGAGATTAATGACATGTTTGTGATTCTTGGCCTTAGGAATTGTATGGTAATTGTCAATTGGGACATCCTATTAAAAAGCTGCCTATCTATACAAAATTAGACAATTTGTTTAGAAAATGTTATACACTCATGTAATTGGAAAATGCATTTTAAACATAATAAGAATAAGAAGCATTTGTCCATTATGTTCTGCAGTGATGGGCAGCACTGTGTCCAAGGAGCAGAGCACGGGAAGATATTGGGTTAAGGTGACACCGAAAGAACCTTGCTCCTGAGAGTGTCTGGGGGAAAAAGGTTTTCAGGGGAACTTAAGTCCGAATGTGAAAAGATAAACACTGAGTCATTCCGAAAAATCTTTCATATTTAAGGCAGTCACACACCTGCCCATACATCTCTGATAACCCCTAGCTTTCCCAGGCACATGGAACAGAAAGGCGTCCCTCAAGATATGCCTTAATCCTTGCAATACCTTAAACTGCCAATAAAGCAGAGTGAAGTCTCTTGTCTGCAATTATTCCTTTGAGAGGAGTCACATCAGAGCAGCACACATGTAGAAGCACCTTGAGAAGCAAAGGAAGAGGGAGAAGAGCAAGAAGAATGCGCAGCACATCGCTTGCATGCAACTTTTGTGTCTTCTATTCTTACTGCTGTTACCTTTGCATACGTGCTTTAATACACTAACAGGGAAGAATACCATCAAGGTTATTTTGGAAATCTGGTTTCAACAGCATCTAAATGGCCTCCAGGGATTTCTTTTCTTGTTTTGATAACAGTGTCGATTTACATGTATACTCTCCTTGTGCACCCCTACCCCCATTTCTAAGAATGCAAAGTAATCTATCATTAATGACTCTTGAGAAACATAAGCTAAATTTAAATTAACCTCACAGACATTGTTTATGACATCCTTAGCTACTCTGCTCGTAATTGTTTGCTGCCTTCTACCTTGTATTCACAGCTGTGCAAAGCAAGTCAAAGCGGCAGTCAGGCAGCAGTGTTCTGCAGACAGGCTGCATTCACATTGCTTTGGCGTAAGTAAGGGACAATTCAGCAAAAAATGAGTGGTTGCAGACATTCAGGTAAATCTACAGGTGTAATAACCATAGCAGGCTGTGGTCACTACATGGACTAAAGGTGTTTACCTAGCTCTCAATGGGCTGGAGGATGCTTTACCTACGTTATGCAATTTCTGACCCTCACCAGCAGCTTCTGCCTCCCATGTCCATCCCACACTATTTTCCCAGTTGTGTAGGAGGCTGGATGGTGGATCTGATTCCTTGGAAACAAAAAACACCCAGGAAAGATAGAATAGACAAACAAATAGAAAATACAGGAATAAATGATGATTTTCTCAGAGATTCAGCTCTCTGACCCATTTCACTGTAAGGCAGGAGAAATCAGTAAGGGCCAAGACCAAGATGGAGCAATGGCAGGGGACAGAAAAGAGGAGGTTGCTGGAAGCCTTCCTGAAAAGTTGTTCATCAAATCACACCAGGACAAACCAGAGTAATCTAATTCCTAACCAGGAATCTCCTCTCTGTAGGGGGCTACAGCCAAACTCCAGTTTTTTCATGCCTTGCTGCAGCTCTGTGTTCCAGTCTGCCCTGGACAGAAAGGGAGCGATATTTTCCCAACACAAGGTATTGTGTGTGCTGCAATAGGTGCACAGAGGGGCAGTTTGTACTTGGGCTTGGAGCCGTAATTTTCAGTATCTTGGTGGTTTTGGTTTACAATGATTCTAAAACGCCTTCAAGCTTGCAAAATGGTTGTCATGCCTTGTCAAAGTTAAACCTACAGGTTCTAAATTATATGGCTGTTTTCTGTATTTTGAGAGAATTTTCTCTGGAGACACATTTTTATATAGAGAGATGGGAGGGTTTTTTAGACTTTCTGCAAAACCCTTTCAGAATACTTAAATGAATGAACTTAAATGGGAAAAAAAATTAAATTAAAAAGTAGTTGTTGCATTTAACAATTTTCACTGATAAAACCGATATGTCACTTAAGGTTGACTTGATTTCACAGTCACAGCCAGGAAACCTTAATATTTCTTTTTTGTCTTGCTCATTGGGCACTTAAAATTAGAGATCAGAAAAAGTGCAGCTCACAAGAAGACAAAAAAGTTTTTACTAATCCAGTGAGCAGAGATTAAATGACCTTAGAATTCAGCTAATGGAGGGGAAAAACACTAAAAACCAGGAGCTGCAATGTATGTCAGAGGGCCAGTTTGGGGGACAGTGGGGAAAAGAGGGCTCCAAGGAATGAGGAGCTGCTGATAGCTCTGAAGATTTATTCACTTGAGGTATCCCAGAAAACAGATCCAGCAAAGCTAGGAATCACAACTGTCTCCCAGGCACCCCCAGAATTCATCAGTGCATGAAACTCAAAAAAAACACCTATTAATCAGAGGACACATGATATTTCTCTACACAGAGTTCTTAATAGTTCTCAACACAGTTGTTGTGGCTCATGTTTAGGGAACAAAAGGGATGCGCCCTTGATATTGGGACACCTGTCTGCTAGCACAGGCAGCAGAATGGACTAATATGAGCACTGAATCCCAGCCTGTCCTCCTGATTTTCCCCAGAGCAGCTGATAAAAAAAGAACCATTTCAAACACCCACCTAGTTCAATGAAGCATTTTATTTTAACCCCAGCTATTAGCCTAGAATGACATCAGGATTCAAAACACTTTGAAAACTGGAATCCAAATTTCTGTGGTTAAGGGGATGACCCCCACCTTATCCTTGTGCAACTCACCACTGCCCTGATTTCACGTGGCTAAGCAGGCATAATTGAAGGGAATGGACTCTCCTAGCTCACAGTTTTGTCCTGCAGCCATTCAGTTGCCCCTCTTTTGTTTTGGTTTGTTTTGTTTGTATTTCCTAACCTTGCATAACTTTAAAATGGCCATGCATAATTTTTTGGACAGTTTCCATTTGGGGCAGAAACCCTTCTTGACAGGTTCAGCAAAAGCTGCAATTTAATGGATGCATTTCAAATTCTCTAAAAGCAGGTTCGAAGTGCTCAGACACCAGTTTCAGCATTTTTGGATTCACAACACAGCAGAGGAGGTGCAAGCGTGTGTTATTTATGTTTTTCTGCAGCTTTACTGCTGTTTGGACATAAACAGGGGGTCAGATTCAATCCCAATCAGTCCTACCTCATGATGATACAAACCCCCAAACGGGGCCCACGAGGTGGGAAATCTTGGTAGAAAAATTTGCCACAAGCGGAACCAACCACAACCCCCCTGTGTGTGAGCGGCACCTCCTGGGGATGGCAGCAGCTGCCGGGGTGGGTTCTGCTGGACAGGGGGGCTACAGGACATGCTGACCCTGCACGGCCCCCACAGCCCCTGCTCACAGTCATAAAGCAAGGCAGAAGCCTGAAGGGGGAGGAGGGCCCAGTGGGAAATTGATCTCTTTAGGGAGTGGATCCCGCTGGGACCCGCTAGCGTGGCGTGGTGGGTGCTGCCCGCTGCCCTGCGTGGGGCTCATGGGCTGGTGAAAACCTGTTTGCTGCTCTGGCTGACAGCAGAAATACACCACCAGGACAAACATGGATAAAAATATCATAAACAGGGAAAAACGGGGGAGAACAAATCCAACAAAATCAGATGGGAGAGTTCACAGGGCAATTGGATGTTTACGTTGTCCCAGGGAAAAAGTGGAGCTGAAGGGAATCGATTGGTTTGTATTCCCATTTTTTCCTAAAAACTCATGGTATAACATTAGCAACCTACAGGGATGCTGGGAAAAACAAACAAACAAACAAACCCCTCTAAGTCTCCTCCCTACACCCATCCCCTCTCTTGTTATTTTTTAAATCAGGGAATGGGGCAAAAGGGCAAAAGAGCAGTCCTTGTATTTGCCAGCCAGTAAATCTAACTTGAATCCCTAGTGAAACAATGGGACAACCGGTTAAAGGGGAAGGAAAGAGGGACAGAAAATAATGGGGTCATGAGCAATTAAAAGGTTTGGCCAAATCTGACCTTTGTTTTAATGTAATTTTGAATCAGCAGAGGTATAGCTGGGTTAAATTTAACTGCCTGGTTTTCTGAATTTTCTTTAAAAGAAATAATGCCAGAGAAACTCAGTTCATCTGCTGGAATCAAAAGATGTAGTGGGAAAAATATGTTTTCTTCTTGCTTGCAACAGCTGTTAAATTCAGCATGCAAAATCATATAGGAGGAAAAAAATCTTTCCCTAAAATTCCAGTATCACCTTCAGTTCATCTAAACTGTGAAAAAGCTCATATTATAATCCCAGTCCCTCCCTCAAAAGCTTCCAACCTCCTCATCCACAAGCGGGGGAAAACTAGCCTTGGCGTACTTGGTATTGCCAAGACTAAATGAGTTTGTTTAGATTTCCTCTTCCCTCTGTTGCATCCTCTTATAAATCAACACATTTTCCAGATTAATTTATACTCTGTGGATCCGTGTGTGTGTGTGTATTTATAAAAGAAAGGGTCACGAGTCCCATGCTTTTAAAGGAAGGAAGCCGTTTTACATTATGTTTTAAAATTAGCCAGGACTAAACATTGCAATGCAGAAATGCTCCTCTTTCTATTACACAGCCCCTGGCAAGATATCCAGGGAGCTGTTTCAAGACAGTTTAAATTGGCCAAGCTAGTGAGGGTCCTCCCTTTTCCCTGGACTATGCCACATGTTGCTGATGCACAGAAGTGCAGGAGCACTGCTACTTATCTGACCCCTTACTGAGCCAATTTAAACAAAAAGCCTTTTTTTTTCCCCTTCTTTTTCCTTTTTTTTGCTGTGTTACTTTTCAGTTGATTTCAGACTTTAAATTGAGTCACTGGGAGGTCAGGGGAGCACTGGGGCCAGCAAAAGGGCAAGGTCTGGAAATACGTCACCAAGTCCAAGGTGAGGATGGCGCGGTGGCACTCACAGAGACAGGGGTCGCGGCTCCCCAGCAGCGAGCAGCATTTCTTGTACCAGCCACCCTCACTTTTCCCACTCCTGTGGTTTATTTTTAAAAAATCTCACCTTGATCAAGAAATTAGTCCAGGTAAAGATTATCCAAAACGGGCTGTTTTTCAGCCAGTTCTCTTCCCAGCCCAGCTCACTGGGTACCCGTGCTACCACAGGAGAGACTTTTGAAGAGTGGGCTACCAAGGAGACAGATGTGCTGCTGCCCTGAAAAATACACTGCATGGAAACTGGGGCTGTTTTGTAAGGAAACAGTATCAGTTCTGCAGAATCTTCTGTTGAAAATTGTCTGCGTTGTAAAAACAAGTCAATTTGAAAATCTGGTGGGTTTGTTTCAGACATGTCCGCTAATGAACTTGCAACCAAAGCACTGGGTCTCAGCCCACTCCCCTCTGCCACCGTTCACTGCTGTGTGTTCTCAGCAGACAGCAATTATCAGCCTAAAGCCAACAAGAATGATGTCATTTTTAATTCATCAAATACCAGGTATCCCAGGGGGATCCTTCACCAGAAATGTAGCGGTTCTGGAACAGTTTGGGATTTTGGCTTTGGTGGAAGGGTGGTAACTTTGGGACTAATAGCTTTTGTAAATCCAAGAAATCATCACAGAATAATGACTTTTTTGACTGTCTCTGCAATAATAGGCTACCACCATGAATAACAGCTGACATTTCAGACTCTGAGTGACCCCTGGGTGTTTTCTAGGTCTTTCTTTTCCCCTAACTGGTAAATTTGAATAGCTATGAGATAAAACAAGGGAAGGTATGCTGAGGGCATCAGGTTACCTATATGCCCAAAGCTGTCATTCTAACCAGATCATTTTGCATGCAGACTGCTTTTGTATGAGGATGCCTGTTGCACAATGTTGTTTTTAAGTGAGAGAGCAAAATAGATGAGCTCTCCATATGATGTAGAGAGCACATGCTATTTCTTGCATAGTCTTACTGGATTTATTCTGAGAAGTTACTGAGGCTTCCTGCAAAGATTGTTTAATATCTTTGGTGGAAATAATCAAGCTTTTGTAATAATAGTAATGAAAAAATCATGACTTTCCATATCCAACCAAAGCCTGATTACACTCATTGAAATACAAATGTCAATATTTATTAGCTAATACTAAAATTACTGCCATCTCATTTTTGCAGTTAGTCAGAAAATCATTATGTATCCCTTTTCAAAAATCATTGACTTTTCCTTAGCACAGAAAACTCTATTATCAGTCTTTATAAAATATTTATGGCTTTCCTTGACATTCTTATATTATCCCTAGGAGAACAATCAGCATGCATTTTGCTGAAAATAAGACAAACCTCCTCTCTGTAAAAAAGAATTATTAACAAAATGTAAATTAAATGAAATCAAAAAAGTAAGAAACTACAGCTTGTTCATCTAATTTCTCCTGTTACATTAGGAAAAATCAAAGGCATCTCTCTTTTAACTACTTTATTACAATTATTTGGGCTAAAAAGTGGTCTTGATTTGTCACTAAAGGACAAATTATTATTAATTTCACATGTAAGCATATAGAGAAAATTACTTGGCAGAATGTAGGGGCTTTTCGCTGATTCATTGATTTTTCTGTGCCCTTGATTGTTTGTGGCACTGTTTCTAAGTTAACAATGTGACCCTTCTCCAAGGTCCAGGGCAGGGTTACTTTTGGTGAAGTGATAAAATCACCCATATTTTCATCGGAGGCTGCTGGAGCTCTGCATGATCTGAAGGAAATATCACACTTCCATGTGGCTGGTGCCACTTGATGCTGATATCTCTTCCTGCAACTGTTCTGGAAATCCTGATATGTCTTGTCTCCCCTTTTGTGTTTTCACTTTGCTTGGTGATGAGAGGTGATAGAAAGGGATACTCCCCCACCAGTAATATCCCTGCAGAAGCCATGTATCAGCAATGTCCCTTGTTTAGTTAGCAATTCTCTCTTTGTGCAAACTTTTTTACATGCAGTTGGCTTGTTGCATTTTTCTGTATACTTAGCTGTATTGCCATGGCAATGGGAAAAACATGATGATACAGATTTGGAGAGAAAGGAAGGGAAAAAAGAGATAAACCACCACTGTAATCTCATGGCTAGATGAGGTCAGAACTGGCTAATTTATGAAGTTAAGAGACATGCAGTTTGAAAGATGAGAGGTTAAAAGGAGTCCTGAAGTGGAAATTTTCCAGATAGTAAATGTGTGAAGTTTGGGATCTGAATTACCCCCAGATGGGTCAAATAAGTCAGCCTGCACTCCCATAGGACACATGATGAAAATCTTTGAATAAGGAGTAGGAGATTTGACTAATGCCTTTAAAGGCATTAAAAAATTAGTATTTTTTGTCTTTGTATTTACACAATATAAAATTATATATTTATATACACAGACATAAATGTTACCTTTTTCAAACATTATTTTCATATAAATTAGCTAAATACCCTATTGCTATTTATATTAAAATGCTCATAAAATTAGAAAGGTTTTCTTCCCAAATTTTCAAGTATTTCAGTCTGGTTTAAAATTCTTTTGGCTTAAGTGCAATTTCGCTCATCGTGTTTACACTTTCAGCATCCCAATGTGTTTCTATTTCAATTCAAGCATCCAGAGAGATGGTGAACTGCCTCAAATGGACAGAACAGTATGAGAGTTTCACCAGAGAGCCCAAAGTCTAATCTTGCAGGCATTTGCTGGTGTGACTACTTTGAAGCTCAAGAGCATTACTCTGGTGACAATGTTACTCTTACAGAAACTGGATCTTTCAAATACTTGCACATGTGAATAATTTTATGCATCTGAGCAGTTGTCTTCTGTGAAACTACTGCCTTGTGTCAAACTAACCATGTGTGGATGTGCTTCCAGGGATGAGGAGGTTCCCAGATGATGATCCTGGGGGTTTATAGGAATAAGCTTTATTGACCATGGTATGGGTAGAGCATTGTACATGAGATCATGCCATTAGCAATATGCAAAAATTCCACAAGCAGCATTAGGAAATTTAAACGCAAATTTTGAAGAAAATGCAGATTTGATTTTTAACAGGGGGTTTTAACATGAAAACGTTTCTTTAAAAATTCACTGCAGCAAGATCAGTAAATATAAATAAAACATGTGAAGAATATTAATCTTAGTAAAATTGAAGAAGCAAGCTGTCAATGGCTGTCAGACACAATATGAACTGACAGTTGCAAGGCTTACAGTCTGACATCGGGATCGTTACCTGTCTGTTTCTCTATCAAAATACCTACAGGGAATAAGAGTTTGCAGATTGCAGGCATGGGTGGGAGTGGGTAAAGGGGAAGAGCAGTTAAAATGGAAGCTTAATGACAGCTGTGAAACATACGTATGCAACATATTCATTAGGATTAATCATCAGTCCGAAGGAATGGCTTACATCATTCATTATCATCAGCACTGGAGAAAAGCTTTAAAGCAGCATCTAAAGCTTTCAGATCCCACTCCTCCCTCAAATCAAACTCAAACCTGACACACAACCTTTTTCTGGCTGCCACATCTACAGAACCTATAGATGAAGCATTAATTGTTTTCACGTATTAAGACAATTTCCAGGAATGGGTCAGATATTAGCAGCAGATCCTCATGTAGAAGGAAGCTGCAGGCTTTTCCACCCTCCTCTCTCAGTCAGGCTCCCCTGGCCAGCCACCCACCCTCCCAGGATAACAGAGAAATCCCCTGGCTCCACCTGGAATGACAGGCAGGAGAAATGACTCACAGGCAGCTACCTCTGTGACTGTGGTCTGCACTCCCGGGAGCCTGTCTTGGAAACAGCCATCTTGGTAAAAGCTGATTTTTCATGGAAAACTACAGTGTGAAAGGGTAACTGGGGTCACAGAGAGCCCAAATCACATTCCTTCTGGGCTCCCAGGATGGTTAAGGTTTGCATGGCCATTTGTGTGGTATGGGAAGAACCACTGGGGAGATTCCTTTTCACGGTAATCCCTTTCTACAAGTTTTAACGTCAAGCACCTTTATCCACACCTGCAAGACCCTGCTGAGCTTTGAGCTCAGTGGTCTAAGACTGACTGCCCAGGATCACCAGAAATGCTTGAAGAAGTGTGAAGCTCAGAGGAACCAGCAAGAGAGGTCCATGTTCATAGAGTCACTGACCCACCTTTCTGCACTCATTTGAGGCAAATGTGTGCAAAAAGCCACTGATGTGCAAGCATCTCCCTTTACAGCAGTTGGCTGGAGGGCCTGGGGTGAGGTTGGCACACCTGGAGGCTGCCCAATGCCACCATGCTGACTTCCTGATGCTTTAAACAAAGCAGCATTGCACGCAAAAAATGCACTGCAGTTTGTTTAACCCCTAAAGTACTATGAACCAGGATTGGAAACAATCTGGGAACCTGTTAGTGTAAGATGTGAGAAAGTGTTCCAGAGAAAAGTTAGAAAAATTATGGTTTTCCCCTTCAGATCTAAAACTGTCCCTTCATAAGCTCTGAAGAGAGCATCCCAGAGCTCACAGAATTCCCATCTTTCCAGCCTGGGTGGTTGGGCCAAAGGCCACTGGAGTCACAGGAGCTTCATCTGTGGGCTTTTCTTGGGCTCCTGAGTAGCTTTGTCTGCACAAATGCTGACTAAAATAAAACACAGTTGGGTGAACAACACAAACTTTTTCTATTAAATTTTGCTCAGTATTAAAATATGTATCCATTTCACCCATGCTGAAAAGCGTGGCATCCTCTTGTCATAAACATTCATGCAAGAAAACAGTACTAGTATATATTTATGGAAAATTTTATGCACATACATACTGATGACTTCCATTTTGAAATGTATTTCTTGTGAGGCTTCAGACAAGGATCCTGATGAAGGTTGCATTCATTCACTCTAGGAGCAGAAATGATACCATGTGACAAATCACCATCAAAAATGCAGCGCTGGTGGCAAGTATTTAATATCAGCTAGAGAGTGAAAAACAGCTAACAGGTAGAATCTTTGCAACATTTATCAAGAATTTTAATAACAAATGCATAAAAAATAATGCAATCTCCTAGCAGTAGCTTGTTAAAATTTGACTGAATCTCAGAATTTCAGCAGAACATTAAAATTTCAACTGCCAAAGAAAAATAAACCACATTGTTAATGATAATTTATGCAGCAGAATTTCATGCTTTTCAACTTGTTCCACGACCTCGACTATTAGAAAAAAGTCCCACTTACAAAGCATATTCCTGCAAACTCCTTCTGTTATATCACTGACAGTGAAGAGAATGGATGGAACAACAGGAAGAATCCTCACTGATCTCATGCAGCTTGTTTTTTGTTGTGTTGGGGGTTTTTATGTAAGAAATACAAAATTGAAGTCTCCCACAGTCGATAATTTCCCTAAAAATTCCCAGGAAAGTGTAAATGAAGATACATCTATTTACTTTCTCTGGTAAGAAAAATGTTATTAAAATATTTATATTCATTAAACAATATATAACTATTTAATATTAATGCAGTCCAGATCATAAAGTGTGCATTTTCAGATCTTCCTGTGATTGGTATATTGTGTAACAAACGTAATTTCCAAAGGCTCTCTAGCTCCCACAAACCCAAGAAATTGCAGAAATTACACAATCTATTCTGTAGACACCTCTTCAAACTGTGGATGAAGTGGATTTCAGTGTGAGTTAGCAGACAAGGGCTGAGGACCCATCATGATTCATAGCGTCATCACCCTCTCCTGAGTAGATGTTAGAGGATATGGACTTGCTATTGTTCTGTCTGCAGGTGGAACTCTAGCATGAAAACAAATTGCCAATATTCCCACTTTCATGTCATTGCAACATATGTACTGAATTCTTAGGATATTAAAAAATACATGTGCTTAATTTCTATTTATTTAACAAAATACCTAACCCTTTGGGACACTAAATGTAAAACTTTCTCAAGGTTATAGCCATAATTTATATGGAGATTTCTTCTGCAGTGACAGGCAGTGGCCATAGATTTTTCCTGTCTCTCTCCACCTCCTTTTCCGGTGTCCATTATGATGTACACGATGAAAACCTGTCTGTCAGTGCCAGGGATTTGACCTGGGGACTGCAAACAGGTCTTAGTAAAGGTCACTTAGAAAGGCATTGCTAGGAAATGGAAGACTTTTTTTTGGCTGTTTTTCTAGTACATCCTTCAAGCAGCTTTAGGTACAAGCCTGTTTTCACTCTCTGTCACACTCTTTGGCTTGGTTTTTTTTATTTGAAAAAGAGAGTTAAAACCTCAAATCCTAGTAAGCCTTAATGACACCTCTCTCTTAACTATTTTCCTTCTCCTTGATTACTGCACTAGTCCTTTATCATTAAGAGGAGACTAGGCATTCAAAAGCTCACGTGGAGGAAAAGCCTGCCCAGTGCTAAAACGATGTGAAGTGCGATGCTTTTCAGTGAAGGGAGGTCCATGGGTAAAGGTCACTCAAAATATTCCACCTGCCTTGCCTGGCATTACACCATGTGGTGGGGAAGGGCATTTGTGGTGCTCACTGAGTGCCTGTGTGAGTCAGGAGGCAGAAGGATAGGGCCTGGCAGGTGTCTCAGTGCTTAACTCCTGCTCTCCTAAGAGGTATAAGCACCCTGCCCTTAAATCCGGTGTGCAGAGACATGCAAGGAGTGGGCAGGGAACAAGCACTCCTAGGAACATATGATGTTGAGTGAAGTACTTAGGCAGATAAAGTGAATTCTCCCTTCTAAGACCCTGATTCACAAGGGAAAGACACCAGGATTTGTTAGCTTGAGATCAAGGCTTTATAAACTCCCTTGATAACCATGAAGGTGTGCTCTCATTACGGCAGAAATCATCCCTTTTACCCAGCAAAAATCTGCTTTTGCACGAGGCTCATTATCCTGGTCCTCGACACACTAAAGCTCAGGCTCTGCTACTGACACAGCCCTCCAGCATCTCCTTGGTGCCATGGGCTGCTGCAGGGTGTGATGTACCAGCTTTCCCCCAAAGCTGTAAGAGACACCACAGTGCTCCTTCAATTGTCTTACAGGCCTTGCTGACACAGCTGTGCTCAGCATGCTGAATGCTCCCCTCCTAAACCAGCTTTTGGACATCCAAATAGAATTAGCCTACATCGACCTCGCTGTCTTGAGTTAAAGTAACAGAAGCTTTTTCTTTCTGGGCCAAAATACAGGTTTTGGCATCTAAGGTTTAAAAATTCTCTTTGAGATCTAAAAAAGCCTTTCTAAAATGTGGCACATTCTAGATGTGTAATCTAAGTTAAAAATACACGTAGTTCATATTCCTTACTTTTAAATTAACATATGTCACTCTAATGATTTGTCAATTAAATTAATGCAGAGACAAGCATTGTCTTCAAGCATTGTCTTCCATTGAAACAATGGAAATGAACTGTGACTAGATGGATAGGATTGAATAAAAAGTGTTTCTTAGGTGCATGGACATACTTTTTTAAATTCAGCATAGAAGGAGAAGGGTCCTTTCCAGCTGGAGATATTCTATGATATTCTTCTCAAAAGAAAAGGGAGACTTAGAGACAAAAAAATGACTGAGACCTTGGTTTAGCCACTGTTATTTACATGAAAGCAGATCTTGACTTGTGCACAATAAAGACTTAGGAGTAATGACATTCTTCCTCGTCTGAGATTGCTGGAAATAGCAAATATTAATTTCCTCTTACTGTGGTCCACAAATGGGTAAAGAGGCAGCTCTGGACCCTACACAGGCAAAGGTAGGAAATGAGTAAATCATTGAGTTCCTAGGAAATGAATCCTGGACATTTTACTCACGAGGGCTGCATGCCATATTCAAGACCATAATCTTTGTGTATGAGCAAGGAAAGTTTGATAAAAACACATGCCCACACATTCTTCTCTGCTTCCTTATTTACACATTTTTTATGTGAACCAATAAACCACACATTTTTCATCCACACTATTCATATTGAGCAGAGTCATGACAGATTACTGCAGACTAGTAAAAGCTTTCTGTGGAAAATTTTAACCCATCTGGGGTGTTGAAGATCACCTGATTGTTTTGAGATATTTTTAGTAAGAATGATAGTTGGTCTTTGAATTAAAAATTAAAAATCTCCATCCTTTGCCAGATGCTTTTACTAACTTGTCAAGAACTTCACATTTTTCCCTGTTGGTGATAATCGGATGGTTTGAGGCTTAAGTGTTTACTGGAAGACAAAATATGGTTTATTCTGTGCCTGGTAGCCAGTTTACATATACTTCTCCATCTTGATGATAACTCTATAAACCATAATTTGGTAGAATAGGAAAAAACAATCTGATTTAGGCTGTAGCAAAGCATAATATTATTGTTTCACTCTAGAGAAAATTAGGGGGTCAGTATATGAAATTTTTTTATTTTTATATCTCATCCATTATTGTTGATTTTACCTGAAAGGAAAGTATCCTGTAGACAAGGATCTGTACCTAATAAACATGAATCACTACACAAGTTAAAAACTATGTACTGTAAAACCCAAATTTGTTGTTCCATTTTTTAAAAAGTCACAATTCAAACCTTCAGTGATACACAGAAGTGGGCCGTGCCAGTCTGATTTTTTTTCATATTGGTTTCCCATTGTTGTTGTGAGATTTTAGCACCATCAGTGTCTCATGAAGTGTCTCACCTGCATCTCACCTGCTGAAGGTAGTGGTAAATCATCATCAGATGATGAGGCACTTGTGGTTGTCTTTGGGTGGGTGCCTACAAAAAGGATGTACCTTATTTCCATCAGTGAATCCATGACAATAGCATATGGATAACGCCATCCTGAAAGGATTACACTTTGCAAGATGTGAGGTATGGTTTTCATTTCCTGTTCCCATCCCTACTGACCCCTTTTTTCTCAGTTCCTTTCCATTCCTCTTTTATGGTTTTCCTTCTTTAGCTCAGTTTTAATCTAAAATTCCCATTAATTCATCTTATCTATTTAATATTCCAGGTGTCCTCTTCCTGCCTTTCTCACTAGCCCTGTTCTACCAGGAGTTCATTGAACACTGTTAAGTGTTCAAGAGAAGACGGGGTAATGAAGACTTGGCACCAGTAAAACTTAGTACTTCTGTACTGTGACCTTTAGGCATCTCTAATATGTAGTCAAATATCAGAAATTCTCATTAAACAGTTAAGAAAAATGTCTGAGGATGAAAAGCTACTAATTTGGGCCAGAAGGTGAATCAGAGGCAGAGCTGGGAGCACCCCAGGCTTGTGTGCCTTGCCTTCCGTTCAATGACTTTTGCTCCCTGTGTCTGCAGTGACTTCTATCTGGAAAGCTCAATACACATCCAAGTAAGGTCCATGCCTCTAAGAAGCTGAATGCATTTCATTTATCTCTGTCTCTATCTCTGCTGCACATGTACAGGAAGTCTTATAATTTAGATATATAATTAGGGCATATTCAGAGTCAAGAGTAGGCAGATCCCTTGGTCAGAGCCATCATGATGCTTCAGAGTACCTTGGTTTGTTTCTTCATCATAACCTTGAAATTCAGACTAGACACATAAAAAGGTTCCCTCAGATTCATCTAAGCCAATACATATTTACACTGACATAATGTGCAATGTGTGATCATTTACTTCTCAGAGCAAAACTGAGACTATAATCCAACTTCACCAAATATAAACCTTGTTTTGCTTTGATTTTTAGAGAAACATCCAGAGCTTCCAACACACCCACAACAGGTATTCAAAGTAAAAGCCATCAGCAACTGTTTGCACACATCTTTGCTAAGTAAAACCACAGTCATTTTGCAGTTCTTTTTGCATTTCTTGCATTACCCTTTACATTATATTGCTGTCTTGATTCCCTGTTACCAGCTGGACACATTCTTTGAGATCCAAGGCTTATATATTTAATCCAGAGGGTATGAGTACTAAATCTGCACTGTCATACTGTCTGAAGCAATGATAATTAGAAATTAATCAACTATTTTTAGCCTAACTTTAGTATCAATATTCAATCACAAGAAAATTTTTAAAAATTAAGCTCCCAGAAAACAAACCTTCTGCAGAAAATTACTCTAAAAAAGCTAAAGGAAGCAATGAAAAATGAAACCCTTTCCCTAGTGTTTTAAGTGATGTCTGGAAAAAGCATAATCTTTAGTAAAGTTGTATTTAATTTCATTATTACTTTTCCCAGTTAGTTTTAAAATGCTGTAGAAAGTCTTGTATTTTCTATTATATCCTGCATAATGATACAATATCTCTAAGACAATTAGCAATCCTTGCATATCAAAATGCATATCTGAAGGAATTTTTATCTGATATGCAGGTGTCACACAGATTGTGGAAACAGTAAGAAAGTAGGTACATTTTTTATTTCTATAGGAGTAGATATTCTGCTGTCCCATATCTGCAAAGCTAAAAGGATATTCTTTATCTTTTCAAGCATTAAAGAAATGTTGAATAATTCATTTCCAGAAGTATTAACTCTACAAAAAATATGGAAAAAAAAGCCCTCTTATTAGTTTCCCAGTTTGGAGACATTTCAAATCTTCCTCAGATACTAATTTTACAAATGTAATGTCCTTGGGAAATGAAACTCAATGCCTGCTTCTCTAATCAGACTTGACTCGCTGTTTACTTTATGTGTTTCTGCCTATTCTGTCATTGAGATAAATAGATGAAATTCCTGAATAGTAGCAGAATGGTAATTATTACTGGCTATTATAAGAATTTAAATCACTGTTGAATTCTTGGATGAGCTTTATAGTAGGTTTAAAAACATTGGATAGGAGGAGTGAGAGATGGGAAAGAGAGACAGTGGGGCATTAAATTATTTTTTCTTCAATTCTAAAATTTAAAGTTACCTAAGAAATGAAAATGTGAAGGGGGGAAACTAGTTTTTGCTGCTTTTCCAACTAGTCTGCATCTTGGCAGGTATGGATTCACCACCAAGAAGAGACTGAAAAGTTTTACCCTTGCTCTCCTTTTGTGATGTATCTCTTCAAAAGACTTGAGTCACTTGGGAAATGAAAAATCACCTTTGTTGAACTGGATAACAATTGTGATTTATTTCTCAGGTATTCTGAGCACCTTCTTTGACTTACTCAGCATGCTGGGCTTTGAGGTGAGATTAGGGTATTTGCCACTAACCAGGCTTGAGACCCCAACCTGGTGTGAGGTGAAGAGGTGAATATACTTTCTTTATTCCAAAGCCCTGGGGAGAGGGGAAAAAAAAAAGTCAAAATGTGTTGGAAGAAGAATCACATGAGGAATGTGAACAGATACAAGGGCACTATTACTTAAAATAAGCTACTGCAATGATCAGATTGAGCTGTTCATTCCTGTGGTGCTTTTCATGCAGATAGAAGTATTTCTCTGCATGTTTCAGGCTTGCCACTTCAGAGAGCACTGTCCCTTGGGCACGGACTGGCCCCAGAGGGTCTGGGGGCAGTGCCTGCCTACCCCAGGGAGGGCCTGTTCCCAGCTGGGCTGCAGGCACCAGAGCACCCTCCGAGCCACCACCTCTGCCCACAGCCCTCCCAAAGAAACCTAAAAGCTTTAATTTCAGTAGGGGAAAAGATGGGAGGATGAAGTGAAACAAAGGAAAAGAACTGTGCACGAGACAAAACCTAGGTAATTTTAATGGCAGAAGCAAAGATGTTAATTCATGTTCTCTATGGATTGCTTTAAATAAAGAGTGTGTCAATAGACCAGAACAATATAGAGAAAAATTGAAAGACTGGGAAGAAAATAGAGGGAAGGGTAAAGAAGGGACATCACAGTGCCCAGGAAGCAGTTCTCACATTAGGAAGGGAATAAATTATGCATCATCATCATCAGAGAGTGCTACATTAGAAGATCTGTAGGTAAAAGATACTGAAAGTCTGTAGATACAAATTCCTGTCTAGCCAGAAAACAGTGTAGCAAAGTCAGCAGTGTGGTGGCACCTCTACTCCATCTCCTCATCTAGCTGGGAGAATAAGATTTTCTTTGGGTGGGAATTTTATTCTTGGTACCCAAAGCTCAGTGTCTCTGCTTGAATAACTCTGGGGAGCCACTTCAACTGGTCCTGGAACTACAAGAAACTGGACTGGTACAAACAGCCCTTTTGATAAAGACCACTGAACATACATTAAATGGTAATACCACAGTTTTCAGCAGCTAACAACCTGAATTTGATTAAAGTCAGTAACTTAGAAGGAAAAGGTACCATATCCTGTTACCAATCCTCTGAGTCAGGCCCCCATCTGTTTTTATCTTAATGGCTGCTCTGCAGATTAGTGACTGGTGCCCCTCTGTCCCTCCTCTTTCATTTTCTACTTTAGAGACAAGAGGAAGTTCCCTGTCTATACTCATGTCCCATGGGAAACTGCAAATAAGAAGCTCATTTTCCTGTTTACACTAAATTATATCATGCAGTTATTGCCCTATTTATTTCCTTTCTGCATCCTCATCAGTTTTATAAAGTGAAAATATATTGGCAGAGAATAATTCTAGTCTTGACATCTGACTTGTGCAATGTGTTAACAAAGGAAGTATGAATTGTTTTTCTTTTTGAAATAGGTATTCAAAATGCAACTCACGGGACTCAGGACTACTTTCTGTATTGGAGAAGCACATAAAAACCACAATGTGGTTATTGTATTTTACTGTGAGGTCAAATATGTGTATACAGATGGAAGAACATCTAGAAGACAGCAATATGCAATTAGTTGTCTGGAAGTTCTATTATTATGATGAGAATTTTGTTACTTTTTTGTTATGAGAATCATTATTAGAGAATTTATGAGAATTTTGAGAATTATTATGATTTTTTTCTGGTTTATCATGATATCAAACAGCACAGTATTATGATTTTACTTTCCAATATTGCTAAAAGTATAAATAATAATTGCAATAATTTCTTATCAAAGGCAGTCCTTGTCCCTGTCCATTTTAAAGTATACACATATTTAAAAAGAGAATATATATATATATATATGTGTGCAGATCATTCCTGCTGTATTCTGTAAAGCTGTCTTGAAATTGGCCAATGTTTACTGCTGGAGCATACTTTATCACTAAAGTATCTCCATCTGAAGCCAAGAACACTGGGGAACAGGTTTTTTAAACCACACTTCAGGTTTGCAGACTTGTCTGTAAGCTAACTAATGAACTCTGTGTGATGTCTGATGCTGGTTGGCAGCAGCAACGGGGGGGCTGCACTGTGCTGTTCTGAGAGCACTGCCCACAAGAGCTGGGCTAAGGCTGGAATCCCTGCTCTACCTTTTACCCCAAGGAATGCAAAACACTTACAGCTGGTAGACTCCAGGTGAGTAGATGAGGCAATTGTCTGCAGATTTAAACAGAAGACATCTACCCCATGTGCTTTGTTGCTGTGTGTTTGTGTAATGGTTGGCTGGCAGGCTCAGAGGGCTCCTCCCGTGCTGCCCACCTGGAATTAGTGAAATGTTGTTACCTCTAGGACAGCCACATGAAAAGGCCAAACTCACAGAATCACTTTGGTTGGAAAGGACCTCTAAGGTGTGTGTATGCTGTTTCAGGTGAGGGAAATTTTTTTCCATAGACAACAAAGCAATATTCACTACTAAAATGCTTCTATGGGTTATTTCCACGTCTGTGGAAAACAGGTTTTTAAGATTCTACCTAAGTTTCCACAGCTGTTTGTACAGAGAAACAACCTTATTTACTTGTACCAGTCTCTGCCTAATTTTGTGCCTGAAGAATGATCACTCTGAGCCCATCACTACAACCCACGAGTGTTCCACAGATTTATGAATTCCTTATTGTGAGAGAGGGAGGAGTTATAATCTTTGCTCTCAGAGGGGATGAACTGCTGCTAAAATCTCAAGATTGAAATCCTCTGAGGTATCTGACCTGTGTTTTGGAAATGAGTGGAGATTAGGAGCTGCAAAGAAGGAGTGAAGTCCCTCAAAAGCTTTTCCACCACGTGGCTTTCTCTGGACCATGGCAAAGCAGAGAACTAAATCTAGATGCTCTCATTCTCTGCCTTAGCCAGTAGGCCATCATTTGTCTTTAACAGTAGAGGGGGATGAATTGGATCATGCAGGTTATAAACCAGTATTACAGGTTAAAGCTAAGTTGTAGGTCAATTTGGCAATCAGCTCAAGGCTAGGATTTTACTTGGCACCTTCCTCATGGGTCTGGAAAATAGAATGGAAGACAAAAATGCAAAGTCATTCAGGATTTGTTAGATTTTTGTTAAAATTATTCAGCTTGGTTTATCACTTCTAGTGATTATGACTATACTGCTGAATTAAAAAAAAAAAAAGAAAAAATCTCACTGGATTTATTGAAAAGGAAACATTTTAGTTAGAGACTGGCTTAGTCAACTGTGTTCTGGGTTCAATTTTTATCCTTATTCTAATAAGCTTCATAGTGACTGGAGGCATACGGCATTTTGTCAAACCAAGGACAGTAGAAATAATGTAAACCTATTTTTACTCCTGAAAGTACAAGACTTTGGGTCACTTTGTCCATAAACTTTGCTAGAAGCAAAGTAATTATGTCATTTTCGAAATATGGGATACATTCAAGCCCCACATCTTTGTAAATGCAGCTTGGAGGATGATACTTTCTCTTTAAGGGAGAATATTGCAAGAAACAGAAAATGCCACTTAAAAAGAGACATCTACAAAACTTGAATATATCTGCATTATGGAAAAAAAATCACTCCCACTTACTTCTGTTAACTGCTAATTGCTGGTCTAGCCACTAATCTTTCAGACAAGCTTTGTGAATTACAAAATTAAAAGAATTTAAAACAAAAAAAAAAAAGTGAAAAAAGAGCTTTTGTTATGCCTGATTGTTTCAGCTCAAATCATAGAATTATTTAGATTGGAAAAGATCTCTAAGATAATCAAGTGCAATCGTTAACCCAGCACTGCCAAGTCCACCACTGAACCATGTCCCCAAGTGCTACATCTACACATCCTTTAAACACCTCCAGGGATGGTGGCTCCACCACTTCTCTGGCAGCCTGTTCCAGTGACAACCCTTTCACTGAAGAAGTTTTTCCTAATATCCAATCTAAATGTCCCCTGGTGAAACTTGAGGCCATTTCCTCCTTTCAGGCAGTTGTAGAGGGCAATAAGGTCTCTCCTGAGCCTCCTTTTCTCCCTCAGCCTCTTCTCATAACAGTTGTGCTCCAGACAATTCACCACTACTACAGTTTTATAGCTAAACATTTATACTTATATGTAAATGGGTTGATAAACTTTCTTATCGTCCCTAATTCTTCTGAGGTGCTGTTTTCCCAGAGTCAGTATGACAGCAACAAAAGCAGCTCCTGAATGGAAGAAAGGAAGCTGCAGAAGGAGGACTCAACCAGCACTGAGCTTTGGGAGACCTGGAAGGCTTGGTAGAGACTCTGACAGACTAAGTTAATGATTTGGACTCTTCTGCCAGTGCCCAGAGCCTCCAAAACCAATATTTGAAGATATTTTTCACATGTTGACAACATTCTACCTATATGCATCCAGCTGGTTCAGAACTAAGGATGAAAGATTGCTGCTGATGATGTGGTGGCCCCAGGTCGTACAGGAATGATTCAGTCTAAACACTTCATGAACTTCAGCTGATTCCCTTGTTATCTTCTAAGCAGATTTGGAGTCTTATTCTGAGGACTCATGTTCAGCAAGGCCAAGGAGGATCCTGCCTCTTGGTACCAGTACCTCTTAGACTACCTCTTCAGTCCTAAGCTATATATTTTCCACATTCTGAGGATAAGGCTGAATGAGATAGAGGCAGGAAGCCTTTTGTGAACCACATATGTTACTGCACTCACACTTCCAACTCAGATCCATCCTCGGGCTCTCAAAGAGAAATGGGCAGCTGGGACTTCTGTTCTGGTCATACAGGTCTTCCCATCTGCTCCCTGTCCAGCGAATGAGGGCATGAGCCACGGGCTGCACTTTCCTGCACTATCTGCAGGAAAGTCACCTCCCATTCACCCACCAGAGATGAGGTCAGTGGACAGGTCCTCCTTAGGCGTGCGTGGGATTTTGGAGCATTTTGATTGACTCAGGCCAAGCTGGTGCACGCTGATGACTGTTTACAATAGTCATGAGATATTTACAAAACACTGCCACATAACTGTGTTTCTCCTAGTGTGTCTCGGATAAGACAGTCTCCTAGCGTGTCTCTGTGAAACACAATGCCCACCCAGGTTTCCCTCTGTAGGTGTGGTGTAGGTGCGCCAAAGTGGATTTTAAGATGTCTTAAGGCTGCTCAACCAGAGGGCAGAAGACATTTTGGGCCTGAAGAATTTCAAGCCATTTCCTCCTTCCTCTTGGTCCAAAGGAGGAGAAGGCTTTAAATTATGCAGGGACAAAAAAACTCCCTGAGTAGCCTAAGAATGCAAAGGAAAAGAGCGGGTGGCTTAAGCTATCTCTGATTCAGTCCCTCTCAGCTGCATTAAGGGTACCTTGGTGACAGGTAAGTTTGTGACTATTAGTAATTACCTTGGCCACTTTCATGTGATATTTGCCAATAATAACAGAGGTGCCATGAGAACAAATTATCTTGTGACAGACGCTTATTTTAAGGATGTATATTCTCTGCAGTATTAGACAGGAACACTAGATGCCAAAGTCAGCATTACCTGATGTGCTATTGGATTAGACTTATTTTACTATACCAGATGCTGAATCAACTGAGAGATTTTGCTTACCAAAGCAAGCTGACAAAACAATGTTTTATAAAACACTTAGAATTGTATACCTTGGCAAAGGTTTCTGGAATGGAAGACAACCAAGACTGACTTCCTTCTTTCATAGATTGCCAAGTGGCACCTCCCACACATTCAGTCTGGTCACATTATTTGAAAATATTTTTGAGCAGAAGATAGATATTTTTTCCTTTCTTTTAATATCTTTATTAAATATTGTCAAGCAGCCCTGGTTCTGCTAACACAATACAATAAGGGTTACTTCTTAAAATTAATTATACAAAGGGATTAATTTCAGAATTTCATGAAATCCTGGCAAAGCAAGTTAATTTATACTGCCCAGACAAGGCTCCATTAGTATAAGACTACATTTTTTCCTTATATTGAATGAATTGAATTGCTGGGGGTAATTAGATAAAGCAAACAAAACCAATCCACAGATACCTGCCTACCCCTGGAAGGACCTGCTGTATGCAGCAACCTGCAGTGGGGAAGGAGACGAGGCTGACAGAGTCTGTACAGGGTCAGTGTCTTTGCCTGTGGCTGGAGTACCATCCACCACAGCAACCCCAAGCCTTTCCCTTCACCCAGAGCCAGCACAGGCTTGGAGCTGTTCTCGCTCCTGGTGCTTCCTGGGCATGCACCACATGCACCACATCAGACATCAGCCCAACCCTGGCACTTCTCTGGGTTCCTTTGGCATAACTGAGGTCAGGACCTTGTGGCAGAGGGCTGACTGGGAGGTCCATGTATGAGGGGCCCAGGGAAGTTGCAGCTGGCCCAAGTGGACATTGCTGACTGCTGGGGTGATGCTATTTCATGGCAACCCAGGAAATTTCTGCTGTGACGATATTGAGTACAATCATCAGTACACCAGGAACAGGAACCTGTGTTTTTATTTCTGCAGGATACATCATACTCAGGACTCCTGCTTTCCGTAGTGTAGGGGGGAGCAGGGAGAGTTGATGGAACTCAGCATTTGCCAAGTAATGGTAAATTCATAAACTTGATTTTATCCTTTTGGATGGGAAGATCCATGGGTGCAGTTATTGACTATGCAGGTGGTGAAACTGAATCATGTATGGGCAGTAGGATGAGCCAAAAGCGCTTTCCAGGGATGACTGGAGAGGAAGTCTAACTCCATGTGTGAGCCAACTGTTTCATATATCCCACATCACTCACCACGGTCAAACTGCTGCCCTTGTGGCAAATACAAAGCAAATATACCATGGCCCGGAAAAACTAGGTTTCAATCCTAAATACTGAGCGAAGATAAAAAACAAATCAAAATAATTTGTGCTTTCCAATACCAAATGGAAAAGCAGATGCAAATCCAGCTGAGGACAGAGTATCTGTCACTTTCTATGGCTGTGTTGCAGGGAAGTCTCCTGATTGTCAGGGACAGCTTGCTTGCCACTTCCCTCTCTGTCAGCCATCTCTCTCCTGTCCTCTGCTTTGTTGTGGCTCCTTGCTGGAGTAGTTTCTTAACAGTTTCCCTCTTCAGATAAATTCCTGGAAAAATGTGAGGGTGTAATACTACATGAGCTTTCCAGCTTGGTGTGCACCACAGAGCAGGTGAATTCTGATCAATCAGGGACAGAGTAGGAGGAAGCAATAGTGAAGGACCTGCACACACTCGCCCACTGGCTAAGCTGGGATTGTCGCAAGGTCTTAGAACACCATTCATAAAGGGCCACTTTTTGTCAATCTGGTCAAAATATCTGGGTCTGGGACATCCATACAGGGTTTTTGTCTATACCTTATAAGTAATTTCCAATAGTTCCTTCCTAGAGTGATTTTTCCATGACTTTTCCCTTTGCCTGCCCTCAGCTGTAGATTTGGACGCTGTGCTGTGACCATCTTTTCCATGTCTCCTTGGCATCTTCTTTGACATCTCCTGTCACTGCCTACTCCTGTTCTCTCACCTGCTTGTGCCTGAGGTTCTCCATCCACTTACTGTGCTTTAGCCACAGACATGAACACAAAGAAGGAAGGTGGGATTTTCTTTCTTTAAGCTGCATTAAGGCAGCTGCTTACTGGAACTCACTATATTTTACTGTCATTTCGTGCCAATACAAACATGGTACATGGAGTAGGGTTTTACCCACTTAAAAATAAGCACCTGAGGTGTGGAACAAGGAGGAATATGGCCAAAGAATTTAATCCCTGCTTGCTTGCTGCTTAGGAGGGGCAAGTGAGGTGACTTTTTACAGGTGACAATTACTAGCCAGAAACAAGGTAGGCTTTACTAGTGAACACACTGATCTTGCTTTGCATATCCAGCCTTAAGACAATTCCTTAGCCTGCTGATACTCTATAGGCAAACTTAATATTCATAGTCAAGTACCAAGTTTTTGGTACTTGACTATTGTTTAAATAAAGCACTTATAATAAAAGGAAGTAAAGATTGATGTGTATAGAATATTCATCATGGTTTTTCATTCTTGCCTTCATTCTTCCTCTTTCCTACCATTGTTTATTGTGATCCTTTTCTATGCTAAGCCTGTAAGATATTTTAGTTACCTAAGATGCATGCTTCATGTGGTATATAAATATATGGAGAAGGCTTACACTGGTCAACAGTGGGTGCTGTCCCAGTATAATGGAAAAGAGTAATTTGATGTGGAAGAACACAAGTTCAGAGGACTGGAAGCAGTAAGCCTGTCTTCCCAGGGATTACAGCACTGCTGATAGAGATACCAACAGCTCAGCTATGTTCAACAAGAGTGCTATTCCTGCAGCAAATGAGAGTGCAACAGAGTTAGGGATAGTTGGGAGAGTCCTCTGTGCTCAGCACTAATGAGGCTGCCCCTTGAATGGACTGTTCAGTTTTGGCCCCTGGAGTGTGTCCAGGGAAGGGTGAAGAAGCTGGTCAAGGCCTGGAGCACAAGTCTTATGAGAAGCAGATGGTGGGTCTGGGGCTCTTTAACCTGGAGAAAAGAAGGCTTAGAGGAGACTCTATTGTTCCCTAAAACTACATGAAAGGAAGGTGTAGCCAGGTGGGGTTTGGGTTCTTCTGCCAGGTAACAAGAGACAGGACAAGGGAAAACGGCCTCAAGCTGCACCAGAGGAGGTTTAGGTTTGATATTAGGAAATAATTTTTTTATTAAAAGAGTGGTCAGGCATTGGAACAGGCTACCCAGTCAAGAGGTTGAGTTACCATCCAAGAAGGTATTTAAAAGACTTGCAGGAGGAGCACTTATGGACATGGTTTAGTGGTGAACTCAGCAGTGCTGGGTTAATGGTTGGACTCAATTGTCCTAGAGGTCTTTTCCAACCTTAATGATTCTCTGAGTTTCTTTCTCCTGTTAATATTTATCTTCCAGAGACAGTGGAAGATCTGGTTATCCAACTGATTATAGCACTACAGCTCCAGGATGCTATTCTTTATTGCTCTGGACTAAATTTGGCTGGGTTCAGTAGAGTTATTCTTATTTTCACTGCCACAGAAGTACTACTTTGTCTCTTTCCTTCTCATCAGTTCAGCACTCTGGATGATTATGGACTCATGCTTCCCATCAAAGTCTTTCAAGAGCCTAGGGTTTTTTAAAGCATGTCCCATCAACTCCCAGCAGAGATTCCCAATCCTTTCATACAGCTTATTTGGAAGAGCCAGACTCAAAAGGCTTCTGTGCTGTTATAAACCAATATTTTTAGAGACAGTTGTAACTTAATGTACCCATTTGGCTGCCTGTCACTGTTTCCCATGTTGAGACCATCTTGAAATCCACAAACCTACTTCAGTGCTAGAGCTGCTGGTGGATGGGAATAAAAGGAGTTTTGTTTTCTTTCTCTTTTCTCAGGTGTGTCAGCTAACAGGTTTTAGATTCCTGTTATCGACAGGATAAATTGTAATTTAATATGGTTTAGTTGGCTCACTCCTAGGACTCATGTACACTTCATAAGACATATTAAAACATTTCTTGCTAAGCCTGCACCGGAATATATAATATAGCAGTTAAAATGAGTTAGCTAACACATTTGTGAGAAAAATGCCACTTCTACTCAAGCCAAGACATTCTGTTAATGAGTTCAATATTCCTTCTAGCTCTTTCTGCAGCAAAGGGAAAACAGTTTTTATATTGTCCAGACCTCTGGCATGGGCTCACACAATAGTAGAGGCAAGAAGGCTGGGGCCCATGGGACTGTGTGAGGAGGTGGCGTGCACCCCTGCCCTGCAGGGCTGTGTGCTGGGCTATGGCTGAGTGCTTGACAGCAGCTGAGCCTCACAGGAGGATGGAAAAAGGGCCAGGTGCCTTTGGTTCGAGCCCTGACACACACAGGACCATGCTGGCTGCAAGGCAACCACCCTTCCCACTGATCAGGCTGACCCTTTGACTGGAACACCAAGAGAAGCTGAAGCACAGCACTGTAAAAGCACCTCAAGAGGAGAGTGATGGCCAGGCAGTATTTATGATGGGTTATAATGCTTTATGATGGGTCCTCCATAAAATGAGTGAAACACAAGACGTCTGGTTGTCAAACCTGATGACAGTGCCTGATCTGATCTGTGCTGGAATTACTAGAAAGATGCCATGACCTGCCTTGGTGAAAGTGGCAGCGATTGTAAGGAGCCCAGTTTGCATGCCTTCTGTCAGACCTGTTCCCCCAACAGCCCCCGCCCATGAAAGCTTGATTTCTGGAAACCCTGAATTATGAAACCAGACCTCATTATCTTCTGCCATTTCTACTGCTCACCAAGATCTTGAGACCTCCCCCACCCAAGGCCATAAGTCCAAGTGACCTCTGGATTGCTTGAGCTCCCCTCAATAGAACGTGTTTATTTGCAGGATTTTATATCTGGTGAAAGGGCCCTTGGTATTTTCATCACTTTGTACTATTTTACTTCAGGGTTAGTCTGTTGTTTTTTTGGCTATATTTACAAATTCCAGCAAGCTATCCTTAAGAGAAAGGTGCTTTTTACAAGTCTCCCATTCAGCATTCATGGCACAAATCATGGAAATTCCTTTAGGCTATGCTGGTGCCAGACTCTGTGCCTCCCACTTTTATGTACGCTTAGTAAAATGGATCTATTTTCTTATGACCAAACTATCTTGGTTTCAGTCATATCAGGGATGAAATACAATTGCATTAGTAATCCCATATGTGCAGTGCTTGATGTGTTTCTCTCTGTTTCTTTAGGATCTTTTCTTGTCTTGATGAGAAACTTTTTTCTCTTCAGCTGCTCTTTTCTCCCTTTTTAGACTTTTTCCTGCTGCTTCTCCCTCCTTCTTTTCCCCTCCCCCGTTTACACTTAACCTTCTGTTTCTCCTAGTGTCCTGGCAGGAAGGATATAATGCAATCGCTGCTATACAGTGACAAAAGTAAATATGTAGCTTTGAGTAAGTGCAACAGGGTCGAACAGCCTTTTTGCAATATGATACCGCATAATCTGCTTCCCTGCTAGAGATAGTTGCTTGAATGTTAAAGAGTTGTAGCTCCACTGCTTTTACAACTCAATAGTTTTTAAGTGTACTTTTCTTTTGCTTTGGATAAAGCAGTGCTTTTACTGGGGCTGGTTCTGAAGCTATCTCCCAGACTAAATCTGAAGTGGGGATAAAAGGCTTGGGTTTGTGTTTCGGACTATTTGCTCGTCTTTTGAATATCCGTATGTTTTTCCACACGTAGGAGGAAAAAGGAAAGCTGGATAATTTATGTGTGGTAAAGCCACACACACACACAGAGACACAGGAAGGCTTCTAATGCTAAATCCTTATGACTAAGCACCCAACGCAGTAAGCATTCTCTTTAAACAACTGCTGGTGGCATGTGGGCTTTTTTAACTTTCCCAAAGAAAATAATAAAGGGTAAAAATTTCCAAAAGTGCCTACATGACTTGGGAGTCTGCATTCCATTGAAAATAAATGGGAATTCTGCATCTCAAATTCCATGTCGCTTGTGAAAAATCAGCAATACTGAGTGGTGCCACTGAAATGTATTTTGTGTGTCTCCTACAGAGGAGTGCTTTTAATGCACAACCAGAAGTTTAAATGATGGGTTAGCTATTTTACGTAACCAGTTAAGTAGGACTAGTTCAATTAACTGCTTTACAGAAACAGATGCTTTTTAATACCAGCAAACTTCACGCATTAAAGGTACATTCAAATTCACCTGGGCCAGGGGACAGGATGTGGGTCTGGGTACATTTTCTTTGGCTGTAAACTGCCTTCCAAGATCATCTCCTGTGCAGTCGTGCATCCCCCACGCCACCGTTCACTGTCACCCTGAATTGTGCTGATACATCTCTCTGAGAGGCTGCACTGTAAACTCGTCATTAAAAATTAGCCTCTAAAACCCTCATGTTCTCTCATTTCCTTGACCATTTTATAGCACAGCCTCACAGTTTTATTGGCACATACCAGAAAGAGATAAACAGCAATTCAAGAGCAGGAGCTTATGGGAAAACTGGGACTGGCAGCATCTTTAGTCTCCTTCCCAGTCAAATAAAATGTAAACCGTGGAACCACACGTTGAAGTCACCACTGCATCATTACCCTTCCAGCAGCAGTACTAAAGAGGCCCTCCTCCCACGTTTTAATTACTATCTCTTTGCTGCTCTTTCAGCCAGGCTGTGTGGTCACCGAGATCAACTAGCTCATTCAAATGTATAAATAAAGAAACGATATATTATATGTATAACTAAACAAAGCAAAATAAAGGAAAATGGGTGAATGAAATACAAGTAAATGACAGAAAACAAAATATAAATACTTATACAGATTTAACCTACATGCACTAGCTATTTTTACCCTCAGATGCAGCCAATGATAGGGAAGGGGAAACAGGAGTGGCTAAGTCAGCATTACTAGTAAAACATAAGTCTTCATAAAAGTCACTGATGACAATTCATATTGATTTTAATGGTACAGGTTGATTTCCTGCATTTTGCAACCTTTGCAATATATTCCTGGGAACAGTGGCAGAAGGAAGAATTGTGGGGTAGGAGAGCTAGAATAGTTGAAGGAGAGGGAATTAGAACCCTGAGATTTCCTAAGAGATTGCTTTGGGTGTTATCTTTAAAGGGAATATCCTCTCTGAAATACAAGCATCTAAACGATTTCTACTATTCAGAAAGCATCTGAATTTACATGACAAGGAGTGAGGTAATGTCTTAAAGCAAAATAAATGTAAAGCAGCTTAGAGTTTCAGTAATTTCTTTCTCTGGAGATGACACTACACACTGAAGTATCTCAAGTGCTGAGGAAGACAAACTTTTAGTCCATGTTGACTTGCACAGATTGGACAGCTGCAGCAGTGTACCACATCTACAGAGGGTCACACATACCAGAGAATAAAGTAAAAAATAATAATCCCACCAGGAAACAGAATAGATCCAAATTCTGCATTAATGAAAGTGACACCAAATAACTCTCACCTAGTAATCTAAAGAAGAAACCTTATAGCCAAGAACTTAATTTATGGGCTAAGAGTGTCTCCTCAAAGCTCATATTTCTGTGACACTGCTTTTGTGAAACACAAGACCTCCGTTGTGTAAGTAGGATTAGACCTAGAGCCTTATTTCAGCAGATTCATAGTTCTGAGTAAGATGGAGCTATTTCAAAGTTCAGGCCCATAAGAAGTCCTACAAAAGATGTAATCAGATGCAGATGCTGAAATTTTCAAAGTTAAATCCTTTGTTACCAACTCTGGGAGGAGCCTTAAGTATTAGAAACAAGCACGATAAAGTAATAAAAGCCACAGCTTCTCTAATTCACATGGCACTGTGAAGCTCTCATCCGGCAGTAAAGGCGTTTTCTGTCCATCCTGGTTGTGAAGAAAAAAATCTTGAAAAGGGAACTTTAAAGAGGGCAGCATCAGCAAACAAAACACATTATGGAAAACAGGACTTGTTCAAGTTGGTTTTAATCTCAAAATTTTTAAGCCAATCTCTGTATTTTGTTGATTCATGGAATTTAGACAGATGGAGTTGGAAATGCCTTGTCTGGCACCCAAATCTTGTTAGGATAAAAAAAAAAAAAGCACTGCTAAGGTTTGATCTGAGGATCTTCTAGATATCCACAGAATGGTAGACATTAAACTTTCTTTTTGGTATGCCACTTATTTAGATGCTTAAATATACATTTCAAGAACCAATGTAAGGCAACTAAACTGCATATACTGGCTGTAGGCAGCATAACACAGCAGGATAGGAAAGAATGGAAATTTTATACAGTCTTTTATTGTACAGATGTCTTATGAATCTGATGGCTATTAGATTTATTTTAGATACGTCCTCTTTCAAATACAGCCACAGAAGCCACAAGGTGGGTTATGCAGAGGTTGGAAAGAGAGAGGTGAATACAAAAATTATCTGGTGTGATAAAATAACAATTGGAACAGGAATAATGTGGTATGGCCGGTTCTCTGAGGCTGGAACCTTTTCTGTGTCACAAACC
Source organism: Prinia subflava (assembly GCF_021018805.1). Lineage (NCBI taxonomy): Eukaryota > Metazoa > Chordata > Aves > Passeriformes > Cisticolidae > Prinia > Prinia subflava. The sequence goes on from NC_086247.1 coordinate 59,720,351, forward strand.
CAACATGTTGTGGCTGCTACTCAGGAACAAATGAGGGAAAAGCAGAAACAATCAAGTAGGGAGGAAAGACACTTCAGGTTTGCAAATACTGTCACTGTACAAAACAAAGCAACAGTGGTTAGTGCAGTACTGGAGGAGTGGATCAGAGCCAGGGCTGGGGCCAGCCCCAGGGAGCAAGAGCAGTTCTTGTAGCAATGGCATGGGAGATCTGGGAATGGGGATGTGTCCCAGCAGCAGCAGATGAGGAGCCTCCTAAGTGCAGAGGAAACTTAGATGAAGGGAAAAATGGATGAGTGAAGATAGTGTTGGCACTTACAACAACAGAGACATTCAAAGGTATAAAAGTAGTGTAAAGTGTACAAAGAAAAAAATAAAGAGGACTCTTATCTCTCTTTCTGGAACAACCAGAGCTGTCTGGGTGTCATGTTTCTAAAGTCTTCAAGTTCAGAAGAAAATACATTGGAAAGCAGAGAAAAAAGAACTTTGTCATGGATGAGAAGTGACTTTTATTTATTATTTATTTTTATTTTTAAGTGTTTGATTCCACTGCAGTGATTGGAGCTGTGGGCTTATGACCTGAATTATTTAAGCAAAGAAATGACCAGCAAGTAGCTTCATACTAGAGTCATGTCCTGTCCTGAAACATTGGAATCCTCAGCAATAATTCTATGGTTTTTTAAGAAACAGGTAATTTTATTGGTAAAGGTACCTTTTCAGCGGCAGAACTATGTGTGTGCATGTGGGTGTGTAAAGGTGCTCATCATCTAATCTCACGGCAGTCTTTTGCAAATGTACCACACCTCAGTATACTGGATATGCAAACTTGAAAAGCGCCACCTTCTTTTTTCACCATATGCTCAAGCAATGAGTAAGAGAAACACACATAAACAAGGTGGAAGAAATGTCACTTAGAAATATCACCTGCCAGCACACTACAGAAGGAAAGAGAAGGGGAAAGAAAGATAAGAAGTGAGAGACAGCATAAGCAAATAAAAAGGCTTACTTGCAAAATAAAGAGATGAAGAAAGGTACTAAATAAATCTATGTACTACAAGGCAAGTTAATGCGACTCCTGAGGAGCTTTATTTACATGATTGGCCTTTACATGCCAGCTAATCCTTCTAGACACTGACCTTGTCAGCAGTGTTTGTGTACTTTGAATGAGAATACAGACTGTTCTTTTAAATAATATTCAGCATGGTTAGATGAGAGTTCTGCAGGAGCATTACACACATAAATGGCCCAGGGCACGTTCCCCTTCCCACAGAGGGGGTGCCAGCCCCCTGCGTTCGTGCTGCAACACAAACAAGGCCCCTCTGACTCCGCAGGGCTGCGGCGCTGCAGCACAGCTTTTGGCTCTCGGGTCACTGTGCCAGAGAGCACAAATACCAACACAGGCTGTACAGCAAAGAACTTCTGTCTCAGGCACCTGGAGTAAAGTTACACCTGGGAGTGTGCTGCAGACATGTTTTCACAAAGCGTGCTACAACTCAAATGTTTCTGTGTGTCGGAGACAGCCAGGGCACTACAGCACAAGCTCAAATCTGAGCTCCCATGTGATACGAGCCAAAGAAGGCCCCATAATGTCCTTTTCCTCCAACCTGATCAGGAGTAGAGGTCTGAGTCTGGCAAATCAATGTCAAAGCCAAAGCCCAAAACAAAAAAGCAAAGCAGAGCAAACCAAACCCCCAACAAACCAGAAGAGCTATTTATTACCAATTAAATGCTTTTCCAGCTAATTCTGGAGCGGAGATCCAGGCAGAAGAAAGAAGGACCTTGATGTTTGAAAAATTAAAGATGCTCTAGTGGGTAAGAAAGCACTACGCAAAACAACCTATACAGACATTAATTAATGTTAGTCAAAAATACCAATAAGTTGACTTTCCGGGCTCTTAAAAATTCACTCTGACAGAACAATATCAACCAACAAGGCATAATTTTAATAAAAAGTAATAAGCCACAGCACATAGAATGTTTCAGGTATGAAGCTACTGTTCATAGAATAATAAACAAAAATCCACATAGTGGATTTACAAATATCCACATGTGGACCTATCCACATGTGGACCTATCCACACACAGTCAGTGCTGCTTCTAGACCACAGTTTAATTTTATGTTTAAACAAGCACCACAAGTTTAGCATATCCCAGGCAAAAGTGCAAAAACACAGTTATGATCTGCAGCATGTTTTTGCCAAATATCAAAATGTGCAAGGGGTAGCTTCAGATCAATTATTACTTTTCAAGCAAATTATTTCCTCTGTGATAACTACTAAAGACTAAAAGACTTTAAGACCAATTTTAGGTGGAAAGTTCACAGAATCTTACAAAGTTACAGCTACAGCCACTGCTAATTTGAGGCAGAGAAAACTAAAACACTGTCAAAATATAAATGCTTCCTTCAGCTGATTCATTAGTTTGCATATCATAACAAGGACTTTGTGTTCTTGGGTAAGGTTAGTGCCTCGAGGACATCCTGCAGATGTGTGCATTCCCAGTCTGAGTTTCTTTAATTTGTTATGCAAACATCAATTCTTTTTAAATACTGCAAAAAGGAGGACTTTTTATTGCAGCTAAAAACCATCAGCATTAAAAATAGCTGTTCCTCTGATGCTGCTTTTTAGGAGGAAGGAGGACACCATATTTTAAACAGATGTTTACTCATTAATGAATGGTTTATTTCTCATTAGGAGAGGTTTAATTGGCAGACAAATCCTGACACAGCTAGCAAGTGAACTCGCTAAGTCCTGCTCCAAGCCAGGAGGCCTGGCATTTTTTGACACATTAACTATTTTTCCCCTCAAGGAAACTGTGAGCTTTGAAAACCCTAAAGAGCCTAAGAGCAGAAAATTCTGAGGCTGGCTTATATTTTTGCTTTTTCCCTCGTCCTTGTGCACATGTATTTTAAAGGTACAGAATGAGGACAGAAATAGCAGCGAAGCGCTGTGTTTTGGCACAGCTCAGAAAGGATGAAATTTGGGATTTTTTGCATTAGAATGGCAGCTGTGGCAGCACCCCTGCAAGCAAGGCAGTGCCCAGCTGTGCTTTGGATTAAGCAAAATGATTTTGGTGGTCAGCTTGTTGGTGTTATTTTACCTAGACTGTCCCACTGTGTTTTTTTGTTCCCCTGAGGACAGGGGGGAGCAGACAGGCACCTGGGGAGCTGCAGGAGGTCCCTCAGGAGGCTCCCACCCTGGCCACCTGATTCCCCAACCTCTCTCCCTTAAAACCCAGCCACTGGATTGCTGGAGGTGACTCACATCTCCCCACCACCCCTTCGAGGCCCCCAGTAGGTGAGAAAGGCTGGAGAAAGAGGGGCAAGGATTTCTTTGGTGACCTCTGGGGGATTGCTTCAAGCCAAATGCTCTTACTCTGCTTTGGGTGATGACAACAGGGGCTTTTTTTGGCTTCTTGTTGAGGTGCATGAGATGTGGTCCCTACCTTGTATTTAGTTTCAGATCAGCAGGATGGGCCAGGAGACGGAGCCCAGTAAAGGTTCTGGGGCTTCCAGATGGTTTTGGGAGCACTGAGAGCCATTGGTCTGTGGGCTCCTGATCTCTTTTCCCAGCCCACGTGAGGAAGAGAACAAAGTTTGGTTTGTTCAAGGATTAATAGTGTGTTGTTTGATGCTGAGCTCCTCAACCTGAGGGTCCCTGATTAGGTGTCCTGATGGCAGGGCCTTGTCCTCTAAGCTCTGACTTCAGTGCACCTCTGCCACTTACTCATGCACCAGTGAAAACCAGAAAAACCCTTTGTCCCACCTGGTTGCTGTGAGCCATACTGGTCTTGTAGGCCTCATCCAGAGGGTTTCCAGGCCTGCAGATAATTTTCCAGGAAGATAAAAAGAACCCACAGGGGCTGCCAGGCTTTCTGCTTCCAAGACAGCCAGGCCTGGAACACCAGGTGCTGGTTGTCCTGCTCTATCAGCCCTGCCAGATACAAGCACAGTCAGCTGACGAGGGGCAGTGAAGGAGGCAAACAGTCCACACACCCAGCCCTGACCCCTGCAATGGCTTCCTCTTTCTCCTTTTGTTCTGTGGTCTTATGGACAATGGTGCAACACTTCCTTGCAGAGGCAAGTGAAACACTGGTGCTGGAATTAGCAGACCCTGGAAGGGTCCTGACAGGAGTCTATGGCACTAATGGCAGATCTGAAGAAGGAGGGTGGATGCAAAGAGAACAGTATGGCAGTGCTTTAAAAGTGTGTTGCTGGACTGGGCATATTCCTGCCTCAAGACCCACAAGTGGAACAATCCCACTATAGTACAACCCACCTTCCCACACAAAAATAAAAGGTTTAATTTCACAGATAATTTAATATATTTCATGATATTTTAAGGATTAATCTGTTAAATTTTGTGTAATACTCCTATTTTATAACAGAGACCTTCTGTTTTTCAGAAGCATCAAGCAGATTCCAGGGACAGATAGCATTCTGCCACATTTATGGCACCTTATAATGACTCCCTGATCAGTGAACACTGTCCCAGGGAGGAGATCTATTTAGTTTTGGAGTCAGTGAGCAGTGACAGGCAAAAGCATTCACTGAGCCAACAACACACCAATAAGCCCAGCTAAATCCTATGTAAGTAACCCACAGAGGACATTCTTACTGAAAGAACGGTGAATTGTTCACTGCTATCTTTTTATCTTCCCTCCTGTTTCCTGGAAATGCAATTGCAGAAATTTTGCCCAAATTCCATGATTCTGTGAGTGATGGAACTACATCATCTTCAATGTCCCCTTCCAAACTAAAACATTCTGTGATTCAGTGGTCTGTGCTGTACTCTGGGAGTGATGTGGCACAAAGCTGGTCATCAATACATGTAGCTCAAGCTGGCTGCAGTTGTTCTTCCAAAGCAACTTCTGCAATTGTCAATGTCTGGAACACAAAAGCCGTCTGGAAAGAGTCATCATCTCAGCTTAGTCCATTAAATGCATATAGTGACAGCTCTACATATATATACTTGTAGTGGTGGTGCTACTGCCACTGAACCTTGCCATGTTCAGGAATTGATTTTCACTTCTCTTCTCATGAAAACATTGCATAATTGCACTTCTTATTAATTTCTTAGACAATTTTGGTTAACACAGCAGACGAATTTTTCATTAAGTCAAATTCAAATCTCATTCACATGAAGGACTTGAAAGTTGGAATAAAAAATAAGGGTAGATGCAACAGGCCATTTCTACAGGTTAAAAGATCTTAAAGGTCCAAAGATATTTTAAGGTTATTACAGAGTTGTTCATTCCATAAACGCATAGGTCTGAAGGCAAGAGAGTTCTGAATATGCTGTCTTACAATGGTTGTGAGCATAAAATACCACAAAGATGAAACACCAAGATAAGTGATTTAGCACAGAATCCCAGCCTCAGAACAAAGCAACCTCCCACTCCAGCTCCTGTCCCCAAGCAGTGTTCCATCAATAGATCGGAAACCGATCAATCGATACCTCCACTCCCAACCCAGAGGCCTTTTATCTATAAATCATAAACGCATATCCATACCCTTACCTGTAAGCTACCCAATGTAAGTCCAATTCTTAAAGTTTGTAAAACTATGAAAAACTTACACATATAGCATATCTATTAACATAAAAAGCTCTGTCTTACTAATATAAAAACTCTATCTTATTGTGAGTAAAAAACTATATCTGACTTGCATAGAAATTGTATCTAAAGTTATGATCAGTACTCTACTATATTTTTGTTATGTCTTTTGTTATCACTAAAGCTGATAGCTGAACTCTGAACTCTATGCTAGTAGTTAGGCACTTGGAGTGTATTTTCTTAATGTTAAAGCTTAAACCTCTGCTTCATGTATACATGGCTTAATATATTCTAATTTCTCTAAAGGCTTTAATTCAACCACTGTATTTTTCTCTCTCTGTGGAGAATCCATGGAAACATGGGCTCCAATAGGTACAAGGTAAGCTTATATCACTAAATCTGGCAAGTAAAGAAACTTCTACCTGAGGCTGGTTAGCTGGCTATTTTTTAAAGACTGAATTAGTAAGGACAGGCAGATAAAATTACATCCTTATCATAGCAATTGACCAAAATGCTGCTCTTCTAAAATTGTGTACCTAAATGCAAGAGAAGTAGAGTGTTGCAGCAGCCCTCTTGTTAAAGGGTAGAAATGAGCCAAGACACAGACATCCTCTTGTTTATCACAGCACGAAATGGGTCCTGGTTTACTCCTCTTTACAGCTCAGCCATCCTGACTCCAGCTATTCCCTGACTCTGGCTGCAGCAAGCTCCTGCTGTAGGTTTCCCTTGCAGCCTCTGACTGCTGGTTATTCCCTGCTAAACTATGACTGCATGTATTGGTTTGCAGACTCTGACTGCAGGATTTTACCCAGCTAGACTGTGACTGCAGGTTCCAACAGCAGGCTCCAACTGCAGACCCAGACTGACCTCACAGCAGTGATTCTCTCCCAACGATCCTTCTCCTTCATGGTTTCCCTCACCAGCTAACCCACTCCCTTTTATCTCACTTATCTTCATTGGCTATAGCTGTGACTCATCACAGGGGCGAGGCTGTATTGGGTAATTAACACAGCTGTTACTTATCAGGGGCAAGGTATTCCCTTCTCCTACTGTAGAGGATCCTAATAAACATTTAGAAAGGAAGGTTTCCCATATTTCTTTTTCTAACTCACACATGTGCTCAAACAGCTTTTCTTTTGCATTGTGATTAATTAGTAATATTCTTCCAGTGCTGTAAGAACCAAAAAAATTAAGGATTCCCTGCAGATAGCACAGTAGAGAAAGTGCAGGCTTGCAGTTTGTAAGACTGGTCCTAAGGAATATATAGGCATATATAGGCATATCCTAGGCATAAATAGGAATTTGGCCTTACCAATGTCACCCAGCAGGACCCTTCCTCTGCCACCACAAGGCTGGCATGGCACAGAGACCCCAGCACTGGGATTCCTGCTCCCTTCTTCAGTGTGTGGATCCATGGTGTTCCACAACACTGCTTTCTCTGTCTGAAAAGTTTTTCTTTAGGGCCACAGGCTCCCAAGGCACTGGCGTAATGAGAATGACTCCAACTGCATCTTCCGAGACACCTTATCCTTCATATTCTTCTTCTGACAGTTGATAATTGGTCTTTTAAAATACAGAGTCATTCTGCAGTCTGTGCCTTAGAGTGCCAAAGAGTCTCCTGGGCTGGGAGCTCCCATTGCTCCACTGCTGCTCCTGGGCTGGGAGATCCCATTGCCCCACTGCTGCTCCATTGATGTGTCTCTGGGAATCAGCATGCTGGGCTCTCTCAAACTTGAGCTCCCATTTTCAGGAGAGAAGGGGGATACAATGGCTGTCATCCCATGAAGATTAAACACTTTGAGGAGGAGCATGTTATAAAAGCTGTAGATATATTTGGTATTTCACAGCAGACAGAGCCTGTTGGGTTTTTGTAGGAAGCGTGCAGAGAGGGATCAGGCAACCTGGGATTTTGGCATGTCTCAGTTTGTAAACCATATCTCAAAAAGAGGTAGGAGTTGCTTCTCTCTGGTTGTTCTTTTTCTCTTCGCCCATTCTCTCTCATTTCCTTCCCCCAAGATACAAAGATCCAAGGAACATATGATATGCTACTGGAAATAACTTTAAAACACCAGGACAAGACAGCTGTGATTCAAAGTATTCAGTAAATGCACTACAGAGCTTCACAGCTGATTTAGAAATAAAACCCAATGTACAAGTTTGCTAGCCATATACTGAGATAGAAGCAGGGCCTTAAGATAATCACAGCTCGGTACTTTTAGGCTCAGGATGGAAAAAACCGTTCTTTCTTTCCATAAAAACTATGCTCCCAATTTTTTTATCTTCCCATGGGAAGTGAGTTACAATACTATATTGTAACAGGTTAGTGTTAAAGCCAGGTAATGACAGTGCAAAGGCAATTTTCCTCTAAGAAACACCATCGCCTGCATCTCTGTGAAACTACATTATCCAAGGGACACAACTCTGATATTAATATACTGTCATTTAATTCAAGAAGGGTCTGATGGGCCTGACACAACCCCCACCATAGTCTTTCCTATTAATGCAAGATATTGCCTGGAGAAAAACACTTACTGCAGCATTTTGAACCCTGTCTGTATTATTTTAAGGCAAGACAGAGTATGATTGTCTTTCAGTTAACGATGTGGCAGGGGTTGGCTTTTTGCCAGGGTTAGGTTAGACTCCTTTTAAGTTGGAGCCTTTAAGATCCACCTGGACAAGCAGTAATTAAAGGGAATAGCAAATTAAGTGTATTAGGAAGGGGAAATGATTTACTAACCAAGGGGAGAAATAATTTATTAGAAAAGAAAACTTTTCCTTTAAGCCAAGAGAGTCAAATTACCTCTTTCACAAATCATTTGCTCTGTTGTTGGTAACTCAATTTTTTAGCTTTTCCTGCTCCACAAAAAATCCTCCTGACCCACAAGTCTGCGGCTGCTTCTTTCCCTGGGGCACTGTTCCCTGGCATACAGGGCCCATCCTGACACATGCTTTCTGTTTCAGCTCAAGAAGACTTTCATTTTCCCTGCAAGAATATTTTGGGACAAGGGTGGAGAGATGAAGAAGAAAGCTGGGGAAAGCAGTTTTGGACAGAACTTACATGCTGTCCAATGACAGAAGTAGTGAAAGAAACCTAGACAGAGCAGCCTGATGGAGAGTACTCCCCTGAGGCTCCTGTTCATGCACCAAGCCAAAATTTTAGAATTTAAGTCAACTGACTGAAACTGGAAAGCAAAAGTCAGAAATCAAATGGAGGCAGGCTGTTGTACTTTTCTAGCAGATGAGCAAGCAAGAGCAATTTTTGAGTCATCCCAATCACCGTTTATTTCTTTTAAAACACTTTTTCTGTAATGTATTATGTACTTATAACTCTGAACTATAGTTACAAGTGAGACCCCAACATCCATAACAATTAATAACCCCCACGTTTATTAAAATTCAGCCACAGTGGCACAACATAGCATGCAATTATAAACACAAAACAGATGCAACACCATCTTCTCTATAGTCAGCGAAGATTGCAATCTGCAAAACCATGGAAATTTGTGTCCTTGATTTAATGGTTTAAAATGCAGGAAAACTGTTTACATTCACTGTCAAAATGTTTGCATTACATATGCTCACTGCCCCTGTAGTGGAAATATTTTTCCACTAACATTGCAGAATAAGCACAAAATGAAGATGCACCGCTCTTACTAACAAAATGCTGGCATAATGCAGTTTCACCTCAGCTAAAACATTTGTTAGTGACTCATCACACTGCGTTATTTGTTCCCTTTACCTTGGATAGACTTCCTGAGAAATTTAGCATTATGCACATATTATCAACACTCCACTGATGAGATAGCCTGCTGTACAATGCTACAGACACTGTTTTCACGTCCTAAAAGCATTAGCAATATGGATAATTTTTTAAGCCCTTGACTGCAAACTTTAGATTACTCAACTAAATATGGAAAAGGTGCAGACACCTTCCATAACACACATTTAGGAGCAAGTAGGTAAGGTAGAAATGGTAAGGTAGAAATTTTTTTCATCTAATTTCTGTCTTCACTTAAAAAATTATGATGATTTTCAAGTCTGTACTCTAAAATCAGTGTGTACTCTAAAGTTTAGGAATGCAAATCCCAAGGAGAGTAAGTGGCATTTTTTTTAAAATCTCCTGCTAAGATATCAGTGGACATTTAAGACATATAATATTCTGCAATCAGGATGTCATTTAAGTGTATATCTGAACATATATACATAGTGTTGATAATGCTTATGTTAATAGCTATGAAACTCAGAGTTTCTCATAAGTCTGCAAAAATTAATTTAATTCACATTGGCACTGTACAGACTTGCCTATCTTTTCTCATGTTTTCCTCAGTTCCTGAGGGACTATTCCCAAGATAAAGCCCACACCCAAAATCAAGGTCATAGTGTTTTATATGAGCTTTAGAGAATGTTTCAGACACTGTTATAATGTGTCAGATGGCAAATAATTTCTCTTGACAGGAAAGCAATTGGTGTACCAGTACAACAAAAAAGGCAGGTATAGTCCATGAAAATCATACCAGATTCATTTAATTTTAACTATCCTATGACAGGATTTGCTGGTATGTTTAATTCATCTTATGCAACTAAATAAAATGTATGAAATACATATCAATTCTGAAATATTATGCAACAGTTTTCCACTGTTGAACCTTACAGAGAAAACAACATTATTTAGTCAATGCACACTGTGAAGCATTTTTTGCAGGTTTTTTTTTGCTTAGCTTTTTTTTTCCCTGTGTGGTTTCTTTGCTTGTAGAGAAACAGAAGATGACTTACATCTGAGCATGTTGAGTGAATTCTGCAGATATTTTGGCTGCACTAAAGGTTTCTCTTGAGTATGTTAAAAAAGTTTGTTGTCAAGAATATTTACTAACACACTCTCAAGCCGCCATCCTGCAGCCAACCAGCATCTGTTAACAACAATTTGCCTTTGGTTAAATGCAAAAAATTTAAGAAAACAGTAATCTTTTTTCTAGTTAAGGAAAATACTGAGTGACTGGAAGAACCTTTCCCTACCTGGTTCAACCTTGTAAAAACAGGATCTTCTGCCTTCAGCTTCAAAAATTTGCATATAATTTTAGGGACTTGATTATGCCCCAACAATCTGGCATTACAACATGCTTAAAATATATTATCTCCATCAGTCAAAGTAAAAGATGGCTAGGATAAGGGAATGGTTGTGATCCACACATGGACAGCAACATGGATTTCTTCCACAGCTCTCTTTAACAGGAATGAATCAGGCTTTCTGTCTTTACAACTGGGCATCCACAGTGTGTGTTTTCACTGTGAACAGATTCAGTTAACAACTCTAATCTGTTCCTTGTGGGGTAGAACAGAATATTTTGGAGACTTTTTTACTCCATTTCTGAGGATGTCTAAACAATGTTCAAAGACATACATATGCAGAAATGCATTTTTTCCTGTTTGCTGCTGCTCACATTACATGAAGATGGTATACATGTATTGAAACAAACGTGACTCATATTTGAATTGCATGTACACTCTGAGTAACGTATTCTAACATGCTAAAAATGCAATCCCCAGAGACAAACATGCTGAAATCCATATTCAGCTGCTCAAAATACAAGTCAGTTCTTCTACATCCAAGTGAGCTATTCTCTGATCTGACTGCCTTGTGACATTGCTGGTGGAACAGACTGGGGTGTTTCCAGAGTGTTTCTATTTCTACTGTATTCAATCATTCAAGATACTCTCTGAAAAGGAAAATACTTTTTTTTTTTTTTAATATTCACTCATTTCTCATACTGAGGTGTCCCAAATTATAGTACAAACCTGGGATTGCTAATTTAATTTTAGATTAATTGCCTTCTGACAGATCACAAACAGCCCTTTTCAGACAGTGTATACCTATTTTCTATTTGTGGCATTTGTTTACTCAAAGTTTGTTCTTTTAAATATTGCAAGATGCAGGGATACAGTTAAAGAACGTGGGTAATGTCTAAAGAAACCTGCACAAAAAGTGTAAGATGAAAGCTAATTGGTTTGCAATTTTGCTGTGAAATCAAAACTTAGAGTAGGTTCACTAATTCTGTGGCCTTTCAACTCCTCTCAAGGTGATTTATGGGTTTGTGCTGAAACACTATAGCAGACTAATGGTCTTGCATGGTTGAAGCATGAAATAAGGTGTAACCTGAGTGTTTCCACTGGATGTAAGGTTGTGTTTGGGAAAGTTTTTGAGTCCAAAATTTCAGCCAAATTGCTACATTATAAAATCTATACTCATATGAGAACTCAGAAAAAGAAATCTAATTAATGTTTTTTTCAGCAAATGCTACAAACTCATCAACATCAAAACACTTCGATTCATAGCACTTTTATTTCATTTGCCATTCTAAAAGGAATTCAAAAACATCCTTGCATTATAGTGACATGGAAACTATGTCACTTGTTATCTACAGCTTGATGGTTTCAGATCATTCCTTGCAGGGAGTGTTGTGAGTTCAAGAACTTTGTGATCTAAAATCCTGTTTCCTTTTCCCTAAGCCCTCTAGCACACTGAAGGCTGCCATGGTCACCTTCTGGAGTTCAGGTACATCAACCTTGGAGACCTTCAAGTTTTGACTGGTATTCATTCAGCAGCGTGAAGCTGCAGGCTGCAGACTACATCCTAAATACAAGGAGACAGCATTTGAGATTTCAGTTAGCTTTAGAATCCTGAAAACCTTTCCAATCCCTAGCTGGATTCCAATCCCTGAGTTCATTCATAGCTGTGAACCCTAGGAATATCCCAGGAAAGTACTCACTGTGAAGTGCCCCAACACTTACCACAGTAAGACCAAGACCTTTTGTTAGTTTTGTTAACCTGTCAGGTTGTTCTCAGCTTCTACCTAAGCAAAAAAATCTTTTAAAGCCCTTACTTGGAGATAAGTAAGTCTCATGCAGCCCTATTCTCACCCATTTCACATCCTTTCCTCCTTTCCATGATTCTCAAGAAGTACAAGACTTTGCAAGAAAAACAGAGAAAATAACAAACTCAAATTCAATTGAGTTCTGGGGCTACAGAACTCCACTGAATTTCCTTGGTAACTTCATATAAATGCATTTTTGTACTCACAAAATTCTATATTTAACTACTTGCATATCCCCGAGGGCCTTATGTACAGACACACCAAGGTCCTGCAGGCAGCATTTCAGAACAATATTTTTTCCTCTTTCATTGCAGGTACAGATGAAAAAGGTTGCTTTCAGATTTCTATCCCAGCAGTCTCCTCAAAACTCCAACAAAAAACTTTTCCAACTAATTTTTCCTTCTCTGTCAGCCTGGTTTATATGTGGCCAATATTGCATTTCTTAGCAAACCATAACATGCAATCCCTCTGTAAGCTAATGAGGAAGAGAAATTTATGAATTTCATATGCTTAAGTACATTCATAAATAAAAATCCATTTGTAATGCTCAGACAGATTTGTTGCTAAGAGGGTTTTATGCTGTAATGGAATTTTTAGTTACCCTTGGAAGTTAGAGCTTGTTAAAATCCTTGAATTTTACTCAGTCCAGGCTATAATCAAACTCCAGCCATAATGGTCCTTCATTGGCTCAATATATGAAGAAGTAAGTCCTCAAAAAAAAAAATTCCCTTCCTTATCTCTCATCAAAAAAATGTTTAAATTGACATAAGCACTTTATAGAACATAATCTGGGGATCATACAAATAGCACATGGAGAGCCAGTAAAGATAGAGGCTATATGTGTTTTAAAAAATAAGAGACAAAAAGAAACAAACATATATTAAAGATGTAACTGTATTTATTTACTTGGTGGTTTTGCTGTAAATGTTTTCCTTTGTATTCTAAATAGCAACAACCTGAGCATTCTCCCTTCTGTCAAGATGGTATCCAAGTGACAAGCAGAACTGTGGAATTAATAAAAATTAGATAAGGACCTGATTTAACTGTCTCACTTTTCCCAGCTAAAATAATTTCCTTCCAGAGCACAGAGTGGTTGTGATGGATTAACTTTTCTCTAATGAAGGTGGAAACTGTATCAAAAAGGAAATAAAGAAAAATTTACTACTCTGATGCTTATGCATAAAATTAAAAACAGTAATGTGAATTATTGATCTGACTTGTTAACAGCAAATGTAAATTTCTTTCAGAAGAGAATTTCTGGAAAAAAACAAACAAACAAACAAACCAAACTTCCCTTCTTTACTGCTATCTTTTGAAGTGTTCATTGCAAGGATAAATTGATCCCAACCCAAAGCATCTTATGGGTGTAGGGGATTTAGGAAAAACAAAGTAGCTGGCAGGACAGGGACCTCTGTCAGAACTTTTTCTGGTGAGGTTTGTCTATCAGTTTGATTTTCAGACTTGATGTCAATAAACTGTCACTTCATGTTGCTTCATTTCTTTCCCCACTTACTGACAGGATTCAGGACGACCTGCAAGCCCTCGGTGGGACAAACACACACACACACATACACACAAACAGAAATATATTGTGTGTTTCTCTGAGAAGTGTAGGTAGAGATATGCCAGTTTCTATGGTAACAACAAGACTTTTTCATTAGTAACAGAAAAATAGGTGTTGAGATAACCTCTTAGAAATTGTCAGTGCTTAAATAATTTCTAGTGTCAGACACTGCTTTCAATTAATACACACTTAATTTGCAAATAATGGTACAACCTTCCTCTGGAGTTAAACAGTTTGCAGGTGTGTAACAGGTATGTGTTAGGAAAAAATGCTGCAATGCATCAGAGGAAAAATATTCTGCAAGGAAGACTTCTGCTTGCTGTGGGATTCTCATGGTATTATTTTTGTAACATGGTGATTAATTTGTCATTCATCAAAAGAATTCACTGCTGCACTGAAACATTAAGTAAAGTTCAAGCTAAGATAATGAAACTGCATCTTGATTTCTGGCTATTTTTTTTTTTAATTTTAATTTAACATTAAGAAATTCTACTTTTGGCAGGTTAATAGCTATCATGGCATGCTATTGTAATTATTTATAGTTAAGCCTGACATTTCCTAGGCAAAATAATATGACCGGCAAGGCTTCTCTGTGCTGCTTGAAATGGGTATAGGAATTGTCCATAGAGGAAGATCCCAGCTGGACCAGTTCTCCCAGTTAGAGGAAAAACCAAAGATTGATTCATGTGCACATCTTTTTTCACAGAAGCTCACATTTTCAACCAGCTTTACAACTGGTGTAGAAGCTCCTATTCCCACAGCCCACAGAATCAGTAGGAAAATGGGCATGTTGAGACAGAGGAGGGAGTGGTTGCAGCACTCTGTATTCTGTATATTGTGGGTTGCATGTCCCTCCTAAATCGGGTCAGTCCCTTCTATCAACTCTAATTCATGTAAGCAGGGCACGCTTGGGTTCAAAGCAGCCCAGGAATGACAGATAGGATGATGACTTGGTTTTCTTGAGCTTTGAGGCTGTAATGTACCATTTAATCAAATGTACATTACAGCTCTCTTAATCAACAGAGCCCAAAATGTAACCAGACTTACAGTGATTTTACTCCTTTTTCAAGCCCATTGATTTGAGCAAGGCTTTGTGCAGGCAACCTTATAAATGCTAAGAGGGAAGTCTGCACTGTCTCAAGGTTGGTCACTTGCCCTTTCTCACAATCTTGCAAATAATAATAATAATAATAATAATAATAATAATATCTTACCCATCCTCTTTTTCTTTATAGAAAAATAAGACAGCTCTTTTCCCTCATAACAGAAAGGAAGTCCTGCTCACTATAACTGAGGCAATGCCAGCTGTTTGGAGCTGCTGGAAACAGTAAACTGAGCAGCCATTATTTGTAGTGAAAAAAAAGCCCTGTTTTTAAAGTAATTCTCTGTTTATGATGGTACCTATCCAGCCCCATTATAGTGCTGTCTGAACAAATCACACCTTTCAATGTGATAATCTTCATCACAGGTAAACATGATTATTTTATAGAAACATGATCTGGCAGACACAGAACTGAGATTTTTTTTAAATTTATTTATATTACAAAATTTTGGAGGTCATTCTACTTATACATCCACACTTTATTTTGAAGGCAGATAAAATCCTGAGCTTCTGTTAGTCAGGTTAGACCAGTTCTTCCAACAATACAGGCCATTGCTATCACGCTTGTGCAGACACTCCTGTGCAGACATCACCTGCCCCTCTACGAGCTGTTTTTCGCCAGAAAACTACAACTACACTCTTGCTTTTGCAGCATTTCACTGGCTGTCCTTTCCAGCTTGAAGGCTTGGGATAGCCGCGATCAGTTTGGCTCTGAAAGCCCCAGCGTGGTTTCCATCTTTGTGAGTTAAGAGGAATCATCCATGCACAGCAATTTGAACTTGAGTATTTGCCCAAATCAGTAAAATGAAAAAATACCACACAAACCACTATCTAGACCCTTAAAATGCATTGAAAAATGTCAAAGCAAATGTGGAAGGAAGAAGAGGAACTACCACTGCAAATGTATTTGATGACTTTTTTCACACCCACGTGATACTCAGAGTTTGAAATTCATGAGATTTTAAGGGGAGAAATGGAAATAAAGTAAATTATACCATTAGTAAATGAATTAAGATGTTATCCAGCTTCTTAGAAGCAAGTTGAACTCCTTCAAAATACTATGAATGAAAGTTTGCAAAGTATGATGTACACCAGTCATTATACTTTGTAGACAGTTTCTTCTTCCTAGTGTCTTCCAGGCTTCAGCATCTTATACTTTCTGCTAAGACTGATGGCATACACTGTAAAACTGTCCTTTCCACGCATCACCATTGAATGATAAGGAGCACTAGGAGTAATAGCAATGATCTCTGATGCAGACCAGAACAATCAGAATTTTGCCATTTTGTAAAAATTAGTTTGTTGAAAAATGGTGTTTCACTTTGGTATGTAGACAAGGTGGGGTTTTTTTCCCCTTAAAACTGAGAAATAAGAAGTCAGAGATAAAATGAACAAGAAGAAGAAAATAAAGAACAGTTCTATGAAAATGCAGCTCCTCCATAAAATTAATAAAAGTTCTTAACAGTTTTTATTAGTCACATTCTATACATTAGGATACCTTCTCCTGGTGTCCTCTCTCTGCCACCATCCACACAGGACTTGGGGAGTTTTTGCAAGTGCCTTTGTGCTTAAATTTCCTAAATCCTTCTTCTTCCACCCAATGGAATTTGTATCCTTTATAAACACTCATAACCATTTTGTTAAACATCAATCAGCAGTCATAAGCTTAAATCTTTAGAGCCCACTTAACATCTAATCTAATCATATACTTTCCATGATCTTTTTTGCCTGGCCACCACACTTGCTTCTACTGCCTCTCATCAGCACAGAGAATCATTCTTCATTACAGTCCACGTCCTTATGAGTCAGAAGTGAGAGTCTTTTGTACAGAGGTTGAGACCTTAAGAGCAACAGTTAGTATTGCAACAGCATCTGAACATCTGCACACACTGACAAAGATAAAATGTCTTTTTTTGACTTTTCAATAAGTCATGCAGCTTCCCAGATTAATGAGAGAAATACCCTAATGATTCATCAGTGCCATTTCTGTCTAGCTACTCAAAAGGTGAAATGAAAAAGAAAACAAAAAAATCTAAGTATCTCCTAAATTCTTACCTCAGGACAGTTCACTGAATCAGTCAGCAACTTTCAGTCCTTTCAGTTCCCTGAAGGAAAGCTGTCTTAAAGCTCTTGTGTATCTCAGTGATGACAACTTTTTCTGTACTTTTTCCTCAGACCAAGCAGATTGACAACAGCTGAGAAGAGTTGCAGCCTTCCCTCCTTCCTCCCTTCCTCACCTCACTGCCATGGCCCTGGCACCTGAGCCTTGTTGGGCTGCTTTTTGACAAGGAAGCTGAGCTTGGTCAATACCCAGTCCTGGGAATGCTGCTTTCCACAGCTCAAAATCCCACCCTTAGATGATGCTTATACTTGCACCATAGACTGCATGGGGCTCGTCTCACCCAGAGGAGAGTGAGGTGCTCCCCCAGCACCTCAGAAGGGCCCCTCACTCCCATGCAGCTGGGCACTGGATACCTGGAGCAGCTGCTGAATGCCAGCTGCTGCCTGGACCATCCTCTTTTTGTCAGTGCCACATGAGCAAGGGGGCCTGCATCTCTGTCTCCAAACCCAAAAAGGTTCTACCAAACCTTTCCTGAGTGATGGTACAGTTTATGCTATGTAGGGTTTCAGATCTGGTTGAATTAGGAATCTGAATGAAATGATATGTGGGACCTGACCCACAGGCCCTGGAGTTCTTGAGATGAACAAGGTTTCCTCACGGTGCCAAAGAACACTTTGAGCCAGAGATCCCCATGGGAGCTCCATGCAGAGACAGTGGGAGGGGAAGGCTGCAGCACATACCTGACATGCCAGAAGGCTCACATGCACCCCAAAAAGGCAAAAGCCATGCAAATCAACTACAAGGTTAAAAACTGGATAAACTTTTGAGAAGAGACACAATCAGCAAGGCTATATGCAAATTCCAGTAGAGATCCAAGCCAACATTTTAGGCTCTAGACACATCCTTGAACTACCTTAGCAATAGTGCTAAATCTGATAGGACTGTTGGGTGTAAAGACAGGTAAAGGATGAAAAACCTAGCAAAAAAAAAGACATGAGGTTCACATTGCTGCATGCATCATGAAAAACAAGTGATGGTGAGTAAGGACAATACATTTTTACACTGCAAAAGGCTCTCCAAAATTTCTCTTGCAAGAATTTTTGTGGTGATTTGAAGACATAATTGACTTTCTTTCATGCTTACTTTCTTTTTAACCCCAAACCAGTCACATCTCTTGTAAGTTACTTGGGATAGAATTCATATTATTTCCAGCTTAGGAATTGGTGCAAACTTTGGGTTCTGATCCTGAAGATCCTTCTACACATGGCTAGCTTTATAAGCATGAGTAGAGGTTCTGTTGACCTGCAGGAGGTTTGAAGAGAGGTTGCATAAGCATATAGGTAATTTTATCCCTCTGTGAACTGAAAAATCTGCTGCATCTTTTGAGGTTAGCTCAACCATAATAAAACTGAATCATAGTCATTTCTTGATCAGCTGTGCTGTTTAACGTCCTGTATAGGGATCTCATGATAGAATATGAAAAACCTTTATTTCTCTAACAGTCATTTGAACACTATATTAATTAAAAGAAGGTTAGTATGTCATTTTGTTCTCTAGTTTTCCATGGGTCTTTTACCAGACTGAAACCTACACCTTATTTTCCTCCATTGTCTGGATGCCAAGCTGAGCGAAGTTAATGCTGGTATTGCTTTGAATTACACGCCTACTAATCATTACCATCAAAACTGGTAGCATTGTGGAAGCACACAACGTGGTGCACTGCAGGTAAAGGTACCACCAAGCTGTCAATCATTTCTTAAAAGCATTTGCTGTGGTGGCATTTCTGTAAGATGGCCACAATTCCTCTTTGTGAACACAAGAAATTTCACGTGGAGAAGGAAATCCCTTGTTTTCTTTCCCTTGCAATTGCATTTCATATGCTCAAAAGCCACTCAGGACATCATGTAGAAACAGCAGTGAGGGAGATGGGCTTCATTTTTGTTTGGTGTTCCAGGCAGGATTTTTGGTTGTATTGATACAAAAATAAAAACCTAGATGTTTTTAAGATTTTCTCGTAATTTCTGAACCTATGGTGGTCTTCCCCTATTGTTGCTTTCCAAAAATGTGCTTTCACAACTACTAAGTATCAGGAAATTTTGTTGTTCTGAACTTTGCTAAAATCTGCTTTTAAAATGTAAGTGTGAATACCAAGTGCATTACAATGGTTGCACTCCCAAGGAATAAGATGTGCTTCATTTTCAAACCCCACTTGGTGCTTCTCTTGACTCTTCACCCCTGCCTGCAAGAACCATCTCCTCAAAAAGCTTTGGGTTTGAATTAATTTTCCTCCTTGTCTGAAAAGCTGCCCTGGGCCATGGCTGCCTTCTGGGGATCTCCCCAGGGTGGCTGCCCCTCCCTGGTTAGCAGATGCAGGGGCAGAGGGGCTGGGCTTGCTCTCTTGCAGGCATTAAGCAGTAACCAACAGCAGAGATTTATTTGCATTATGCTGACCCAATAAATAAAACTGATCTTGACTCTGTAACGTGGAGTGAAGAAAAAGCAAGTAAAAAAATGCACTGGTAAGGAAAGAAACCAAACACCAAGCAGAGAGATGTACAAGAACATTTTTCTTGTGTGATTTGTTAAAAGAAGGGGTACACCGAGTAAGTGATAAATGCATGATGAAAACTTCCTCAAGGACCACAGGGCATTTCTGCAGCTCTTACTCAAGCAGTTAAATTTTATCTCAATATGGAATCTAAGGAGAAGGAGAACTCCATTTTTATTTCTGAATCAGTTTTTCAAATTATTCTGACAGTTTCAAAGAATTTTTTTCTGTCAGAATACTAGAATGGTTTAAGGCAGATTGAGAATAAACTGCCAGAAATGCACTGGTTTCTCTCTAAAATAAAACCAAACAAAGAAATAAAAAGATTAAGGCTTCCTGGGTGCATGGAATTTGACACAAAAAGCAACTGAAAGTATGTCCCAGACCTCAGCATTAGCTCTTGGCTTCTCTGCACTGAAGAAGAAAATTAACTGGTTTAAGAAACGCATATGAAATTTCCCATCTGGCTGACAACATGGATGTTTCTGCTCTCTGTGACAATCTGAAAACGCTGCTGAGATGTTTTAAAGTCAGTGTTTATATCTAAAAAGCCAAATCTTCCACAGCTACGGTGGCTCTCCTTGCTTTCCTAGGATATAAATTAAGACAATAAAGTCCATCTGAAACTCATTTTTAAAGGTGCACAGCCATGATAAGTGTGCTTTGATTAGCGCTTTTTAAAATTCATCTTCTTACTCTGAAGCCGGTTTTTACTTTCAAAGTTGTTTTTGTCCTCCATCAAGGAACATTTAATAATTGGGTTTAAAGCACGTACAACTGTAGTTTGTATTTACTTGCTAATCAGATTAGCATTGCTAAATACATGTGTCATGTGCAGACATACTGCTACCCTCCTCAACTTTCAAAGGCTTCAGGTACTTTGGAAAAACTGATGATGTTATGACAGACAGGTAAAGAGCACCATAAAGCTGTCTGCTAGATACAGCGTATGCAGAAGCAATTTGCCTTCTAAAACTCTGAACATGATATTCTCTAATATTTCCTGGCAGATCTTCAGTAGCTAGAAAATAAGCATTTCCATATGTAAGAAAATATTCCTTTGAAATGTAGATTTTTCTTTACAAGAGAAGAACACAGAGAGAATTGCATTTTTAAGCTAAGGGTTCATTATTATTTATTTTTCTGCTTTGAAAAATGTTGTGTGTTTCCCATACAGCACTTAGGTGGTAATTGCAATTCCAAGATGAGCTAAATTACTGTTAACAAACCTCCTAGCTGTTTTTGTTCACTAAGAAAAAATCTCTGAATATACAAATTTTGGCTAATACCTAGCTCCTCACTGAATACTTGTGTTATGTTAAATTTAATATACTGCAGCAAACATAACTGCATTTATGTAAAATTTAAAATTTAAAATGTGCTCACAACACTGCCTCTCTGTTCCGCTGCTTTGGTAGGGTGTTTTCCCCTTTAAGGAAAGCATTTTAAAATGGTTGCTAGTCATCTCAATTGCTGCAACCACATGATGCAATCCATTGTCAAACTAGTGGGTGGCAGCAAGTGGAAACAGATTTCACCAGCAATAAAGCCCGTCACATGATTTCATCTGTTCACAGTCATACAATCTCTTAGCCCGTTCCTCCTGTTTGATCTGAAGGCTCTGTCCACATGGAAGCTGATCTTTGCTATCTTTGCTGCTAAATAACAGACTTTGTCTTTGTGGATGGTTTTCACTGAGTGGTATTTTGGGGGCGTACAGGGAATTAAACCATTTAGCACAGAAAAATTTGCACGTTTTTTAAAAAAGTGGGCCAAGTGCACAGATGTTTTGTGAAGTCAGAACTAAACTTAAAGAAAATAGTAACAAAATATTTGCAAGAGAAAGCAAATCTAATTAAAGTTATAGGAAAAGTTATACTTTCAAAAGTATACTGAGCATACTATACATATTTATAAATGAGATGAAAATCATATCTGAAGTAGAAATAAATTAATCTCTCTAGTATTAAGTTAGAGGTAATCACACATGAATTAACAAAAATATGGAGGGTGGGGCAAAGGAGAAAACTTGGTATAAAAACAGGCACAAACTTGTCATGTAAATGGAAAATCAGAATATTTCTATCCAGAGGTGTTGTGTTTTTCTTATGGAATAGTGTCATGATACTTATTTTTAATTTGAAGTGTCATTAAAATCACCACCACAAATTATAAGACCAGTCAGGTGTTCTTGGTTCTTTTTAACTTTGTGAAATATCTTCAGCCTTACCTAGTCCAGTACAGCCAACAAACTGCAGGTCCAAGATCTTGAATTTCCACATTCATCTTGTAACGATAATATGAAGAAGAGTGGGGGATGGGAAGCACTGGCACAAAAAGCTTGGAAGAGAACCATAGTGTGGATAACAGAAGACTGAGGTTTGCTCTACCCTTCCTATACCACAGCTGAGAGCCAACTGAGGCAGTCACAGACACACAGGCACTCTCCCTCCCTCACACTGCACACTTCCCCTATTTCCCAAAGACTTCTAGAAGAGAAGTGCAATTGTCTCGTGCACTACTAACCTCTGGGAAAGATTAATTTTCAAGGAGTGCAAGTTCCCTTCTGACGCTTCAATACCAGGGAAACATGGTTTCTCAGCACCCTGCTCAGGGCTAGGCTTTGACCAAAACAACACCCCATAACTAATCATCTGCATGATTAGTTATGGGGTGTTGTTAGTAACTATCTACTAGTAGTTATTAGTAACTATCTATCCCAGTTTGAAATGAGGACAAATGCAATGTTCTTCAGAGCCTGGACCAACTGAACATTGATTATTTGTGAATAATGTGATTCCCACTTAATGCACTCGTCACTTAAATTAAACATGAGTATTTGTGCTGTCAAATAACATGCAAAGGCCAATGAACAAATTTTTCTGAAGTAAATGTCACAGACTTCATTTTTGGAGAACAGCAAGCTAATGTGCAGATCAATAGGATCACCATTTCCTCAATAACTATGGAAATGCTAGATACAGTGCATGGCATGTGTTTGAATTTCTCAACCCTTATTCAGAGCAACTTTGACTACATGAGGAATCTGGCCATAAAATATATCAATAAAGGGGACTCTCCAGAACAACACCTAATGCTGCATCCTTAATAAACTATTTCCACTGAAATCTGGTTCTCTTGCAGTGTAGGAAATCAGGAAGCATGGAAAAACATGGAGCTCTGGATCTAAATGCTGGTACAATTCAGAAAAGCACTGACTGATGTGCTTAACCTTGCTGAAGCTTCACTGAAGTTAAACATGTGCCTAGATGTTTTATCAGTGTATTTGCTTGGCTCACTGCTAAAACTACTTTATTAGTGAGGCAGTTTCACAGACAAAAAGAAAGACAAGTCCCCAGCCTCAGAGTTAAAGACCCTCTTTGTTGTGTATATAGTCATTCATGTAAACAGACCTGCACTTAATTGTATTTCATATTGTTTTAAAGATATTTGTGTTTTATATAGTCATTCTTGTAAACAGATCTGCTTACAAAAAATATTTATGCGAGAAGATCAAGTATTTGCACATCTAAGGACCCATTTTCATGGGCAAATAGTTGTTTACACATACGGATGAAAAGTAGCCATTCTCAGATATGCAAGTGTCTCTGAAATCTTGACACACGTTGCCTTACAGAATGAAGCTGGAAGAAAGTCAACAGGCAAGAATTATCCAATTAAAAGTCCTCAGTCATGTATGCATTTGGAATTAGTTCTAAAGCCTTTGCAGAAAGAATGCACAGCAGTAAACATTTCATCGTCACTAATTCTGTCCAGATTCATTCAGTGCACATCCCCTTCTGAAGATCCATTAATACATTTTTGATTTAGAGAAAAATCAGCAAACCATTT
Source organism: Prinia subflava (assembly GCF_021018805.1). Lineage (NCBI taxonomy): Eukaryota > Metazoa > Chordata > Aves > Passeriformes > Cisticolidae > Prinia > Prinia subflava. The sequence goes on from NC_086247.1 coordinate 59,743,898, forward strand.
GTTTCAGAAGGCTGCCAAAATAAGATTGAGACACGTGTAGTGGAAAATATCAAGACTTTATTCACTCTCAAGAAAAAAGAAAATCAGAAAAAACTCCAAAACTATTGAGGATCTGAGAGCAAAATCTGGGTCTTGGTATTTTAATACAAAAAGCTGAACATGCACTGGTTGCTATAGAGAGAATCTCTTACTTTCAACCACAATTGCAGATGTGGTGGTGTTGAAGTGAGTATGTATGTCCTATGATATTTAACAGCTATGTAAAAGATGCATAAAAGTGATCTAAGATATTTTTTCCCAAAAAGATATTAGATAATTCTGAGTCATGCACTGACTGCCCAAAGGAATATATAAACATTCCACAAATAACTGAGACTTAAGTAACCCTAGACAAAATGTAACAGTTGGCCAAGCAGTAGTGCTTATTTACTGATAAAGCATTAAAAACAGTAAAATAAAGCATGCATTAAACAATAGTCAAATGTAAAGGATTTGCATAGTTGCTTGATCTTTCTGTGTGGAAAACGATGAAAGAAAGTCTGGAGTCACTAATCAGAGGTTAAGAGGAATACATCTTACCACTTTGTGTGGCAGAGAAGGTTCGCTGCCAGAGTATCCTCATCTCATTCCCCACCCAGATCAGTGCCTTTTCATGTAAAGTCCCTCCTGACATAAATGAAGCTTATTGCACTGGCCTTTCTTAGTACAACAGATAGTACAATGTGGTTGAAAATTCCCTGCTGTTTGAAGCTATTAATACTTAACTCTTAGATCACAGTAGCTCCAAAAGGCCACTGAATAAGGCCACATGGTTCTACATTTAAGGCAAAAACAGAGGAAGTAACAGTCTGCCTCGTAGAGCTTAAACTCATTTATATGGCCCTATCAGGCAATTTCTGTACCATTTTCTAGATTTATCTTCTAGAAAATACAGGCTCAAGTTCATTGTCAAAGTGCTATTTTTACAAGCTATTTTTATGATGGCTTGGGTTTAGGATCATAGGCTCATTCCTGCACAGCTTGTGCCAATGTTTAACAACCCTTGCAGTGAAGAAATTTTTCCTAATATTCAATCTAAACCTTCCCTTTTGCACCTTGAGGGCATTTCCTCTCATCCTAATGCTTGTTACCTGGGAGGAGAGACTGACCCCCACCTCAGCACAACTTCCTTTCAGATATTTTTAAGGAGGGATAAGGTCTCACCTGATCCTGCTTTTCTCCAGGCTAAGCAACCCCAGCTCCCTCAGCCATTCCTCATAGGACTTTTTCTCCAGACCCTTCACCAGCTCTGTTGCCCTCCTCTGGACTCGCTCCAACACCTCAATGTCTTTCTGTTCTGAGGAAGCCAAAAGTGAACACAAAGTTCGGCCCCACCAGTGCCAAGTACAGAGGGATGATCCCTCCTCTGCTCCTGCTGGCCACACCACTGCTGATCCAGGCCAGGTCACCATTGCTCCTCGGCCCCCTGGGCACACGCTGGCTCATGTTCAGCCACTGTCAACCAGCACTCCCAGGTCCTTTTCCACCAGCAGCTTTCCAGCCACTCTGCCCCCAGCCTGTGGGACTGCCTGGGGTTGTTGTGACCCAGGGGCAGGACCCAGCACTTGGTCTTGTTGAACCTCACACAATTGGCCCCAACCCATTGATCCAGCCTGCCCACATCCCTCTGCAGACCCTTCCTGCCCTCCAGCAAACCAACACTCTTGCCCAACTTGGTGTCCTCTGCAAACTTACTGAGAATACATTCAAACCCGTTGTCCAAATCATTGATAGAGATTAAACAGGACTGGTCCCAATACTGAGCCCAGAGGAACACCACTTTTGGCTGATTGCCAGTTGGATGTAATTCTATTCATCACCACTCCCTGGCCCAGCCATCCAGAAAGTTTTCTATCCACCAAAGAGTGCACCTAAGCCAAAAGCAGCCAGCGTCTCCAGGAGAATGCTATGGGAAAGAGGATCAAAGGCTTTACTAAGGTGCAAATAGGCAACATCCACAGCTTCTCCTTGCTTCACTAGTAGGCAACATCCACAGCTTCTCCTTGCTTCACTGAGTGGGTCAATTTGTCATAGAGGGAGATCAGATTGGTCAAGCAGGACCTGCCTTTCATAAAGCCATGCTGGGCCTGATCCCCTACTAGTCCTGCACATGTCATATGATGACATATGACAGCTGAAATGAGCTGATCCATGAGATCCCCTGGCACCAAGGTCAGGCTGACAGGCCTAGAGTTCCCCAAATTCTCCTTTCAGCCCTTCTTGTGTGTGGGCATTGCATTTGCTAACACTTAGTCAACTGGTACCTCACCAGGTAGCCAGGAGTGCTGGTAAGTGATGGAAGGAGCCTCAGCGAGCCACTGAGCCATTCTGCCAAAACCTTCAGTAGCCGTGGGTGGATCCCAGCTGGCCCCATAGGGTGGTGTGTGTCTCAGTGGTGTATCAGATCACTGATTATTTTCCCTTGGATTGTGGGGGCTTCATTCCCCTCTCACGTTTTCCAGAGAGCTCAGGAAGCTGGGTACTTTGATGACAACTAATCTTACTGTGGAATACTGAGACAAAAAATGCATTGAGTTCACCGGTCTTTCCCTCATCCTTTGTTACTATGTTTACCTCTGTATCCAATAAAGATGGAGATTCTCCTTAGCCTTCCATTTCTTGATAATGTAATTATAGAAACATTCCTTGTCTTTTAGAGTAGTAGCCAGATTAAGCTCTCCTTGAGCTTTGGCCTTTCTAAATTTCTCCCTCCTGCCTTCCCCTTCTTCCGAATGTCATAAGCTCTTTTTTTCCCCTGAATTTCAGCCAAAGCTCTGTGTTCAGCCAGGCCAGTCTTTTCAGCTTCCTTCTTCAGCACATCTTCAAGGCCCTGGTGCTGCCTGCTGGTGGGTGGGCACTGTGAGACCAGAGCTGAGTGCCAGAGAGAAGATGCACTGGCCATGCTGTGTGAGCCAGGGAGGGCTGGCTCACAGGAGCAAAGTCAGCACACATATCTTCATACAAAGACATGCCCCCCAAGTTTTCACTGCTCTGGCTAGCAGGTGAAGACTTAAGAGAACCTAAATGCGTCTTTGTAAATATATCATGAGGATAAAAATCAGAGATGAAGACACTCTACAAAAGCGAAAAACAACTTAGTCACAAAAAGAAACAGCCAGGGGATTTTTAATTTGTCTCCTAGCCATCAGCATAGTGAGATTTCAGAGTAGCCAGTTGAGAGGAAGAAAAAAGAAGCAAAATCCTTAAGTATTTATAAGACGAAGCACAAGCTGTTCATGAAAAGCACAATGTGCTGTGATCACCTGGAACAACAGAGGACTGGCATTGATGAGTTTCTAAAGGGTTTCAGGTTTCTAAGGAGTGTTTCCTACAGCATTCATGTGTTTATCATTTTCACACAATCCAGGATTCACATGATGTTGACAACTGTAATATATTCTTTGTAAATTGCAATTGAATCTTTGAATCTCCAGACACTTGAGAAACTACTTTCTCTCACCTGTTTAATTAACCGTGCCATGTTTTCCAAAGAAAATTAATTGTCTCAGTGCAGCAGTAAGGAAACTCAAAGGTTTGAAAGAAAAATAAATGTGAGCATGCAGCAGAGTAAACATTTATCCAATAAACATTTTCACAGCTGAGTTTCAAACTTCTCATGTTCCAGCTTCTTATATTTTATAATCTCATCCCGCTTGGTCCTGGCACCACATCTCTTTGAGATATGCCTCATGGGAAAACACTGCCTTGGTAATCAAAACATTTAGACTGTGGAAGAAATATAAAACAATTCTCAAGGAAGTTTTATGGTGTAGTAACTGCTCCAAGATCAAATTGTAACTTTTTCCTGCCTGGTCCTTAACAATTGATGAATAGAATTGGTTTTGTATCAAGCCATCTCTGCCCTATTGGCTCAAGTTTTGGCAGATGTTTCCTCTGAGTGGAAGCCAGTAATGTTCCTGGTGACAAGTGTAGTGTGTCTTCTTCCTCACTCTTCTGTCCCTGAGACTGTCTGTTGCTGCTTTCCATAACTAGAGTTAACCCTAAAAGTCTCAATTTTAACCAAATTGAAATAGCTTTTTTCTTTTCTTTTCTTTTCTTTTCTTTTCTTTATTTTTTTGCAACTGCTTTCATTTCTGCTTTTACCAACATTTTTTAAAAAACATCACTCTGAGAATGGAGTAAACAGTTGTATGTGAAAAGGAGAAATGAAAATGATTTTCACATAGTTGTTCCTACAGTGGAATGCATTTTTAGTGTTCAGTTGTGGTTATATGATGGAAGAAAACCTTTAGGGGACCTGTCAGTTGGGTAAAGTGGCAATCATTGCAATAATGATGTTAATCCTTGTCATTTCAATGCTAAGAGGGCTGAGGCCTTTCCCAAAGATGCTTGAAGTTTCTTATTCTCTGTAACATGATTCCACACAGAATTTTAAAGGGAAAGACCAACATTAAGCATCTAAGCTGAGCAACTTGTTCTTGGAGAAAAGGAATCTGGATAAGTCATGAAAAATATACCTGCATTTCAGTGAGAAGAATTTCAGTTAGGGGGAACTGGGGGGAGGTGAGAAGTGTTTTCTGTCTTTAGAAATATTCTTAACATTTTGCAGACGTCATACTTTGACCCTTCAATATTTCTTAGTCCTTAGAAAAACTGTTCCAGTATCTGCATTTGGAAGCAGGTTTTAGTGCCTGTGTCCTCAAAGGTTTTTTAGCTCTTTAGGTCAGATATTAAAAATCAGACCAATATAGCACTGCTTCAGTGAAGTCAGTGGAGATAAGCCATTTATCATAACCAGCTAAAGGTCCCCCTTGGCCTATTTCAGCTCTAAAGAGCAGTAAATCTCACAGAAGAAGTAGACACCGTGCCTTCACTTAAGTTTTTGAAACCCAGTGATAAATTAAGTATGGTTTAGATTTTGCATTAGTCAAACAAAACTGAGAAACACTTTCCTTTGATTTGTTCCATTTCTGAGTGATTCAGAGTAAATTTTAAATGATTAGTCGTTGCTTTAATAATTCCATGTCTGCATGACCTTGATCTCGGTTTACATTTTTCTTTCACTTCTGCTTCTGCATGTGCATGTCTGTATTTAAACGTGCTCGTGTCCTCACAAGCAAAATTCCTCTAGCTGCACTTCCTTGGTTTTCTGAAGCACCTTCGAAGCACTGGTACAGTCCTGGGTGTCCAGCCCTTCTGAACTCAAGCCCCAGCTGCCAGAGGGCCTCAGCAGTGGAGCAGGCTATAGAGATACCCTGGAAAGATACCCAGCCCTTTCAGATTAACAGAAATACTGAATTTCTCTTCCTATGACTAAAGGGGGAGAGTCAGAAAGTGCCAGGAGCCACCTGATTTTCTTTGCCGAGCACTACCCAGTGCTTGGAGCACAACTGTCTCCAAACCAGCCCAAGTGGGCAGTGTCAGAGGAAAGTGCATTTACCCCACTTGAACCACAACTTGTGTGGCTTGTCTGCTCTTTCTGAAATATTGTCTGCAAGAGGCAAGACTGGGATTGCTGCTTGTTGAATACCTGCCCAAGCAGATGAAGGCACTGAGCTTCCTCACCTCCCCCTCACTCACACACCTGCTCCTGGGCAGCCACAGTCTGGCCATCAGTAAAAGCAATAATCTCTGCAGCAGGAGAAACAAGCAGGCTGCTGAGCCTCGTGTGTACCAGAGAGCCATCATGAGAAACTGAATAAGTGATTTTTTTAAAGACGTGCTTATAAATCATTAAAGTGACACAGTATGGGTTTGGGGTTTGTTTTGCAAGCTAGAATGGGAATTGTAACATCCGTATTTCAAAACACATACTCACCCTTACATTTCCATTTCCTGTGGAAGGCATCCAAATTTAACCTTTAATCTCTTGAAGAGTTTCTTATATTTATTTGTTAGAATAAGCGAACAGCTAACTACAGCAAACCCAGGGAGCTCTTTCAAAACTATCCACAAGCATCAAGATAAGTGCATTTCAAACATCCCCCAGGAACTTTAAAAATACACCACTCACCTGCTGCCAGCTGTTTTGCTTACTTTTACTTTACTGAAGCTGGCATAGGCTTATCCCAATCTGCTGTGACCCCCAAAAGTCTGAAACTGGCTCCACCTCTTTTATGTCAAATGCAGTGGAAAAAGGCAGGCTGAGAGCAGCCTACTGTCAATTAAGATCTCCCAGTGTGCCTTTGAGGGGCTACATCATGTCTGACAACTGGGCAGGCACCTGAGCACACCAACCACGATCAGAGTGCCCACCTGGCAGGAGATGCTAGTGCTCAGGAAGGGCCATTATCCCAGCCACAGGATGGGGGATCCAACAGCACACTGTCCCAGGCACGGGGGCTCTGGGTTTGGGACTCACTGCCTCGGGGAATTAAGGTAGGTTGGGTGCCTGTTGGAGTCTTACTGCATTTGGATTCAGGCTCCAGAGACTCTGCTCGCAGCCAAAGGAAGTCTTGTGCCACGTGGGCAAGTGTGCCTTGCTCTGAACAGCAAAGCCTTAGCTAAAAGTTAGCCACCATAAATGACAGCAGTGACAAACACCATCTTTAGGGACACTGGTACAGTGACTGTGGGAATGGCTCTGGCTGCTGTGCTCCTGGGAGGGATGGGGAGGTGCAACCATGTAACTCATGGTATAAGGAAGGGCACATGCAATCCCTGGTGGAGACTGATCAGAATTATAGCCCTCTTTAATTTGCACCCCCTCCCTGCACTCTCAGAAATCAGTGTGTAGGTTGTCTACAATATAATGGTCTGGACCTGATGAATCAGGAGCCCTGTGCTCAGATTTTCCTCTGAAACCTTGCACATCCCTCTATGATGAATTTCGACCTGACCCAGATTGCAGTCAATCCCTCAGCTGTGATGTGTGGTGAAGATGCTGATTGCTGCAGTACCTGGGCAACCAACTCGTGGCTGTTTCCACTTCTGGCTGCAGCCTCCTTCAATGACTGAGCCCATGCACTGTGTTCTCCACTGCAGCCACCTGAGTCTGGGCCGTCAGCAGGTGCTGATAGAATAGATTCTGGTTCTTGTAGCTCCTGGTGCTGGTCATGTTGCTTCCCTTTCGGGGAGGGTATTTTTAGTTTTCTGTATGTAAATTTGAACATGCAGGCAGCGTGTCACAAATCACAATGTACCGGTTTCCGTTTACCACAAAGACCTGCACACGTGTGCGTCAGCAGAAGGAGCAATGTCTGACGGCTTCTCCTCACTGCCTCAGATTGCACTTCCAACATTTGGGACTGCCACGAGAAAAGGATGGAAATTCTTTTCCATAAGCAGGAGTTGCAGGACTCTTAAAAACCTCACTGAAGTGCCAGAGGATGTATTTGTAGGAGCATCAGAAGAGGCCCCAATGCTTGCAAAAGCTGTCTTGAATAACTAGGGGTTAATAAATGCTCTCTTGATAAATCTGGCTCTGATGTTTACCCCAAGGGTTTCGGAGGGTGGCAAAGCTGGGGAAGGGAGGCACTTTTCACATTGGTAGGCCCATCTGAGAACTTTTTAATCCTTATTACAGTTACACTTTTCTGTGCTTGCCAGCCTGCGAGAAAGTTTGAAAGTCAGCCTGACCTCTTGTGTGTCTGATCTAGGTCCAACGAGGAATGAGATCAGGGAGCTGTGAGAAGCAAGCTTAATGGGGAGACTGCTGCAAATGTAGCAAAACAAATAATAGAGGCTCAAGTTTTTTGTTGTAGAAAATACAGTGCTATGGGTTTTGGGTGCCAAGAGGCAGTTCTTATAATAGCTACATTCTTTGTAATGCTGATGAGTGGCAATATAGAAAGATGAAAGTAGGAGGGCATTGTATTATGGTCTTACATATATTATGCCACAAAGAAAATGCGGTTGCTGGGTGGGGATTCTTCGCCCTCCTCCCGCTGAGCTATTCATACAAACTCTCCTCTGTGGATGGCAATCCCCATTCCATCTCTCCTAAATCCCAAAGGGTTTGCCAACTGACTTGCAATTTTTTAAGTGGAAATCGCGGGACTGAGTGGTGCATTAAGTATTTCCTCCTACACCTAACTGCTCCTTTAGGAAGTGAGCAGACATTTTTTCCAAAAGATGTATGCCATCTCCTGGGAGCAGTAGAAACTGCAGGCCCCTTGTACGGATACTCCCTGTAATTTGTATTTGCCTCTTCTCGGAGGGCATTATAAAATCACCAGATAAGGTCTTTGCAGCTACGACTACCCTCCACATCTAAATGTGTTGAACTGTACACAATTTACACCAGAAAAGCTCAAATTACATCGAAAATGTCATTGTTTACTCTGTGCTCCGGAAGATTTGGGTGTATGCCAAGTGGTGTGACAAGGTAAGATTCATCAATACGTGACACTAATAAGTTACAAAGCAATGGTGGAGCGTAGTGATGTCATGTTTTAAGTCAATGGTGTGAGTGTGAAATGCAGCCTATGACATTGCTCTGGTGTCTTTCTTGTCCTAGAGGACATGTGCAAGAGACAGAAGAAAACCAGAGATTCCCTTCTTAAAACACCATACGACTCTCTAGCATACAAGAGAAGATATGTTTCTCTTAAGTCATAAACTGCAACTTGCATGTGTCAAACAACAGACTCATCTCCTCATCACCCTTATGCTTTTTATTTGCTACTGACATACCACTAAGCTTTCCCTTGTCAGGGAGATGCACCAGGGAATAAAACCCATGGATGCAAATAAATGCATTTTTGCATATTGAATTAATAAATATATAGCTGAATGAATCCTTTGTCTCTGAATTGGTCTTTAAAACAAGTTAGTTATATCATGTGGACAGGTCCTTGAAATAATGTGCGTAAGCATGGTTTCATATAAAATGTTTTTCTGGGTTATGTCTATAAAATATATCTGCAAAATATCATAAAATATATTTTGTTTCATAAGTATAGATCACTATCTACTTTTAAATAATTAGGAATGACATAACCTATGCACATGCAATTTGCTTTTATGTGGTAGGCAGTAGTTTTAATTATCTAAATTTATCACTTTTTTATCAATTAATAATCCTGCTTTTTATCACTTTCCATTTCTTCCACAGATCTGAGGGTCTTTGAAGAAGACCTGAAATGGGACTTTTTTTTTCCAAAAAACATCATAGTAGCAGAAACTTTATAGAATGGCATCAAAAAGTAGGTAAACAATGACTCAGGGACCAGAGATGACAATATTGGGCACCCACATTGACTAGTGGCTGAGCTTCAGCAAAGGACATCTTTTAACTGCCTGAAGGCAAGTCAGGATTCCCCAGTCCTCACCACCAAATTCCCAGTTTAACAGAAATTTTGCTTCCTGGTTTGTTTTCATCTCCCCTTTCCTGAGATCTGCTAAGTGATTCTGGCTATGGTTTGGGCTGTGGCCCCTGTGTGTGGGGGGTGAGTGTAAAGGTAGCAGACATGAGGAAGTTCATTTCATACAAGGTGCTGGAGATTCCTTGCTAGAAGGAAACAGGTTTTCCTTAGTGTGGATCACAGTCCACCTACACCCAGGTTTTATTAGACCATGTTCTTTCATTTATGTCCAGCTGATTGATGAATAAAATGAATTCCAGATCTCCAAACACATAAGTAAAATATATTTATGTAACAGGATTTGTGAAAGTCTCCACCCAGGGAAGTGGAGGCAGAACATCACTAAATCATTTAGTGACAGTGGTCTGTCAGTGATTTGTGTCCCTGGTAGTCAGGTTGCAACTACTCAATCCCCTCTGCCACCCCCAAACCATCAACATAAACTCCTGCCACTTAACCCTTGGCTCACTGAAATCCCTTTGGCACATATGTGGGTATTCACACCAGCATGGCTTGAACTTTTAGGGAGAAAGTGGGTAAGAAGTCTTTGCATGAAATGCATCATCTCGATAATTTTAATATAAGAATCCCTAATCAAATAAAAAACCTTCAAGCGCTATAAAATCCTTTAGCCCCACACTGACACCACGACTTTTGAATTTGAGCAGCCAGAGCTACGCCATGGTTGGATGCCCAAAGAGGAGGTACCAGGCTTGCCTAGGACGTGTAAATCTCAATGTCCATGGTAACTGCACATTTCTCACAGTTTTGAAAATCTGACCATTTCCTTTTAAGCAGCATAAGTATGGTATGAGGAATCTGCCTGTAGGAATCAACACTTCCATGATCTGGGCTTATACAAGGAAGTATAAGGGAGAATAAACCCTGCTGAGTGCCTGCTTCCTCAGGAAAAGTGCAGAGAAAATTAGTAGAAAGGTAGTACCATCTAAGTGGATTTCTGCAATGTGTTTGCTGTGTGCAGTAAGCATTTGCTTGTCTTTTGAGACCATTAGTTTTATATATTTGGAATTATTAGAGTTGAGACAAACCACTCTTTCATAAATCATCTGCAAGGTGCAGGACGCTGTTCCACAGGTTCTTGTTATAAGGTCTCCATTGTTTGGGATGTCTCAAAAGTAGACTTTTGGAGTGTGGCCAAAACCGGAGGGAGAGTGTATTTCTAAAGAAATATTCTTGCTATGTATACTCTCTCTCTCTAACCTGGACTTTTCTTTCACTGTCTCTGAAATTACTTCTCTCAACAATGCCTATATTTAGGATTTTTAAATCTTTGGGATTCTGTGTTTATGTGGGTGGTTAGTGCATCAAATTTAGTATAATGATTAAAGAAGGGCTATTTTATCCTGTTTAAATTTAGTTTACTCTTTAACATTCAACATTGCAAACTCCATCTGACAAAGAAACAAAAATTCTTTCTGAAATTTACTAACTCCTACAGTTAAAATTTCACTCATCTCTGCTCCAAGGCAGGCTGTAGAATACTCTGGGTTCCCCATGCAGTCTCGTGGAAAACAATGAACTTTTTAAGGTGCTTTTACTTCAGAAAACTTATTATGCAACTATCACCATTGGTTCCATTAATCTGGGAGTATTAGTGGACAATGGAATCTTGATGTATTATGAATTAATTTTTGTTATTGAAATAACAAAGTACAAAATAAACAATAAACAAAAATCTCTAAATATGTAAAGGACCGATGGTATGAAGTAAAAGGGCACTGTTTTTTCATTCTAAGTGGATTTCCAGGCTATGTAGGGACCCTGGGCAGCCAATACACTGGAACTAAGCTCTGCTTGGCACTGAAGATTCACCATCCCTTATGTCTACACAGCATACTGTATCCCTTACCAACTGAATGATTAAAATATCAAATAACCTTAAAAAATTTTAAATTTGAAAAAAAAAATCATACTGATAGCGGTTCTAGTCTGAGCTGCTGCCAGTATGAAAAGGAAAATGAGGAGAAACTCTCTTGACTTTCTATTCCGGTGAGTTGAGATAACAAAAATCATCTGAGTGTATTAAGACTCAAGCAGTTGTTGTTGGGGTTTTTTTCTCATTGTCTTTCCTCTTCCTGTTTAATTCCCCAGGCTGTTGATTGCTGGGCTCAGGGTCCTTGTGCTGCTGTTGTACAAGCTGCCCGACGTCACTGCAGAACTCTCCCTGCAGTAGACTGCAGCACTGAGACCTGCCCAGCCTTACCCAGTAAGGAAGATTCTGTGTCCCTCTCGCCAGTGGAAATGACAGGACCCAAGAGAAGGAGGGGAGAAGGAAAGTTTGAAAGATTTCAGGCCATTGACATAGATACAGAGCACTGAAACAAAACTTGTTTTATCTATTGGCAAGGTCGGTGCCCTCAGCTGGAACAGAAGTTTTGGAAGTGTGGCAGAGGAAAAGTTCAATCTATCGCAGGCACTAGCTAAGGCATGCTTAAATTCTATTTATGAAGCAGATTAAGTAAATTTGGGCAATGGGACTTAGGAAATTGTAACCACTTTTTCCCAGTAGATTGCAGAAATAATAGCAGCCAAAAAAAAAAAAAATCACTTTCCCATGTCAGGTAAAATGCATATATTGACTGCTATGAACAGTGATGTAGATGAACTTGAATGAAAACAACTATTTTCATATGCCTTTAACTTAAACCTAAAATGCCTGTGAAAGATACAGCAGTCAGGGGCTTGTCACAGAAATATAAAATGAAAGGCACTGGCTCTTTGGCATGTCTTTGATTTCTTTCTGAACAGCTTGGTTCAGTCAGATAATTCTGTTCATAGTTATATCTATTTAGTCTTGGAGAAATGCCATCACATTCAATGGTGTTACATGGATTTAAATTGCTTAAAGGGGAAGAAAGTATATTCATTACATCTCTAGAGTTACTCTAGCAGTGCATTTAGCCTAGAATGTGCAGCAACGTGCTAGATTATTTAACTGTTTCTGAGATGAGACAAGCACAGGGCATAATTTCAGAGGCCATAATGTAGCAAATATCATATTGTTTTACTCTTCAGCATTTCCATATGATTTGTCTCTCTCTTCCCACAAATGTGGATGATTATCCTTGAGGCCACAGTGCATTGCACACATACACCATACACAGTAAATGCTTAAGAAGTTTAGGGAGAGGGTGTTACTGTGTGCTCAATAATTAAAGGAGAAGTGGCACTCCAGCCTGATGGCTTTGCAGTGTTCCTTGCAAACTCCATTATCTTCTTCCTTATGCAAGTAGGCACACGTTGTGCTTACCTGTACACGCTCACTTTGGGTGTCAGCTGGTTAATGTTACCTGTGGGTTCTTAACACCTACAGCTTATCTAAGTGCCAATAAATCAATGTGAATTATACAAATACAACAAGGCAAGAATGAATCCACAGGTTCTGAACAGTATGGCACAAGCCAGGTCAGTGGTAATAATTTGTTTAAAGAGTGCCGTGATGGGGAGGTAGGAGAGGCCTCCTCCACTGGAAGCAGATGTTCATACCATGGCAGCTAGCTTGTCATTAGAAAGATGTTCTTCTGTAGTAACACTGACCAGTATTTTCAAAAGACGCAGAATGAAGTAATCTGAAATTAATCTGATGAGTCAGATGTGACTGCTGAAGCTCATCTAATCATACAGCTATTTGATTGCTGGTTTACAGTCACTGCACCTATGTGCAAGTGTAGGTGTAGTGAGACTAGAAGAGGTCTGCAATTATCATGGCAACGCTAAGTTTTCATTGCCTTCCTGGTGAAGGAAATTGTCTAAAAGTAAAACAGTCCTTTAGGGAAAGGAAAAAACTGTGAGTTTCAATAAGATAGTACATTATGGGCATTCTGTAAGGTAAATTGTTGGCATGAAAGATGATGTGTATGAAAATTGGAAACCCTGGTGTTTACCTGTATGTATGAAAAGAAATAGGTCAGTGACTTTGTTTCCATGGTGACCATTATTGAAATAAAACAAACTGACACCAATGCTGATTTATTTCCCTATTCTGCACCCTTTTAAACAATTGCCTAAATCTGAGATTGCTACTCAATGAGCAGGATATCAGAATGAACTTCCACAATGTGATCTTCTCTTTCTCTTTCATTAATGAAAGAAAGACCTAAAGGAAAGGTCTCCATCAGAACAATTCCATCTTCTGAGCAGGTGCCAATTCCCACTATCCTGCAGTAACGTAGCTGCCAGGCAGTACAGTATATGCCCTTTGGCAATTATTAGACAGAACTAGCTTCAACAAGGTAAAAAGAAAGATTCATCTTCATCAGATCCACAGCATTTCCCAGAAGGATGGTTTGATGACTGTGAATCATTCCTGGGTTTGCTGGTGGCCTACACTCTGCTTCTAGTCAGAGGGATGCCTGTAGTTATTGGGGTCTGTGACTTGAGGGAGACTTAAGCATCTAAACCTAATTTATGTTCTCCTGGGTGCAGGTACTTTTTAGTAGCTTTAATAATCTTGGTCTTATGCTTTTTCTTGCTTGTGGTCTTGCTTGTGATGCTTACTTCCAAACACATAAAGTGATAATCATAAGAGTTTTCTATTTCACAGAGGCTCTGGGAGGTTAAATTCATTGAAGATTTTGAGATGATCCAATAACAGGTTTATACAGACATGCTGGAAAGATAAATCTTTCAGATTCTTGACACAGTCTACCAGACCAATGATACCAACCTTTTTATCTTACCACAGCACATTAAAAACATTAGAGATATCATGTTTGTTTGGCAATGTTTGTTGTATAAGAACTGCCGCAGATATAAAAATTAAGAAAAAGAGCATGATATAATAATACTTGCAGCAACAACATAAATATTTGGTAGTAGTTGAGTGTACACAGTTGGTTTCCCAATATCATTGCTTTGATCTGTTAAAATCATAGCAAATAAATTTATTTGGGCAAGGTAACTGGTGAGGAACATCCCAAATCAGGGCTTTATTGGTTTTCTTCCTGCATATGATATTGCAGCAGCCCTGCTTTTTTTCATTAGTACTTGAAGGAAAACAAAAGATGAAGGAATGCATGAACACTTTTTAAACCTCAACCTGTGAAAGCAAAGGAAGTACAAGGAATTGTGTTTATCAGAAAACATATGCCTATCTACAAGCATGTAAATCTCTAAGGAAACAGAAGCATAAGGAATTGAAACCACAGCTATTAAACAAAGGGGATGTCTTTCTCTCTGTTTTGTATGATGAAGTCTGTTACCTCAGTGGAAGCAAGATTAGACTGTAGTTACTCTCTTTTGAAGCAAAGGAAGTAGTCTCCCCATCAGTTTAAGCCCTGAGCCTCAAAAATGTTTTACTGATATTTTTGGTTAGGATGAGATTTTTTTATTTAAACTTCCTTTCTTAACATCCTTTCAATGAGATTCAAGAGGAGATTTGGATGTCATGAAAGTAAAAAAACAGTGACAGGTGTGGTTGCTACGCAGAAAAATACCAACAGTAGCCCAGTGCAATCTAATTTTTATTATTGGTTGTGATTTCCTGTACTATGTTGTGTTTCCTGTACTATGGTTGTGACATCCAAAAATCAGTGCCACAGACTTGTGGCTACTCATTATCATTTGCAGTGGGGTATAAGGTGGACAACCATCAGTTATCACATATTAACTTTTAAACAGAAGAAAAGATAACTTCTTTGTATATTAAACTGCATCAGTTCAAGTTCCTGAATTATTCTTCAAATTATTCTATAAGTAAGATGATAACAAAATCAGGATTACAAGAAGAGTCCTTTTTTATCTTAATTCAGTAAGAAGGCCAGTAACTCAATGTCCTGAATGCCTCATGCAATGCTGTGATGGTTATCTTCTTCTACAAGGCCTCTTCTCTCAGTCAATTTTTTACAGATTTAACTAATCCATTTTAATTATTTGAGGTAAATGTAGATTCTTGTAAATTGCAATGATTTTTTGACAACTTATTTTGCTGCTAATGCTAAGCTAACTCTTATTCTTAAGTCTTCTTATCTCCTAGACACGTATTTTCTCAGGAGATGTCACCTCTCTGATCAGGGAAAAGACACCTTTCTTGATGTTCACCTTTCTAATGGTTGTTGCTCTTTCACCTTACTTAGGCTCAGTTTTCCCCTCTACATGTGCATCTTTGTTCAAACCTTATGCAGTCCTCTGCTTTTGTTTCTACGTGGCTTTAAATAATTCTGGCTTTGGTATAGCCATAAATAGAAAGGAGTCAAGAAAGATCAGTGTTTGCTTCAAATTCAGCCCCCTGAAGTCAAAGGTCTAAAAGTGAATGGCTAATTCTGATCCATTGCATAGTTTTCACTAAATCCTGCTTTTTGGGCAAGCAAGGGCATTCCTTTGAATTCCCAATGTCAATTACAGGAATATGAAACTGTAAATGTCTACCATGAATGGATATATTCAAGACAAAATGTCAGAGCAGTGAAGAGAAGCAGATGTCTTTTTATCTGGGATAGCTTTAGAAAGATTAAATCAAATTTACCAAAACATGGATGACTCATCAGTGGTCATATGCAACTCTGAACATCCAATGAAGTACTAAATTATTTTTGTATAATATCCTTATGTTCCCACAGTTTAGGGTTTTTTGTGGGTTTTTGTTGTTGTTTTAATTTAATTAGCCTTTCCAGGCCAAGAAAAGTAATAAACAAACGTCAGAAAATTATCATTTTTCTTCATTATTAAATTCTCTTATCAAGAAGGAAAAGGTCTTGTGAGCTGAGGAATGTTTCACTTGATTCAAAAATAGATCACAATATGGTTTAGATTGAGGAGAAACACTTAAAAACAACCCAGCCAAAGTCTTTGAACCATGAAATTGCAATGGTACAACGGTTACCAAGATTGGGCTAATAGTTTTCTGAAATGTTTATCAGATTTTCATGCTTACATATTATCCTCCAGTGAATAAAAAAGATCTAGGGATAACTCTACCTTGTTGTCAGAACACACAATCCATTAAATAGTGTGACTCAACATCTCTTTAATTATACTGCACTTTTTGTTCTCTCATCACAGACCAAACTTCTGTAAATTGTACAGGCATATACTTTTCCATTGTCAAAATTACCTAGAGACGAATTAGGTTAAGGAATTCCACACAAATCACCTCAAATTATAGAAAGGGAAGTTTTATAAGGCATTTTTCCTTTGAAAAATACATTTGAGCCTCACAAAATGTAGGGAGCACATAGGTTATCCGAGCTATGAAATTTGCCCAAAGTACAGTGTGTTTTGTGTTCTGGGCTTTGAAAATATAGATGCATTAGGTTCCAGGTAAATGAGATAAGATGCTTTATCTCTGGAAATTTTTGGTTATTGTAGGGCTCCTCCTTACCCAGCAGAAAAAGAGGAATTTCTTTAATAAACTTGCCCTCAAATAAACTTTGGGTTGTATCATGCTATCACAAGTATTCCATTTACATAAGAATGGAGCACATACATAGTGGGTGAGAATGTATTTAGCACTGTTAAGAATGTGTGAAAGGATACAGTTTCCATGCTTTTGTTCATATTTGGCCCAAGGGAAAAAATAACTCTCCTGCTGGGCAACTTTTGGAAGACCTAGTATGGCTGTTTGTGCTCCCCTGAACACTAGTTGAAACAAACCAGCACAAAGTAGGGCAATATCTTTCCTCCAAAAAATGTGTTTGAGTAGCCAAGAGGATGCCTGAACAGCTGCAATATTTTTAAGCTTCTGGGCCCAGGTACACCTCTTGACAAGGTATGGAGCCCACACCAGGATGAGACATATGCATGTCTCAGACTCTTCTGTCTTTGTTTTTGGTGCAAAATTCATGTTTATGGGCCAGAGGGACCCCTGGGGGTTTGGTGTGTGACATCTCTAGGGTTTTTTTTTTTTTTTTTTTGGCAGTACATCTCCACAGCTAAGGGCAGCCCTGCACACCCCAGCTGTGTCTGCTGTCCCTTAGGTTGTTCTGAGAAAGAAAACTGCAATTCTTCATGCTTTTGTTGCAAATGCCATTAAGAAGGATGTGAGGTGAATTGCAAGCTGTTTAAGAGCTCCTGTGCTGTAAAGGATTTTTGATTGAAGGTAGTTTTTGTTTAGGAAAAAAAGCCCAAATAAACAACAAACCAAAGGGCATGTGTTCCAGTGCAATATAAACACACAGCAGGCAAATGCTCACTAGAAGCACAGCACAAATTATGACTGCTGAGGTTAATTAATTGATAAAATCACTTGTATAGAGAGGGATAAAGTCTGAGTTAGGTATTCCTTGAGAATCTATGCCAACTCAGAAAGAGTAAATTGCTGGATGAGGTACTTTGGCCTCTGTTATGCAGCATATGTTACCATAACCTGTTAATTGATGAGTGGATCCCAGAAGGAATTATGGACTGCTCCTTCCCACTTTGCAGTGGAACAGCATTATAAAATCTCTATAATTTTAGGTATGCAGATGTCCTAAAGAATGTAAGTAATGATATCTACGATTTTAGACAGCATATAAATATGTAAGAGATATTCAGTAGCACCAAGTCGCTTGGATTATTTGCAAATTATTGGTTGCTCATACTGCAACTTTATATTTTGCTAATACTACAGTGACTAATGGGAATCAGCTAGATGTATGCTAAAATTGAAAGAGAAAATGGAAAATGGGTTGAAAGCAGCCTGACTTTGGGGTGTTGGCTGATAAGAATCTCAGCACAACCTGCCAATGCGCACTCACAGCCCAGAAAGCCAAACCTATGGCAAGCTGCTTCAAAAGCAGAGTGGCCAGCAGGGCAAGGGAAGGGATTCTGTCCCTCTGCTCTGGTGACACCCCACCTGGAATGCATCATCCAGCTCTGGTGGCCCCAAACTAAACACACTGACCTGTTTTAGTAAGTCCAGAAGAAGTCACAAAGATGATCAAAGGGCTGGAGCACATTTCCTATGAAGATAGACTGAGAGAGCTGTGGTTGTTCAGAGTAGAGAAGAGAAGGCCCTGGGGAGACCATACAGCACCTTCCAGTACCTAAAGGGGACCTTGAAGAAGGTTGAGGAACTTTTTACAAGGTCATGGAGTGATAGGACAAGGAGTAATGATGTTAAACTAAAAGAGAGTAGATTTAGACAAGATATTATGGAGAAACTCTATGTTCTGAGGGTGGTAAACACAGCCACAGATTGGCCAGACAGGTTGTACATGCCCCCTGGAAGTGTTCAAGGCCAGGCTGGAACCTGGCTGGAACCTGGCCCTGGAGAACCTGGCCTAGTAGAAGGTGTTCCTGCCCATGGCAGGAGGGTTGGAGCTAGATGACTTTTAAGGTCCCTTCCAATCCAGGGCATTCTATGATTTGATGTTTCTATGATTCTACAAATCTGTGACAACATCAGTTGTTCTGACATGACAGGAGAGAGCTTTGCATGGTTTTCAGTTCTGCCTGAAATTTCTTCTCCTCTTCCTTTCCTAGGTCATCTGTGTGAGACCCTGATGTTGTGAGCAGTCAGGATGACTAGCTAAGAACATAAACTGGGATTAACATACAAGTGAAGATAAAAGGGGCTCTTCAGGCAGTAGTTGCTGTCACTGGCCAGGTGAGGAGAGCTTCACCTCTTGGTGAATATATGTAGAAGTCAGTCCCATAGGTGGTGCCAACCACAGGTACAAAAGTATGGATTGTTCAGATTGCCAGTCAGCCACCTCAATGTAGCCTGTCCTTAAAATAATTATACAGACTCCTAATATCAAATAGAACTAACAATACCTAAAGCTGATATAAAACTGCTTGTGGTGTGCATTTTTTTCTACTTTAGGATACTAGGTAGAGAATACTTGTTTCTATGAGCAAAAAACAAGCCTTCAAAAATTTAGTACTATCTTAATGACACACAGTGCTTTTGAACAAACAGTTATGCACCTCAGTAATCCTAGTCTGGTCCCAGTAAGGCTGAGGTAGGTCAATGTTTTGTTTCTCTTCTATGAATTTATCTAGAACATCAGTCCACAGGGACATAATTCAACCATGTGGTTTCAAATGCTTCTTTCCAGCATGGTGACTTCCTTCCTTACACAGTTTTTTTTCTTCTGTATGCCAGGTGCCATCTCTTATTTGGCCCTGAGGGTAATGAGCTGATTGCAACATGGATGACTCACATGGTGCACGATGCAGGTTGAAGAACTCTGAGCAAAAAAGAAAGCCTTGAAATGAGAAACCTGAAAATAATTCTGTGTGTGTGTATATAACAGATGTGTATGTCTGCTGCCTTATGTGATAGCTGGAAAGGAGATGGGGATCCTTTAAATACACTCATGGCAATAGACATGAGGCCTAAGGCAAAGTACTAAATGATTTAGCTCAGACACCATTTCATCAGGGAAATATGAACAACTGCACTGTAGGCCATGTGAGCTGGAACCCTGGGCCTTAGATCTCTCCAAGACAGCTGGTGTCTCAGAGAGGCAACAGCACTCCCTGCCCAAGACATCCAAGTCCTTGTGGAACAGCTCTGGCCTTCTCCTTTCTGCTCTCCCTCTGTCCTCGTTAGCCAGGAGCAATGATGGGACCTAAACCAAACCTGAGCTGCACATCTGGCTGCTGACTGTGGGTCTTCAAATGAGGTTGGAAAAGGGTCCTTTTGCATGGGAACAGCTGAACAGCAAGTGCCCAGTATAACCATGGTGCAATATTTGGAGTTCTGAATAATTTCTGTTCCAATACCCTGCGGTACCTGTCAGCAACACCAAACACTGTAAGGGTGCTAGAGAGGAGGAAACAGCATGTGTCACTCCTTCCTACTGCAACACTTAGCTTTGTTTTTTATTGCCAGGCTTCACTGATAAAAATGAACCGGGAATAAGTAGAAAAATCTTACAAAAATTTAAAAGGTCTCTTTAAAAACTTTTCCTACTTTAATTTTACTTTTAAACTTGTTTTTCCAAACAGACAATGTGTCCGGTATTTACAGTATTTTTACTGGAGATCTAAATATGCTTTTTCAAATCCTAGTTTATTTAGCCTCAGTATATCCTTCTGGAATAAATAAGCATTGTTTTACAAATAATAAAACTGAAGCACATAAAGGTTTAGTGAGCTATTCAGGCAGAGAAGTGCCTGTCAGAGCCATGAAGAGTAACTTCCATGATTTCAGATACTCTATCCTAATCAGAACAGTACTCCTTCTCTCTGCATCAAACAAAAAGCCGAAGACAGGTTTGTTTTAGCTGAAAATGTGCTTCTATCTACAGAGAACAGATATCATTTTTCACCATGTTTGAATGATCAAACTATATATTACACACATGCTGTCTTTTCCTTTTCTTCTGACAGTTCTCACAAGAGAGCCCAAAACAAATATATTAAATATAGAAGGCTTTAAAGCATCAGAGTCCCGTTTCTTGTGGGAATATTCTGTAATGATCACATATACTGTCAGAATCCTTTGTATATCTTAAAAGTCAGCAATAAAAAATCCTTAGTTCTTTAGAGTTTTTCAGGTTTATTTTTTTATTGGAAAAAAAAAAAAAGAAAAAGAGTAGGGGAAAATACTATTATTAAGGTAAAAACAGGCACAAATGTGTGACTCACCCACTCACTGTCACATCTATATTCACACTCCACAATCTCCTTAAAAGGCTCCCTGAGCAAGGAGGTCATTCATTTGAGTATGGTAGCTGTTAATCAAGCTGATACTAAACAGAGAAGCCAGTTTACTAATTTTAGTGGAAGAACTGTGATCTTTTTTTAGGGCTGGAAGGAGGAAAAGAACTAAAACACGCAAACAGTTAAGGTGCAATTATAGTGGTTTTAATAAAATAACATTTTACTGGAACTGGCTATTTCAGTTCTGTTTCTACAATGAAAACTGGGACAATTCCCTCTATATAGAACTGAGAATTTTCTACTGCCTTGGTATTGCTAAATCAATAAGAGAGACAATTTATTCCTGGAACTGCTACAGATATTTCGGAATTATAATTTTGTTCCATCTGGGAGAAAGCAAAGTGCACCAAATCTTGTGTACTTTCAATATCCCTGCTGGGGCATAAGACTTCAAGAACTGAACACAGGAGCAAAATATATATATATATATATATATATATATATATATATATATATATTTTTTTTTTTTTTTTTTTTTTTTTTTTTTAACTTCATGCTCTTTTACTACAATAAAAACCAAATGTAGAACACCTCTAATTTCACTGGATGTTATATTCTCACAGTCCATGAAAATTGCACACTCTACTACAATTTTCAGCATTTTGCCACTGGATTTCCTGTGGCTGTTCAGGTGTGTTGGCAGCACAGAATGAAGAAAGCCACCACAGCCCACCCATCCTTGCTGTTCCGTGAGCCATGCTGTCCCCAAGCCCATTTGATCTCCTCATTGCTTCTACTTAGAGGGGAGAGAGCTGAAAATACAGCTGCTCACTGCTCAAATGGAGTTAAATCCTTCTGGACATGTGTGTAGGGCAAGACATAATGTGGCATTAAGGGGTGGCATCAAGAGATGGCATTTGCCTTTCTCCAGTATGTCTTGAAGCTGGGGACTGAGGTGCATCAGCATGGAATTTCTCATTAGCTACCACACTGCTGCTGTTGTGTTTGGGCTTACAGCGTTGCAGGAAAACATGTTTGATTTAATATTTTTTTAATAAGGTTTTTACCTGCAATATTTAACAGACTCTCTTCACATCAGTCATTCAAAGGGAGCATGGCAGCTGGTGTGAAGGTGGGTTTGAGCTGAGGAGACCAGAAGTGGGTCAGTTTGCTGATCTGAGCTGGAGGGGTTTGGAGGGGGGGATTTTGGCTTGCATGAATTTGCGATTTCCAAGTGAACTCTGCAAATCAAACAAAAAGACTAGACAATCAGATTACCTGATATACCTGTTTCTCTGAAAAGAATTCTGCAGTGATTCAGCTGTGTGCTGGCCATCTGTGGTGGCTGTTCAGAGAACCTTTTCTCAAGAATACTGTCAAATATATTTGAATGGAGAATATAAAATAAACATTTTATATCAAGCTGCTGTAACTTTCCTCGTACTGTGGTAGGTTTCAAGAAAAATAACAAAAAGTGGGTGGAAAAGCAGAACCCTGCAGTTTTATTAAGCATGAATGACATTAAGTGTTGGCGTAAACCAGAGGGTGAGTCAGTGCTGTTACAGTGAAGCATTATGTCCATCTCGTAGTCATATGATAGAGAAGGAATGCTCCTCACAGCACACACAGAAATTACTTGTCTTGGCAGCACCAGCAAACACACAGCCCCAAGACATTACTGTGTAATAATTTCCCTAGCAAAGGAACACAAACTATGACTGAAGCTTTTCCTGACCTTAGAAGTTGTGTCAGTTAGTTAAAGCTGACCTACTTTGGACTTCTATTTTCAATTTCTTTAACTAATAGTTGGGGTAATTTTGTTCTGTGGCACTGGTTTTAGGTTTGTTTTGTGTGGGGTATTTTTGATACAGGGTGGAGCAGTAGATCAAGGATAAGGTTTTCAAGTGTGGAGGGAGATAATCGGAAAATTTTCCTTTGCAGATTACATGTTTTCTAATAGCATGTTATTTGCTATTGAATTTACTCTAAATCTGGCAGACAATATATTTCCTTTATTACCCATCATGGATTTTGATGAATTCTAAGATCTGAGTGATTCCTTAGGTAAAGAAGAAAGAAGAATTACCTTAATTGTTTGTGTCATCATAGAGCACCTTAGTGACCCATGAGGCATTATACAAACACCAAGATAGGAACTTCTATTTTTTTTCTATAGATTTTAAACATGCTGAGAAGAAATGGGGATTTTATTATTTATTCTTTACAAAAGGTGAGATTCAGTGTAGCCTACTCTGTACAGTACAAAGTAGAGTTAACCTACTTTTTCTTTTGCTAACCACCCAAGGCAGCTGCAGGCAGTCAGCTTAGCTACAACAACAGGGATTTTCACAGCGCTGCAAAACTCCCTCCCTGGCTAGAGACAGAAGATGGAGTTGAATTCCTCATCCTTATGGGTGGAACCACTACAATTTTCCAAGGGAATTTCTGTGGAACACTACTATTTTGCCTTTGGAAAAAAGAATATTTATGCTTTAGGTATGGGGCTTGTTCACTATCCCCTTGCCTCTCACACATCCACACTGGGACTTCATTTATCAAAGGTCAGTGTTCCTCTAACTAGCTGCAACTGGAGGTGAAGGACACTACAGGAATATGCTGCAGACACTACAGGAATATGCTGCATAGTGACCAGGATGCAATTTTCCTAGGAATTTTTGATCCCTTTTAAAGGGCACATCCCTCAGCCTCATGCTAGTGAGTCTCTTCTTTTAAAAATTTACCATTTTCCCCAACCAACTTAGTCAACTGTGACTGAATAATTTCTTTCCCATTCTCCCTCCATAGATTTTTGTAATCAGAAGGCACTCCAGCAATTTAGACATATTTTTCATATTTAGACATCCATTTTCCTTCATAGCAGTGACTTGATTTTCCCAAAAAAAGAGCAGAGCCAGACATAAAGCCCAACACCTACCCACCACCATAAATGCCAGACAAATATTGCTTGTTTTAGTGCACACAGACTATTTTATGTTATGGATATAAGTCTGGCATCTGAGCATGAAAATCACATGGACTGCCAAAATGCAGGGAGGGCTGCCATCTAGCACAGGCATAGAAACACTGCAAAAAATGAGCACCACTGGTCTCCTTTTTATGGTAATCTGAGTCACCTTGAGCAACACTGGAAGACATTGTACAAGTATTTTTGCTTGTAGTGCACTTCATACATGCCAGAAGTCTGAGAAGGACTTGGATCCTGGCCATCAGTGCAGAAACTCCGTGCCACAAGTGGAGCAAAAGCGACATTAAGGGTGCATGACTCCCCATATGATGGTTTCTCTTCATACTTACCATTAACCTTGCAACTGCTGCCAGGGAGACAAGAATATTATTGGGTGCTGTTAACAGCTCGAGGCGGAGCAATCATCCACACCAAGTGTAGCAGCTCCCCCCAGAGGTGGGCTTCTGCAAAGAAGGTAAATCCACTTCTATTCACAGGCAAGCTAGAACCATCCTTCAGGCCCAGAAGACAGTTTTGTTATAACTCTGGATTATAATATTATGTTGGATACTTAGACAAAGTGCCTTCAGAGTGTACTATGGTGTTAAACTAGATAGTCATCTTGCAGTTTCCTGTGGGACAATTTGATAGCACTAAACCCATGTGCAATTTTAAAACACATTTTACCAGGTATAAATTCAGAAATTAAGGGATGCAGACCAATTTACACCAGTTGAAGAAAACTGGTGTAAACACCTTTTTCAAAAATCTTCCCTTTCTCTAAATTATGCATAAAGTTATAAAACTATAATTGCTTTTGCTTTATCCTTCTGCAGATAGAGATATTTCAGCATGTCTTGAGTCTTGGATCTTTAGAATAGCATGGAAAGGGATCTTAAGGGCTTGATTTAGAAGCACTTTATTTCTAGTGTTTCCTTTGCAAGGATGGAGAAAATGGTAAAGAAAAGGGTGCAATGCTTCCCAAAATATGATTTTTGACTGGTTCTGGCTTTATTTAGCATGGATACTGTCAGACATCCACCAGATGACATCAATGCAGCACTCATCATGGTAGCAGAGGTTTGTTTCTATTGTAGAAAGAATTAAGATCTTTCCAAAAGAACCACTGTTTTACAGCTAAATTGATTTCCCAAGTTACATTAAAGATACGTGTTCTCACTTTCTGCATTATCACAAATTTCACTGATTTAGAAAACCTGAATGGTCATGCAATTTTCTGGGGTTTTTTAATTTATAAACAAATAACACTTAAAATGCTTCTGCAATCTTTTCCTTCTATGCAGGCTTAACACATTTTATGTCCCAAGTTTCCTCAGCCTTCACTCCTGTGGGTCATGACATCAGTGATGTTCCTCAAATGAATTAGCCTTTGTGAGCCCAGAGCCTTCTCTAATATGGTATATCCTGTATCTCATTAAAGAAATGGTAAAAAATGGAATGTAACAAAATATAGCTGTAGTTTTTGTAAAATAACACAAATAATTATTTGACTACATAAAAAAACCCTGCTGTGGTTTATTTTCTGTCTTCTTAGGCACAAGTATCTTCACTGCATAGATATAATTTTATTTCTTAAGATATATTTTTCTTATAAATCTGTACTGAAATAGCCAGAACAACTCCTCTCAATCACTGGGATAAATTCTACTCTTGTTTAGTTTGATATTAATTCAGCAATGTACACCAGTGTTACGGAGGTCAGAATTTGCCTGAGAATTTGATATTTTGTCACTGTAAGAATAAATATAGATTAACATATTAATATAGATGCTAAACTCATTAATATAGTAATGAAAATCTATATAGAAAATTAATTCAAGTCAAAGCCCAATATTAAGTAATACATTTTTTAAAACCATATATGTAAGTAACATTTTGTACCTCAGCAATTTTTGAATCTGTTATTCAGACAAAACTGATTTCTTTTTATGTGCAGCCTACCTTTGCAAGGCAGTAAGAATTATGTGGTCATGGTGTATGTCTTGTAAAGACCCTTTTGCCAAATTCGACCCAATTCAGTGGCATACAGGTGCAGTAGACCAGTGCCACAAAAATAGATGGGGACATATAAACAAAACTCCATTGTTTATGTAGAAACAAGCAACAATTTACGTTGGAAATGACCCCTGGAGACCACTTGGACAAAGCCCTTCTCAAAATGGGCTATCAAGGCTTGCTCAGGAACTTTTCCAGTGCAAAGTACAATATCTCTGTGAACAGCTTCTCTGGGCTACCTGTTCCAGTCCTGCACTATTGTCTCTGTGGAAACATTTTTCCAGTAAAACAAAGAATGATTATGAACTTTTTAAACATTAAACAGTCTACAGCAGAAATGGGAGAACCCTATTATGAATAATCCAAGTATGGAAAAAAGCTTTGAGTCTGTTAGGTCCCTGAAGATGCAGTTGCACAAGTCCATAAATCAAGCGTCATTAATTTGACTTCTCACAGTAAAACTTGTTTTTTTAAGGAGTTTTAAAATTTTGCAGAAGTATTTGTCTACATTATAAAAGTCCTTGAGTAAGAACAACAGGACTTAATAATTTAAAATAAGACACGGAGAATTCTGGGCAGGAAGTATACCCCTAGTATCCTGCTGATGCATGGTAACTCAGTGAGGACAGAGGGTACCAGGCTCCTCAGCACACAGTAAAAGAGGAGATGCAGATCCTGCTGACACATTATGTATTCTCCTCATGCAGGCAGGCAAGAGCAAGCAGATAGAGATTTAGGCTGGAGAAAGCATGGCCAGAGTGCCAGCACATTGCTGGGTTTTTGCATAGAGTTGTTTACCCCTTTCCTGAACTGCACGGGAGTTGGAAGGGGTTTTCCGAGTGGAACACAGCAGGATGTTTCTTCTTGCCCTGAATGCTCTCTGCATCCCAAAGTGCTGCATGTATATTGTCTTGTCTCCCCAGCTGGTGGGGCCAAACTTATGCTGCAGTCACATCCCAACTCTGCAGAGGCTGAGACCACAATTCCTATTCACAAAATCACAGAGTCACAGGCTGGGAGGGACCACAGTGGCTCGTCTGACCCAACCTCCCTGCTCAGGCAGGGTCATCCCAGAGCAATGGCACAGGACTGTGTCCAGAGAGCTCTTCAATATCTCCAGCGAAGGAGAATCTACAGCCTCTCTGGGCAATCTGTTGCATTTTTGTCCTTTCAGCTTTGTCTTTGTGGAAATGAAAGCACAGTATGTGGCCTGGAAGTTGTGGGGGAAGGCAATTACTAGCTTGTTTTCCAACTTGGTGAACTGGGACAAGCACAACTTCCACACAGCTTGGATGTCACTCATGTAACCCTGAGCATGCACTTGCTTGCTCTGACAATAAGCAATACCTATAAATTTCATTGACCATTTACACTTTATTTAAATTCTCTTTTCCTTTTCTTATTGAAATATATGTATCTAGACACATAAAAGGAAATAAAAATGTAGAGAGGTTATTTATGCAGCATTACAGGGATGCAGGGATACACAATGCAATACTGTAAAACTTATTGCTACATTGTAAAACCGGGGGGTTTAATTGAAAAAAAATCAGTTGCTTTATCTCTCTTCAGTACTATCTATACATGTTTCACATGCCAAATATAATTTTTAGCATATTATTGTATAATAACCTTAAAATAGATTTCTGGTGTGGAAAATTTAATGTGGTCAGGAAAAAAAGTCCTTTTAGGATCTTCTAACCAGTAACTCTGTGGCCTTACACGTCTGATTTTACACCACCACTAATTTTTCTCATGCAAGACTCACATTTGCAGATACACTGTATAAAGACTGACAAGTAATACTTTGTTTTTGCTTTTCAGCAACAAGTGCTTTCTCTATTGCCAAAGCACATTTCAGAGAGTCACTTCAGAGAATGCAAATGAAACCACAGAGTAAATGTCTTTCATCTTACTTCGTGTTGGAGGAAAAGTGAGGCCTTTTTAGAAAATATTCTATTTTGGCATCATTTGAAAAGAAAGCTTTAATTAATACTATGTTCAGTTTTCTGATGTTGAGTACTATTCAGAAATGTGGGCATCTGCAGCCAGCTTGAGGCCTTTAAACATGCTTTTGCACTCTGTTGACAGGATTTTGCCTCAGTACAAAAAAAAAAAAAAAAAAAAAAGTTTCGACAAAAGTCTCTCCAGCAGCTACAGAAAAGTGAAAGAGTAGAAGGAGCCTAGGAAAGCATGTTAATACATCAGATAATGCACAGAAGGCAGAAAATGAGATTGTGAATCTGAGTATACATGAAGTGAGATGTTCATGTGAAATGGGAGCTGAGTGACTCATTTCTTGGTTTCCTGAATGAGCAACAAGTTTGCTCCAAAATAAATGTTACAGGGTTTTTATATGTGGGATGCAAAGGCTGAAAGCAAAAGGAAAAACTGTAAAAATTCACCTCCTCTTGTAAGCCAAGTAAAATTGCTGATACGTAATGGCATTTTTCTGAGACACAGTATTGAGGGGGAAAAAAATAGTGTACACTACTACATAACAGAGAGTTCAATCCTGGCTGACCTTTTGCACTGGCCACTCTTGAAGCAGCAATGTTAAATATGCAATGTAAATCTGATCTGTAAGGTCCTGTTGTCCCCAAATTTGAAGTGAGCCATGTAATCCATCAAAGAGTGAGAGTATTCTGAGCATCTGCTGCAGGCATTTATACAGTTGCATAATCCTCAGGAACAGGATCCTGAAGGGAAAAATCTCCCAAGCTAAGGGTTCAGAATTATGATTTCTGGCTGTTTAGGTTTTTTTGAAGAAGCAAAAAGATGAATGCAGTCCTGGAGATACACTTAACCTTGGTATCCCTGTTCGCCAGGTGTTTCACTCTGTCCCAGTGAAATGCTTCATGCTCCAGCCACTGGAAAACTCCCCTGCAGGTTCGATTGATGCTATTAATGCTTGTGCATTTGCACAGTGCAGTGCTGGCACACAGTTGCTAGGAGGCCTCAGCAGAGATTCGGGAGCAGCCAGGGATGCATTCACAGGATAGATGACTGCGTTGCTATGCCTGCCAACTAGTGGACAGACCAACAGTGAGCCCCTTAGCTAGGAGAATCCATGTTAAGGGTACATTTTCTATATCCTCTTTCTATATCTATATCTGAGACACATGCCTCAGGTTGATACAATACTGGTTAAAATTGTCTTTTCTTTGTATTTTCTGTCTTGAAGTTTGCTGCCTGTTCCTTGCTACAACTCTTCTATTGACTTTGATGGCAGCTGCAAGTACTTAATTATTTAAAAACCTGGCCATTTATTTAAGTGCCTGAAGGCAGACTTAAGAGTGTAACTTGGAATAGTGATATATATTCAAATATTTTAATTTTAAATTTATATAGCAAAAAATGGGCATGTCATGCGAGCTCCAAGCTTAGAAATAAATTGAAGACACCCTGATCTCCATAGCAATCATAAACAATTACTCTAAAGCAGATCAGGTGTCATGACATCAGTCAGGATAACTGTGTCCACAGATGTCCTACAGTAATTCTGTTCATGCCATCCATTCTTCCCAAAATACCTATTTGGAAGCATTAAGGCAGGAACACAGGGGTCAGAAATGAAGCTTGTATTCAGAAATGGGGTTGACTCCAGAAGAGCTGGTTTAGCAGCAGGCCAGTGATGCTGGGGTCATTGACACACGTGCTGTGGACAGTGTGCAGGGTCACCCTCAGGACTCACAGGCTTTGCCAAACCTGCCATGGCCTGCAAACATGACTGCAATGACCACGAAGGAGAGTAAAGAGGCATCCAAACATGGAAAGCATGAGTCTCTCTACTTGAGCCCAAAGCTTCCTTCTTTTTGAGGCTGCCACAGCTTTTAACACACAGGAAGGGAAAGAAAAAACCCTCAAAGCTGAGTTTTTGTTGTGTTGAACTTTAACAAAAGAGCAGGGGATACTGAAGAAGGCAAGAGATGTATGTCAAATGTACCATGTGGAAACCACCACCAAGACTTGCAGAGTGCAAATAATGGCACTGAGAACAATTTGGAGACAGCAATTCCACTGATTCAACCAGAACACAACAGCCTTGATTGTGTCCTGAAGGGCAACTTAAAAACATGAATCTCACATACTCCTTCTGTGGAGCAGAGGCTGCGCCCACCCAACTCCCTGCAGTTCTGACAGTTCAGAGCACTGGAGAGCACAAGGTTCTTTTGGCCTTTCTTCTCCACAGATAGAGCCAGTCCTGCTGCTGCTGGCATGTAGCACACACCTGCAGTGTTCCAGGGTAAGGTAAAAAAATGTAGGAAATACAGAGCAAATCCACCATGGCCAACAGTGATGAAATTCTGATGTATCACCACACCTGTTTGGAATAGTTGAAGGATGTGGAAAAGGTGTTTAGGACAGTTTTATGAGCAAGTCTGACTGTGTGAAAGCTGAGAAAGTGGCCAGATAAGTACAGATGAGGTGACTTATATGGAATGTAGGATGAGAAGTGGCCTGATCAGACAGCAACTGGCTACACTGGAAGCTGACCTACCTAACAAACACCAGATGATAACTTCTTGAGGATATTGTTGCATCTCTTGGTAACTATCTACCATCTAATTTCCCAAAACATAGACTAAAAGATCACTGTTGGGGTTTTGTTATTCCTGTTTGGCAGCATGCATATGATGATCACAGACATGGTGCCTTGCTGGGGATATTTCATTACTTAAGGTGTGAGTACCAAGTATCTGGTAATTTTCATTTCAGGTTAACAGGTAAAGTTGTTTGAAATATGATCAATTTGCCTGAAGTAAAAAAAAAGATTCTTGGAGTAAGCATTAGAACTAGGTGTCTATGGCACATGCCTTGTGCTTAATTTTATCACTGGAAAAAAATTACTTCAGTTAGTGCAGGACTATTTTTTTTATTTTGTATCATATCTGCTAATTTTTGCTTTCTCTCTTCTGGACAAAATATTGTCACTGAAACATATTGGATAAAGTTATTGCACTTTGGTTGCACAATAACTGGAATTCATAAACTAATACCTATTTTCCTGGATCCATTCAAGGCAGCACTCCATTAAAATATGTGATGAATGCCCCTGGCCAAGGAAAGTGTCAGAAATCTCTTCCTGTGATCATACATTCATTTTTCTTGGACAGCTAACCCCTGAAGCCCTCATTTGAAGTCAACAGAAATTTTCCTTGGAAAACAAAGAAAACAAAATTTGCCCAAAGCAATTTTGTTTTCTAACAGAGAAAGTTTTCAAAAATCCAGCAAGCAGCTCAATCTTTATTCAAGCAAAATGTTTAGTAACATCACAAGAGAACATAAAAGCCATGCAAAGAACAGCAATAAAAATAAGAAAGCTGACTTATCACAAAGGCACTTATCTGCCACATGAATTAAAGCAAGCTAAGCGTGCTGTTCCCGATAACAGAGACAACACAGTGCCTTCTCATTAAATATTCTTTCAGTGAATCTGCTAGCGGGTGCAGGTGAGGACGGATTTCTCCAGGAATTTCAAACATTTGCAAAAGCTCGAGAGATAAACAGAAGAATTTGGGCAAGAGTGTGACTATAAGAATTTGTATAGCTGGGGGGTTTCACTGCTGATCCACATTTAGAGCAGTTTTAAATTGCTTCCACAGCAGAAAGAGGCGGTGCCTTCAGACAACTTGCTTGGGGAAGTACAAAGCACTCAGGAACGGTCTCATCCTGATGGACAGAGAACCCTATACCCACACTCAGATGGAGACAGACCCCTGAAACACACAACCCATATCTCTTTTCCTCTTGGAATTTTGGATAGAATTTCATTTGGATAAACTGAGATTTGTGCCGATGTAAATTACCCATGCAAATCTTCCACATGTCAGGACAGAAAAATTTACCACTCGCATTGTGTACCTTATATTTCTTTCTCCTGACTAAAGCAATTTTATCAACATAATACAGGCAGCAGGGCAACACTTCATAAGCCAGATGTTTATTGACCTGTGTGACCCTCCAAGTGTTTTCCTCCTGACTATTTGTGGTATGAACATAACAGACAACATCTGAAGTAATGTGGGAAAATGGGCCTATAAAAACAGTCACTTTTGATTTTTGTTTCAGCTAATTTTGTTTCCATTGATTTTGTTTCCTCCAGGTAAGAATTCAAGGTGATAAAAACCAAGAAAACAACTGAGCTGGCTATCAGAAAGTTTTAATTTCCACCGTCAAATGCTGTAAGGCAGCTCTGAAAGCAGGATTAAATGAGAAAAAGGTCAGTAATTTCATTCTACAAGAGAATTCATACAGCAAAATAGATACTATGTTTATAATTAACATTGTAGTACTATCTATGAAGGGCGCTACATCATCACAGTCATTAAAATATTATATGAAAATATTCTGAACTAAAAAAAAAATGGAATGTTAATTGGTATAGTGCATCTGAAATTAAAGTTATTATAGAAGAATTTAAGGTACACTGGAGGTTAAAGATGTGTCAACAAACAGGATAATGCTTTGGAGAATATTTTGCCAAAAAGTAATTAACTATGACCAGATACTTTTATTTTTCTTTCTGGATGGCATCTGGATCCTTGAGTTCCCTTATATTACACAACCCCAACAGAAAGCATAATGAAGAGAAAGGAATCATAGGAGAGAAGAGGGATGCTCAGTCTCATCTGCTTTTTCTAAACAAGCAGTATGCAGCCTTTGGCTAGGAGTTTCCCAGTCATGAGAAGAGCAATTGTTGTAGAAATCACTGTAGCACCCACTCTTCTTCCTCTCTCCACAGGTATTTTAATGAATTTTCAGCAGAAGCCTATTGGCCATACAGCTTATTTAATGAAACAATTTGGGGATGCAAATCATTCTCATCATGTCAAGTCACCTGGATGCCATGAACTGTCACTGATGCCTTGAGAGGCTACCTAGAACAGAGGCTAGGCAGTTGTACTGCCTTCAAAGAATACACTTTGGGCAGTACAAGAACCTGGCTAAGGTTATACCCAAGATGTACGATGGATCACACATTTTCACACTTTTGTAAGTGTTGGTCCATTTACATATTGGGGTCAATTGTCCAGTTACAGCTAGGAGTTAGGACAACCCAGCTTTTTTATTCCTGAAATGTTCAAGGCAGTGATTTAACAGACTTGATTTACCTATCTCAGCTGAGGAGGGAGTAATAATGAGCAAAAAGACGGTGAAATTAAAACATTTCCAATCATGATACTTTATTTCTGGATTTTTCCTGGCCTCACTCATCTTTCTCTCAAGGACAGAGAAAGAGACTGAGGACAACTTAATTTTATTTGAGTGATGGCTGGTTGCAGGACAGAAGTGTCTAATGAAATTTCCCTTATGCTCCTTGTTCCTGATACTATTTACAGAAAAGCAACTTCTGCATAAACTTTCAATGCATAAATTACATTAGATGAATAACTGACTTGTTGCTAATTTCTGTTTCATACAAAAAACTCAACTCCAAAGCTCTGGATTTTGCTACTACTTAGCAAAAGGAGACTACTCTAGGTGCTTGCCACAGATTCAGAATATTTCATCATCATCACTTAAGCAAAGTGTCCTCAAACACACAAAAATTATTTTTCATTACTAGAAAACCAAGGATTAGACTGAACAATTTCATTTGTCCTAGGTCTCATGGAAAACTTGTAAATTGATATTGGACCAACTGTCCTGAATGTTGTATTCCCTGGATCAGAAAAGATGCAGCTGATTACTTTCAAACTGTATATGAAATATACCTCCAGATTTTTCAAAAGTAATTTCCAAGGTAGGATTCATTAAATGTAATACTTACTTTACTTTTCTTTGAATGCCATGGGTTCCATGATTGAATTACTGTCTTTCATTAAAGACAATGATAATGATTATTGTTCGATTAGATATTTTGACTGCTAGTGGGATTTTCTGAGAACTGATTTTCCAGGTCACCATCAAAATGTATTACCAGGTTTGCCAAGCTGTCAGAGCAGAAACTGTCCACCTTTAACCAGTAGCTCAGAGTCCTCACCCAAAATGTGCTGCTGGGTTTGGCGCCACATGCTTCAAACAGCAAGAGAGAGCCATTCTGATGTGAGGGAGCACTTGAATAGGTTACACAAGGGGAAGCACGGGAAACAGAGCACTGGAGGAAGACTCATGCTCAGGCAGCCCCAGAAGGGATGCTTAGGCAGGTGGTGCAAGAGGAGCCAGAAGATTTAACCAAGTAATGTTCATCTGCTTATAACTAGGGTACCTGAGTCAGTTACAGGGACTAATAGCACTGGCTCCCTCCATCCTTATTTACTAAAAATTTGGTTTAAATTTTTATTCTGGACAGATCAGGCTTTAAACAGTGTAAACTCAACCTCTTTATCAATAGCTCTTTCTTATTTAATCTTTAAATCCTTCAGACATATTAGCAGTGTTTGAGTCTTTGATACCTAAATTGGATAGAAAGAAGCTGCATTAAAAAAGCAATAATTTATCTTGGTTAATTTCCACAGATCACAGTTCCTAATGTTTCTTAAATGAAGCATCAGAGAACTTTTCCTGGGATATGTTAGCCAACAAATCTAGGCTTGAGAAAGCTTGAAGTGTATAAATAGAAGTAGTAGTTGGAAGCCTTATTTTAGCATTAATGTGTTTGAAATTAGATTCTAGATAACATGCGGAGGAGTATAAACAGAAAGCGCTTCTGTTGCTGTGTGTTGTGCGAGCACGACGGCCTCTCGCAGCTCACAGCACACCCCAGCAGTGCTGTGGCCTCGTAACAGGGGTCTGAACATGCCAGATGGACTCCAGAAAACTGATCTTAAAAAGGATTTAAGTAGCTGTGGGGGAGGGGACGTGTCTAGTGGACAATAATAAAGCCTGCAGTGCTGCTTGGAATTGGACAAAGCGTCTGCAAGCTCAGCAAGCACAACTTTACCTGCCAAAATCCAAATGTAGGATGCAGTGTGCAAGCAAGAGAGGAACAATAATTGTATTCATATGGAAAATGTAAAACACTGCTGTGGTTCTTTGTGTAGAGAAAACAACCTTTTCTTCTCCCTTTCATGTTTCGGTTTGATCTCAATTGTTTTGAACAACAAAAGAGAAAGGAATCAAAATTTGGAGTGAAGCCCATTTACTGAAATGTATGTGTAGGAAAGTACCAAAGATGCCTTACGGGAGGGTTTGGACTGTGCTTTAACAAAGATGCAATGACAGAAACTGAAAAGAACAAATGACAAGGAAAAAGCATATCTTGATTTCTTTCAAAATTTTATTACAACGCAATGGGATTTAGATGTCTATATGACATATATATTACCTATCTGAATGACAAAACTCCCCATATCTATATTCTACTTGGGTATTTAGCTTAGAAAAAGAACAAAAAATATTATTGAATGGTGATATGCAACATACAGAAGCAGGTCATTAACTATTCATTTGTACAAGCTGGTTTGGTAGTTATAAATTAAGTTTTTGTGGATTCCTATCTGTGTCTGTATTTACTACAGGCTCCCTGAACAGGGAATACAATATTTTGTCCATCTCACTGGGACTTTTGTCTTCATGCAATATCAGTGGATTCAACTCAGCTCTGATACAATTTCAGTCTTTTCAAAAGAGTTACATCTGTTATATGAGGTTTGAACATGTGATACTCTTCTAAACTTCCCTGAATTTTCCTCTTTGCCCTCTACTCTTCCCTTCATTATGGTAATACGTATGCAATGTTTAGTTTTATTCTTGATACAGTTTGCCTCAACTGCTTAGGTAAAAGTAATGTGAAGAGTTGTAAAAATATCAGGATTTTTTTTTTAATTGTAGCAATAAGACATAATTTAAACAGATGTAAATACAGCAAAATGTTAGGGTGCCTGTTGCTTTAGCTCTTTTTCTCCTTTAGTGGGAGATTCCTAAAGCAGATGAAAGAAAGCAACTTGCCTCAGGCCAGGTTTCTGATTTGCCTTTATTTTATTCAGTTTGGCCAGTTTCAGAAGTTGAGTATGTACATTTATGGCATACTAGACTGGATACATCATTTATGAGCATTACTTTAGTCCAGTGCTTATATTCAACCCACATTTACACACTATCTTCATCACCAAGTCTGTCTCACACACTTCAGGTTCAGAGGTTGCTAGAAGAAGACTCTTATGTGTTTCATTATAGCAGCTTAAATATGTACTTCATACCCTTCCTTTCCTGAACAATGCAAAGAATTCCCATAATATCTGTGGCAGATGCACCTAATTTGCAAAGAGTGGAAGTCCCATGCTCTCCCTTCACCAGTGTCTAAAGACAGCGTTGGGTTTCAGTTCCCAAGTCCCTTTGCATGTAGAAAATGAAAAGGACAACTGCATTCTTTAAGATGCAGGGCAGTCTGTAGCACCCCACTCTTGTGGCCCTATAAAATCGTGATGCCCAGAAAGTCAGCTGTAGTGACTGTCTGCTGGGTGGTGAACACGGTGCCAAGTCACCTTGAGCCCACACTCGACGCCTGGCTCAATATACCTGAAATGCTCCTTTAGTATGTGCTAGGATCATTACTGTGTGAGTAGCAAAACGAACAGATTTCTAGCAGCAATTAGTCTTTTTGTGCATTGAACAAATGTTCTTTCTCTTTAAACAAGATTCTCTTTTCCCACAACTTGAGGTAATATTTATTCCCCACAATTTAAAGGAACTATATTTAGGCTCACCACTGCTACAGATTTTTACTTGCAGATGCCTATTTTCATATTAATGCATTTAGCTTTATCTGTGACCTCTCTCTAGACACTGTATTTTATTTTAATCAACCATAAATTTCTTTGTTATTAATCATGTTTTCCCGTGTATGTGCATGAAATGTGCCAAGAGCAACTACAGTTGATTCATCTCCCATTTATATCTCTTCTACAAAATAAGAATCTTCAACTGTTCTTGTTCTTAGAGTGAGAACCATTTAAGAATCACCTACTCAACAGGCTAAACATTAACTCAGGAAGAAGACACTATCTCACATTTTAACATATTTTGACTTAACACTTAAAATTACATAGAATTTTCAATAAACA
Organism: Prinia subflava; assembly: GCF_021018805.1. NCBI lineage: Eukaryota > Metazoa > Chordata > Aves > Passeriformes > Cisticolidae > Prinia > Prinia subflava. The sequence continues at coordinate 59,780,746 of NC_086247.1, forward strand.
CCCACTTTGTATGTTCCTCATTCATGTTTATCACAGGCTTCACATGTCACAGTTATTTCCCTAGGATTCTAAACAGGCATACAAAATACGTAAAGTAAGTTGCATTTCACAGAACTAGATACATAGTGGTCCTTATAATTATTCAACATGTCAGAATCTTTTAGTAGGAGAATAGAGTTAACCCTGTGCTGCTTAAAGCTGTCTTTTTATTAAATTTATGCTCAGCAAAGTCCTTTCTAAACTGTATAATTTGGGTTACAATTTATTTGGTATCTTCAGCTTGGCGTCAGAGTATTTTTAAAGATTATAGTGTCTTTCAGACTTTTTCTTAAGCAACTTTTACGTCTTCATTTATGCAATTATTCCTTGGTTCTTTGTTTGTGGTGGGAAGAGACCTCACCTCATCCAACCTCCTACCCTCCTTCTCCCAAAGCAGGGACAACTAGAACAAGTTATTCAGGACAGTGTCTCATTGGCTTCTGAGTATCTTAAAATAAAACAACTGTTCAACCTTTCTGAGGAATCACTTCCGAGGCTCCTCTACTCTCACAGTAAAAAAGATTTTCTTATGTTCAAGGGAAGTTTCCTTTATTTCATCTTGTTCCATTCCCTCTTGTCATTTCATTAGGCACCACTGAGAAGACTCTGGCTCCACATTATTTAATCCAAATAATCAGCTATTTATGCACACTGACTTGATATCCATGAGCCCTCTTTTGTCCTGGCTAAACAGTCCCAGGTCTCTCAGTCTCTCTTTCTGTGTCAGATGCTCCAATTCCTTAATTGTTTTTGTAGAACTTCACTGAATTCCATTATCATTTTCGCAGGTCTTCACTGCACTCACTCTCTTTTGTCCATGTCTCTCTGTACTGGGGACTCTGGGTCTGGACACAGCCCTCCAGATGTGTTCTCACTGGTGCTCAGCAGAGCCGAATGATCAGCTCTCCTGACCTGCTGACTGCTCTCAGTGCAGCCAAGGATGCTGCTGGCCTTCTCTGCTGCAGAAGCACTTCACTGGCTCATGATCATTTTGTCCACCAGCATTACCAGAACCTTCTCTGAAAAGTTGCCTCCCAGGCAGTCTGCCCCCAGGGTGCACCAATGCATGGGTTCATCTTCCTTCAGGTTAGGATTTTGCATTTCCTTTTGTTGCACCTCATTATGTTGCTGGTGGCCCAGCTCTCCAGACTGCCAAGGTCCCCCTGGTGCTCTGTCCCTCGTGACCTTTTCAAGATTCAACAATATGATATTATTGAATAATAAGAAGTGGCTTTGCAGTGACATGAGGTCCAGGAGTCCTTGTGTTGACCCTGTTGGGCAGCCCTTTTTCTGGCCTACTGCTTGCGGATCCATCCATACACATAATTCTGTGTTTGCATTGTTCTTGTTTTCTCCTGCTGAGGTATCTTTGCATCTTCTATCTGAGTTTGTGGATTTTTTTTCTGCTCTCTTGATTATTTTGTTAGAAACATGAACTACTAAAAATTTACTATTTGATATCATGTTCTTCATCATTAAGTGCTCAGTCACTTCTCCTGACATTAATTAATTAAGGTGCTCTTAATTCATTGCCTTTGTTCCTGCACTTGATATAAGCAAAATTAATAATAATATGAAATTTTGCGCCAGGAGTGTTATTTATGGCAATGTTAACTTGACAATATGGTTGGATATGGGGGCTGAGGATGTGTCAACTTTCTGTTTACTCAGGAACTTCTTAGATATGAGTGGTACTTTGATCACCTATAAAATAATCATTGCTTTGGCATGATAGTGCCACTACAGCACCTTCTGCCTGGAAGATTTCATTACAAGTATTTATGTATTTTTGCTGAACTGGACCTCCAAACTCAGGGGATAAAGAATAATAACATTTTCTCATATGAAATTTCGAAGATTAGTTCACTTGCTTTCTCCTTTTAGTTCATCTGGTATTGTCTTCCAGGTGCAATCCACCCTATTTTCCTGCTCCTAAATGAATACCGGGATTGACATAACCATATAGATCAGGAATCCAGTGAGTCCCATGACAGAAGATCACCATGGTTGCTTAGGGGCGTAGGATCAGAAACAGATCAAGAGTAGGGCAATGTCTCATGGCAATATTCTCTGTATTTCCAGGTACATCCTGCATCACAGCCTTCTGTGGGCTGCTTCAGTTGAGACCTCAGTGTCCCTATCCTTCCCAGGTGTGTGCAGTCCCTTTTCTTTAACTTCCCCATCCTTCCTGGCACATGCTCAGTTGTTGCTGTGGCTGACAAAGCAAGCTGCAGTAAGTCAGCAGGACAGCACTGACACGAACAGGGAAAGAGTGGGTGCTCTACCACCACCCTGCTCCAGTGCTTAGTTAGGACTGGGCTAACAGTTACTCCAAAGCAAATATGACAACCATAAACAATAGGTTTAGGTTTAAAACATCATAGTTTTTAAAAATGCCAATTTTTGGCACTTTGGATGCTGAGAAGAGATGCTTTCTCTAACTTAGAGGCAAGTAAAATCAAAAGGGCAGTAGAAACTGGCTTTTCAGCAGCCTAACTGGAAGGAGCAAGTAAGGGCCCCTTTGGGGAGTGGTAACTAAGTAACTAACTAAAGAGGTTGCAATTCAAGAAGATGAGAGAGATGGAGGAGGTCCCTGGAGTGCCGTGAGACTGATTACCAATGCATACATATGAGGCGAGTAGAAACCCAGAAGAAAGCAAGAGATGTCAAGGGCATACCTCTGTGAGCAAGACGTGCAGAGCTGTTTGGGGAAAAAATTCTCGAAAGCCAGGCAGATTTTGATTTTTGAACAAAGATGCTGTCTCATAGTGCTTATTTTGACTATTTCCTAGAAAACAGGATGATGCATACATTCCTGCAAATTACCAGGATTATCACCATTGGGCTATTCTCCATTTCTCTTGCTAATGAGGACAGGCTCTCAATATTGGCTGACCACTGCTACCAAAGGCAATGAATTTCTTCATTATGTCCAAAACTGAGAAACTTACCTTCCAAGCATTTATAGAACAGCAATCTCAGTAATATTTGCATGCTTTAAGCACAATGTAACAGACGTTTTTTGTCATGAGGTTCCAAAGTGTGATGTAACAAATAAGATTTATTTATATGGAGATGCTGAACCCTGAAGGTTCACTGAGTTTTATTAAAAAGAGAAGCATGATTCAGTTTTCCCAGTGCACTGTTTAAAAATCAATGACACAACTATATGGGTAAAGTGATAAAAGATCATGCTACTATGACGATATATTAACAGTTTCAACTGATATAATAGTTTCCTTTTGTAGTAATTTAATTCTATGCCTTTTAAGAAAGTGTCATACTAACTACTGTCAGGAAAAATTGGCCCCAGTCTGGATACCTTTGGGCATTTTACCCAAATGGCTTGCTCTGAAAAATGAGTAATAATCTGATTAGTTTTTCCCTAAACACAATTTTCTTTGGAAAGGAACAACCATGTTGTGTCTGAGACAGATGTGGAAAAATACTCACCCTTTTCCCACAGAAAATATTGTTGTAAGCCCACCTTGCCTACCCCCTTTCAGGAATTAAACTAAATTTATTATTTTAAGATGAAAACCAGACAGTTTCAAGGAGATAATGTTATATTTGTATTTATACCAATCAAAACTGATCTGGAAATGCCAAAAAGCTTTTTTTTCAAGTGCCTTTTTTGTTACACCTACTCCAGAGTTCTACCACATGAACAGAACAGTATAATTTGAAAGGCAGTTGTCTCTTTTTTTTTTTTTTCACACTCTGTTACTTCAGCTGAAATGCAGGTCCAAAATAACACCCCTCCAACAGTCAGAATCCTGGCTCTAAACTCCCATATTAAATGTAATTATGATCATTTCCCAGGTATTTGTTATTCTGCCAGCATTGTCCCTTAGCTATCAGCCATTTTATTCCCTCATATTTTTCTTCCCCTTACAGATGTATGGTTCAGGAGGTAAAAGATCAGTATTGAGGTAGACTCCATCAGTGTCTGCACTGATTTTAGTTACTATTTTTCTTTAATGATCATGACACAAGCAGCATGAAATATGTTGATGTCACACACTTGAAAGCATCAAGAATGCAAACCAGAACTAGAATGTCATTTAATCATAGAATCACAGAATCACAGAATAGATTGGGTTGGAAGGGACCTTAAAGATCATCCAGTTCCAACTCCAGTGCAGTGGAAAAATACCCATCAATGAAATGCAACAGTCTGAAATGCAACAGTCTAAAATGCAAGATGCTCTGCTCAAAGTCCAATGGCAGAATTTTTTGCTCTGAGAACTTTTGCTCTTTGTACTTACAGCTCGAAGAAAGATTTTGCACATATTTACCATGCATGGACCAATAGGCAAAGGGAGCCCACAAGACATCAGGAAAGGCACTGCAGAGATATTGAGTGTTGCTGTACTCCACAGTGGAATTCAAATGTTTCAAATCTGACAGGAGTGCAGAGGACTTGGGCATAATAAAGCACACACTTTGTGAGGCATTTATTTGTTAACCTCAATCTCTGTTTTATTTTGTAATTCCCCATGCAATTACAGTATTACATCAAGGTATGAAATACTTTAAATCTGCTGGAAAAGAATGGAAGGAGATTAGATGAGACGTTGATTTAAATTTAGCTCTTCTCACCACTACAGCACTTTTATTTTACTAATTTTTCTTCTTCCTCTGTACCTTTGCCAAGTGTGAAAATTAACATGAATCTCCATGTCAGTCTTCCTCTGCTGTGCAAGCAATTTCTAAACATCAGGTTGAACTGCATAAGCAAAGCAACCTTGTGCTGCAGCCAGGCTGCTTCCAAAATGTGAAGTAATTTATGTACAGCTGCACTACATTTTAAACAATGTTGTAAATATGAGAACAGCTTAAAGCTTGTATTTTAAAGCTCCTCTTAGCTGGGCAGAAGAACAGCACTCCAGCACTTAAGTGCAGCCCATTTTCAGATTCCTCATAAAAAATTCTCAGTGACTCAGAACCCTCGTGACCAAAACCTTCCTACAAAACCAGCCCTTAGAATCTGTTTTATTTTTGTTGTTTGTGGCGGGGGCATTCCATACCACACCATACCATACCCCACCATGTCATGCTCAGCACATAAAGTGGGGGTAAGAAGAAAGGAGGGGCACTTTCAGAGTGATGCTTTCACCATTACTTGTGATGGAGTCCTGGATTCCTGGGAGTGGCTGAACACCTGCCTGCCCATGGGAAGTGGTGAATGAATCCTTTGTATTGCTTTGCTTGCATGCATGGCTTTTGCTTTATCTATTAAACCTTTATCTCAACCCACAAGTTTTTCTCCCCTTTACCCTTCCAATTCTTTTCCACTCTCTTCCACTGGGGAGTAGAGTGAGTGGCTGTATGGGTTTTCACTGCCAGCTGGGATTAAACCATGACAGCTGTACTGGGAAAAGTGTAGTCAGCAAGTCAAATGAAGTGGGTTTTTCTCCTTTATGTTGTAATTAAGAGGCCACAGCTGATGTTCATTTTAGGGCTTTTCAATAAAACAAGGATATGGACATACCAGAATGAACCCACTGGAGGGCCACCAAGATGACTAGGAGATTGGAACACGTCCCACCAAGGAGGTAATGGAGCCCTGTTTCTTCAGCCTGCACAAAGGAAGTTTAATGGGGGCTATTCTGCTTTTACAAGATCACAGGGGAAGTTTCTTCTTGATATGCTATAAAAAAAAAGAACAAGGCAATGGTCCTGAATGGCAACAAGAGAAATTTCTATTGAAACTTATAAAGAATGTTTTCACTGGGAGAGTGGTCAAACACTGAACCAAGCTGCCCACTCATGTTGTAGAATCTCCATCTTGGAAGCTATTCCAAACTTGACTGGACAAGCTACAGGCATAGCTCCTCAGAGCGGTGAGGAGAAATTCACTTGGTTTGGTGAAGAAGAAAATATGGTGTGAGCAAAAAGTGGCCTGCAACTACCTCAAGGGTCAATACAAATTTTTCATGGTAGTTGCAGCTAATTTTGCAAGATGCAATAGCAGCAGTGTGCAGTGAGAGAGTTCCAATGGGACATTAAAAAAAAGTCTTTGCTAAATGTGGTACAGCACCATGACAGAGACACTGACTTCATCTTTGGAGGTTTTCAAGACTGAGTTAGACAAAGCCATTGTTGACCTGTTCATCTGCTGAGAAATCCTCATTTAACTAACTGTGCAGGTAGACTGGATGATTTTCAGAAGTTCCTCCAACCATAAGTTTATATTCCTGTAATTCATAGTCTCCTAAATTACATTGTTATCTCTCCTGCTCTGTTTCCTGGCTATCTCCATTTTCCCACTTTCTTAAAGGTAATTCCTTTTCTTTCCAGGAAGTAATTCTTCTATTTCTGTCTGTTCCTTGCCTGTTCACTTCTTTTCAGTGATTTACACCTGTTTTTTGGCTCATCTCCTCTTCCCCTAATGATATCTTCCTTCATTTTGACCTATGACATATGAGGTTTTGGGTCATACGACCCATTCATGCATCTCTCCTCTATGTCATCTCATTTAATAGGTGTCTAAATTTCAAATGCCTGCACAGCCTCCCCTCTCCCTTCCCCTGCCCTCTATTTTCATATCACTCTCTCACCAATCCTCCAGTTGCAGTGCTAATCCTCAGATCTTTCCTTCTGTCTGACAACACTTCATCAGTAGGAAATTTCCATCAGGTACCTTCTCAAGATTAGAAAGTATCCTACAGCTTCTGCATCGTCCTTTTCATGCCTGTTCCATTTTTAGTTGGATTTTATACATTAAAGAAACTCTATTTCACTGTCCCTTGCCTGGTTTTAATAGACCGTGGAGGATTTTTCAGATGTGTCACACTGAGTCAACAATCTGTGTGGACATGAAAATACATAGTAACTTACGAGAACTATCGAGTTTGCAAAAGACAATTTTGCCTGACCTTTTAGAGACATGTGGCGTATAATTTAGTTCTCTGAGTAAGAGAACAATTCAGATCAAATTTCCCTAAATTTAAAGAGAAAATTGTACTTCCATCATCTCACCCTATAAAAAGAGTTTTTCAAACATCCTTTATGTCTTAGCTTTTATAGTCCCTGGACTTTCCTCAACACTGGCTACTTCCACTGTTAAATCTCTGCAGTTAACTGTCCATCAGCTGTGATTAAAAGCAGAAAGCTGCAGCTGGCTCAGATGCACACTCACTCTGACACTCAGCTCCCCTGGAGAAGACTGGGAACTACAAACTGCAGCAAACCACAGATCCCACACACTGTAACCCAGCCAACTAGCACCAACCACTGCAACCTTCTCTTGCATTTGAAATTAAGTGGGAATCTGAGAGAACACTCCACAACTTCCTGGAATTCACTGAAGTTCCCTAGACTGAGGAGATGCAACAGGACCAAGTAGCTGCAATGGATATAGCTGGTTTGAGATGTGGCAACACGTGAGTGACATGAATTTCTAATGCTGAGAACTTATCTCTGTGTCACGATTTCCATAAATTTGGTGATTTTCTTTAACACACCAGTTCCTAGAGTCAGAAGACTACAAGAAAACACCAAACTTCACAGGTTTTACACATTGAGGATATGGACTGCAGTTTTCTGCTTATGGTGAACATTAAACAAATATATTTATCTTGAGTCACTCCCAGTCCTAAAGATCTATTTATTGAACTGCTTTGCTCATGAAAACTGGCAATTGCAATATTTTATTTATGCATGTTTACTGCATAAAATAATACAGAAAAACTTCATGCAGCACATTTGCTCAAGCCACACTTATGGACATTTATTTTAGAATAGGTGCTTCAATGACAATTCAGATCTAGATAAAACATCTAAAACTTGATTCTTCTAACCATCATTCCTTGTTTTGTTTGCTACATATTTTTATGCCCTTTCTCACTACCTTTATATCAATAATCTCACAATATTTCAGAATAGGACTAGAATATCCATAGTCACAGCACAGAGACTATGTTGTTTGTAGAAAAAGGAAGGATTTAAATGAATTAGTGATGCTGAAACAAAGCAAAAGGTAAGTTTTAAGATCACATTTTTTCAGCTGGTGATAAGATGTAGCACAGCAGAAGAATAATGATTTTATCGCTTGCTTATTGAGCTTTTTTTTTCTTTTATAATGAAAATGCTTGTATTAATTCAAATTTACTACATCCTTTCTGTTAGTATATGCAACCCTGTATAAACAATGATACCCTCTAATACTGCTGATCTGTTCTACTAGCTGGATACCAGAAGGCCTTTTAAGAGTATGCTGTAGTACAAGCTGCCATTTTTTTTGTGTTCTGATTTCTTTATGTTGCCTCACCACAGTTTTACATGCTAACTTTCTGCAAATCTTTGTCTTTGAAATATGCAAATATAACTCATGACAAAAAAAATTTATAACATACTGACCATGGGATTCTCAGAGTGATCCTCTAAGGGCCTTGCTCCTTTACCATCATGATTTGAAAAATCTCACATAAAGTACAAAGAGACTCATGAAGGGCATTAGGGCTGTGACACAAGCTTTTGTCTGACCTTTTGTGGAATCAGGGGGTTCAAATCAGTTCTGTAAGTAACAAGCAATTCAGATATAGATACTTCAATGAATAAATAACTTGTAGAAAAAGGGAGCCACTTTGTTCAGGTTAAAGTGAACTCTCTGTGCTCTCTATTCTTTTTGCTGAGTTGATTTTCTTTTCCAAGAGAAAAGAATATATGATGGGGTAAAAAACCTCAGATTTTTTTTCTCTCATTCAAGATTTGCAATCAAAAGACTGAAAGAATTGGTAAAATTAGTTAAATTCAATGTAGAGGCTAAACAGTTATTTTTCATGTGTTGTGTGCTTACAAGTATGTTTCTAAATACAGAGTAGTTTATTTATCCCTTCTTAGCTAATGCACAAAAGTGGGCAAAAAGTTTAGCTGATACCTTGAGAGGCTACCTGGAACAGAGGCTAGACAGGGTTAAAGGAATAAAGTAGGTATTTATTAAACAGGCCTTCAAAGGATACACCTTGGGCAGTATAAGAGCCTGGCCGAAGTTACACCCAAGATGGATGACGGGTCATACATTTTCACACTTTTGTAAGTTTTGGTCCATTGACATATTAGGGTCAATTGTCCAATTACAGCTTCAGGTTATGAAGTCCCACCCTCCCAGTTTGCTATCCTCAATTCACTTTTTGAGCCTGAAGCTGCAACGGTGCCCTTGGTTCTTGGGCTGGAAAAGGATTATTTCATCTAACTACCCTGTGAAGAGAACTTGCTAACACTTTATATGAAGTTCAGAATTATATACCAGTGCAGTACAGAATCTGGAAAATATGAAAGCTAAAACTTAAGGCATCATAGGAAGTGGAATTAGAAGACAAAAATGTGATAATGAACTGATTAAGATAATTCAAATAGGCAGTCTGTTCACACCTAACCATTGCTTTACTTTTTTGTATCAAGTTAATATGGAACACAGTTATAATTTTACTCAATTCCTACACAATAAGCACAGTTAATTGCACAAGAAAATGAAGCAGTGTTTTGCAATACCCGAAAGTCTTTTAAGGGTATCTGTTTTCTGGAATGATAGTTTTAAAATTATAATATCTTCTAAATAAGTAACTGTTATCAAAGTAAACAATAGGTGTTGGAGAGAGAAAACTCTGCACAGAAGACTGCTTCTATATATCCAGAATCATACAAAGCATTTCAAATTTAGTTGTTGACTCCTAAATTTGCCCTAAAAGCCACAAAATTAATTGTAAAACCTGTAGATATCATCAAGCTATTTTGTATTACCAAGAGACATGAAAAGATTTGCTACACTAACACAATAAATACCACAAGACCAAATATCCAGGACCAAATTATAAATTTGAATTTCTCAAAAGTAAAAAGGTCCACAACAAAGCAGGCATTTGAGCCAAGATTTAATTTTTAATATTTCCTCGCCAATAATCACCAGTCTTTATCATGTCTGAGCAGTTGGAAGGAATTTGTGGAATACACCAGTGAACCTAAGGCTATGTCTATGCCAGTGAATTAAACAGTATCTGTGACTGTTCCCAGACACTGGAGTATGACTGGTCTGAAATTCTTAGAGCAGCCCCTGACATGCTTTTGGCCTGTACCAACTAGCTTTCTCCCAAGCAACTCCCAGACATGGAATTACAACACTCCACAGACCATTAGCACCCAAGGATTTGCATCAGTCAGCCAGTTCTGGAGGCTGGCTGTGTTTGTTTAGTGGTGTACCTGTGAGTCAGTCCACACCAGTTGGCTTCTGGGCCTGGGGAAATTCTTGGGAATGGTGTTATTTGCTGGTATAGACATACTTCTCACCCTTTCTCAATAGCACTCAGGGCAAGTAGGATGCTTAAGGAAGGCAAAGACCAAGTCAATAAAATTTCATTCAGTTAGAATAACTTTTTATAACTAAACCCGTATGGATTAAGTTTTTTTCTTTTTTTTAACAAGCCACCTTCCCTTTTTATTTTAATTCCACTGCAACAGATGCATCACAAAATTCAATTAAATTCAGAAACTGTTTGAGGTGCCGTTTGTTTTTTCTGTGAATTGATTAATCCTGTGCAGTACGTCAGGCTGGAGTTACATTTAAAGGTAGAATATGCCAATATCCAATGCTACCAGTAACCAGAGATGAGTGCCTGCCACCTCAGCCCCTGGGAGCCAAGAGAGCAGAGCATTAATTTGTGCTTCTGCAGAGTTCCTCTCTTGTTTTGGACAAATTGTTGACAGCCCAGTCCTTAATGTCTAACCTGTTAGGCTACAGGATTATGATTCCTCTCTGCCCTCAGTACAATTCGTTTAAGCAGACCATTAAGTACCCTAATGGTAAAGGCAGCCCCAAAGAGATAATGGGAGGGGCCAGAGGTTCCCATTTGCAGGCTGAATGCTCTAGCCATTAGGGAAGATGGTACAGTACAACCAAAGTTTACTTTGCTCCCTCCCTACTTGTAAGTACTTACTTTCAGAGGAAACCTAGATTCTTACCTTGTTGTCTTAGTATAGACATGCAAGTCTCAAACAGAATGAGTTTTCAGACAAACCTTTTACTGGTACCTTTGAGATAATTCCAAATGACTCCTCAGAAAGCGATGTTTCTGGGTTATCCAAACTTTGTCTAGTCCCCAAAAACTGGGCTTGAGATTCCACTCTTAAGTCCTCATAAAATTTAAAAACTCATAAAATTTAGTTGTGCTGTGCTGAAGTTATGGCCACCTAATTACTGTAATAGCTCTGGCTTTTAAATCACTGCTGTATTTACTCTGCCTTGTCACTTGGGGCCAGAGGCAAAATTCTCTAGGGGCTGCCTGCAGGTTGACTATCACTTTGCTGCTCATCTGGAAAATCAAGCTGCCTCTCCAGAAAAGAAATCTGAGGCAGACAGCAGGACTGGCTCATACCTGAGCTCCTCCAGGCTGTACAGACATAGCTTCAGCCAATTTGGTTCTTTGAATTCAAACACAGATTTCAGAGTCAGAAGAAACACAGTGTGGTCTTAACTCCCCGTGTGTACTACGGGGAGTAGCAGAGCTTTTCTACCTTACAGTGACCAGGAAGATAATACATTCCCATTCTGCAGTCACTCAGGCAGTACATCACAGGAGCCACACAAAACATGCAGCCAAAAACACGGAGTTTTTTGGGGTGTAGAGGAAGCCGACTGATGGAGGTAATTACGGATCACTGATTCTGAAGATAGACTCACACTGTTCTATATCCTAATGAAAGCTTCTCTACATGCACTGAGCGCAGCTGAAGGACAAGGTACTTGCAGCTCTGTGGCACAGGAGCAGAGTGTGGTAGGTGCCAGCCAAAGCAGGCAGCCAGGGGAATTCTCAGCTGGGAGAACCTGGCTGCCTTCCAGCCTTGCTCATCTGCATATGTATATGTATATATATAAATATGTATGAATGTATATCTAAAAAATACACACATACATACATATATGTGTGTTAGAACTTTTAAAAGAATCATTATCTTAAATATGTCTTCTAGATTGGCCGAGTTTTTTATCTCATATCTAGTCACAGAATAAATCTACAGATGCCTCATCTGTGACTATCCTCAGCTTTCACATAGATCACACTGTTAGAAAATCATGTTGATACAAATTTCTGTGCCTCTCTTCTTGGAAAAAAAAATTAGGAGTAAATATCCCAACAGTGCAATGGTTGGAATATCTGTACTGGAGAAGAAATATAGGTAGACACTCCAAAGATCTTCAAAAATACAAAATATCTTTTCACACCTAGCACAGATATGGGTGAGTAAAGGTATTGGCTAAAGGCAGAAGGGAAGAAGGAATACCTAAATGGATTTCATGAAAAAAGTGTTAATTTCTTCCACCCTAGCCCTCCCATCTTACTAGTTTCCAGGTAATTCTAATTTAATTCCTTTCATTAACGTCTTACAGCTTGTTCAGCCAGCTCTGCAGACAATTGATTTTTATTACTACATGCCTCAGTGACTTTCTGCTCTAGGTTTGTTTTTAACTGACGATACCATTCTTGAAATCTCTTCAAAATTGTATTTTGTTTGTCTTTTCATAGTTTAGTCTGTCTTTTCAATCAACTTCATCATTTATTTATCACATTCTTCTATAAAACAAATTCAATAGATATTATATAACAGCAAATATTTACTATTATGGTTGCTGCTTTCAGAGGTGTGATTTCAAGGTTTTTATTATGGCGCTGCTGGTAGTGAAAATTACTGAAAAGAAAGAAAAATAGCCTGATTATGATATGGTAACTATTTGACATGTGAAAGAAAAATATTTGGAAAGCACTTTGAATAATAGAAGAGCTTTTAAGATCCACAACTGGGAGTATTATGTGATGGTGCTGAAACTTCTTAATCAGATTGGTTTCACCCTTAATTAGAAAGGCAGAGATCACACTGACACCTGCTGTTACAATTGCCTAACTTTTTTCCATCATAAGACCATTTTCAGCTTGATTGTGTGGGCTGATATTTTCAGGAGTAAATGCAATCTTCAGATTTAAATCAAAGGATAAAAAGAGAGAGTCAGTGTTTCAGATAAACTTGTGATTTTCAAGAATTACATGAGAGATAACAGCTTGCTTACTTCATATGACTCTCAGTTATTTCATTTTAAAAAATCAGTTATCTACATCCTTTGAAAAAAGAACTTGAAAATCAACTCTTTCACTCACTGAAGTTCCTTAGAGAGGCATTCATACTTTGCCAAGGTACCAGCCCCAGAAAAATCAGACAATACACACTGACTTAAGTGGAAAAGTATTACAATTTTGTATCCAATGTCTTTGAAGATTCTACTTTCTTTTACCTCTGACAAATCACCAGGAGTGAAAAAAGACAGCTAGGGACCTCAAACACTGACAAAGTATGTAGGAGGATAAGGACAGAGGTGTTGCAACATGATGTATAAAACAGAAGAAGAATAGACAAGTTTGGTAGGACATGCAATGCCAGTGAAAAGAACAAATATTAACAAGAAAAAAGAGAAGGAAACAAAAGGAAAAGCATAGGAGGTAACAGGCATTTTAACGATGAAGCATTAAATCACAACTCTAATGTCTTGGCACCTCTTTGATCTTTAAAAACTGCCATAATTTTCCATTTCCTTTTTACTTATGTGTCCACAAAAAAGCATAACACATTTTTGCTGCTTCTTTGGTACTAAAATAATGATGAAGTTCAGTGCCATTGACCTAGGTAGCCCAGGCGATAACTCATATGGAACATGAGTTTGCAGTTGTTCTAACCTTCCCCACAGAAAGTCAGCATCAGGCTTCTGTGAAGGTGACTGCTTACCTGGAAACTGAGTCCAGAATTATGCTATTATTTGTTCTTCTCATAGAAGTGATACTACTCCATTCATGTTATATGGGAAATATTCTCCATGAAATAAATGTTGTTTGAAATTACTGGCATCCCTAAAATTGCAATTGCTGGCCGCTCATCTGCTAAAATCTACATATGAAATTATTGTTTGTTTTTTAATTGGGATGATTTTACACCTCTGAAGAGAATTTGGAATCAGACAACTTGGAGGTTTGACTCTGAATTTGCCCCTAGTTTTCTAAATTCAGTAAACCCATTGGCCTTTGCTGTTACAATACCTATAAAATAAATGAGTGACCCACAAGCAATATACAAAGCTTTCCACATATACATGGGCAAATACATTTTGACCCAGGTCAACAGATGCTGAATGTAGCAAAGACTACAGATTACAAGGGCAATCCTCGATGTCCTTCTTTCATGTCACACAGCTCAGCATTTACACCTTCCTTCTCCTGTACTGATGACTCATGTCATGGTCATCTGCCACCTAATTAACACTTCATTAACAGGAACACCTTTAGTGATTGTAACCATAGCTCACCATAATTTAGCCACCACTGGTCTATTTTAGACCAGCATTCATGAACTGGTTTACTAGAAATTACCTGGTTGTCTCAGCTCTATGGGGTTCCGAGATAAAAAATATACAAATTAGTTCCTTTTTATTATTTAAATAATAAAGAATATTAAAATGAAAATTTGTTATGATGCTGACTGACCGATGTATTTTTGAGCTGGTATATTCTTCAAATATTGATAAAGGTTATAATGTAAAATAAATCAAATAGCTGTCTTCCTGATATAAATTGGAAAGTTTGGGGTTTGTTTAGTTTAGAGTTCCAGAAGCTCATCTGAAAGCTTCATGTGGAGCTGGTCTCTGAAATACATGAAAAGATACATGCTTATCATTTGCATTTCTACAAAACAGTTAAATGAGATAAAACATACAATAGCTGAAAAATTGCAATTGTAAATGAGTATCAAACTAACTGCATGTGATTAAAAATATCTTCAGTATTTAGTGTTGAGTAGTTGTCATACACCTTGCTCCAGCTGCTGTGCACAGAATGGCTGAGCAGCATTCATCCATGTCTTTGGATGACCTCAATGTGCTATTAAGAAGTACTTTACTACTTTAGTATCTCTATTTCCCTATTTTTATGGGTTTTGCCCTGTGACTTTTCCTTCAACTCTCTTTTTTTTATTGTGATTATTTGTTGCCTCTAAAAATTTAGTTTCTTCCTGGTTCCTTTTTCCAGAGTTTTCCCCTCCTCATTGAGAATATCTCCTTTCGACAGTTTTAGCTTAAGTGATTTCTAAAATAGGAGTTAATCTATGTTTCTGACTATCCTTATTGAACTTGACTTAATGATTTTCTTTGGCCCCTTGTACTTTTTGAGGTGGTAGAGAGGAACAAGACCAGAACTGCACTACACATTACAGACAGGGCAAAACCACAGATTTACACTGAGGCAGAGCACCAGTCTCTCTTCTGTTCTTCATTCTTCTCCTAATGGCTCCTGATATTTGATTTACTCTTTTGAACACTACTGAACACTGATGTCTCTGTGTGACTATCGATCATAACTCCCAGCTCTCATTCCAGGCAGCTCATGGAAGTGAAATTAGTATTTCTTCTCTTTATGTGCATCACTGAACATTTATCTAAACTGAATTTCAGCTGTCATTTTATTGCTCAGTCACCAAGTTTTACTACCCTGAATAAATTAGTATCATCAAACCTGATTACCTCAATGCTAACATGCTTTTTAAAGTAATTTATAGCCATGTTGAACAGCAAAGGCTCTAGCATAGATCATACAGAACCTCATTTGTCACTACCTTCTACCGTGAAAATTGACCACTTACTCCTGTCTTCTAAGCATTTAAACATACAAGGGTTTTCCCTCTCATGACATGGTGCAAAGTTTCCCTAAAAGCCTCTTGTAAGACATTTCTCAAAAGCCTTTTGGAAAAACCAAGTAAGACACATCAACCACATCACAGTTATACACGTAAGTGTTGGTAAAACTTCAGAAAGGCAAAAAAACACCATAATTTTATCAAGTTATTAAGTAACTCTGATCTTGATATCTATTCTGCATGGTACAGATATCATACTTTAAAAAACACCTAAGAATTTTGTAGTTCCCCAGGTCTCTTCTTAAGAAGTTTTTAAAAAGTTGCCTTCAGATTTTCAGTTGTCCTTGGGTCCCAAGACAGCTTTGAGAAAGTTACCACTGTCATGTTTTAGGAGTCATTAAATACTTTCAGGCTTGAATTCCTCCTGAACTCTATAATGAACACCACCTTGTCCTGGCAACGAGCTGCTCTTTGTGTGCTCTCTTTGCTCCATGTGTGGTCTTCTGTAGCCACTTCCTTTTCACGTGGGTCCTCTGAGGATCCTCTGTGGGTCCTCTGTCTCACAAAGACAACTGTAGATCAGAATCTGCCCTGTTTCTTGTGCAGTGAGTCCTGATGAAAATAATTAATGTAACTCCTCTGCAATAGCCTAACCCTCCTGAATGCTCTCTTCATACCACGATTACCCATCCTTGCCCTTCAAAGTTAGACTTAATTCCTACTTTTGATGTATTGGAAGAAAGTTTTGTTATTACTTACACTGCAGAATTCCTCTGCTAGATGCTCCTCAGAATTCTTCATGTCTTCTTGTGCTTTTACAAGTTACCTGCCAGGATGTACAATTCTTTCTATTCTTTTAATATGGACATCAGTTTTTTGCAGAGCTTCTCCTTGTTTTTGTTATGTTTGTCACTTGCTCCTTAGTATGAGGGTTTTCTTTTGCCATTTCCCACATTTTTCGTCGTAAACAGGGTGCATTGGCCCAATGCTTCCAGTGTGGTGGTGACCTAAAAAAATTCCAAGTGAACTAAAAGAGTTCTATTCTCTTAGCTGACCTTTTCAATTAAACAAGGTTTAATGATGCATTTCTTTGATTTAGGCTTTGAATTTTAGTCCATGTGGATTCCTAAGCTTGTTTGATGAAGCAGGGAGTTTCTTCATTATATTCTAACTTTTAAGAAGCAAGTAACACCACATGACCACCATGAAGGCCTACTTAATTTTCATTTTCGTCAACAAAGTTTTTATTTTGGTATTATCATGTGTGGATTAACTTTCTTCTGTCAAGTTTCTGGTAAGTGTACTATGCCACTTCTTCCTCTTATGGCTGGACTTGCTTCCCTCATTGTGTATCTTAGTTTTCTAAGCAGTTGTTTCTGCCACATTTTCTTTAACTGGCAGCCTATTTGATTTTTCTGTGCTTTGACTGATGTATCTGAAATCCCATAGCATTACCAGTACCACAATTTCCACTTCAAAACACATGTTCTTCTGAACATACTGGTTTTCTCAACACTTCTTTGTTTATAAACTCATGATACTCCTGATTTTAAGTGCCAGAAGCCCAGTTCCCTGAAGATTCCTCTCGTATGTCTTCCTTGTATGAAGCAATGTTTCTAAATCCTAGTAAATCTATATCCCTGATTTTTGCAGCTTTAATATCTGGCTGAGGGGATGGCATCTGTCTTTGGCACTAGTATATTGTGCTTGCCAAAAACATAAAATACAAATCCTCTAAAATGGGGTCAGTTCCAATTTTCAAGTCTGGTGTACCCTCTTGGACTATCATGGCAGCACAGCCCAGGGTGACAAGCTGTCAAGGGAAGAAAAATCAGTGTGAGAATGGTAGGGAGGGAATTTCTAAGTGAGAACAGCCACCAACTATTTCACAATGTGCAGTTACATTCCCAGAAGGGCTCTGTCTAAGTAATGTTTCTTCACATGAATTTACACTGTGAAAAAACAAAATTAATTATATTTTATTGTTTGCTATTGCACAAGTTTTCAAAATTACAAGACTATGAACATGAACATTCAGATACTTACATTGATCTAGAAACATTCAGGCTTAAGTTGAAGACAGAAACACTTCCATCAGATTTTTCTAATAAATGTTTGTAAGAAATTTGTATTATTCTAATAATATTTCTGTTGTTCAAGAAAGTATAATTGCTTACTTCCTTACTCTCATGTTCCCTGCAGGCACATACTTACTTCACTTACTTCGTTTTGTGTTTTCTCACTGTGAGCTCATTTATATTAATATCTCTGGGTGTGATACAGAGTGAGAGACTCCCATCAACAAGTAGAAAAAATATGGACTTGTGAAATTATAAAAATTCCTTAGTTATCTATCTAAAGAATGGATTAACACTGGTTGCAGCAGCTAAGATCTTTGCCCTTCAAGAACAAAGCTCAGAAACTTCATATTTTCTTCCTCAGGATCAAAGTATTTAGCCCACATTGCTGCTTCAGGGTAAATCCTATGCATAGTTTAATTCTGAAGACTGTGAGTTTGTTTCCACTGAAAATTTTGGGAGAAAATCATCTCCTGTGCACTTGAGTTATTCAAGCTTCTGTGGTCTGGATGCAGCATCCAGATACCAGGGCTCTGCAGCATGTCCAAATATAGAAAAATACATTAGATTTAAGGAAATACAAGTAGTGTCCAAGTACAAAGACTTTTTTTTCTATTAAAAAATCCTTCACATGAAAAGACCAATGGTTCAAACACAGTCTTCATAATGAAAAGAATATGTAAAGTGCAATTTCTATGAAAGGAAAGTCTTATTTCTGAAACTGCTCTGCAGGAAGGGTCTTAATCTGTAGAGGGCAGAATGATGTCCTGAGACTGTACTTGTTACTTGTAAAGGTGACTACATATTCCAATGGCACCTTGACATATGAAGAGAAGACCACAGAAGTTCACGTTTTTAGAGGACTCCTAGGATTTTACATTCTCTCAAGAATTAATGAAGGAGTTTTTTTAAAAACACAAAATAACCATGGTCAAGAATCTGGGGAAGACCAATACTGAATTATATAAGAAAGCTGAATTCTAGAATTGTCAGATTAAATTTCTCATCACTTAGAAATTGGAATGAAGCTGCGGGAGATTGAACAAAAATGTGCAAAAGCTTCATATTAACATTATGAGGTGATACAGACAAGCACAATATGGACAGCAACTCCCTAACAGAGCAGTCACAGGGACAATTTGCCATTTAAGAGAGAAAAAGAACAAAAAGACAGCAAAAAGCCTGCCCAAGAACCCACTCCCATCACCAAAACCATAAAAAAGCAATACAGAGCAGAAAGAACAAACAAATTACAAGATCACATAAAATTGCTTATGATGTACTAACTAAAAATAAGGTGATGGATAGACCTTTTTGGGTTCGTACATTTGCAGCAGAATAAATTATTGTGACAACACTTGTAGTCAAGGGAAAAGGAAATAGGAGAGGGAAGAAGACAGGAAGAAGGAGGAAGGGAATAAATGGCAACATAAAACAGAAAACATAAGCCTCAGCCTATCATAAGACATCAAGACAAGGCAGCCTACAAACAGGAAATTAAATGCCAAGTTCACAGTAAGGCATCAGTGAACCTAGTAGGTTATGAAGACTCCTACATTATTACTTGTGAATAGAAAACAAAATTGAAACCGTAATAAGATAGATTAAAATTAGAAAACACATGACCATAAAACCACAAGGACCATGCAATAATCCCCCCAAAAAAGACACACAAAGAAAACATACAGAGAAGGCTTACAGGCTGAGATTTCAGGTAGTGCAGACAACACGGAAACCAGTGTCACTGAAAGAAATAATGAAATTTATTAGAGGTTTCTGACAAATGATTTAAAACGGATTCAAAAATTTTAAAAAATCAACACCCCATGCTATCTAGAGCATATGATACACTGGCATCCCTGCAGCAAAGCTACTGAGAGATTAGCAGGTTGCATCTGAAGGATTGGAACATCTTTCAGGCATGGTAGACCCAAACCAGAAATTAAAGCTCAGCCAGTGGAGAACCTGCACCACAAGGTATACACTACATAAATAGAAGAAAAATAGCAGAATCAAATGCAATATAAAAAAGACAGCTCTGGTCACAGAGCCTCAGACTGATCAATGTGACAGTAAAACCTGCATCTTTAGGAAAGCTACACAAAAAAATGGTGATATCTGTGCTCAGTTTTAAATGTGGAAGGAGACCTTAAATCCCAGTGTAGGCTTCCACCTAGGTTCTGTAGGAATTCATAGGAATCCAGTTAGAGCTCTGACACTGACAAAAAATGTAATGTCTATCCTTTAGATGATCAGTTTGAGTTAGTGCCCAGCTGGCAGAAGGTGAAAGTCACACAGATGTGAAATATCTAAGTTCAGTCACATATGTTAAAAGAAGCTGCTAGACTCAGTGCTATTCTTAGTTGATTAGTCATCCTGGTCTCAAAATAGATTTCACCTTTAATATAGCTCTACTATCACAATATATTACAGTACAACCCTGCCTTATTATACTGAATTTCCTCTTAAAATACTGCACTGTACACCCAGCCTCACGGCTGCCAATGAGATTTTTATGGATATTATTCAAGGGGCATTTAGCTTTTCAATCTTCATTAAATATGTGCGGGTTTGTAACAAGTGTAAACACTAGATTTTCACAGGCAATTAGTTTTTCATCAAAATAGTATTTTCCATTTGAATAGCACCTTTAGAAGCAAGATAGTTGACCATGCTGGAAGCCCAAGTCCCTTAGCCACACAAAAGGAAATCAAGAAAGTATAGGAGGCACCACTTCTTTGATAAGTGAACAAACCAACCCCAAAAAACAGGAAACATTTACCTTCCCTTGGAAGTTAATACATTAACATTGCAAAGCTACCTCTTTAGTGAAATCCTTCATAAACAATGCATACTGCAGTTCTCACACTGTATAATTTTAACAATTTCATACATTTTGAACATACATCAGGCCTACTCTAGCTTTGGCTGTTATTGCATTATGACAGAAGAAGACTGTTGCTTTTACTGACATTTCCACATTACTGCAGGTTCTAGTCCAGGCTATGTGCTATAACCATAAAGTTCCTGTTTCCAGGACAGTTTATTTCATTTTGGCAACAATGCTAAACCAGTTTTAAGTTTATTTACTGTTTTATGCCAACAGTTGGTAAATACAGTTTTCAGGACAGGCTGGCTGGTGCTGGGAGGAAACCTGGTCTTGTGGAAGGCTCCCTACCTATGGCAGAAAAGTTGGATGTCAAGGACCTGTAAGCCCCTTCCAACCCAAAGCATTCCATGAAATTTGATGGAATAGCTCCCAAAACACCCTTCTATGGGGGCCTGGCTGTACTGTGTATCTAGGATATTGAGATTGCCTCTCTTTCTATCACTTCTGGCTGAACACATATGCTTTGGTATATCAGCATTTTCATCACATTGGGAAAATTGGAATGCTTTTTTCTTAAAATGCCATTGCCTGAAGTCAAACCAAGACACAAAAATGCATTCACTAGAAGTATGCTTGTTTCTATTTCACAAGCATTCATACATGCAAAAGCCAAAACATAAGAGTTCAAAAGATGTTTTACCTATCTAAATGTCATGATTTTAAGCAAATTGTAGAGTGATTTTCCAATCTGGAATACTACACATCTACAGCCTTAACTCAGGGAAATACTGTGCTGCCTTCCCCAGCCTGGGAAACATGGACACAGAGATGTCACATGACCTTTAAAATGAAAAATAAATTTTAAAACATTGACCACATTCTAGTAATTTGTTTAAAACACATAGAAAAGAATAAATTTGAAGTCTTATAGGAATGGACTCATCCTGAATTAAAATTCATGTTAACATCAAAAATTTCAACCACTAGTTTCACTGGTGAGTGCAGCAGATTATTTCATGTGCCTTCTTAAATTAAAAAAAAAAAAAAACCAAACCCAAGGCTGATACATAATCTGACATATAGAAGCAGACTGTTCAAATCAACAGCAGTGAGGCAGCTGGCATGGAAATTTTGGTCCAAAGATTTCAAGTATGGCAAAGCCATAAGCAACTGAAAAAATATCTTCCAATAGTAAAACAGTATCTGACAACTGCAAATAGTACCCTACTTAGTAATTAGCTTTACTGAAATAGTTCACTGAATTTCATTAGTTTGCCTTAAAATTCAGCAGCACGTTTAGTACTACTGGTTGGTAGTAAAACCTAACACTCTGTTTGTTCTATGGCCTTGTGTTAACCTTACTCTCCATTGCTATAGTTAATCTGTAGGTATGAAATAAGCATAACTTTTAATGTTGCATATTTTAAGAGATGACACTATAGCTGCTTTTCTGCCTAGAAATTAGTGATACCAAATAAAATTAATCATAGAAAGAATTCAAGGCTGTCTCGCGCTCTCTGTATCACATTACAGACTCCATCTGGGAAACAGACCCATGTTTTCTTTGGATGGACAGCAGAGCATAAGTAATGGTCTGCCAGCCTCTCACCTGAGAAGGCATTGGGTTATGATGCCAGGCATACCCTGAGAGTGTCCTGTGTAGCACTTCTGGAGTAATGCCAGAGACTTTAGAGAGAGACTGTAATTGGTGATTTTATTATTTACAAAATATAAAAAATTTTGAAATATTTTGAAATATCAGCACTTCTGCAAATGCAGACAATAGAATCATTGACAAGTGGCACAGAAGTTATTGCAATGCATGCAGTAGATTTCTTCCAGGAGATGCAAAGTGCAGGGGCAAAATACTGTGTCAGTCACACAGACAAAGAAGGAAAATTACACAGAGATTAGACAGCTTAAAAATTGCTATAAAATTAGGCATATTATATACCAAAGAATTTCCTTATTAATAAAAAAATCATATGCTCTTGAATATGTATTCTTTACACTCTTCATAAACTATTAGTCTCCCAGTATGATAAGCTTCTTGAGGCTCTGAAGAACAAAAATATGTTTATTCTGCTTCTGTGCAGAGCTAGTTTTATACATGAGACTGATGAGTGATGCAGAAGTGTTAGAAGACTGATAGCCAATGACAAACATACCACATAAATTCGGAACAGATAATATACAGACTTTTGCAGTACAAAATTAAACACAATTGTACGTACTGTTGCTGAACACTGAAAGACATGCAGGGAACAATAATGTTGAAAAGCAGAAATAGAAATGAAAGTTGGCTTTTGCATTAGACAATTTTCATTACTATCTGTACAGAGAGAAGTTGCCTGCACATACAATTTCAATTTACATTGTTGTAAAGTGTGCATCAGGTCTTTTTAAAACCGAAAATAAACTCAAGATTGAAGGTTCTTAATCCTAAAGCAGACGACCTCAACAAAAAACACAGACAATCTTGATAACAAAGTTAGAATAGAAGCAGACGTATGTAAAATGAGGTCGTACAAAGTTTTTCCAGATACTGATTCAGTTCGATTGGTTTTGATTTCTGCCCCTGGGGCCTCTCTGAAATCACGCAAAAAGCTGTCACTTTGTTTCATGTTCTTGTAGGTTGTAGTTCACTGCTAGAACGACCAGCGATCTTAATATGTTAGCACAGAACTACCCTACAGCCACCAGAGGCCACTGCTGTTCTTCGCTCTTTTCCTGCCTGCAGCTGGGCTGCAGCGAGCAGTGAGCTCACAGAAGCTCCAGGAAATGGTCACACCAGCTTCAGTCCTCCTTTCCATTTTATATGCTGCACTTCTGCAGAGAAAATAAAAAACAGTACATTTTTTATTGGCAGGCAGAATGTGAAATCATCTAAATATTGCTTACCCAACCTTACCCTTCAGGAACAAATGAAACTCTGCATTCCAAAAACCTGAATTCATTCTTTGATATGAGTAAATTGGGTGGCTTAAGGCAAATTTTCAGATGTAATTTAATTAGGTATCTGAAAGGCTTTAACTTAAGAAAAAAAACCCCAAAACCCATTTGCAACGGAACAAGATAAATGAATTAACAAAGTGATAATTAACATTCAATGATGAGAAAACTACTAAGGAATGCTTTGCTACCATAGTTTACAGATATCAGTACCCGACCCACTATTTTTTGATCAGTGATCTAAAGTACCTGACTAATACTACTTGCAGGGACTACAGAAAGTGACAGTAAAGTAATAAATGTAACAAATGAGGACAGGATCATCCAACCTGGTTAATGCATCATATTAAATATGTTTTATTACAGGCTATTGAAACATTATGTAGTTTGTAAGAAAGGAACTGGACATATGCTGGCATATGGGATTCAGGGAGGAAAAAGGGACATCCTGGAAGGCAGTGAGAAGAACTTGAGCATTTTAACAGTTCAGCAATTAGGCAGCAGCAAGCCAGTTCAGTGGCAATGGGCTTTGGATTAATTTTTGGCTGTAAGACCTGAGTAGCCAAAAAAATGTACAAAAAGGTAGTTTGATCCCTGCAGGCAGTATTCACATACCAGTTCCCTCTGTACAGAAATATACTCCTTTTAAAAACGTATTTAAAAATCAAAAGTTGCAGAAAACCCCCATAACTCACAAGAAAGCTTTAGAGTCTTAAACAGGTCGAACTAGAGAGATAGCAGAAGAGGAATCAAGCCATTCATCACAAGTAAGTGTTTTGTATTAAGTTTTATTTAGCAAGAAAGAGGTGTAATAAACACCTAATTTTAGAAGCTGAACCCTTGTGTATTAAACAATGACATACAGCAGTGACTTTGGAAGCAATAAAATCTATGACATCCTGAACATGCTGTCAAGAAAAGCATATGCAACTTTATTGGTATCTTTCCAGAGAGTGCAGTTCTATTCACACAAGTTACAGGGACAGAATCAAACACTATGGCTTATGATACCAAAAAATTGCTATTAAACCCAGTGATCTTTTATGACAACTCAATCAAGACCTGGAGAGAGACTTCTGACAAGGCTCATTCATAAGGAGTGATAGGTCAAGTGGGAATGACTCTAAACTGGAGGAGGGTACAATATATACTAGAAAGGAATTATTTACTGTGAAGATAGTGAGACATTGGCACAAGCTGCCCAGAGAAGCTGTAGATGCTCCATTCCTAGAAGTGTTCAAGGCAGGTTGGATAGGGCTTGAACAACCTGGTCTAGTAAAAGACCAGTCTAGCAGTGACGTGGTGTCACTGCTCATGGGCAGGGGTGTTAGAACGAGATGATCTTTAGGGTCCCTTCCAACCCAAACCACCCTGTGATTCTAAGATCTCCTAGGGCAGCAATGCAGCTCAGGTAGCAAAGCTTGATCTAGGCACAGCCAGGCCAAACAATTTCAGCAAGTTCAGTCAGCCTCAGCAGCAAACCAAAACCTGTCTGCCCCGGCAGCCCTGTGGGCTGGAGGCTGCCGCTTTCCTTTTGCACCCCTCAGCCTAAAATGAGAATTTATGGAGAGTGTGCAAGGGAAAGGCAGGGAACAATTGCCCACAGGGAACAGAATCACAGAATACCCACAGCTGGAAGGACCCATGAGGATCATAGAGTCCGACTCCCAGCCCTGCAGATGGCAGCCCTAACACCACACCATGTGCCTGAGAGCATTGTCCAAACACTTCTTATACTCTGTCAGGCTTCGTGCTGTGACCACTTCCCTGGGGAGCACGTTCCAGTGCCCAAACTACCTCTGGGTGAAGAACTGTTAGCTAGGACCTAAAATCCAACCTAATTTTTCCCTACACAACTTCAGGCCATTAGCCCCGCTGCTCTGGCCGAGTCCTTCTAACTTTCAGGCTCTGAGACTCCCACCCTGACCGAATCACAGAACTGTCAGGGTTGGAAGGGATCCCTAGTCCAACCCCTCCGCCAAGGCAGGGCCAGCTACAGCAGGGGACACAGGTACGCGCTTAGGTGGGAGCCGGGGACAGACAGATGCACCGAGCCAAATCCCGCCGGGCCCGGTTCCCGTTCCCGGGCCTGCTCCCCCAGGGCGCCCTGCGCGCCCCGCCCGCCGCCGCACCCGGATGTACCGCGCTCCCCCCACCGCGGCACAGGCCGGCGCATGCGCACCGGGGGCCGCCGCCGCCGCCCCTCGCCCGCCGTGCGCCCCCCGCCCGCCCGCCCGCCCGGCCGCCCGCCCGGCCCTGCCGTGAGTTCTCCGCTGCCCGCTCGCCCTCCCGGGGGCGCCGGCGCCCGCCCCCCGCAGCCCGTGTGTAGGGCCGGGCCCGCCCGCTCGTCCCCGCCCCTCCGTCCCCCCTCCGCCGTTGCCAAGAGAGAGTGTGTGTGGTGTGTCTGTGTGTGTGTGCGTGCGCCGGGGGGGGGCGGGAGGGACGGGTTGGGGGCGGCCATGCCGAGGGGGCGGCCCCCCGAGCCCGGCGGGGAGAGTGGCGAGGCCGGCGCCGAGGCAGGTAACGAGCGCGGCCGGCGAGCGCGATCCGCGCCCGGGGGTGGGAGGCGAGAAGCCTCCGCGGGCTCCGCATATAGTCCCCGGATATGGGGGAGGAAGGCCGGGTCTATTGTGCGAGGGTACAGGCGAGAGGGCGGAGGGGAGGAGAGGAGAGCGGAGGGAGCCGGGCCCGGCCCTGCGGAATGATACCGAGCGGGCAGCGGCGAGCGGGCCGGGGCGGCCTGGCCGCCTGCCGCAGCCTCCCGCCGGGGGAGCGGCGGCCGTGGCTGCGATGGCCGGCGGAGGAGGGTTCCTCGGGCCTGGCCCTGCTGCCGCTCCTGCCGCGGTGCGGGCCGGAGGAAGCGCCCGGGCCAGCTTGCGGCGGGCAGCACGGGAAGGCTCCGGGTCCTTCCGCTGCTCCTCTCCCTCCCCTCCTTCTCCCCGGCCAAATTAACGAGACCTTCGAATAAAGCGTGATAAACAAATGGAAAATGAGCTGCAACTCGTCCGTGTCTCTGATTTGCAAGGACGACGTTATTTTTAAGTTTTTGTTGTTGTTTTCCTTTAAAAACGTCTTTGCAGTAGTTTTCTTTGTGAATATATATGTAAAAAACCCCAAACAGAACTGGTTTTCTCTCCCAACATGTCCTAGTCTCGCGCTTAAATTTTAAAATTTTTGATTGTATTTTATTGCCGTTAGTGTCTGGAGGTTGCTTTCAGGGCAGGGTTGGTTTGGTGTGCTGGGGCACTTTTTTTTTGACAGTGGTTTGTAGCTGGTGAATTTTATGGCTCTTTTGTGTAGTTTGGTCAGTTTGTTCCTGCTGATGTCAGTGTGGTTCTGTGAGCGATATCGGAATAAGGCCCACAAACAAAAATGCTGTGGTTCAGGTAGGCCTGAAACCCTCCTGAGTGACTTCTCCTTCAGCGCAAGCATGTAGCAGTAGATGCTTATTTCAAATATGTATTTTTAAACGGATAGAGTGGGGAGAGATTTCATAAAGCATTTGAATACCATGCCTATTTCAGTCATGAAAAGTCAACCAATTAATATTTTCAGTATATATTTAGAATATTTTGTTTTCTTAATGCTTGCAGATGAGCTCTGACTCTGTAAGGGGAATGTGTAGGTGAGCCTTCTGTGGAATACTTCTCTGTAGAACTGAAATGTGCTGACAGGCAAAGAAAGAGCTGTACTGTTAAGTGAGCGTTGGGAAGTTGGGCACAATTTTTTCTACAGTATGGAAAGCCAGATGGGCCACAGGTTCCTAACAGAAGTGGTTTGGTTTGGTTTGGTTTTTTTTGTGGTTGTTAATTCTGTTGTGGCCATTGATCTCAGCTTTTGATCACTAAGGAATAAGGATATAAAGAAGGTTCCAGCTTTTGCTATGCCAGCTTTGGAGGCTGAGGGCTTGTAAAATTTGTTTTTATTATTTAAACTAAAAATCTACTTAAAGATCTACTTAGTTCTCTAGTAGTTTTTGAAAGGGTATGCATGTGTCATACATGTGTGAAACTTCTGTGGTAATGGCATGTTGTGCAAATGAGAAAAAGATGAGAATTGAGACAAGCTGTCCAGACAACTGCAGCCTAGTAGCTGTGTTCATTTTGTTTGTTGTTGGACCTTGATCTTAGGCTGTTTCTCTGGTAAGGGGTGTGTATGGCTGGCAAGACTTATGTGAGGTTCATCACATTCTCTATTTTTAACATTTTCATTTCTTTAAAAAGAAATTTGCCAATTTATTAATGATACTGTTTCGTAGATGTGGTTTGAATGCAGACAGCAGTTGAGAATTACAGGGTCTAGGGCTATCACAGAGATTAGGAGAGAACTGCAAGGATTGCCCTAAATAGACAAGTTTTGTGGATTCTGGTGGTTTTGGTCCTTGAGATTTCAGCAGTTTGGGAAAGCAGTGAAGTCAATGTTGTCAAGTGGCACTTTTTTTCTGCACTTCTCTGTGACAAAAAAAGGTCATGAATGAGGAAGCTCTGGCTGAACAGGCAGCTTGAATCTGGGAAATTTATGTTCTCAGGACATTTGGCTGTTTGTCCTGTTCAGATACAGACTTCGAAAACTGGTTGTGCATTTCATAGGTCTCACTTTTACCAGAGGAATTTTATTTAGAAAATAGGTGTTTATAAAAATAAGTTTCCTATCTTTTACTTAGGAAATTGCAGAGGTTTAGGGTTTTTAAAGTGTCGTCCGTGGAATTCCTGCAGTCGTGCCATGCGGATGTCTTTCATGGAAGTGTTGCTCTCTGTAGTTGTACAGTCTGTATGTTTATGGTAATTCTGCTTTGTGAGAAAATAAAAGTGAATCAATAATTTTTATGTGGCTTCCTTAGACTACTTTAACCACCATGCAAGTAAAGACTAGAACAAGTTCTTTGTTCTAAGAAAATTAAATAAGTTGGATAAGAAAAATGAACTCTAGACAGCAGTAGTCAAAATGATGTCTTGACTTCAATAGCTGATATTTTAGAAGATCCTTTTTCTTTTTTGGTATTGTATTGTCTTCCAAAAACCATCTTGAAATTTATTTTTTTAACTCAATTGAACTGCTCAAATTGACCTCTCTGATCAGAACTGACACTGGTAGGTTCTGTCTGAGCATAAGGAAACGCTTCTTTACCGTGAGGGTGACTGAGCACAGGCAATGCTTACGCAAGGGAGTTGTGCACTCTCCTTCCATAGAGGGGCCTTTTCTGTTTTTACCTGTGATGTTTGTCACTGACTAGCGGCAACATGAAATGAGCGGTTTTGACTTTGGCTATCTGATCATTTTCAAATAGCAAGAAAGGAATGCTTTGAACAGCAAAATGAAATATTTCAGGGTGTACTGAAGCAGTTTTTAAGCCTAGAGTGTATGTCCTTTATTAAACCCAAGGGCTACTTTTAAACAAGTTTGAACCGAATTCCTTTATGAGTGCAGTTAAAACTTGAGTATTTCATGTCTTCAGAGGGCCTGAATTGTAACAGAATTCACACATGAAGCATGATAAATAGACAAAGCTAGGAAACACAGAGATGACATATCTTTAAGTCTTCCTATGCAGAGCTGGCTGCATTTTGTTTGCTGCCTGTCAGTCCTCTAGCAGCATTTAGGGTGTGAGTACATTGAATTAGGGTAAAAACAATTTAGAGGCTTTATACTCCAATTTTATGTTACTGAAGAAAAATGAAACTTGAACACACCAGTAAAATCTTATCAAATTTTTGTTATGTAGATTATTTTAGTAGTTGTGCATTAGAGTTTTATGTGGTGACCTCTGACTGACAAGAGAAGACTAGGTAAGTGATGTCATGCAGGCAAGAATGAAGAGGTTGTAGTACAGCTTGTGTGGTGCCTAAATCTCTTAAATAAAATTGGCATAGGTAATTCCTTTTGAAAATGTGCAGGAGGAACAACTGCTCAAGCTTTAGCCCAAGAAAAAGTTCATATTTAGGCTTTAATGGTGGTACTCTGGTATCTCACTGTTCTGCAGGAAAAAAGAATTATTTATGTACAAGGGGTATGTTGTATGATAAAGATGATAAACTTGGATTATACTGGTGTGCTTTAATTCCACACCAGTTCCTCACTGTACTTAAAATAATGTCCATGTCTTTTCCCAAGTATGCAGTTGAATAACTTGTGTCCTGTGTGATAGCTTCAGTCTTTGTTCTGTCCCTTGTCCATAGTTTTCTGCCAGTTGCAGAAATTTTCTTTTTGCATCTGTGCTCATACCTTCATGCCTCATTTATCCCTATGCATTAAGTGATTCCAAATATAATTAAAATTTCTATTTGAGATCTGTCATGCCCCTCTTTTGAGTTTTATTGCTGCAGTTGGAGTATGCTCACTCTCTGGAAGAGGGAACACCATGTAGTAAATCATTTTGTTCTTTCAGAAGTTTCTGTTAGCAGTGTAGTGGCTGGGCACAGGTAAAGGTCATGGTTTCAAACATGAGAAATCCAAATCATGTGAAAACAAACAGCTGAAAAATGGTAGCTTGGTATATTCATATGCAGCTGTCAGTGTAACTCTTGTTTTGGAGTATTTAGCAGTAAGTATGGCAATATTTACCTAAATGTCAAACAAAGCTATCAAAGTTGGTTAAGGAAATCCCAGTTTTCAGTTGTCTGTGTAGATTAGGATAATGTGGATGATGTATCTGTGTGGTGGGTTGACCTTGGCCAGAAGTTAAGCACCCTCCAACCACTCGCTCACTTTCTCCTGCAGCAGGGTTAGAGAAAGAATGGGAATAGCAAGAGCAAGAGAAAGTTTGTAGATTAAGATGAAGGCAGTTGAGGAAATAAAGGGGGGAAGTTTTTTTAAAAAAGTTAAGAAACACCCCCAAAACCAACCAAACAAACAAACAAAAAAAACCCCAAACCACCAAATTGCCAACCAAGGGATGCAAAAGTAAACATTTGCCATCAGTCCCAGAGGTACAGTCTGCTGCTCAGTCTCTCATAGCAAAGAACACTACCTTGGAAGAGCTACGCCCAGTTTTATATTGCTGAGCATGATGGTTTATGGCTTGGAATATCCCTTTGTGTCAGCTCCAGCCTTTCTTCCACCCTCAGCCTACCCACTGTGGGGTCAAAGTAAGAAACAGAGAAGGCCTTCATGCTATGCAGCACTGTTCAGCAATAGCTTAAGCAGTGATGTTAGCATCATTGTTATAGTCACAAATTTGAAACACAGCACCATGTGGGCTGATACAAAGGAAGTTAACTCTATCCCAGTCAGACCTGGAGCAGCCTTCTTGGCATCTAACTGGCAGTGATGGAGCTGTGAATTCTGTGTCCTCAGACAGGTAATTCAGGCTTCTCTGCAGCAGCGGTGCAGCAGTGTGGCTGTGCTCTGCCTGGCCTCTGCTCCTGAAAGCAGTGCATCTACTTTGTGTTGGCACATGCCAAGTGTCTGGCCCCTGGATCTCCATCCCAGCAGTGTGTTCCAGATTAAGTGTTCACCAAAGCATAATAAAAATACCTTGTCTTATATGGGCAAATCCTGACTGATTGCTGGATTTTGGCACAATATGAGGACTGAGAGTTGAGTCCTTCTCCTGCTCTTCCCATTAGAAGTCAGAAGGAATACCTGCTGCTTTTGTGTGGAGTGCTGAGCTAGATTTAAACGAACCTGTTGCTTTTTACCATTGCAGAACTAAGCAAAATGATTCATTATAATTTGTGTTCTATGAGTTCAAGTGTAGTGTGAGGAAATGTCAGTATTTCCATCCCTGTTTTGTTCTCTTGTCCTACCACTTTCTTTCCGCTCATAAATTAGTAAATAGGTTTTGATAGGGTCAGACCCTTTTGTCCCTAGGCTTGCCAGCTGCCATTTAACGTAAGTGACAAGTTTTCATCCATGAATTTCACAAGCTTGAGTGTTTATTTGCAATGTCCTCTCAGTCGAATTCGAGGAGGTTATTAGAGATCTAATAAGGCTGTGCTGCATTCACAGCTGAATGAGTCCATCTGCGCCTTGCAGAGAGGGCTGTGGGCTGCCATGAGGCACAGCCCTGCTTACATAAGGAGGGAATGGCTGGGAGTGCTCTAATTCTGTCTTCCTCCTTCCACACTGAGTTGTCATCAATGGCTTCTAGCAGAGAGCACCTGCTTGCTGACTCAACTGCTGAGGTCAAGTCTTGGGGAAGGCTGTGTCACAGCTGAGTTCACCCAAAGTGATTGCTGCTGCTCTCTGAGGGACAATAAATTCAGGAAAGACATTACAGGTTGTGACATTAAGAGTATTCGAGTAAAGCCATCTTTAAACTGAAAGTTTGTTATCATTGATAAGTACTTTGCAAATCTGATTCTTCATTTTTGGGTGCTTTGCACAAACTGTAAGAATACAGACAAAAATATGTTTTACAGTGCATGTTGACAAAGATGTGTTTGATGGTGCATAATGAGCTAAATACTCCCTGTTTAGGTTAATTGTATTGATACTTGACTGTCTGTCCCAAGCTGTGAAGGAATAAGGTTGATTTATGTTGCAGCTAGACTAACACACAAATTGAAAAAGAAAATAGAAAGTGACAGTAGCTTCTGTACTGTTTCTGTGCAGCGAATACTAATAAATGCAAATGTTTGAAATTTCCTTCTGTTCAGCAAGGTTTATCATTTGATGTAGTGTGCAGACCTGAAAGAATCACGCTTTTCAGGGAGTTGGTTAGTCTGTAGTCATTTTCTGTTTTCTCTCTCTGTGTTTGTTTACAGGTATCAGTAAGAAGCTGCTCTCTAGTAAGAGCATGCCAGTTTTTCATGTGATTGTGTTGACGTTATGTGCTTAATCAGTTAATGTCTTCTTGAGCTAAAACCTCAAACTTTTAATTCTGTGTTTTTGGCTTGAATGGCATTCTGCATTGCATTAATTCATTGAAAAGCAGACTTGTATTTTCATCTGCCAGAGTATACCTCCTAATCCATAGATTGCTTAATTTGTGTTTCTTACATTTTTCTGAAAGCATAAGCATCATGTTGGCTATTTATGAGATGCTTGCTAACATGATAAATGATAAATGTGTCTATCAAATGTTGTGTCAGTTATGTCAGAATTTTGATTTTTTTCACTTGGGTACCAGAGAATATTTAGAGTTGTTGCAATTTTTTAAATTGACAAATTTCTCAGTGCCTTTAAAAATACAGGATTCATGCCCCACTGCCAACTTCTTGAACTTGCTTTTGTCTGCATGTTTTTTTGGTATTTAAAAGTATTGGTCTTTAAGATAGGTTCGGTATTTTGCAACATTTGGCTTGTTTGATGGTCCAAGCTGATGCACCAAAAGCAATTTTTTTTCCCTCTGATATAGGAAAAGATTATTTTATTGCTGATTTATCTGAAATATAGTAGTGTAGGTTATTACTTTGACTTGTTATGAAAGAGGTATCAATGTAAATAAAGTTTTCATTAGGATACTGATTCTTCTAATAAAAAAGTTGTGTGAAACAGTTATTTCATTTTTGAAACATTTTTTTTAATAACATGGAAATGAAAACAGACCTGACTTATACTTCACTAGTCTGTGACACCTTCCTGAAAAGTAAAAATATGGCTCACTTGCTTGTTACTTCTTTAATTGACAGTGTCTTTCCTATTTTTACTATCCTCCTAATTCTAAACACAGTGTAACAGTTTAGGCCTTGCTGTTACCCAGTTGTTTGGTTTCAGGTGGGATATTTTTCTGAATACTCTCCTTGTTAGTAGAAGGGAATAGTAGAAGCTATGAAGTCACTTCCTATGTCTTTAATAAAAAGGAGTTGTGCAACTCTCTGAAATACCCAGTATTTGGTGGGTGATAGAGGACCAGACTATTTTAGTGACAATACAAAGGATAAATGACATTATAGTCTCATCTCTCCCATAGACTACTTAAGATGTAGTGTTAATGAATAAATGAGTTTGTGTTTTAATTTAAATCTGTATCAGATAGAAATCCTGCCCTTTGAGTAAAAGTGAGGCAGTTGAACTTTCAGAATTCTTTAATGTCCACACTGGACTGTTCTCGTGGACATACTGGCTGTAACTACCTAGAACAGACTTCATTCTGATCTCCCAACAGCTGAGCCTTTGAAGACTTCCTAAGCTGATCTGCTGTGCCTTGTCTTTAGAGATTTCTGCACTGAGAGTCGTCTGCCAAGAGAAGTTGGACTTTACAGTCCAATTGGTGATTCTAGAGTCCAGTCCTGATTCCCCATTGTCTTTCCTTTTCTTTTTAGCAATATGAAAGACAGGAGCAAAAAACCCCGTAAGATTTGGCTTTGGAAAGAGTTACAAAAATTTTCTTTGAAAGAGTAATGCTTAAAATGTTACAGCTGTAAGCATTTTCTATATGGCTGCCTTCTGTTTCTTCTTCCATGGGATCTGAGTGCCTTTGGGAAGGTGGAACAACTTGGAAGCAGCTCAGGGTTTATGATCATCCATGAACTAGTCTTGAGAACTTTGTCATGCTTTGGCGTGGGATGTGGTATGCTCAACTCCTCATTTTTTGAAGTTCAGGCTGTTTTTCTGTCCTTTTTAATGAAATATTTTAGGATTATGCATTTGTTGCCTCTTTCTGTTTATTTTAGTGGTGATCATTTCTGTCTTTATACAGAAAAGCTGAAGTACTTTCAGGTACTGCATCAGGTGGTCTGAATTATAGTAATCAAATTCAGTTGAAGTATTACAAGGTCCTTAATTTTTTTTTCTATAGCTAAACTCCTTTTTAATTTGCAGAAGAAAATTCACAACCTGTAGGTTAATCAATATTGTGGTCAATGCAGATATGATACATATTTTAATAGAAATGATACATAGATGATGGACACATATTGACACAAGACTGATGCCACTTGGCAGTATTATTCAGAAACTAGTGAGCATGGGATTGGGATTTCGTTTCAAAGCCTAGAGAAGTTAGCACCTTTGATGATATCACTGCTACATTTTTGCTACTTCAATTGCTTAGACATTGCTTTTGCATATTGCCCAGTGCCTTTGATCTCAGGAGGGAATGTTTGAAGATAATAATCTCTTTGGCTCAAGGAGCAGGTTTGAAGGCCTTTGTAAAGTCATGGATTGGATCATTTTTCAGTTGTCAATTTATAGTGAGAGGTCAGGCCTACATGGGGCTGAACAATTACTCCTTTTTCCAGGGGAAAGGAAAGCCCCTTATGCATTATGTTTTCATATAGCCCAAGTATAGGAGTAGATTTTTCACTCCTCTTTTGATACCATTATTTACAGACACTGATTTTGTGTCCTTTTTTCTACTCAGGCACAATTTATCACAAGATTGCTTAAAGCATTGTGTCTTGTACTTCAAGCTGTGGTTTTCAGCTTTGGAAGAAATGTGACCATTTCAGGGTGGTTATTGATAGTGTCTGCATACTATGAAATTATAGTCTATTAAAGGGTGCAGTAAGTTTCCACATGGCAAAGATTAGTAGTATTTTCATAATTCTGTTGCAGAGAAATTGTTGATAATGGAATTTTGCAAAGCAAAATTTAATTGGGTGACTTAGTCCAGAAATGGGAAGTGTAAGTCCCTAGGGCATTGTTTTTCATTGTGATTTTTTTGCCCAGAATATATTGTGCTGAAATGCTTCCTACAGCTTCCTCAACTACAAGATTTTAAAGTTTGTTTATGAGAATTTTAGCAGGAAAGAAATGATCAGGACATAAGGTACTGATTTTTTTTTTTTTTTTTGTTACTTTGTAAATGGTGTGGTGAATGAGAGAGGACTTTGAAGCGGATGCAGCAGAGTGGAAATACTATATGAATTGTAAAATTCAGTTTCCTCAGAGGAAATGTAAACAGGATGGTGTGAACTTCTACTTGTATTGTTGTTACTTCCTATGCCTAGTTCTTGCATACATGGAGAAAAGTACTGACTTAAAGAGAAACATCAGAAACCTTGCATGTCTAGATAATAAAATCAATGTTCCCTTCTTTTTGAGGTCTGTTTTTGATGCAGTTTTAGTTGTGGCAGTGTTTGAAACTAAATTCTATAGATTTTTTTTTTTCTTTCATGGCCCTAACCTGCAGCACAAGCCAACCCCTCCTGCCAGTTGCTTTTCTTAAAGTTTTTCTTAAATAAAGATAACTTCTTAGTAATACAGTATCTTCTCAAATGTAAAATGTGTTTAACTTCCTTGGATTAATATTTTCCTAATATAAGGTATTTATAGAATTGACTTCACTCATTTGAGCAGGAGGATGTAGAAGCTTCCAGCTTGTCTGTCAAAAGTTGCATGACTAGGAGTTCAAAAGAAGACTATGGGCTTAGACTGGCTCTGTTTAAAGAAAAACACATCTCTTTCCATTGAATTAATATGTATGCACTTGCAGTTTATTGCATCTCTCTCAACTGTTTGAAACATTGGTGTTGGTTTTACAACTCTAAAGGTTTTTAAAATATGTTTTAATAAAGATTTTATAATGCCAAAAGGAAAAGAAAGAAAATATGTCTAATTTTTCTTAAGGAAAGAGAGAGAAAGAGAAGGGGAGGAGGGCAGAGAACATGTGTAGTCAGAATTGCTGATTATGTAATTTCAAAAAACATTTTTAGAAACGTGATGTAATATTAAAAGTAACCCCTGGCAGTATCTTACTCCTACCTAGTGTTTTTTGCAACATTTCATTTTGTTTCAAATGTGATGGGTGTTTATGAAGCACAGAAAGAATTTATTTCAAATTACTGGTAGAAGGTGATTATTTGTGTCTGTAGTGATTGGCAGTTTGAGGTATGGATATTTTTTGGTTGATCCTGTGTCAATGGAAGCAGTAATATTTATGCCTGAGATCTTCAAGATCCCTTGAAGTTACAGTGTTGGATAACTCAAAATTCGTAGAGGAATTGGAATGGTTTCTGCTTCAAACTATTCTGGTTTTTACAATAAATGATAAGTAGATAAAATGTGACTTCATACAAATGTTTTGTTGCCTGTTTTATAGATGATGTTCTGACACCAAATACAGAGAACGGTAATTTCCCCTACCAAGTACCCAGCTTTCATAAGTGTGAGATTTGTTTGCTGTCTTTCCCAAGAGAGACCCAGTTCCAGCGCCATATGAGGGATCATGAGCAAAATGACAAGGTATGAACTGTGGTGGACATAACCAGTGTACATCGATATTTTTGTGTACTGTCCAGTGAAGCTAACACAAGACATCTTTTCCATTTCTTTTCAGTCACACCACTAATAATTATTACTTAAGGACCTCAGAGTTTTGTGGCGTTTTACTTTCATGTTTTCTCATGTTTCTTTTGAGATAGGAGCTTCCTTTGATGCCCTTTAATTGGATTGTTGTTTCCAGATCAGTAATTTTTAATTTTAGCCATTTTCTTTGGTTTATAAAATACCCAGGTAGATGACAAAATGTATGAGTTTTTTTCAATAGAGTTTGCGAAGTGATTCTACATATCAGCAATAAGAAAAAAATAATTATTCTATTTATTAACAGGACCCTACTAGTAAACTAATTTAGTATGTATGTATTAATCAGTGGATTAATGTCATCACTTTAGCTGCTTACAAATCAAATTTGGGAAAGAATGAGGAGAATACAGATATGTGATTAAGACTGGACTGGCTTTTTTAAATTACTCTTTTGCCTCAAGTTCATCTGTAATATGAAGCATTTATTTCCCTTGCTTTCTATTTCACAAAGCTAAAACTATTTACATGTGATAGGAAAATAAAATTATTACTTTTTGAGATAGCCCTAAATACAGATTAATTTTTACAAAATATAGTACTTGGAGATAATTCACATATACAAAAAACAACTTACACAAGTTTCAGTGTTGTAAAGTTGATAAACCCATGCTATTGCACACTAATGTAAGAGCCTTTACATGTAAAAATGAAAGTGCTCTTTAAGAATGAAAACTGGTTTTGCAGATACCAAATGAAGAGAAGTCAGGCCTAGTATAAACTAAGTGTTTTGCTATTTTGATTATTAGTTTTACTTAAGGAGATATCATGGAATCTCAGAATATGCTGAGTTGAAAGGACCCAAGGACCATCAAGACCAACCCCTGGCCCTGTGCAGGACACTCCAAGACTCACAGCATGTGCCTGAGAGTAGTGTCTAAATCCTCCTTGAACTCTGTCAGGCCTGGTGCTGTGACCACGTCCCTGGGGAGCCTGTTCTAGTGCCCAACCACCCTCTGGGTGAATCATGATCACAGTTAAAGTAGGAAAATGTTTTTCTGTCTCTTGCTCATTCCTCTCTCCTACTAACTTCACTCTTTTCAGACCGTGTCAGTTTTGAGTCTCTGGTTTCCTTAGTTCCTCTGCTTTCTTTCCCTTTGTGCTCTTGTAATGCTGTGTTTGTATTTTCTGTAGTGAGATGCAAAGAAGGTAAAATAATTAATATCGCTATTATTATGCATCATTATCCTATGTTGGTACTTGAATTGCTGGTTTTTTAATGTTTAACATTTTGATTTGTATGGTTATGTGTGTCACTCAGGGTATATGTAGCTTATGGGAAGACTGAATTTTGTCTTTATTTTTGTGATTTGAACCAACAGCCTCACCGGTGTGACCAGTGCCCGATGTCATTTAATGTTGAATTCAACCTGACACTTCACAAATGCACTCACAATGGCGAGGATCCTACGTGTCCTGTGTGCAACAAGAAGTTCTCCAGAGTAGCCAGTCTGAAAGCACATATAATGCTACATGAGAAAGAGGAGGTAATTCATTAAACTTTATAACTTAATTTTGAGAAGACTTGTCATAGTGGTTTTAGTTAATCCCTTACCTGTATGCTTTGGATTTGAGGATTGAATAAATGTTTTTGTTCAAAAAAAATATAAAACTTTGTGAGAAGTCTGCTTTAATGTTAGTTATAGAAATTAATACCCTGAGTATAAGTAAGTGCTCCCATTGTATCTTTATGAACAAAAGGAACTTTTGCATGTTTGATAGATTTCATATCATACTATATATAAACATTATACACATACTTTTATTCTGAAGATACTTCTGTGACTTAATCTACATTGATAGGCCCACACATAATAAATAATGTGTGATTATGTTTGAAGGCAGATGTCGTGGTGAGGCACTCTCACCATCCATAGAAGCTGATGAAGCTGTTCCCTTATCTACAGCTCCCACCTCTGGTTTTGGGTGATTGGTTGTTTTCCCTGAGAGTACCTGTTCGTTCCGCTCTCACAATTTCATTTTCCATTTTGATAGTGTTGGTTAAATTCTTAGCAAACAGTTAATAGATAGTGGTGTATTTTGCATACTTTGTAGTCATTGCTGCATTGCTACAATTGCCAGAGTTGATTGCACTGCCTGAAATGCCAAGTTTCTGATCATGTAGTTGCCTCTTTCTCCTGTTAAGGCTTTTTAAAATTGCACTTTGTGTTGAGGAATTGGAGCTGAATCAAGAATACACTTTTATTGTCAGACTTCTAATCATAAATGGAACAGTGGTGTGTTTCTCCATGCCTATTGCTGACAGCTTACAGCAGTTTTGACCTGTAAGTCAGGGATAGTAGGCCTGTGTACATTTTCCCCTATACCAGATGCAGGGCATGCCATCTGTAGAGATTCTATTCCTTCTTTAGTAGTTTTAGCTCATGTTTTGTCATGTACACAGCCAAGTTAAGTGGACTAGCGTAAAATTTTGCCGCATATTAATGTATCTGTAATGATAAATGGCTTGATTGGTATTATTAAGTGTTATAAACGCCAGGACAAATTTATTGCCAAATTCAATAGTTTGGTTTATTAACATCTAAATCACAAAATTTAGAATCAAATTATAACAATTTCAAACAATAAAAACAAAACAATACGAACCCCACGAACAGCAAACTTACTTGACTGAAGTTCTCCCGGGAAAAGTAGAGCCAAGGGTGACCCCAGAGACACAGGACTTGGCAGCCTTGTCTCTAGCTGGGTTCACAAACTTGCCCACCTAAAGACCCAACTTAAATACACTTAGTTTCCCCCTCGGCAACTTTCTTCCTATTGTTTCTCTAGTCATCGACTATTAACTTTATTTACATTAAATCTCGAAAGGGTCCTTGGGCACATTCAAATGCTAATGTCTAGAGTTAGTCTTTGCTTTGAGTAACTGCCGTAGAGGTGTGTGATGACCGGTGTAAGTCTTTGCCGGCACGTCTTTGCTGGCACGTAGCGTTTGACCGTTGCGAATCCCGATGAGTTGAGCTGCACGTAGGCAGGGGCAAGTCGTTCTCACCTTCCATTTTTGGAACCCGGAAGATCAGGGAGGTGCTTTCTAGAAGTTCGTGAAACGTGCGGGTTTGAGCAGACACACACATACCTTTATATAATATATATATCACAGTTCCCAATCTATAATTATTTATAGAACATGAATTAAACAACTACATTTCCCACAACTCCCCCATTTCTTTTCTTTTGTCAATAATTTTAATTCATGTTTTGTATTTTACTTAATTGTTTTCTTCCCTCGAGTTTCCTGTTCCTTGGAGAAACACCTGATCAGCGATTCCTGAACCATGTTTGCCTTTTCTGCTTTTCTTCTATCTTTCTAATTCCCATGTCTTTGACTGCCTCTGAGTGCTAGCTAATTACTTGTGCCTTAACAGGGGTAACTTTTTGGAGGAGCCTTAGGTCACAGGGCTAGCCCTTCACTAAGCGCACAGCTTGGTTCACACTCCCTAGAGTGATCCGCAGAAGCTTCCCTCTGTCTGGCCCAGCGTCTGTCGGGTTGCAACTGAACAACGGGGAAGTTTCTTCGCGACAGCAGGGGCTCTCTGCTCGGACCCTCGGGGTGGTTCGGACGGCATACCTCCTTTTCAAAAATTCCCTACCGAGATTACTTTACTTGTTCTGGCACTACATTAGTTCGACGGCACTCTGTGGCTAACACTTGGGCCTTTAGATCCAATTTTCTCTTTAACCCTTTTTCGTATATTGAATACCACTCGGGATAATTTGGTTCTATCAATCCTAAACGTGTGGCACAGTTTAAGAATCGCATAGTCAGAGTCTGTTTTTCTTCAGAACACCTGGGGCATAACCCCAGCGGCTCCCCCACCCCTACTTGCAGTGCACTACCCAAATTTCAAGACAATAATTGTATTTGAAATGGATATATGGATTGCAGGGGCATCCAGGTTCAGAGCAGCGCATGGATATTTCTTCTGCCATTTGTTTCTGATATCCTGGGGTTGGAGTTCTTTCTCTTTAAATTTCTGGAGCTCCGGATTCACCCTTCCTGATGTTCTAACACCTTCCTTCTGGTTACCCTTCCTTCTCTCAGTCCTCCTTGTCGGGTGGTTATTAAGTTTCTTTTGAGGCTCCTCTAGACTGCAGCTTAATGTTTCTAGGGTGTTGGCATCCTCGGTGCAGCCGGACCCTCAGATCTCCGGGGGAAGAGATGACCTTCCATCCGGGGTTTTTCCTCGGGGCTGTTAGTTTCTTAACCCTGGAGGCGTGTGTCTAGCCTCTTTCAGCTGTTCGGATGGCTGTATCTGTAGTTAAAAGGACAAGAAAGGGTCCCTCCCAATGAGGGGTTAATGACACCGCTTTCCAAGCTCTGATCAGTACTTTATCTCCTGGTTGTATCTCATGAATATACATCGAAATCTTGCAACTTCCTCAGATTGAATTTACTTAATACAAAATTCTAAACTAGCTCAATACTACAAGAATATTGTATAGAGAGAATCTCTGTCATGTTTACTATTCAGAAAATCTGAATATTAGAACAAGTTATCTAATAGTACATTCACACCTTTACCATAAAAACAATTTTGTCCCTGGATCACTATGATTCTCACTTCACTATTCACTCAATGTACTATACAATTCAGAATTTTTCCCCTTTTTTGTACTGTTACAGGAAAAATCAGAAAGAAAATTTTACTTCTTATTAAACGAGGTTTATACTGAAACATACAAATAATTCTTTTTACATCCTACCAATACTTCTGACAATGTCTACTGGATATATAGCGAGCAAACAATAAACACTAAGACTGCTCCAAATCCCATAGTATTAACACAGGTTTTAGCTTTTTAAAGAAAAATTCAGTTTAAAAAAAATCATAGATGAGCACAAACAATTTGGGCTTATTTTAAGAATCAAACTCAGCACATTCAGAGTGATTTGGCATACAGACAAACATTCATAAAACCTAGTATCTTACAATGTTCGGTGACAACAGCAGTTTCTAGGACAATCAGCTGTTAAGGTTACCTACATCTTTACTCAGTTTCTACAGTCTCAGTGTAATGAGTCTGCACTACTGCTAATTAACTGAACTACAAATTTATATTCTAGACCCCTACTCAGCACATTCTCAGATACACACAGCCAAAAGAAGGACGCAACTTGAGTGAGACAATGGGACTACCTTGTCTCTATTTTCGATGTGCACCCTGTCATGGCTATTCTCACTCAGCCCCCAAGAAGCATCTGCCTTCACAACTGCTTCTCACTCTTGCTTCAGCCACCCCTAATGATCAGCAAAATTAACACAATTCCAGAAGCACTATCGGACTTTTCAGCTCTGCTGTTAGCTTGATGGCGACACTTCTTATTTTGGTTTGTAATTCCACTGCCTTGTAGCAATTGTGACTACACTCCTCAGATCCTCCCCAGGACCGAAACTGGGCGGGGTTTCGAGCAGCAGCAGTACGGAGTTCTAACTCCGGGGAATTTACTAGAATTGCCTCATATTTCAATAGCCGGGATTCAGTAAGCCATTTAAAACATACCTCACCGGTTTCCTGGCTCCCGCCCACTCCTGTGTAAGAACTCTATACGCTGTGTGATTGCTAACATCTACGAAAAGCTGGAACTCCCGGTTAATATACCGGGGCAGTTCCCGTCAACTACTCATGCAGATCCGTCTACAAACCATTTCTCACAGACAGGATCAGCTGCAGACTCCTATTTTAGCGTGGCAAGATACAATCCTGCAGCAGTAGCTGAAGTGACTTCTTCACTTCTTCAGAGAGCCAATTCAAACAATCAGTGAGCAGTAAGCAAAATTTGTACAAATTAAGAGAAAAACTTAAGACTTCACCCATAATCCTGGGGGAGTATTTTAACAAGACAGAAAAAAAACAAAGCACATCAAATAGAAGAAACTATTACAAAGAGCAGAACTTACTCTGTAATAAACTATACATTACTTAAATTCGGAACTTAAAACCTAGAAAAGTTTTCTAAAGCTAGGAGTCACTGTAAACATCAGGCCCCGGTAATCAGACAGCTTTATCTAGGACAATTATCAGAACATTAACACTACTGCTTTTTACTTCAGTCTAAAAAAACTTCACAAACTTAGCCTTTCTTAACAAACAAACTCGAGATAACTTGTGCCTAATTCCTAAAGTAAAGCTCTTGTATTTGCTATCTATTCTTGCGTATTATTAAACTTAAATACACAAGCAAACACCGACCAAACTTAACACCGGTGACAAAATGCTGCCTCTCATACATCACTTACTCTCTACCCCTGAAAACACAGGCACCAGGGCAACCTCAAGGTTCACATCCTCCAAATTGAGGAGCAAGTAAGAAGACATAATATCAAAGGGACAACACAAACCATCTCTTTCTAAGGAGTCAATAATTAAAATTAAGAATCCCGGTTCCCAACTAGATAAAATACATACAGAATAGGAACTGCAAAGAATAAAGAAAAATCTTGTAACTACCAACACAGAGAATGATACCACTTTCTCAACTTAATACTAGAATCCTGACTCTAATTACCATTCTAACACTATCTCGACAGAAAGATTTAGTTTCCTGCCTCTCAACAGCCACTTTAATTTTGGCTTCACCGGCCACATACTTCAACCTTTTGAAAGAAAAACTGAAACACACAAAACTCTTGCAGTACACTGTCTGCTAACACAAATGCCATATTCTTGCTCAAGCTAACAATCCGAATTCAAAATGTAGCAATTGTTTTAAACATAGATGAGCTACATCCACCATACTATCAACTTTTTGATCCGCACAAAATCCTCACATGCAGCAGACAGACAACTAAAAGGAAGATATATTTTCAGCTTTTTAAGAACAAACACCTAGGTATTTCTTACGCATAAGTATAGCTCTCATTCTTGGTCTCTTCTCTCAATACTTTTATCTATTTTTGCTTCCTATTTCGCCTTACAGGGCGGTTTTCTGTCCCGGGCAGCCTCGTCTAATCACTTTAAAGCTGCTGCTTTCCTTCGTCTCTCGGCAACCATGGACTGACTCGCCCTGCCGCTTGCGGGAAGGGGCGGGTTTCGTTCTA
The DNA here is from genome assembly GCF_021018805.1 of Prinia subflava. Taxonomy (NCBI): domain Eukaryota; kingdom Metazoa; phylum Chordata; class Aves; order Passeriformes; family Cisticolidae; genus Prinia; species Prinia subflava. The sequence goes on from NC_086247.1 coordinate 59,824,560, forward strand.
TTCCCACGTTAGTGAAAAGAAGAAAAAAAAGAAAAAAAAAACAACTCCGCCGATCTCGTCCAGGAGAAAAAAACTCTTAAAGCAAAATACACAACTCTAGGGAGTCTCCAAAATGTATTCAGCTTGAAGTAAAAGATCTACTACTACCAAGGAAAAGAGTAGGCAAGATTCCTTTTAATCCCTTTTCTATCTTTTTCTCATTTTGCAGACTCACGTGAATTCTCGCATTTCTAATTTGCACGCTTCTCAACACCACTAGTTATTCTCTAATGCATTCTAATTCACCTTCGGTAATTTCTGTTTTGCTCTACTGTCAAATTTCTTACGGGAATGCTTCTTTTCTTCCATTTTTCCTCCCGGGCCATTCTTGCTCTCACACCAACTGTCTTACCCCGAATCCCTCCCGGGCTCTTCAAGATCTCCTTCGGGGGTCCTGGTTTTAGCTAGGGCTCTAACTGGTGTATACCTGTCTGGTTTATTCTTCCACCCTTCGTTTTCTTTACCCTTCTTCTCTTTTCTCCATATTTTAGCGTCGGTGGCCGAGGTGCGGGGTCAGGACCAGAAACGGGGGCAGGATTCCCTCTCGGGAATCTCCTTGAACGGGAGGGAGGTTTCTGGAGTGGCCGCTGAGCTCGGGGCTCCGCATGGGTCTCGGATGGCAGTGCTAACTCTGCCCCTGAGAAGGCCGGGGAGGAGGAAGTGGTAGGGGTAGGGGCTGGCAGGACGGGGGCCACCGAGCCGTGAGAGAAGTTTATCCCGTAGTCCAGTTCATTCCGTGTTTCCCTTTCCTCAGAACACAGCTTTACTCGTACTTCATACCATAACAGAACATATGCCAATTCCTCAAATTCTCTCCTTTTCTTCTTCGCTACATGTTCCCACAGAGCTTCCCACGCCCATTCGTCAAAAGTACTAAACGCAGGCCATATAATATTAGGTCCTATCTCCTTTCCTCCCCAAACATTCATACACAAATAAATCATCTGATCTTTAGATGCTCTTCTCCTAATTGGGCATTCTTGCTAACCTTGCAACAACTTTCTTAATGGACTTTTCTGAGGAATTTCAAGAGCAGCCCTCGCTGAGGTTTCCCTTAAGGAATCTTCCCGATCTCTGCTGAGATCTGATCTCATACTCCCCGTGGCACAGAAGTTATGGGATACTAAAAATTAAATCCCGAGTTTCTGAACTCGATGCCGTTAACTTAATGATCTAACGGATGACCGTTCCGTGGATGTTCGGTTAACGGCGGGGCTCTGTAACCGCCACCGAAAAAATTAAGCGACCCCCCTGGTCGCGGTCAAGAAGGCTTACTCGTCCCCGAACTCAAAAAGGGACGTCCTCTTTCTTTCAGGACCCCCTGGTGACTTCCCCCACCCCGTCGGGTAACACTCACACACGAAGCGAAATATCACACGTTCTAATCGCTTCTCCGTCGGTCGGCCGTGTCCCTCGCGGGAGCAGCGGAAACGCGACCTTAAGGTCCGCTCTCGCTTCGTGATAAATCACGTCTCATTCACACACACACTCACACGCACATACACGTTCTCAAGCACTTGGTCACCCCCACTCAACCACGCTATACTTACGGTCCTTTTCCTGCGTGGATTCTTCGTGCACTTAGATTTTTACGAGTGAAACAATACCGCGGTTCCAGGGGAAAACCCCTGCTGAGTTCTCGAGCCCTCCCAAGCTAGCTTGTCTTAATGCGTAATCTCTTTGCTGTTGTGGGTTCTGGGTTCGTAAAGCTAGTTCGTTCTTCCGGACTTACCCGCTCTGCCAGGCCGCTTTTTACGGCGGGGCGCCCCCCGGTCAGAAGCAGGGATCCGTAGAATATTTAAAACTGGCCCCACGTTGGGCACCAAAATTGTTATAAACGCCAGGACAAATTTATTGCCAAATTCAATAGTTTGGTTTATTAACATCCAAATCACAAAATTTAGAATCAAATTATAACAATTTCAAACAATAAAAACAAAACAATACGAACCCCACGAACAGCAAACTTACTTGACTGAAGTTCTCCCGGGAAAAGTAGAGCCAAGGGTGACCCCAGAGACACAGGACTTGGCAGCCTTGTCTCTAGCTGGGTTCACAAACTTGCCCACCTAAAGACCCAACTTAAATACACTTAGTTTCCCCCTCGGCAACTTTCTTCCTATTGTTTCTCTAATCATCGACTATTAACTTTATTTACATTAAATCTCGAAAGGGTCCTTGGGCACATTCAAATGCTAATGTCTAGAGTTAGTCTTTGCTTTGAGTAACTGCCGTAGAGGTGTGTGATGACCGGTGTAAGTCTTTGCCGGCACGTCTTTGCTGGCACGTAGCGTTTGACCGTTGCGAATCCCGATGAGTTGAGCTGCACGTAGGCAGGGGCAAGTCGTTCTCACCTTCCATTTTTGGAACCCGGAAGATCAGGGAGGTGCTTTCTAGAAGTTCGTGAAACGTGCGGGTTTGAGCAGACACACACATACCTTTATATAATATATATATCACAGTTCCCAATCTATAATTATTTATAGAACATGAATTAAACAACTACATTTCCCACATTAAGGAAAGTTGATTTATGAATTGCTAAAAACATCAGAATAAGGAAACTAATCATCAAGAAAGACACTCGAGGGTGAGTTTTGGTAGTTGTTTCTACCACTAAGTGATTTTTCATGCACTTCTGCAGTGCTGATATTTTTGCTTTGGTGCAGATGTCAGAAGAATAGGCTGTGTGATGCCATCCAATTTAAAATTCCATCTGCAGCTTGAAAATTAAATTTATAAAAACACAAACATATTTCAATTGCTAATGAATGTGTTTCTTGTAGTACCCAATAGTTTTGTGATAAAACAGAGATGAATTTAACAATTCATTCACATAAAACTGCAGGAATAACTTTCACAGTAATTATGTACAGGACCTGTAGGAGAGCTGGAATTTGAATTTGAAGCAGAGGCTATTGGAGATGGCACCAGCTGTCATTGAGGAGTTTTCCACAATGTGCAGGTTAACAAGTTATTGGTGAACTACATAATCTCCCTCTGGTTTGCTCTACTTCCTTTTGCTGTTAGAAGGGTTAAAAATCTGAAATCAGAGCAAAGGTGCATATGGGGGAACATACATTAAGGGACATACATAGAGATTTAAGGAGATGGCTTCACAAAATGAAATTTGAGGAACTTTACCCTTCTTGCATTGTGCTGCATCAGGCAGCTTTATCTACAGACAAATGCAGATGGGCAAGAACAAGAAATTAAGAGTGATTAGCTTCTTGGGAGCTCCAGGGAGGTTTGGGAGAGTGGGTCTGTCTGTGAAACTTAGATTTTTGTGATTGTTTGCTCCCTGTGAGAGGTTCTGGAAGGAATTTCCTGGGCTATTGATACTGAGCTTGCAAGAGACTGTATTTTCTCCTCACATCCTTTGGTGATTTGTGTATGATAAACTGGTGTGAGGGAAAAACTTCACATTTGAAATTCCTCACTAAAATGGGGTAGCTTTCTCTTGAGAAGTCATAAATAACATCTGGTGTAAATATGACCCATCTTCTTGTGGATTGTTGATCTTGTCCATTTCCTCAGTAGAAATGCACAGTGGTTTTCATTGTGACATTTTGCTCTGGCAAGACAGAAATGGTGAATAAAAACCTGAAACACAAAATATTAATTGCATTAGAACTGCTACTGTCTCCTTTTTTTCATGAACGTGAGGGGCTTTTGAGCTTTAGGAATACCTTAATATGTTGGAAAAGTTAAAACTGATATTTGGTGGATATAAAATAGAAATTCCTTCATTACGAGATCCTCTCAGTTTGGGTTATGTTTTACTTTGTGTGATGTTGGGTTGTTGTTGTTTTTTTTTTTTTTTTAATAGAAATATTCATTGTATTTGATTTGTATTGTCTAATAATTTGTGAGCAATGATCTTTTGAAAAAGTGCAGATTAAATCCTGTACAGATAGTGGGAGTCATAGATACTAAACAGGTGAAGATTGTGCGTTCCAAAGAGTTGTTCAGATGCTGCATCTGGTAAGCCAGGGAGAGCTAAAACAGGCAGAATCCAATGAGTAAAAAAAGCTTTAAAATTTTCTTGCCGAGTTTGGGAATTTTGCATATGAACAGCCCCTTTTGTTTAGTGTTAAAATGTGGGTTTAACCATAGTAATGTTACAGTGTTCAATTACTTGTTCTGTTCGTGGTGGGGATCTTTTTTGTTTGCTTGAGAAGCAAAAAAATACATCTGGTATTGCCTGTAGCAGAGTCAGTTTGGCGTGATATACTGATGGGATTTTTGTAGTTTTTCCGCTTTACTGTGATCTTGCTTTCCTGCAGCAAACTCCAGCAGTACTGAATACAATAATGAAGACTTTAATTGTCTCAAATTCTTCATCTTAGGATATTTTTTGTTTGTAGAAAAGGCTTAATAGAATACATGTATTTGCAACTTAACATGATACAAATGCATGTTTGAAAAATGCTGAGAAGCGATTAAAAATCCCCCAGTTTGGAGGTTTGTGGCTTGGCATAGTAACTCTAAGTTTCCCCTAATAAAGTTTTCCCCCACTTTTAGAAATCTAAAGTCATAAACTAAATTTATTGTTTAAGAACAGTAGATGCCCATAAGAAGTATTCAGATTTGAATGTATGTCATAAAAAAAAAGTATTAGGTATTTATTGTCTAACTCTGTAACTTGAATCCAGTAATAATGACATCTAGGTTAGATTAAATAATTTTTGAGTTGGTAATTAATTTCATTAAAAGACTTCAGCTTTTTTAGTTTTTGTCTAGAAATGTGATACTGCAGAATTTTTTTTTTAGACTTAAAGAGCAAATTTATTGTCAAAACAGTCCAGAAATTGCATAGCTGTGTTTATCTTGATTGAAACATTCTTGACAATATCCTTCTTGAAATGAGCGCTCTTGTTTTCTGGTTTTTGTTTTTATTTTTGTTCTTGATGATTATGGGAGAGGAAAAAAAAAGGTGGGAGGATAAAAAAATATTTCAATTTGCTGTGATAATCACAATTCCTGGAAGCTGAGCTGATCAAAAAACCTGTGTGAAGTTACTTGTGCACACCAGCGAAGAACGTTTAACAGAGATGGATATTTTTGGACATTTAAAAATTAATTCTCAGCTTAGGTTTCCTAAAACAGACTGACAAATAAAATTAATGATTTCAAAAGGTAAAAGGAAGTCAAATAAATACAGAGCTTTAAATTTTCACAGAAACAGTATTTGACTTTGATTCTTATTCTGAATTTCAGAGAAATAGCAACACTTTTGCATTAAACATTAGAAGTATAATTTCTGTTCTAGATGATATGGAATACTAATAAAACTGGAAAATGGTGTGTTTAACACTGTTTTAAATTTAATGGGTTGAAGAGGTATCTGTTAGAAACATTGTGTCCCCCTTTATTTCTGTCATCTTTATTGTCAAGAAAGCTTAAGAAAAGTCGGTGATAACTGTGGCGCAATTACTGTTTAAAAGTGACAGTCAAAATAATTTTAACCTATAAAAAGTGTGAAATCCCTGAATCCACAGTTATGATGCTTTTGGTCAGAAAGTAGTTACCTGTTACAGATGTTTCTGTAGACTGTGGTGTAATGGCACTGAGGTGAGCTTCTCTATGTCTTGAACCAGCCCACCAAGGAAATAGGCAGTGGTGAGGATGATACTGAACTGCTCGTTTCTGCTGATGCAGGAAGTTTTTCAGAACTCAGTTCTAGTGAAATTTCTTAAAATATAAATATTAATATAATCTTGCAGTGGTTATTGTGCATCATTTATATCGTGGGGCTCATAAACTTTTCCTGCTTGTATACTTTTCTTGCTGCTTGCTTCCAGCTGCCAATGTCCATAGAAGGATAAGTTAATCTACTTAAGCAAAGCTTGTGCACTGCTGTTTTGAAAAATCAGTTTCTATTATCTCTTTCAGAATCTTATCTGTTCAGAGTGTGGAGATGAATTCACTTTACAGAGTCAGCTGTCCATACACATGGAAGAACATCGTCAAGAATTGGCAGGCAGTAGGATTCACAGCTGCAAGTCTTGCAAAAAAGAATTTGAAACTTCCTCACAGCTAAAGGAGCATATGAAAACTCACTATAAAATAAGGTGACAATCATGGGATTATAACAAAATGAGCAGATGTTACTTTTATGGTGATAGCTGGGAAAAGCAGGAGTAGTATTTCCAGTCAGCAAAGTACCATGACTTATGCAGATAATTTCTTTTCTTTGGTATGCTGTTCTAAAATGACACTTGCTTTTTAAAATCTTGCATAAGTGGGTGGTTATTTTTGGAGGCCTCTTTTTTTTTTTCTGTTTTTGTATTTAGACTCACATACTAAGCATAGTTCATCTGCCAGCTATTTGTAAACATGGGTTAAGCTTCTCTGATGCAAAGTGATTTTTGAAGTGTTCATGATTTTAAACACTAATAGCAGTATGTTGAAGCAAATGTATATTAATTTTACATAGCATTTATTATAATGACAAAAGTTTTAGTGCTTTCATTCTGCAAAGATGTAACTTGTTCTTTGCATCTTTCCTAAGAGGTCCTCCAGCCTCCCATGAGCTTCTTTTAAATCTGAAAAAGCACAAAATGAAGGGGGGAAAAAGAGGCCTGGTAAATGCTGTTCTTATTTTTGGTGAATATTTGTTCTATTCCTTTTTTCAGCTCTCTAGTTTAACTTTACTTTTAGGAAGGTGAGAATTACTCGTAAGTTAGAAGAAGAAAAACTTCTCTTGGTTTACTTTATATATTAAAAAAGCCCAAGCACTTGACAAGTGCTCTCTCTTTCAATTTTCACTGTTCCTATTAAAAACAGATGAAGAAAAATGCATATTTAAAACCAATAAATCTTGTCTATTCCTAGTTATTTTTACTAGAAGTTAATACAGGTTCCAAGATCTTACTAGTTACGTTGTGAGAGGTTTCAACAGGTATTGTAAATATCATTCTGCAAAAAGAAATTCAAAGGTTTGAAGTATCAAGTTAGGATGGATTTGGGCTATATAAATGTATCACCTACAAAAACCATTTTTCTTGTTGACAGCTCCTGTGTTGTCCTCATGTTAGGATGAGTAAACTTGTTCATTTGATTTGTAGCTAAATGAATTTTGGGAATTTATATTCTCTGCTTCTGTGGAGAATGTGATTTGTATTTGAGGGCCAACAGTGAATATTTGGGTTGTTAAATTCTTGACTTGCTCTTACTAGACTTCAGCAAATTCATTTGTACTCCAGTTTGAGATTTGTATACTCTAGTTCAGAATGAAGGACTTGGCTATGTTCAGGCAAAAGAAATAGAGTTGCACAGACTTGAAAGTTCCCACCAAAATGTTTGTGAAGTCACTGTATACTTCTGGCAGAATTTACCCCAAAAATGTCTGAAGAGAGCCTCTAAGATGTATCGGATTTTTACTGCAGAAATAACTAACATTCTTGGTGTATGTAGGTACTGAGAAAAGAGCTGTTTGTCTTGTTCTTTCAGTATCTTGTATCAGTATCTTGCCTTCAAGTCAACACTGTGTTAAAAATTATGGGGTAAAAGAAGCTTCTTCAAAATAACATTTCATTTTAAAAATATTTATTTATTTGTTTTTAATCACAGGGTATCAAATACCAGATCTTACAACAGAAACATTGATAGAAGTGGGTTTACCTATTCCTGTCCTCACTGTGGAAAGACGTTCCAGAAACCGAGTCAGTTAACACGACATGTTAGAATACACACAGGTAAGGCTGTGGAAGTACTTATTTTGATTTGGTTTTGTTTTAAAAAAATCATTTAACTTCTGAAATTATGTATATTTTTTCTCCCTGTTGGGACTTGAAAAATTATTAGTACATTTGGCTCATTAGATGCAGTTATGTGTTGGTTTAAAATAAACTTTTAAGTAATTCATTTGCTTAGGAACTGTATATGCTTTTAAAATTTCCAGATTTATGTGATTAGAAGCAGTTAAAAATGTGAAAAACTATGTAGATTTCATTTGTTACCAAATATCAGTTTTGGTACTTAAAGTTTCAATGGACCCTAAAATCAGAATCCCTAGATAAGGGCCAGTCATGTACTTTAATTTAGATCTTATGTACTCTAGAGAGTAGGTTCTAAAATTTACAATTGCAAAAAGAGCAAAAGTACATGAGAATGATAATTTATTAATGATACTAACAAAGTAGTAGTCCTGCATTTTTAAAAATTGATTTATTTAAACTTATAAAGTGATTTTCTGAGGTTGTAATTTTAATAATTGAAGAAGTGTAGGTAACTGTTCAGATTTGCAGACTGAGTAGGAAATGTTTTTTGCTACATTTCTGTCATAAATATGTGCATGTTTAAACCATAAGCAGTTGAAGTAATTGAAAAATGCCAAGCATAAAATATAAAACCTGAAGTATACAGATGACTATGAAAGAATAGTTCTTATGCTTTAATCAGGTATACATATTATAGCAGGAGTTTGGCTTTAAACAGCCTTCATTGAAGGTGTTCCAGTGATATGTATTTTTCTATATATTTATATATATATATTATTTGTCTATAATACTGAATAAATTGCCATTTGTCTAGTTTTTAGCCAATTCAGGTATTCATTTATGAAATGTGCACTTCCGTTTGTAATATCAGTCAGTGTAATATCACTGTTCAGACAGTGATGTGATGAGTTGCCATTTACAAGAATGGCCTTGTTTACTAAGAAATAAAAAGACCATTGTGTGACACTTTCTTAAGAATCTTTTGAAATTTTATAGATCTAGTTATAGTAAAGTAACACAAGAGGTCACCCTTGTACGTGCTTTGAAACAATTGCTTGAAAGTAATATCAAAAAGAGGTGACTGAAAATTAACTTCAGTATTTTAGATTCTTGGCTCTACTTAATTCATTAGCTTATTCTAGTCAGAATTAAAGAAACAAGATTATAGTTAGTTGTGGATGCTTTTTTAAAACTTTAAAAAGTTCAAGGGCATTTATATATTTTTTTAAGACTAAAAGACATTTGTCTATTTGGAAACCAGAGAAAGAAAATGCAGTCCCAATCTGCACATGCCAGGAGGTCATTTTAACTTCCAAGTAGCTTGCAAATATTCATTTAATTTGTGAAGTATGTTAGTACTCTAAATCTGCAGACAATCTGTCTGGCATTCAGCTGCTTGAGGTACTGTAAATATGTAGAAAAGAACAACTCTGCATTAAAGCATTTAGAATGCCCAAGTCTTAAAGCGTTAAAATAGCAGGTCTGTGCACAATGTGCAGCATTACGTTAGCCTCTCCATTGCAGTACTTTTTTTGTTCTAGCTAGTCATTTCAAGCACTTACAGCCTTCTGGGAAAATAATCAAGTCTCAGGGACTGCAATTCCCACATTAATAAATACGTAATAAACCCTTCATCCCCTCTATGAAGTCTTTATTTTAGTAAGTTGAGAAATACAGAAATTTCACATTTCCACAATAGAATTAAGATTTTGTTTTTATGACGAGATTCACTTCCATAGGCAAACTTAACCTGAAGCAATACTTCCATGTGTCCACCAGCAGCTCTTACTGGAAGCTAAGCTTTTTGCTTGTGAAAGCCTAATGGGAATTTTGTATTTCCAGATGTGAATCAGTGCTCTTAGTTTTAATCTCTTTTAAAAAATATACAGTTAAAACCTGCAATCCTCAAGCACCTTCAAAATCCCTAAGCAGCAGAACAGAAGATATACACTCCATCAGTGAGTTACATGCTTGTAATCAATATCAGAAAAATAGCTGCCTTTGTTTCTGACAATGAGGATTTAATTAAGAATTAATAGGTTTAAAGTAGATGTGATTACAGCTATAAAATTAGAAATCATACAAAAATATTTATTAAAACTGGTTTAGTGTGCACATGGTAGTACTTACTAGTGTAGCAGACATAACATACTGCATACTCGTACTGGTCTTGGCTGGGGGAATGTGCAATGGCAAGGTGTTAAATATTTTTATGGTCCTAGAGTTACCACAGCTAAACTATTTCACTAAAAGAAAAAAAGGGTAGTACTGAGTTCACAGTGGAGGTTTCCATGAGTTAATTAGGATACATGGTTGTAAAAAACTGAAATTTATTATTAGTGTGTTTATGTAGCTTTGTAATCTGTTTATGCAGTCCTCTTACGTTCTCTAACTTTCGGTTTCTGTGGGGTTTTTCATGCTTATCTGGTAACATACAAAAAGTGTAATTATGCACAGCACTGAGGGCACCAAAATCGGGAAATTGGGACAGAATTTCTATAACAATATTGGCATAAACAGTTTTTAAAATTGTCTGAGCAGAACTGTCCAAAACATAATTTCATTGCATATTTTCAGTAGGTGGTTGCAAAAATAAATGGCTTGTAATATTTATTGGGGAATGGGAACCATATACCATCTTTTGCAGTTGCTATAAGACTTTCTGATTTTAAATGAGATAAAAGGTTAAATTTTTGACTGTTACTTATTACTGTCCACTTACCCTCTGGGCCTATTTGTTTCTGTTAAGATACATGCATTTTATAGGCTTTGGTGTAAAACATGTGAGTTTCATTTTTCTTTTTCCGTCTGTTTTATTTTTGCTCCAAGGATTTTGCATAGCAGCTTCTGAGATCTTTCAAACTGCAAGTTGAGGGAAGCTTTTTTAAATAATTGCTTCATCTAGATTTCCTCTATTTTACCCATTTCAGCTGATAATCATCAGCTATGTCAAAACTTTTTCACAAGGCTACATTTTCATCTGAATAGGTGCTGAGGTTGGTGGTCGAGGTAAACAATTTTATTGTCAGAAACTCCCGATAACATATGTAATACCCAGTGTATTTTATTTTAATGGATACAATTTTTCCGTTTACATGCAGGAAACTACTGACATTTCCTTAAATTCCCTTACCCTTCCTGCTGCTGCTGTTTCCTTGCAGGTGAAAGACCTTTCAAGTGCAGCGAGTGTGGGAAGGCCTTTAACCAGAAGGGGGCTCTGCAGACCCACATGATCAAGCACACGGGGGAGAAGCCCCACTCCTGTGCCTTTTGTCCCGCCGCCTTTTCCCAGAAAGGCAACCTGCAGTCACACATACAGCGAGTTCACTCGGAGGTAATGCAGCTATTCATCGAGCCCTGCGTGCTAACAGGAGTTTTTACTCAGTTTTGCTGTGTCTACGTGCTCCAACCAGTACAGATTTACTTCTGTAGTGGAGATTCTGGTTTGCTGCTTTTACCTGTGAGCTTTCCTTAGCTTGGTCTGAATAAATACATACTTAGGAGAAGCAGCAAAACCTTCATTTGCCAGTGTCTTTTCAGTACCTGGGTAGATTAATAAATAGTGGTGTTAGGCGTACAAAAATGTACCTATGTCAGTCTTAGGAGAACAAGGGCTAGAATCAGATGAAAGTAAGCCAAAAGCAGCCAAGCAGAAAATGGTGAGAAATTTCAAGACCAAACAACAACTCACTAATTCTATTGTAGAATATGCCATTTGTCTTTGAAGTGTATGGCTTCCAGCCTTTTACCGAGTTCTTTTTGGTTACAAGTAGAAGAACATTCCAGAATAAGATTTTTTAAAAAAAATGTTTTAGACCTCTTTATGTCTGGTTTATTTCCTCTTTTTGACAGATGGCTTTTAAAACTCAAAAGATACCGCTGTGATAAAGTAATAAAATCTTCTTAGCAATGTGAGATATGCAACTTTGTTCAGTAAATTCGTTGCAGACTTTAGTGATCTGTAGTTGGAAATACCCACAGAAAGACCTAGTTTTGGTTTGGAGATTATGAAGTGATAGAGCTTTTTCCTTCTTTTTCTTCCTGTGTGCACAATATCATCTTTGTTCTCACTCTTCCCCTAACTCTGAGATTTGTGTTCTTGTTTTCCATTCCTGTGTTACAATGCTAGATATTACTAAGGATCCTTTTAGCATGTTGGTTTTTTACTTTTAGGCTATGCCTTAGTATATGGAAATGTCCTAATAGTTTGTGATACACTTAATTAGGTTAAGTTGTATAACTTCGAGTACTGTGTCCAGTTTGGGTCACTCAGTTCAGGAAGGATGTTGAGGTCTTGGAGCGTGTCCAGAGAAGGACAATGAAGCTGGTGAGGAGTCTTAAGCACAAGTTCTGTGAGGAGCGGCTGAAGGAGCTGGGGATGTTTAGCCTGGAGAAGAGGCTCAGGGGGGACGTTATCACTCTCAACAACTCCCTGGAGAGAGGCTGTAGCCAGCTGAGGGTCGGCCTCTTCTCCCAAGCAACCAGTGACAGGACAGGAGGACACAGCCTTAAGCTGCACCAGGGGAGGTTTAGGTTGGACATCAGGATGAGTTCCTTCATGAATGGGTGATTAGACATTAGAATGGGCTGCCCAGGGAAGTGGGGGAGTCACTGTCCCTGGAGATAATTGGGACTCACACTCAGTGCCATGATCTAATTGACATGGTGGTGTTTGGTCATCTGTTGAACTTGAGGACCTCAGAGGTGTTTTCCAGCCTAACTGATTCTGTGATTCTCTGGTGTGACTAGTCATCCTCAAGGTTAACAGCTCTCTATATGTGTTAGCTTTTGTACATAAAATAATGTACCAACACTGATTAACAATAATTTAAAATTATTAACTTTTTTCAGTAATGATTAGAGGTGAAGTAAAAAATATTTTTCATTCTTTTCTCTGTTACTCTGTTTTTCTCTAAGAAAGAAGCAAGCTGTGGGATAAGGTACTTTAAATAAATGCTACCTCTTGATCACATCCTATGCTGTGTTTTGCAGTCCTGAGCCTGCATTTGAGTTACTGCTTTGGATAATATATTGATGTTTTTTCCTTGCTGTTGCAGTGTGTTCTTCAAGCCTGCATGGAACTCTGAATTCTTAGTTTTATTCTGAGACAGTTGCGAAATAACATTGCAGCTGATAATGAATTACAGGTTGATTCTCACTTCCTAAAGCACTGTTCAGTTGTAGCATATTTTATTACTTAATAGTTCTTTTTGAAAGTCTTATTGGCAGTTTATTATCATCAAATACGAAATACCAATACTGTATTGCAAGTACTGCAGTGTGTTTTCTTTTGAATACCTTGTTGCTCCCTGCACATTGCAAGTACCCCACTGGATGTTATTGCTATGTGAGGGACTGAGGAGGAAAAGCGAGGATGGTTGGAATTTGAAAATTTAACTGCCTTTATTATCTTAACCCATTGGTCTGGAAGTCTCAAACAAGTGGCTGCTGATCACTCTTTCATTCTTTGTGTTCAAATTCAGTTCAAACTTGACATTAAACTTTCGTGCCCATCACAGTGTTGATTTTGTCTGCATTTTTTTAATCTCATACTTCCAGACTTCCATTTGTATTATATATGATGTTTCATCTTCAGGCACATCTTAATGGATAAAGTTGCATTCCAGTTTTGCTTTGAAGCATGGAATGGTAGGAGATAGTAAAGAGAGAAAAGTCTGAGGCCTCGTTTACCGCAGGACATTTGTTTTGCTGTCTGGTGCTTCACAACATTAAGAAGTGGTAGTAAGCAATTTTATTCATGCACACAGATTATAGTTCATTTATATCCAGGAGGTGCCAGCCTGATTCCATAACTGCATATTGGTAACTTGAAAAAATAAACCATTTTAGCTCTCATAATCCCATGGTATACTTGTTACATAGAAAATTAATGAAAAAAACCACATTTGATAGATGTAGGGAAAACCTACTTTATTTTTTTTTTAAAGGTGAAGAATGGCCCTACGTACAACTGTACAGAATGTAGCTGTGTCTTCAAAAGCTTGGGTAGTTTAAATACACATATCAGCAAGATGCACATGGGTAGTCCACAGAATTCTGCAAGTGCTTCAACAGATGTATCTCATGTTACAGCGGTAAGCTTTGCTTGGTATATTGTGAAAATGCCTTTGAGAGTTTAATTAGGTCTATATCTTAATTCCAGTAGTTCTTCAGATAGCTTAGAACTTCTAGACCTATAGCTGTCTTTTGTCTTTTTCAAGCTTTGTGTGATTTTTGATAATAATTTGCGGGATTAAATACTGGGAAAACGTATATTGGCCAAGGATATGCAAAAAAGTATTTATAATTTGAGGGTTTGGTTGAAAATATAGCAGTTTAATCCTGCAACGAAGTAAAGTATAATTCTTGTTCTTACAGATTACGTTAGCCTCCTCTGATAAAATAAAAATTGTGGGGAAGTTTTGTATAATGTATTAGTTTTGACTCATTTTCAGAAATTGTTTGTATAATTGTAGCCCATATAAACACATAGTGGATTCTTTTGTGTATACCTGATAACTTTTTTAAAATATTGGCTTCGTATTAGGCAGATTATAAAGGAAAAAACACAGCTTTACTGGAGGCAGTGAATGTTTTTCTTTCTTTACCAAGATACAAAAAGGAGCTAAAATTCAGAAAATGTCTCTGGTTTCATAAGACTACAGTATTTTTTGAACCAGTGCATATTTAATTTATCATAGTACTCTTCTTTTTTTCTTTGATTAGAACAACCTTTTCTACCTTTAGTCCTCTCTGTTATGCCTAATCTACAGCTCCTGCTTTTATGTTCAATGAGTGATGAGTAATACCAGACATTGAAAAAGGAGGGTTAAAATTTGAAGTCTGAACTTCATTTTCCATCTATGTCTTCTTGAAATAAATTGTGTAGTAATGTTGTTTGGAAAACCTTTTTTATTTTACTTTTTCTGAAGTTGTTTTATAGGGCAGATGCTAATTGCTTCTCTGTGTTAAATCATAAAAAGAAAGACTAATGTGTCTTATTTAAGTACATGTATTCTCTATGTCTTTTTTTACATTTCTACATTCTCAAGCCTAATCTTAAAGGCAGGATGGAAGAGAATTCCTTCATACTACCTCATTGTTTTTTTACCTGGACAGCTTTGTTTTTATTTTTTTGTCTTAAATAGTTTGGATTTGCTTAGCATATTGATATTACAGCAGTGTGGTGTTATCTCTGTTTGCATGAATGCTTCGCTGCTTGCATGCAAGAGAGGAATAGCAAAAAATGCTATACAATAGTATAAGCAAAGAGAGAGAAGGGAGAAAAAGATTCTTTCTAAAAACAGATGCCAAGAAGTTTAGCAAGGAGGAGCAGAGATAAAAAATGACATGTCAATTGCATATTAGAGGGGATTATGCTTTTTATTTGTAATTTTATATCTGAATCTGCGTATATTTATTTCTATTTTTCTAATGCTTTAGAAACTTAGATTAGCACTAGTATTCTTAGATTATAACTTCCCTTCATTCTGCTGAAAACTTGCAGAGCTGCTTTAACAAATCTTGAGTATAATAATTCTATTCTGAAGTTTGCCGTCAGTCTCTGTCATCCCTTAATACCTTGATACCTGGGGATAAGCAATGATTATGTCCTTATTAAGTACCCATTCCAAAAGCTGAAGTTTCCTGAAGTGCTGTGCTACCAAAAAATGTACTCTTGTGTGATACATGAGAATATTTTCTAAATTATAGTGACTGTAAGGCTGTCATTTTGTTGTTATTTGTTGAATTAGTATTTATAGCTAAGATGATTTTGTGTACTTCTGTTTCTCTCACATTGTCTGATTTTTCTGTGCTACTTTTCTGCATTGTATCAGCCATGTTTTTCTTCTTTTTGATAAAGATATGTAATATTTTGATTTCCTTGTAGGACTCTGTCACCCAGCCTTTAACAGCATCCCCTACTAATCTTTTGCAACCTGTTGATAACAAATGGAAGAATGTAAGTGTGAAGTTTGTCATATTTTTGTGTCAAGTGGGAGAAACTTTACATAATTTTGTAAATTTTCATTTAACTGGTGAAAAAGGGTGTACTGTGATACTTCGTGATAAGTTGGATCAGCTAATATGTGAAGGGAAGCTCCTTGGTGAAGGCAGCTGGTTATTTAGAGGTGGAACAGGTTGGATTGGCCTCAAATACAAACAAAGTGGATTATATTGCCTCATTTGTTTACACACTCATGATTTTGTATTTAAGTTTGCTCAGCAAGTGTTCAAAATGGAGGTAAATATTTCTCTGTATAAAAAGACCAGAGAGTAAGGATTTTTAAAATCCTGGATTGTCCTACCCCTCTGCATTTATTTTGCAGGGATTACCGTGGTTTGGTTGGAGAGGGAAGAAACTGTGTTCATATAGGTTGAGTTGTTTGGAATTCAGGCAGCAGAGAACCATGGGGCTCAGGAGGAGCCATGGAGCTTGGGAATGATGATGCAGGGCTGACTTTCTGGAACTTCATAGCAAGGAGTTGTGGTGTATAGGAAGGTCTGTGTGTGCCAGTCCCCCTGAGAATCCTGGCAGGTTTTGTCAAAGCTATACAGCATCTTGTTTGTCAGCTATAGGTTGTAGCATGGTATCTTAGGTTATCTGACTTACAGTCTCCCCTTCCCAGCTTCAGCTACTGATTATTTTCCCTTGTACTCAAATCCAGAGAACCAAGAACTGGGAAATGTGGCAGTATTGCTTTAAAGTCACCATAAACTGCCCATCCACTGTAGACAGGGCAGAAGAGGTGGAGGGGTGGCACTGAATGTGTGTAAGAGAAGGGTTAGAATGTGAATGAATTCTCAAGTCACAGCTGGGAATGGAATAGTTGAGTGCTTGGATAAGAGTCAAGGGGCAAACAAATAATGCAGATATTGTGGGAGTCTGCTGTAGACCTTCCAGGCAGGATGATGACATTGACAAATTATTCTTTGAGAAACTAAGGGACACCTCTGAGCTAACTGCCCTTGCCCTTAAGGGGGGCTTCAACTTGCCAGAAATTACCTGGGAGAATCACACAGCTTATAAAACCTGGGCCAGAAGATCGCTAAAAAACCTGAACGACAAAGTTATGGAATGGGACCTCAGGGAGCAGACTCAGAAAGATGCCCTCCTTGATCTACTGCTTGTCAGCAGAGAGCATCTCATAAGCAAAATGGAGATTGGCAGCCACCTTGGCCACAGTGACCATGAAGCAGTAGAGTTTAAAATCTCTTTTGACAGGAGGAAAAGTGCCAGCAAAAACTCAGCTCTGGATGTGAGGAGAGCAGACTTCAGGCTGCTCAGGGAGCTAGTAAATAAGGAAAATGTTTTTGCAGATGCTGGGGAATATCATTGCTGGTCACTTTTTAAATATCACCTTCTGAGGGCACACGAGCAGACAATTCGCAAATGTCACAAGTCAAGCAGGCAAGGCAGAAGGCCATGTTGGCTGAACAGAGATTTCTCTTGGATATAAGGCAGAAAACAAAGGTATGCCCTGTTGAAGCAAGGTCAGGTGACATGAGAAGAGTACAGAGATACTGCTTGTTGCTGTAGGAAGAAAATTTGTGTGGCCAAGGCTCAGCTGCAGCTCAGGCCAGAACTGTGGGGGACAGTAAACAGAGCTTTTTTTGAACAAATTCATGGCAAGAGGTAGTGTAAAAATAACGTTGGCCCATTACAGGATGAGGATGGTCACCTCACAAATAGGGATAGGGACTTGGTCTGTTCCACCTGCAGAAGACTTAGACCTCATTGCAGTTACAACTACTTCATGAGGGGAAGAAAAGGGGCAGACATTGATGTCTTCTCTGTGGTGACCAGGAACAGGACCTGAGGCAATGGCCATTAGTTTTGGCAAAGGAGGTTTAAGTTCAATATTAGGAAAAGGTTCTCCACCCAGAAGGTGGTTGTGCACTGGAAAAGGCTCCCCAGGGAAGTGATCACAGCACCAAAATGGATGGAGTTCAAGAAGCATTTGTAGCATGGTCTCAGACACGTGGTGTGACTCTTGTGGTTTCCTGCACAGAGCCAGGAGCTGGACTCTATGGTCCTGATGGGTCCTTTTCAAAATAGTGTGTGATAATGTGATGAAGAGTGCCAGGTTTTTCCTAGTGAGAGGTATGAGTGGGGAGGAATGGACCCCATTGCCTTCTCCTCCCAGAATTGCCTCCCAGTTAACTGCCAGGCAGCTTTCCAGCCACTTTGCCCCCAGCCTGTAGTGCTGCCTGGGGTTTTTGTGACCCAAGTGCAGGACCTGGCACTTGGCCTTGTTGAACTCATACAATTCATCTATTGACCAAGTCTGTCCAAATCCAGCATTGTATATGGTCTGTGTTTCATTCTGGCAATTCTTAGGGGTTTTTCAGTTGAATAGTTCCCTATTCATGAACTGTATTCAATGGTACAGGAGGAAGCAGAGCCATCAGAGTCCTTAAAATACACTATGGTGTATTTATTAATGAAGAGATTCAAGGTGCATTAGCTGCCTTGTCCATCAGATGAAATATTTAGACATGATTTCATCTTCTGTTTTGAAGAAGAGGGAGAAGTCTGTCATCTTAATAGGAAAAAGAAAAAAAGTTTGAGGGTCAAAGCTAGGCAAATTGACACTTGGAAATAAAGTATGACAATTTGGTGAAGATAATTTACTCCTGGAGCCACATATGAAAGTTGGATGGCAAGAGAAAAAATTAACCACAATAAACTACTTGATTCAAAGAACTGCTATAGTTTTTTACAGTTATTGTGACTCGAAGGAGTAATTCACTCAGAGCAGGCACACTGTGTTACACAGCAGGTCAGACAAACCAAGAGTCATCACAAGATCCACTGTTCCAGTTGAACAACAGTGGAATTACCAAGCAGACCTAGAAAGAGACTTCTGAATTTTTTTATAATTAACAATGTATCATAAGAGTAACAAACTTCTTATATGTGCATGTGTGTACATTGTTGTTCAAAAAAGATAACCTCCATGAGACTGTGTATAAACTGCTTTATAATATACAGGACACATTGGCTTAATGCCTGTAATGCTGTAATTTTCCTATCATAGATGATGTTGAGAAGTTCCCTCATTAACAATTAATTTTTCTCTTGCTAAAGCCTGGGAGAATTTTATACACTTCTAGTGTAGGCATCCTGCTTTACATAAAAACTTCTCTACATTCTGTTTCCAGAAAAGACATTATAAAGGGTGGTTACACTCTTCAGCAAACTGCTTTGGATCAGTTTTTGTTTATGCTATTCTCATTGCAATATAGTGTCATCCATATTGAAATGTTTATAGCACTTTTGGTAAATTGGAATCTGAAGAGATACAGTCTTTTTGTGTCTTATTAGTGAGGTGAAAAAAGAACTAATTGTTAAATCAGCAAAGTAACAAGAGATATTCTCACATGCGTGTAAGGAAAACAAGATAAGGATTTGTTTTTTATCATCTCATGATAAGACATTAAGAATACTTCATCAAATTCACAGGACAATCTGAGTCAAGCTAATGTCTCTTGATATGATTCTTTGTAACCATCCTTTATTTACTACAGTAACTGTCATCTTAACTGTCTAGTGTAAAGTGTCGGTATAAAGAAAACCTCAGGGAAGTTTTCAGATTAGAAGGAAATAGTACAAATGTGAAGCCTAAGATTATTCTTTGCTAAAAATAATCTGAAAGAAGATAGACTTTTATATCTGTATGTGGTTGCACATACACCTGGAAGTGAATATTAGAAACAAATAACCAGTGTGTTCTAGGATACCCAGCTGTGGGGCTAACCATTGTATAAATGCGTATTTCTGTTTTCTGCAGTAAAACAAAGTATTAAAAGCAGTTGTTTCAGTAATGGTATACTTGTGTAGTCTGTTTGTCATAAGAAGAGAAGTTCATAAATGTAGACAAATAAGAATCTTTATTTCTGCTTTTAAAATAAATACCAAGGCTTTTTATCACTTTTTTCCTTCATATTGGTTACTAAGGTAGTCTAAGATGCAAAATCTCAAATTCAAGGTTGAGAAATTAGATTTTTACACTTAATTTTTTTTTAGTATTTTGATGAAGCCTGATGTGTATTTAAATGTTTACAATATGAAGAAATTCCACTAAAGCTAAATGATTACAAGGGTTCCAAATTGAAGGGGAAAAGTTAGTCATTTGTTCTGAAAGGTTTTGATACAGCAGCACAGATAATATACTAAAAACAAAAATCTCTAACAGAAGGTTGTTTTTGACAAAGGATCTGCTTGAGATAAAAGTGCACTTTTAAGAAGATAACCATGTCAGTTTTTCTTTTGGGAATTACTTTTCATGTGGCCTTTACATGTGGAGTTCTGTAGTTGATCCCTCCCTGTGTTTTCTAAATTGGTTGAAGGTTCAGTAGTTAACAGTAAATTTAATTCAAGCTGTAAGCTTACAATTTCAAGCTTGAGAAGAACTGAAAAAAAGAATATACAAAAATAATTCTCTAATGGAGTAAGCAAACTTGGAATGAGGTTTTGTGTAACCATTATGTCTTGCATAAATAGCCATCCTCGTAGTGGACAGTTGCCAGGTATTTCAGGTAAGGGAAGTGGACAAATGAGTTCATAACATGTACTTTTGATCTTCCTTGACAAATATACCACTGTATATTTCAGGCCACACATTTTCGGTCTCCACTTCTTCAACAGACAGAAAACCAGGTGACTCCAGCTGCTGCTGCTCATCAGGGTCAGCAGACTGTCACTGATGTTATTCAGCAGCTCCTTGAGTTATCAGAACCAGGTCCTGTAGAAAATAACCAGCCTCAACAACCTGGTCAACAGCTCAACATTGCAGTGGGGATCAGTAGAGATATTTTGCAGGTAAGAGCTCTATGTGAGAACAGCTTTACGTTTCAGTGGTTCCTTTCTCATTCTTTCTTATATTTTAGTGAAATTTGTTCTCAATATTTTCAATTATAGCATTCCATCATTCAAGAAAGACTTGTAAAGATTTATTGAATGGGTATGGCCTGCACTAATCTATCTTTATATGGCTTTAAGTGTACATCCCTGTACATGAAAATTTTTACTGATACCTTAAGCCTCTTTTTTTTCCTGTTGCCTAGAGGCAGCTTCTGACATATCCTTAGGTTATGCACTGCTTAAAACATGGTATCATTCAAGAAGGGAAAATTATTTTTATCTGGTTAAAAATCAGAATATCTATGTGGCCTTTACCCTGTTCTAATTAATAAGGGCTATCTCAATATTTCCTATTTGTGCAAGATTTTTTTTTTTCTGAGGTCAACCAATGGTTTTGCTAAAAAACTGACTATATTTTGTCCTTGGTAATGGCAGAAGGAGAGGCGGTGTAATGGATGAGTTACTCTCTGTGCTTCTTCAGCCTGCGCCACGTAAAGGCACAAACAGGATAGATCAGGGCAGAGAATAATATTCTTTAATGTTAGTGTTAGCCTGCTAACCTGTAAGGTACCTTTTAATCTCTAGACTTTTAATACCATTTAAACTTGGGGTTGGAAGACCCAAATGTTATATGCAGCTATGGGCAGGTTCACCCTTTCATCTTTACTGAGTTCTCTAATATCTGGAGTGTGATGAGGAATTGGAAAGAGTAACTACATGATACATAACTATTATCCTGGTAGCTATTAAAAAAAAAAAAAAAAAGTTCTTGTTTCCTGAAAAGCAGATGCTGAGAAATGTGTAAATGCAGAAAATCCAACCTAAAATTTGACAGACGATCAGAAATCAATGGTGTGTAATAATGCGTTTGCAGGTTTGAAATACAGCTGAAATTTTGTGAGAATTAGACATTTAATTCCTTGTAATTACATTTGCATTGTATCTTCTGAATACTTGTTCGAGAAAAGTTGGGGATAACTGTGGTATATTTCTTCCATAATCTAGAAGTTTTTTGTTCTTTTTTTAGCAAGCATTAGAGAACAGCGGGTTGTCGTCAATTCCCATCTCTGCACATTCCACTGACTGCAGCCAGGCTAAGACTGCTGGGGCCCAGGATCAGAACCCAGATGTCCCGAGCCTCTCAAATCATCAGACTGATTCTAGTAGTGCTGAACAAGATAAGGAGCAAGATAGTACAGACAAACTAGATAAAAAAGAAAAAAAGTTCATTAAGAAGAAATCACCATTTTTGCCTGGTAATATTGCCAATGCTATCTACTTCTTGTGCTGTAAAGAGTGTAGTAATTGTGAGTTGTCTATGGCTTTATAAGGGAATTTCCCAAAATGTGGTGTTCTTACCTTAAACACAGCGTAAGGTATGATTAATAATATTTATCATTTTCATCATAAAATATATATTTCATAAAAAACGTGTCAGGATGGCATGCAGTGAAATTATTCCTCTAAATCTTTTGGACTAAATCCGTGGAGTTATGGGAAAAGGACAATAAAAGTATGTGACTCTATTATTCTCTCCCATCATCCTTCTCTGACAAGGACTGGGTTTTCATTGTGTGTCTCAGAGTAAACAGTTCTTGCAAGGACTGTTCTCCCCCTTTGGAAGTGAGGCCTTACAGAGGCACAAGGGCAGGACTGCAGATACTGACAGATCCCATGTAATGTACTGGCATTATGAATAATTCTTCATGTCACCTGTCCATGGAATCACAGTACTGATATGATATTGTCACCATAAATACATGTTATTATTCTGCCTCTGTACTGTGTTGTGTATATGCAAGCCTGCATTTTGTCTCTGTGTGCTTAAATGCAACTTCAGTTTCAAGGTGGCTTGAGTTTTATGGCTGCTAGAAGTTGCTTGTTCCAAGTAAAGTCTTCATACTTTATCAGCCAGCCTGGTATATACTGTGCTATAATGCTGTATGTCTGTAGTATCTTCATAGGTATTGATGTTGCCTTTTCTTTTGCAAAGGATGGAGAAATTGATCCAAAGAAAAAGCTTGTCTTCAGTATAGCTGTGATGAAAATTAACATGAAATATTTCCTCTGGTAATAATTAGTTTGCTATTTAGGTTTAACAGTAACAACTCCCTAGCTGTGACTGCAAATGAAAATAAAAGGTCACTGCTGTAAAGTCAACACAACCAGTTTTGTTTTTTGGTAAAGTAACATGACCTCAGTGTGTTGACAGGAACAAAACCACTACATTAACAGATTTAAATGAGCAAACAATCTGATATTGAACAACATATATTAATAAAAAACCTGGACAGGTGTCAGAAAGGATTTCTTTAATTTTTTGTTGAGAAAAAAGTCCTGTTGCCTTAGGACAGACCTTAGGGTTCTTGGATCATAAAACAACTTTTGTAAAAAAAGCAGCCTTAAATTGTTAATCTGTCAGAAGGACTTGTGCCCTTTTTCTTCCTTTACAAGTTTACAGCAGGTAATTTAAGTCTGAATTTACAAATACTACTAAACAAGGTATCTCCTCCAGGTAGATAAGTGTTAAGTACGTAAAATAATTTGGTGTGGTTGTGGTTGAGGATTTACAGTAATTTTTGGATAATTTTGTGTTAGATATGTTTTTTATAAGTTAACTGGTATATTATATTGCATTGACAGCTGCATTCTACATTTTGAAGTGCATAAAAATTGCATTATTTGAATTTCAACAGGATTCTCTTGGGTTGGTTTTTTTTTTTTTTTTTGTCATTCCAGCCCATCACCATTATCATGAAGTAGAATATATCTGATAGAAAAGTTAATCTTCTGTGAAGCATGTTGTGATGGCATCTATTTCACAAAGTGTTTTCATGGTCTAATTGCTTTGTACAATAGCATTAACGTAGTGGGATTTTTCAAGAATTGTTAGAAGATTTAAAAAGCATTCATTTTGATATTCCTTGTCTTAGGTTCTATACGTGAAGAAAATGGAATCAGGTGGCATGTTTGTCCATACTGCTCTAAAGAATTTAAAAAACCAAGCGATTTAGTGCGCCACATTCGCATTCATACCCACGAGAAGCCATTCAAGTGTCCGCAGTGCTTCCGCGCCTTTGCCGTGAAGAGCACTCTAACAGCACACATAAAAACACACACTGGCATTAAAGCTTTCAAGTGCCAATTTTGTATGAAAAGCTTTTCCACCTCAGGGAGTTTAAAAGTTCACATTCGCCTGCATACAGGTAAGGCCTTGAAATGGCTTTGTGTGTTATGTGATGTGGGTGGGACCTTGAATGAGAAAGGACTGTGAAATGTGTAAGTTGTAGACATATTTGCCATGCTGTTGTTAATATGTATCAGAGAGTGTATCATTTCAGTGTTGTATGTGATGAGTGTCATTTTTTGTCATAACTTTCTATTGTTTCATGGCTTTGAAACTTTGGGCTCTTACAAAAGACATGGACATTTAATTTTCTGATGATGAGTCAGCTGTTGTTCCTTTCTAATATCACTAATCTGAATCCATTTAATTGTGCTCTTTTTCGAGTTCTGATTTTACCTATCCCCATTCATCTTTAATATTGGCTCTGCATCTTCCCTCCCCACTCTTTTTGATAACTTCACTGTAACACTCAAGACTGGTTACTTGCCATTTTATGCTCTACATTACAGTGTTGCTTCATGGTTTCACCAGCTTACCTGTTTTCAGCACCTTACACTGAATATCCTATAACTCCTCTGATCATATGGTCTTTGTTTACATAATATATGATGTCTTCAAAACCTTTTTATGTGATTGAACTATCCTTTCCATAAAGAATAATTAATTTCCTGCTTTTAGTAGGCTACCTGGTTGTTTTCCAAGTTTTTCTTTTGTTCATACAGGTAAATAAAGTTGCAGCAAGATAAATGTGCTGCTCTTCCCTTTAATTCCTTTTTATGTAATTACCTTCTGCAAAAGTGTCATTTATTGGCTTAGGTGCATTTGGCACCCAAAGTGTTTTATAGTTTGGTGTATTTTATCCATGAAATATTGATGTTAGATTCATCTGCAGAAAGTCATCCACTTTTTTTTCATGAACTTATAAACCAGTATTTTTTTTCTGTTAGTTTAAACTCAGGCTTACTTCATACAGGCATTCAGATTAATTCAGAGGTGGCTTGGAAAACAAGTAGTCCAGTTTTTATGGAACTTCCCTGTAGTTTCAGATAATGTTTTATTTATTGCATTGTGAAGAATGGTTCATTCTTCTACATTTTTTCTGCTTGTGATTGAACCTGATAAAACTGTCTTCATAATACCCAGTCATATCTCCTAGCCTTTTAAGTCCAAGATTTCCCCTGGAACAAAAGGGAAAGAAAGTTGTTCAGTTTTGCCAGTCTCACTTACAAAGTTCTCTTGGAAATCTCTCCCAAGGAGCTGTTTCTACTGGATTTTGCATTACAAAAGTCTTTCTTTGATATTTCTGTTGACATGATTTTCTGACTGCCGTCAAATAAGAGTTGATGTTTTCAGAGGTGGATCTAGAATTTTTTTTGACTTTGTCACATCCCTGTTCCCTCTCTTTTATCCTTTTACATAACATACTTGTCTGTGTGTTTGCTGATTGCTTTTTCTCACAGTTTTTTAAAAGTTTGTTCTGGAAAGACTTTAACCTGCTTTGTGCAATTCTTAGAAGAGCTTCTAAAACACTTGAAAATTGCTGTCACTTTTGCATCATCCAGTTTCTTGATAACAAATATGCTTCAAGTGATATGTTTCAGTCAATTAGCCATTCAGCAGATTAGTTGTTTTATGGATCTGCTTTGAAAACCTGTGTTACAATAAACACCATGAGAGAAAGAAAAAAAAATACAGGAAAGAGTATCAGTGTTCTAAAGCTACATTTCTAGGTTTAGGGAAATTAAATTTTTAACTATTATTTTTTTAATCTTTTGCAGGGGTTAGGCCTTTTGCTTGTCCTCACTGTGACAAGAAGTTTAGAACATCGGGCCATCGGAAAACTCATATCACTTCACATTTTAAACATACGGAACTAAGAAAGCTGCGACACCAACGTAAACCTGCAAAAGTTCGAGTAGGAAAGTCAAGTGGTCCAGTACCAGACATTCCTTTGCAAGAGCCCATACTCATAACTGATTTAGGTAAAGAGTGAGTAAATCCGTACTCTCTTGAAATTAGGATTTCAATGGAATATAGAAGTTGCATTTTAATCAAGCAAAAGCATTCAGAGCTTACTCATAAAGATGCACGTCAAAATAAGTCATCAAAAGCGAACTTCAGCGAAGTGCCATATTGTATAGTTTGCTTGCACTAGAATTAATAAGAACAGTATCTTTTATTTATAGTAAAATTGGATAAGCCTTATGTCTTGGTATGGAAAGACAGGTATCTGTCAGAGAAAACTGGAGTTTCCCTTGGAATGGAGAATATAAAGCCCCCTCCCTCCAAATTATTACAATTTTGCAATTAGGAGCTTTCAGGCAAAAGTATGGGAATAGGACTAACAGTTCTTTACTAGGAATATTAAAAATGCAAATGCAGTAATAAAAAAAAAATAAGCAAGCAAGCAAACAAACAAAAGTCTTAGAAAACCCTGACAGAGTCAGAGATATGACCTGACACCCTGTCACCAGGGTGTTGGAAGCAGTTCAAATAAGTCCTCCTGGAGTGACAGAAGTGGTTCTGTTGGATGACCCTGTAGTAGCAGTGAGGTGAGTCCAGTCTTCCTCTGAGAATCCAGTAGAAAACAGGCTGCTTGGTGTTCCTACAGCTCGGTTTTTATTTTGGTAGGAATGGTTGGCTCCTCCCCCACCCAGTGGAGCATCTCACAATGGGATGGTGTAATGTGTCATGTCACTGGTGAGCTTTAATGGCCCATTAACAGAAGATATCCCCCAGAGGGTGGACAGTGGTAGAAGAGATAAGAAACACTGCCCCACCTGGTTTTAACACCTGGCCCATTATCAGAAGGCATCCACCCCCCTCCCCTCTGGAGTTACAAGAGATAAAGAAAAAAGAAACCATCCCCCAACTGGTTTCAACAGATGGAATAGAATACACATTTTTTTGGTTACGCAACCCAAGAAACCTTACCAGTAAGAAAGTATGTGCATTTTTATATTAGCAGTTTAATTTGAATATTATTAGACTGTTGGTATAGAAGAGATGACGATTCATGACCTAGAGTCTTCTTAAGATGATCATGTTTCAATAAACATTTGTAATAAAGATTGCAAATATTAATGAGTCAATTTGTTACATGATTTTAAAGCATTTGTTATAATTATGACCTCAACTGAATTAGTAGTAATCATCAGTGGTCGTATTTCAAAAAAACCGGGCAGTTTAATTCTGGAATCTGCTTTGAGAGTTCATCCAGTTATTTTAAATTCTGTTGTATAAATTGTCACAAGATTATGTAAAACCGCTTTTTGGACGAAGTTGTACAAGACAGTATGTTGTTGTCCAGTAGAGGTCAGTGTAGTGGGTGAAGTGTTTACTCTCTTTGTTTGATGGAAGTCTGCTAACCCCTGATTTGTCTATTGTGCATTTTTATGGTAGAATCTTCCATTGATAATACCTTTAGCTTATATCAATAAAATTGTTATCACTCTTTAAAAATCCTTTTGCTTTCACTGCATCCAGGAGTTACTGAAACCAAGAGTAGGGGTTATTTTGATATCAGATAGAAGAAACTTAAATTTTTGGGGTGCAGTCAAAACTTATCTGACACCTTCAGACAGATCACACAGTATTTCTTTCTTAATTGAACCCCAGAAACATGTATAATCCCATTTCTCGATTTTGAAGAGAACTTCCACTTCAATACAATTCAGATCTGCTCAGTGGAAGTCCAGTTTTTTGAAAAATGGTAATATTAACAAGAAATACTATAGAAGTTGTTTCCTATGGATGTTGATAACACATGAACTCTACTGATATTAGAATGTTCAATGTAAAAATAAGTTCTATGGTTTATCTAGAAGGTGTCATGTTTTTTCAACCCCCTGATAATATTTACACCATTTCACTCTTTCCTCCCCCAAAATAATCATAGTTCTTTTAGAGGTGTCAAGAACCTAATAATGTTACTTTTTAATAGTCCTAATCTTTGAGTGACATTTCTTTTGATATATATTTTGCTTTCTAAAATAGTTTAAATTTTTCTAAAAGCCTATAAAAAAAGTCTGCAAATTGTTCTCTACCTGTTTCAATGCTTTTCACAAAAGGCACCTTAAATATTTTTCAAGTTGTATACCTGATAATACCTGATATACATTGATTAAATATCATTGGCTAAGGTCAAGGTTGGAAGAGGAAGATGATATTTGATCTGCAATAAATTCATAACTATCAACTTTTTCTAAAGTTAATGCTTATTTTGGACTGGCTGCTACTGTAGTGAGATGGACCTGTGGAAAAAAGAAGAACTTGCCTCTAAAATACCACGTCCAGTATAATATCTATAATGTTAAATAGATGGATGCATAATTTTAAGTGAATGTTGAAAACATATACATTTTCTTTATATTTTTGGGTACTGCAAGTTTAGTCATGCTTTCTTTTCAAATACTAGCTCTTCAGACTACTGCGTCGTTGGAATAACTTGACCAATCAATTTTTTCTTTGTGTGTGTGTGTGTTTATATATGCAGGTCTTATCCAGCCAATCCCGAGGAATAGCCAGGTCTTCCAAAACTATTTTAACAGTAATTTTGTGAATAATGCAGAGAGACCCTACAAATGCTATTATTGCCATCGAGCCTATAAAAAATCCTGTCATCTTAAACAACACATCAGGTAAAGTAAACACAGTAAAGAAAGGAAATGTATGCCATAACAAATTTGTGGAAAGGCACCAAATTTATATAGTAGTCAATGAAAAGACTTTTTTTAACCATCTCTTAAACGTTGAACCAGTGAGAATAGATTTTTTTTTTCTTGTAGAGTTGGAAGAGGCTTTGGACTAACTCATGCCTATGTGCAGTTGTAGCAGTATAAATAGTTGTGTTCAATGTGTGGTTTAGTTTACTGACACTTGGATTCTTTTTTCCAAAAATATGAATAGAAAATAACAAGCATTGTTTGTGAATTCTTACAGTAATTTTGTAATTGCATACTGCAGATTGCCTACTTTGTATGTAATTCCTATTTTTTGAGAAGGAAACTTGCCTTTTGTCCTGTATAGAAAATCTAAAAAATTTGAACTTACATTGTAATCAAGTAAATATTTTGGGGGATCATTTTGTTGCTTGAAGCACAGTTCAAGTTCCGTGTAGTTAGTGGTTGTTAGACCCACAAAGTCATGGAGGCATAGAAAAATTTAGGTTGTAGGAGAACCAGTGGAGGTAGCTAATCCAGTCTTGTTTTGAAAAGAAGATTAGCTTCAAAGTTAGGATCAAGTTGTGGTTTTACAGGCAATGAGATTTAACATTTAGTCAAGGTATGAAACAGTGCTCTCTGATTTACAAACTGTAAATATTTAGAAGAAGAAATATGAAAAATCTCCACCAAAGATGATTACTGGAATGTAAGGGAAGAATCTGTACGAGCAGGTGGCAATCTGCTTGTTTCTTCAATGTATCCTCTGTACCACTTTCTCACTCTCTGTAGCTCAGATCGTGGTGATGAGTTCTTCATACTCCCTTTACAAATCAAATTCTGTATTTTTAAGTTCTCAGACTGCCTTGAAACAGTTCTTGGGTTTTATAGGCTATCTTAACAGAAGGAAGGGAAGCTTTACAATATGCCATCTTTTCTTTTGTAATATCCTACCTAGATTTCTCACTGTCTTCTGTAGACACATTCCAGATGGATTGATTTAAATGAAAATAATTTTGAATTGTACTGAAAATGCAAAAATATGATGTGGGTTTCAACTACCTGCTGCTATGTTTCTTTGATTGACCTTTCAACACTTAGCGAAGCAAGGCTTTGTTTAAGGTTTCATGGAGGAACTAGAAACTCTTTTACATGTTTGCTCTTTGTAAATTGACATAGCTATAATTAAATTGCTGTGCGTGATAATTTCGTGGAGAGTGTGTCCTCATGTAGTAGTGCTGATCATTGCTTCCAAAGCTTGTTTCCCTATCTGAAAAAGCGGGACATTTATAGTTAGTGTGTCAAATAATCCCCCAGGCACACCAAGGAAGGTCAGGATACCCTGCTGCTGATTTTTATCATGTGTATTGATAGCAAAACAGTAATCTTAGTATCTGTCATATACTTTGTTATGGTATCTGACGTGGTGGTCATAGGCTTCCAAGGTTACTGTAATCATAAGCTGTCCTTAACTTTTCCTGATTTTATTAAATCTTGCTTCTTTTATCTTCCATTTCTTAGCATTCCCATTGCCTTCTTCCTAGCTCTCTCCTGGAATGCTACAGTTGTAATCTTTAAAACGTGTGTCGTATTCCATTTCATTTCCTTACTTTTCCTTCCATCTGTTTTGTATCTCCGTGTAGTCTTAAAAGGAAACTCCTCTAGCATCTCTGGAAGGAAGGATATAGCAAGTGCTTTGTGTACTTTGATAATATAAGTGAGAGGCTTTCCCCACTTGAATATTTTTTTCACATAGCATTATGAGAGACAAGTTGTGCCTTGCCCAGGAGGTATTCTGGATAGACACAGTTCTTTTCCCAAGAATTTTATTGTTAAGTGTAGTGGTAGCATATATAAAGAGAACCATATCTTTTTCTCCAAACTTTGGTGGGCAGTTTTTTAGCTGAATTGAGGAAAATACATGTCAGTGATAATATACTAGTCTAAAGAACTGCTGTACCATCTGGAATAGAAAAATTAAACCCAAATATATTGTAATGGAGACAAAGTATGATCATAAAAGGAGATTGGACTGTAGAACACAACTAAAACTACTCAGATAGTGTTGTTTTTAGCCCTGCCAGATTGTTGTAATTTAATAAAGTTTAATATCTGGATTTTCTTAATAGAGGCTTCTTTCATCCGTACAGCTGTCACTTTAGTTTGGTTTATTTCGCTCATTTTAAAATGGAGTCCTTTAATAACTTTGTAAATCAAACAGTTAAATCTATTTTAACTTCTACTTTCTCTTAAAAAGGTCTCATACAGGTGAAAAGCCATTTAAGTGCTCTCAGTGTGGAAGAGGTTTTGTATCAGCTGGAGTTCTGAAGGCACATATTAGAACACACACAGGATTGAAAGCTTTCAAGTGTGTTGTGTGCAACGGGGCCTTCACTACCGGCGGCAGCCTCAGGCGACACATGGGGATCCATAATGACCTTCGACCATATATGTGTCCCTACTGTCAGAAAACATTCAAAACATCACTCAACTGTAAAAAACACATGAAGACTCATAGGTATGCTTGCAGTTTTTCCGTGAACCTTTCAATGCAGTTCAGCTGCCGTTCCTTAAAGATACTTGGAAAGGGAGCTTTGCTTTGTAGCAGCTGTATATGTGTAAATAAAGATTTTTACTTATGAGTTGCAAACCTTAGGTACCTTTGCAGGTATAGTAAATTGTGGTGCATAGTAAAAATAAAAAATTGTTCAAATTGGATATGTGTCTAACTGAAACCATAAAGACTTTCTCACCTTACTTTGTAGATATGAACTTGCACAGCAACTTCAGCAGAATCAGCAGTCTTCTTCAATAGATGATTCTACAGTAGATCAGCAGAGCATTCATGTTTCTACACAAATGCAAGTGGAGATTCAAAGTGATGAGCTACAGCAGTCAGAAACTGTTGCAACAGATCAACAGGCTATTTTAGAGTTAGACCAGCAGCCAGTGGTAGGCACAGAAGAAACAGCACTAGAACAAGAATTGGCTGATCAGCCTTTAGAGCAAGATGAGGGTGAGTATTTGAAATTTGTTAAGGTTTATAATGAGGTAAATTTTCAAGTTCTCAAATAATAGTTTCTTGTCAGGATAGAAAAATACGTGGGGTAAAGGCTACTTACTATATACGTAAAGTATAGAGTACTGTTTCGTTCATTGGTGTTTAGGTTTGCTATTAAAATATTAAAAGATTAAAATGTGCACCCTTTAGTTGTAGCAAGCAAAACTACTAAACAAATATACAGAAAAATAACCAGCCACAAAACCTTACCATATCAGTTCTCTTATTACTAAAAAGCACTGCTTTATAGTCTACATAGAAGGTAATACCTGTGGTTTGAGGTGAATGTTCCATGTTCATATTTTATTTGTAGTAGTGGAATAAAGTGTTTTGGTTTTGCATCTCTGCTCTTTTTCATGGTGCAATGAATTATCAAGTACCACAGGGGAAAATAAATAAAATGTACTATAAACAAAGATTTAAATGCCTGTTCAGGTAATAATAGTTAATTTTTTAATGCGAAAATTCGGATGACTGTAAAATATGGGGGTTTTGAAACAACTGAAATATACATTTAATTTCATCTTTTTTCCTTGATATTTTCCCCTTTTATTTTTCCCTTTCCCCATTTCAGATAGATTTGTGACATCCCAGCATGCTTTACAAGAAAACATTGCTCCATTTGAACAACAGACTATAACACAGCAGCCATTTGATCAACAGAGCTTATCACAAGGTTAGTAATAAATAAAGGAGGTAAAAAGTAGTTTTTATAAATCTGGCTTTACAGCATAGCTATGATAAAACATTTCTAAAGCGGGCATCTGCAGTCATAGTAACTGCAATGCAGAGAACTTGGGAAAAAATTACCATTCTGAAGCTGTACTTGGTAGAATATTATGAATACTTAATTTTTTTCTTTTGCTTTTATGAGCTGATGTCTAGTCATTACAGTATGGGTTTTATAGTCAAGCATTTCATATTCTTTCCTTGATTATGTTTGAAATTGCCGTGGCAGTAGGCAGTTTGCACAAGTTTCCCCCTCAGTATACATGCTCATAACCTGAGATGATCAGAAACAGTCTTAAGATTTGAGTGAGTAGCTACTGGGATTCATTTTGGAAAAAGACAGTGCAAAATATAGTCACGTAAAAATCATACTTTCACCTATCCACAGCAGTTTCTTTTTATATTTTATAGAGCAATGAAAGTAGCAAACTAAGAGATTGTAAGCACTTGGAAACTATTTTTTTTCCTATAAAATACAGAGAAATATGTGTAGGTGTGTGTAGCCTGCAAATAATGAAAAAATGACTGTTTTTCTTTGCTTTTCACAGCTGGAATACTTGAATTGTTCCATAATATGAAGCTTTGTTTCTGGGGGTTTTGGTGGTTATTCTGGGTTTTGTGGCAGGGGAGTTGTTGCTGAGGTGGGAAATGTTCAAGTTTTCAGTTGTTTTGGTTTGGAAGCATACATCATTGGCTTATCCCTTGATCTCCTTGTTTCTGACTCCAGGCAATCACTTCATGTAGCTGCTAACCAGTAATTGGTATTCTTCTGCACAACTTCTCTGTTCTTAGTTTCATTCCCTTTTGATTGTATAGTATCATTTGTAAAAACTTAATTGACTGTGGTAAGTTGCATCACACTGTGAAGAAATAGTATAATTTGCCAATTTTAATTCTCTAGGTTGTGCTGCTTTGCATGTAAAGAAAAGAAAATTAAAGTCTCCACCTTTATTAAACAAGACTGATCCAGGCCCTCTTAAAATATGATGATTATTTTCATTGGTTGACTTTTACAGTTTTTCAAATGAATGAGAAGACACTACGGGAAAAAAAAGCAGCCTTTTGTTCTACGTTACTCTGAAGAGTGGTGGTGGTTTTTGTTTTGTTTTTTTTTAATGACTCCTTAGAATTTGTAAACCCAATAAGTAACTCATTTTGTTATTTAAATAACAGTTTCTGTGTATGTGTATCTTCTGTATTATATAAATAATAAATGATTTCTTGAGGAGGGGAAAGACTTCTAGAACTCACAAAACAATTCTTTCATCATCAGAAATCTAGATTGATCATCAATATGTTATAAAATTGGTTCAGAGAAACAGAACATGTGTGGTGTGGGCATTTTAAAGTCTCATTTGTATGTCTCCTATTCTACTTGGAATCTCATCCACAGATTCCCAACTCTTTGAAGTTTCCTTGAAGATCCTGGAGCCCTTCAAAATTTTTGAATTTCAGGTAGGTAAGCATTTGCGCGGATGCATGCGTTAAATTGGTCGACCCTCTCCCTATGTCTGCATCTGTGCTTCATGCTCCTAATTTCTTTTTCCTATCAGCTAGGCAGAACATTCAAGCTTAAAACACTGTGGTTTTTATTCTTGGTATTTATAGGCTGTATTCTTGTTAAAAGATTTTGCTTCAGTGTTTATTAGTAAAATGACATAGGAGTTTAAAAAAAAAATTTGAAAGGTTTTTTTTATTTTTCTTTTTCCTTTTTTAAGGGAACATCCCCAGCTTTGCATTGTAGATAGATGAGGCTAATCTCTAGGTCTGCATAGACCTGGCAGATCTTTGTTTCTTCTTTCAGATTTGTTTGTAATACTCTGTTGAATTTCTTGTTTGTTCAGACAGATTTTCTTCCTCATATATACAGACTTGTAAAGAAGTGCAGATACTCTGAGGGTGCTACAGTGTCATAATTGCGATTCATTCGAGCTAGATTTGAAGGCTGAGGAAAAGGACTTAAGTTCTTTGTAATGCATTCAGGCATCTTCATTTGAAAACTTCTA
This sequence comes from Prinia subflava, assembly GCF_021018805.1. Taxonomy (NCBI): domain Eukaryota; kingdom Metazoa; phylum Chordata; class Aves; order Passeriformes; family Cisticolidae; genus Prinia; species Prinia subflava. Next base: position 59,858,775 of record NC_086247.1, read on the forward strand.
AGTGAAGTTAGAAGAAACATATGTGTCTTTTATCTGAAATTGTCTTTGGGTTATTGAATATCATCTGTCACCAAATGTGTTTTCATGTAAATTCTATCACCTTTACTTCCTTTAAAGTGTGCCTGTAAGCATGGTTGAATGATAATTCAAATAGTGGTGATAGGCAAATGATCTTGAAAAACCAGAAGTCCAAATGCTGGTAGTTCTATGAAAATATACCCTTGCTACCAGAATGCTATTTGCTTTCTTAAGAAGCTGATCTGTAATCTCAGGATTTAGAATTCTGATCTTTCAGTAACTTGTTCACCTGTATTTGCAGTCAGTACTGTTCAGCTGGTTGCCTTTGCCTAAGAAGCAAACCTGCAGAACATGTAATTGCTAGTCACTGATCCCTGCTGAGATGCACATATTCATGTTGATGTTTATAATCTTAGAATTTAAAATATCTGTCAGTAACAATGTGAAATTTCTTCTAAATTAAATATTGTATTTAATACAAACTGTCATACTGTTGTTCTGTCATTCTCACATGCAAGACATATCTTTCTATGTAAAATGATTTCCAGATTATTCTGTTTTTTGCTATGTTTTGTTAATATGGAAGATAATAGGTTGGATGATGTCCTAAAGCTGAAAAAACCAAAGGAACACTAATAATTATTTGTACTGAAAAACAAAAAATCCAATTCCAAATTTAGAGGACTTTGTAGTAAGAGGCTTCTCTTACTATACAGAGCTTAAGATATTCTCTGTTCTTTTAAGAGTGATCAAAAGCTTCTGGGAAACAACATACAGTGATGAAAACAAGAACAGAAAATAAAGACTGTGAAATTTCTCACACTGAATGTCTGGGTTTTGGTGTTTGGTGGTATGGGGTTTTTTTTAGTGCTGTTCTGTAGAAAAAGCATTGTGGTAGCAAATACCTTTAGAATGCTCACAATTGTCAAATCTTTTTTAAATTTTAGGGGAAATTGACCCTTATGTTAGGAATTGAGCAAAATGGGGATGTATCATGTATATTCTTGTTACAGATTTGGTTTGTATTTATTCTAAAAGTACTTTCAGAAGTAGCATTTCTTTCTTCAGTTTGTCCTCAAATACCTCTACATTCAGATCTTCTCTTCCTGAGCATTTTGTTCCATGATCCTGGGAATTTTTTCAGGATGTCAGTAATTTATTCAAACATTGAGAAATTAAATAGGTCACAGTACAGTAACTTCTTTTCTCCTTCTTAGCTAGTAAAATTTACCTACTGATTAAAAAGAAGTTTCAGGTTGTTATATGGTATATTTAATGGTTTGGCTTTTTTTATGTAGGGCGTGTAAGTAACATCACTTTGCTTCAGTTTCTTGAGTCTTGTTTTTTTGTATTCTCATCCCATGTAGTGGGAACATCATTTTTCTATGAAGTTACTTCTAAAATTTATTTAAGAAGTAGAAATTAGCAACCCTCTTATCACTGCAGAACTTTTCATTGCTTTCTTCAGGCTAATTTTTGGCATTTCACAAAGGGTAATTGAGGTACAAGGTCCAGCCTTTAGGATCTTTTTTTCTTGTACTCTTGTGGTACTTCTAGGAGAGAAAATAATACACAAGTTTCAGCGTTAGGTTTGGTGACTAGTTATGACCTGATTAATAATACTTTCAAGACTGATTTATATTTGTGAGTTTTCATTCTATGGTGGAAGCAGTAATATACAAATAGTGTTTTTTTCTCTACTGATTACAATATTCTTCTGCTGTGGACAGTATCTTTTGGGAAAACTTCTGCTTAAACTCAACACATCCAGGTTTTTGTTTTACTGTTGCTCAAAAACATTCTTTCAAGCATTGCTTTTTGGCCTTTGATGCTGTGATCATCTGATGTGGGTTTGTTTCTACCCTGTTTTCATAATCTTCACCCTTTTTATCCTCTAAAGGCAAACTGCACAGAATTATTGAAATTGTTGCCCATACGTTAATTACTGATAACTATGGTTTAATTTTTTTCCACATGACATTGTGGGTTATTTTTTAATACTGGAAGTATTAAGAGTTTAAAGGGTTGATAAAAAAGAACATCTCTAATAGCATTAAAAAACACTGCAATCTGAGCTGTATTTCCCTGGCTCTCATTGGTGCTATCATTTCATTCATTCCTTTAGAAAAGGAGATAATTAAGATCTGCTATTTCAGGAGAAAAAAAAACAAATAAAAAATTCAGGAGTTTATCCTGGAAATGTGAATAAAAATGTATTTATTTTTTACTTTGCAGTTTGCCTTTGAGAGGCTCTACTTTACTATTATCTAAAGAGTGGGAATATGTGGAGGAGATCCAAAGTAGGAGAAAATGGGGTTACTTTATCAGAAACTGGAGTTCTCCTATTGGGTCATCTCCTCCACTCACCCGCCATCCTCCCCACTGAGCTTTGCATCCTTGTGATCGGCTTCCAGTGTAGTTAAGGGAGCGTGGTACCAACGTGGATAAAGGGAGATGGGTCAACCTGTTTGACACATGCATGCTTACATACAAGAAATTCAAAATTTCAATGGCTCTAAGGTAATAGTGGCATCCTGAAGAAACTTCAAACAGTGTTTTTCTGTGGAGGAGATTTTCCAATAGAATTCCAGCTAACGGTAAGTAACCCTGTTATGCCTATTACATAGATGCCAGAAACGTGTGGGTTTTGATGCTCAACAGTGAAGAGTACAACTATTACTATATTGTAATGCTACTTACTCTCTTTTGAAGGTAGTCTTCAGAAAAGTGTGGTGTTATTCAAAGTCCAAAACTTCAGGGTATTTTATAAAACTTACAGGTTTATGACTGTTTAATTTCTGGCAGGTTTTACTGTGAATGACAGCTACAATCAACAGACTCAATTTCCAGCTGTACAACAGCTGCAGGATTCAAGCACACTTGAATCTCAGGCTCTTTCAACGAGTTATCATCCACCAGCCCTTCTTCAGGTTCCAAATACAGACACTATTAACGTAGTAAGTACTACTTGAAGGCAGGATTAGTTGTTCTGTGTTCAGTCATGACTTTCTTGTGCCATTTCATTGGTGATCAGGTAAAACGAGAAGTCAGAAAAGTTTCAGGATTTCTTCTCCAGATTGCTTATGTTTAACAGCTGGAAAATAGAGGATAAGTGACTTGACTAGAGTTTCTGAAAAGGGAGTGTATGTTTAGACGCTCTAGACTTAAAAAATACTGTAGTGTTGGATTGCGAGTTTAAAACTAAGGAGAAGATATAATATTACAAAATAGTTTTACATTATTGCGTTATATTATCTCCTAATTATTACATTTCTATAGACGTATATATGATGAAGCAAGAAAAAAAAGCATTACAAATCTTTTGTGATCATTCATGGAGCTTGCATATTGCAGTGTATGATGTTTTGCCATGGTTCTCATTTAGCTAAATTTGTAAAAGGAGTTGCTAAAAACACAGTTTAAATGTAACTTTTTATGGCAATAGAAGTACCTGGCATGAAGACAATTAGTTGTAACGTATTTACCATCGTGATCTCTATGAGTTACTGTCCCTTCAAGCTTATTTGCAAAGTGCAAATATTGTCAGAGAACTGATGTGGATTTTAGGATCTGGAAGACTTTGAATCATTTCAGCCTACAGGCTTTGGAATTTCCTGGCTTCAGATTTTGAAACATAGTCTTGTTCTCAAGGATTGTTCTGTTTCAGCTTTTACTTATAGGAATGTTCAGAAAGTAGTGAAGTCTCTCAGCAATTCTGTGTTTTGCTGCTTACTTAGTGCTTAAAATGGCTGCTCTAGTTTCAAATTTAACTCCTCAAACAGTAAAAAATCTAGACAATTTAGATACATTTTTATGGAAATTCAGAGAAGTGTAAGTACCCTATGTTGTTTGTTCATTCCAGTTCAGTAGCTGAACATTTTGATGCTTTCCTTCTCTCTATGGAAGAGTGAGGTATTATATTGCACTCCTAATTTCCTGTCAAAATGTATGGAAGCATAAATTTAATTACTTTAATTACTTTAAATTTGTTGACTGTAAATGCTGTAATTTTTTTCTTGCCTGTTTGTGAGACTATATTTAAATACTGTGTTCCTGAGATTCACTTGAGGCTTTGATTTTTAGACTACTCGCTTGATACAAGATCAGTCACCACAAGAGGAGCTTGAATTGCACACCCAACGGCCTCATTTTCTTGAGGATAATGAGGATCAAAGTAGGCGTTCATATAGGTATGTTACACTTTTAGCTTTTGTAACAGGACGTCCTGACTCCTTTATGGCTAATAGTTACATGCAATTAATGAAAACTATTTTCTTCTAATAGATGTGAATATTGCAACAAGGGTTTTAAGAAATCCAGCCATTTGAAACAACACGTGCGATCACATACTGGTGAGAAACCTTATAAATGCCAACTCTGTGGCCGTGGTTTTGTTTCCTCTGGAGTTCTTAAGTCACATGAGAAGACTCATACAGGTAAACAGAGCTCTGTATTAGCTTAACCCATGTTTGGGTTTTGTAATTGTCCTGTGTGAGTAAATGTAAACAAATAGCATGCTACTTATTTGTTTCTGTTACTTTAAGGAGTTAAAGCATTCAGCTGTAGCATTTGCAATACCTCCTTCACAACTAATGGCAGCCTTACCAGGCACATGGCAACTCACATGAGCATGAAGCCTTACAAGTGCCCATTCTGTGATGAAAGCTTTCGAACAACTGTTCACTGCAAAAAACATATGAAAAAACATCAGGCTGTCTCCTCAGCTGTAGCAGCAGCTACAGATACAGGAGGGGGAGGTAAATGATTTCATTTTTACTTTTACAGTTCTTACTACATAAGAAATACAGATGTTTTGGTGGATTACATGAATGCTGTAACAGTAATGGTACAAAATAGCCTTGCAGCATGGATAATGTCTGCTGTTCAGAGCTGCTGAAATCACTCTGTTATCTGAATTGTTTAAAGAAATTAGTTTTCCAGATCTGTCCAGTGCACTAAAGGTATTGTATGTGACATAGCTACTTTAGTATGTCACTAAAGTAGAAGATTTTTTGTCATGTATTACTTAACCTGTGTAAGTTGTTATAAAAATAAGAATCATAAATCCAGCCTTTTTAAAATTAGGTACAGACATGAGTAGTTAGACCTCTAAAAGAGATTAAGGTTCATAATAGTGCAAGTCCAAGCACAAAATGTAGTGGCTGTGTGTTTAATAACAAACCCTTCTATATTTTGTAATTTCAGCTGACAGATTAAACTAAAAAAAAGTGGGGTTTTAACTTCGATTTGATTTTTTTGGTTGTTTTTTTTTGTTTTTGTTTTTTTCACCTAATAGTTGCATGTGTTGAAGATGATGATGAGAGCTCTGAAAGAACTTCCAGAAAATCTCGTCCTGGTGTCATAACTTTTACAGAAGAAGAGACAGCAGAACTGGCAAAGATTAGGCCTCAAGAAAGTGCCACTGTTTCAGAAAAAGTTCTTGTCCAGTCGGCTGCAGAGAAAGACAGAATTAGTGAGATCAAAGACAAGCAAGCAGAACTGGAAGCAGAGCCCAAATATGCCAACTGTTGCAGTTATTGTCCCAAAAGCTTTAAAAAACCCAGTGATTTAGTCAGGTGAGGAGTAGAAAATTTTCATATGTTTTGAATTTGCTGAATAGTTCACCAGAAACTTTAGCAATAACAGAGTTTCATGTAACTCTTTATGTCCAAGTTGAAGTTTGACTAATATTTACATAACTTTTTCTTTTTCACAGTGGTTTAAAAATGTTTCAAAATGTTACATATTCTGAATATGACTATTCCAGCGTTTTCATATTTATTTTCCTGCATAGTATTATTAAAATTATTATTACAAAGTTTTAGAATAAATTGTTTTTTCTTGCTCTAGTACTTGCATACAAAAACATGTCAAAATCTGTTAAAAAAATGCAAATACTTAAATCTTGTTCTGCCTAGTGTAATGCTAGTATAAGTATTTAATTAATTCTAAAATTAATAAGATAGAAAATAAATATTTTTACAAACTGACATAAAAGTAGACATTCACTTACACATGTATCCTGGAATTATTAGGCATGTTCGTATCCATACTGGAGAGAAGCCCTATAAGTGCGATGAATGTGGGAAGAGTTTCACTGTAAAATCCACTCTGGACTGTCATGTTAAAACACACACAGGTCAGTAAGGTTCTGCATGTCTTTGTTTAGAAGCTGTTTGCTTTCTTGACCAGCTGTTTAAGTACAGATTTTGCAAGGAATGCTGTGCTTAACTGTGATCTAGTATTTGGAACTGTGGATGGCAGTGCTAGGGGAAGTTTGGTACTTGTGACACCATCAAATGAATCGCATCAGAACATTCTGAATAAATCATGTTGTTACAACCTTCTGTATTAATAGGCTTCTAAAGCATGGTCTTACCTCATGCAAAAACTGTGTAAGTATCCTGAATATGTTCATGTCGAATCTTCTGTAGCATTTGAGTCATAAATGATTTTCCTAAGTAAGAAGGTGATGTTGAAGGAATCTTATTTTATAAGTTAGAGGGGAAAAACCCTATAAACATTAAAGTTTGTGCTGCTATGTAAACTGGAAAATAAGAGTACAAAATTTTGAGCATTCAGCTGTTAGAATCTTGCAAGTTGAATGTATACCTAGTATCTGTAATATTTAGATTTTTAGAGTAAATTTTTGTATTCTTGAGAGAGGTCTGATTTTAATAGTAGTGTTTTTCAACTACAGTTTTGCAGTATTTAAAAAACTTTAAGTCTTTCATACTTGTTTTCTTCGTACCATTGAACTTCTGTAATAAACTGAGTCCTGAAATAATTAATTTCTAAAACCATCTACAGTTTCATTATGTTTTATTATTATCTCTTTTCAAAAACAAAACAAAAAACCAAGATAGCTTTTATTGCTGTAATGCATGATTATTTTGCTCATGGAAGCTTCCTCTTCATTTAACTGTATTTGTACTTTCTTCTGTTGTTTAGTAAGGAATAGTACTCATGTTACATGAAATTGTTGTGTAGATCAGGACAGACAGTAGCAGATAATAAGGATAATGAAAGGAACAAAGCAGGGGTTGTGCCATGTACCTCCAGATTCAAGCAGTTTGCAAACTGTGGGTCTCTGAGCAATGGATCTTTGCTGACTAGCTTTAATGCAATATTTTACATTAGTTTTATCCAGTTGTTTCCTGAACACAGGAAAACTGGGTAAAAAGGAATGGCCTTCAGTACAGTCAGTGGTAGTAAGTTCCTGGATTGAGGTTTGATACTGAGTTTGCTGTCTTGATAATTTTGTTCCCAAGCCCAACAGTTTTTTGTGTGAGAAATAAAGAAAAATTGTTTCCCCTTCTTAATTTTTAAGCTCTTTATGGTTGTACAGACTTCTTGATAATATGAGCTTTGTAAATTATTATTTTAACGTCCTTAAATAGACTTTCCCAACCTGCAATTCATCTTCTTTCACATTACATATAGTACAGTTTTGACAGTTTGAGTCCTTCCTCAGATGTTTAAGAACTCTTCTGTTGACTACCAGCCCTGTGAAAATTGTCCATATAAACCATTTGTGTTCACTCTTAGAACTGTTTTTCTTTTGTTCATGAAAAGACTCCATCCTTTCATCTTGTGACAGCATTTTTATTAAGGTCTTTCCATATAAAATCAGTGTAAAATTCCAAAAATCCAGATAGAGTGGAAATCTGATCATCTTCAAAGAGTGTTCACAGATTTGTGAGGTTTAATTTTCACTGCAAAAGCCATATCACCTTTTCCCTGTTGTAATTAGTTTTATCTTATGGGAGTTTTTTTCCATATCCTTTTATACTTGGGCCACCTTGTGCTGGATAAAGTTCAGCTAATGTGCAGTTTTCTGCATTTGAGCCTGGATTGCTTTCTGGACTGCTGTCTTAATCTGTGGGCAATACCTAAACCTAGTAGTTCCATATTGAGAACATACATAATTTATTTAAAGGAATAAATTTTAAAAAATACAGTATTAATGTAACTCCCCTAAAAATAGTTTCGTTTGAAAAGCTATTCTGTTCCTCACCTGTAAATGAAAGCTGCCTGGATAGGAACCTACGTGATACCATCTGTAATCAGCATTGCTCCAGAGAATTAGTTTGGGGCTTTACTGGAAGATTGGAAGTTTCTCAGTGAGGTATATGGTTCTTTGTCTGACCACTTAGCTCCTACATCCTGATGTACCATGAAGTGGGATAATTGAAGCCATGTACTGTTGGATTTCTGTCTTCATTGCTTTTCTAGTTTCCTGACTATGTAACAGTTCTCATTAACATGTTAGTTGTGTAGCCAGTAATGGCACGTGTCAGTGGCATAAAACACGTTTAATTTTTGCTGTATTTGGAAGCAAATTTAGTGTTCACCATTCCCCAATGATTTTTCATCTGTATTTGTTATCTTCCCTCCAAGCTTCCCTTGTGGATGCTAACTCGAAACTGCTAAACTACTGGAAACATAGTTCAAGCATCTTTTTTTTTTCTTTCCAGATTCCTAGTATTTACACCAAAGGCCCAGGTCATAATCTCATTTCGTATTTAAATAACAGGACTTCAGATGTTCTGTTTGTTTCTTCCTGTTTATTTTTTGTTGGTTTTCTTCTCTCTTTCTCTTATTTTCCCACCCTCTTTCTCCCAGTGGGTGGAGGTTTTTTATTTAGTGGGAAAGACTGCTGGATGGCTTCCTTTGTGGCACTGTGAATGTAGTAGATGACTTTGCTGCAGCCCAGATTCCCACTGTTTTACGGGTTCATGTTACTGGGCTCTTTCTTCTCCATTTTTGAAACAGAACATTGTCAGAGGTTTACTTAGTTTTGTTGAACAAGATGTGACAACAAGTGTGCCAGGGTTTTGTAATTTGAAGTAGGTTGAATTGTAATTAAGGAAATTGATGAGAGATTCTTCTGTGTAAATGGAAACTAGCACTCAATAGCAGGAATCATAGGCACATATTGCTCATGTGATTTCTTTACCAAATGCATTGGTTTCTTTCCCTTGTTTAGCTAGGAAGCAATATTGTGCTGGAAGGCCTGGGAATTTCAGGAGTTATAGGGGGTTTTCAGCTGCAGTGTCATGTTTTCTGCCAGATAGTTACATTATGCTTTTTGTGAATTGCACAGCTGTGCAGATGGTTAAAGGAATAAACTCTGTAGTTTACTGTTATGTGTAGTACATTACAAATTACATTTGAGATATTTTTCAGATATTATGCACTCTGAAAGGAGAGACAAAGAGGTCTGTATATGTATAGATCAGATTTCTGTACTTTTGGATTACTTTATGGGGTTGATATTTTGTTTTAGAATGTTATCTCAATTTTAGTAATTTCCTACTTGTAATCCATTAATACTGGTTAGTTGAGGCAGCATTGAAACAGAAGAATAAAGCTGCTGGAATTGAAAAGGAAATGTGTCTAAGTAAGAGCCAAATGCTGAAGAGGTCAAGATGAAACTTTTAATTCTGCAGTTTATGAGCTGTGTAGTTGAAATAACTGGATTAGTCAGGAAGAGGTGATGAGGAGGACGACAGAGCAATGAAGGTGACCTTGTAAGATTCTGCATGAAAGCTTTAGAAGCATATGGAGTTTTAGTAAAAGGAAAAAGTTAATATGTCCTTCATTGAGAACCTTAATTCATTTGAAAAGCCAAATGATAAAGTCTAATTATTTCAAATTTATTCTGTTCAATTTAGGTTAGAATCTGTTACAGGGTTTGTTAAATGTGTGATTTAGTCCTGTCAATCTTTTTAGAGGTTTAATCACTTATCTTTCTGGTTTTGAAACTTTTCTAGGCCAGAAGCTGTTCTGTTGTCATGTGTGCAGTAATTCTTTTTCTACGAAGGGCAGTCTGAAGGTCCACATGCGCCTGCATACGGGAGCAAAGCCCTTCAAATGCCCACACTGTGATCTGCGGTTTCGAACCTCAGGGCGCAGAAAAACCCACATACAGTGTCATTACAAACCGGATACAAAGAAAGTCAGGAAGCCTGTTGCCCGGACTTCAACTGAGGGACTGCAACCAGTCAGTCTTCTTAATTCATCCTCAACAGACCCTAACGTTTTCATCATGAATAACTCTGTTTTGACGAATCAGTTTGATCAAAATTTACTTCAACAAGGACTCGTGGGCCAGGCTATCCTGCCTGCTTCAGTGTCAGGTAAAAATGGATGGGGGGGTGGTGGTGGTGTGGAGATCAAGTTATGAAATTTGCTTTTCATTAGAGTTTGCAGAGTTTTTCCAAACAGGTAAGAGTTACACTGAATTCATGGTTTGATGCACAGTGGTGATGTGAATAGAAATTTACTTATTTAAGAATGAAGGAAAAATATGTGCAGTTCATCTCAAAGTCTCTTCAGTTCTGCTGTGGTATTGCAGTGCAGAGAGGAAGAAAATGCAGATAACAAATAGCTGAAGTACTTGTATTCTTTGTGATAATACTTTATTGGTTTTATTTTTTAAAAAAAGCAAGCAGAACAGTTACTTTGTTTGTGTACAGTGGTTATTTATGTGAATAATGAAAAGTGTCTTTTAAGTGCATATCCTCTGCTGTACATGTGTAGTTATTTCTCCAAAATTAAAAAAAAAAAAAACACACAAAAAGAAAGCAAACCAAAAGGCCCTCAGCCTCAAAACAGAGCAAGCAAACTCTTTAGCAATACAAAAAACTAGTAGTGTAGGTGTGTATGTTAGTTAGTTAAGTGCCTAGGATATGAAGTCTCACCAGTTGGCAATGACTACAGCTGCATTAGCACATTGAATATGCCACAGGCCATTCTTTGAGGCCAGCTGGCGCAGAATACCCAACATGCTTCATATTGCAAGACAGTGACCTTTGGAGAATGATCCTTGCTAATTTCTAAATTCTTTTCAGGTATTTTTTGTGTAAGTGCTCACTGACCCAATGTTTGTGTAAGTGCTCAGGTAAACTTGGGACAGAGATGATTTTAAGAGCAGAACAGTGTTAAGGTGTCTGGAGACCTACCTTGGTACTCTTAAATGTACCACTTAAATTGTGGGTCTTGGACTGTCTGTCATTTCTGAAAGTGAGACTTTGATTTTATGTGCTTTGGCATTTTTGTCAGTACATGTCTGTGATTTTGCAGGTATGCCCACAAATTCAGAGTATTATATCAGTCTCATATGTAACTGTAGCCATTCCAGCTTATCTGATTTGACCTGAAGTGTTGAATGAAATGAACAAATTGTTGGTGTTTAGAAGATACTGATGTTATTTGACAGGCACAGTTAGTGATAAACCTGTGATGTTGATGTTTGCTTGGATTTTTGAGCATAAGGAGAAGTGTTTAGCTTGTTCAGATGTCCTGAAAAGATGCCTTCGTAAATTGAGACTAGTAATGTGGGTTTTGGTCAGAGCAGGTGTATTTTGGGTGCATGGTAAACCAGATTTATGATACTAAAGAATTCTGAAGAGGGAAGGATAGGTGATATTGAAGCATCAACCAAAAGAAACTGGTTGATCAAGGTGTTTGGAGAAGAAGGTACATCAAACACAAGATGTGTTATATGTTTCCATGTATTCTCTCAAGACCTTTTGTAGAGATGGTCTATTCAACTTTTGAAATTAGAACCTTTTAAGTTCTGAAGACTTTTGGATTTCAATTGTTAATGCACCTTTATTTCCATCTATGTAAATTCAGAGGATGAACCTTCACAGTCTGATACTGAACCATGTCTGTGCTGTGCAAAATGTGGCAGTAACTTTCATGTATATGTTCTGAGTCAGAATGTAAATATCCTCTGTGTGAGCTGCTTTATTTAGGTGCAGCACACTGTCCAAGGAAATCCAAACCAAATTTCTCCAGATTTCTAATGCTATTCTGGAGGGATTCTTGTTATGTATGTCACTAGCTAGTGCCTAAATAGCAATCCTTAAATCACATGGAATTTATGAAGCTTTAAAACAGGCAATCAGATTACTTTATAATCAAATTATACACTTGAAATTATCTTTCTTGTCATAAATAAATGTGTGTGTACATAGCTTTTATATTGATTTAATTTATAAAAATAAGCACACTGAAAGAGGTAGTCAGTAATGGTAAATAAAAACATTACAATATAACTGTTTTCTTTGGTAGCTGGAGGTGACTTAACTGTGTCCTTGACAGATGGTAGCTTGGCCACTCTTGAAGGAATACAGTTACAACTTGCTGCTAATCTGGTTGGACAAAATGTTCAGATTTCTGGAATAGATGCCACTGGTATTAACAACATAACGTTACAGGTAAGTTGCTCACTGTTCCCTGCTTTTAATTCTGTAGAGTCACTTTGAGGGCTGAAGAAAGTTTGAGGAGCCTACATAAATTCTGGAAGAGTTGCCTTGAGCTGAGTGAGCTAGTAACATACTGTGTCACTTGTACAATGTTAGAAGACTTAAAAAATAGCTGCACAGTGGGATGTTTTTCTGGTTTGGTTTCTTTTCATTTTTTCAGGTTTTTTTACCACTGGGATTTTGACAGACTGCTTTAATAAACGTATTTTTGTCTTTTAATTGTATTTTATCTTTACACTTCAGAAGTGCTTTAGGTTGCCACCCATCCCCCAAAAGGCACCTACCTACCCACCCCTTGAAACAAACCCAAATTATTGCACAGAGTGTTCTTTTCTAAACATAAAGCACTATGTTACTTTGCAAGCTTTTAATAGTTGAATTCACAATTTGAATTCCCATTGAGCTTGCAAAAGGAACGGCAGAAAGAGGTGAGATGATTGCATTTAAAAGTTCTTGAAATGTGTGAAACAATGATTTTCTTGAACTTGGCTGTGCTTGATCAATTGCGCAGAATTATTGATGTTGGAGCCCTCTGGAGGTCACTAGGTACAACCCCAAGGTCAGGAAAGGGACATCTGCAGAGTTGCATTGAGGTGCTCATAGTCCCTCTGCTCAAAGAGTTTTTAGCATAAAATTAGGACATTTTCATTTTCTTTTTCTGAACTGCTAAACGTCTCTGAAGAGGAAAATGTCTTATCTTTATACTTAAAGATAACAGCTTAGAGAACAGCTGTTGGCTTGTGAAACGGGACCTTAAAGATCCCTAGGAGCTGAAAAATTAAATAATTTCTGGTATCAATCTTCTCTCTGCTATATGCCTTTTCACTTTGAAAGGCTTGGAGACAGTGATAAGCATTACATGCACTAATAGGACATTACAGAATTCCATCAGTGTTTACCTGGGGCCAAGCATGCTGATCTGATCTGATGTAACTGATTGTGATTTCCCAAACATTTTGCTGAAGGAAAGGAAGGAAAGTGAATCTGAATAGACTGGTTACATAGTCACTTTACAGCCTGGCTGTATATGGACACATAAAAACTAAATTTAGGTTTTAAATCGTTAATTATAAATTTTCAGTACTGTATATACTCTCTATCCAGTAAATATGTATTCTGGACTTATGTTAAGAATATTCATTTATCCCAATTTGTTAACTTCAACTTAATTGCTGAAAACTTGTTTTTCAGATTGATCCAAGTATCCTCCAGCAGACATTACAGCAGAGTAATTTACTTACTCAGCAGCTGACTGGAGATCCTACCATGGCTCCACAGAATCCCTCCCTCCAGGCAACAGAAAATGCAGTGCCAGCCAATGTGGTTATTCAGCCCATATCAGGCTTGTCTTTGCAGCCCACAGTAACATCATCTGCTAACATGACAATGGGGTCCCTATCTGAGCAGGAGTCTGTGCTGACAACCAGCGCTAATGGTAAGCACTGGCAGCAGTTTTATTGTGCGTTCAATTTCTTAATTTTACTCAGGGTATTACTCACAGTGAGAAAATGTCACCCCCCTGCCTCCCCCCGCTCTCACCAAACACCTCATCTTAAATAAAATAAACTTGCAGTTCTTGCTTGAGCATCTTCAGCAGATTTTAAAGCTTTGTGTTATCCTTTCTTAATATAGTTTTTCTCAGAAGGTGAATTCGAGAGTAGGTTTAGATTAGCTCTTAGGAGGAAATTCTTTACTGTGAAGGTGGTGAGGCACTGGAACAGGTTGCCCATAGAAGCTATGGATGCCCCATTCCTGGAGGTGTTCAAGGCCAGGTTGAATGGGGTATTAAGCATCTTGGTGTAGTGGAAGTTGTCCATGTGATCTTTAGGGTCCTTTCCAACCCAGACCATTCTATAATTCTACATAATGAAAATACTTAAGAGCTTCCATAGTTTTGAGCAAAATGCAAAATCTTCATTCTGAAAATCTTAACTGCAGAGGAATAAATTGGATGTATAAAAAAATCTCTGCAAGAGATTAATGATATAATGAAATAAATGCAAGTTCTAGCATCTCCCCTTGGCTCCATCAATTATAGTAGCTCAGAAAATAATGTATAAATTGCTCTAAAAAGTTATGTGAGAAATTCCTCCAAAGGATATTAACGGAATTTTTTTATTTGTTCTACCACTTTCATTTAGGTGCACAAGACATCACTCAAGTCATGACTTCACAGGGTATGGTGTCATCTACAAATGGACAACATGAGATAATGTTGACCATAAATAATTCCAGTTTGAGTCAAGTTCTAGCTCATGCTTCAGGTTCTACTACTGCGACCTCGTCAGGAAGTCCTCAAGAAATCACTCTTACAATATCTGGTATGTGTTTTTAAAAATCTTTAAGGATACCAGGTCTCTATTTCATAAAGTACCTATACAGTAGCATACAAGGATTTTCACAGTCCACAGTTTTCCCATGGTGTATTTTTCCTATATTCATCAGCTTTGAAAGATATCCCCCAAATCCACATTTGAAATCCAAACACGTTTGCTTTGCGAATGTGTTATATTGGTTCACTGTTTTATTTATAGCCTCAGTGAACAGCTGGATTTTTATAGATTGATCAAGTTGGTGCTTTGATTCTAGATAAGTAAGATCTACACTTGTCTAAGTATTGCTAATCTCAGGTATTTCTGTACATGTTAGTATCTGGATTTGCATAATCACATCTGTATTAAAAACATGTCAAACAACTGCATAAAAATCTGCATGTGTAGAAGTTAATTTTATGTTTTGGTTGTATTTTCTACTTTTATTATTTTATGGTCTATTGTAAGAACAGTAGCGGAATAATGTTGAGACAATTCGAGTTACAATAGGACTTACTTCTATTCAGGCCAAGATCTTATTCAGCATAATTCTGGAAGCACTGATCTGAACACTGGCTTAAGGCTGACAGCACCAACCATCAGCAGTCAGACTACAGGTGCTACATTAACTATAAGCAATGACCAGCTTCTTTCTCAGGGCCCTTCACTAAATGCTCCAGGTATGCATAAAAGGATTTTTCTAATTGAAAATAATATTTTGTTTAAAAAGTAAATACTAGAATGAAATGATACAATCTTGCATGTCATGATTCAGGAACTTTAAGCACTTTGTGTGTTTTCTCACAAGCTTTGTTACGTCAGTTTAAATGAACTTTATTCCACACTAAGAAAAAATGAAAACAAGAAGACATAAATTAATACTTTGAGGCAGAGGAGTATTGAAGAATTATATCTATAAACTGCAGGATGACAAAATCTGATGCCTTCGCTGCAGAAGTGGTTAAATACCAAATTTGCTCTAGTACTCAAATTTTCAGATTTTAAATATGTGTATCAATTTCTACCTATATATGTTTGTATAGGCACGTCACCACCTGTGAGTGCAATACTGTGTTCATCAAGCTACATTTAAATGTACTTTTTCTAATTTTATCATCTTACTGACAACTTTAGGTTCTCGATTAGCTGTTTAACTGATTTTGTTGATTCCACAATAGAAAATCCTAGCAATGAGAAACAGAAATTCCTAAGTTCACTTAAAATAAATTTGCAGTTTAGTATTTATGTATGTAACAGTTTGGGGTTTTTTTTAACCATTTTACATATTATCCAGAACTTAATACCACAGGAGGAACGAACCTTCCTCCAGCAACACCCATATCTCAGTCTGCAGTTTCTGCACAGAATTTGGTGATGTCTTCATCAGGAGTTGGAGGAGATGGCAGTGTCACTTTGACTCTTGCTGACACTCAGGGAATGTTGTCAGGTGGTCTTGATGCAGTTACACTTAATATCACTTCACAGGTAAGATGCTTTTCTGAATTGACAAGTAAATTTGTTTTGGTCTTACAGAGCAGGAATTGGAGATTTTGCTTAGAAAGCAATTTTGTCCTGTAAATACATAATATTTAAAAATGTAGTTAATTTTCCTTCTCTCTGTCAACCATGTGTTTACGGCATGTAGAAACACAAACTGTTTGAAAAGAAGTGCAGATAAATTTTGCAGGATTGTTTGTTTTCTTAAATGAACAGATAGGTTCTGCTGTTTCAAACATGCTTTGAGATCAGTTTTTGGTATTAGACTGTGTACTTCATTGTCCCTATTCAATAATACAGCTTAGTACTCCTAAATATATTATTTCATATGGTAAATTTTTATTTTCCTACTTTTGAATGGGAGAGTTGAACAGCAGTTGTGACAGTTCTTTTCACAGCAAGGAACAGGACAGAATTTAAATAACTGTCTTTAATAACAGGTGGCATTATAAGAAATTTTATAAAAATGATGTTGTATGGACTGTCATCTCCCCAGTAACCTTACTGTTAGTTTCATTTGTAGCATAACTTAAGAATTCTATGGTGTTATCAAGAGCCAAAGACATAATGGCAAATGACATCTACAGAGCGGGGAGATAAAAAATAATAGTAAAAGACTACATAGTGAAAATTGGTTGTCTGGTTGACATTTCAGTGTACATTTTATATCTGAAAGCTTGGTTGTGTCTTCTATTTTCTTGGCTTAACTAGGTTTAGATTGAGTTTTATGTACTTTTTGGCCTGATTCAAAGTGTGTAAATGTATACAAATTAAATGCTATTTATCCTGCATGTGCTATGATTAAAACTGATGAAGCAAAGTTGTATGCTTCCCTCTGCTGTTTTGCTCCAGGGAAAGAAAGAAAAGATTTCTTAAATAATTCTTATGATATGTTTCTGATTTCTGGTATCACAGGGTAACAAAGCAGAACATGGTTTCATGTCAGGCTTTGTAATAATTTAAGTGATTACATCTGGCAGTGTTTCTGTTCATTAATATGATCCCGTGCCACCTGTTAAGACAGGCATAAATAAAATTAAAACATTGAATAATAATAATAATAGCTATGCAAACACAATGTATGTTGCAAGAAATCATGGTGAGTGGACAGATAGTATGTAAAAGAATTGTTTCCTGGGGAAATTGAAAAGTCATTAAAAGTAGTGTAGAAATAGAAGTAGTACAATATTAGTAATCATACATCCTACACAGTGATTTTGTATTATGATTTCATGGGGCTTGGAAGTATGTTTAATCAAGAGATTTAAATAAAGGAAGATACTGTGGGAAGGTCATGCAGGAGAGCAGAATATAGGGGTTAAAGAAAGGCAACAGAAGGCTAAAACACTCAACATTTCATGCAAGGCTAGTAAAAATTAATCGGAACTGAACCTAGTCTTACAAACTTCCAGCTGTTGTTACCCTTAAATGGTTAGATATAAATTTAAAGGAGAAAAGGAGGAAAAACAGTTGCATTTGTTCAGATAGGATTATCAAATATTTCTTTCTAAAGGAAAAAGAGAAGTACTGTGTAAGTGTAAAAACTTACATTACTACAGTTAGGTGTTTAAATACAGCTTTTTAAATATAGTTACACTTTTTCTTTTTTGTGCTCCCCTCTCTGGCAGGGTCAGCAGTTCCCTGCTATACTCACAGATTCCAGTCTTGCTAGCCAAAGTGGAACGGGATCACAGCAAGTCATACTGGTGAGCCATACACCCCATTCAGAACCTGCAAACTCTGATGAAATAACATATCAGGTAGATACTATACATTTCTGTATCTTTTGTGGTAGAGGACTTTTTTTTAATTAAAATACTGGTACAATTTCTTTTTATCTTGAATCATGAAGGCTGATGTCATTCCCAAATAGGAGTATTGGGAAGAGGTTCTCTGTGACTTTCTAGTCACCAGATTGTTTTAAGTTTCGAATTAAAAACCATTTTCTTATATATACATGCACATGAAAAAGAAATGTAATTAATAGCGTGTTTCTTTCTACAAATCACATAATTGTGTGCTCAACACAGACTACTCAAAAAATTTCCAAGTAAATTGGTATTTAGCAAATAAAAATATTAAATTTTGGAGTTGTAGGGAAAATATATTTTTCCATTCTCTTTCTGTATCCAAGTTGTTTTAGTGATGGTGCAACATAAAGTCCTTGCAACTTCTTACACCTTTGAATCATAATCGAAACTCCTCCATAAGTAATACAGTTTTGGTATTAGAAAAAGTGGTTCAGACTTCTTTTCCTGAAGGCAGAATGAATGTTTTCAACCAGCCTGGTAGGGCAAACTCTAAAAAGGAGAAATGGGAGAGGCAGATGGTGACTTTATTTGTTGCTTTCTGTGTTATTGTACTTACTATTCTTCTGTGTCTATGAAGTTGAATTCGGTAATAAAAAAGAATTTGGTATTAAATTTTCTGAAGAAAATAGTTTTTCCAGGCAGTTCACACTAATTAAAACAAAACAATAATGCAGCACACCACCATCCAATTCTATCAATTTTTCATTGTGTTTCAGTACTTCTGGAGGTAGAGCTTTATTTCCTTATGAAAATAGAATCACCAATAAAGAAGTTAAACAAATAGAAAATATTCTTCTCCTCCACAAAATCAGAGATAATTTTTTTTCTGTCTGAAATGCTTTTGGCTTTGAATTTTGTTTGGTGGGAAATTGAGGATCATCCGAGATGTTCAGGACCATAAAACTGAATGTAGAACAATATAGATACACACACATTCTATTTACGATGTGTAAGGTCAATTTGATCATAGTTATTAATGTTGTTTTCTTAAAATGCATACGTGTGTCATTCTTTAGAGCAATGAAATAGAAGTTCACATTTACGTATAACTGAGTTCTTTTGTGTCTCTATGTTGCTTGCAGATGTTCTCCAAAATTCTGTCATGCTGAGGTTGATTTTGAAAAATAAACCAATGTGGATGTGCTTATGAAATTACCTGATAGTGTATTTGTAAATCGTTACAGGTGACAGAAGTTTCCCCTAATGTTACTAAAAGCAGTCAAGCAGAAAAAGAAACTCGTGGGCACCAGTGTTTTGAGTGTAGCCAAACCTTTTATTCCATCACCATGCTGACACACCACTGCAAAGAGGTTCATGGCAAGGAGCGAATACACGTGTGCCACATCTGCAATAAGGCCTTCAAGCGGGCAACACATCTCAAGGTATTTGGTAATAACAGTTGATTGTTCTCCTAACTCCCTTTGTTTTGGACTTTCTGTGATACTAACAAAAGGTACCTATTAGCCCTTTGTCTTTGCTTTCCCTTTACAGTGTGACAGGTGTGCATCTGAGAGAGGGAGTCTAAGTGATAATGTATGCACGGATAGAGAGCTCTCTTCTGGAGCATGGAGAGGATTTTAATGCATATATTGACTACAGAAAGAAAAATGCTAATGCCTGTCATGCAAGTAGTAGTGTCAGGAAAAGATTTCACTTACCTTATTTGCATAGGAATATCATCAGTGCTAATCCTGATTTCCAGATAATCTTTTGGTATCCCAGGAAGTTTCCTGCTTTACAGTCCTACCATTTCATTTGTAGATGCTCTGTCATGTGAGTACAAATGATAGAGGAAGCGTTTGTTTTAAAATGTCCTTATATTTTTGCTGTTGTCTAGTGATATTTTCTCTGTTTTCTCTGGATTATGAACAACCTAATACTTCCAAGTCTTTTAAAAAAATTAGTGGTGTACCTAAGTTCTTAATTGGATTATAGAATGGTCCTGTTAGGAATACTGGGCTGTACTAGACAATTGCTTTGTTCAGACCAGTATCTTACCTCTGAGAGATACTTGAGGGAAGTAATTTGATGAAAAGCTTTAAGAAAAGATAAGTTGCCCAGAATTTTGCCAGCTTCCTAGAATTTATAGCAAGAAATTTTTGGAGCCAAAGGCAGTGTATTTATATTCATTTATATTATCTTTGTATTTATATTTGCTTTTAGGAGAGCTCTTCAATAGCTCTTCCTTTCCTTTTGATAGAATATTTTAATGAAATATACTCTCATTGTGAAGTTCATCCCCTTGGAGTGATCATGTCTGTCAACTGGACTATTGGAAACTACTGTAAAATGTGTTGTTGTGAAACTCTTAACCTCTGAGTTAGAAGAAATTTTCTAGGAAAAAAAAAACCAAAAAGGGTCTTGATACTTGTTGTCTTTGAGTAATGATAACAAATTCCAAAAATCAGTCTCTCTTCAGCTTGTTTTCTTAGAACTGGGCCCAGGTTAAAGATATGACAAGATAACTTCTTACCCTAGTATGTCCCTCGGATCATTATCCATAACTCATTTTTCAGGGAGGCAGCAATTGAAGTTGCAGTAAGAAGTTCAAGGACAGTCACAAGAGACTTCAGGGCCTTGGGACAACTTGTTAAGGGATCAGAAGCACGAGTGATCCCCTCCTCTATCCTTCCAGGGGTGACGTAGGAAGAGCTGGCGGATCAATAACTGTCTCTGAGACTGGCATCACCAGCAGAATTTAGGAGTTTTAGATCATGAATTGGTTTACACAGCAGCAGGCCTGCTGCAGATGGGTTACTTTTGTCTCAAAGGGGGAAAAAGATCTTTGCTGAGGAGTTAGCAGGGCTTGTTGAGAGAGATCATCTAAACTAGATTTGTAGGGAGCAAGGGATAAAACCAGACTTGCTGGAGATAAACTTGAGGGCAGCACGCCAGTGTTTGAGGGCTTGTGTGCCAGCAAGGCCCTTCAAGCACCACCCCAATGTGCTGAGTGCACTGTAGCACATTTGAAATGTCCCTGTGCTGGTGCATGCAGCAGTGTAGCCATCTTGGTGGAGGCAGGGGAAATGGTCAGGGACCTGCTACACCACTTAGACATGCACAGGTTGTCTATAAGACTGAATGGGATCCACCCAAGGGTACCAAGGGACCTATCAGAAGAGCTTGCCAAGCCATTTTCAATCACTTATGATGAGCAGTGCTGGCTAACCAGGGCAGTCCCAGTTGACTGGATGTTAGCACCTGTGATGCCCTGGAAGGCTGTAAGTAGGACCTGGGAAACTACAGGCCTTTTAGCCTGATCTCAGGGCCAGGAAAGGTTATGGAGCAGCTCATCTCGAGCACCATCATGTGGCACATGCAGGACAAGCGGGAGACCAGGCACAGTCAGTATAGGTTAATGAAAAGCAGGTCCTGCTTGAGTAATATGATTTCCCATGACAAAGTGACTTGCTCAGTGAAGAAGGGAAAGGCTGTAAATGTTGTCTACCTGGACTTCAGCAAAGCCTTTGATTCTGCCTTCCACAGCATTCTCCTGGAGAAACCAACTACCATGGCTTGGATGGGTTCACTTGCTGCTGCAAAAATTTGGCTGTATGTCCAGGCTCAGAGCGATGGTGAATGGAATGACATCCAGCTGATGGCTTGTCCCAGGTGGTGTTCCCCAGGGCTCAGTACTGGGACCAGTTCTATTCAATATCTTAATCAGTGATCTGGACAAGAGGATCCAAGAGGATTGAGTGCACTCTCAGTCGTTTTGTAGACAACACCAAGTTGGGTAGGAGTGTTGATTTGCTGGAGGGCAGGAAGGCTCTGCAGAGGGATGTGAGCAGGCTGGATCAATGGTGTGAGACCAATCAATGTGGGACCAATTGTGTGACTTTGAGGTTCAACAAGGCCAAGTGCTGGGTCCTGCCCCTGGGTCACAACAACCCCAGGCAGTCCCACTGGATGGGGGCAGAGTGGCTGGGAAGCTGCTGGTGGAAAAGGACCTGGGAGTGCTGGTTGACAGTGGCTGAACATGAGCCAGTGTGTGCCCAGGGGGCCAAGGAGCAATGGTGACCTGGCCTGGATCAGCAGTGGTGTGGCCAGCAGGAGCAGACATAAAGACTGTCCTTCTTTACTTTACAGCTGACAAGGCTGCACCTCAAATTCTGTGTTCAGCTTTGGACCCTCAGTTCAAGAAGGACAATGAGGTTCTGGAGTGTGTCCAGAGAAGGGCAGTGGAGCTGGTGAAAGATGCAGAGCACAAGTCTTAGGAGGAGCAGTTGAGGGAAGTTGGGGTTGTTTAGCCTGGAGAAAAGGAGCCTGGGGGTCACTTAACACTCTCTACAACTATCTGAAAGGAGGTTGTGGCTAGGTGGGGGTTAGCTTCCTCTGCTGGGTAATGAGCTATAGGACAAGAGGAAATTACCTCATTTGTGTTAGGGAAGGTTTGGGTTGCAAATTAGGGAAAATTTCTTCACTGAAAGTCTTGTCAGGCACTGGCACAGCCTGTAAAGGGAAGCTGTCAAGTCAGTCACCAGCTCTGAAGGTATTTAGAAGATGAGTAGAAGGGGCACTGTGTTCAGTGTCTTAGCAGGCTTAGTTTAGTGGTAGACTTTTCAGTGCTGGTTAATGGTTGGCTTTGATCTCAAAGGTCTTAAAGACCAGTTTCATTTATCACTGGACCATCATGTAATAAACCGAATTCCACCCCTCATCAGACTCTTTTCTTTATCAAGGTGTTAATAGCAGCCTTTAATGGCAAATTCAAAGATAAATGTTGGGGTTTGGCTTAGGATTTTGGGGAGTTCAGTGATCTATTACTCATGGTCTTCATTTTATACTGATAGAATTCTGGAGATCACCAAAAATATTAAGGGCATTACCAAACTTCAGGCTTTTCAGTAAAATCCAGTAAGAGGTAAGGGTATCAGTGTTTAGATGCCAGTACTTAACTGTGTATGTTTTTTCCGAAGATGTCAGTACCAGCAGTTTCACAATTATCCACAAGAAAATCCTCTTTAGAGATCATGTACAAACACCTCCACCACCCACTCCACCCCCAGTGTTAAGTCTTTTCAGTGCAGTGACTTCAGTTCCCCTTCTGATGTGGGTTACTGTCTTGTTTTACAGCTTCAGAGAGGAGAATCTTAAAATGTGCACAGTGACTAAACTGCCTGATTTCATATGCATATGTACTGGAACTATCTGGAAGTTGACTATTGATAGTAAATAAGGCACAGATGTGATTCCAAGATGAAAGGAAAAAGACCTTATCTTACTAAAACAATGGAATGAAACAAACTTTTATTGCCACACTTTCTGAGGTGGTTACAATTAATGTTTCAGGACTGATGGGGTATAACAGTGGCATACTCTAATGCATGAGCCATTTCAAAGATGGTTTCCTGGTCTTTTCTTCTAATGAGATAATGCTTGTTTGCATCCCCAAGATAATTACTCTCTGAAGAGTATAAGAATTACACAGGTTATAAAACATCACATGAGCAATCAGTGAAATATTATGTCTATAAAGAGATGAATGCACTTCAGAATGTTGCATTTCCATGAACTATTTTCAAAAATATATTTATTTTACAGGGAGAGTATAAAAGGTTCACAGATTAGTGGAACAGAATTGCATCACAAACTGTTTCTTCAGGAAAAGTTGACAAAGTTTTACAGGGCTATCTGGATGATATGTTGTTTGCTTTCAAGCAGAAGATGGGTTGGGGGTTGTTGGGATTTGGAGGTTTGGTTTTGTTTGGTTTTTTGTTTGGGTTTTGTGGTGGAAGAAAGAAGCAACTGGTTTCAGATAATTTTTCTGAAGTAGGTCATAGTATGCTTCCACAATTTCAGTGCTTGAGGGGGTAATGAACAAGATAAAACCAAAAGATTTTGTTTATTTCCATCTAAGCAAGGGTTTACAGATGGCTGATTTTTCTCAGAAGACCTTATATTATTTCCCTATAATACTTTATTATTATAATTACTGTGATAATGATATTCTTCCATGTAACTGTCTCGCTGATTTTCCAGTGTAAACAAACTCTGCAGACACAGTTTGCTTCAGTTCGTGGAGTGAGGAATAGGACTTCATAGACATCAAGAAGGCTTATTGTTTAGGTATAGTAAAGCCTAATTAATAGTTTAGTTTGTAATAAAATAGACTAGAAAAGAATATCCACACACATTTTAGAAAGTGGACAAGTATTTGCAGTACTGTTTCACAGACACTTCTTGATTAGATTTTTTAATTATATTTTTTTATTTATTTTCTTTTGTAAATTGAATTTTATCTTGATATTAATAAATAAATCATGAAAAAATTAATAGATAACATAAGATACACTTCTAAGTCTGAAAAACATCTTGGCCCAGCATCAGTGTATTAAAAACACTGAAATTAGAACTGTTACTGATGCTTTTTCACAAAGATAAAACATACTGCTATCTTACCATTAAGAACCTTAGTGATTTTATTTTCTGGTGGTTTTTTCAGTTAAGAGTTCATTGTGAAGTGGTTCTGTTTGCATCATGCCATCGTGCAGCTGTGTGTGTATGTTGTGATAGTTGCCTCTTTGAGGCCTGTACAGTTTGACAGTGTCAGGTGCTGAGGAATACCCACACATCAGACAAGGAGGGAGATGGATGCTGTAGAGGAGAGGGGAAAAAATCCTATGTTAGCTTACAATACACAGTTGTCAAAATACCTCTTTGTAGATGAACAGAGCATTTAAAGAACTCTAGTTTGGTTTTCTCTATTTTATTTTACTTTAGATAATTAGTAAAGGGACTAATATATGCCAGTAAAGAAAGACATACAGTTATTGATGGAGTATTTCAGAAGTGTAAAGATACCAATGGTTAGAGAGAGTTGATACACAAAAGTAATCTCTCATTTAAAAGAAAAAAACAAATGCAGGCTTCCATTTTCTTCCAGCTTGTCTGCTGATGACTAAGATCCTCTGCTTTTGTCTTCAAGGTGTGAATGTATTTTTATTCAGTTACGTACTGAAGTATTTTTAAATGGTCTGAAACTTTTTTTGTTTTCCTATGCTGGCTTAGGAACACATGCAAACCCATCAGGGTGGACCTTCACTGAGTTCCCAGAAGCCTAGAGTGTTTAAGTGTGATACCTGTGAAAAAGCTTTCGCTAAGCCAAGTCAGCTGGAGAGACACAGTCGCATCCACACAGGTGACACCAGAAATGATTTTTATCTTGAGACGTTTTCTTATGAATATCTAGGTGTTCTGTTTGGAACCCTTGCTTATGCTTTCAGCTAACTGCTTTTCAATATCAACTTAAGCTTAAAAAAACAAGTAAATTTCTTACCTCAAATTTTTGCAAATTAAAAGGAGGAACAGCAAACTCGAAAACTTATGTGCTCCTCTAAGCTGATCTATATTTTGGGACTGGCAGTACTGCAGTGATAATGTGAGTGCATGAGCTCAATGACATACAATGTGTTAGAAGTTGTAGTCTTCAGTGTTGAAGCAGAAGTCTGGTTTTGCAAAGTAGGTATTTTTAAATTTTAAAATATTTTTAAGTTAATATGTTCTTGTGTTTATAGTTTGAAATCGGAAGTGTTCTGGCATAATTGGAATGATAATCCTCTTTTTGTGAGATATGGGAATCACTGGTTGCTGTTGGCATAGGAGGCCACAAGTCCCATGTATAATTACCAGGACACTTTTTTTATTAACATATTTGACTTTTTAGTTTCTTAAAGGTATCAGCTTTTTTAATTCTAGTACATTGCTTTATCTGTATTATTCTGCTTGATGTAAAAAGGTGATGGTTTCCTTGAGTACAGAAAAGTCAAATAGGTAAATAGGGTTTTTTTTGTGCCTCTGTTAAATAACTTACCTCTGTGATAAATTTGATAGGAAAGATAATATCAGTGATTTAGTACTTATGTAACCATTTTGACATTTAATTTCAAATTTTTGCCAACAATTTGGAGCTATAGCACTGTTTGGAGAAAATCTGAAGGAAAATTATGATGTCTATTTCATTTCTAGATATCTTGATAATTTTTACCTAATTCCAAACTGTATTTCAATCTTAAAAGGAAAAATTATGAAATATGTTTTTGTTTCTTATAAAGGGGAACGGCCATTTCAGTGTACACTGTGTGAAAAGGCTTTTAACCAGAAGAGCGCTCTTAAAGTCCACATGAAAAGGCACACAGGAGAGAGACCTTATAAATGTGATTACTGTGCAATGGGATTCACCCAGAAAAGCAATATGAAACTGCATATGAAACGGGCTCATGGTTACACTGGTACGTAGCATGGGGGTAGTACTGCTGAGGGAGGAATCCGTGTGTTTTGTTCGGAGAGCTCAGAGCACTTCCCTTAAGTTATGGAGGAATCAAGCACTAATAGCCAAGGACTGCAGTTGATGAGCTGATAGTTGCACATGCAACCCAAAAATCAGGTTGAAACAGCAATTTATTGCTTTTTATGGTTCTTTGGTTTTTTTATGTAGAGCTCTGTTACAGAAATACAGAGTTGAAAAATTATTCCAGGAAAGCAGTATATTGTATTAGAGTTTTCTAAATTTTTTTTCAAGACCATCTAATGAATTTACAGTATCTGAAGTAATTATATAATACCGTTCTCATCATGATTCCTTTATTCTCAAGTGCTGTATTTGCATTTTTCTTACACCAAGTCATACTCACTTGCCTTTTTCTCTTGTACCTTGGTAGGTCCTGTACAAGAGCCTGCGAGTCACCAAGAACAAGAAGGGGAAGACATCAGTCGTGCTCTGAATTTAGAAGAAGTGGTACAAGAATCTTCAAATGAATGGCAAAGTATAGGCAATGTTTTTCGATAACACCTTGAAATTTGAAAGGTAAAAATGTTTCTGGCACTCGAACTTTGCAGTTAAAGCTTCAACCATTGAAGATACTAACATATAATAATAAATTAGAGGTTTTTTTAATTATTTACAAAAGTTACCTAAAAGATTAATTCTTTTTTTGTAAACTTGTAGAAGAATATTGGGAAAACTTCATTAAATCTGTGCTAAGTTGTCTGTGAATCAATGAACTCAGGTAATAATGTATACAGTTTCATCTTTGAATTCACAGCCAGTATAGCTATTTAAAAATAAACTGGAACTTTATATCAGAATAGAATGATTCACATTTTTAATGGAGATAAAGAATAACTTCACAGGAAAATCATGAAACTGTCAGTCAACTATTTTTTTTATGTGTTTAAAGAAATAATTGAGATTGGAAACGAAGTGTTGCAGTTGATGATGCATGCAGTATAAAATAGTGGAGTTTTGGCCTTGTTTTTTTTTTTCTTACAAAGCACAGGGAAAGGCTGTATTTCTTTTGAAAGCTTTCTTTTTTAGTGCATTTTGAGAATTTGTTAAAAAAAATAAAATACTGCCAGCTCATGGCTTTTCTTGAGTTAAACTCTTGAGAGGGAGCATGTTCGTTTTCATTCCAACCACAGAGGCAGATAGATGTTAGTTTTTACAGTAAAAATCTTGACATTTTGGACTTGGCAATAATTACTTAAAAAGAATCCAAATGAGAAAAGGTTCCAGTAAAAGCCTCTGTTGTTGTTTGCTGTACTGGGTCAGCAGGTCCATATCTCAGTATCTGTGGAAAACAGCCATATACTAAATCTGTAAGGTAAACTAGTTCCATTTTGTGGTAGCAGTGAGAAATTTAGATGCACACTAGGTCACCTATACTATACAATGTTCCCCAGTGCTGTAAACAGTTCTCATTTTGATTCTGTAATCTGTAAATTCCTTATTATTTTCTTTGTGGATTTTGGAAATATGTTACATTTATTTGTTGTTTAAGTCGTTGTTTCAGCAAAACTACCTAGCTGACTGAGTATTGCTTTCAAAGGTGCCACTTGTTAAGTATATTCATAGCAAAGAAACACTGGAGTAAAAGCATCGTTGTCTTTTAGACATTCCAAAGACAGAAGCTGTTTTCTTATTTTTGCCTTGTTCTTTTGAATTTTATTTATGTTACATATATATAGATATATATATATGTGTGCTTATATATGTGTATATATATATTTAAAGTTTATGAGCCTCTGTGTGGCCGTCAGTATATTTTGTAAATATTAATCCCAGTTGCAAGTAGTTCATCTGTTCAGTTGCCACAAGTACTTCTAGATCAGTGGTTGATATGTTGTACTATAATACAGACCTGGACTTTATTTACTTTCTAAAAGGTAATTGTTCTCAGATCCAAAAAGCTCTTTTCTGTAAATATTGTCTATACTCTATCTATGATACAAACTAGTTATTTCAGATCGCTGAAGCAAGAAATGTCTGTTGGTTTTAATAGGGCATCTCTAAATTCTTTTGTGAACTGTTCAGCATATGTATATAAGTAATACAGTTGGTGACATGAAAATAACACTTTTGTTATGTGGAATATTTAATTGAAAAACATGCTAAATAATATTACTTTTTTCCAAGTTCTGTTTCGTGTATTTTTTAAGCATACGATTCTGGATTCTAGGGAATTGGAAAAACTCTGTTTACAGAAGTGCGTGTTTGAATATTAGATGTAAAGAATAAAGTCCTTCCAGCAGTGCCTTCCCTTCCAGGCAGCCTGTCAGTGTTCTGGCTGTTTAAGAAAGATATTATATTTTACAGTTGTCTGGCCTCATGGCATAGTATGCTGTTTTATCTGTAATAATATATCAAAATGGGCTGTGTCGCATGTACCATGTAAGAAATCTTTTCCTTCTTATTTCAGGGAATATTGTATAAATGCACAGAGGGCTTGGAACTAGGTGATCTTTAAGGTCCCTTCCAACCCAGACCATTTAATGATTCTGTGATTCTTGGTACACACAACCTAAAAGATGATCTCATGAGTAAAAAGATGGCATTTTTAAAGGGTCACTTCTGAAAGTGTTATGCCTTTGTTAGAGGCAGTGATTCTGTAGCAAGTCTTGGAAGTGTTAAATAAACAATGTGAGTTATGGAGTCAGCAGACATTTTTCCTGAATTCAATTTGCTACTCCTCCAGCACTTGGAAATCGTATCAGCTACAGTAATAGACGTAAAAAATTTCTTTTTAACATTGTATTTGATTTGCTTCCCTGCATCCTCTTCCCCCCCTTGAACTTCAAGTGTCTTGACAGAGTTTTTTACAACCTTGGTAAGATTGATTTAGAGCTTTTCAGAGCAGTGTATGTGTTGATGTTCAGAACAAATACAGACGCAGTAACCAATATGTTGATATTTTCAAAAACAGTGTTAAAGCAGATGCACTGTTTAATGAAGCAGAAGAGCTCTTGTTCTGAGGAATGCTTGAAGTGCCATGTTGTACAGTGGGTAAGTGAGCAGTGCTAGGGACAGCCTCTGTTCTTTCTGGTTTAATGCCACGAGTAGGTTTGTGCTAGCCTTGGGGTTTTTGGCTCGTGCCTGCTCACAATTTCTTTTGGTTTATGTCCATTCCTTCAGTACATTAAATTACAAACTCCTGGTATTGGTTGTGCATTCTTGTTTCAGGAAAAATCCTTTGCTTACAAATCAAATGCTATTTAAACTGCTGGTTTTCATCAAAAGTACTAGTATGTAACTAAAAGAATAAATTTCAGGCTAAGTTTTAATCTCTTTTGTTGGTAAAACAATGCTTTCAAGTACTGTACCTATTCCACTGAAGGAAGTAAATCCAAAAAAGCCACTTTGATCCTCTGAGAGAGATGACTGAGGGGAAAAAAGAGGAATGAAGGCAAGGAAGAAGTTTTGGTTAAATTCTGTTACTCTACAGTGCAGTATTTTGAAAGATGTATTTCTCCAGGTTTTTTATCTTAAATATTCTTTCACATTTTTGAGGGCTGTTTGCACCACAGTTGCTCATGAGAAGGGGGCTGGTTTTTATTGCCTGTTCATAGACATTTTATGCCTTGCAATATCCCTCTGGCCTGTAGCTGTCACTCTGTAGACACTGGCATTCCATAATTCTTGTGTTCTTTTGTCCATCTTCTGGGCCATGCAATGTCACTGGAAGCCTGTGTGCAGGGTCTGAACTTAATTCATAAACTCTGGGGGAGGGGAAAGGGGGAAATAAACCAAACAGACCTAAGTGTGTATATATATGTATTAATATATATATATCCTTTTCCTTTGTAAAAAACAAAACTGGCCCAAGTTTCATTTCAAGTTGATTACTTTATTTCAATAGTGACTATTTTTAAAAGCTGTGTTCCTATAAGAACAATACGTTTTCAAATTAAATCAACTATTACGTTGCAGAGTATACATCTGAATGAAGCTACAATAGAAAAATACACATAGCAACCAACAAAGGTAATAGATGTAATATGTGTGTGTCTGCTTAATAATTTTGGCAGTTTTGTTTTCTTTAGTCTCTATGTATTTTCTATCATCTCATCTTCCATTGCTTCATATTAATGGACACTGATTTAAATCTACAATAGATTTAGATGTGAAATGCAATTAAGATATATATTTATAGGTAACTTTTACTGGGCACTTATTAGGAATGCTGTTTCAACCTACGAAGCACTAACTGTGGTCTACAGTGCATAGGCTAAAACTAAAAAAATAAAATAATTAATCAGACATTTAGATGACAGTTTGAAGAAATGGTAGTTTAAGTAATAAAACAGTGCAATTCAGAAGAGCCTTTTATTTCCCTAAGTGTGGTTGGAAAAACCATCTCCACACATTTGTTTTAGTAATTTGTGAACAATTCATATCTAAATCTAACTAAGCTATAATTTATTTCTACGAGGCAACTACAATACAACAGTTAAATGTTCACAGTAGTTTACTATGAGTTTGCTTTGGTGCACTGCCTTTCACAGGCATGCAGGTGTTACTCAGGCAAAAGATGAGCTAAACAAATACAACACTGCTGCAATACCAAGAGAAAGAGCTGGAATTCTAACGTGAGATGTGCAGGACTATCTGAGATACCAATACTGAAGGGCTTTCTTTCAGAAATTAGACTTTTTTTGTTTATATGCTTATTTACTTATTCTACTGCAAAGTTAATGGTGTTGCAGCAGAGTTTATGTGAAGCACCGGTGACATCCAGTGGTCACGTGTGCAGTCTTAGATGTTTCTCTGGGAATATCCCTTGTTTTGTAACTTTAGTCTAACTCAAATTTGAAATCCTCTTTCTCTCCCTCATCTACTCTTTATTCTAATGGTTTGGATGCAATCAGCAATTCATGGTATGGAAAGAATTTCCTTATTGCTATTGCTCCACATCGTATTGATTCTTCAACATCTGCCCCCTCCCACACTTCACATACCTTAAACTCCCAATGTTTGATAAACCTTTCCATGACTGCCTAATCCTGTTATGAAAATAGATTATTCTGTGAGTGAGAGAAGGAAGATTAAAACAAAACAAAACAAAAAAAACAAAAAGAAAATTTGGATAAACAGTCCTTACAACTTCTGCACATGTTGGGTTTTTGGGGTTTTTAACAGCAGTATCTCAAAAACTCATTAACAGCAGTGCTCAGTATCCAAGACATTATAGCTCTTTATTTGTAATTCTGATGTTCACTAAAACCAGAAGAGTTGAGCTTAAATTAGGTGCTTGGGAGAAATAAAGGAGTCCAGCATACAGTTAGGGCATCCTGAAGAACAGGTAAAGTCAGAGATCTTGTTACTTCACATAAAATAAGGAAAACATCTAGCAAAGCTACTTTTGTGTTCCTTTCATTCAACTGTTGCTCAGGGATTGCCAATAGAAGTTTGTCATCTACTGCATGCAGAACCTAATTGGCATTAAGTAATGGATTGCATCTATCTAGGCAATGTGGCAGCTGTTACTAATTGTAAGGCAGTTATATTATGAAGCAGAGTACAGGATCCTTGGATGGCCTCTTGGAGCTTCAGCGCCTAGCAATGGGGGAACCAGACCGCGATCCAGGTCGGGACCCAGAGCCTCCCTGTGGAGGGAAGAACAGAGTTGCATTAATTAGAAATTGTTACATGTTTGGGGCTGTGCCTTGAAGAACATCAATCCCTTGTAAGTATGACAGAATTTTAAATACTATCTAACAAAAATAGCCTGCAGTTGCCTCTAGTATATCACTAAATATTACTGGGATTTTCACTTCAAAAAGAAGATTGATTTTCATTGACTATATAAAGAAATGGTAATTAATGCTGTAAAAAATGGGTCTAAATCAAATGGGCCTGAATAAAACTTGTATCAAAGTTTCAGAAATTATAATGGCTGAGAAAAGGTTATCTAAAAAGTAAAAGTGGTGTATGTATCTCTCAGATATTTATATATAAATCTGAGCTAAAATAGCTATGATGAGTATGCAAAAAAAGAATGTTAGTTTTCATCAATGAGATGAAATCTCATCATGAGAGATCATCAATGCGTATTTTCAGATGCTGAAATGATGAAATTTTACAAATAATGTCAGTATATAGCCATGAAATAGTTGATGTACCTGAACCCCATTAAAACTACCAATTGCACAGTGTGAAAATAAGACTTAAAATGTGTTTGATTTTTACCTGGCCCTCTGAAGAGATCATTCCTTTTCCTAAATTGCAACATAAGAATTCCTATTACTTCCCTGAAGTTTTTGTACTGTCACTTGGTTCTGCATATATTTGGAAAAAAACTGTACAATGGGAGATATAAAACCTAAACTGTTTAAGAGACAAGAATGTGGTTTTTACTGCAAAGGAAGGCACTGTTGCATCTCCTGTTGCAGAGGGGAATAATAAGAGTCTGGAATGATCAGCTCTGCTAAGAATCTCAGACCTTCTGGCTTGAAGTTGACTGCTGATGGCATCTTCATGTGCAAATAGTGCACTGGGTGATTTGTTATGACTGAATTCACTGCCTTCATTGCCTCAGAGGGAAAATAGAGTCTTCCTTAAGGTATCTGCCAGTGGATATAGTGTGCTTTTCATGCGCCCGTTTGCTGACATAGGATGTGAAAAATCCTCACAACTGACCCTTTTGTCCTGTTCTGTTTTCATTAATTGCCTGTGTTGTTGTGGCTGTGCTGTGTCTTGAAATGGGGAATTGAACCAGACTAAAGATAATCTGACCAAATGTTTATTTCTAATGTGACAATTTACTATTTTGCCCCACTTTGTAGTTTCATAACTTGCAATACTGACATATTGTAGGAGTTCTCGCACCTGGAGTGGGAACAAGCAGGGACTGCTGGAGTTGTTACTGCATCCAAATACATGTCCAGTGCTGCCCTGTGCTACCCTTCTGCAATTTATTGGTTCTCTTTCATTTTCACTCTCTTAAATAATTTAGCAGCAATGAGCTCTGTCACCTCATTTGTCTTATGTGATCCAGATCATTTTT
This sequence comes from Prinia subflava, assembly GCF_021018805.1. NCBI lineage: Eukaryota > Metazoa > Chordata > Aves > Passeriformes > Cisticolidae > Prinia > Prinia subflava. The sequence goes on from NC_086247.1 coordinate 59,891,972, forward strand.
GCATTCAGTAACAGCACTGATCCTGGTGCAGGTCTTTGTGGGACATTGTGGACTTACCTTCTTTCCTGGTAGCCACTAACTGCGTATTTTTACGTTTGTGTCCTATCATGTAAGTACTCCCTAATCCACAAAATAACCTTTTGGTTTACCCATGCAAATCTAATTCTGTCAGAAGCTTTAAGGAAATATGATTGTTTCAAACATGGCAGGTTCTGGAGAGGTTGGGCTTCTCTTTTTCCCAGTTCAATTTTTTTGTACTTAAAGTTCAGTTGTACTTTACCAGTTTAAAGATTCTGGAAAGAGTGCCCTGGCCCTCATGATAGGATCCCTTGTGTCCCTTATGAGCAGATTTATGCTCATAGAATTTTCCGCTTCCATATCCTGGTTTGTGTGCTTCACCACCCTGCAAAGAAAGATTTTAATGCATATTGCAAATTATCACATTCAAATTATCATATGCTTGTTGTAGTCTTTATTTGTGATCACTGAAATGTAAACTCAGATGAGGAATTTGGAGGTTCTTGCAATAAAGCAAACTTTTATGTAATAAACAAGGATGAAGGAAAATGTTAGGAAATTATCTGAATAGATTAAAATCTGAGGGAAGCATCAATCTGTAAAAAATGAATTAATATTCAAAAATTAAATACTCAGAACAATAACCCGTATGACAAAATTTAAACTGTTTTAATTTCATGAGTTCTTAAGATGTCAAACACATCAGCTAATATGTGGTGTTCTGATAGTGAAAGAAATGCTTAATGGCTTGAAGGCTTTGATATTTTGTCTTAAAATGCCAGTAATTTACATGCCATCTCATGTAAAATCAAACCTGTGGTAGAGAAGTAGAATTTAATTAGTTGTGAGAGAACTGTGGGAAGAACTTGTCTAGGATTTGCTTAGGCAGATCACTTCTAACTGACAGGAAAGGTGGGACAGAAAGGTTAGTGACAGCATTAGTTTTGCAGACTGTGTGAAAGCAGTTGCAAAAGGGGAATAAACACCCATCTTGTCCCAGCCCTCCCTCCCATTTTGATCCATCCCAGGAGAAGAAAAATGCACCACATGGGTCTTCCAGGAGCCTTTAAAGGAAAAGAGCTTTGCCATGCAGTGGATTTTGCTCCCTTTGTGCTGAAGCAAAAGAAATTATTGCTGCAAGGGCTGTCAAATTGCAGGATAAGAGCAAGCAACACAATTACCATCTTAAAGTGCTGTGGAAGGAGAAAGGAAAGTGGAACAGGAAAAGCAAAATCACAAACTTGAGACAAGGCAAAATTATCACGTTGCTGCAGCAGCTTGAGGCAAAGGAGCAAGATATGCTTTGGCCTGGTAAATAAAAGGGCTGTTATTGAAAGCACATTTGTCACCTACCCAGCTAAATCTGGTGAGGGATAATCCTCTTCCCTGTACATGGAAGAAATAGAAACAATGACATGATGATCACTATGGAACACAGCATCTGGGTCTGCCATACACAGAAGAAGATGAAAAGACAGCCAAGATTATGAAATAACAGCCAGATAATGAGGCAGGCAGGAGTTGAGAACAGCAGTCTGTGCAGTCATTTCATGAAGCAAAAAAAGGCAAAATTCCTAGAACTGACTTCACTAGCCATGGTTTGTCAGTATTATGTACTTCAAAAGCCCTCTGAGCTGAGTAAATGGGAGGACAGCTCCTGCTTGGTGAGGCTTGTTTGAAAGCATTGTCTATTGTTAGTTCATTACGTAAAGCAGTCACACCATAAATTGAATATAGAAATCCCTGCAAGGGGCTTCAATTAGTCATGCATGAAGTCAGGAAGTGTGTGAGGAAGAGAACCATGGCTTCTGTCTTAGGCTCTTGCTTTAAATTGTTCCCAGTGATACCTGTAAACCTTTATTTAGTGCCATAAGAGACAGTGAATCAGGCTTGCAGTTGAATTAGTGTGAATTAGCCCATCAGTGCCTTGAGTCCCTGAAACTCCTTACCTTTGCTTGCATTGGGGGAGGTGTACGGGGTGAGACCTAAAAACCAACACAAAAGGGTTCTCAGATGAAGGCAAAAATAAGTGTCAGAAATCGTCAGGCCTTTTGCCCATTGTCCATGAGCTAAAAATGGTAATTGCATTGAGAAGCTCCTCTGCTATATTAGGCTTGCCTGGAATACACTGGATTTATGTCTATCTTGAAACAGTAATAATTACTGAATATTGCCAGTCTCAAAGACAAGAGGACAAAACCTGTCTGTGGTGAAGCTGTATAACTGACATGGTTAGCATTTGACTATGCTGATGGAGGTTTACATGCCTTTTTGGTAGCATTTCAGTATTGTTTGTCTTCTAGATAAAAATATATATTTGTATTTAAATGGCATGATGAGCTCAAAAGGCACAGTACAATTTGAGGCTCAAAATAAAGGCTAATGATTAGGGAGTGTTTAGTGATGGATTCTAAAGAAAAAAATTAATTTTGGTGCATAAGAGGAGGGGACACTTACAATGTTCTTGAAGAAGTGGACTACTGGGTTGTCATCAACAGGCCGGCCATGCTGAGATCTCGGGGGGATGGAGCCGACGTGGCTGACCCTGGCTGCATGTATGTCCTGAAAAGCAGAACAGGCGTGTTGTCCAGTCAGCTGGGAAGGACAGCTTATCAGCCAGGGCATGAAGAGTCATTTTCGGGAGTGAAGACAAATATGCTTTGGAAACTTACAGAGATTGCCCTCTACAGTTGTCAGTGCTGTGAAATGGCAAGTTCACAGTATATATATGCACATATGTTGTGCATATATATGGATGCATGTGTTCTTGTTAGCCCAGTGTGGAATTAAACCTCTTATTGGAAAGTTCAGGTAACAGAAACTTTGCAATTTTCCTTAAATAGGATATTTTTTTAAAGTAGGATCATAGACTGTGATTTTAGAAAATAAACCAAAATGGAAAAAACCCTTTAAACTATGTTGGATCATTCTGCATTGGAAAGCAGGAATAGATAGTGTATCATTTTTAGTTCCTAAAGACTACATAACACTCATGAGCTGCAAGAGCAATGTTTTTTTAGAATGAGGGAATCAAGTGAGGGTGACAATTTCTATTTCAGCAGGGCTTTCTATTTTCAATAGAACTTCCTGAGCAATAGTCCAATTGAAGTCAGATATGTGGTTTATGATGTTGCTCTCCATTAGGAAAAAAATAACCAATGCAGAGAAGTTTGGCTGGTTTTTATCAGGGTTTTTTGGTTTTGCATGCTGATGATATGTGGACACTTAACTGTTTTTAAAGCAGAAAGACAGGAATTTTGGATCTGTGAAATCTTTCGTGTCAGGTAGTCAGTCCTGCTTATATTTCTGCAGTAGTTTCTACTTGGTCGCTAGTTCCAGTGTTGCCAAAATAGAGCACCAATAGTGTTTAGAGCACTTCAGCCATGGTTTTGTCTTGTTAATCTACATTCAAATCACCATCATTCAAAGGTTTGAAACCTGCTGACTGCCTTGTCTTTAGGATAAATACCATGGTATTACAATCTGATGGGCTATGGATTGCCACAGAAATGGAGAGAAATTGGGATAATAAGGTTTTAGAATCTAGATAGGGTTGAATTTTTTGATTTTGGCACTCTGATCAATTATTTGGTACTAATAACTTGGCTTATTGGAAAGGTTATTGTACTGTAAATACAAAGTCTCTTCTGCCTGCAGTGCCAAATGTCATCACAGGCTTCAATCGTCTCCCCTTTTAATGTGTATGAAGCAGTAGCAAATCTGAAGTAATTTTTAATGACTGTTCTGGGTGAGTTTCCTGGTGTTCAAAATAAAGTGCTTTCCATTCATACTGTCATCAGCAAACTTCATCTGTCTTCAGAACCTTTGATATTATTCTTTATTTATGACAGGTAATTTACATGTTTCCCTTCAGTTGATTGTTGAAACTAATTTTTCACCTCTGGTTTGTTCTTTCAGTTTTTGGACTCCTAAGGACAGAACACAAAATCCAGTTGTGTTTTTCAGACACTGCTTATGTTTATGTAATAACTGATGTCTAGGTGTTAAAAGGTAAATTCTAATGGATTTGAAATTAAGAGAAAATAAATCTGACTTACGCTGCTATGATGGGCTACTGAGATGGTGTGATATAAGTGCACTTTTTTGAATTAAATCAGTTTAACAGTTACCATATGTTTCATTAATGCATTCAGATCATCCCTATTTACCTTTAAATATGTTTTGAGTGCTTGGCTTTAAATAATATTCTTGTTAAAATCTAATAGGAATAGAGAAGAGCAGCTGTGTTTTAGGAAGGATGTCATTCACTTCTTACTTCTTTGTCTTACTAGTCTCTTTTGCCCAGGGGTTGCAGTGAGTTCTCCCCACACCTCTTGCCATGTTGTTTGGAATATGGCATACTTGGCTTCCATATCTGTATCCATAACTATACATATCCATATGTATTTTGAAATGTATTTGCCAAGTATGAGCGTGAATTCAGAGCCCTTGGGTATTGGTGATAAAGTTTAAAATGAAGGTGCCTCTTGTTTGTGCCCTTAAAGAAATTTTAAACATACAATAATTCTTCAGTAACCGAACAGAAGAACGCTCACCTTTTCCTGTTCCCAGTTAACATTAGTGCAATGTTTGACGTCAGTTAAGGATCTCAACTAAGTCAACTTTGCTGCACATTCAAAAAAAGCCAAAAAGAACCCTAAAGCTGAATGATCTTAATAAAAAGATTTGCCAGTACTCGTAATTTAAGCAGTAACTGGGAGATCTGATGACGCAAACATACTTTGCAACTTCACTGTGAAATCAGTGGTTTTAAGGATTAATAATCTAATTAAGAATTCTTAAAAATGTACATAAAACAGCCTGTAAGTTATCCTGTAAAGGCAATTTTTTTTTTAAAACACTTTGTGGTTCTTTCTGGTGATGTGCAGGAAAGTTGCATTGTTTTACTCGGTCACCTACCTTGGTAGTATGGTGGTATGTTGGCCACTAAGACAAAGGGAAAAAAAAAAGAGAGTAACTGTAAATGCAGTGCAAGGAAAACATGCAGGTATTTTTAAGTTTCACCATTAGCTATACGTTGGAATTGCATTCTCTGTGTTAGCCATGTACTTTCACATCAGAATAATTACATTTACTGGCACAACCTGTATTAGTACCTTGTAAGAGCTGTTAATAAAAAAAATTAAAATTGCCACTTCTCTAACAATATGGGCTCCATTTGGGGTTTTGTGCAAGGTTATTACATTTCTAATTGACCTGAAGATACCAAAGTTTGTGTTTGTGTGAGGTTGTGTATATATTCATATATATATGTATATATATATGCATGCTTTTCAGTGTTGTGCAACAACTGGCTTTGGGTATAAAATGGATAAAAACTACAGTTAAGCAGTTACAGGGTTTGGTTTTTTTTTTTCAGTCATGAAATCCCATGAAATCCATCCCTGACTTTCTTGCTATAAACAGGATGTGTCAGATCTAGCACTTCAGATGCATTAGGGGGGACTTTTAAATACATATTACAATTTCTCTGAGGGCTCTCATCCTGCACAAGAGGATTGCTTACAGCTGAAGATTCTATATGCATGTAAATAGCCCTAATTCCTCATCAGTCTGTGATAATGCATTTGTGACAATAACAGTATTAAAATACTTTTGGAGTACGTGAATTTACAGCTTTTTACAGTTGCTTTCGGTATCACTATTGTGTGCTTTTGTTGCATACTCTAGGATGTGAGATGAAAATCTAAAGTACATCCCTGGCAAAATCCATACATATGAAATATGGAAATAGCTGATGTAAAATGCAGTCAAACCAGGTAAAGATGGAAAACAACAGGCTTTTTCATGGGTTCAATGGATTCCATGGTTTCCCAATGGCTTTTCTTCACAAGATACCTAACGAGTTGCTGTGCATGAATTTAAAAGATATCATACAAAATCCACACATTTCAAATTCACATAGACATGAAAATTGCATTTAGATTGCCTTAGAAAACCAAACTGTTCCACAGCCTGTAGGTTGTCCATAATGCTTAACCACCCCCACTAAGTCATTTGGAACTGTACTGATAGACTAAAATTATCCTTTAAGAATAATTATTTCGTGATGAACACTGTTCTGTTCTGTGGGAAGAAAAAACTGAAAGTTCAACAGGCAGTTTGTAAGCCACTCAGCTGATTTTGTGTTAGTTCCTGAAATGGACTCTGAATCCAAACTCTAATGAAATTCCCCTCCAGGCTCAAACTGAGGTAGTCAGTATGGTTTCTACATATGTGTGCCAAACAGGAATTCGATGCATCCTTTCAGTAAATATATACGCATTCTTTTTCTTAATTTAATAACATGGAAATCTTTGATACACTTTTAACAAGAAATCTCACAAGCACTTGAATACATAAATTGCTCCATCTTGAGATTTGGAGTGGCTTTGTGTCCTTGGGGTTTTGTGTTCCTGGGCATGGCTGACACTTAGAACCTTCCAGTGGTGCTACCCCGGCTCTCACTAGGCAGTGACAGAATAGCTGTCATATGGGATGTGTTTTTCCATGCTTATTCCAAGAGTAATGTAACTTCTGTGAGCATGCACTGCTAATTCAGAGCGTGTGGTACTGGTGCTGTTGGTTCCTTCTTCACATACAACCCAGTTTGCTCTTGGTGGCAGTGTTTGTCCCAGGCTGTTCTCAACTTGCTGATCTGTTACCAAAAGCAATGGGAATGCTGATGTCTTCTCCACTAGCTGATCTGGTGATGACATTATAGTTAATTACCTAATTCAGCAGGCTTTTTTAATCCCTTTAGGAAGGATGAGCCACACATCCTTATAATGGTACTGTTAATTTTTACTAATGTGGAGGTTAAGACAGAAATTAAATTACATGCTCAAAGGTATAGAGGAGAATTGGCAGGAAGAGTGATGTAAAATGCAGAAGATCTGCCCTTCAGGGTTGTGCTGAGATCAATCTTTGTATAGAAACAGACAATGAACAGAAAGAGGAAGAATTCTTAGCAGAATGACAGGACTAACACACGTGGCAGTAAAGAGTAGAGATGACTGAAAAGTGAGACACAAAAGGGAGAAGAAGGAAACAATGCAGAACACTGCCCAGTCAAGAGAGGTGCCAATCAATATTCCAGAACCACATTTCTGCATGTTACCCCTTAATGCCTTGATGATTAGTGTTCATAAATTAACAGGTAAAAGAATTACTGGGGAAAAAGGAAGAATGGGGGCAGTTTTCCAGGAACGTTCTAGTGTAGGATTGGACTCAAACGAGAGACCAGTGCCATCATACCTTCTGGGTGTTTTCCCTGTGTCCAATTAATTCCATTGTTGTGACACTTGATAAATGGTTTCAGAAGCAAAACTCAGTGCTTTAATTTGACTTAGCTTTTTTGAAGCATTTTTTCTGCCTAGCATGAATAATTTTATTCAAATATTCTTCATGATAGAAGTTCCTTATCTGCTTGGGCATAGTCTCTGATGCATACTCAGTATTGTTCTGTTATTTTATCAAGTTAGTATCAATGACATAAACAGAACTTCATTGAAATGGTCCATGGTTTGGGTGGGGGTTTTCTTGACTGGTTTTTGTTTGGATTTTGTTTGAGAATAATCACTCCAGAAAAAAAAAAAAAAAAAAAAAAGGCAGACCTGGGCAAGATATGGAAGGCATCCTGCACTGGTATTCACCATGATCATTTCTACTGATCACCTGTGTATCTGGTGGAGATGCATCTGTTTCTTGGTGCTGCTACAGCAAAATAATGTAACATTTTGGGTATGGCCATTGGTAAGAAAGCAGAAATTGATACAATTTTTAGATGTCCTGTTCTCTAGTGCTTTCATATAGTCATGAAAGTAATGCAGTAAGCAAGATGGGAATTATTTGGAAAACAAAGCTATAAAAACCAGGTGTACACCATCACTTTACAGCTGCTGGCCAGAAAATGTTACTGCAGCCTTGATTTCTGGAAATCTCAGATTGTATGCACTCTTCCACCCACAAAATATTTGATCAGTTCTGATCTTTGAAGGATTGGTCCAATTCTATTTCTTTTCTGCCTTTAATAGGTAAGCAAGTGACAAGCTAAACTCTCATACAGCTTGTTAAAAGCACTATTGCCTGTCTCTGCATAACTTGTAGACAAAGTGTAATAGCATGGAGAGTTTACTATTATGAAATGTTTAGACATAGCATGGTTAATAGCTTATTTCCTTGAAAGAAGTACCATGGTAAAATTTCCAATAATATTGTTAATATAAAGTGGGGAAGGTGGACCACTCCAAACCTGAGGCTTGTACATTTTCCAAGGCACATTAATTTTATGATGTATCAGAAATTTAGAAGTAGATGCATCATAAGCAAAAGGGGGGAAGAGAGCTAAGGCTCATCTTGGGTCTGCAGCAGTAATTTGTGCTTTACCAGAATTTTTAAATTGATTTGTAAAACATTCAATAAAATCACCTGCCAGTGGACGATTTCTCGTGCAGTTAAGAAATGAAACCAAGTAACTTGGGTGTGTAATGTGTAACTGAACGTCTAATTGGAAATCATTTCAGGAACACTGTGAGATATTTTGCATCAGTACAAAAGGTCAAAGCCAGCAATTGTCACTAATGCTATATGATGATTGAGGTACAAAACAAGGTCAGGGAAAAAAACATAACTTCTGCTCTGGTTTTCTATCTGGCAGCATTTATCATTGTGTAATCTGAAAACAGCTGAAGGTTGGAAAGTGCTAAGGATAATGCAGTTCTTCATTTGCAAGGATAGAAAAAACCAATATAGCAGATTTTAATAGAAATCAATTTCTTACTTATCAAACTGGCTCATCTGCAGAGAAATAAACAGATTAAATTGTTTTCAAGCAGAGAAAATCCTTGTGCTAAATTTTTAATAACTCTCTTTGGCCATCTGTGTGTATATTTTGGGGTCCCTGCCTGGCCCTCACACTTCTTTACCAAACCGCCCCGGCTCTGATATATGGTTTTAAAATTAAATCCAGACCTTACTCTCAGCTGGGCTGTGGGGCCATGCAGGTGAACAAAAGAGGAATGGCTGAGAACAGCTGAGGCCAGTTCCCACCAAAAGATCCCAAAGCTGCCATCACTTCCCCATTCAGCAGCTCTGCCATCAGGCCCAGGCAAAGGGCACCACAAGCTTTGAATTTCACCAAATGCTCAGAAGAATCCTTGGAGCTCTTCTGTAGACCTTACATGCTCTTCTGCATGCAACTTCCACATACTGCTGTGATTATTGTAGCAGTGGATTGAAGACTCTAGAAATAGTCAAGCAAAGACTGAACTGAAATGTCTTGTGAGAAGCTTAATGAAAGGGGGAAACCTGTTGCTGTGGAGTGATTAGAAACAGAGATCCTTCAAATGCTTCAGCTGATTAATTTGTATTTTAGCCTGAACATGTTACTAAGACATTTATGAATGTAAGAGGCACGGGACCATATCAAAAACAGTAAAAGCAGCAAAGCACACAGGCATTCTCTCCAGTCATGGTCTCCTCTTTAACTTGTAATACAAATCAGCAAGCCCCACATACCTTTGTCCCATTTCTTTGGGACAAACTTTGGAACAAACTTTGCCATGCAGCTGATGTCAGGTGAACACAAAACATCACTAATACTGTACCAAAATTTAGTGCTTGCACTTCAGAGTACCACTTAAAGAGCATTTAACTGAGTCCAGTTCCCAAATTCCTCTAGTAGCTTGTAATAATTACTTCAAGCAGTAACTTCCTTGAAAATGCAAGTTCCAGTGCATTAAATATTGTGTTAATTATTAGGCACAAATACCATGATTATGGTCATACATGTGTTAAATGAATATGTCAAAATCCCATGAAATGTTGGCTTCTAGGCCTTTCACTTCTCCCATGGTATAAGTACTCACCAGTTGGTATTTCCTTGTTTTGTACAGGTGATATTTTTTAAACCAGGCAGATCTAATGTACTCTGAGGTTCTGCCACTGCACAAGCTAAATGAGCTTCAGACCAGGAGTTACGTGACTTTAATTCATTTTTAGGTATTCATCATTCATTACTACATGCTACAAACAAGAGGCCAGATTCAGTTCCTATTATCTTTAAGTGACAACAGCAGATTCAGGAGCTTTGGTTATTCAAAGCCCCCCTTTCCTTCCAGAAGGAAACCTCTCTATTCCCTGGTCCAATGCTCTGTTCTAACTGAATTTTGCAGAAGGACACACAGTATCTTAGTGAACTAAAACCTGTCACATAGAAATAGTTTGTTGCAACTTCTGTTAATGGATTAAAGCACTTAAATTAAATCATTAGTACACTGGTTTTTGTGATGTAAACAGTTTAATGAATACATAAAGCACATAAAAAGCAAAAGATTAAAACAAAATTACTGTTACAACCACCATAAACTCTATCATTTTTTTACAAGCATACTGCTTGCCCAGCAGGTTTTACAAAACAGTGTATCACAAGCAATACCACTCCCTGAAAAGTAAGATTTGGAAATTAAAATCACAGTAAGTATTTACTTAAATCACATCATATACTAGTCAGACTAGCACTGATTTAACTACTTTTCAAATTCTTCATGGTGCTGTAGTAAACATTAAAGCTTCCATGGGAAATGTGAATAGATTCAAGTGCAAAAAAAAAAAAAAAAAAAAAAAGAAAAAGATCTTAATTAATTTATCCCTCCATGGCATTATTTAAAACTGTGGTTCCTAAACTTTTTGCCTGTGCCTGGTTATCACAGCCATTTTTGTAGATCCCCATTCTAGCATCTGCTTAGCTCAGGAGTGGGTTTGGAACTCCTGATTTGGAAGTGCTGATCCTAAACCCTGGTTCTGCTCAAGTTGAGAAGAACTTCAGCCCAATGCTGCTCCTGCCTCGTATCTGTAGCATGGGGAAGGCCCATCTCTACCTTCTGTATTTCTTGCACCCAAACACACAGAAATTGGGAAGGAAATACAGGAGCAAGGCTTCATTCAGGCAACAGGAGACTGTTACAAGATTGCCAACAAAAGTGAAGCAAATTATAAAAGAGAAACTGATTTAATCTTTCACTAAGTCTTGCCTCACCTATTGTTTACTGTCACTCACACATTTTGGTTTGTTTGATCTGTGTCACAAGTGTGAAGTTTAGTACGTTAATGCAAAATGTTAAACCAGGACAGAAAAGTTCTTGTTTCACGATCCAAACTTTAGTAGGGATCATAAACAAAAGGATTACAAAAGCATAAACAACTGCATCAAAGAAACAAAATAGCAGTCAGTACATACTGAAGTTGAATACAGGCTCAGAATCTAGGAGGCACAAAGAACATTTGCTTGTTTAACAAACTTGCTTAGACAAATATTCTATAAAGATTAGAAAGGAAATAATTTATTTTTATGGTACTCTCTCTTGCATGCTATTTAAAATGTCTGCACCACAGTTTCTCTCACCATTTTTAAATTCCTTTTAAATACAATTAAATTTGAGCTGTGCACAACAGTTTTGTTTCAAATAATCTACCTTAGAAGTTTTTCTTAAAAGTACAAAATTCAAGCTGGTTTTGATTGAGTTTCAGCAACCCAAAATCTTGATGGGATTGGGGGAAAATGGCAAATGCACTTGCTGCCCCTTAGAGGAAAAAGAGTATTTCTGTACATTCCAGTATTTCTATTTTTAACAACTCCCATGGAACTCCCATGTACTCTTAAATTAACTTCAGAATTGCAGGGCAAGGGAGAACCTGCTCCACAAGAAAACAGTCCCGGCATTGTTCCTACCCCACCTTTCTGGACACAATAGTGAATATTATTCATTAATGTACTTCTTAGCTATGGATGCAAGAAAAAAAAATGCCTCCACAAAGAATTTATAATGTGTTTTGCTTGAATGTCAGCCCTAAATCTGTACAAAGAGCGAGTGTTGTCTTTGCATTCCAGTGCTTGCTGGTGTGGGTAGTTGAGATGCTCCCACTGAGGCATGGGCTGGCTGAAAAAGGAAGACTGCAAAAAAGGCAGCTGCAGAATTGCTTTGAAATGCTTCAAAATAAATATAGAAAAAAAGTGCAAGCAGATAAACAGTGCAGCTCTAGGAACTTTTCAAGCCTTTGAAACTCATCCTTTAAGGTGCTTTTTAGTGGTATCTTATTTAGCAAAGACCTGTTTACTTAGTGGAGTCTGGAAAACTGCCAAAGGACTTAATTCTATTTTGGCTGGTCCATGAACACCTTCATCATCTATCAGTGATCCTCTACAAAATTCAGCAAATGGCAACAGCTATTTAGGGTTTAAGCACAAATGAGCCATCTAGATTTCCTCTGTCTACACTTGTATAAATAAATGACACCACAAGCCTTTCTCAACACAAGAAACCAAAAAGGCATTGTTTCAGAGGCGAAATAATCATAGTTGAAATGACTGTCTGTGCCACTTGCTCAATTCTTTCCACACTGAAGCCCTCCCACAAGAGAGCTTCCTAGGAACGTTTCCTAGGACGTACATCAATATTATCACTGTGTGGAAGAGTGCTAGAGATGCTTTGGCACTGGAAGTCCTAATGTGACTGACTTTTGCCAAAATAATTCAGTTCTCTGTGCTTCCAGCTCAGATCTGCAAATCAGGACTCTAACACTATGAGTAGTTGTTCTTTAAAATCCCAAACAATTACTTCTGCTAGGTAAAAAAAAAGTCAGAACTGTCCACAACTCCGTTCTGTTTTGCAGACATTTAAGTTCTTCAACATAGCATTTTACAGTAGAGATAAAAGAGATGATCTCCTGTCTTCTCATACAGAATTACATCAAAATCTATAGAGAATCATTGCAATCACGTTCACGCCAAAGGATAAAATACAGAATTTGTACAGCTTGCAGACATTTTTTAGTCATTACTCCTAAAAAGTGAGTTGGTTTGATTTATTGCCAAGCAGGAATGCACATACCTCTGTATATTCTGTAGGCAGAATCTAACTTTTTGGTATTGTCTCCTTGGTGTACAAAGAACATTTCATACACTATTTTTCATCGAGTAACACAGTACATGAACAAAACAGCAAGAGTTGAGCTGGCCAACCAGGTTCCAGAAAATAGCAGCTGGGAACAGTCTCTGTTATTTGCAGTAACAGTAAGAAAAAAGGCTTTCCTCATGCTCACAGCAACTGCTTGCTGCATTCATGAACATTACACACAGGAACATTACACACAGAAGCGTTACTACAGAAAAAACTGCCTGGCTGCTAAATCTCTGTCAATAGCATTACAGGTCCCAGTTGGTAAAGGTGAGAAATAAAAAGAACAAAACACCCAACTAGCTTAGTACCGCCAGCCAAGTGTGAGAAGCTTCTGGTTTTAAGTTTCTAGAGTATTTTTCATCCAGTGGTCTCTACATTACAACAACTCTTCAGGGAAGGGCTGTTATACATTGTGCTTCCAGGTGTGGGGCTGTGAAGGACAACTGACAGCATGTCAGACCACCACCGATCAGTTTTACACCACAGGGCAGTTTGTGTCCTGTCCCAGTGCAGCACTGAGACACAGCACACACCACAAGTTGGAACACTGAATAGACCTCAAAGGCTGTCAAAAGAATTTCAAAAATTTGGGCCCAGCCAGCAACTATGAACGCTGCTTTTTGCAACACACAACTTGAGCAACTACAACAAATTCAGCTAAAAGAAAGGTTTTACAGCCCTACAGCAGTTCCATTGGAATGCTTATGTAGTGTGTGGACACACAAACACAAGACTCCACCTGTCATTTACATGGCAAAAGGTACAGTGAAAACATCTTTAAGTTTGCAACTTGAATAATACTGAACTAATATGCCAGCTGCCTAATTTATCAAAAGAGGCAGGTATCCTGGAAAAGGGAAGAATTTATTAACTGCCTTTCATCAATACCTTGTTTTTGAATTCATAGTGTAGAAATGGCTCATAATACAATTTCTAATATGAAATGCCTGGAATAAATCTCAGCTTCTTGTCAGAATAAAGCATGAATAAAGTGGATTATTTTGTACACGTGGGATTCAGGATAATATCTGTCAAGCCATGTCCCTGGCAATGCTGTCAACTGACCTTAAACATACTCTTGCACAAGCAGACTGAGAATTTGGCCACAGTTTCTTTTCTAACATCTATTTCCAAGTTTGTACTTCAGTTAGTGCCAAGATATGTAGAGACTGTCTTGCATTTAGTGCTCTCATCCAGCTCTCTTTTGCAAATATTTAAGAACAATACACAAAAGCAGACTGAATTTTCTCTAAATGGCACAGCACAGATATGCATACAACACATTAAATGCTCATAAAAATTCCTCCCAGAAATGTTTCTAGAGCCCCCTGGATTTCTAATACTCCTTGTTACTAGCCAGAGTAGCTCCTCTTGTTTACCAGATCTTTGCTTTTTTTGTTGTTGCTGTTTTCAGTTTAAAGCCAAGCATTATATTACAAGTAACATCCCGCTGGCTAGGTCAACTCTTGCCTTATAGCAGTGAGACCTTTCCTTCAGACCCACCCTTCCTCTTTAATGGAACTGTATTTTGCTGCAGCCTCGCAGTTCTCTATTCCTCAGAGCTCACCTTGCCCGAGCCCCGGCGGGGAACGTGTCTTTCACCTCCAAAGAACCTGCCCAGCGAGTCCAGCAGACCCGAGTCCCTGTGCCGTGGGGATCCATGTCTGGCATGGTCTATAGTGCTCGCAGATGCCAGTTTTGATCCGTGCCGGAAAGAGGAGCGTTTTTGTGAAGCCATCAAATCCGAATTCTCTGAAGCTGCTGCACTGTCCTCTTGGATGGTCTGTAGCTCGTCTGACTCTGAGGGCCGATCTTTGAAGGTGTTGTCTTCTCTCCCTGGGGCATCTCGGGAAAAGAGGCGGATCAAGTGGGGGCGACCAGTCCTGTCAGCTGGGTTGGCCTCAGGCCAGGCATTCTTCGGGTCTGCTGTGCCTTTGGAGTCTGTCACCGCTGGGCTCTTCGTGGAGGTCCCATTGTTCTGGTTCACATCTGCCTCTCCTGCAAACAACAAGGATGAGATATGAATACAGGCCTGTGAAAAACAGCCCTGGAACAATGCTGCTTTCTTTCCCTTGCCTTGAGATGCTCATTTCATACAAAACCCGTAATATGTGCAGTTGTAATGAAACTATGTTCTCTTCCAGCCTTAAAGAACATTAAGTTATCTTGGAACTGGAACCAGAATGATGTTCTCACACAAATTTGCTGTAGTTCTAGGTGATTTTTTGGTGTTTATTTTGGTTTGTCGGGGGTTTTTTTAACACATTTATAAATAGATCGATAGATTACTTGAAACATAACTGAGATTAACTTCATTTACATGGAAGGGTTGTGGCTTTCAGTGAGTAATCAGAATTCCTGTATTTTCCCTTGAAGACTGCAACTCTAATTATGCCATCTTTCTCCAAAATGGTGAAAAAATAAATGATTACAGTGACACTGCAGATCTGTGCCTTCACAAGTGCACGTTCCCTCCCCACAATGTCAGAGCTTACGGCCTCATTTGGAATCCCTCGCTGTAACTTCAATATGGATCAAACAAGCATAGTGAGGAGAAGGGTTTTTTTGACCCACTACTGAAATTGTCCTCACTTCAAAAAAGAGAGCACTAAAATGCAATTTCTGCTTGGTCTCTCATGACAGTTTTTGTCCATGCATGATGATCCTGGCACTCCAGGTACAATGTCCTAGCACTGATGCTGAAGGCCTAAAGCAAAACTGTCCAATTTGCATTTAGTGCTTGTGAGAAGTGACAAAAACAATTAGCAGCAACTGACAAGCCATTTTTTTAGCCAAGAAAGGTGCCAAGACAGACCCCTGTGGTAAGTGGAATGCCTGCTGCCTTCTCCACAGTTGTGTTCTGAGTATACTAAAGTATATAAGTATACTTTAAGCACCCAATAAAGTATATAAGAAGCATCACCTGTGGCACACTTAGCCCTTCCTTCACCTGCAGTAGCTCCTTTTATAAGTGACAAAAAGATTTATGGAGGTTTTTATGGTCTATACCATGATTCCTACTGTTCTAAAAGAAACTGCACCCACTGAAGAATATGACTTATCTCCAAGGAACACCAAAAGGGTATTAGTAAGTCACTGCTTGAGGAGCAACCTTTGGCACAGACACCTCCCACACACTCTGTGTCAGAAATGTCTTTTGGAGTTAAGGGGGCTCAGAAATTCAGAAATAAGTTAGTCATGTCTTACCTTTAGGGTGTCCTAATTACCTTTTTTACATTCTCATTTGATTTGGTCCCTGCTGCCATGGGAGGGATAGGATCTGGCAAATATTGCTGTGCTTTCAAAGTACTCTGGGCTGAAGTACTTTGCTGATTCAGCAGAGCAATTTCAGATTTGACACAGTCATTTCATATGGTTTCACCCACCCACAGGGCACTAAAGAAACCTTTTCTCAGGCTGAGAATAATTCTGAAGTAACTGTATGGATAACAACACAAGTAATGATGGCTTCTGCAAAACCTGTGTGTAGGTTACAATTGGTTGTAATCAGCCTGCTACAGTTTTTCATGTGAAAATATAAAGTGCAGTTTTGCTATGCAATTTTTTTTTTGTTTTGTGAAAACTAAAGAAAATTTTTTTGTTTTGTGAAAACTAGCTAGAAAATGTTGGGGAACTTCAAGAAAAATTTCTCTGTTAAAACATCTGAAAGTCTCTCAGGAATACAATTATTTAACCATTGCCTAACTGTCACTGAAGACCTCATTAGTGGTGAAAATATTTGCTGGCAATTTTGGAATTTGAGTTTTCATTAAAAGACACCCTCAAACTTACTAGAAACTACTAACACACCCAAATGATTTTCTTAATAGAACAACAGAAAAGTAACTAACTTGGATGTATGACACATTCTGAAACTGCAAAACATTTTAAACAGCAACTCTAAGCCTAGGTTCTATACCATAATACAAATCCATTCAAGGACAGAAAAAGAAAAGCAAACAAAAGAGTTATTGTATTTAATTAAATGCATTAACAAAACACCAGAGCATCTGCATACTAATATTTTTTACAACAGTTGTTCTTTGTGCCACTGAATACGGGTATTGGTAAGCAACAAAGAAGGGCATTTGTGCCACAAAAGTAGCTTCTCCCAATGCATACGCAGTGAGCTATAAAGTATAAATCTTTCTGGTGGCTTTATTTCAGCAGTGAAAGCACACATTTCAGTTTGCCTCTAAATTTTCTTCATGCTTATGTCTTCTCTCTATATAAAAACACGTAAGAGAGATACTGTTAATATGGTTGCTAACTAACCAAAGTCTTGGAGTGCATTTGGAGAGACAGATCACTTTAATAATGTCCTAAGGACTAGATAATAGTTTGCTTACTTGTTCATTTAAAAACAAATATTTAGACTTCTATTAAAACCTATTGTAAATGCTGTGTATAGCTACTATTTTTTTAAGTTCTTTTCCTTTGGAAGATGGAGCTCTTTCTTAAAATAGAGTACACAACCTGTACCATATTACTTGTACAAGAGAAAGTTGCCCAGGGAGGAAGAGATCTTAGGCACTTTTTTGCCAATCCTTGTAAAATGAAGTACAGCAGGATGCATTGCCACAGGCATTAATCAGAAGGCTATGGAAGGGTCTTCTATTTATATCTAAGTGAACGTGGTCCTCTGCACAAATGAGAGCACAAGAAAAGCACCTCCTCCCATTAGCCAAAAAGAGCAGGAGGGAACGAGGTTCCAAGCAGGGAGGAGGCACTCCATGTGCAGCCAAGGACCACTCCCAAAGGCAATGCCACCTCTCTGCTTCCCCTCACCTCACCGAGCTCTGAGCCTGCTGCTGGCACAGTGTCCCTGGGCATGCTGGTCAGGGTGAACAGAGCCACTTCTTCCCTGTACACACAGTGACTTCCAAAATGAGGAATACAGATAGACAAACAATTATTAGCAGTCTGTTAATGAAACCAAGGAGAAAGTCCAAAGGTGCTTTCAATGAGAAATTAATAAATCCAATCCTTCATTGTCCTTAAAAGGAGTTAGGTCCCATATGAGTATTTTCAAAACCACTGTGGCCTTGGTGCTTGATTAGACATTGAGAGTTTATCCCATTTCTTGAGAATCAAAACAACTCTTTTCCCTAAGCTGTTAATTGGCTGGGACCTCTCAGCCCAATGCTTCAAACAACAACTCCTCTCAACAACCACAGAAATTTGTTCAAATGTGAAGGACAATTTCCAATCAAGAGACCTCAGATACAAATATCTTCTCATGGGTCACTTGGAAGGGCTGCTCCACGAGAGTCCCTCCTTGTGTGCACAGCAGTCTGTAGTCTTCTTCCATACGGGGGACAGCCTGGAAAGACGTTAAGCTAAGAGTTTTAACAAAGATTACAAGTTTTTAATCTCCTCCTACTCCTTCCCAGTCTTGCTTTCTTGCAGATACTTGTAATTCCTCTCACATTCCTACTGCTGTTCCCTCTACAAATGCTGTAGAACAAATGAGGAAGATGAAGCTGATAAAAGCTGAAGTACATTACCTTACTTTGGGTTCTCAAGAGAGGCTTTGATCAACAGTCACAGCATATTGCAAATATTGATTACACATGACAGTAGTTTAAATATTTGTGTGAAATGTAAAGAATTAAGTATTATTTACTCGCTACAAATGCCAGAAAGTACATTAATCAGCTCTGTAACACTGAACATTTAATACACTTTATCATAACTACAGGCTGCTGTGATCAGATTATACTTCCTTTTTCTCAGCCTTCTTTTCTCATGGTATGAAGATGGAAATTACTGAACTTTTAAATCAACTTTTCATTTTAGCTTAAGTCATCTATATTTATAAAGCACTGTTTTCCAGTAAATTAAATATAATCTGTATTTGCCCTTTTCTACTTTTTAGGTCCTGTCTTTTCTATAAATATCAACTGGATAGTGAAATACAATACAGTATAGTCCTCGCTTCTGAGTTATATCAGTATTTTTACTGAAATGCTGAAAATAAACTATTGGATAAAACATCTGACTTTTGGTATTGATTCGTCTATGTTTAGTCACTTGAACAACAAAACAACACCTAGAAATTAATCAACTTTGTTACAGCTGAGATTTTAAGAACTCTGGTAAGATATAGCAACAAGGCAAATGTATTAGTAATAGGTTGCCTTGCATTATTGAAGAGGCTGGGACCACTGTTTTGGAACATGTGGCTTCTAATAACACTTGTGGTAGTATCAGGGACTTGACAGAATAAAAGGCCAGAGACAACACGTCCATCATCACTACACACGTGCTGCAGCTGAGGATATCTGGGTTCCAACTCTGTGCTGAGACAATTTCACAACAATCCAGCTCCTGGTCTGGACTTTTACTGCAGCACAGGCCACAGCAGAATAGCGAGTCTACAGCCATTAGGATTCACCACAAAAGTATTTGGGGAGACAGAGGAAAGAATTAGTCTGCATTGTTAAATCTGAACTGCAAAAGCTTGATTCATCCTCATTACACTAAAACACTGCAGACAAAAAATGGCTCTTAGCCTAACTTCTCTAATATGGTTAGAAGGCACTATGCCATCAGACATTTAAATTCACAGACCTTAATTACTGGGTTTGTCTGATGCTTGTCAAACATTGGGAATCAATTTTGGACAAATATTTCTGTTTGAAGTGGATGGCATGCAGTATAATTGCGAAACAAACACTTGGTCATAGCTCTGAACACAACCAGAACGGATGTACTGGTGCATTTAGCCTTTACACAAACATTCTCCCCATTTTCTAGCAGGGTGAATGCAGAAAGAAGTGCCCATGTGTCTATCATGAATTATGGTACAGAGTCACATGAGCTTAACACTCCTACTGCACTTAGCCAAGAGATCACTTCCATTACAGCTTGCTCTTCTCCCTCCCTCCTTGCCAAACCTTATCACTTTCAGGGAAAAAAAAATCCACTCAAAGGCAAACTTTCTCTATAGCTTCAGCATAACTGAAGGAATGATATTTTTCTGCACAAGACATTTGGCTTTTTCTATGGGCTAACCAAGCTGCAGACTAAACCACCACAAAAACGAGAAGCCACCTGCTAAGTATAACATGCACGCCTTTGACTTCCCTCCCTTACTTCTTTCATTAGACATTTTACACCATGTAAAGCTCTTACCAGACTAGAATAAAAAAGTTGTGAGGCTGTTTCTGTTCCATTGACGAGGATACTTCTACGCTGATCTGCTGAAGCAGCAAATAAGGGGTCTGCTGTGGCATAATTTTCTTTACAATAAAACTTAGTACTACAAATAACAGTAAAAAGTGAAAAACCTTACTGGGTCCAGTATTTACTTCTATTGAACTAAATTTTAAAAAAGACCAAGTTTAGTTCTATACTACATCTTGGGTCAATAAGGATCAATAAGGCTGAACCTGCTGAAAGTTATTGCACTGTTGCTGGTAAAGGCACGACATAGGTTTAGACATTTAGACTACATTGTTGTGTCTGGGGGAATGGAACTTCCACTTAACATTTTATAATAAGTGCCTGACAAATGCTTTTCCTGAATCTCTGGTATGTCATGGTACCAGTTCTTAGCTGTTCTTAGCTGTCCTCTGAAGAAAGCATTATGCCCCTTAAGAGCTGATGACAGACTGAAAAATATTAGGTCAAATAGAATCTATTAATTGCTAGACCTTTGCTAATACCCAAGTCTTGGCACAGTTTCTGTCAGACTCATTAAAGATCTCATTTCTCCAAGCCCTCCCTGGTCCTCTCCTGCTGAAGAAGAGCTGCTGAGGTAGCAGAGTTTGGCCTTAAAGTAGAGCTCACATGAAAACACAAACAACATTTGATGGAGAGAGGGAAAATGTAGTTCACATCCTGTTATGCAATCAACTGTCTTTGCAGCTGACACTTCAGCTATATTACTTATGCTTTTATTTCAAAGAAAAATACTGCATTCACTCAGGTAGAATAGGAATATGTACTTTTTAGCATAAAATTATGCTGTAGGTAAAAAACTGAAAATTGCATAGGAGAATGTGAATTCTGTCAGACACTAAGCACTACAGGATGAAAACATAAGTGCGATTCCTCTCACTTTATTTCTGATACTAACCTAAATGTATTTCAGACCTGCTGAAAAAAATCAAAAAACTCTTGAACATTTGACATACTTTGGCATCACTTCACAAGTATTACCAATTTTACTAGGTAAGAGGCAAAGTAAAGTCTCTCATGAAATGACTTGCAGCCTTCTTCCCAAAAATCCAGTCAATGAAACACCTGATGGCTTGCCAAAGGTGCATCCAACAGTAGGGCTGTTCTTTTGACACTGGGATAAATAAACCTCTCGGGTTGACTTGACAGTTTCTTCTTGGTTCCCTCAGTGCACCAGCCAGCCAGCCTTGCCATCATCCTGAGATGTACCATTTTCAGCACTTCCCACAGCTGCTTGAAAGGTAATTCTCAGAGCTCAGGAAGAAGAGCTGGGAAAATAAACCTGTGGAGTGGTTCATGGCAAAGGTGGCTGGTGTGAGGGAGGTGATTCCCCCAGAAGCATTTCTGAATATAAACAGGCACTGGTGATCTGCATGAGGATAGTCAAAATCATCAACCCCCTGTTTAAGGGGAAAAGAAAGGACTTTAGGATTTTAATCCTGGGCCCAGTGTATGTATCGTTTGTACAAGCAGTACCAAACCCACAGAATCTGGTTAAAATAAATAGACATCCTTCAACATGGCAGCAACTGTTTAAAGGCTGTATTTATAACAAGGGGAGTTGTAAAATTATATGCAACACAACCAGTAAATTATGACCTTTAACAGCAAATATCTTCTGCTTTCTTAAGTTTGCATTTTTCATTTCAAGGTGCCAATGCTTAAAAGCCCGATAATGAAGACAGCATAGCTGTCAATACACACTTTATTCTATAAAAGTAGTGCTGGATTATGGAGTGGTAAACAATAAGTAGTATTAGTTTTCCAAGTTCAGTAGGTTAATCAATACCTTGATTTTTTTTCTTTCCCCTTAATGCTGCTAGACTTCATCATCCCAAAGTGTTTAATATGTAACTGTGAACCACTGCTTGTTACAAGAGTACCACTTTCATGACAAATATATCCCTTAAGCATTGCTCTGCAGTAAAGCCAATATTTGCTGGGAGAAGGATCCCTGTGAGGTGGTACTGGCACTGTGGGGAAGTGTTGCTGGTATCTTTTTTGGTAGGATAACTATACTGACTTTTAAAACTTACCCAGTAAAACCATAATGCAACCAATCAATGACTTGGTGAAAACACACAGCAATGTGACATCTAGCTGGAATGGTGACACTCTGATAAACATGCCTAAATCTTATTTTGTGAATCAGCAAACAACACATCATTTTTAATTCTGCTGACAACGTCATGATTTGAGAGGGTTTGTTCTGTGAAATGACTACAAAATAAAAATTAGAAATGAAATATGCTGTATATCCATTACAGCTTATGTTAAGCTTTATTCTGCTGAAGGCAATTACATTTTGTGGTATCAGCGTGTAAAAAGTAGCAATACTGTCTGAGTCAGAGATTTTTGATACATCAGGAGTTCTCTTGCTGGAAAGCTTTTCTGTATTTTCACCAAGGCACACACAACTCCACCTCAGAGATGTAAGAACACTTCCAAGCCTGTGCAGTAATAACCACATGCCCAAAGTCTGGATATTAATGGGAAGCATGTGTGGTTACTATGGGCTGAAATGCATTAACATCCCATTCCCCACCATGAGGGACTGCACTCCAGGAGCCAGGTTTTGGACTTGGTGGAGGAAAATGAACACCTTCTTTTCCCCAGACTTGTACACCCTGTATTATTTATGCCTTTAAGAACTCACTCTCCTCTGTATTCTCTGAAGAAATTTAGCCAGTTCATTCTGCCCATGTCAAAGAAAGAGATGAAAGCAAACCAGTCAGCAAGGCGTTTCAAACCTCAGGAATCAGGGAGTAGTTGCACACCAACTCCATGTGCTCTCCTGTTACTGATGATGCTGAGGCTTAAAACCAGGGCAGCAACAGCCCTTCTTTTTCTTAAACCTACTCTGAAAGTCGTATCAGATTCAACACGCAAGAAATTAGCTGGGAGGCCCAAGCTACACATCAGCTGTCGCTGCATGGTGCTTAATTTTCTCTTCATCGTCTTTTTTAATGGGCTATGCATGTATTTCAGCAATCCAGTGATACGCCTTCATAAGAAATTACCAGAGATTAAGCATTGAATTGGACGGCTCAGGGAAGTGATGGAGTCCCTATTCCTGGAAGAGTTCAAGGAATGGCTGGATGTGGCACTTAGTGCTGTGGTTTAGTTGATGTGGTGGTGTTCAGTCAAAGGTGGGACTCAATCTTTGGGGTCTTTTCCAAGTTTAATGATTCTATGACCATGAAAGAGAAAGTGGCTCAGGACTGTTATGAGCCTGGTGGGTGTGTGAAGGTATTGTTTGGTTGTGAGGACAGGTAAAGAAAACTGCAAGCAAAAAGAGGCATTCAAAAAAGCTAAAAGCATCCCCTGAGTGAGAACAATTTTTGATCTCCAGACTGTAATTAAAACCAATCTACTTGGCTGCAGAAACTGCCTTGCAGCCTGCGTGCTTTCACAGCGTTGGGCACTTGGTTATCCGTGCCTCTGGTGTACAATGAGGAGCTGAAACAAAGCCCACACGGTGGCCTACCATTGCAGAGGAATGCAGCAGTGTAGGCCTGGCTCAAACCCTCTCACTCTTGTTTTCCAGAACTTCTGGCATTGCCTCCCCTTGCTGAGGGTTACAAAGGCGAGTACAGAAAACAAAAGAGCCTGTGGTTAAAACCAGTGGGACTTGCTATGGCAGAAATTTGGAATCTATGAGAAGCATGTGGCAATTCTCCACACAGCCTGCAGAGAGGTTTTTAAAAACTTCAACAAAGAATTTTATCCACCCACCAGTTTCAAAGACAAATGTTCCTTTGTGTAACTAGAATATACAGGTTTGTTTTAATCTTGAATATCTCACAAAAGATCCTCCCACAGCAAAGTGAGCTGGAGCATCATTTGTAACAAACAATTTCATGTACTTGAGGAGAAATTAAATCACCTGCTGACCCATCAGCACTTGTATTCTTTAAAAACTGTGCAACTGACTAGTATTAGACAAAGATTGTTTGATTATTCATCTTCTCTGCTTGAGTTGCACTGAGTCTGAGTAATTGTTAGGTTGTAAAACTTGCATATATCCCCCTCCCACCAAAGTATGGCAAAATGAGTAGTGCTTCCATCAGACCTCACAACTTCCACTATCTTTTGTATTTTACAAATCAGTTATGTTTTACTGAAAAAGAACTTATTTCCATCAGTGCAACTGGGTACCAAATATTACAGTTATTTTTTTCATAATGCTATAGAGAAACTGGCCCTTAAAAGCAGCAGAAAAAGAAATGTTGGTGAAATGAGTGAAAGTAGAAACAGCTGGTTCAAAGAAGATGCTCAGAGCATGATAAGCAGCACAAAATAAGCCCTATCTGTAGAATATTTCCTGTTAAAACCCATCATGTAGCACCTCCAAAGAGAGCCTGATAACACAGCTGTGTTTGTCTTGACCCAGATGTAAGTGCCTGAGTGGTATTTTATTGTTCAGGAAGTGTAAACTGCAGAATGAAACACACTTGTTATAAGTTAACCAAATAAGCTACCTTTAAAAAACATGGTTTGATTGTGACCACTACTTACAGCATGAGGTTATAAACTCCAGTTCCTATAAGTTGCATTTTAGTCTTACAGAATAACAGTGTTCATGGGTGTTAACCTTTCCTGAGATCAACTAACTCATCTAAATCAGAACAGAGCCCAAAGCACTGTAGAAGAGTTTTTCATATGTTAAAGTAAAGAGAGAATATGAATGGTTTTAAGTCTCCCCAAAATAACACACCAATTTGCTGGTTTGAGGACAAAACGCCAAAGTTTGTTTTCCAATACAGCCTGGTACAGGGCAGGTCGAGGTAAAAAGCAAATTACAGGAGTATGGCAGTCCTAGAGAGAAGAGTGCACAATGCAAGGCAGGTTTCTGGAAGCTGTGAATCACCTGCAGGATGATGTAATCAATAAGCTTGACATTTTCATGCATCCTTCAGGTGTACATTGCCATATCTCTGATTCCTCTATTTTGCACTGTTCATGTGTTCTGAACTGAAGCTTTTAATAGCACAAGTGATCCCAGAGAGTCACGGTTACAGAATTTGCAGCGAGAGGAATTACACTGGCAGCTTTTAGAAGACTTTTTGTCCCCAGAAAATTCTGCAGTACACCACAATGGTATAAATGACACGTTCTGAGTATGACACACATATTTGCCAAGATTTTTAAAAATATCTGAAATACCTGGGCACAAGTAAGCCTGTAGACCATTTACCATTGCATTGAGTTCTTGTATATGTAAAACAAAATTGGAGATGTGGCTCTTCAGAAGCTGACAAAAATACCTCCCTAAGAAACAAACAAATACAAGCCAGAAAAGATGGAGTAGAGTTGTTCAAGTCTGCCTAAGCTGCAGTTCTTTACAATCAGAACAAGTCCACAGCCAATAGCCACTGTCCGACATTGTCTTCGCTTTGGAACTGATTTTCACCTTAACACCGATGGTGGAAGGTCAGAGTAGCAAAAGTGAGCAGGAGCTTCTCCCAGTCACACAGAGTTTGTTCCCAGAGCTTGTCACATCTCAGAAACCAATGAATTACTCTGAGAACCCCCGAGCCCTGTGGGAGGCAGAAGCCCAGGGGGCAGCTCCCTGCCCTGGGAGGGTGCAGAGCTGTGTCCTGCATTTCCAGCTGTGCCAGGAGGTGGAAGATGAGCCCTCTGTGTCCTGGGGCAATGCACGGACACACCTCCAGCTTGACTCAGGGATCTGAAGTGGAAGAAGCTCTCAATCCTGGTGGGGACAAGAGCCACACCACCAGCTGCACCCATGAGGTGGAAGACAAGGACCTCTGTGATCCTTTGGGGAAGCAGAGGGCCAGGTCTTCAGCTTCACCTCCAGTTCAAGATGCTGGCATTAAGAAGAGACCCCTTCTCTCATGGACACTGTAGCAGCCATGTGCAGCTCCAGCTCTGCCTTTGGTATGGAGGGTGAGAAAGTTATTCTGCCTAAAAGATGGGCAGCTGACTGATGATTTTAAAAACACAGTAAATGCTTCCCACATGTGTCACTTTGGGGATGGATCAGCATTCCAGATCTTTGTTTTTGTCTGCCTGGCAATGCTTACTCTAACCAGATTTTAAAATGTTCTCATGTAATAATACAGGATTTTAGAATGTGACAATCAAGGTGATAACTCTGATGAGAAACCTAAAACCCAGATTACTCAAAGGACAGATTCCCCATGCCACATCCAAAGCCAGCAGAGAGCTCACAGCTGAGCACCTTTATGGCAGGGATGCTGCTGGGGCACAGACTCCCCCCAAGGCTGTGTTTGGCCACTCTCACCGTTTAAAGAATCCCTGCAGGCCCTGGCACAGGAGCACAGCACTCGAGGATGTCGCACCCTGATCCCTGCTGTGAGCAGAGGGAAGGGGATTTTTGCTCCATACTCAGTCCTGCTTGTCAGAGCAGCTTTGTCTGGAAGCTGCACAATGGAGAATGTCAGCACAGACCTAGGAGCAGAGCCATGGAATTGCTGTGGCAGAATGAGAGGACGGTATAAAAATATTGCAATACATGCAATGAAAGGTGGGTAGTTTGTTAAAATACTAGCAAAAAATTATTTCAAGGCCTTTACACTCTTACAGTCAATACAATTAAACTCCCAAGAGTTTTAGAGGTAGTTTGGAATAAACAGCAAAAATAAACTGTTAGAGACTTCTGAGAGAAGAGATTTCCTCAGTGAAGAAATTTGATAACCAAAGACATATTTTTCAGAAGGGAGATCTAACATATGCCTGAACAATTGATATGAGATTTGATTAAAATATCTGTCTGCCTGGCAGACAGATTGAAATAAAACATTATTCCAGAATTTATCATAGGGTTTACAGGATTACCTTCTCCATAATAGCCTCAAGTACAGCCCTAAAATCAGAAAAGAAGAATACTTGAAACTAAGGAAATAAAACAATGATTCCAAAGGACTAAAGCAGTCTGCACTGACTGGCAAAGGGCCTAACAGCAGAGATTATATTTCACAGAAATACTCGCAGAAAACTGAGGATAAGATGTTCAGAAGAAAGATAACAGGGGAAAAAAAAAAAAAAAGAAAAAAAAAAAGAGGTTTTTTGGATGATGAACTGAAGACATTTAAAGCTGGATTAAAATCACCTTTTCTGTCTATTCTGCAAGCAATGACTGGCATTTACCAGGGAATAAAGAAACATTGACCATTATTAGCCATCACATGGAAAGACTTTGCACTCCAAGGTGAACCACAGAATCCACAGCCTTACATGTCTAGACATAAGAAAGGAAATCCTTGTGGATTTTCAGTCCTGAAGGAAAGACAATATTTGCACTGCTCACACCACTCTGCTGTTCTCTCTTGTCAAGCACGGTCTCCTTCTCTGACCCAAATAGTTTCCAGTCCTTCCTCCCACCTTCGTTTCCCAAGGCTCCTGTCTTCCCAAGGCTTCCCTTCCAAAGCTCCTGTCCACACCACTCTGCTGTGCTGCCTATCCAACTCCCATGAGCTCCATCTCCACAAAGGTCATGATCCCTTGCCATGCTGCTGCAGGCTTTGGCAGGCTTCTTGTGGAGAAAATTCCAAATTATCTCTGCTCAGGAATTCACCTCTGGAATCTCTCCTTGTTGTAAGGCCTGCCTACACAATAGCAGTCAGAGCTGTCAGAAGCTAGTACAAGCAGACAACAAATACTTCTAAACCAACTACAAGAGCCACAAGATTAAAGTGCCACCTCTCCTAACATACTCTGTCAAATACTTACAACCCATACATGTTCTAGCAATGTTAACACAAAATATCCAAATTCAAAGGGTCCCCATTTGGAAAATAAATACTGCACAGCCATTTGTCCTTTCTCACTTGCTTCAGCTGCTCTGGATTACTGACATTTGTCCACTGTTTGAAAGCTAAGAGCTTTCAAAGTCACGTCAGGATACACTTCACAAACCCCTTTCAAGCAGCAGCCCTCCACAGCTCTGCTCAGGAGCGCTGCTGGATCAGCACCTGCCCACAGTTCTCTTAAACCAGCATTACCTGTCGTGTGGTTGGGGTCACTGATTGATTTGGTTTGGGGAGTTTGTCTTTTCTGCACTGAAAGAAGAAATATTCAATTCCTCATCCTTCCCAATGAAATTTAAATGGCTGTGCTAACACAAAGATGATGCACTGCTGCCTCCTCTGTGTCCCAGTTGCAAACAGGGTTCTCCACAGTTTGTTCTACAAGCTCATCTATACAGGTAGTGCATGAAAGGAAAACAAAACCTTTCTGTATTGGCTGAATAAGGCAGCAAAATTACAAGATCTCAAAAGTAGCTTAGGCCATTGGTATGATTTGTACTGCATGAAATCCCACATTTCTAAAAGATGTATTTACATGGTGTTTGATAGACTGAGAGAAAATGTGATCTGCTCACACATCAATTTAAA
Organism: Prinia subflava; assembly: GCF_021018805.1. Taxonomy (NCBI): domain Eukaryota; kingdom Metazoa; phylum Chordata; class Aves; order Passeriformes; family Cisticolidae; genus Prinia; species Prinia subflava. Next base: position 59,920,515 of record NC_086247.1, read on the forward strand.
ATCATCTATTATTTCCATGGGACTTTACCTGAAAGTAAAGTCAGAAAAAAAAAAGTCATGCTCTTAGTCAGAAAAAAAACCCCAAGGAAATTATTAGGGAATCCCAAAGCTGTTAATGTAAAACCAGATATAAAAATCCATTTTTGCCTCTGAGCTAGGCATCTGTCAGGGCAGCCTTATAGATATCTCCTCTAATATATCTAATCTCAGCTGTTCTAGGTCTTTAGAAACTCCATTCCACTCTCCATCATTATAAATGACATCCTACACTTATAAACATATTAATAAATCTGCTCTCATTTACACTAGGCCACATCAGACATATTTGCTATATGCCAACAAATCACTGACACCAGTTAATCAGTAATTAAGACGTTTTCTCAAGTAAAATAATCCAGGACGTTTTTCCCCACGCTGAACACTTGTGAGCTGCACCACAGTTCTAAATGTGACTCAATGCTATATGAAGAACAATGGTGACAAACTGTATAAAACCGTGGCAGTGATCGATGGTACTTCACACAATATCTGCTTTTCAGTAGCAGCATTCTAAGAGTGAAAAACTGCTTGCACAGTACCAAGCCTTGTACCAGGGCGTGGGAGTTACTGCTATTAAAAAAGGAAAGAAAGAAAATAAAAGAATTCACAAACTTTATTTTGCTATTTGAGTACGTATAAAGTCACTTTTCATGTGATGGAGAAAGCACACTCAGCATAAAGAGCTGTTAATTCTGAAGACTAAAATGGTAGTATGATTGAGCTACACAATATTTTAACAAGCAAGAAAGGCTATAAACATGTTTTTTCCCAAGTGTGCTTTGGGTATGTTTCTTTCAATCCACCCAGCAAGCATGAGAATGAGTCAAACCACCACTTCTAGAAAAGTTCACGAAGAGCCTGTGAGCAACTCAATGTGTTGCTCCACAAGGACCATCACAGGGCAGCAATTGTGTACAGACGATGCACACAGCACGCAGCCCTGCTTACCCTAACTGAGGATGCAGCCCTGGGCAGGCTTGTTGCAGGCAGAGATTGCTCCACTGTGCCCAAGGCCAGCAGCAGTCACGTTGGAGCCCGCAGCACGGCGCTCAGCCCAGCAAACCTGACTAACACCTGGAGGGGCTTGGTGCTGCACTGAGCTGGGAGTGGCAGCCTCCAGCTGGCACCTTGTGGGTGCAGCAGCCCCATGCCCACCAGCAAAAGGCTGAACAATTCCTGCTTCTGGGCCTGTGTTTGCAGGAGCAGTATCCACAAGCCATTTCAGAAATAAACAAAACAACTCCGCCTTGGTTTTCTCAGCAGGAAGTTTTCATTTTTTCTGCCTCCTAGGAAGTAGTGCAGACAACTCACAGAAGGCAGAAAGTGTTCCATAGACAGAAAAATAGTTGCATTCATCTTATCTCTGAAAATAAAAGATCATTTATTTCCCAGGTAAGTGCTGTAAGAGCATTTCTGCAGCCACAGATTGTGACTGGCAAAATGAAAACTCTTTCATATTCAGTCTGTGGTTTCCCAGAAAGTTACCTAGCATCCCTTTGAAATACGTAAATAATGCAATCTGTTTATAAAGCCCCTGCACCTTGGTTCAGTTTCCAATTTAGGATGCAGTCCATTGCAGAGAATCATGGGCTTTGCTTATCCTGAGAAAACAGGAAAACCAGGAGAGTCTGACAAAGGGGTGCTATAGAAATCAAATGTGCTTGAAGTAGCAGGAAATTGCCATGTACTTCCAGATTTGTGTTCATGGCCTATTAGGAATTTTTCTCCTCCCCACTGAAAGCCTGAAGCACTGGAATCAAGGAGATATATATATAGATATATACATATATAGATATATATATAAAATAAAAAAAAAAAAAAAAAGGAAAAAAATCTAATTCCATCTCTAGTAACTGTGAGGAATAGTTGGAAAAACACGTGGCTTGAGGATACATTTCCAGATTCAAGTGCACCAGCCGGCTCTGCAGCCTCTTCCCACTCACTCACTCACTCATCTGGGAGTTCCCTGCCCCTGCTCAGTGTCAGCTCCAGCCCAGGTTCAGCCTGTCAGGACACAGCTCAGATGAGCCAAAGGCCTGTGAGGATGATCCTGGGTGGCTGGCAGGCTGACCCTGCCCAGCCCAGCCTTGTGTCTGCCCACTGGGACCTGCCAGGGCTCTGGCAGCCTCTGCTCCTGCTCCTCTGGCCACTGCCTGAGGTGCCTGACCCTGCCTGCCTCGCTGCCACCCTGGTCCCAGCTCAGCCCCACGCTGGGCAGGCCACTCCTGCTGCTCCCCAGCAGCATGAGATCATCAAGCTGTGAAAAGCAAATGCATTCAATTCTGAGCTCTCATTTATTACCTTTGGCCCACTACAGAAAGGACTGAACCTCAAGGTTCAGTCCTTTCTGTAGTGGGGCAAAGGTAATAAAGGGTGTCCCTTTCAGCAGCAAAATGCCCACTGTGGACAGTATTGCCTGAGAAACAGAAGTGAAAAAAGACAAAAGACCTGCAAATGCATGCAGATTAACACACCAAGGTACATTCCATAAAAGTAAGAAAATAAGTAGCTCATAATCAGGACAATAACTTGCACTTGCAAAAGTCTCCAGTCCTGACTGCTTACCTTTCAGAAAATATCATAGAAAGGCATTTACTGAAACAAATCCCCTTCTTCCCACCCACATCTCCTGACAATTCTTTCTGTGACAATAAATAAGACAGGTCTATCACTCATCCCATTTTCAATTTCCCAATTTCCTATTCTGGCAAGGAAAATATTTCTCACATACCTGAAAGGAATCAAATTAAGGCCCATATTCTTTGCAGATGGCTGAAATCAGTTGAAATCTGCAATTGTCAAATTATCCTACACTTCAACTGATGGCACAAGCAGCATGTTGCAATCCATATTAAAAAAAGAGAAAAAAGATAGAGGATAAGCTGATCTGGAGCTATACCATGACATTATTGGAGCATCTATTCTTTTTATACAAGTCTGATTTATCATTTGATACAGTTTGACCAGGTGATTGTAAGTTGAAATCATGCTGCTTTACTTCTTTCTCTCATTGCCAGGTCTGTCACATATAATAAAAGGTGTCAAGCTTTCCAAATACAGTAAAAGTTAACTTACAGAGTAGGTCACACCTAATTACTGCACTCTCTGTATGGTCCTTGGAAGCTGCATGGGGCTAGCTAAATGATAATTACCACAGTCATCATCTCAACTAACAGCAGATAAAACTGCATCATCTTCAGCCATTGTTCTTCCACTTGCATTGCAGTATTGCTACTTTCTAAAGATTATTTTGATTTGTATTCAAGTCAGTAGGAGCCACTTGCACTTGTGTGAGTGGCAGGACACCCAAGCCAGTTCACAGGAACTTTTGCATAATTGGGTGGATGTACAAGCTGTATATCAAAGATGTATGTCCAAGATTATCCAAAAAAACAGCATCTGTATAGCTCTAAGTCTGCATGGATTCACAGACAACTGAGACTTACTTAATGGAACAAACTACTAACTTTTCTGTAAGCAGAATCCTTTTGTTTGCACTATCCTGCATATACAGGAATACAAATCTGATGTAATTAGCAAAAGCTGGCTTACCCAGTGACAGAGCAAAGGCAATTCCCTTAATAAATATAACCCCTAAACAAGTGAATAAATGCCAGCAAAAGGCAAGGGTGAATGTACTGGAACACAGAGGCACCACATCCCTGGGGAGTGCACCAGATTACCTTCTGACAGTGAGGTTTCTCATGGGGCCATACACAGTTTCTCCAGCAACATCTACACAAACGTGAGCATTAATAACTTAGAGGTACCAGCAGCATTAGGCCTGCAGAAGGACTTGCTAAGTAGATCAAATATGCTTTAAATGGTAGCCAGAAAAGGAATGGACATGAAAATGAAATACATTTAACAGGGTCAGTGATTCTATGAAAAGAAATTTATTCAGAGACTGTCTTTTCATGTTTTGCAACATAAAATAGATCAAACAAGGATCTGCTTATGAAAAACATAACATTTAATGAATTCCATGGCACTTGAATGCTGACTGGAGAGATGCCAGTGATACCAGAGAAGCAATGTCTTTTCCTCCTCTACTGAAACACTGTTTGCCCTACACAATAGCTAAAAAGTATTTTTACAAGGGCTGAGTGGAACTCTTTTACCTGTGACTAAGCGTACGTATTGGGACTATGTGCTTCATCCCCCTTCCAGGAATTACACAGTATCATGATTCAGAACTAAGCTGATCAATCCCTCGGAAACATCCAGTGTATTGTCAAAGCATTCCTGAGTCCTTCCTGCATGTATCTGACACAAACTGAAAATTTATGCAACACAAAATCTCCGAGGAACTAAGAGGCAGCCTGCACCGTACTCCAAATGGCTCTTTTGTTTGTGCATACCAGATGCATTCTAGTGGTATAACTGTGCCCATGCTGTGTCAGGATGTGAGTCCTGACATCCTCAGTCACCCAGCCTGCTCATTAAGGTGTTTTTTTGGTTTTTGGTTTTTTTTTTTTCAACATGGGAACATAGATACAAAGGTGTGGAAGGGGAAAGTAAAGGGACTAAGTAAGCACATGAATACAGGAAAAAAACAGGACCTAGCCCTAGGAGAGATGGAAAATGTTGCTGGGGTCCTGCAATTTAGAGGGCTTCTTTGTATCTTGTTATTCCTCAATTTTAAAAGAAAGGAGAGACAAATGTTTGTTTTAAAAGATGCACGTATAAAAATAAATCACTCACTGAGAAAGAATTCAAAAGTAAAGAAATAAATCTTTAGATTCCAAGATCAGTTATGTGCTTAATCAGCCAAATTGTCAATCCCATTTAGTATGTGAACACTCTTGCAATGTATGTGTGCAAAACAGACCAACAAGCCAAATAATAAAAGCTTTCAACCCATGACCATGGCCAGTGAGAGACACATGCCATGACCTTCAGATCAAGATCCAGGTGCAGAAGAAGGAAACATCCTGTTCCCCTACCAGCAGAAGTGTACTCTCCACACTGCACACTTCTCTTGCTTCCCTTGTCTTGCTGCCCCAGGAAGATGTAACAAATCAATTGTTAATGTCTCCTCTTTCAGCATACAGTGGAATGTGTTCACCCAGAGCAATTTAAAATGAAAGGTCTCCAAAAGTGAAGTGTTCTTATTGTGCAGTTACTGCCCTAGAATGCTTCCCTTTTTGAAGAAAGCTTTTGCATCAAATTGCTTTTTAGGGCAAACATTGAAAAGTTACTAGGAAGACAAATTCAGCCCTGTCACTGCTATGACCAGGTTGTTTTGGCAGTAAAGTTTAATGGAAACCAACAGCAAACAAGCCACTCTACCTTGGAATTAGGCTTTGTTTGAAATAGGGTGGAGAGAAAAGGTGGCAATAAAAATTCTGCTTTTGGACTGTTTACTTCAAAGCTAACAAACCAATCCAAACAGATAACAACAAGCTCAAAACAAATAAAAAGGTAGAAGCAAAAGTCAAATTTGTTCTTAGCCAAACGGAACTGGATGTTACAGATGCCTGCTGTTTAAGAATATGTGTCCATTTACCCATCTTGCTTGGCTGCCCCCAGTATGTTCTTAGAAAACACACACAGCTAGGGGCACTACTGCCAGCCAAACTGGAAAGGTTTAGTGTTTCACCTGACAGGTTAAAGCTCATATGCAGTCTGGCATCAGGTATTTTGACCTTCAATTCTTCCAAAAAAGCCCCCAAACCCTGTCCAAACTTCCAAATGCCAACAGTTGTTTTACATCTCAGAGCTCTCGGAACATGGTATTGACAGTGTTCATTACTAAGGCTTGCATGGACCAGATTTTTCTGGTTCTTGCCTTCCAATTACAATTATTCCTTTGAGACTGAGCTGTGAATGTGAAAATGCTGAAGGATATTCTGCAGAGCTCACCACTGTGCTTAACATTCCTCATTACTTACAACACACTCAGGTTACGATCTTTTTTGATAATTTTCCCAGAGTATTTAAAATTCCCTTCAGGTATTTCAGAAATTCCACCCACAACATGCAAATTGCCTGCTGAAGAATTTCATGTCGCTTTTTGTTTTCTACCAGTTTCGTCCTCTTAACAGAGAGGGTAACATGCTGTCAATACATCGTGCACATTCATCTGGCTTTTCTTCTGGTAGGTGTTTTTTTAAAATCTGAAGCAGGATACTAATCCACAGTACTTAAAACAATTAAGAGAAAGGCAAGAAGTTCAGCAGTAGATTTAGACATTCAAAATACTTGTCTCCATAAACAAAATCTCAGTGGAGAGACCCTGAGGAAACTGGATGTACTAAATACCCTCTGCAAGATAAAATCAAACCAGCACAGCTTCCCCACCTTCCCATTCTTCCTTGGGACACAGTTACGCAGTAATTTGTTGCCATCTAAATAACCACTTGTTTTTGGACTCATTATCATCTGTTTTCTGCTCCACCAGGAGAAAATAGCAGTGAGAAGAGAGAAATGTGTGTGTCTTTTACTCAACGGGAATATCAAATCATGTGTCGAATTTACAGGTTCCCATTTAAAGCCTCTGGCCCTCCAACAATGCAAAATCTAACAAACTGTGTGTGCTTCCTGATCATAAGCAGCTCAATGCCAACCATCACAGCCTATTCTACTGGGATAGGCTGAAAGCAGTAGGAAGAGCTAGTGAGATTCTACACACAGTAATTGGTCATATCTGAGATCTAGGGCTAACACTGAAATTCATTCCCTTTCCTAAAAAGTGCAGACAAACATGAAGTTATAGATAAATAGCACAAATACAAAAGTAAAAATATGTTTCTTATGCTGGCAGCACTAAACTAATTAGCAGGGAGAAAAGAGGAAAAAGAAACCTAACAACAAACCAGTAAAACTCTATTATGAGAATAAACATAAACATAAATATAAATATATATAAATATTACATTGAAGCCCATTTCAGTAGCTGAGAACCAGCAATTTTGCTAAAGAGCATATTTTTTTCCCTTGAGATTTTAATAAGGCATGGGCACTGCACCAGCAAAAGATGTAAACACCAGATCTTAATTTTATACTAATGCAATTTATAACCTTCAACTTTTATTCTTCTTCATCTAGACTGAAAAAGTTAGGTAATAGGAACATGCCAGAAAATGTATTTTTATTTATTCTACTGCTAACTGTGCAACACCTGTGTTATAAAAATACTTGTTTGCACACACATGCACAACATAAGAAAACCTCAACTTTGTTACTATTTTTCAAATTCAAAGGCATTAAAGAATATCCTCGTGCAGAATATGTCTCAGTCTTGCCTAAAATTTGTTATTATAGCAGAATGGCCTCAACAACCCCAAGCAATGCTATTATCCCAGGTCATCTCATCAATATTCATTTGTGCAAGGCTGGAATAGTAACTGGTATGTGGCTTGCAGTGTCCCACATTCAACATTTAAAAATCAAAAGGGGAAACATCTGAATTACTTAAAATTGACCCTCAGTACATGGACCTTTTTTCCCGCCCTTTTTTCTTCTGATGATGATCAGGGATGCAAGAAAATAAATAGATTGGCTAATATTGTTTAGAAAGTTTGTGGAAACAACCAGGTTAATCATCAAGAAGCTCACCAGAAGGAGAACTTTGTGTGTTTGTTGGTAGGGAAGATGCTAGAAAGCAGCTGAATTAGTGACCCCTGGCAGTAAATGAAGACCACAAAGAGGAGAATAGGATAAGGAAGAAAAAGAAGCAACCAGCAAGGAAGGATGAAATGTAGCTGAAGAAGGTCTGGCAGAAAGAAATGGATCAGCAGGTGGGAGGAAAATGTGGTGAGAAAAACACAGGGAAAAAGGGCTGGTGGTAAGCAAAAGCAGACAACAGCAGCAAAATATGTAGTCACAGACAAGGAAACAGTCACAGGAAAAAGGAGGACTACTGGGCTGGAGAAATGACCTGGAGCATAAAACCAGTCTGTGGTACAGGTTCTATTTACAGCAGGGGGATCTTTAAATTTCTTTAAGGAAAAGCAGGAGCACCAGACAAGATATTGAAGAGGAGGTGGGGGGGGGGGGGGGGGGGGGGGAAGGTATTAAAAAAAAAAAAAAAAAAAGCACCAGGCAGGTTAAACCACAAAAAATCTCAAATATTTATTTCTGTAGCACCCTATTGCACTAAATCCAGGGATCTGGTAACACACCAGGCTGCACTTCTCGACTGCCAAACCGGTTTAGTTTGAGATAGTAACAACAAGGTAACATAAACTCTGACTTTCCTCCTCAGAAAGAAATCATGGCAACCAGTGACCCTATTGTGCTTTGTTGTTGCATAATTGTTAAAGAAATGCTTTCCGACGCCCTGTGAGAGGGGGTACTATCTCGAAAGCTCAAAGGGATTGTTCATTTGATCACTAAGCACAGTGTTATTCCAACCACTCATGCATGCAGAGAGAATGCCTCTATTCTGATGTTCCCCTGAGAGCTGAGGTCATCTGAGATATGTTGGCTATCACATATAAAGGCCGAGGTAGAACTGCTGGCAGGACGTTTTAAGTTAAGTATTTTCACAGACCTGGAACCTCTCTTCTGCCTTTCCAGATGAACTCACCGACCACGGGGCTAATTTAAAAGGTGCTAGGATACAAGAAATCCTTTAGTTACAAATTCCAGGCCTGAGACCCTGCATGCCGAATGGTGAAGCAGTTTTAAGGATGACAAAACAGATACAGATGTGCTTCTAATCCTGGATTCATCTGTCTCTACCCAAAGCCTTAGGCAGAAACCTAGAAGTGCATTCGATCCAATGTTCTTAGCACAAGTAGATACTAACACAGGAGGGAAATAAACCCCACAACCTAAAAAAAAACCCACCAAAAAAAAACCCCACCCATCCCCCCAAAAACACACACACACACACACAAAAAAACAAACACAAACCCCCCCCACACACACACACAAAAACCCAAAAAAAAACCCCAAAACAAACAAACAAAAAAAACCCACTAAAAATAAATCAACCCCCCCCCACCAAAATCCCCAAACAAATTTCCCAAGAAACTACACTCCAAAACACAAGGAAAATCCCCACACTCAAAACCTAAACACTAGGCCAAGAAACTGCACACAAAGATAATGTAATTAGGAAAGAATAAGGTTATTCCATTCTGCCCTGTTCTGCAATTTCCCATACAAGATTTATTTCTTACCTCTTAAATTTTGTTTATAATATTTCACTCCTGTTACATCCTCGTGATGCACTTTAATGATTCTTGAACTGTTTTGTTAAAAACATTAAGTTGTTTAAATTAAGTTATTTAAGTAATCTCAAAAATGAGATGCTCAGCCTCTTACCCACAGATATGTTAATTAAAAAAACCCCCAAACAACAAAATAAACCACCTCTGGTTCACACCACTTTAGCACAAGCAGCATACAGGCAAGAACTCCAATTGGTACTATGTGCTGAAATCTTCAGAAAATTATACACTTTCCAACTTCCACTTCAGAGAGACAAGGAAATTGCTTATGCATCTCCACTGTGTGCACATCACTGTTCTCTGGATGAACACACAAACCAGCCTAGGTATTAAACAGATAAATGTACAGAGCATGAAACTACATAAATATGCCTTATCAAACTCCTCCCCTTAATCCAAGTTGTAATTTTATCTTCCTCCCTGTGGAAGACACAGCTTACTAGCATGGTTCCTTATTATTGTGTATAATGTCCTTAAAATACATGCACTATTACAACCACAACATTTTAAGGAGATTTGAAATGTTATAAAACCCTACACTTAATGCAAATTAACTGCAATTTTCAGAAAGAAAATTGACCTCATTAGCAATTTTACAAAGAAGAAATGTTAGGATGTTTCACTGAGATGAAAATGTCACTATTTGCACAGTGACAACTTTCCAATATTCTGAGAACCTCCAGATCCCTTTTCATTCTCTAATTAAAATAGCAAATAAAACAACTAAATAAAAATAGCAGAAGTATCAAGTACTTATATACTTCCTCAATCAAAACAAATCAGCTAAATTAGAGGGGTTATATTTTTATTTAGATCAGGATATTTGAACTATGTATCTTGCTTTTAAAAAATACCTGTCTTTATGCCAACACAAGTAGACTAATAGAGATGGAGGAGAAAAAGCTCTAAATTCTAAATAGCTCCTTATGTCAAGCTATCTTATATTCTGATTTTTCCCACAATTCATTTCTGATAAGGAATATGATTATAATAGTGCAAAAATACACAGGGAGTTGACTAGAAAAGCCAGGTATTTGAACATGTCAGTAATGGTCAGGTGTCACAATGGCTAGCCAACGCAGTGTTTGATTTTAAATAACACACTCACTTCAAGACATTCACTTCTGTTTTCTCAAGGGGCCAGCTCCACAGCTTTTTCCTAATCTCTTTTTTGATGGAATGTTGAAATTAATTTGTAAGAACATTTCAGTTCAGAAATCCTCTAATAGGTACCTTTAGGTAGAGCTAAAAAAAGTCTTTTTACATGAAAACTAAGGAAATACAGTAGAAAAGCCTCATATTTTCACCGCAGGACACATTTTTAATCAGCACGTACATTAAACAAAAATAACCCGTGGGTGGCAAGCGCGTAACTTGGAAACTAGAAGGACATTTTTCCCTCTTCATAATTATTCAAAATTGAACAACAAATTAGAAGTCAATATAAAGAGATTGTTGGGCTGAAGAGAGGAATAATTTAATTGCTTGCCCTCAGGGAGCAGCCACTAGCAGAGCTGTATTGCCACAGGTGTGACATTGCAGCTGTAGCCCTGGTCAAGAGCAGCAACAGCATTTGGGGAGGCTGCTGATGAAGTGCACATCCACAGAGAATAATTGCGCTGTTGAGATTCTGCTGCTGAGTTTACCCAAACAGAACAGGTTTTATCCTGAAACTGCAGTTAGTCTGCAAAATCCAGAGCAATTTGGTTCGTGTCTTACAGTTAAAATAGTGCTTGGTGCAAAAGCCATCTGACTGGCAGGGAAATACCTGCTCCCAGAAATGGGAACCAGCAGTAGCAGGTGCAGAGCAACCTCGTTATGGTCTAATGTTTATAGATCAACAGGCTCAGTGAGGTCCAGTCCTCGACTGGGTGCTCCTGAAGGATAAATAGTGACTGAAATAATGCTGGGAGTGAGTCTGCACTTGAATTATGGTACTTTAGTAACAGAGGGGAAAAAAAAACCCTGTGCACCATGAAAATAATGAGAGCAGCTGAAAAGGAAAAAGAAGTATGAATGCATTCAGAAGTCTTAATTCCCAGGCTTCTCACTTTCCGAAAATTCCTCTATTTAATCTCACTGATCAGTCCAACCCATATCCTGAAAACAGGCCACTAAATATAAATTACTACAATCAGGTGAGCACTGATTTTAAAACAGATGCCAAATTTACTGTTGCTGGCAATGGAAGCAGAAGTCACATCTCTCTGCTGGAGCCTGGGGGAATTTATCACAGAGGTGTGACAAGCAGTTATTTTGCCCAATCTTCTGATTCTCACAGTAAGTCCAGATCCACTAAAATACCTCAGTCAAAATCTGGACAGTATTGCAAAGTGTTAAAGCATGTCCCTAATTCTGTTGAACTCTAGTGAAGTTCCTCTATTAATTCTCACTTATTATTCTCCCTCTGTGGGCTGTGCAGCTCATGATGATGTTGGCCAGCCACTGATCCCTCAAAGCAAGGATGGAAAAGGAAGAGGGAAGATCTCCTTTTTCAGGGGTCTTAACAGTTTGTGATTTTGGGTTTTATTTCAAGCACAAATCTTGAAACAAATCTGCTTTCAGATCTTCATATCAGAATTATATATTCTGAAATACAGCAGTAAAAGTATTTCAAGAAATTTTTGCAAACAAATCAAAATAAATACATTTTCAGAATTTGTATTTAATGCTGACTAGGTCGCTCAGGTTTGTTGTATAATTGGAATTCACACATCTATTGCCTAGTTTGTAATACATCTCCTATGTTGACAAATGCAGAAGGAATGTGATACTACAGCAATAAAATCTAGAGACCAAACAAGAGGGTCTTGTGGTCACTTTAAGGATGGCCAGTTTATACACAAGATTGAACATGATACACAAAACAAAGGATAGCCTGAAAGTAAGTAAAAGGGAACAGGATAACACTACTGTCTGCTCCTGCCATAGCATTATGTTAAAAAAATGACACTTTAACATTTTAGACCTGATGAATAGCTGAAGAAAAAGGTGGCAAAAATTTTATCATGTCTATACCTAATCCTGACCAAAAAGGCCTAAATTTTAAAAAATTCAGTTCACTTATGGCAATAAATGTCAAAACTGCAATTAAAACTTGGCCCACCTGTTTCAGAATAAAATTATCTACTAATCCTGTTTGACTTTGGGCTGCAAAACATTGGTAGACCAGAAAATGGCAATACCTGCCTGCCTGGAGCTGCTCCAGTGGTACACTCAATGCCTGATGTGAAAGACAACACCTCAATCCTGCTGGCTGAGCTGGTGACTTCAGCTACCACAGATCAGCATCTTCCTCGGTAGAAACTTGGCCATAACCATAACTGTGGTGGGAACTCAGGCATAACCACTGCATGGCTCTGGTAAAATCAGCAGAGCTGCTGTGCTGAAGAAGCAGGAGGTCCCATCAGGGTAAACAGAGTCACCACATCCTGATAAACATTCAGGGAAGCAGGCTTATTTCAAAGAAGGAATCATTTGTCAAATGTCAAGTATTTATTTTAGAAGCATCAATATTTTCATTTTGTCTCCACTGAGTCCATTGAAATGAAGTCTATTTATTGTAACGTGGTGGCTTAGTTGAGTGTCCAAAACCTATCATCACTTTTGTTTGAAGAGCCTATTCAATCACTTTTCCACAAGCAAAGGTTAAAAGAAAATCCTATTACAGATATTTCAGAACAGAAATGAGAACTGTGAATTTATCTGTAGACTGTTTTACTGAAGTAATTTGAGATAAACATCTTTAGAATTTTTCTACAGTCCATGCATGCATTTAAACAACTGAGCTTAGTCTTTAGAATGCTGATTTTTACTGCAGTCTTCCTGCAGCAGATTAATATGATGCACAGCAGAAATTTTAAGATGCTACAGTAAGAACCACCAAAAAGGAAAAAAAATCCAAAATAATGACAGCTACTAGAAATTACTCAAACTAATTCAAAGTTGCCGTTTTGATGGAAATATTTGTATCCAGTATAAAAATGGTTCCTTCTAATGAAGTAGGACTGTTAAAAGGACTAGAGAAGGCCAACCTTTTCATTGGCAACAGGGAAGGGAAGCATAGGGAAGGCTCTAGAGAGGGAGCCTGCTCTGAACAGCACTGGAAATAAAGAGCAGCATTATCATGGCTGTTCTCTGCTCCTTGCAAGGCTTGTGAGCGACTGCAGTCTTGTCGCCACCAGGATGTTTCTGTACAAGTACCAGTGTGTGCACACCAGTAAATACTAGTCCTTTTCACTTCTATTTTCCTCATCAAAAATGGATTATCTCAGATGTGAATTTCTGCTCTGTTCCTCCTTGTCAGCACTTAAAGGGCCACTGTCCCACCCCTAAAACTGAGCTATTGCACAAGTGCTGCCGAGCTGCATATTTGAAGGAGTTAAGCCAAACCACAGGCAGCCTTCTCGAACAAATGCGTAACAGAAAGCCACAGCTTCAAGTGTGCATTGGATTTCCTGCCTGACACAGTACTGGAGCCCTGGAGTTTCACAGAGCTCCAGGGCACAGCGATGGGAGTGCCAAGGGGAAGCTGACAGATGCCAAGTCCCGCAAATTTTCATTCACTCATTCAAATGCTCTGTATTCCTTCTTGCTTTCACTCTCCACCACCACCAGGTTCATTTTCATTCTTGTGGAAACAATTGCAAATGCCATACAAGAGGGTGAACCACTATGTAGATTTACTCAGCACAGGAATAAAAAGTTTGTCAGGATCACCACCAAAACAGCTTGCATGGGACGTTTACAATTGCTGTCGTTTTCTACTTTCATAATCCTTTCACAGTGGGCTTTTTGCTGCTTGGCTCTCCTTCCAGAGCTACACCGATCACACACCCAAGCTGATATTTTTGCAGAACTGCTGCTGGACAAGAGGATGCAGCTACAGTGGCTCTCTCCCTGCCCTTCCATACTCTTTGGGCGTCAACCTGAACATAAGAAAATCCACAGGTTTTTCCACACTTCAGCCCAACCCTTTAATGTTGGAAGGACAAGTCAATGGATTTTTGATTTTTCAAGCTCAATTCATTATATTTATGGTTTTGGGAAAGTCAATAGAGCTAATTACAGTACCATGAGTGAACATGATTTAAAGTGGGGTGTGAGTGGGAAGTATCATTAAGAAAACCAACCCAGAATTTCTTAGGCCCACCAGATCCTGGGAGGAATTGGAATTTTGCCCACTCAACAGCACACTGGATGGGAAGCATCAGCTTAGCACTGACATACTGTATTTATGAAGGCAGGATGTTTACCCTTTTTCCCCTTGGTTTTTGTCTTCTGCATTCAGACAAGAAAAAATCTGTATTTGGGTATGTCTTTCATGATGTGTGCTATGGGCAGCCTAATGGAGGCCAGACACACAACCAGAGGGGTCCTGACCATCAGCAAAGTGTTTCTAACCAGGATAACTGACTGCTTAAAGTCTGAGGAGAATCCACTGTTTTAATACAATTTCTGCAACAGGACATTATTCTGGCTCAAATCAGCTATTTTATCTAGAAATTACATACTGAATTTCCATAGTTTGCATTATGCAGGAAGCCCAAGTTGATGGCTTTCACATTATTTTTTTTTCCTAAGACCCAATAGTATTACCAATCTTAGCTGCTGTTCTCATATTCTCCTAACATATGGTACAAAAACGACTTCTAGTTCTCCTCTAGCCATGGCATCAAAAAGTGAGCCATGCTGTAATTCAAGTTTAATGACAACATCTGTTTCAGCTAACCCGACAGAAGAGTGGTTGGCCCACAGAGAAGTGTTCTGCTTCTTCTTTCACTCAGACCAGAACTGAGTGGTTATTCAGCCTCAACAAAATTGGAAATGGGACAACAGCAACATTTCAACTCCTTTCCCCAAAATAAGGATCTTTCAGAAGTACTTTTAATTCATTTACAGATAAGATCCTGCCTTAACCCAGCAGCATGGTACATAAGAATTCAGGGACAGAGAACACTAAGGACTTCTGTGCACACAGAATACTCACTTGGGCTGCAGCCTGCTAACAGGACAAAGATGACAAAATACCCTGGGAAAGGAGGAATTTGCTTCATGGCTGGCTAATTAGCCAAAAGCCTTGTATCATCACCCAGCCACATGTGACATTAGACCACCCTTGGCCATTTGGCTTTTACATTCAGATACAATGCTTGTTCTGGATAACAATAGGATGGTAAATGCCTATTGTGCTTCCCCCTATCTTGCATACAGAATCACTCTTATTGAATAAACAAGGGTGAAAAAATCACTAGCTCCTGCACACTGCAAGCATTAAAATAACGAATAAGTCATTTATTGTTTATGTGCTGATTAATTATAGCAAGCACAGCCCACCACTGCTAAAAATACAGCAGGCATCACTGTCTCAACTCCATGCCTATCCTAACAACCCAAGTAACAAATCCAGTCCCTATGATATTAGAAAAACCCAGACCTCTATTATGTATGTTGCTTGCATATGGTACACACAAGAAAAAAAAGAAAAATCATACCAAATCAGAGTTGTTAAAATGCCCTGAAGTGCTTGTGGGCTAATTTTGCAGCGAACATCAATGGCATGCCAAAAGTAATCTTAAAGATTTAGATGATGCTACTGTAAAACACTACATTAATTAATTAATTAATGGCATATTAACTAATCAGATGTCTAAGAGCTACCACTACTGTTTAAACCATCAGATTGCTGCCAGGAAATAAATAATGTTTGAATGCTACTTTTAAGTAAAGAAAAAACATGAAAATGAACCATAACCAAACCAAACACAGAATTAATACAGAAGTTGCAAATATACTTTATAAAAGTCTTCAAACTTTAAAATAACAAAAAACCCCACCAGCTGGCCAGCTGCTGCCTCTGGACTCCTACAGGTCTCTTTCCACCACAGCACTTCTCCAGTATTCAGCTTCACTTGTCCATATGCAAAAACTGCATATAGTTTGCAAAAATCACTTTATGATATGTAAAATACACAAGATTCAGCCCTTTCCCTAAAAAAAAAGATCTGCAGGTAGGCATAAAATACCACACCCAAAAGAGAATGCTAGGAGCCGTACCTCTGAGACCAAACAACTTGCACAAAAAATAGCAAGCGGGATTTTTTATTAACATATAAATCTTTCCACCTCAGAAAGCTAATCCAGGGTTGCTGTTGTAATTTTGATAAACCAGTGGTCTCTGGATGAAAGCAGACAGGCCAAGTCTTGCAAGAAACTAGGAAAAGGAAAGAAGGTTAAGGAAAGTAGAACTACTTGGATAGCTGGAAAACCAGAATCATTACTTAGCTTATAACGAAAACCGACAGGACACTAAATTCTGCCTCTCAGGCAAGAGGAAATAACTGCACCACGGTAATAACACCTATTTTAGGACCATTTGCTGTCTCACCAGATTGATTTTTTTTTCGTGTAAGCTTGCCATTATTTTGCATTAAAGTCATAGCTTGTGTTCCACAATTGATTGTGTTTACAATGAAAGAAGCTTCCCAATAAGGTCACTGAACTGCAATAACCCTCAGCTTTTAGCCAGCTCCTGACAGGACTGCATCACCTCCTGATAAAGGCCTTGTGCCTTCCAGCTCCTCCCTTCACAGTCTGCCCCCTCCCTTTTTAAAGCAAGAATCAAAAAGCAAAAACCTGTACAAGAGAAGAGTGACATCCATACAGATGTAACATACAATCCTTTACATTCCCAATTTTTTAAGTATGTTCTATAAGACCAGAATACAAATTCTCTCATTTTCTAAGACAAACTTTATAATATTAATAAATCCTCATCTAAGGAAAAACAAACAAACAAAACACAAACCCACAACCAAAAAACCCGAATTGGCATTCAATATACGGCATCCAAAAATTCCTATGTTTGGATGCAGTGGGACCATGTTAAGGAAGACCCACAGTGAGTGTGACTGCATCTGTGAAACCACTGCAGATGGAAGTCTCATGGAGAGAGAAGTTCTTCATCCTGAGTGGGTTTGCACAACTCCCCACAGGACATTCTGCGCAGGACACAGCAGCAGGCATCAGCGCAAGCAAGAATTGGGGTGAGTCAGGGTCACCATGGAATTGTGCTGAATATACATTTCCTTGCGGTATCTCTGAGCTCTGCACACAAAAAGATACCTCAGGACATATCCAGTACTGCAGTTCTAAACAGCAGAATGGCAGATGGTGCTGAAAAAGCTCTACAATAAGATCTGTCCTTTTCGAGGGCAGAAAAAAAAGTTTTCATTTCACTTCTTTTTAGTAAAGAAACCCAAAGAGTAAACAAACCAACAACCAAAATCTACTAAACAAAAAACCCCCACCAACAACAAATAACCAAAGCACAAAACCCCACCACCAAACCCAAACAACAAAACCCCAACACCTCACAGTACAACTCCAGGCACACAGCATGAATCCCTGGAAGGCTCTAAGCCAGAAGAAAAATGGCCAAATCCAGATGCAATTTTAGACCTGATCTACCAGATAAAAAAGGAAACCTTCCAGACTGAAAAGGTAAAGTCTTACTCTGTCGTCCCAAGGAAGATGTTTTTTACCATGAGGGTGGTAAAACACTGGAGCAGGTTACCCACAGAAGTGGTGGATGCCCCATCCCTAGAAACAGTCAAGGGTGACATTGGACAGGGTTCTGAGCAACCTGATTTAGTTGAAGGCGTCCCTGCCCATGGCAGGGGTTAGGACTAGATGGCATTCAAAGGTCCCTTCCAACTCAAAATATTCTATCATGAAAAGTTAACACACTTTGACTTTCATTGCCATCAGAAAGGGGAATACACAATATACAACAGTTTCCCTTACAAAAAGATCTTGAGTGTAATTTTATGCTAATTCAACCCTATGGGGAAAAATATAAAGTATAATTAAAAAATCTACATTTGTCATTTTCCAGGTTAATGTAATAGGGGTTGCACCAAAGAAAGGAAGGTCCAATCCTTCCAGTGGTCAGAATGACAGGCGGTTTTCCCCCCTGCCTGACCATTGTAAACTAGCATTGGATCAAATAAACTCCTGAAAATATTCTCTGGAAGTAAGGTAAGAGTCCCCTCCTGACCCATTTCTTTAAATGCATAACCATAGCCAGCAATGTTCTTCTCTTCCGTGGGCTGAGATGCAATTCACAATCCTTTTCTAACTACATACTGGTTGTAACAGAGACCATGTTGACTACGTGCAAGTTCAACAGAAGTTTGTAGTGAGCAAGACATTCTAGCTCCACATCACAGATGCATATTCAGTATATATCAGACAACAGAACTCTGTTGGGTGCCACAAGAAAATCCTTTCAAAGGGCAAACAAAACTAACTCTTGTCAATTCAGAATTTCATAGTTGCAAATGCCATCACTGTGATGTCTTTTCTCTCCCAATACCCTTAGCCTTCTGCTCCATTTCTCCACTCCATCCTCCTGCATAAAAAGATCATTGCCTTTGGGAATTAGCTCTCTGAAATGTAAGACACACCTGACTTGTTTGTTTCATAAACAGCTGGTACAATGTGGCTTCATTTTTGGCAAGTTCATTTCATCTATACCCAAGTCTAAAAATAAATATTAAAGAGAAATGCAAAAAAGCCTTCTGGAATGGTAATTCCCAAATGTAACCCATACAGAGAAGAACAACAGGAAAACTAAGACATTTACGTGTGTTCACATGTGTTCCTTTACAGCAGTGGACCAAACCTTGTTTGAATTACAAAGAATGCTACCAGGTCTAAGCAGATTTGAAAGAGAACCCCACACTTTGCTCCTTGCCATCGTGATATTTTCAATCAATGATGACGTGTTTGCCTCCAAAACAGGACCCAGCAGATAGGGACGGCAGAAACCACATTTAATCTGAAAGGAAGTATTTTCAAAAAAACCCTGCCAAATTCAAATGGTACAGTTCATCAGGTAGAACAGTCCTTAGCAACTGCATCTATTCCACAATGCCCACAGGAGAGAAAGTTCCCTTATCCCAAGAAGTCATTACTGTCACCTGGTCTGCTCCAGCACTAGCCCTGGAGAGTGAGGAGACAAGCACAAATCGAGAGGTTTCTGTCTCCTTTGCTGGACAGCCTTGGCCCTGGTGGCTGCCAGGGGCTGGCAGCTGCTGCCACCGGGTGGCTTCGCGACGAGGGACAGCGACAGCGGCGCCGGGGGACAGGGCTGCTCCCGGAACACGAACAAACCAAAACCCAAAGGGCGCTCAGAGGCCTAGCCGGGCTCCTCTGCTGCCGGTGCTGCACCTTTCTCTAGGGGGTGGCATTGCCCAGAGAAAGCCGGGGGGAATAAATACTTCACAGAAGATAGTGATCTCCGTGAAAAGGGAAGGCTGAGCTGCACCCGCTCAAAGAGACTGGAGGCTATTAAAAATTCCTCAGAAGAGGGATTCTAGTCAAAGCTGGAGCTATAAATTAACCAACTACTGGTGCATACTTGATGCTCGGTATAATTAGCATCACCGGGGAAAAAGAAAGAAGAAAGAAGTGAGGGATAGCTTGAAATAAATCAAGCCAGAGGGAGAATAACTGAGCAGAGTCTGCAATCATTTAAGTCACAGAACAACAAATAACTCACCTAGGGAAAACTGCTTCAAGCTTATCCTTTATCCCTACAAGATGTAAGAGTGTTTTAAGAAATTGTCCAGAACTGCAGGGAAAGGCATATACAGCATTCTCAAGACAACATGGAACTTGTATCTGTCAAAATATTCTCCCTAATTCTTACTACAGTGGTTTCATTTGCACCTTCGGTCCACTTTGATTACCTCACTTGACCAGGGTAAAAGAAGATTACAGACTCCATTTCCACCATACTCTTTTTTTACCCCCATTTTGACCTAATAAAAAAAAAAAAATACCCAGACTGTCATTTGCAAAGTGGTAGGAGGGTTGATATAAGATACTGAAGTCTGATTGGTTTTGGAGTTGGAAAGAAATTTTCCTCCTTGTCTTGTCGAGTTCTCAAAGGCTGGTCAGTGTCATATGTTACATAACCAGCTCAGTTCACAGCTTTGGAACAAGGAAATATTTAGCAGTTAAATCACAGGCTTTAAAGACCACATAAGAACACTGCATGTTGACTTCAATTATTAAAGAATTTGTTGATGCAGGGTATCGATCACTGGATGGTGAGTTTAAACCTTCCAACAGTGAACTTCATGCTTAATTCCCATCTTTAAACTCACAGTTCCCACGTGGACCACAGGTTACTGGGTTAGCTCACTGGTACATGGGAGTAGTGATCAAAACATACAGAAGGTTTAAATGCCTGAAATTTTGCTGGTAGAAAGAGGCAGAGATCTCCTTGCTTTGCTGTCTCCTCCCTTCTCACAGAAAGAAAACAAGAGATCTGCACTGAGAAAGCACACAGTTTGAAATGCACATTACACCGTGCCACAGGGCTTTATAACCAGTAATACTGGATCTACTGCAAATAATTGGCAGAGCAAATGGCAAGGAAATGAGGTAATAGCCCCAGCACTCACTTGATAAAGTTTCAAGCTAGTTCTAAAGTCCACTTGTGGATTCATCAGACACTGGCACTACATGATCAGTTGGAAATATTCATACCAGGAATTTAGGTTCATGTGGCAATCACAATATATTACCTCACTGAGAAAAGATGATTTTAAATAAAACCAGTTCAAATGGTTTCCATATATAATAAGAAAGACTAATTATTAATTATTCATACTCCATTCCTTTTGTACCTTAAAAGAAATCCTTACTGTATTCAAAAACATTCCACTCATCCAAAAGTTTTCAAGCTAGTCAGCCTTAGTAACATCCACATGATCCTAACCTCTCCTGCATTAATGTTAAACTAATGCTTCCTTATTGGTGTTCTACTAGCATAAAATCAACCTCAAGTTGTAATAATAAGGTTTTTCTTATCAGGAAAAGGTTCTTCACCCAGTGGGTGGTCAGGCATTAGAACAGGCTCTGCAGGGAAGTGCTCACAGCACCAAGCCTGACAGAGTTCAAGAGATGTCTGCACATTAATCTTATGCATATGCTTTGATTTTTGGGATGCTCTGTGCAGGCCCGGGAGCTGGACTCAATGATCCTGATGGGTTCCTTCCAACTCAGCGTCTTCTATGATTCTATAATTTCCTGTCTGTTTTCCAAAACTCAATACAGAAGTAAAGGTCAAATGTGATTTTGAGATCAAATAATAAAAATATCAACAAGACCTATATGGAGAGCAGGGAAGGGATTCACAGAAAAATACCAAGAGAAGCTCATTTAGAATCGAGGCCTCCAAGAATTTTCAAAGGTCATCTAGTCTATCCTTCTGGCACAAGATGATTACATCAGTTTAGACAGTTACTTGTCTAACCTGTTTTTCAAGGCCTGCAATGATGAATCTGCACACTTTCCAGATGATGTATCACAATGCTTTAGTATTTGTTTCTGTATTTCCCTTCCTGACATTTGATCACATCTTTTATTTTGCAGTTTTAAGAATTCATTGCTTATCCTCTCCATTATGAATGGAGAAAAGTTTCTTTTCCCTTACTGCATAAATCTTTAATTTTGCTGAACACTCGGATTCAATCTGTCTTCTCCTCAGAGATGATTTGTTTTAGACTGCTGATCTCTTTGTTTTCGTCCTGGTCCTTTCCTCCACCTCTCCAGGTCTCTGTGGGACTGTACAGCCTGCACACAAATGCTGTGCATCAACATTAAGTAGATCACTACATCTTTGTGGGAATTCCCTTTGTACTAACACACCAAATAACATTTTCCACCCTTCGTAGTAACTCACCAAATACTTCATTATCCTCTGATGACTGCTGTGTTAGTCTGGCCGCTTTCGGACTCTCCTTAGCTGCTTCCTCCACCTTGGTTTCAGCATTCTGTAAAACAAACATTTACTGAGATTAGTCCTTCTTTTACAGCTCTCAAATGGAAACACTCTTCAAACTTCTTAATTACATTCTTAATGAATACAGTTGGTTTTGTTATCTTTGCTACACACACGCAGTTTTGCAAAATATTAAGGAAAAATACTCTCAGAAAACCCTGATTTTTTTTTGGAGTCTGTTTAATCTGACTAGACTATGTAAGTTGAAGAGTTAGAAAAGACATTTAAACAAGAGAGAGATCTTAAACCATAACAGAATTTTAAGTTCCACCTTTTCTCCTCATACTTATTTTATTTCAATTGACACATTGCATGTTGACTTAGTGAACCAAGAGATCAGAAGATAGAACACAACTATTTCTCCTCATACAGCAAAGGCAAGAGAGATAGACCTTCAAGTCTTTAACCAATTCATGTACTTGACTGTTTAAAGCACAAGGACTTTTCCAGCTCTGAAAGAAGTCTGCCAATTAGCTACCTGGTATTAGACTGGGCCCAGAGATAAATCGACAGCTTCAGTGCTTAACTTGCCAGAAGTTAAAACATTTCATTCCCTAGCTAGGAAAGTCTGAGGAAAACATAAGCTGTGAAACATTGAGTTTAAAATATTTATATTGCTACTAAAGAAAAAATGAGTCATGTTTTAAAAGTGTTTTACTTCAGTACTCAAGAGAAACATACACAAGCTTACAGCAATGCAGACAGTAAACTGCCTAAGCAGTCAGCTGTTGAATGATGGATATGAAATGACTGATACAATATTTAATATTACTGGAAAGAGTTGACTAAAAGTTGAGGAATGAATAAAAGAGAAATGCTATATGCCTATGCTTTTTAAAGGATACATATTGCTCAAGTACATGCTCATTTGGAAGACTTTGTGTGATGTTTTGAGAAATACAATTTTTAAATTCTGACATATATTTGAATAAGTTGTTATACAATCTGTTCATGAAAAATTACCATCTCTGCTCTCAGAAACATAGCACACTTCCAAATTTCTCTTATTTTTCCCTTATTAATAACAATAAGGAAGGTGTCAGAAGATAAGTCTGTTAGATAGATTGTCTGTTAACCTCCCTATAGAACAGAGGAGTGCAAACTTAAGGCACATAAACTCAAGAGACTTTAAAGCAAGACAGCAAGAATTTTCAGAAAGAAATGAAAAATAGACCTAGCAAGCCTAATGGCATCACACAGCACCTGACAAGAATTGGGAAAAGCAGAGACAGAGAAGCTGCCTCAGAGGAGCAGTGCAGGTCCTTCCTGAAGCAGGAAGTGAAAAGGATTCTGCAATCCCTCAAGGCATCAACCTGAGTGTGTCCCATGCAGAAAACCCATCAGAAAACCCTCTCAGAGCTGAGGAGGGAAGTCAGTTTTAGCAGATGCCCACTTCAGTCTGGATTAACTAGTGTCCCTTGGGAAGATGGAGGGACCCAGTCAGAAATCAGTAGGGGCTATACTGGGAAACAGCTCGCTTTGGGTAAACAACTTCATGATGAGCACAATTAACTCAAGTCCTGTTCCCAGAGATACAATCTGTCGGTTGTGCAGCCACACAGTTTGCAATGCTGTCCACTCAGACAAGGGACATAGGCCAAGGTCTGTGCTGGCTGACAGGATCACCTGCATTTAGAGGCCTCTGACTCTGTAAGCTGCACACTGGGCTTGGGTTCCCCATCCTATTTGAGTTGCTCTGTAGTGAGCAGCAAATCAACTGCATCTTTGTTGTACAGGGAGATGGAGAACAGCAGTCAACTCTGAAAAAAAGCAGGAGAGGACATCTGCTACAGCAGGGTAAGTCAATCCCAGAGGCAAAGGAAAACACTAAAAATTGTGTCATCGTGGATGAGACAAAATTAATACACTGAGATGATCAAAAGTTCAGGCCTTTCCCAAATGAAGGGGACAGCTGAACTCCTGATCAGAGCTATTGCTCTAGGCTTGGTAAAGATGATGCTTGTTAGCTCCATCTTTAATTGTATTTCACCATATTTAGTGTATGGTAAAGCTGGTGGTGGAGGAGGAGAGGGATTTCTGCTCTTTATGCTCTTGTTCCTCGGGAGAAACAGCTGAAAGTCTGTAACCTGCTGCAAGGCATCAAGAGCAGCAGCAACAAAACACTTTCCAGCAGACACTCAGCTGTGTCTGTGAAATGTGTTCTCACTCCAAGCTCTTACCGAGGAGATGTTTGCATCCCTTACTTTTAAAACAGGGTTTTGGCAGTCTCAGGGAAGTTAGAAAGACTGAACCCTAGGACATTTTGCTTTGCCTTAAATCACTGGAAAGAACTACACAGCAGCTGTGCTGTCTTCTCCCTACATAAGGCACAATGTTGATGTTGACAGATGCCAGCTCCAAGATGTTGATGGCAAAGTTGTGTGATGTATCAGCCCAAAACATGACAGTTGGATATAATTCTGCTTGGCATGCCTTCTTAAACAAATGCAAACTTTCAAAAGACTTCTTTTGCTTTATTTTTTGCACAGAAGAATCTACTCAACACATTAGTGCTGGCATACATAATACTTGTATTACCAAAACCAATACGAGACACATGACTGTAAAAGGACAATCAATGATCCAGATGCTCCAAACCAAGCTGTACTGAAAAAAAGCCAGGACTTGGTCAGTTGCTTGATTTTTTATTCTAGGGTCCTAAAAGATTTTAAGTGTCTTCATCCTTGCAATCAATGAAGAGAAAAAGTGAAATCTCTTCTGAGCTGTTCCAGAAAACATTCTTTACTTACAGTTATAGTGTGCTTTAGGCTGGTAATAAAATAAAGGCCCTTTGCACATAACCGAGTAAACATAATTCTACCTAGCTCTTTCAGGTCAAGTACTCAATACAGTTTCAGAATGGGGAAAATAGATTTATTTTACAGTATCAGTTCCCAGAGGAGTAGATAATACCTGATTTTAGCACGAAATAAATATTATATAGGCCTAAAACCCACAAAAACCTGTCTCTGCCAAAAAAGCATCTCCTTGACTAGTCATGTTGCAAAATACCATAAAATATCTAAGGAGCAAGCCAGCAGCTGCTCTATCATAGCAGCTGGTGACAGACTAGAACCACTTCTATTATTTCATAAAGAAGTTTCAAATTGAGATGTGCACATACACTGCAGCTCTGTATATATGAGTATGTACATATACAGCTGCTCTTGATTCAGACCTGATAAAATCAGAATTGCGTTATAATCTGCCTCAGTTTTATCAGATATTTTTGGCCCAACTTTCCACTGTAGCTGTCCCCTGGTGCCTTATGACTTAGTTCACCTGTTTTCCCATTATCCACCATGTGCACACCACAGTGTCTATTTTACACAACATTTCAAAATTTGATAGGTAAATATACAAATAACCAGTAGCAATCAAAATATTTGCAACAAATGAACAGTAATATCAAAAATGTTATATATATATATATATATATATATTAGTATATATATATATATCCATTAGTGCAAGAAGAGGCTAATTTTTGTTGCTATCAGTGCCTACTTAGATGATCTACACTTACATGGGAAATATTGAGAAATCCTGAGTTACAGTGAGCTGTATTCTGCAGCTACTATAGTATAGGCCAGGTTAAAAAATATCTTGATTTTCCACTTCTGCAATGATATTTCCCTGAACTCTACCATGCAAGGCTACCTTTCATTTAATATTCATAAAATGTATGTATGATGTTCAGGCTACAGTATACCTTCAGGACAATCTATACATTGTCTTTTCTCAGAGATAACTGATTTTCCACAGCATTCCACGGGGAAACAGTAAGAAAATTCTTTAAAACATGAATGTGAGCTCCTTTGAAATTTTGACAGTAATAGGATTGAGAGACAAGTATCAGTCTGTCAAATGCATGGATGTTTCTCTAAATACCAAATACTGCTGCAATGAGCAGGGCACAGTGTAAGCCAATCTTAAGAGTCATAATTTTCTGGTTATGTTTGTATTCTGCATCCCCATATTAAGTTTTAACAATGTTGCTTTCATAAAAGCTGGAGAAATTCCTTGTTAGTTCATATCAAGAGACCTCAAGCAGTATCAGAATTTTTAGCTCCTGTTCATTGAGAGGAATTTAACATAGTCAAACAGATGAGATGCTGTGGACAACTCTTATTAGCAGCAGGAATTCATGGAATGGCAGCTGGCCCTCTTCAGGTGAGCAGAGATCTCCTGGACCTGCATTAACAAGTATGTTCAAACATACTCTTGAACTCGACCGTTAATTCTTCTTAAATGTTCAGATTTCCCAAACGCCTTTCCATTGACACACAAATTCACACACACACTAGCGGGCACCAGGCCTTGTGCACTGAGGGTGAACAGTCAATTTTAACAGTGTCATTCTGGCAGATTTGTACTCCTCTAGCAAGACTACAGCCATCATTCAGAACAAAGTTATGCCAGACTGAAGCTGGGCTCATGCTATCTATACAGCTCCAAGTTCTTGAAAACATTCCAGGAACTCCTACATCAGTTCACTCTTTAGCCCCCACAAGCCAATGAAAGCATGAAAATTTTATCATTAGTTTTCAGATAAATAAAATAACTCCTTTAAACATCAAGCCAATCACAATCACTATCTCCAGGTTTCTATTACATCTAGTTTTCTCAGTTTAATTTTCATTTCTACAGATTTTTACATGCAGTTTCTAAAATGCAAGAATCACAATATCCTCTATTTCATAGTTTCTACAAAATTCTGTACGTAATTATTTTTACACTCCCTTGCATGTGTCAAAATCTTAATTAAGGTATAAGAAAGAAAAAAAAATGAGAGGGTGATGGAGAAAGAGAGGGCTAGAGTTTCCAAGGACAGTTTTCTGTTCCTCTCAGCTTCAGCAGCACAGTACTACTGCTGCTGTCACAGAAGGAGACCTTCAAAAGAAGTTGCAAACAAAAGGATTTTCATCACTAACCCCCAAGGCACTCCAAGGCAGAATCAAGGCACTTCGAAAAAGGTCTGAGATGCCTCAAACACATTATCCAGGTCTTTGAAGAAACTAATTCAGCCTATTTTGAGACTTTTAAATACCAAGGGATTGAAGTAAGTAACACTGAATTCCAACTCAAAAATTTGCTTCATTCCACATTACGGTTCCACGCTACTTTGCTATGTGCTTCCCTTCTTTTATGAAAGGTGTTTTAAAACCACTTCTGTTTGTGGAGAAGTTTCACAGATTTCACAGAATATTCTGAGTTGAAAGGGAGCCAACAAGGACCACTGAGTCCAGCTCAAGCCAATGGCCCATACTGGGACTGAACCCATGACTTTGGTGTTATCAGCACTCTGCTCTGTGTTCTTACAGACTGGGTTAGTGCAGAGAGTATCTCATCTTTAAATGTTCCTGACCATACCGGGGTTCTCATATTTTATCACTGAGGTCTCTTCAGCTCAGAATGTAACAGATAAAGACAACTGATGGACCTATAGTGTGCTACTTGTCAGCTTTTGGCAGTCCATTCATTATTGCCCTATGCTGAGGATGGAATTTCAAGCATGCAAGAGGAAGAAAATGAGGGACTACATTACTGTGTCCATATAACTCACAGAGGCAAAAGGCACTTGGGAGCAAGCTGTTAAAATGACAACGTTCATTTGGGAAACAAAACTAACCAAAAACCAGGCCAGACAACCCCATGCAAAATTCAAGAGTTTTGCATTAATACTGTGAACTGAAAAAAAATTATCTCAGGTGCCCTGTGCATAGGGGCCGAGGGAGAGGAAAAGCTTTGTGAGCAACCTTTCACTCTGTAGGTACTCTAAGATACTGCCAGGGTCAGGAATCCTCCTAGAACTGCAAGGAATTTGCAGAACAAGTAAAGACAAGACACAAAAATATGCTCTGGGTCAATATTTTCAATTTCAAGCAACTGTCTTTCACTCTGTGCACATTAACCCTGAAACCATACACAGGAAACCCGGATGTGAATCACATCAAATTCAGACAAGTACTGGCAGGGCTATGCCTCGTTTCTTCCTCTGCCAATGCCACCCTGGTCCTGCAGAGCAGAGCAACCATCACCACACAAGCAGCGCAGTGGCAGCCTAAGAGGAAACTGTGAAGACAACTGCAAGGCCCTACACCCACACTTGGGAACACAGTGGGGTCCAACAGCTTCTAGAGCACCTGACCTGGAACTAATGTTACTGAAGAACAGGTGATACCTGCTTCGAGCAGGTTTTCTACAGCTCCACTGCAAACAGCAGCTGGCACATGGATGGGTGCAGCTCTTGGCCTCACCAATCAAAGAGGAAGTGTAACAACACTCAAGGGACAAAATCAAAAAGAGGTACTTTGGACACCAAGCACAGGAGCACATTTCTCTTACAAAAGGTGTCCAAGTTGATTTCCAGAATAGTCTGAAAAGCGACAGCTGTCCATATTAATGTCTTCACAGCCCACTCACTGTCTTTATCTCATCTAAACTGAGTGCAAATTTACTTTCCTTTAAAGCACTTAGTTTAGCCACATGATGAACAAGTGCAAATATTTCACTCTCTGTTTTTAAAGAAAAGGATGTGGTTTAAGTCATAAACAGTGTTGATGCTGCAGCCTCAACCCTCTGTGTACCTCCCTAAAAGCTTCATAAATCCATTGAACAATGTCAGTGTCTGACCCCAGCAGACTGGTAATTTTCACATGCCATCACATGAGGTCTTTCTGAAAGTTTGTAACAAAAGCGTACAACAGCAATCCTGTTTTCTTCACAGCTAATGAGACCTTTATATTCTAACATTTTGATAAAATCTGAATTCATATATATATATATCTATCTCCAATATACCAGAAAAAGACACTAAGCATCTGACTACTCCATCTCTTGTAAAAGCACAACAGAGATTCAAAACCTAGCAGCTAGGTACAGAATGATGCCCGGTAGTTAACACGTGGAAAAAGAACAAACCAAAGCCATTAAAAAAAAGTGCAAAATAACAATCCACTAGCCAGGGAGAGAAGATTACAAATATTTTGGGCTTTTTTCTCAGGTAAAAAAAATGCCTTTCAACACAGCACTAAGCAGCAAAGAAAGCAAAGGCACCCACAGCTCTTCTATACTTTGTAGTTGTGCGTTTCTGTACCCGAGCAGGTGTTTCTATATAAGGAAGTTACACTAGAATTTTCTACAGCCTGCTCGTTGCAATTGGCTCAGTCCCAGCACAGACACAGTGATAGGGCTTTGGAAGTGCACCTCAAAGCCTAGTGTCCATCTCATTGGGCAAAGAGCCAAATAAGCCCACCTAGACCATCGAGTATTAAAGAGCTAGCACAAGGGGTGCACGAGGCTTTTTGGGAGTGCCTCAGTCAGTGTAACTGTGCTTGGTACACTGTGCTCAGCTTATCTCTTTTCATTTTGTAATGTTTGTTATTTTTGCTGTTATTAAAACCTTTATTTTACAAAGCATATCCTGAGAAGCCGTCTCGCTATTTTATTAAGCCATTTCTCCGCTGGCTGGACCCTCGGAAGTATTGAGAGAAATCTTGACAACACTTCCCTGCAGGCAATCTAGAAACAGCTGGCCACAAAGGAGCACATCTGGGAGACCGCATGGTTCCAAACCATGATTGAGTGCAGAAGGTCCCTGATGTCACAATACACAGAGGAAAGGCTCCAGTCCTTTTGCAGAGTCCCACCAACCATGGCTATGTGAGGCTGCATTGCTGCATTTGCATGATGCTTATGGTTGTTTAAAAAAAATAAAAGGTAAGAAATTAGGCCTGAAGCAGTGTCCAAATCTGGTTCATCAAACACAAGGATGGATGTCTGCAGTAACCCAGGAATAAGAAGATACTCAGAGTGTCTCAGATAAGTAAAAAAAAAAATAAATTAAAAATCAGTTAAATCCTTTACCTTCTTCCATTATTTTGAAGGTATTTTGAGTGAAATATATTATAAAATGAAAACTGTTACAGAGCATCTCAGAAATATTCACTGAAAAAGTGTCAAACCTAAGAACAGTAAACAACCATTAGAGATGAACCTTTCTGTTGCATTACCAGGAAAACATCTTTTCTCAGCCCCTAGGCGTGAATATGTTCTGGCTTTTGCAGTACTCCAATTGACAGAGGACAGGCATTTTTGACAAAAAACCCAACACAGCCGATATCCAGACTCTGCAGCTGGTGTTAAAGTTGTTAAGAGAAAACACACGAGGTTCCCCTTGTCAACATAAATTGTTGACTCCACCCGCCTGCAGCAGCAAAGTAGAACATGTGACTGTGGGGGCTACAGAGAGCTACAGAGTGCCAAATAAATATGCACAGCAGGAACTCAGCACCTACCAGGAGAGCTGAGCTCTGCCCAGTTCCCCAGCAGCAAACCAGGCTGCAGGGAAGCCAGAATTTCACTTCTGGTATTTCATTCCTAATTCCATTACGTGCACAAACCAGTCCTTCAGCGTGCAAAATAATTATACAGAACATGTGTCTGGGTCATTTCCTCAACACGGATGCAGACCGGTTTTCTTGAATAATAAAAATATCTTTTGAGTGCTTTCTCTAAGGTTACAGAAAGAAGACAAAAACAGTAAACAACTTCAGAACACTTTCTCTCGTGTTCTACTCACCATGGGCAAGAGATACAACAGAAAAATCCAAGTCCCCTTTGAGTTTCATGAGTGTGAAACATACTCTAAAACAATTGCCAGGGCATACCAAACATGAACTTTCAACTTCTTGAATTTAATTTTTGCTTCCAAGTCTCTAGCTCATGAGGAAAGAAAGCTCAAAGGTGGTTATGTAAAAAGCATTCAAAAACATTCAAAATTACATCCCTTCAACTCCCTAAAAACTATCAAGACATCTTCAGCATTTATAAAGCAAAATTTACTTTTATTTGCCAAGAATTAAAAGCAGAATTTAATTTAACATCAAGCAGTTAATTGTAGAAGGGAGATTTTTCAGCACACTGAAAGTGCTTTAGGTCACTTGGCAGTCTCTAGCCTCATGAAGTAAATTTCTAGGCCAAAGCTAAGAAAAATTGCACATACAAGTTGCCTGATGCTAAAAGACATTACATTTCCCTGCAAGATTTGTAGGTTCAAAGAACATTCTAACCACAGTACTCATCAATGTTTCTGAAATGTGATAAAAGAAAATTAACAGATCTTTCTTCCTTGTACGAAAGGTTCTTTTGAGGCTGGAGAGTAGTTAGGAAAAAGATACTTCTGCCTTTCCACAGTGGCAAGGTATTTTGACACAGACATTTTAGCTCATTATTAGCATGCACACCTGCCAAGATCCCAACCTTGTCCCATCTCCAAGGAATGTGCCCTTCCCTCCTGACCATACCTACAAGCTGAGCTGCTACTTTCTGGGCCCTCGTGGATATGGACAAGGGGCAAAAGAGGGGCTAAAAATAATCCATCTTAGTAAAATGACAGGGGAGAAAGGGAGAAAACAGAACCAAACCAGCTCGTGGGTCCAATCCACCAGAGAGCCCCTCCTCACTCCATTCTGTATGGGAAAAGAAGGTTTGCTATGTAACACTTGGTTAAGGGGGAAGCTCCCAGGACCCTGCCACCATAAAAAACAAGGCCTTGGTGGGCATGTACCTGTCTATCCACCCAAGACAGAAAATTACTTTTCCACTTCCCTGTTTGACTTAAGTAGGGCAACGTTAAATGCATGCTCTTGAAAGAAAATGAGTTTTATTTCTCTGAGCTCCCAGAATGCGCATAGGTCCTCTGTGTAGTGTAAATAAATGCACAAACACCACTTAGAAGAAAATGCTTTCAAACGTCAAGATTTACAGGGTCAATATTTACAAGATAATCAACACAACTGCCATTTTCAAAATGTAAATAATGATTTCTTTTCAGATAAGAGTTTCGAAATGCAGTTGACATGGAAGCAAGGGCTCTTTTTGAGTTAAGGGAAACTGATAAAGGCACAAAACAGTTTGTATAATTGCAAAACAGTGGCATGACATCTTTTAACTCCCACGTAAGTAAATTTTTAAAAAACCATCAAGCATACAATATGTGAAGATAAGGAAAGACACTGATCATGTTATCAAGGATCACTTTATCAATATACCACTGTGTCAAAAATAGCTCTCCACTATAAGACTATATTAAAAACAAAGGAAAAAAAGATACTAAGTTTTATCAAAAGTTTGAGTGTAATACAGATTCACCAGCAAAGTTAAAATACTAGGCAAAACCGAGTATTTTCTTGATAGTTCATGGAACCAACCAACCTCTGCCTTCAGCCCTATTACATTTTTTCCAAGGTTCTTCTTGACTGTGCCCTTGTTTGCCAATCCATTCCATCACTTCCTCACTTGTCTGTGGGTTGCCATATCTCTCTCCCTTATTTTTCTTCATTTAAAGCTCTCCTCGACAGCTTGGCCAGCCCTGTTGGCAAAGATGCTTTTGCATGATTTGGTCAGTTCAGGTAGATTCACTCTCTTCTGAGCTGTCCTTGACCCTCAGAAAGGGTCGTAAAAGCCAAATGGTTGTAAAAGCCAAATGCCTATTGTCAACATCAGCTGTACAACCAGTTGTTGACCTCCAAGATCCATTCACTTCTTTCCAAGCCCTATGCCCTGCCTGGGAGCACCAGGGAGAAAACCTTGGCGCCTGTGCCCTTGCTGCTCAGACCCAGAGCCATATAACCAGTCTCAAGATCCCCCTACCAGTATCAAGGCTGCCCACACATCGAGGAAGAGAAGCAGTAGGGGGTAATAGCCCAAGGATTTCACAACCCCACCGGCCTCACAACAACACCATGGACCCAAATCTCCTTCTAAAAGAGAAAGTATGAGAGACGGAAAGACTGTGTGCACAGAAATATAGTTGTACCTTACATAATCACCTTGGATATAAAAAGACAGGAAAGAGGCACCATTTTGAAGTTTGTTAGTTTTTGTTCGTCTGATGTCCAACTATAGGCTTAAAGTAGGTTGACCTTTCTTCCAGCAGCCTCTATGAGCTTCTCAAGTATAAATCAACTGCTAACTGATAGATAGCTGTCAATGGTACATAAAAAAAACGACTCACTAGAAGATAGAGAAATAACCTAAGAGATATTTCCTAAGAGACAAAGAATATACACTGAAATGTATGCAAAACTTTCCTGAATATTTTTTAAAGAGCAACTTCAGAACACCTACTAAAATTAATTCACAGTTCTGCTTAAGATACTTGAAAAAAGCACAATGAGGATCCCTTCCTCATTTTTCCTGGTTACCTTAACAACCACAAAATGCAAAGAGGAGATTAACTGATTTCAGAAACATTCTAGCTGTCAGTAATTTTTCAAGAAACTGTCTAAAATGAACCAGAAAAAGTGTCATAAAGTAAATAACTCAAAACAATGCACCTAATTAACACTAAAGCAATAGAACCCAAGTCAGGAGAATGTAAAAAAATCTAACCAAAACCAATCCACCCCAACAACACGGAAGAAATTCCACAGCAATAGAGCACAAGTCCCTCAAATTCTCACAACACAAAGAGAAACTGCTCCCATTCACTGCTTGCTTTGACCTCTGCATCCTTTATCAGGAACAGAGGAGCAGAACCCTTACTGGCATGATCATTTCCCTTTCACAATGTTCACATGCACTAAACATGTGATAGAGCAGCTTTGGTGGGCACTGGGAGTCCAGCCAGGGTCAACCCACCAGATTTTCTGAAAACGAACAAGAGAACAATGCTTCTCTCCATGCTTTAAGCCAACACAGAGGCATTCTCACAAAAACTACTGTGCAGTCTGACAACTGCACCAATATTAGAAGAAAAATCAACCACTGTAACACACGTATGAAGCTGCACGCTAAAATACTAACCTACATATTCAGCAGGTTTTTGGGAAATATTTCCCATTTCAGAAGGGAATAATGAAGTCTAAGAGGCAAATATTTTGGAAAAAAAGTACAACAAACCCAATTGTTTACCCAAACATGCCCAGAGAGATGACATCTTAATTGTTTATTTTCAGCCTGTTTAAAAAATGTCTAAATTAGCATTCAAATTGTATTGACCTCTGTGAGGAGGAAAACAACAACCACAACAAATCCTGCAGGTCTGGGTATCTGTGAACAGCAGAAGCCAATTTCATTAGTTGCCCCACAACTGGTGCAATGAAAACTCAGTCCAAGCATCTGATCACACTGGGGTTTCCAGGCATTTTACTGTCACTCAGAGCCTGATCTCATCGGGTTCTGGCTACCAGGCCACCAACTGGTTTGTTATACCACTTGCACTAACACCTCCAGATTTTGGGGCCCTCCTCTGGAGCACATTTACAATCTAATGCAGCCCAGACTGTAACACACAGATGTGGTATGTCAGATATGCAATCTGATCCATGTTTTTCCAAAATTCCATAAAATTATTCCAACAGATATTGGTGATTTCATATGAAAGGAGTACAGCTAAAATGTTACATTTTCCCCCACATATCAGTTATTTAATATGTTCCTGACTTTCAGAAATAGTGATCTCAAGTTAACTGTTGCTGCTTACCACACTGAACTAGCAGTGAGACAAACCTTGAGACCCCAAGGAAATTACTCACTCAGATCTCACACTCAGTGCTTCTTCAGTCCCAGCTGACACCTGATTCATCAGCAAATACCTACTATTACTCACCTGCAACTAGGGAAGGTTTTCCTGAGGAGTTAATTACTTTCTGTACATCATAAAAAAAAAAAAAAAAAAAAAGACTGTGGACAGTAAGCATCTATCCAAAGTGTTTTTAGGTGGTCAATATCATAAGTGCTCCATAACGTAAATGGTTCATAAGCCTGGTCTCATACCTTTTGCAAAGCATGAGCAGCTAATCTGATAGCTGAATAAGAAAGACCTCATCTGCACAACACACAATCCTGTCCTTCAGGAACAGTTCTTGTTTTCTTGCAGGGACAGTATTGCTTTAAACAATTGTAGCTATCACTTTCCAAATATATAAAGTCAAAAAAAAAGAAACTAAACCTGAGAAAGATCAAACAATATAAATCCCATACTGACCGTGAGATAAATGTCCATTTTCTCTAATACCAATGTAAGTATCAGCAGTGATGACACTGAAACCACTCATGTGTGTGAACACAGGAGAAATGGTGAAGACCAGAAATACAACTTGTGAACAGCCTGTTTATCACTCAGTGAGCCAAAAACCAAATAGAAACTGTCATTTAAAAAGATCACATAATCACTTAATATGCTGGGTTGGAAGGGACTCACAAAGATCATCATATCCAACTCCTGGCCCAGAATCACACCATGTGCCTGAGAGCATTGTCCAAACACTCCTTGAACTCTTAGGCTTGGTGCCATGACCACTTCCCTGGGGAGCCTGTTCCAGTGACCAAACACCCTCTGGATGAGGAACCTTTTTCTAAAATCCAACCCAAACTTCCCCTGACACAACTTCAGACCATTACCTTGGGTCCTGTCACTGGTCACTACAGAGATGATTCAATTTACCACAGTTTGATTCATTAGCATGGTTCTAGTAAGAACTCTACACCTTCAGGAGAAATACTGCATAGAAATTCAAGAGCTATGTGTTAAAAAGGAAAAAGGAAAAAGGAAAAAGGAAAAAGGAAAAAGGAAAAAGGAAAAAGGAAAAAGGAAAAAGGAAAAAGGAAAAAGGAAAAAGGAAAAAAGGAAAAAAGGAAAAAAGGAAAAAAGGAAAATATTTAAATAAGTGCTATTTTGCACTATTTATAGTCATCACTTGTGCAAGCCCCAGGCTCTGGTGGGGGAGCATGAAGCTCTACCAGCAAGCATACCTATTCACTGCCTGGGAACGTCTCCAAATCCAGGCAGGAACACTTGTTCTTTCCTTCGACTTCCACCTTTTCCTCCAGTGCCTAATTTTTAGATCTTTCCTCTTTAATAGCTATTTAACAAAAAAAAAAAAAAAAAACCCAAACAAACAAACAAACAAAAAAAAACAACCAAACAAAAAATACCACCACCAAAACCCCAACCATCCAAACAAAAAAAAAAACCAACCCAACAACAACAACCACCAAACAAAAACCCAACCGAGAGCTCAGCCAGACAGCATTGCCTTTCTTCCTGTGACCACTCAACATTAACTTTGTACTGTTACACTATACAGGCTGCTATCAATCTGTCTA
Source organism: Prinia subflava (assembly GCF_021018805.1). Classification (NCBI taxonomy): domain Eukaryota; kingdom Metazoa; phylum Chordata; class Aves; order Passeriformes; family Cisticolidae; genus Prinia; species Prinia subflava. Next base: position 59,956,707 of record NC_086247.1, read on the forward strand.
TCTATTGGTAACTGTGACAACTGTCCATCTTTCTAGAAAGGTTTCAAGAAATCAAGGATCATCATACAACTAGAAAGTGCACTTCACATCTCTTTTCTCTTATGTGGATTTGTCCTGAAAGAAGGCCTCATTATTTTTTTTGTTAATAATTTGAAAGTGCAATATTTTACTGAAGGATAAAGGTCAAAGGTAGGTACACTCTGTACTCAACAGAAACCTCTGCATTAACACTGAAAGGAGTGATAATGCATTGGTAAAATGAGACATGCTTTCTACTCAGCATTTCAAATGCTTAGCTGTTTTTCTTTTTTTAGATGACATAACAGTTTAAGGAGGAATTTTTCCCCATGGATATAAGGTGTGTAGGAACAGCTTGCTTGGATTTATCAAGGGCAAATGGTGTCTGACTAACCCCCCGACAGCCACCTGTGATGAAATGACTGCTTTTGTGGAGGAGGAGAGAAGCATGACATCACATCCCCTGAGTTCAGCATGGCCTATGACACAGCCCCCCCAGTCTGCCACTCTACCCTTCTAGTCAAACCAAGAAGATAAAGCCTGGGGAGGTGGAATACAAGGGGTGACTAACTGGTTGGACCACCAGCTCAGAGGATGGCAGAGTCCATCTGTCAGTCAGCCAGCAGCAGCATCCCTCAGGGACCAACACTAAGGTTAATGTCATTTCATGTCTTTATTAAAAACCCAGGTAATAATAAACTGGGAGACTGGTCAGTACACAGAAGCCGAGGTGCTCTTCAGACAGGGACCTTGACAGGCTACAGAAGTAAACAGACAAGAATCCCATGAAAGTCCAATAAAGGCACATGCAAAACTCTGCAGCTGAAATGGGTTACTCCATTCACGAGGGTCGGCAGGGGCCAAATGGCTTGAAAGTAGCTTTGCAGCAAAGGTTCCATTTATTTTTTTGCATCCATTTCAGTTAAGTAACTATAAATAGTTGCATTACAGGTGTTTGGAACTGACGAGCAGCTCCTGAAGTACATAGCAAAGGCAGGTGCTATTGGCAAATTGGTTTAACTCCAGTTCTCCTGAACTTGGCCATTTGAGAGAAAAGAAACACACAAGCCCCTATGGAGCAACAAGAAAAGGCTTTGGAATAATAGATGTGTCACTTGTGTGACATTTGTTCTCCCCTTGTTCTGTTTTGCTTCTTCTGTAGACTCTAACAATACTCTGCTCAGAGTCAGTACTCCCACCAGTGACTGGAGCTTCCTGAGGGAAAAGCTGTGGCCAATACACCAGTTTAAAACCACAAGAGCAGTCACAGCTGATCACAGAGACTTACAGAAAAACAGGAGCTTGACTGAACTATGAACAATTCAGGATCGATTTCTCTCCAGAGGGAAGAGCTTCTGGCCTCAAAACCAAAATAAGTGAACTGCATGAAAGACTACAAAACCCCTCTGATACTACACTCTCTCAAATACAGGCAAAAAATGCAGTCAGACAATACTTGAGAATTACACTCCATCAAAAATGTGAAGAGACTTCACAATGCCAGGAACAGAAAACACACACTTTTACAGAGATGGTATCACTAGGTTTGTTTTTCGCTTGGTTTGCTGGGTGGTTTTTTTGGTTTTTTTTTTTTTTTAATTTGAATATAAAGAACAAGAAAATAAACTATAAAAACAACTGTCATAAGTAAATAAATGAAGTAAATTTAGCACAGTTGACATATTATGATACTATTTCCATGACAGTGACAATGCTGGTTACTGTGGTTACTGAAGAGCCCAGGTAAATAACATAAGAACAACTCCTGGCCATAATACCTTTCTCAGTGATCAATAAATAATATCCTTGCATTCAGCTGTAATAATGTCATTAAAATCCAATAAAATAATGACTAGATATGCCTCATAGATATTTATGACACTTTTATAAAAGGACTGTGATAATACTTAATTATAAAAATTTATTTTTGCCCATCTTTTATGTACTCTGACATAATGACAGCATTAACATTAGAACCTCACTGAAATTAGGATCTCCTTAAGCCACAGTGAGCAAATCACACAGCCTGAGAAGCTCATGTTACGTTCCCACTGCAATAATTATTTACATAAATACACACTTCTCCCTGTCCTCCAAGTATTTGTAGACAAAAAGGAGCCTGGTAATAGAGAAATTGGTTAAAAGCTGTAAGATTTCATGAAAGTTCAACAAATCATCTTTATCAGTATATAACGGTCTTCGGTTTCAAAGCCCTACTGTAGGTCACACTAGGTGTGATTTAACAGAAAGGTTGATCATTTAAGTGGAATCTTTTCCAATACAAAAGCTCATTTTCAACGCTAGACACATGACCTTTCCCAAGTAACATTTATTGAAAAAAAAATCCTTAGAAAAAACAAATCCTCTGACAGACTGTGAAAAATTAGAAGCAGAATTAATAGAAGAGACACACTTCAGACACAGCTCAAGGGAAATTTCTCCTTGTATTATCAACACCCAACCTATCCCCAGCTCTTTTTGGTTTTTTGTCAGTCAACTTTCCTCCCCCTGAAGGATGGTACACATGCAAAACAAACTGATTACACGTGGAATCCTTATCTATAGATAGATATAGATATAAATACAAATACACAAGTAATAAAAAAATATTAAAATACACAGAAGTACATGCAAATATTTAAAATAGAACCTCCATAGCCATGAACTGGAGGACCATAAGTGTGAGAATTATAAACTCCCAGCCAACCTGAACCTGCGAGGGACTTGCTTCTTCAGCTGGATCCCTTCAAGTTTATGGTGCCTGATGGGATTCATCCCAGGATACTCAAGGAGCTGCCCAATGTCAACGTGAGACCTCCCTCGATGGTTTTTCAACTGTCTTGGGAATCTAGAAAGGTCCCAGGTGACTGGAAGCTGGCAAATGATCTCTCTGGTGATCAGTGACAGGACTGAAGGGAATTACCTGAGGTTGTGTCAGGGCAGGTTTAGGCTGGGTATTAGGAGAAGGTCCTTCACTTAGGCAGGTGCCTAGGCACTGGACAGAACCAAGCCTGAGAGAGTTCAAGAAATGTCTGGACAATGCTTTCAGGCACATGATGTGATATTCTTGGGGATGTCCTGTGCAGAGCCAGGTGGTGGACTTGGTGGATCCCTTCCAACTCAGGATATTCTATGATTCTATGAAATATATCAGGGTCCTTAATTATAGTGTGGTGTGTGGAGAGGATGAGGTAGAAGGGCAAAATCTGGGTTTCATCTCCTTTCTACAGGGTCAAGCTGCAGAGACTACAGTTCCCTAAACTACACTGTTGTTTTTTTCCCAAGGTTTTGCCCACAGCAAATCCCATTACATTAATGTGTAAAATCTATGCTAATGCACTACTTGGCTGTGAATTTTAAGTGCACAGACGTCACACAGTTAAAGACTGCATTTCCCTCAGCAACTGTTACTTAGTAACCCTCTGCACATAAATAGAATTTTACATCACGGCATATGTGTTGTGAAGGCACAAATCCATGCCTCAGTTCTATAGGCTGGCAGGAAGGAAAGGAGTCATGTGGGCAACTGTAAAACAAAGTTGCACCAACTATTTTCAACTCCTTCTCTAGGCAGAGAACTTAACTGGAAAGGAACCCATGGGTGAACAAGAAGCTATTTCCACTGCCCTTCTTTTAGTGGTACTTCATCATAAAAAAGGAGCAGGTAGACCTTGGACAGACTTTCTGGTATTATTCACATGCTGGGCAATGGAGACTGCAGACATAAGTACAACAGACCATGCAAATCTCTTCACCTTTTCCCCTAGAGATAAATATATATATACTTATAGAGATATAATATATATCTCTCTATAAATAGCTCTATCCCTAGAGATAATATATATTATATATATATATATAATATAGAGAGAGATAATATATATTATACCTATAATCCATAGGCTAGGTAACTTCTGGCTAGAATTGGTACTGCCAGAGCCACAGTCAAAACAATACTAAAAAAACCAGTGTGAGTCAGATCCAGGACTGAACAAAACAGGTGGAGCATGATGGATAAAAAAAAAAAATCTTAAAATAAATGCAGATTAGAATCCATCAACTCTAAATACAAAAGCTTAATTAGCTGTATTTTATTAACATATGTATTTGAACCTTTCCATATGTAAGCTACTTGTGATTTGACTGACAGTCTAACTCAAGCAGCTTGAATCAACGTGGTATTTCACTTTTATAATCAGTTTAGACCCAGAGACTGCCTTTTTAGCACTGAACAAAAGAGGGGGCCTGCTGGAAATACCTAGACATCTTTTTAATTCGATTCCCTAGCACTGCAAACAACATTATCATTACTCTGCTTAGTCCCATCCTTTGCCCTAACACCCCTCAGCTGTAGCTTCTTAAATGACTTACTATAATAAAAGTGGATTATCTTGACAACAAAAAACAACTGATTGAGTTGCATATAAGCAACAAATATATTCATTTGAAGGGGTTACAGGTAACAATATCTGCAGTTATTAAACTAGGTGAATAAGTATAAGCATATAGATAAGCAAACACACTTAATTTGCAATTCTGTTTAGCAAGTTTACAAGCCCTAAAGTCTAGCACTTCCCCTTAAGTGCAGCATTCAAATAATAATTTCTTACTTCTGAACAGTGAAAAAATGTTATTCTACAACAGGATTTTGAAAACTTTAGCAAACCAAAATATTCTTAACCCTCAAAATTCTTCCCCTTGGTTCTTGTCCTGATAAGAGGCAACTCAACAAAGGTTCTCCTTGCAAAATCCCAGGGAATCAATCCTTTGAAATAAGGGTTTTTACTTAAAGCTTTTTTCCTGTCATCTTGATATTAATAACAGTGTAACAAGCAAGATATGCCAGCTCAGATCAGAAATCTTCACTCCAAATCAAGCAATTTCTTTCTTTTAAGACAACAACGTTAGGCCATGAACCATTTTGAGGTTTGAAACTAACCACCTTGTATAATGACTAAGAGAAGTCCAGATGCTCAGAGTTGTCTCTGAAGTCCTCATTTTCTTACGGCCACAAGACCCAACTTGGCAGTGCAGCAGCAGAATCGAGAACTGAGCAAGAGACTTGGCCAAGCCTTCCTCAGCGGCTGGGACAATTAAAAGGCCATCTGGCTCCAACACACAGACAGCAGCTCTGCACCTGCTCCACCAGCCCATGGTTCAAAGCCTAATGGGCCAAAGAAAGCCCATGGGGCAAACCCCAGAACAACCTGTCATCTGCTGAGACCAGGGCTCAGAGCTGGGACCCAAGCCAAGGGGCCCTGCTCCTGGCAGAGCCATCTCCCTCGGGGGGCTGCATGCATGTCCAGAGGTCCCTCCTGTTCTTTACATGCAGCAGCAGGAGACAGCATCAGAAATTATCAAAGACATGCAATTTAGTTGATACAAAGTCTCTGTGTCATGCCCTACGGGCTTCCAAAATGCCATAAACCCTTTATTCTCCCATAATCAGGTGACCCAACAGCTGCAACAGAGTATTACATTATTACAGTATTAACTGCATTATGCTAGGGCATTATGAACTCCGCAAAATCCCAGAGCAGGATCTGATGCCTGGAAGATCTCAGCATCCCTTGCCAAAGGCAGACATTTCCCTTGCTCCACTGGTTATTCTTGTACTCGGAGTTAAAGTCACCGGCCAGCACACCCCTACAATCTGTTGAGAGGGTATTAGAACCCAGAGCTCCCCCTCCCAACTGAACACATCCAACAACAGGGATCTTGTGGCCTCCTTTCCCCCAGGCTCCATAAAAAATTCATTTTTATATCGTCTTATCAATCCTTATAAGGACTATATAGCACAGCATAATATAATAATAATAAAAATAAGAAACAATAGACAAAATGCCAGTTGAAAGGAAAAGTAGGCAATAGACAGAAAAGGTATATTGAAGAGACTCCCGAATGTAGTTCTGTTCCTTCCCTTCCTGAAAACACTGCAGAAAAGTAGAACACATAACACTGAGGACAAAACAAGAGGAAAAAGTGTCAAAGCTTAATTTTTACTAGGTATGTCACCTATTTTTTTTCTTCTTGCCAATATCTTTACTTACTTCTTATCTTACTTTCTTATATGGCAAGAAATTAGCTGAAGTACATATAAAGAAAAATCTTTTAGTATTTTTTTTAAAGTGGTGTATTGCAGAAACAAAATATCAACATTAAAATTAATTTTTCAAGTAAAAGAACCTTAAAGGTGAATGTTCAGGACATTGTCAGCACCTACAGACAAACATGCTGCACTTAAGCCAATCTGAATGTAATGGATTACAGTGGTTCAGATCCATCTCACATGAAATATATAACATCGGTTTGCTCCAAACACAGATTTGATTCTGAAGGAAACTGAAGATCAGCACCCCACCACAGGAGAAGACCTCCTCTCAGCAAGTTTTATCAGCAAGTATCCTGCAACATATGACAAGTTATTTATTTCAGCACAAAAATATTACATTGTGCATAGCCCTGACCTAGAATCTCATCTCATGTGACCGAGCTCCAGAAATAATGTCAATCGTCCCAAACACACTGAATTTTCTGTGCAATACTGCACCAAAGACAAAACAGTTGTTGCTTTATGCAGTGGGTATCATCTAATGTGAGCTCCAAAGCCTCTCCTAGAACATGAAGATATATTTATTTATACTAGTACTATAGATTTTTGTTAAATATATTAAAGATATTTAATTTTAAATCAACACATTGTATGATTTATATCTCAACTGTTACAGGCACTGACTTGAGATTCTGAGTCTCACATCCACCAATTTTTCATCTTCCAAGTATCAAAAACCCAGGATTGTCTGGAATTTCAGACAGGAGTCTAAAAGAAAAAAAGTACTGATTATTCAGGCTTTATCGCTCTGCACCATAAGGCAAGTTTCATCTGCACTAGAAAGCTCTGGCTTAACATTAAGAAAACATTCAGTCTGTAGTTCACAGAGAAGATCAGAATGAGTAGCCAGACTCCCCAGGATGAAAGGCTGTTGGTCTTGCCTTTTGAAACTCATACAGGGAGCACATCTGCAGGCATACAGGGATAGAAGCACAGTATCAATACTTGAATATACACTTGCATTTATTTAAAAATATTTTTTATAATGTACGCTTGTACTTTTTTCAATATGGACGTGTGCATACTTACATATATCTGCACAAAAGAAACAGAAGTGGGATTTAAAGTTTTTGCACAGTTCCACTTCACTGACAACTTTTAGCCACATTTCCCCCAAAAGACTACACAGAAGTTCTTGCATTTGCTGCATATAACAAATTCTTTGACATTTGTACAGGTACAAGGTACAAATGTAAAAATCCAAAACAACTTCATGACAAGACAGTATAAAAGTGACAATGATAGTTGGTCATAAAAATAGAGAATATGGCTTTGATTTTCAGCTTTCATATTTTACATAATATTAACAATGGCACTACTGGATAGCCTTGTAAAGCAATGTACCATGGTTGGTTTGGAAGGCTGCAGAAAGTCATATTATAACATGAAGAGAGAGAACAGGCGTGAAGAGAAAGTAATTATTCCCGTGGATACGTGTTGTCAGAAAAGTGCAAATTCTGTTTGCTTCTATGGTGTTCACACCTTCCTGATCAGACTGCCTGTTAGCTGGCCATCTCTTCACTGTTTCTGACCACTGTTAGCAACTAAATAGTATTATTTCTAATACCTCAGAAAAATCAAAGCAATGCATTTTGACTGCATCAGAGGTGCTGGCAGAAAACAGCATGCAGAATGGAACTGGGTGAAAGAAGTAGAAGGAAGATAAAGGAAGGAGCTAGACAGATAAGTGAGCTATGACCACAATGCCAAAACAAGAAAAACCCCAGATGACTCAGACTTCAACATCACAGTCTCAATTTTATTTTAATCAAAACGTCTCCGGTATGTTTTTATTTCCATAATTCATCTGAAAATATCTGCACCACCAAACATGCCTGAATCCATGCCTGAAGGTCTTACACAGAACAGGAAAATCTGAGAACCCAAAAATGGTGACTATTGTTTTGATAAATGTTTAAAGATCTTTCTCACTGGTGACAGACTTGCTAAGACTTCTGGGTCTCTTGGGTCTTTTCAATGTTTTTTGATCTGCCTAGAGCTCCCAGCAGGCTGAGTGCCCTCAGGCCGCCCTAAGTTCAGCTTTCAATTCTAAGTCCAGCCACACCAGCTTTAACATCATTCTGTGGGACTGAGACAAAAAATGCAAGGTTTCCACTATTGCCTCTTCTTAAATGCACCTGATGCTCAGAAGTCCCCCATATCACCCAAGGTAACTGGCAAGTAGCTTGCAGCTTTCAGCTCTATGCAAATTTTGACATATTTATCAAAAGATAAAGACATCAAGAGGCCACATCCACTGGATGCTGCACAGAAAGATCAGATTGTTTTTAAGAGTGAATCTTATCTCAGCAATCAAGAGTAACATCATATTATTCTGTTTAAGTTTTTCAATTTCCTTTTACATAAACCGTTTTTTTTTTCTCCCCCCAAAAATGCTACTGAAGTATCTCCATTGACTTAAAGCAGACAGCCTGAAGAAGTTAAATAAAAAGGAAAAGCATTCTGTAGCATTTCTGCTCAAAGTGGAAAAATCAATTTCTGAACTGTAGCTGCAGACAAGTTACATTTATTCACTGTACAAACAGCTCCAGTCACTCAAGAAATTCAACTTCTGAAACGCAAAAATGAGCTACTGTCAGCAATACTTTGTATGGGAAAGCCCTACAACTTTTTCCTTCCGATGTCCATTACACACTTGCTGAATTTACAAACGAGAGCAAAATTCAACTCAGCTTAATGTGGAACCCCTCTTTTCTCATGGCAGAATATTTAGCATCAGATCTGAGAGTGTTTTGACTTTGTACTGATGAATAGTGTAAAACTATGTATTACAACTGCCCCATCTGCACATTCAGTTGCATTATCAGAAATACAATTGTGAGAAACTGAGAATTAAAATAAAACATGGCTGCAGAACCCTCCCTCACCGCTGCTGCCCAGGAGCATCTAACACAATTGAATTAGCACTAGGACGAAAAAGAAAAGAACAAACTTTAAAATGCATTTTTAACAGGTTTTAATACTTTAGTAAGTGCTACAGTGCGGGTTTGTCAGTCACTGTCTTAGACACTGGAGAGTCCACTGTGGTTTGACACCGGATACCCCAAGGTAAACCTTGGCCATTTCTCAAAAAGGGCGAACACAATTCACCACAACTTATTTTACAGCTATAACTGCATCTTAAGGTAACACATTACTGCAGAAAAATTTTTAGGCTCTTCCCAAATATAACCAAGGTCAAAGTAGCAAACTAGAATTTTCATCTGACCTAATTTCAGACCAGGTGATACAACATTATCGCCGCATGCTGATCCACCACCACCACAACAGTAAAAGCACAAAAGGTTATGTGGGAGAGGAAGATATTGTTCCCTGTCATGTCACTTTACTGCTTCCTCAAGATTCAAAAATATCAACAACTTTCCCTTCATTTTTTATGGCACAAAGGTGCCAAAACACTGAACAACATGTTCTTAGGCTGAAGTATGGGCTGATTTACTAGAAAAGTCATCTCAGCAGCTAGAACAGTTCATAGAGAGTTCACAAAGAGTGCCTACTGCATTACACCCCTGTTCTTCCAGCTCCTTGCTAATTTAAGTGGCACTGGCATTAAACTCATTTGACAGGACATTTATCTAGCTCTGCATCAAAGCTAACGAGGGAACTTTAGAAAACTACCACAAAAATATGGCATCTGAAGCACAAGACCTTAAAAAAGCACAGACTGCACTTCCCTCTTCTAGTCAGTTCTGCAGGCTGAGGGTTGGAGAACAAAGCCTAAGACCCTACCTCCCCCCCAGCCAAACCACAGCCACTGCACCTCTTCCTTTTACACCCATGCAAGCTTAACCAGCTCAAGACCCAAACCAAGAAGAACTAGGACTTAGCCATTGCATGAAAACATTCATTGCATGAAACAGAAAAACATACTTGCAACTTATTTTATGCAACCATTGCCCACACATTTACTCACTTTTTCACTGAAACACAGATCTAGTGATATACTGCCATGGTTATACAATTCAGGCAACTCCTTAGACGTTAGCAGTGGGTGCTGTGACAGGGCCAGAACTTCCACCTGCCTCGCCTCTCACCTTTTAAATTTTCCACCCATTCCTTGCACAGCAGAACACTGCACCTTCAGTAGCCTTCACATGGAACAAAGGGAAACATGGAAGTGTCGGAGTATCAGCTTCACTTCAGGGACCACTTATCTTCCTTACAAAATTTCTACAAGCTTGTCATATTTTAGACATGAGAAAGACTAATTACTGCAGCTACAATTGACTATACTAAATTCAGCACCCAAAGAGTTTAATGAGCAGTCAAGTACTGAAACACATGACTTGGATTTGGACACGAGTTGCTCTTTTTAAACTTTACAGTAAAACTATTTGCCCACTGAAACATTAACACAGACTTTTGATACCATATTGAGCGCTGGTGTTAAGGTTAATTTTTGAGGACAGATGTCACAGCTACTTCATGCCTGGCGTTCTCAGAGGTTTGAAACAGTTCAGTCATTTCAGTATCACTATGGTATCACCTCAGCAGTAGAAGCACATTAGTGCCTGAAGGCTCCACCCAAGGTCTCCAAGCACTACTATTAATACAGAATGACATTGCATCTGTCCCAGCAAACCATCCAGTTAGACAGCATGAAGGTTAAGAAATGAAATAGGAAAGCAGAGCGAGCACGTGAGGATTTACTCAAGGGCAAAGCTAAGGTAGATGGTAGAAAATGAGGAAAACAGACATCTATCAAATTCAATTGGTATTGCTGAACCTGACTGTCCAGAACTTCCCTTCACACCCTTGAAGAAGATTTGTTTCTTCCAAAAGCACCAGTTCCTTGTACCAGGTATCAGCACAAGTAGACACCGGTTGGTCCTAAGGATTCTACAGAGTAAATCAACTTGTAAAACTGACTGGTGAAAATGCTCATCAAATCTCCCACAGAAAACACTGGCACTCTCAACATTTTAAGGTTTTTTCCTTTTCACTTGCCTTCAGAAAACATACTGGCTCAAAGGGAAGTGTTTTCATCAATCCATCAAATTGCAAAGAATACACCATAATAGTTACTGTGCTCTTTATTGCTTTACAGGAAAGAGTAAAACTGAGAAAACACACAATTACACCAGAAAATAAAAGCAGTGCTATACAACTTTGCTAGGGGAGAAAAAGTGAAAAGGCTTCATGATTCATTTTGTATGGTAATAAGATTAATTTTTTTTTTACTTTTTTACAGAAAATATACCCTAGACTCCAAAATCTGTATAATCTGTCAGGTATCTCTCAAACTAGGTTCTAAAATATATTTTTAGATAAACATTTATCATATGAAAATAATACTTCAGAGCAATTAACTAAGTAAGTAAAAATTATTTCATCTGTTGTTTTTTTCCTTTTTTGATAATTTATGATGCATACCAAGAGGAAGCACCTGGCAAAACCCACACATACAGCTCAGGTCTGTAAACAGCCTAAGCCATGAGAGGTAGTGAAAGCTTTTATGCTTGCAAATCAATGAGCACATATGAGATGAACAGATCAATTACCATCATGTGCCAGTCATCTTAAGAATTTCAACTCCCCTTCACTATGAAGAGACAGAAAATTTTCTAACAATGTTACCAGACTGCAGCCTTAGACAGGGTGAAAATTTCAGAGCATTAGCCAGGCAATGTGAGAGGGGAAAAAAGAGGAGAGAAAGTAGACTCTCCTCTAAAGCAGCACAGAAATCATCTGATTTTACTGACACATGCTCACTGAAGCAATTTAGCTTGAACTAGTTACACTGAGCTCTCTTTAAACACTGAGGACCAGTCAGTTTATTAAAGTTATATCAAATCAACCAGTGCAAAACATATAGAATCTAAGTATATAATACAGGGCAATTATAGACAAGATTTTTCACAAGTTCATTACCCAGCAAGACTTGGTCATTATGAAAAGATTATTTTTAGTTCAAAGAAAACATTAAATTGCAGACTGCATGCCTATTCACCATTATGTCTGCTTTCAGTTTTGGCCTGCAATTACATTTCCCAAGGCTTTTCAGACCTGGGTACCAGAAGCGACAATTGGGTTTGGTTTCTTGCTGTTTTTTTACTGCACACCCCAGTTATATAAAGGACATGAACCAGGAAGATAATCCAGCATTTCCCATAATCTAACAGGTCCCAGCCCTGTAGAAATTTCTTGAGCAATCCCTTGACCTGGCAGTGCAGTGGGTTTTGATCCTTTGTTACAGGTCAAGGCTTGAGCTCCCCACAGCACTATGTGACCATGGAAACCAGGCTACTTGGACCAGGTGTGTTTGGAAGTTGTTGTGGAGTAACTGGGACAATGCCAGAAGCCTTCCTTCCAAACCCCTCCCCCTGAACAATCAATGACATTAAGGGCCAGTTTTGACAGATAGCAAGAGAGTTCAAAGGTTTTGGGCTGTGCAGAATTCTCTGAGGAGGAGTAGCAGAGAACTGTGCCTGTTGTAACACAGGCAGCTTTGAGTCATTGCAGAAGAGACTGTGGCACTTTGCAGCCTAATGACCAATTAACATACACCAGCTAGAATGCTGAACCAGTAAAACTCCACTGTCTACTCTTTCCACTCTACATTTAGCTCTGTGAGAAGTTAAAGAAACTCAGGACAGCCCATCCCTTTTGTTATTGTTGTTCTTAGATATATTTAAGTTCAAACTCAAGTATTAACACTAACAAGAAAGTAAACAAAATAAATACTTAAACATTTACTAACGCGTTTAGCAGATGAAGTCTGGTATCACCCAAAGTAAAACAAAAAGATAAAATGTTGGATTCAGTGAGGAATTTTTATGTGTATTACAAAACTCTAAAAAATGCAGATCCTTTAGACACAGAAGAAAGAAATCCCACTGAAAGGAGGTGGTGCATGCTATTGCTGTGAGTAAAACAGAAGGATTTTGTAAATACTTCTCCACATTATTTAGGTAAAATATTTTTCAAAGCATTCACTTTATCTCACAGTATCTCATTATTTATTAAATAATCACTGTAGCTTGCCATATTTATATATCAAGAGGAGAACAATATTTTGAAGGAAGTGTCCCAGCATGGGAAGCCATCTTAATGTATTCTGTAAACTTCCTCATTTGAAAACATGTTAGTGTCACCTTAGACATTTCATGGAGTAATTGCTTTCCAGAGGTTCATTTCTAGTTTTGTAATTCAAATATACAGACCTACTAAAAGTAAAGTGGAGCTAGATGTCAACTCAAAAAACCATCAAACCAGCCTCATAGTAATTGCTGGATTAAAGGACATTTACTGGACAACCAAAACTGTAATTGTTGCAGTTGCCAACAGTCTCTTTAATGTCACTACACATAAAAATAGTTCTGTGGAGAAATGGTCTACTTGTCCAGGAGCAGTAGAGTGGCTGTAAATTATACCTCAAAAGTGCAAAAAAGCTGCCTAAAATCATGTTTTTCCCTTGAACCTACAATTTTGGGAAAGGAGAGTGAAAGTAATGAAATTTAGAGACCCTTGGTGAGATGTTCACCTCTTTCGTTGCAGTTCTATTACTAGGAGTGAGGAGAGGCAGTCCAGCATTTCCACTGTAGTCTCTGCAAGCCCTCAGCAGGTCTAGAAGATTAGTGGGAAAACAGTTCTAATCTATAGCAATATTGAACAACAACAGAAAAAAACCTACCTCGACTTTAAAAATAAGAGAAAAAAACCCAAACCAAACTGATTGGGTTAATGCAACCACTAAGAAATTTAATGCTGCCTGAAAGAACTGAATCAAGAATGACTAACTGTAGGGAATCCATAGTAGTGCCTTAACCATATATTTCCTGATTTTAAATCTATGGCCTTGTAATTTTTTGTGGCATGATCACTGTTTTAGATAAAGGGAGATCATGTACATTTCTGTGCATAAAGGGATATTTTGATCAAGCACTGCCAATTTGAAAGTTTAGGGGTTAGGTATTTTGGTTTTTTGACCCTCTAGAAGGATGAGTGAAGGACAGAAGATACTACTACAGTAGTTAAGTTCCTGCTTCAGAAAACAATTTTGGTAAATGAATTTTATTTTGATTGCAGAATCAAGTATTCTTCATGAATTGATTAGGAAAAAGAAGGAATTCCAAGGAATTGCAGCAATCCATTTCCTTGTGGTTCTGTCCTATATACCAAGTGCAGATTCATGGTGACCTGACTCTCACTCACCACCACAGAATTTGCAACTCTTGCATAGGCTGTTACAATTTGAAGAATTTTTAGCTTTTTGAAGCCAGATGTGCCCCACAACTCACCTACCTGCCATCCAGATGCATCAAACACATGTGACCCCACAGCAGGAGAGAAGATACAATGTGGTTTTTTGAACCAAAATTTATCCTCAAAGCAGAGGGTATTTGGTATACTGCAGCGCACCAAGCTCTGTAAACTTAATGTATCACACCTGCAGGATCTCACATGCTTACATTTGGATAAACGTGTGTGTTTGGTGCATTTGACTTGGCTGCACAACTGAGTTTTCTAAAGGGCAAAACCAGCCACCACAAGACAGCAACCTGAGATTCATATTATTGTTTGTACTCAACCCGAAACTTTGGGCCACAAAAGCATTTTGCAAAATACTGCACCAACACAAAACAAAACCATATGTAGTCAGCTGTCCTCTCTTCCTGCTGGTTTCTCCCTATTCCTTCCAGTGTGACCGTGCATTTTCCTAAAGGAGATGGCAAGGAACTAAAAACTGCCTGAGTTCTAGTTTGTATACCTTTTGGGGATAGCTGCTTACCTGCCACAGCAAAGCAAAATACCCACATTGCTCCAGATAAAGCGCAGAACTATCTGTTTACATCTCATGTCCAATGCAAAAGGCAATAGCTTTATACAGTGTGGGCATAGACTGCAAACTGTTATTTTTGGATGAGGATGTGGGGAGGGAAGATAGCAATAGCTACCAAGAAGCAGTGGAGGGGTTTTCTACATATAAATATATATAGAAAGATGTTCTGTTTTAAGATGTGTGAAATCTCTTCTGGTACAACATAGAAAACAAATAAACAAGATATTATCACAAGGCAAAGAGAATACACAACAGTGTCAGCAGATGCTTAGGAATCAAATACTAACTTTTAATGAACATTTTGACAGTTCTCATATGTTTTTTTTCCTAGGGAGGAGATTTTTAAAGCTGTATCTCCTTGGACTGACAATCTCGTCCTTTAAAATCTTCTTATTTTACCTGTTTCTGCATAGTGTCTTTCTTATGGATGAAGCCAATTCTATTGCCCAAATGAAAAACTGTCAACACACAGAACATAACTCTGCTCACTGACTCCTAAAAAATTCTACAATATCATGATCACAAGTCCCTTTCATTCATTTCCACCATGACTGAGAAGATTATTATCAGCTATGGATTGAAAATACCATCTCTCACTAAATTCAGCACAACACACTCTTCATTTGGCCACATCCCATAGGACACACTTTCAAAAATGGGGTCATTTTACAGTGTAAACTACAAAATAATAATGTAAACAACTACTGTCCTAAAAATCCCCTGTATTTCACAGAACACATATTTCCCAAGTGGTGCTCTCTTCAATTTTCTATACTCACCTTAGCTGACTTCTCAGTGCTATGCTCTCGTTTTCCTACATGGTTCCCCATGATGGACCACCAAACTTTAAATTCTGGAAAGATAAAAACAAAAGAACATTTTTGAAACCAATACATTTGTAAAGAATTACAAATTAATTTTTAATCTGACACATCACAAGGGAAATTTTCACATACAATGAGAATTTTTACAATCCAAGGTAAGACCTGTGAAAGATTATAAGGGAAAAAACCCCCATGCTTATCTGGTCTATTTTGCATGTTTAAACAATATCAGAAAGCTTTCCTACTTCTATTTTAAAAAATAGACATAAAAGAGAAGGAAAAAATAAAATGTTCTTTTTGAAATTTGCATATAAAACAAAACTAGATTAGAAATTAAGTAAAGGCCCTGTCTTTCAATATTATGTTTTTAACAACAAACAGTATAGTACATATCAAATAACTTGTAACTATAAACTGCCATAAAAGTTCAAGTAAGTTGTTTTGAATGCACATTTCCCATTATATAAACAGCAATTAGTGAAAAAAGCACCACACTAAGTGCTAACAATTTGCTGTGGAGGTTAGAACATGTGAGTTGTTTACAGCTCCCTCTTTCATGACAAGCACGTTACAAAGCAAGACCAGCCCTTTCTTTGTAGCTCTAACAGAGCTTATGTAGGTTAGACCACAACACTCCAGTTTCAGCTTTTAGAGCACACTTGTGGTTGTGCCACAGATTTCCTGTCACAGAAGCAGGTGTCTGTATAGGCTCTTACAGCTGCTGCCTTGACACAATTTGAATGCAGTGCATCACAGCATTTGAAGTCACGAAACTTAAAACTACATGCATTGCTTAAAATTACATGCATGAAGGGAAGCAATAGGCCATATAAACTCATATATTGTTACAACCCCAGCTACATGCACCCATTTCTGCACAAAAGGATTCTAAAGACAGAAACTTTGATAAAGTACACATCTGTGATGGACAGTCATAAGTAGTCGATCTTATTTTGTATCTCTACTTCAACTTTTGGAGAGACTGATAGATTTATTTACATACACACTTCACTGCACCCAACCCCTAGTGATACATTTCAAATTTTGAGGGTCTACAGTGCTCATTTGGCAATTCACTGAATTCAATTCACTCTAAATTCCATGTTATCACTGTATCCAATGAAATAATTCCTCAGAAAAATCCATTTCCAAGGTCTCACAAAATAAAAACTAAAAAATCCAAACTCAGTAAATGCACTCAAGATAGAATTTGTAACTAAATTGGAAACAGATTTTTTTAGACCAGCATTATCTATTAAAGATTAAAAAAGATTTAAAAAAGATTTTAAAAAAACCCCAAAAACCAAAAAAACCAACCCAGCTTTGTACTTTCCAACTGTGCGATCAGCACAACCAATTCACACACTTTTGATGTTCTAAAATTTTTCAAGGAAAAATACAAATAAATTCATATACACTGGGTTTCAGACCTGAACTTCCTCAAACTGGCCTTTGCTCTACAAATTACGAGCAGCAGCTCATTCCTCATCACCTACTTCCCAACATAAGGAAAGCAGAGTGGAATACAAAACGGTAAGAGATGTCTAGAGCAGAATATAAAGGCAAATGTTCTATGTGTTATTCTTCCACTCGTTTATCAAAAAATTAACTATCAGATTTGGTCTATAACACACATATGTCTAAGTACACAGACGATGAAGCCAACATAATATTTGCAGAGCAGATCTGTGATCCTGTCCTCCTGCCTCCCCTTAGCCTCCCTCCTGTCTTTGGAGTAACATTCCAGGAACAATCACCCTGTACCCATAAAACACTCCCAACTAGATTTTATTTTAACTTTTTTTTTCATGCATAAGTGAGTGCAGATACTTGAACTGAAGAGAAGTTAGCTAGAGGTAACTGCTATTAATTCCTCATGTAGCAATAAAACTACTTTTCAGCCAAAGGGACAAAAGCAACCTGCCACTAGCAAGGGTATCCTAAATGTTACAGATTTCTTCATGCTACCTATTAAACAGAGAAATCTAAGTAAGCCTTTGGCAAAGAAAAGCTTCTAAATCTGACAGGAATTATGAAAGAAATTGTATAGTGCCAACTGTTCTGTAGATATCTGAGTAGGAAGCAAAACCATACATACATCCAAGCCTGTAAATACTAAAAACATTTATAGCAACAAAGACTTAATTTTTCACTTCAGCCTCAAGCAGAAATCTGCCTTACTTGACTAAAAACTGAGCACACAGGTAATTTCCACTTCAGGATGAAAGCACACCCTGCAACACAAAGACTTAAACACTGATTTTGGTTCTTACTGTCCAGAGGGAGACCATGCTGCAGTTCCTACCTGTGCCAACCTTTATGCAATGAGTTGAGTCACTGACTTCAACTCATTTTACAATCTTTGCAGGAACTTGCAGCCAACTATTCCAAAAATCTCAGGTGGAAAAAGATTCCTATTTTCTTTAGTCACCTTCAAAACGTACAGAGTGCCAGTCTAAGCAGCTCTGTATGAAATGAAGAAACAGCTTCTTACACGTCCTAACAACATCCATCAACTGAACAACACTGCCTTGCAGAGGAATCCATGAATGATTCAGCACTGATGAACAGCCACAAGAACAGTCACGGTGCTCCAAGCAATGAATAAACAGAAGTACTGAGGAAATGCAACACCTTCTTTGAATCTCACACGAATCACACCTAACAATAAGCTGCCAAAACAGGCCTGCACATGAGATCAGGCTTATGACCTCAACAGCATTTGCCAGAAACCTTCCTAGTGAAACCCTGAGAGTTTTGTAAATCCTGAGATGACAAATTTTGCACATGAGCTTGAATCACAAATGACAAGGGACACTCTTGAATGGAGTTACATCACCAGCTCCTCCATAAAATTCCCATCAACAGTTGCTGGTTCCATATGAAAACCATCTGAGAGGTTCAGAAAATTAAAGGTCACTTGAGTAAACTGATTTAACAGGACTAAAAGTTGAAAACACTTCTGCTACGTAAAAACTCTTTAGGGTGAAGTGAGTGAATTTGGGGCAGGAAGCTGTGAGCCAGGTGCCACCAGCAGAGCCATCCTGCTGCCTCAGCACTATGCCACAAACACCTACGGAGCTGAATCAGCTCTGCTGCCATGACCTGGCACTTCCCAATCCATGACTGATACAGCAGTAACTCCACCTATGCCAGCTGCTTTGAGTAATTCCAAAAACAGCCCAGGGATTTTGCCTGGGGAAAGGAAATAAAGTGTCTCCTCCCATCAATTCACCTTCTTACGGAGTTAGTCCAACAGATAACCTGATGGAAGCCTGGATCCAGCAGCTTTCCCACTTTCTTCACAACACAAACCCATATTCCAACCAGTAACAACTACAGAAATGCCAGTGCTTTACCCAAGGAGAAAAACTTCTATTTTCAACAAAAAAAAAAAAAAAAAGGAAAACCTCTGTTCTACACAACACATACCGAAAAAAATACACATACGTTGGCATCATGTAATTTATTTTCATCCAAGTAGTTTATTAAAAATAGGGGGTTAGAAATATATATCTTTGTAGCGGGTTTTTAGCCCATTCTATTCTGCCTGTTGATATTTGCAGCTAAACAAGTGGTTCTAATCATCTTCCCATACTCGCCGCTTGTCTTATAAAGAAGTTTAGGATTTAGAATTTTCACTGAAAGGCAGAAAAACACTTCTCCAAACCTTCTGAATATAACAAGAAATGCACTGGCATTACTTTCTGCAGGTCATGCAGTTTTAACTGCAAAATAGCATTTTCTTACTCACAGGAGCCTGAAAAAAGTTCACCCATGTAGTCATCAAACTTTAAATAAGTGATATTGTAATTCAGGAGTCAAAACAGTCTGTACATCAATACACATGGAGCACTTTTATTGAACATTAACGGTTACTTCAAATTAAAAAGCATAAAGTACTGAATGTGTATCACACAGTGCTGAAAATGGATTGTTAAATATGATCTTACCTCTTCCCACACGTTGATTATGACTCAACAGAACTACACGTAGTAATAAAGGTATGCAAGGACTTACATATTTACAAGAATCAGAACATAATTACTACCTTGTCTAGGAATATGTATTCATCATAGACTGATGTTGGGTAATAGTGCAGAGCTACAAGTGCTCCTAGCCTTACTCACACTTGGGAAGGGTAACCACAGAATATAAAAATATTTGAGGAATTTATTTAAAACTTCCTGTTAAATTCAGACCTATTCTTATCCAAGTAAATATGACGTTTTACTACCACATACATATCTTATCAGGAAAAAAAAAAAAAGGTGAAATTTCTTTTAAGAAATTAAGTTTTCTAATTCTGGTAGCCCCACAATGTAAACACTTAATTACAAACCTACCCAAATTTTTGTGGGTTTATTGTTGTTGTTGTTTTAGTTGTGGGAGTTTTTTTGTTATTTTTGTGTTTGTTTGTTTGGGTTTTTGTTTGTTTTTGGTAGTTTCAGGTCCTGGTTACATAGCTTCCTGGGAAGCAAGCTGACACAATGCACAGCAGTGGCTGCCAGCTAGATGGAAATCTTTGAGTGGGTTTTTTAGGCTCTCAGTGTGATACACATCTTTGCAAGGAAGCCTTTCACTTCATCTTCTTTCAAAACAAGACTGAGACACTGGACACACCTCATCTGTTTCTTCAGAATTCCCTCATCGTGATCACCTTCCACGTGGTAATAGTCCAGCTCACCAAGAAAGAAAACCTCCAGCAGGCACGAATGAGTGACCTGCAGCTAAATCCATCAGCAGCCACAGTCAGACACTTCACAGACAGATGTGAGCAACCACGTAACAAAAGTAACAACCACGTAACCTGCTTCATGGACAAACTGCTCCCCAGGAATCCCGCTCTCTTAATTCAACTGTCAAATTATTTTATAAAATACAGTGCCTTAAATCCCTTACAAGTCTCATTGCTATTTAACACAGAGTTTTCATTATTGTTAAAGAGTGTAATACTTCTTAAATCAAACTTTATTTCACTTTTGACTTCCACAATTATATTTCTCTGAAAGAAAAACACATTATTCCAGACACATTTTCATCATGGATTATCAAAACCAAGATTTCAGTGGCGATCATAGCCTATAAATCAGAGAAGTCAATGGGAGTTTAATACTCACAGATGTACTTAATCATGCCTATGCAGTGCCTTTCATATCACAGTCCTGACCTATCTAGATATTACAGCAATTTCCATGTTTACAGATAACTGCATGTACCTTAGCACGGACACCAGGCCTAGAAAACCACCCCTCTGAGGGACTGGCCAAGATATGAAACACTGTTTACCTGAGAAAGTACTCCCCAGTGCTAGCACAGTTGCTCAGTAATTTACACACACTTCATATATCATTGCAAAAGACACCTAATTTATTTAGTTTTTTCTAAAATTTTCAGCAACATTGGGGCACATTAGAAAGGCTACAAGAGGGAGAGAGAATATATTCTGTGAAAAAACATTGTTTCAAACTATTTCCTAAATTTGCCAAAGAGTAAGCGGGACCCGAGGTTTAAGATGTTTCCTGACTGCTTTGCTTACCATTTTCCTCTATTGCCAACAAGAAGGATATTGCACATTATTTTTTATAAAAGCCTGTGATTTCCAGGAATCTCACCCCAGCTCACCGAGCATGGTCCAAACTTGATTCTAGACAACAGAATCTAGACAACATGAAATTACAATGAAATTGCTAAGCCACATATATTTATTTCCTGTAGTTTAGGCTTTTCTTGCTTTTCTCTCCTTTCTTCCTTCAACCCACTCTGCTCTCCTTGCTAGAACACCATCAGCTCTGTCCCACCCATTAAAAAAAGGATACAATTTCCAAACAAATTTCTTAACAGGGCATTTCTGCTTCTCAAATGGAAAAAAGCTCCCCTAAGGTCATGCAGCACACACTGGTTCCTACACTCCTTTACACAAACAGAAATCATCGATGACCACAATCATTTGGCATTAGCCACATGTTTACTCTTTGTCTTCAAAACACTAAGATTAGCAAAGTCCTGTGAACTCTGTGCCAATCCACCTGCAGGGTCATAAGAAAATTTCCTTAATCACCTCCAGTGCATCTGAGGAGGGAGCCAGGTAGGACCTCAAAGGCCTGGGGGAACGCACCCAGCACATTTGAGCTCCCTCCCTTCTGCTTGCTGCACTTCTGCCACTGTACCTACAACTGGGTCTTGACTAAATGTGGATTTCCTTGCAAATACTCTATGACTTTGCTCAGCTATTCCCAGTCTAAGGAACAGAGAGGGCCACACATACACCTCCCCTGAATGTATATATCAAAAGGAAAATGGTGCCCTCCTACAAAACTACAACTGATTTTTCTGGTTTTATCACAGTCACTAATACGAACAGGTTCACTTAATTTGCTACATGCGGTCTTTTATGCACACCACCACAACAAAATAGGCTGGGTGTTATTATTTTCTTTTTCATATAGGTTTAGGTGTGCATGGCATACAACACCTTGGAGCTAGGAGCAATTTTTCGCAGCTTTCTGAAAAGGATCAGACACATGTTCATTGGTTATTTTCTTTCAGCACCTATGTGCTCCAGAGACAAAATAATTTGATACTACAGTAAAATAAATCATCTCATAAAAAAATAAAAAGAAAAAAAAGGAGACAGAGAAAGGTATAAAGTTTAAGAACAGACGTATCATAGCCTCATTCTATGTATTTGTAAGATATGCAGTAGACTCCTAAGACCAATGCTTTCTACCATCATAGCTTCTAAAGTACCATGTTTCCCTTACAAATACACCTCCACAGTGGTGAACCTCAACATTCGGCCTCAGTGACCAAAAACTAAAAGTTAGACATTTGTCCTAAATTCCTGAGTAGTTTTGAAAAATAGGAAACACCCCACAAGAATATATAACCCAAGTGCAGTATTAACCAGGACAATGAAAAAAAGAACCCATTCATATTCAAATTATGGAGCATTTCAGGCCAAAGTAATAATCTTACCAGTACCGGAGGGGAAAAAAAAAAGAAAAAGGCAGCTGAGAAATGATACAGAAAATTATAACTGTTTGTTACTTGAAGACTTTCAGTTTCAGATATTAAGGTACTCTGAAAACAGATAAGATCTAGCACCTCTTTTGAAATAAAAATTTAAAAATGCCAAGAGAACAAAACCAAGATATATTTGATAACTCACATTTTTCCTGTTCTCTGCTTAGAAAAAACACCCCTCTCCAAATGTTGAGCAGTATATTCTCCCTTTCAAAGTGAGTTAGGTTACCTAAGCTTCCCAGGGAACACAGGCACTTTGATGATCAGTATTTCATTACCACTTTGTAGAGACTGATGATAAAGCACACACCTGCAGTTCTAAACACATATGAATTAAAGGCACTGTATGCCTGCTCTTCTCATATTCAACAGCCTGACAGATGGGACAAGAAGATGATTCACCCCCTTCAGACAGCATTAACTGTGCTGTGAGATAACACTGAATCACTATATCCTTCTCAATTAAAAAAAAAAAAAATAGTATCCCTCTCTCTCTCCTGACTTCATAAATGTTATCTATACTGCAGATATATCAACCAACAGTTGGATTTCCTGTAGATTCTCCTCTGCAACATTTGGCATAAATATTGATATTGCGAAAGCATCTGACTTTCACCATACTCTGAGTTAACTCCCTTTGGCCCAATCTACTTCTCTACAGTCATGCCCCTCCCTTCCTTCCCATAAATACACTGCCAAAGCGGCACAAAACCCAAAGTTTCTCCTCTGACACGGGAAAAAATGCATCCTTAACTCTATGCTTGTATTTTCTCTTTCTGTGCATTGTGTTTCTCACTTCTTCTTTCCTTCTTTTGCCTGGCCTTATTGTCTGAGCATTCATACACGAACTCATGCTCCTAAAGTACTTTTAAAAGTAATTTGATGAAGACTTAATCCTCAGTATTTTAATCTGTAAGCATACTGAAGACATGCAAGAATGTTCAAAGGTCATGTGGCAGCCTCCTAAAATTTATTATGTGGAGTACATTAACACAAACAAAACATTTCTCCAGTCATAAATAGCTTGCTATGCAAGTTGCAAGTGACAACTCACGAAGCTTAAGTAAAGATTTATAAACTTCTCAGAAATCACTAAATGAATTGAATAAAAAAGTAACTCAGAAAACTGTAGAGGAACTATTTTTCTAGGCTCATAAATGATTATCTGGAAACACAGATACTATGACCCCAGTTAGGGATTTTCTCTGGTGATGACACACTGGTTTGCTTTCCCTTCTTTTTCTTTGCTAAGGATAATTGCATAGCTGTGAAATAAATCAATCAATTTATCCTCTTTTCAAATGGAATTTTAATCCAGACGTTTTGGCTTTAATTGTTTAGGTCAGAGGCTCAGCTAGTTACAGTCACTAAGCTGTGAGTTGGTGCATTTGGAATTTTAAATAATTAATGAGTAACAGCAGCTGAAATCTGCATGAGAAACATCACCCTGACATAATTATTGTATTTGTATGCTTCTTTAAATATGCTTTCACAAACTGGTGGCTCGTACTTGAACACTGTCTCTCATTTTATCTAAATCTTAAATGTCATGTACTAATGTTGTTTTCCCAATCTTTATCAGTGGTACATTCAAAGCCAATATAGAAACAGTCATTACTGAATAGATACTGAAGAGAACAATGACAGACACAGGAGAAAATTTCCATTTGAACATGAGAATGTTCTAAATGTACACAAGACCATTATCTCCCCTTCTTTCATTAAAAAGAAAACCAGATTGTTTATTTGACATTAAAAGGAAGACAAAAGCATGTGACAGGCCATACACTCATTTTTTCAGCATGGTTTTCAAATTCAGTTCACCATTTGTCAGTGTACAAAAGAAGAAGACAACAAAATCTGGCAACCTATCAAAATAATGGAGTGAGAAAATATATGTTTCACTAAGGAGACTAGCAGTGTATTCACTTTCAATCCTGATTAACAAAATACATCTCAAATCCACTATATGATTAAAAGTAAGCTTGTCCATAATATTTGCAGCACCCATCACAAGAATATCCTGTTCTCGAACAAGCTGCACTTGTAAATTATTTTATTGTTAACTAAATATTTTTTTTTAAAAAGAAAATGTTGCAAATGCCATCAAGCCTCCAGCCAAGAGGGGTTTTCCAGACAGCACGCAAAGACAGCGAGGAAGTTCCTTCCCTAAAGGTCTTGCAACATAAGTAGACAAAACACATGACCAGAAGGTAAACCTTTCTCCCATATTACAGATATAGAGCAAAGGCAGAGATAAGTTAAGGACAATACATAAAAAACTTACAGCCCACTTGAGAAGCTTTGGCAGACATTAGAAAATTAAATCCAGAGTTGTAATTCCGAAAACCCATTCTCAGCTGCTACATAATGCCAGGGTTTCTAATCACAACACACACCTCCTTTCTTATTTTACAAGTGCTTCATGGCTTTCAAGTTCTGTCATACAAAATAACACTCCAGCTATGATGACACAGCCAAGCAGCTTCACATGATTTTACACCAGAACCCCATCAATATACAATGAGGTTATTTCTCTGACATCCTAGGTCTTCACTCAGCCAACTTTGTCTCAAACACAAAAATGTGAACTATCAGGCTCAAGATTATCACAAGACAGAGCAGAAAACACTGCAACAATCCACTGACCAACTTTTTCTTTTTTTCTAAGCAGCTATAGCAGAAGGTCACCCATACCATGAGATAATAAGCTTGTGATTAGCACACTCACACAGGATGTGGGAAACCAGGGATCATTTTAGACGATACTAAAGGGAAAGATCAGTCTGGCTTGATCACAGGATAACTGTGAGTCACCAATGTGATCTGGCAAGGGGAAAATAGATCAGAAAAGAGACAGACAGACCTACATGATATCATGAGGGAATATTTCCACCTAGGACAGGGAAGAATTAAAGTCATCACACAAGCCACTAGCATAACATCAGCTGAATACAAGGTCCAATTCTGGTCAGCCGTATCTAACAATATGAATTTTTTACTAGAACAGATGCGAAGATGAGGGGAGCAATAGGAACCTATTAGACAGAGATAAGACTAAAAGCTCCTGACATGTCAAGCCTAAGTAAAGCAAAGCTAAATGAGTGTTGGAGGAGGAGAAAATACACACTGCCCACATATAATCTAAACTGAAAGTCAGAATATTTCTAAACATCAGGAGAGCAGGGCTCTGGGAGAACCAGAGGAGAGTAGAAAGCCTAGCTGAGTTGAAGACAGAAAGCAAGAGTCTGACCACTGTATTTCAGGGACTGCATGAATGGTGTGGCTCTTACCATGGCAGGACAGCCCCAAATGACACAGGCCACTCCTCTGGCCTGGGAATATTTCAGTCCATCTTTCTGAACAGTGTATCTGGAGCACTGGGGTGGGAAGCAGGGGAGGGGCAGAGAGGGTCTACCTTTTTCTGAACCTGTTCATACACTGACAACTGACTGTAAAAAAGGAAAAAAATAATCAAAGCCCCAAACAAAACAAAACCACAAAACCAGCAATACTCTGAAAAGGGGAACAGAAATGAAATAGGATAGCTTTTAGCCAGCTGGATTTCACTGGCATGCAGGATACTAGACAAACAGACTTCATCTCCACTCTGAGCTCATCCACTTTATCCTGTAAGGGATCAGTGTACATATGGGAGAGCTGTAAGTCTCTCTGCACCAAGACACACAGTGACTGAGAACAGGGAACATGACTCCTGCTGAACAGCCTGCTCTTGCAGCAGGAAACACAGGTCTGAAACCCTTTGGGGAAGAGCTGGAGCTGATCTCCATCCCAACCACAGCATGGCAGGGCCTTGGATAACCAGCTTTTCTGCAAGTTTGTGAGCAGTGGCCTCAGGAAAACAGTTGTGAGACACACAAAGTCCACCTCTGCCCCCCACACTCCAGGAGTCAGAACAGCTCTGAAACACTTTGTTTGGATGGATACTGACTTCCAGGAGCCTTTGCTCATTGGCTACATACTAGACAGGCAAGGGCTTTCATACAAGGCTCTTCAAGTCTCTTTGACTCCTATTTCCCAAACCATTTACAAACTGACTGCTCTTTTCATAACATTCCCCCATTCCAAAACAGTATTTAAAAGCCCCTCCTCAAACACTCTGCAGTAAGCACTCCTCCACGGAAACACAATAATGAGTAATATTTCCACAGCCTGTGACTGAAACTTCCTATCACACATGCATAGAACAAACTATACAACAAACTCTTGTAGCAATTTGTTCGTGCATCTTGTCATTGGCTCAATCCATAAAACTGCTTCTCATTCCACTCCTTAAGAGAGTTAAAACCTTTCAGAAAAGAGATACTTAGCTGCTGGTTCGGCTGAATTCTTTATTTCTTACCTCAAACAATATCTCCACCCAGCTACTACCACCCAACTCTTAATTCACCTACAGCATTTTCAAACAACAGCTACTCATGGCATAGAGTCATTAATATAAGTTGCTATACCTGAATCAAAACCTGTAATTTAACATTCACATGAGTTAGCTATGAGTGAAAGGAATCGGTCTTTTATTTAACAGAGCATCATACTTAAACCACCTTTTATTGAATGAGAGTAATTAAGTTAAATCAATGGGGTTTAGCTGATTTATAATACATTTTAAGTGGAAATTCAGCTATTTAAGTTAACAGTTATGATAAATTTGAGATGTTACAGCAAGAGTCTTTCACTCCCAAATGAGTAATCCCTTCTTTATTTCAACATTGCCCCACTGTGGTCCTTAATATTTAGTATGTGGCATTTTAAGACATTAAAATAATTCTGAATGACCAAACCTGCCTTTACTAAGCTAATGCTACTGCTTTCATCACTACCTTCTTTTGGTTCATCCTGTAACACTAATGCATTACTGTTTATCTGTTAGTAAGTATCTATTAGTAAATCCATTCCCAATCCAGTATTTGAGCATCTCCCAAAATTAACGCCAAAACAAAAATACAGCAATGCTAGAGACAAAAAAAAAAAAGAAAAAGAAAAAGAAAAAAAAAAAAAAAAAAGAAAAAAAAGTGTTTTCCCCATTCCCTATCTTGAAGCACACAATATTCACTTAGAAAAAAATACAGCTCCATCCCCAAAACCACAGGCTTCATAGCATCTAGCAAGGATATTTAAAAAAACAAGCTAAAAGCACTCCAGACTATGTTTGAAGCTAAGCAAAGCAAGAAGCAATTATCACCAGAACTGTTTTGGGGTTTTTTTAACATAGTTGCATGTAAACACTTCATCAGTTTGGATACATCAGAGCGCACTTTTTTCACTCTTATATTCAACAGTCACACACAGAAGTTTCTCTTATCTTGCCAACTACATAGTATAAATAGCCAGTCCTAAAGCACTTCAAATGTCAGCAGATATTGGTGGTCTGCTAAAACGGAGGAGGATTTCAGATCATACCACAAATCTCAAATCCCACATGGGGAAAAGGTATAAGCTGATGATAACAAAATCAGATGCACAGTGATGCCAGGTCCAATGGGACTGGAACATGCACAGATTGATGAACAAGAGGTGTCACAACATCCCAGAAACAAAGGCACCTCATAATTTTGGTACCATTACTATTTTGCGCATTTCACGTCATAAACCCTGGCAATGTAATTATCGTGCCCATCACCTGCTTACCATCTGCCCTTTGAAAATTGTCCATACCCAAACATAATCCAGAATATAAAATTTTTCACAAAAGAGCTTTCTTCATGCTCCACCCCACAACCTGCCTTACTTTATATTGTAAATACAGAATTTTCAAGCAGAAGGAGATCTTCTCTCTTGGCCAGAAATTCACTATATGTATCCCACCACAATGCTACTCAGCATTCTCTTCAGTCTGAACTATAATTTCTTGCCTCCAAACAAAACACAAATAAGAATAACTTCAAGGATTTCTGAATTGCAACAATCTTTAAACTGAGAAAACTTAAAATGCTTAAGAAGTTACAGGACAGGAGCTTATTTAACTGAAACTACAGGAGTTTTTATAAATAAGCTGGAACTGAGTCAAGATACTCTAAGTCAACGCCTCCCTCAATCAGTTAAAAAAATCACAAAATTACTCAATACCATGAAAGGACATGTACAGAAAACCTTTTTTATCTGTTTATTATTTCAAATCAGAGTGCCAACAAACCTTAATGTCTTAAAATCTTGCTTTCATTTGGTCTTACTTATTTAGGTGGTCTTTTCTTATACAAGAAAGCCCACTGAAGACTGTTGTATTTGTTTGTATCAGGAAGACACTGCAAAACCAGTTTTTATGCTTGTGTGTGCCAGTATTATTGCTGTAATGCATGAATGATTATGAAATTACTTAAATGCCTTCTTCCCAAAGCCTTGGTTATTCCTCTCAGGTTAAAGTACAGAGCTAGCTGATTGTGCAATACATTTAATCATGTGTCCATTTCCAAATCTAATATTCTACAAATACTGTATTTGCAAGTTAATCTTTTATTTGCAAAAAATAAAATATTTACTAGACTGAACAACCGGAAAATGTGATTTTACACTTCACAAGTAAAGCACAAAACCAGAGAGATAGGCATTACAGATAAAAGTAGGAACTTGGATATCTAAAATTTACTATAGAGGTACCATTTACTTATCATTTAGCACTTGACTTTTTCCCCTACATGCATTTTTCAGTCTCAGTTTAGAAAATGCCAGCATGATTTTGGATTACACATAAGATTGAGTTAAAATACTGACAATGATTTGCCAGATCACTATTATGATCTTTTTCCTAAAGTATTAAAGGCTTACTGCAATTAAAAACTATTGGAAGCATTAAAATAACGAACTAATTATACTTGCCATTCAAAACATTTTATGAATACTGTATTTCTGATGAATTCACTGCTGATTAGATGGTTACTAGAGCAGTTCTAAATTGTAGAATGTAATTCTTACAATCAGTTCAGCTACTGCTTCTTTAGAAATGTTTTAAGTATACTTGTAAACTTACTCTGAAGGGGCCTTTCAGATCCTAAAAAATAATGCAGTTAATAAAAATGAATATCTAAATGTATAGTTTTATACAGGACAAAACTAAGGACAACTATCATCACATAACAAAATTATTTTAATGCCTGATGAACTGTGCAGAGTGGTAACTGTTCATCAGTAACAGAAGTTGAAAAATAGAGCATCTGAGCCAGTTAGGCAAGTAGTGCTAATGACAAGATCTGAGAAACTCTGAATTCCCCAGCAAGTCATTGTGAACTCACTGTTCAGTATCATACAATCAGGTTCAATTTCTTTGCTTCTTACTACGTGCAAATCAAACAAGTCTCAGTTTTACTGTGGATCTTACTTGCATTTGACAGGTGCCAGCGTTTTCTAAAGACCACCTAAAATTATGAGTAATAATGGAATATCAAAATCGTGATTAGCAGAAAAAAAGCCACGACATTATTAAAGAAGCTGTAAAAGCAGATTAACAGTAGCAACAAAACAAAAAAATGACTACCAAGAAAGAATAAAATACTTATCAGAAGGCAAATACAGATTTTCACACACCCTGACACCTGCATATGCACTACTTTTACTGTCAAGTTAATGACAAGATAATGAAACTAAATCAATACAAAAGAGAACCCAGGGCAAAGCCCACAGGCTTTGAACAGATCACCAGTATAATCACTTACACACATTAGATCAAGCCAAAATAATTATTAAACTTACTATCACTTTTGCTGTCACCTTCTTATCTTGTAAATTCCTCACACAAACACACACAGAAGGAGCAAGAGTCACTCTAGAAGCAACATCCTGTTCCTAACAAACACGTTACCCCAGGTCACATGAAGTCACAGCTTATTCATCACCACATTCCCAAAATGCAGGTGCTCCATCCTGTGACCAGCATGCACTCATCACCTACACATGGACAGCAACTGAGCATCCAGAAAAGAAGAGCAGGAGAGGGATTCTGCACAGGCTGCCAGTTACCAAGTCTGAGGGATCACTAGGAGAGAAAATATCACAGCCTACTTTCATTGTTTGTTAATCTAGTTCCACAGTATGTTCAGACACATGCCTGCCTGGATGTCATTTCTGGGCATATTAAGGATAAGCTGGTCACTGGGAACCACCAGGATGCATTTACAGAGGTTAAATCATGCCTGACCAATATGATTGCTTTCTGTCATAAAATGACGGGATTTATGAATGAGAGATCATTAGTGTCACCCACACTGATTTTTAGGAATACTCAAAAATCTCTACCACAGCATCTTTGCACCTAACCTGATCCAAGTTACAGCCTGGATGGGTAAACTACTAGCTGATAAAAAAAGCCAAACATCTCCATCATTAGGCTCAAACAGCAGCTCTTAATGGTTCACAATCTGCCCACAGTTAAAAGTGAACAGGTTAGGGACTCAATTCTGTTTAATTTCTTTTACAGTCACCTGGCAGAGCACACAGTAAATCTGCAAACACTACATTTATAGGTGTAGAAGACATGCTGAAGGGCAGGGCTGCCATTCAAAATAACTTGGATATGGCCAACAAAAATGTCATGAAAGCATAGCCTGAAGACCTACTTACTGGGGAGCAGCTCCCCCAAAAACAAGCTGGAGGTCCTGGCAAGACATGACTCAGCCCTCCACCTGGCAGCAAGGAGAGCTAACAGCTTCCCAGGCTTTGGAAATTGAAGCACAGCCAGTGGACTGAGGGCAACAGTAGTTCTGCTTCATGCACAATCCACTGCTCTGGTATCTGCACTACCAATTCTGCCTCTGGATCCACATTATGAAATGTCAACAGGAGCAAGTTCACTGGAAGGCCACAAAGACAGCTGTCAGCTGAAACACATGTCCTGTGAGGAGAGGCTGAAGACACTGGCATTGCTCAGCCTGGAGAAAGCTTTGGAGCACCTGGTATCAAATTTTCAATATCTAAAAGTAAATTATAAAAATGATGAGGCCAGGCCTTTCACCAAGGTTCATGGGGGCAAAACAACATCAACTGTGATCTGGGAAGCTGTAAATGTGTATTAGGTAAGGGGGAAAGAAACACATTCCCTAATGACAGAATATACACTGCAGTTAAGGATTCTGATATGATGCTACTCAGTGCTTTACCACGTAACTCCATTAAGATAAGGAGCACACTTTTGTGGTTGCTGCATGCTGTTTGTGGCCTTGCTAAGGCCTAATGGACAAAATATTATTCACAGGAATGGAACATGCAAACCATTTATAATAAAAGGCCAATTATGTTGCAAAATAGTTTTCATTACTTCTTTCTCACTCTTTCCAGGAGCACAAAAAATTACTACTTGTGGCTATAATTTCAGCTTTCAGTTGGAACCAAATATCTTCCTACAGTGCTTTCATTAATAAAGAAGGTTGTGGCATTCAGGAGTTAGAATTAAGAGGGGGGAAAAAACAACCAACCGAAAAACCCCAAACCCAATAACCAAACCACACACAAAGTATTTTACCACTGGAGAAGGAGAAGAATGGAGTATTTCACAACCCACTCTACACGTTGGCCAAAGTTTAAGATTAGCTTTTCAACACCAACAGCCCTGCACTCAGTTGAAAAGCACCTACTACAATTTCCATTAAAGCAACTATTTTTTCATGTGAGCCTGCTATAGGTTATTTCCCATTTGACAAGAGTATATTTGTGAAGAACAAAACCAAAGCCAAATTACTGGCTATCTTTCACTATCTTCCAGGTGAACAGCGCTGACTCAGACTATGCTGATGAAAGCTGTGCAGAAACTTATGTGCATCTCTTCTCCAGGAACAAGTCAGGGCAAAGTAATAGTACAGATAAAAGATAACACATAACACAAGTCAGGGAGTTTGTAGAAGCTCTGCACTTCAGTGAGATGTCCTTCAGTAACTTCCAACGTTTGAGGAAAGTATCTAATAGCAAAAGACTCCACAAGAGACAAAGCACAAGATAATTGCAATTGTTCTCCTTTAAGGCAGTCCTAATTATTTGAGTATGAATATTAAGCTAGGAAACAAAGTGGGAAAGAATTCAGCTATAGAAAAAAATCCATCTTCTTTCTACTTTCAGAAAAATAAAAGGAGAATTACACCAAGGCTGACTTAAGAAATGTGGTAAGGTTCTACTCATATCACCAATTTTGTTAATACATGTAGCACAACAGGCAACCACTTTCAAAACCGTTTGCCACTGTTCTTTAGTCAGCCTTCCAGGCATTGTATTTTTTTCTTTTAAGCTAAGCAATGTAGAGATTTGGAATCAAATTGCTGACTATTATTCAGTGACCATTTCACTGAAAAGACAAATTAAAATGGGATCACTGTGTAACTTTGCAGTGGATTTTAGTAATTCATGGAATTATGAGTTTTACTCCCGTATCAGCTCTCTAGAATGGTGTGAGCTATCAAAACATTACAAATGCAACACAGCAGGGGTCCAAAAGTTTCCTATGACAATGATTATACCATTCTTTATTATTTATATAAATCTCCAAGGCACACACCAATCCCCAAAGTTACTGTTCTGTATTGTTTCATCAGTATTTTATCCCATAGCACAGAATGACTGGCAACATAGGCCAGGTATTTTCCTTTATTTGGTTTCAGACTTTGCTGTCATAATTTTCAGTATAACAGGTCCTTTCTGGACACAAACTTGCACAGCTGTCCTCCACAAAAAAAACCCCAAAAACCCAGCATATGCACAATTCTGCCATAATTTCTTCTGTACCTTCTTAACACTCTAAGGGACAAGTATAGTATTTTATTCTAATCACTGTAAGTTCTGTCAGATAATATTCCAATGCCACTTTTCATCCAGAGAACTAAAAACATCCGACAAGAGAGTTTAACTAAGGACTGATGTTTTTAGAATTAGAAGAGAAGAACAATGCTGACATACAGGAAACAACAGTGTTGGAGAAGGATAACTGAAAAGCATTACAATACATCAGACAACATCACAAAGCAATGTTTTGCCATTAACTGTGAACTATTGTGGGTGAAATGGAACTGCCACCCCCAGAAGATGATGAGTCTCTTCCGAGATGAACTGACAGTCTAGGCAATCGAAGAATTTGTCACAAACTGCAGGGATACTTCCTGGGAGTGGGTACTGTAGGAAGTCAATACAAGTTCTAAATATATATATTATTACATATATTAGTCAGGAGAAAATGGCAACAAGCTAGGAGATATGTTGATGACACACAGGGATAGGTATAGATTTGAAGGGCAGACGACAGTTACAGCTGCCACTGGGATTTGCAGAATTGCTGCATTAAAAAAAAAAAAAAAAAAAAAAAGTCTAGGCTTTATCTTCAAGGCACTAACCCAGCCTGAAGAAGGAATGAAAGATTAGGCCAACTGTGTGGACAAAGTGAAAGTGATACAAAGTGATACTCTTAGGTCGGTGAGGAAGCAGATCTGAGGAGACAGCAAAAGAACACCTCTACCACTTAATCCAACCAATCAGCATAACCAACCTGAAGCTACCCCACCTCACTTCAGTTTATCCATTGGAAATCTACCAAGGAAATCTAGGGAAGCCAATGATAAACAAAACCGACAGGACAACTGTCCTTAGGGCTCCAAGGCTATTGCTCTGTTGGAAACTATGATTTCGCTATGGCAGTTTGAACACCCCAAGTCCAAAGATGAACAAACCTCAGGACTGGCCTTTTACCACCATACCACACTTCAGCAAGGCCATGCCCAGAACAGATGAAGCAGCTGTACATTGTGCCCCAGAAGACCCTTGAATAACCAGAATACAAGTGCCTTCTAATCTGGAAACGATCACAGCCCAATTTATAACTGAAAAGAAACAAAAACCGCAAAAACTGGCAGAGCACTGACAACAACACAACAGCTGTATTTCAGGATTTTTCCAATCTCTGGAGAAAAAATATATGCCATTGAGATGACAGGCTGTTATTACGCTATAATAGTCCTTGTTCTAACTTAACCCATTACATATAACCATTCTTTTTCATGGTCTTTCATGTATTCACAAGACCAGTCAGAAAAATTGGTTCAAAACCACAGGCAGAATCATTCTATATGTGTCTGGTAGTACTGATCTCTCACATTTCACAAGACTCTTTTATATGCATCTGAATTCCAAGGATAGCTGTGAGTTGTCCAACTGTATCGTTTTACCTGCGTTTTGTGACTTCCAAGTAAGAAGTAAGCTAAGAACAAACAGATTTTCACTTGTGATCCAGTGATTTCAACTCTTTAGCAGAAGCCAAAGATAATGCACCAGGTAAATGTGTAAAAAATACACTACATGCCTGAATTAATTTTGGAAATATAACTTGGTTTGTGTTTCATTTTCCTTTCCCTCTCGCTTTCCACTCATAATAGTTAGATCCCCTCAGCTGTGAACTTCACCAGCCTGGAAAGATCTGAATTTAAACATTTTCAAATGTTTAAACTTTCCCAAGTTTAAAAAAATAAATACTAAGAATTTCAATTACACACTAAGAAATTTTACAAGAGTTGGAACAAAATGTAAAAAAAGTCAGATTTAAAAAAGTCTTTCCTTCCAACATCAAAAACAAACCCAGTACAGCTGATATGTTGTTCAAAAACTGCTCAGATTTTAAGAAAAATTAATATAAACCCCATTATTTTACCTTCAGTCATTGTATATTTAAGGAAAAAAACCCAACAAAACACTTAATCAGTCTTTTCAGATTTATTAATTTCCTTGTTTCTCCCCTTTTAAAGGACTTCCAAAAGTTTGAGGCGGGGGAAGTAAAATAAAAAGCAATATTTAAGTAAATATTTCAAAAACCAACTTCCTCACTCAGTTACTTCAAAATCACTTCAGGACAGCAGCAAAACAAAACAAAACAAAAAAACCCACAAAAACTGTCTGAAAATTTCCATGTTATTTCTTGTTTTTCTCTCACGTGCCTTTTGTGTGGGCTTTCCTGGGTTATGTCCAAGATTTAGAGCTATTCCAAGCAACAGAACTAGGATTTCACAGTTACAGCAACTGATGCAAGAAGCCTCATAGGAATGATCTCACTCTGCATTAACTAAGTTCTCTACTTATTTTTAACAGTGCATTTTGAGAAGCATAAAGCTTCTTTCAGAATATGAAAACCCAAAAACATTCAAATCTGAATACTGTTGTCAGGAACTGTCTGCTATTTAGAAATTCTTTAGCTACTAATAAATGTTCATAATAGATTCTGAATCCTCTAAAGAAAATAGTAGTAAACTCTGTGTCAATCTCTTAAAGAAAAAGTTCAATTCAGGATGATCAACCTTTTACAGAAGAGTGAGTCTCTGGAAAATTCCCAAGTGAGAGGATGAGGTATAGAAAATTGATGAGAGTGACTGATACATTTCCCAAACATCTAGAAAAAGTGTTTTAAAAAACCCAAAGGCCAAACTCTGAAAACAGCTGGCAAAACAAGAAAACATGAGCACAATTTTGTCATTAGAGAAGCTAATAAGATTGTTAATCCTAAACATAACATCAGAAATTATTTAATACTATATCCAGAAGTTCATGTGACACAGGATTCAAATAGGTATATGTTTGGTATATGGTGATTAGACTGAAGAGAACATTTCTTCATGTGCTACTAATACAAGAAAACAACCAGAGAAATGAACACAGAAAATCCATAGTCATCTGAATGAAATTATTAAGTAAAGAAAATCTAAAACTGATTGCCTTTATTTAATGCCACTGAATATGTAAGATTAGGCGTTGTCACTGTCTCCCTAGGGGAAAGCCATCACCAAAGTTTTGTTCAATTCTTTCCAACCACAGCTTAGCATAACTAAGAAATTTTGTCTGAATTCTCACATTGGCAAAACCCTTAGAGAACTAGGTTTAAATTGTGACATCTTTACTTAGGGCTTAGTCAGCACCAGCATACTGTGCTCCTTCAGCTCGAACAGCACTCACAGGTTGTCTCCTCGGGCTGAGAACAACCTGCCTGCAGAATGAGCAACACAGCCAGAGCCAGAACTGCGACTGATGGCTACAGTAACACAGCTCCAATGTCACCTCCACGGCAGCCACCCACTGCCTTGGGCAACTGGACAGGTCTCCCAGAGACCAACTTATTCATTTTATAATGATTATTTAATTAGGTCCAAATCAAGCACTCAGTGCAGAGGGCTGGGCACCCTGGGAAACGTATATTAACACAAGAAATATGCAAATAAAGTAGTGGAGCCTAGAGTTATCTCTCTGAAATTCCAGTTGTACAAGCGACTTAAGCAGTCAAGCTCTAAAGCATATATCCCTTTTCTGATTCTTCTTCCATTGGCTCCTAACTTTTCTTTTAAATACATATAAATTCAGGCTTCTTCAGAAATTGCAATGTCCCACTGATTTTTTCTTGGAAGCCTCTACAATTCTGGACATCTTTCCATCTTCAACAGAGTATTTTAAAGAATCCAGAAAAATTCCGGGTTTATGAAAGATTATCAGCTATCTGTATTTAAAACAGCAGTACCTGACCTGTTGCTCTTCATGACTGTTGTCCTTTATTTAAGAGTCTCACCTTAGAAAACACAGATAACAGTTTCAACCTGTCTTGCCTGAAAGAAAAATCATTCAGGTAATTAAATACCACAGGACAGAGCACTTTACCAATGACCCAGAAGAGTCTGCTGTCCCTTAACCCATGGCAGAGTTTATGCTTTAAACCTGTATGCAAGATCAGAGTCTTAGACTGCAAACCTTCCAGCCTTCTCCTCATTAAACACTGGTTATGCTTTTAGTGTTTTAGCCAAAAAAAAAAAATTAGATTTCATCCACATTAGTCCAATACCAATGCGACTGTCAAAAATTGTTATGTTCTCATATAAATTAAATTAATTTAGTTCTGGTAAGTAAAAGTTTGAGCCAAGTGGCTCAGCTTCTCATGTATGAGCACCAATTTATTTTCACAGCTCTCTCTTTTGGCAGGTAAGAAGCTAACAGAAAGCAATAGCATTTGAACACTGAACAATTTCTGGTACTTATGCTTCAAGTAAGTATGAGATTGCAGTTTATTTGGCCTTCTCTCAACAGTTTATAATGTGTTTTTTCTGTCACAAAAATCATGTAGCAGAGCAATTAAAACCTAAATTATATGTTCTATTTGATGGATTAAATAACCAAAGTGGCTATTTCAACCATAAGGGTAATTTATATCAAGTACTGAATAAACCATCACAAAAAGAACAAACAAGAAATTTTTGGATACACAACAGTAGGGACACTTGCCTCTCTTGCCTCATCCCACCATTACCATTCCATGTGCCTTCATTTGTAATCTGACACACCACTAACACTCATCTTCTCAAACTTTCAGAACTGAAAAGAACTGGAGGATGCATCTCCCAGTTATGCTATCAGTTCGTGGGGTGAGCAATATCATCTTGGTTGTTCTCAAGACTTGAAAACAGATATCATCCTGCTTTGCATGTGCAGGGTACTCTGAGCTGATGATTTCCAGACTTCTGACAAGCTTGTCTTTAATGACGATGTAAGGGTCTAGGTGTCATACAGGAGCTGGCATTATGAGAAACAAATCCTAACATAAGAACAATTCTGTCATGACATTTTTCATAAATGGACAAAATTAGGCAATTATAAATATGAAACTATTTTTAAGTAACATGCTCCAATTTCTATCATGAAGAGTCTACAGTGAGCTAAAATTCTTCACCACAATAGTGACTGTAGCATTCGCTACCTTATTTATATTAACTATTGTGATAGAACAGGGGATTTGAAAGTCTGTGAACATTCTTCAGCTGTACAGAATGGCACAAACTCCATTTCTGTTCTTAATTCTCTACTTACAAATCCAGTGAAGCTGACTATACATTATATTCATGGCTTTCTCCCAACTCAGTAAAAATTAATTCAAATCTATTTCATTAAGATACCACTCTTTGCCTTCTTCTTTTCATTATAAATATCAAGCTTTATTTTAAGTGTACTATCTCAGAGGCTAATGCATGAACACCACTTGGAAAATTAATATCCTTCAATATAACTCCTGTGCATGGGCCTTTGCAAACAAGAACTTGCCCTCTGACCATTTTATCAGTGATTGATAATGTCTGTAAAATACTTCATCTGGTTACCTATTTCCTCAGAGACTGAAAAAACTACTGTATAAGATCAAAGAAAGAACAACAAACTTTGTGTCAGTCAAGGACGAAGGCAACACTTCTACCCAAGGCAATATTTGAGCCACAGCTGCCTGGAGAGAGCATTCTAGGGAAGCAGCAATGCAAGCTTTTCCTTTGCTGGTCCTCTCTAGGCTTTTATCAGTAGAAACTTGGGTATAGCCCGGTGTGGCATTTGTAATGTTGTCATTAGTGCTCTTTAGAATGATTCAGAATGCAACCTGTGACAGACAGAGCCGCTGTAACCTACAATCCATGATGCTCAAGAGCTTTGATGGACCCATACCAGTTATTATTAACTGCTCTAAGGCCATTTAAAAATTCTAGAGAACTGTTTCCTACTTGACTGCCAAGAGTAATCAAATCATTAACATAAACCAAGACTGTTCTCTTACTCTGTTTTTATTTACCTTGACTGACAGGGAGCACTTCATCATCCTTCCAGGTAGGTATTTGAAGCCTTTACTAACAATCACTCACAATCTACAGGTTAAGTTGTTTGTATCTGTGAACAGGCAGTACTCCACAGCAACAGAATTAGGTTAGTCTCAGCTCTTTAAAAATGATTAGTGGATACAACCACAATCAAACAGTGCAATATACACGCTATCATTCCTGATCACCTGGGACTCAATTCTGCTTCCACTGAAGAGGGGGAAAGCTTCCGTTTCTCCACAAGAATTTGTTATTTTCCTAGTGCCTTCACATTATTTCAACTTCATTTCAAACACAGTACCTGATATACTGAAGGGCAAAGGCGGTGCACGCAGGAAATACAATCAGGATGGACCTACTTAAAATTTCAAAAATACATGTTTACATTCTTTCAAAGGCAAACTATGCAGCGATTTTTAAAAGTCCCCACAAGCGTACGAAGGCACTAAAAGTACAGCCTTTGCTATCGCCACATTCATCACACACGGAGGAGACACAGTTCCCTCAAACGCCGCCAAACCCTCCCCAGCGAGCGCTCAGCCCTCGCACGGCCGCTGGCACGCATCGCAAGCACGGCAACTTCGAGCCGAGCCGAGCCGAGCCGTGAGGGCGCAGGAGGTGGCGGGTCCCGGGCGCTGACAGGAGCGTCCGGCGGCGCCGCAGCCCCGCGCCCCTTCCCCACGGAGACCCTGCAAGGGCCGGTGCGAGCCCAGCCGCGCAGGGAGCAGCGGGGGGAGCACGGTCAGGGCAGCACCTGCCCCGCTCCTCAGCCCTCCGCCAGCGCCTGTCCTGCGCCTGGGCCCCGTGAAGTGCGGGCAAAAAAATCAACAGAACAAAACAAAGCAAAAAAAGGAGAAGTTGTCCGTGTCGGTGCAAGGCTCCGGGCACTGCCGAGATGTGAAACCGGAAGGCACGGCACGGACTCCGGGCCTCCCGCCCGGTTATGTAAGGCACGGCCGCCCCGACGGAGGGGGAGCCCCGCGCCGCTCGCGGGCACCTCCGGGGGCCGGGCGGCAGCGCCTGCCCTGCCCTGCCCGCCCTCGCCAGCGCCGCTCCGCAGGCACCTGTCCCGCGGGCGGGATCCGTGCCCGGAGGGAGCCCGGGGCACCCAGCCTGCCCGCGCTGCCACCTGCCCGGTGCCCCGCACGGCCTCCCAGCCCCCCCCGCCCGCCCCGCCGAGGAGGACGGGACGCGGGCTCACACGGCCGAGAGGAAGAGAAAGTAGCCGAAAGGCTGCCCGCCCTCCGCCGCCCCGGGGGAGCCGCTCGCCCTGCCGCCGCTCTCCCGGAGCACAACAACAACAAACACGGCGGAGCGGAGCGCAGCGTGCGGGGCGGGCACGGCCCCGGAGCCGCCGGTGTTGGCTGCCCCTCTCCCCTCCGCGAAGCCACCCCCAGAGAAGGAAGAAAAAAAAAAACTACCATTCTAAAAATAACAATAATAGTAATAAAGAAATCAGTAAATCCCAACGCACCCGGCGTATCCTCCTGGGCTGCGGCGCTCCGGGGGCTGCATGCAGCGGGCGGGGACAGCCAAGGTGCGAGTGGCAGCGCGCACCGGGAGCGGCGGCCAGGTGAGGGGAGAGGCAGGGATGGAGCAGGAAGGGGGAAGCGCCGTTCCGCGCTCAGAAGCGCGCCCGGGTCCCTCCCGCCGCCACACAGCCGCGCCTCCTCCGGCGGGAGAGCCGGGAGCGGCCCCCGCGCGGTGTCGGCGCCGTGTGGCTTCTCCCCTTGCTCCTTCCCGAGCCCAGCCCGCCCCTTGGAAGCCCGCGGCTGTGCCCCGGTACCTGCGCGGGAGGTGCGCCCCGCCCTCGGGAGCCGCCGGCAGGCAGGAAGGAGCAGCGGGACAGAGCTCCGGCGGGCAGGGAAGGGCAGGACCTGGGGGCGAAGGAGGGACGGGGCCCGTCACCCCCGCGGGGCTCCAGCTCAGAAAGGGACACGGCTGGCTCCGGGCCACTGGGAGCTGCGTTTGGCCACGGCCTCAGCGAGGCGAGGGGGGCAACCTACCTGCCTGCCCTGCCAGCCCCGGGCTGGCTGCGCGCTCGGAACTTCCTCTGTAACTGGGTTTACTGGGATTCTGACACATCTGTTTCCCAAGGGGTGGCGAGAGGGGTAGGCAAAGGGACCTGCAGTTTTACACTCAAAAATCACACACCCGCAAGAGAGAACGCGTATCGCCGTGCGCTGCCTGGTCCGAGGCCCACGGCACACGTCGCTGTCCCAACGGGAATGCCTCGCTGTCGATGGCATCCTGGAGCCCAGGACCCGGTGTCACCTTAGCGCCAGGCACAGGCAAACTTCAGCACCTTCGTAGAATGAAGCTCCAGAGCACGACCCCCGGGGACAGCTTGGAGTTCAGAGGGATGAGAAACTGCCTTTTGCGTTTCATCCAGCATTTGGATGGGCAGTTCACTTGGTTGAATACTTTGGGCAGTGTTTCAATTCAGTTCAAAAATACAAAAGTAAAAAATATTTTTTTAATTTGAAAAGGTCATTGGTGGTTACTGTATCTGTTGCACCTGCACCATGTTTAAACCTCTATATATAGAGACTTACTAAGCTAGGTAGACACCAATTTCTCATTGTGTAAACCTTTTTTTGTCTTGCTATTCATCTCCAAAGATGGAGGAGATCTTAGGAAAGTATTTTGGGGCAGATTAAAAACTCTGTGTTCTCATGAAGAAACAGTTATTGCATAAATATTTCCATTGTACAAAATGTACATCCTAGCTTCCTAATTCCTTACAGTGCAAAGCGAGAAGTTTACAACATTACTCTTTATTGAATGAGTGAAGACTGCTGTGCAGATAAAATGCTGGAGTGTGAGTTAGAAAAGGCCACAGAAGGAAAGAAGGTTTGCAGAGGAAACGAAGAGGTGGTGTATCACTGTGATGAGCAATTCAAAGTCTGGGAAATTTATATTAAGGATACATAAAATACTGCTTTGAATCATCTCTTTCCTCACACTTCTTCACCGGAAAAAGGTATCACTTCTTTTCTTAGAAATTTGAGGAAGATACTAAATGAGTTTGATACTTTAGCTTTGTGTACTTTTAAATGGTAACTTTGGTAAAAAGCATTAAAAACAAATCAATAATAAACAACTTTAAGACACAACACTCAATTTCAGATTTTGGGTGGTCATCTCTGTCTTTTTTTTGCATAAAATTCTCAGGGGAAATCTAGATCCAAAGATGTCATCTGATCACACCCACGGAAGGCGGATGAATAAGTTATGGTAATGATTAGACTCCAAATCTTGCATTCTTTCATGTTATATGTACATTTGAGCTAAAATAATTACCCTCTGGGCAGTGGGTCATGTATTTACACATGTGAACATCTTTGCATACAGATGTGTATACAAAAATAGACATTTTTATATGTGTGTGTGTGTATGTTTCTACATACAGTTATGCATGCTTACTCTACTGAGGCCTAAATGCCTATGAAGGTATGAGGAGACTCAGAATTGCATAGTGTGCATTGTCATACAGTATATGGGAAAAAATTTGAAGAAATTGCTGCCCTTGTACAGCTGTGTTACCTGGCATAGCTGCAACATCTCTCTCTTAGTGTGTTGAACATCTCCCTGCTGTTCAGTTTGTAGTTTCCCC
The DNA here is from genome assembly GCF_021018805.1 of Prinia subflava. Classification (NCBI taxonomy): domain Eukaryota; kingdom Metazoa; phylum Chordata; class Aves; order Passeriformes; family Cisticolidae; genus Prinia; species Prinia subflava. The sequence goes on from NC_086247.1 coordinate 59,999,686, forward strand.
TGTTCCAGGATTTTTGTGTGTAAGCAGATGTCAGTATGCTCAGTTACACAGACAAATTAAACTTCGGTAATAAACACTAGAGTCAGTGAATAGCATTGGTAGCTACAAATGTAGACATTCTGATTTGTCCCTTGTAAGTCTGCTGCTAATGAATGCCAGTTCCTGGAAACAGTTAATGATGAAAGCAAGTGCGTATGTTCAGCAGTAATGTGCCCACATCTACAAAGCTGGTATAGTTTTGTCTTTTGTTTTCTTCCTTTTGCAGGGATAGAAGAAAAATATCGTCTTCTTTATAAATACTCCACACACTATTTTACCTCTGGGCTTTGGGCCACTGTAAAGAACTCTACCTGAATAAAAGATAGTAGGAAGACAAATGACGCAGGGTAATTAATTTTTTTTTTAAACTAATTATCCGTGAAAAAATTGCTTGAGTCAGGTATGAAATGTTCCTTTATGCAAATCAAAGAAAGGCAACGGAAGGAGAGCAGAATTTGCTCTCAATATTTCATATGTACTTTTATACTAGAATTGCCATTTATTATTCTCAATGAGAAGCAATTGACCTTGTTGGTCAATGGATTAGACTTGCTAGGAAAACTATAGTTTGTGTGTGATAGCCTCATAATGGGTAAGCAGACCAACATCACATAAACTCGGAGAAGGATTTGATTAAAATTCATGGTAAGCTATTGAATTAAGATGAAAGAGCAGCTATTTGCTTTCAAGAATTGAAAATGGCAAATGGCAAATGTTGTAATGAGGAACCCTCACTGAGATAGTGGAGATTGCCAATGCAAGATTAAAGATATCACGCCCTACATGCAGAGGAAACATGATCTAGTCCTAATTAGGAACTCATTTGAAATTTTTCATGAATGGGCCATCAGTGAATTCCAGATGATAATAGTTTCATTTAAGTCTTAGAATCAAGTCTTGATTATAAGGACTTAGGAGGTTGCTGTGTTTTCACAAAACCTTTTACTATGCAAGTTCTTAAAAATAACAACACAATGTTTAGCCTATTTTTATGAGAACAATCACACAAGTTCTTGATACTTTTTTCCCAAGAAGACTCTGATTCAAGAGCATTGAGTCTCAGCAAGTATTTTTTTGAGCAATGTCAGACTGTTTATGTAGCCAACCAGAACACCATTACCTGCAGATGCTGAGAACTGTCACAGTCTGGCAGCTGTGTGTTAGCAGTCAATATATTCCGAAGTTAAACTAGAATTCCTAGTTAGGAATTTTCTATGCCAGGGTGGCTAAACTTTAGAAGATCTCTGCCAAATATTTAGAAAAATGGTTCAACATGTGTCATTCTTCAGCAAATACCTGTGAAAGGGGCAGTTAAAAGGCCACCATTTCTGAAGCCTTTGAGTCTTAAAAAAATTGCAGTTTTATTTTCTCAGTGAACCTTGAGAATTGGGGTGGTGTTCTGCAGCCACAAGTGGACAGACCCTCTTCAGAAATTTTGTCACAACTCACAGTTTTTTACTAGCCATGGGTATTAAGGCATTTGACCTCATTGTAAATATGCATTGTAAAGAAAATCTTTCTACTGGTAAATTATGGTTACCAACTGGATGAATGGCAATATAATACCTATTGAGAGTCCTTGCAAATATGATATATCCTTGCCTGAATGAGAAAGAAAAGCAATTGTTTACATAAATAATGGCACTTAAAGATCTGAGTTATGTCATTTTAGAACAAAAATAGCCTATCAGTGATCAAACAAGAATTTTTGTTCCAAATTGTTGATCAAAATACTTGTCTTCAGATTCTAAAACATTGTTCAAGAGGTGAGCATTGTTTTTATGACACCACCAATATCCTGTTTGCAGGAAAACATTGAAAAGTGGTTGTAGTTGCACAGGAACGTGAAGATGACTGTAACATGCTTTCAAACTAATTTTCTCCATTTTCTGTTTTTTTTTTTTGTCTCTGTCTAATCATTGCCTCTGACAAGCCAGTTTTCTGTGAAACTGATCATCTCTCAAGTTATTTCAAACACATCTCATGTACTGCTGCAATGTGGGTCAAGGAAGTCCTATGATAAAAGGAGATTTTACTCTTCGTTTTCTTCTAATATGAGCATTCCCAGCTAATGGAAAAAGTTAGTCAAAAATATTTGATGTGTTCAAGTGCTGTTAAGAACATTACCCTGTTTCTGCTTTTCACTTAATCAGCAGAGACAGCATGCCTGCTGTGTACAGTTAATTTACAAATGAATAAGTAGAAAACAAGCCTGTGTATAAATACCTCTTCACTTATACAAATTAAAGTGTCTGTATTCTCAGTACTTACTTACAGATGCATGCACACACAGGGATATATAAAAATTTGATTCATTTCTATCCCTGTTTTTTTAAGCCATGATAGACTGTTTTAAAGGTTCCTGTGGGTAGATGGAAAGTTAACTTCAAGAGAGACAGAAATTAATATGTACAAGACTACCTACTATGAGCCTCTGTTCTTCCCACCTTCCCTTTTTTACTTATTACACCTTGGCTCTTACATTACATATGCTTCATAACTGGGACTTCTCTTTGGGATGACCAGCACAACACTTTCTCTATGTCAGTATAGATGCTTTGAAAATAACAGTCCTCACTCAGCCCAGTGCCAGAGGAAGTTCTGCCCATCTGTGTCTCCATCCGTTTTCTCGATCCATTACCTGCAGAGTGTTGAGGTACTGGTTTGTTTCTAATGCCAGTTTTCCAGCTACTTGGAGAAACCATCTTTATTCCAGAGATGTGAAATATCCAACTTCCTGTCACACTGAACTTTGAAACAAATGTATCAGGCAAGGCTATCCAGCTCAAAGTCCTTTTACTTATTTGTCACGATAGAAAAAAAAGAGGAATAATGCTTTTGTTCGGCTTTAAAAATGAAGATGTACAAGTCCCCAAGTGAAAGTTTCCAAATGGGGTAATTGGAAAAACCCCAGGCTTAGAACATAATGACAGATTTAGTGTACTTACTAATAAGAGTGATTGCCTGGCACCCATAAAAAAATAACTTTATTGTTACTCTTTATAAAATCATAAGATTCTGACATTTGACCTTCCAAGTTAATTTTTGTAAGGGAAATGAAAAGGCTATTAAAATACATGATAAAACTTAATGACTATATGATTTTGTTTACTATAGCATAATCCTTGAAGTGAAAACCTATAAAAGGCTAAGATTTGTATTACATGCAACTTCTGACCACCTAGCTCTTGAATTCAGTGCAATTTGAGAGCAAGTCAGATAATGCAAATGTCTCTACAGGAGAATCTAATGCGTGCTCAGATCAGTTTTATGTTCAGTACAACATACTCCTTAAAACTCAAACATGACAGCCATCATTATAGTTTCTCCTGCTGCAAAAGAGAGAAGCTGTAGTCACTGTGTGGGCAGACATTTACAAAGCTCTGCTTTATTGCTATTCAATGCCTTTCCAACAAGAGGAAGTCAACCAGCCTCACACATAAAACCTACTCCAGAGTGCCTCGGCACAGCTGCGGCAGTATCAGCAGAGAAAGCAGAAAACATTTTTGATAACCGAACTGGGACCTTCCCCTTCACACTACAAAAAACAATCTCCTACTACAAAAAAAATCACATTTTGCAGCTGGGGGTTCGTTTTGTAGGATAGGAAATCATGCAATTTTTCAGGTTTGCTATTGCATACTCTAGGGGGATCTGAAAACAAACAATTTTCAGTACAAATCTATGCAAAGTGTACAATTATAGGGCATGTAGTTGCTTGCACTGCTTTATGTGTTCCCCGCTGGGAAATACTTTTCTCTTTCATACATGGCACTGTGCTAACCAGTCTCTTATCTTTTCTTTCAGTTCAGCAGATTAAATAGCTAGTGCTGTATACATAAGAAATAATTTTATCAACTACATTTACAGTGCTTGTTAATGGACTGCACATAACTTTGTTCTGCTACTGACTTTAGGTCGAGCTGTCAATGTATAACATTCCCTCCCCATCATTCTACATTTGCAAAGTGAGCAAGTTAGCAAGCTGAAGAGGAACAATAAAAGGATGTTATTTGCACCTGTCATGTTTGTTTTCAGAAAGGATACAATATCTTTGCAGGGTGTTGTGTCACTAGGATGGAAGAGATCTGGAAAACATGGATGTAAGTAGCATTTTTTAGGATAGCACGGTAGTATCCCAATTTGTGCTGGAGAATGCCTGTTCTTGGTGATCTCTTCTGACTGGCAGGTATGGATTGACTTATGCTATGGGGTAAGCAAACAGTCAATTTGAAAGAGAGAGGTTTTCAGTAGCAGTTCATTCCTTTACTGTGTGTGCTGCACTGCTTTGCTTAATACTGGATTTTACCCCAGATTCAGACATGGTGTAGAGAGGGATGAATCAAACTTTAATGAGAAAAGTGCTTCAGATTTATGCACCTTATAAGGTCAACCATAATAAAAGATTGTTATTTCGACTAGCTGTAAAAAAAAAAAAACAACTGTAAAAATTAAAATTATGAAGAAATCTAAATCTATCAAAGCATATGCAATATTCAATAATCACTGTCAATAAAGTTCTGATCTTGTGTTCCTGAACAGTGGTAGATTGAATAGTGTTGTTTTCAATTCCCTTCTTCTTTACAGTCACAAAGCAATAATTCTTAACTCTGAAAATCCACAATACATGACTATCCTGGAAATTTCAAATGGCCTTGAGCAGGGTAATTGTTATCTTATGCCTCCACAGACAACACTGAAAACTTCACCTCAGATAACTCTGGAATTGACTATGCCAAGCTTTCTATTTCTTGGCCAAAACCAAGACATGGTGTGATAGAGCAGTGCTACCTAATATTAATTTTAACCTGCACTGCAGATCTAAGCTCTAAATATTAACAAGCCATATGGATTTTTAGAAATACATTGCAAAATCTAAGTTTGTTTGCTTGTTTTTACATGAAGAAAGCAACTTTCTGTATAATCCCAGTATATGAAATAGATAAAGCAATGTTTTTGAGGTTTTAGGGAGGGATATAGCCCAAATAAACTGTTTTCCCAAATCACTGAAATTTGACAAAATTTTAAGTGTCCATAGCTGTCTTACAATGGGTGGTAGTATCCATCCATCAGTAATTCCAGGTGGATTTATGGTCTGTTTTGTTGGTAATTATTAGGTGCTTCATAGTGTATTTGATATAAATTCCTTGTAAAAATCTATATGCAGTTATGAAATGGGTAAATATATCCATTTCCCAAAATACATTACTGTATAGATTTTAAAAGGTTCTCTGATCTCTGTCATAATGAAAATGATGCCGCTTCTTTGTGTTTAGTTGTTTGAAATTTTAAAGCCTCCTCTTGAAGGTAAAAGAATAGACAGCTCAGAGATAGCAATTGTCAAACACATTCCCAGTTTTTCTATTTCTGATAAGCTCTAGTTATTAGTATAAATCATTGGTTTCATTAACAGAGGTAACAACAAGGTTAGAGGGAAAAAATTTCTTCTTAAACATTGCATAAATAACTGACTTTTAATGATTTTTAATTAGTGGGATGAAACATCCCGTGTTCAGTGCTTTAGAAGAATGCCATTTTTTTAAACTAAAGAAAGTGTGAATTATATTCCATTGTTGCACAGCTTACACAGCTGTGGAAGGATTGGAATCTGATGCATCACAAAGAGAAATGATGTAAAGTGGAAACATGACATTTCAAGGGAAAAAATATACTTAAAATGGAAAACTGGGGGAAAAAATGCTGGTTAATTGTCTGCATGAAGTTGAATTTCCAAGAAGAAACAAAGCAAAAGAAAGCCCAACAGATGTTTTTGTTAATGATTTTTAAACATACTGTCAGCACCTTCACTGGGAAACACCCAAATTCAGTGCGTAAATGAGTTTGGAATGAAAGTGAGTATATTCATATATTGTAGTATATTTTAATAATTTCATAAAAATAGTCAAATCACAAAGTTTCAGCCCAGAATATTGACTCCTGTGTAACTGTTTGGAAAAGTCTTTATAAATTAAAAAACTTATGAAGGCAAACATTTATGGTTATAACTTGTAATTATATAGTGATAGGTATAAATTATTGGAAAAAATTATCAGACCTGAACAGCTGCCAGTGGCCGAAATTGTCCCAGTTAAAATGCCAGTGTCAGGAGTTTTTGTAGTCTAGGCTTATCTGTGGTTCACTTTTAGCCCAAGGAAGTATTTCCCTGAAAATAACTCTGGTTTAAGCATACTTATTATGAGAACTGTACATACGTTGTTTTCAACCTTATGTAAGCTTTCCTTCACATGTCATAAACCTTTACGTCTCTTTCATTAAACTCAGTGTTTGTTACAAGAGTAGTTGTAAGGCCTGGCTAGGTTTCTCTTCCACAATTTTCCATCAAGCCCATTGAAAACATGAAAAAAATTCCAAAAGTTTTTAGAAGTTAATAAAACATAGATTGTTTCTCTAGAAACATTTTAAACAATATTTGAATCAATAAATTTGACAATAAACACCTAAAATAAATTTTAAACAGCAATTTTAAGATGGTCAAAAAAAATATTCTCTGTACTTAGAAATTCACATTAATTTTGTTCAAAGATAAGTTTTATGAAAGTATGTATCTCTGTAAATTAGCCTGTGCTGGAGCATGTGCTGGTGTGTGTGCATGTCCAAAATAGCAGAAGACGGTTGTGGTTTTTTTATTAATAATGTAGCTGGTGCATAATTTTTCCATCAAGTGTCAGCATCTCGCAGCCCAAGAAAACAATGTATTCAAAAAGGACGTGACAGAGGGAAGAATATTAAAGGGTTCAACTGTAGAAAGACTATTAAGGGAAAATGTGATTTTTCATGACAGTAATAGCCCATCAATCATTGTTAAATCAGGTACATATTTCATACCACAAGGATCGAATACCTCTTTACATAACAACATTTGGTTTTACAGGTAACAAACAGTTCACCCCCGTTACCAAAATCTCATGCTATAAAATTCCCAGAGCTGAACTTCACCAAAATGAGGGTAGGCTGAACGTATGAAGTGAAAAGGTCTGGAGACATATAAACTCCAAGGTCTGAGTACATATAAACCACTAAAACCTGCACAAATCTTTACAGGGGAGGGCAGAAATGACACTGTCAGATTATCTGCGCCCTCAATTTTCCCTGTAAGCATCTGCAGAGCTCTGTCTTTATCCTCCCTCCGCTTGCTTTAATACCCTCAATTGTAATGATGCTTATGTTAAAAAAAACCACAACAAGCAAAATGTTCCCACCCCCTGCCCAAATGGAAACAGCCACCTGCAGCATCACTGCACTTGAGCTTTCAGTGGACAGAGACAAGTGCCAGGCAAGCTGACCAATAGAATGTCTTGTTATACTGCTGCCCATCTGCCTGTGTCCATCTGCTGCCTTGTCCATTATTCAAGGTCCTTACAATAGTCACCATCTTTTGCTTCCACCTTGGAAGCAGCATGTAGCATGAAAAGGCCTCAGGTTCACCATGACATTAATAAACAAAATAACTGCAGCTAAAACACTCTTTGTGGTTTTGTTTTTTTGGTGTGGTTTTTTTTGGGGGGGGGCGGTTGGTTTTTTTCCCCATTTGGCCACATCAGATTCTCGTGCTGTGTGGTTGCAGTTTATGACAATCTTTGAAGACTCTGTACTACCTATTCTTTAATCAAAATTTCTACCTCCTGCTGGTTTGGCACAAACTAAGGCCCCCAATACAATCTAATTTGGAGACAGATGGGGAAAAATATGTGTCTTTTCAATGACCAAACATGTCATGTTCATGATTATTAATTAAGTCCTGGTTTTCCTATCAAATCTGAAAGAAATTACTGAAATTGCTGTTTTCAAATCCTACACGCCTTCAAAAACTCTCAATACACGTAAGACGTATTACATTTCTAAAATTAGGATTGCTTTGTTGAAACTAAACTGCAAAAATTAAAGGATCCCTTTCATCATCAGACCTCTTGCTGATCCTGAAGGCCAACAAGCTGAGCACAGTCTCTCCTCCGCCTCACGAAATCTTGTGTTTTGCTCTACTTGTGCTGAGTGCTGGGAGTGGCACTTAAAATCATCCAGTTTTTTCAGTGTAAAGCATCTTTTGAGTGGGGAGAAAAAAGTGCTTTCAATGGGTGTTCCACTTGCAAAGAACAGCTTGCTGAATGTCATCTTGCACTTACAATCACTGAAGCTGCCTATTCACAGCAGAATGTGTCTGCTATCCTTAACTCCAAATCTGGGCCGATGCAATCAGTCCCTTTCCCTTAACTTAATGGGCAGATCTACATCGACTTTAATGTCAGCTTAATCAGACTCTAAGCTCTTCAGGGAGAGGAATTGAATTTCCTGTGATATGTGGAATCTAGCTTGCTGTCAGAGATTGAATTCAGGGTGATAGAAGATAACACCACCACCCCCCAGAATTCATTTAATTAAGTAGACAGTATTTTAATTATAACTTCTGTCATAATGCCACAGTTTAAATGGAATATTTAGGTTAAAATAAAATATCTCAAGCATAAACTGGTATTTATGGATACTCCACAAACCTGTCACTCACCACTGCATAAAAATCAAGTCTGTTTCCTCAATAATAGGTTACTTACCAATTTCACATTCTATGCTATTTACCTTGCAAAGGAATGCATTTAGAGGAAAATTATTTTTTATGTTGTCAATTTTTCTGTCTCTGTATCCATGTCTTGAATATTACATCACAAAGTAAATAAATAATTCTGCTTTATCCAGTAATATTGAGAATGGTGACACAGTGCACCATTATTACATAGCTGTACTGGGAAAAAAAATCTCACTTTAGGGTTCAATCTTGCAAATTCTTAATGTGGCATGAAGTGCATTCTTTTTAACAAGGATTACTTTTAAAAAACAGCGACATAAGTTGCAAAGATTTTTTACTGTATGAAGTGTCAGAGTGGGTGAATTTGCCTTTTATACAATGAGCTGTTTTATCAGGAGCCTTTAACACATGTGGATGTATTGGTCAAGGGAGGTGCTGTGCTATAAGGTCTGTAAAAGTGTCATTGTCTGTAGGCATGATTAAGAAAATATCTAATATAGATGTGCTGCCACCTGTCTTTTTTCCAAAGAAACTGTCACAGCCAATTCATTTTAAGGGTGGGAGTTAAGTTCCCAGCTGTTGTGACCCAATTCAGTGTCTAGCTTCTGCTTACAGTGATAATTAACTTTTCAGTTGTCATAAAAGGCTTCTTTTATGACAGAAAAAAGTTCAATCAAAAAAGACTGAACTACTGTGAAAAGAGGTGAAAACAGTGGATATTACATTTCTCTGGGGCAAACAGGCTTTTATCATAGGATGGTGGTTGGGGTGGAAAGGACATAGAGATGATCTATTTATTCTGGCCTTTTTTTTTGTTTGACAAAATATGTAAATTGCTTTTTGCTCTTGAAAAATTAGTCTAATTGAGAAAAAACTCCAGTTATTTTCTTTCATTTTCCCTACTATTAATCAAAAAGGCTGTAATGGTGAAATAAATGCAAATTATTTAGGAAAGGAAAATATAATAATCATGACACCCAGTACAAAGTTAATGCATAACTATTAGCACCTGATGAGCCCATTAGCTACACTGATGCAGAAGATCAGTTTTATCTATTATAAAACTGTTTCCCCCCTCCAGATTAATGAAATTGCTAAATTTTATCACTGTGCAGAATAAGATGAAAAGATAGCAATAGAATTGTGTAAATACTGCCAGTGCTTTCTAAATGGTTTCAATCAAGTTAAAACTGCCCAACACATTATGTTTTTCATATTTCTCTACCATGAAGACAGAAAAAAATCATTGGTTGAAGCTTCCCAAGGAGTCAAGAAACCTGAAGTGAAACTACTCTCTTCAGGAAGCATATTTATTAGGTGGAGACATTTCAGGGTCTTAAAAAAGTGAAGAGCGCTCTCTAAGCCTTGTCATAGCCCTGGCATAGAGTTTAATGAACAATCCCTGGCACTGGTCACACCTCTCCCTTCATTACTGGAAAGGATCATGTGTATACAGTGAATTGCTCCACAGTGACAGGATTAAATCAAAATTTTCATTCAGCCACTGTCAGGAGTTTAATTCTTCTAGGAATTATGCTTCAGGACTTACATTCCTAGAGAAACAAATATCTGCAAGACAGAATCTTCTGGAACCTTCTAACCCTTTCAGGACTGAAGCAACCATAGGGATTTTAATTTTTGGACGATGGAAAATGGCACAAGGTCTGTAATGTAGATCTACAAGATTTTTGCCCATCTTTACTCATAAAAGACACTCACATACTTACAGTAAGGATTCAGTCGTGTTTTAAACTGGATATCAGTGGTGTTTTGAATCAAGGTCAATAACCATATATACACTCAGTGACTAGTTCTAGTTTAAACAAAAGCTTCAATTTTGGGATGCTGCTGACTAGGTAGAAAAATGCCTTTTCAATTATTAAAAAAAAAAATACATTTACACCTTCATTGTCCTAAGACCATCAATGTGTCAAACTGAATGCTTTGGAGTAGGAGGCTGCAGATCAGTCCCCAAAATTCATTGTCAGCCCAGGCAGTGCTCAGCCAATAATGAGAGGCAGACAAGCATTTAAGTGTAATTATCTCAATTATGGTTTCAATGTACAGATTGGTATAGAATAAAAGTGCAGTGAAAGATATGTCCCACACTGAAACATGGGAAATAGTCAGTAAAGAGGGGAACAAAAGACTTTTACTCACCAAAGGAAAGTTTTCTCTACTAGCTAGTTATATATAGGTCTTGGCCAAAGGGTTGCTGCAAGCAATATATACACATTGAATGAGGGGAAACAATCCTGGTTTTCATCAAGAAGAGTGGACGGATTATTTCCTGTATAAGGATGGATTAACACAAGTTTTGGAGCAAAAGAATAGGTTCCTGTGGATGTCCTTGAAGGCCTGAAGGGAAGGAGAGCTAGTATTCCTAGGATAAGAAGGGGACAAGCAGAGAACTAAGCACAGCTAAAGATGCACTATGAAGGTGTTTCCCCGCAGGAAGCTAAAAACAGCTTAGTGATGGGCAAGATTTTAGGTAGAGGTTACTGAGCAGGTGCAATGTGAGACAGGAGGGAAAGACCCAAGCCACAAATGAAAAAGACATAATATTTGCATTAATAAGGGTGAAAGATTTTTCTTACATAACCTTGCCTGAGGTACACTAGCAAGGTTTTCTTTCACTTCTGCATGTATATATAATTTTTGATAATGATTTGTAACTGTGCTGCTTTGGGTGTTGTGAATGAATGCTTGTATTTGCATTTTACTGTAACTGAGGTTGCATGGGATTTAATTCAACTAGAACTGCATGACATTGGTAACCTAAAAAGAAAATCCATGTGTTTGGTTGCCTCAATAAATCCCTGCCTCTTTAGTACATATTCCTGTACTTAGAGGGTGTCGGAACAGACATTTCAGTAACACCAGTCACATGGGGAGTTTGCACCACAGACATCAGGAGAAAGTCATGGTTAAATGTGAGGCTTGCAGAGAAAATGTCAGTGTCATTATTGGTTTCCACTGCATTAAAGGCTGAAAGAATCTTTTAGGAAATAGAACAAAGCCACATGCTCTACAAGCTGCTCTGCAGCTTTGGAGTGAAAACTATATAGGAGATGAGGCATACATATTTAATGAACCAGTAAAACTACAATATGAGCTTCCAATGCAGCAAGCTCTTTCCAAAAGCTTTGCAATGCACTGCCCTTAAAGCCTCCAGGGGTTTTGTCCTTTTTGAACAGTGGAATGACATGAATTTCAAAACCAGGAGATTATGTAAAAGGAAGAGAGAAGATGTTTCATTCAAAACCAAAATGGGAAAATCAATGTATTTAGCTGACATTTAGACTTCATATTTATCTGTACTATGAGAGTCCATAGACTGGAACTGCTCTTCCCTCCTCTTACTCTGCCTTTATTTCTGCACCTCCCTGAACTTGTAGGTTTTAGTGTAGATCTCTGATTCTCAGAAATGCAAAGAAAAGGCTTTTTGTTTAACACTTCTGTGTTCTGCAATAATTTATAATAACAAACTAATATATTTTTTATTAAATTTTTAATTATTATTACAGTATTCCTTGCAAGATGCTGCCAAGATTGCATTTGCCAGAGTTTAAAAACACACTAAGGGCCATCGTGCAGAAGACAAACTAGCCACAATAAGGAATAAATGGATACAAAGACAGATGAAATTATTTGCTTTAATAAGCAGTTTACTTGTGACAGTGGCTGCACAAAATGTGGGTCTTCCTGAAAAAAAAATCAGACCTAACAGTCTATCAAGTTTGAAAAAGCTTAGTCACAAATCTGAAATCTGCAGTAAATCTCACCCAAATTTCACAAATCAAATCCCACATGGACGTTAACTGGGGAAAATTAAAACCATGAAACAACCCATGTTCATCTGTTTTATTTGTTTTATTAAACTACCTCTTCGTTCCTCACTACTTCCCTTCAGCCTAGTGATATCAGTCCCTAGATCTTGAAATCTGTAATACTCTATACAGAAATGAGCTTACAGACAAAATCATCTGTGAATCAGATGACCCTCTATAAGGAGATTGTCCCTGCAGGGCAGAGTCTGTGGTAAAGAGAAAGCATCATGTGTTACATAACCCCTAAGTGTTAGCTGATGCCTTGAGTCATGAGAAAGGCACTGTGGCAGACTCTGGATAAAATGTACTAAGAAACTTACAACTCTGTGTGGGTAGGGAATATGAAACACTCTCAATAAATATAGAAAAATTAACCAATTCCTAGATCTGTCCTATACCTTCTGAAGATACATAATCTGAAACACCAGACCCTACGGCCGAAATCCCTACACGGATCTAGCATATGAGCAAAGCAGATCATTAAATTCAACAAGGTTTCAAAAAAAACTAATTTTGAATGCTATGCAATAGGGATAGGGCCAAGATACATTTCAGCAAGAAGCAGTCAAAACCTAGCATATTTGTCTTGGTGTGTGGCTTGTACACCTATAAAGATGGATTAGTAAAAGCATTGGGCCTACCACCAATAACTCACTCCATTCCTTACACTTTATGAACTGGAAAATACAACATAAGGCACTCCTGCCTACTTATTCTGTAAGAAACTCTAGTCTGCTAGTGGAGAGTGTTAATTGGGAAATGTGGCGCAGTTTCTTTTTTAAAATTCCAATATTACTGTTAGAAAAGTGTAGTAAAGGTAAAGAAATAAATTAGACAAGATCTGTCACAGGTTTTCATTTTACAAAAATTACCCAACAGAAATTGTACACTATTTACTGTCTGACATACAATATCTAGTTTTAGTCTTCAAAGCAGATCAACAGGAAAACAAGTTGTTTTTTTTTTTCTGCTAGGTGGATGGATATGCATAATCTACACTTTTTTCTTTCTAAAGTTAACATGCTACTATTGCTGCATCTGGTGAGATCCAACTGTGTCAGGTTACAAAACTTGTAGCCAAAGAAATCTAGCCAAACCAATCTAGAAGAACAAATCTCCCAAAAAGATCTGGGAACAGGTTGGGACTCCGAGACTTTCACTTTAGGAAGCGTTTCCAGTATGTTGTTTTGAAGCATGTGATGACCACATGGAGAGTCACTGTCTGCTTTGGTAACTCTGGAATTCCTCTTAGATGCGTGGTAACAAGATCTGCTTTCACCAATCTTGGGTGAAACACAAGAATACATCTTAGCTGATAGTGATATGTTGAAGTTAGAAAAAAGTTACCTCATTAATCAGCCTAAAATCAGTGTAAGATATGCATATAATGAGAGCAGAATTGGCAGAGTGAAGAATGCTTGCCTTGTCTGAATTATGTGCACTTCAGTGCTGTTGCCTGTAACGCAGTGAGACTGCTACTGGTGGGGACCAAGAAAAGTTACATGCTGGCCAGATCTCTTCTTCCTGTGGAAATTCACCTGTGTTTTAACACACATTCCTTTCACTCTAATGGAGGGTTTTGCCAGAAACAGGCCCTTCTGCAATGTTAAAAGAGAGAATTCTATTCCACCGTAGGTGCCACCTTTTTGTGCTCTGCACCTGGCAGATGGCAGTGCACTCTCCCATCTTGTCACTGGGGTTACCTGTAGCTGAACATCTCCAGCAATGCAAGTAATTTCTTGGTCTTATGTACACCCACAGCATTTTCCTCCTGGTGCAGAACGGGCTGGAACAATATATTTATTTTTAATATCAATGTTGTGGGCCAATGCCCATGACATGATGCCACCTTGGCTGTTCCTGTCTGGCCCAGGAAACATAGAATGAGAAGTCAAGCTGCTCTTGCTGGGCAGAGGGATGGGCATGTATTTTCTAAGGCACTTGGTCCGGCTTAGACACCGAGAATGGGTCAGTGTGAAGCCCAGTGTGTCCCATCTGAAATATATCCACAGCAATTTTAGACTTTTAGTTTATTTGTGTTCATTTTCTACACCATTTTCTACTTGCTTGTGATATTCTGAAATGTTGTATGGGAAGGGTGGAGAGAAAATACCGACAGTATTCATCTACAGGGACAGTAGATGAAGAGAGGACCCTGTAAATAACTACACCAGAGCACAAAACATTCTGCCTCTCCTGCCCCAAACAAGAAAAGCAAAATCCCTTCCAAATGGAAGGAATTAAATATTGTTAAAGGGAACACTATCCAGGCCTGTCAGCTATCCTTCCCTTGGATGTGATACTCACCAGAGGACATTTCATTCTTTCTTTCATTTTTCTAATGTTTATTCGTTAACCAAGTGTACTCATTAATTACATGTGTCCCAGAATTCTTGCTGGGATTTACAGTCACTCAGAGATGAACAACATGAGAACAGAATAGGAATAACTGCCATAAGCAACTCTTGCCAAAGTACATTTAAAATTAATGGGTGTAAGCAATTATTTCTTTTCCAATGAGAATCATTAAACATGAGATTGAATTTTAGAAACAGGCATTGCAGACTGTCAATGGCTTCAAAGCATAAGCAGCAATTTGAGCAGTTGTTCTCTAAGGTGAAAAAATGTATGGGAAAAAAGTCTTAAAAATGTTTAGCTGAGTGTTTTGCAAACAAGTCTACAGGTGAAAATGATAAAAGTTCTTGTCTCGTGATTAGCAATTAAAATACATTGAAATTTTAAAATACCTTAAAATTGTGGCCCTTTGCAATATGAAATGGTAGTGTTCAGTCAAAGGTTAGGCTTAATCCTGGAGGTCTTCTCCAAACTTAACTATATGATTCTAAAGTGTACCTAAGGAAAATGAACCAAGTGAATGTATAGAAAATTATAATACTTTCACCTGGAAGAATGTACAATCTGAAGATATCATAGAAAGGCAAGAAATGGCTGAAAAAATCAAACAAAAAACAAAACAAAAAAACAAAACAAAAAACAAAAAAAGAGAAAGGCAATTGTACTTCCGTTCTGTGGACTCCAGTCATTCATTATCAAATAAAAAAGGTAAACCCTATGCATTAAAATAGTATTTAGCAATTACAGTAAAATGGAAATAGAAAGCTTGGGGAAGAGTGAACAGCCAGTGACACTTAACAAAAGTTGAATGAATGAATGTCTGAATACAATGAAGTCTCTAGCTGGCTTCGAATTCCCTTGCTAGTTCCTTTAGCTTGCAGCCTTAATTTGACACATATAAGATATAATGTACAATAAATACTAGTAAATAAGCTTAGGATTTCAGAATATGCTGAATCAATTACCATCACTTCTATTTTATTCTATTTTCTATTACTCACCTCAAAATATTTTAGTGGGAGACACAAACATTTTTGAAATACAATACAAATCTTTACAAATATGAGGGATGGCTCATTTTGATGGAAGTCTTTTTGGGACACTGATAATTACCTGACATAGTAATTTAGGTGCACCAGGGTCTAAATATAGTAGATTTTAACAGCCACATGAGTTTTCATTTCCTTGCTGCCTGTGTAAACAACCCTTTGCTAAGAACAAAATACAAACTCAGTCCTCCATACACCCAATATTTATCATGTCTGAGGAAGTTTCACAGTTCAAAAAGCAGCATATTTGTTCACACAAGATTTTAAAATTTTGAAAATAAGCAATAAAAGAAAGAGCTTTTGTCTAGCTACAGAGTTATGAAATTGCCTTTTCTATTTACTTACCGAGAGAAGGAGCACCACAAAATTTGATGAGTCTTTCCTGAATCTAGCAAGTAACTAGAAATTGAATACATCTGTTTTTCACTATTTTGTCTATAGTACTCAAGAATATGGGGGATGGTTCTGTCTGGGTGTCACCTTCAATTTTGTACTGAATTAACTAAGGCCTGACAATGATACACAGTGATGAAGAGATATAAATTGTGTTTCTCAGAAGGAATAGAAACCATTACTGTTGATATTTAACAATGGGAAATCCTACTTAAATTTGTGAGTATGAACAATCTTCTAATGGAACAAATTCTGACTAAATCCAGAAGTGTCATGAGATATTGTGGCTAGAACACAGCCTGAAATCAGATCCAGAGATCTTGACTGTCATTTTCTAGTGCATTAATTAGCATGTTAATCTTTCCTCCTGAACTCTTAATGAGGACCAGCTTCCTCTGCCCACACAAAGGGAGAATCTTTAATATGGCTTAATTGTTAACAGAAGTGTGAGTCAGTACATTCATTATTCTTAATGTCAGTCCTTTTCTCAGAGCAGGAAACCAAGAGAGCCACAGCAAAAAGGAGGAACTTCTTGAGAGAAGAGCCTGGGGACATGCTGGCCTTTTCCCCAACAGCTGATTTAGGAATGAATTACAACGACAATACCATTTAGCTACAATAATCTTTAGCAACTGTTTTGTGTCAGAGTTACACCTTAGGGAGACTGTAGGTTTTCTCCAAGGCATCTGTGCTTCATTAGCGGATGTAACTCCAAAAGGTTCAGGTAATTCCTGTAAAAATGAGAAAGCAAAGTCTGAGCAGAAAGAAAGAGAAACACAAGTGGAAATTCACAAGTCCCTGTGGTCTGTCAAGACAGTATATTCATTTCATATAATCCTAACCCTTTCAGGATTAGAAGTGATGGACAATATTCTTCTGCTACAGCAGACTTCCAATTTTAAATGTCTGCAATGGCAAATTGCATAAAAAGGATTAGTTTCCATTGTTACTAAGCACTGCTGCTTTATGAAGCCACTCTCTGCACTGCCCTAAATAATCATCTCTGTGCCATCTAATGCCTTTCCACAATGTGGTCTTCCATCTGACACCCACTGAACCCTTTCTCCACAGGTTTAAGCAGTTCTTTGGTGTTTGGTGGCACATGATGGCAAATGAGACATCAATTCTGCAAAACATTTAAATGCTATTGTGCTTTTACTCTCCTGAAAAGTGCACCTCAACATAATGCTAGTGTAGGTACTGTCCTTCCTGAATAAAAGAAAGGAAACTGGCAGCCTATACAGGTATTATTAAATTCTCTTCCTCCTAAATTCTCCATCTTGCACTGATGCTCATGCACTTAATTACATTAGACCTGCAGAATAGTTTAAATACATGTTAGATGATCATTTTTTGTGATATGGCATATGTTTGTCCAAAGCTAGGTAATTATCTCTTAGCTTTAAAAAATTTCAAGTAATTGAATATTTATTCAACATTACACATTGTCCTTTATCTTTGCATTGATTGAGTCTACTTAATTTATAGCAATTAGGACACCATAGAAATAAAAGGAATTTTGCCTACAACCAGATGACTTACATTTATGATGTTGTTAGGTTCGCTGTCAAAGATTTTTAGTTTTGATCTATGTGAGGCTCAGAAAATTATTGGTATTGCATATGAATGGTAGAATATAGTATTAAAATTTAAAGTGGGAAATGGCTTGAAACCAAATATAAATTAGGGACCAATTACTGAATTCTTTAGGATCTAAACAATTTTACAAAATTGTTTTACACAATTTGATTTACATAAATAATTCAGCTAACAATTTGATCCTGAGAGCAATACTCACAGCCATTTCTGAATTTGAAAAGAAAAATTCAGAATCTTGTCACTACAGATAAAAGTTTATTTTTTATATATATATTTTATGTCTAAAGGTAGTAACCTTTAACTTAACACTTCATACTGCATTTGATTTACAGTTTCATCTATTTTGTTGCAGGCATGCAATTATCTGGCCAGGGATTTAAGCAATACTTTAGCACAGAATTTGAAGGAAAACATAAAGGCACTTTTAGAATGAAGAACATCTAGTAAATGCTAGTACAGTACAGTTTTTAACAGTCTTTAAATTTTCATTATTTTATTTTTGGTTTTTGTGAAGGTTTTTTGGCTTATTTTATATAGTGAAAACCAGAGTTCTGATGTTGCAAATCACTTGCTGATGGCTCATTGCATTTTTACTACAATGTCTAACTATAGAAGAGATTTTTAAATAGTTTTTCTCATCCATATTTTCAGCAGTTGCTGTGCTGAAATGCAGGTGACAGCAGAGGATAGAGAAGCAGAATCTGAAGAAATTCTGACAGAAACAAGGAAAAGGTTTAAAAAGTGGAAATAATTATATAAAACTGCAAAGTTATTTAATTTTGCTGTAGCATTTACGAGTCTTTCTCCATCTTTTCTGTCATTATTTTATGACTGCTAGTTAAGGAAATATGAACCCTCTTGATTGCTGTTTACCACATTCCAAAAACTTTGATACTCCTTGAGTGCACAATACTTACAAAACAAACCTACCACAGACAGAGAACATATTAAGCCAAGATTTCTAAAGTTAGGAAATGCAAACTTAAGGGCCATCACTGCCCAACCACATAACTGGATGACATTTTCCAGTGGTCCCCCTGCCTCATTCAGCACACAGCTTGGTAGGGCTCTGCAGACAGACAGCAATGCATTTTGGCAATGTTTTTCCCCACAGTGTTCAGGTAATCCATTATTATGCCTTATTTATTACATTTACAGTAAATTACAGAAATACTGTTCTAAAGACAGAATAGTTTATTTTCTCATGATCTTTTATGCTGCTTGTGAACACAGGGCTAGGATGTTTCACAGCTCACTTGATACATGAAGAACACAATATAGTCAGAAACTAAAGAGAGATGTTTTTATTCATTTATGTACCCAGCCTGAATTGTCTATAGCTTGTTTTCAAAGTATCTGATAAATGCTGGAATGTCATGCTTTGAATGCAAAAAGCCAAGGTCTCCTTGGCTTAGCTTGTGCTTGTGGAACAGAATAAGTGAATTCAAGTTAGCCCACAGCATTTAATGGTCTCACTTAGCAAAACTACACTTCAGTGAGCAAACACAGTGTGATTATATAAACTATCATACTATGTAACTAGCACACTGTGTGCCCACAAGAAAAACTGTCAAGATTGCTACAGTCTTCTACCAAAATTGCAAGAATGACGGTGACAGCTACAAGAGCCTTTCATGGCCACAGGTATTAGCTTTCTGCAAAAAAACTGACGTTGCTTCTGCTTTTTCTGTCATTCAGCCCACAGAGTAAAATGCAGTGCCTTCATTGTGTTGTACTTCAGGGCAGATATGATTGGAGATTATCCTCACAGAGCTTTTTTTGTTCTCTGGCTTTTTTTGTTAACATTAGTAAGAAAGCTCCACATTTTCATTTTTCCAGTCTCTGCACAACTGACCTTACTCAAGCCCTCTGAAAAAAAACCCTGTTACAAAAGCAAGGAATGGAAATTTCTAGCCTGAATGCCTTGCTTTCCTAAAAGTGAGAAAGAATTGCAGTAAACATTGTAGACAAGCCTAGGAGGATAAGTTGCAGGTCTTTTCCATTTGCATTTTGGAAGCTTCTGTTGTCATCTGATTATTAACATGCGGGTGTGCTGCCACAGTACAAAGGAAGATGGACTTAGAATTATCCTTCTAATTTTTCTCACATAAACTTATTAAGCTTCAAGATACAAACGTACAATTTGTTTTCATACTTGGTTTTACTGCATTAAGATTTAAGCAGCTGTCTTGTATAGCACTTAAATTTAAGCAAACAGTTCTTCTGGAAGACAGTCAGTTAGATATTTGATTCTGCCCTCATGGCAACTAATTCTTGGGAATTGGTGTTTATTTGGACCTTATATTATGACAAAAGGAGCTGTCGACAAGATGCAGTTACTCTACAATGCAAAGTTTGAAACATTTTGAGGACTTTAAATATAACACAATATAAAATCAAGCAAATAGAATTCACTTCATTAGGCAAGAGAAATAGCAGAGACCTTTTTGTTCATCAGATGAATTTTTACTTGTGTCAAAATTCAGAGAAGTCTAACACAAGCAAATGATGTTGCCTCAAAGTAGCACATTCAAATTTTGTAACAAGGACTGCACTATTTCATGTTTACCACCAGCAGCTGGCAGCCTCTAAGTTTAGGAGAAACACCTGTCTACACTTGAAGAATGGATGTGAATATGGAAATTAGGACTTGTAGATTGAACCTAATCAAACAGCCCGGCTGAGTATATTTTATAATTTTATCACAACCAGCATCTTCTTCCACTAATCTTTTTATGCTACTGGCACAGCATATAAATATAATTTAAATTGGGAACTGAAGCATGTTGAAACCTCTTCACTGGTTATTGTGTCTCCTTCTCATGTTTTCAAATTTTAATTTTCAAATTATAGCTAACTAGAAAAGCATGTAGTTTCTGATAAATAGGTCAAAAAACCTAGTAAAAAAAGAAAAAAAAAGAAAAAAAAAAAGAAAAAAAAAATTACTTCCCATGCATGTTAGTGAACTTCCCATTCAGCAGTGTAGAAAAAATTCTCTCCTTTTAAAAAACAGATCTGTGAAATTCTTTTCACTGAGGAAAATGCTTCTTTCCCTAAAATTTGCTGATCCATGGCCTGGTCAACACCCATTTTGCTCGTATAGGATTGTTTAGATGATTTAATGATAACCCATTTAGGGGGAGAGAAAGTACATTTCTTTATATTACAGAGGATGGTTGCAGCTGTGCCCCGAATTTCAAAACATTTGAATTGCTTACAGGGAACTTGAACTACTTACTGTGAGACTGGATTTTAACACTCAGCAGTTTTATCCTACTTCAGTTTTCCTTTGATCTGCTGAATGCCCAACCTGCAGTATTTTTAAGTGTTCATTGACAAACTTTCAAATTCCGGTCCAATTAATTTCTTGCCTCACTTTGACAGAGCCTCTCATATAACTGCTTCTGTCTCACTATGCATGAAAGACTAATTTTCGAGACTAGGACTGAAAAGAACTACCATAACAATCTTTTTTTACCTGCTGCATATGATTCAGCCTCAAGCATTAGTTCCAGCACTTAAAACAAGTTAAAACCTCTCTATACATCTTACCAGAAGCTTGTCATGGATATAGTTTTAATACAATGACAATATTTCTCCACAGTTTCAATTAAACCAACCTTGAATTAACAAATATTATAATGGTAAACCCAATTGAATCAATCAAGCCAGAAATGTAGTCTACTCTAATTCAAATTTCTGAAAGTGATGTAAATGGCAAAAGGTCCAGCTTAACCGTCATTATTAACTCACTCAGAAGATGTATACTGAGAAATGTGAATCTGGGTGAGCAGTGCAAGTCTGAAACAGTAACCAGTGATGTTGGCAAAACAAGAGGACTTGGATTTGTACGTGTAACACATTTTATTTAAGAGCAGTGAATTAACACATTCTGGAAAGTAGCAGACCTATATACAAGCTTCTCTTCATTCTTCCACCAGTGCCGTAAATGTGAAGTATTCATTTTCACTGCACTGAAACAACCTGCTCTTTCAGCAGTCTTGTGCGTGGTGTGCAGCGCTTTAAAACTCCTTGTTCTGGGACCAGATAGGAGCGTTTCAAAGTGCAGACTGGCCATGAAGCAGTGCAACCTCCTTCAGTCTCTCTGTTTGCCAACAGCTTTATGAGGCAGTTACTCCTCATCTCACGGCATCATGTCGGAAACGAAATGTCACTTCTGATCAAAATTAGGCAAAAAAGAGAGATTGTCAGAAAACACAAACACAACACAAGTTGTGTAAGATAACTGCATTACAGAAAGGATGAGAATTTTAGATTATCTATGGTGAATAAGTGTGCAAACCTAATCTCACCAGTGGGTAGTACTTAACCAGGTTGTTCTTTCTCATTATAGAATGACCAGCTCTTGCAACTGTCTGAAGTCATTAAGAGCCATTTCAGACCGTGTGTGAACATATGAACCTACACTAAATAGAGGCTTTCCCACAGCATCTGCAGCTGCTTTCTATTTGTTAGAGTATTGCAAGTCCAAATATTCTAACAAGAACAAATGTTGCCAGTCTAACACCTAAACCTATGAAATTGATTTTAAATGGTTACAATAGTGGATGACTTTTCCCTGCATTCTGACCATCTCCTGCAAAGGTAACAATGACTCTGCGAGGTTGCAATCAGGTGACATGAACCACTGATGACTTCTAGGAAAAAAAAATCCCCTAGTATCTGAAAGGTCACAGTAGAGGACTGAGAATTTGAAACTCTAACAAGAATGATAAATTATTTCAATTTCCTCTTGAGCACAGCACCACCACAAACCCTACCTTACTGATGTTGTCACTGCACTATTTCTCTGGCAGAGGAATGCTGTTTGGTGAGAAGAAACATTTCTGCCCATAGTAAATGTTACATTTAGAAGCATCAGTTTATACTGTCAGGAAAATAATAAGATTAGAGGGAATTGAAGATCTGCAGATGTTTCTAGTAACATTATGCAGACCCAATGACAGTACTGTGTAATATTTACTTTAAAAAAACATACCACAGCCCCAAAGATATGCTTATCCTCAAAAGTACAGTACATCACTCAAAAGGCATGTAGTACAAGAAGTAAGATCCAGAAACGAATGCAAGATCTATCAGTATGTCTACTTGCTAAAGAAAATTTTAAATCTGAACCCCCAGACAACAAAGATTTTGTTTTCTGTGGTAATGAAGTTAGTGCTTGTTACCAGATCTTATAAAATTCTGTGTAGATTCATGCATATGTATGCAAATAGTGGAGGATTGTGAGAACACCATTATAGAAAATAAAACCAATACGGGTCACTCATTACCATGATAATATTAACCAGATTAAAATATTTAGTTGCTATGCTTTGAAACACAGGAGAAAAAAAGGGCTGTTTACTCATAAAAGATCACCTTTTGATTTTCTCCCAGCCCCTTTTCCTCATCAGTCCTAATTCCTACAGGTCTGTCTTCTACAAGCTTGGGGATAGTCAGAAAAATTCTCAGTGAAAGCTTCTTCACAGGGGCTCAAATGTATGAGAAGTCTATGACACATATAAACATTAGAAAAATATATATACACGCATATATATACATTTATACACACAAACATATGAAACCAAATATTACCAGTTATTTCCAGAATTGCTTCCACTGTGCTGTGTTGCCATTGCATGTCAACATTTATTAACACAGAATGACAAAGAAAGTTTTTTGTGAGATTTCTGAAGCTCTGGTTGGAACAGAGTCCACTTCCTCCAGTGCAGGAGGCTCTTCCAACACATAACAAAATAAGGAAATGTACACAGGAGGAGGTATTATCTTGGAACAAGAAATGCAGCTCCACTGGAGCCCATGAAGTTGTCAGATGAATGGTCAACCATGAAATGTGGTATTATTGAAGAAGTCAGGCTGATGGAGTTGGAGGCTGGATCTGGTGTAATGTTTCTTATGCTGGGTGCTTCATTCTGCAAAAATAATTTGTTCTACTGGACCCCAGATTTGGAACTTAATGCAATGTTATCAGGGCATGAAATTGCATTGCCATCAGGGATTTTCCCATTAGTTTGTCCTTCTGGTGGATATTTTGGCTTTCATTGTGCATCCTGTGAGTGATTGGGCAAGTGAGAGATGGAAGCAAGTTGGATTAGGAGAAGGAATAACCAGTGAGTGAGTTGAAGACCACTGTCCTTCAAGTAGCTGGTCCTGTGGGAGAGATTGTCCTGGCCAAGGCAAAGCGGATTTGTCTTTTGGCTGAGATATAAAATCCTGTTCCTATCCACCTATCCCCAGTAAAAAGCATAGTTCTTATCGAGCAGGTTATAGAAGGAGCTTAAGGAGTTGTAACATGGCTTTACACAAAACATATGATTGAAGGAGTTGTCCCTAAAGTGCTGCATGCAGCTGGCACAGAATGACTGATTCCTGCTCTCTAGCCTGCTGCAGTGGGAAGTTAGAGAGGGATCTGGTAAGACCCATGTGGCTGTGGGGACCTGCTCTCTAGCAGAGTTGTCCCACTGCATAAATTTGATGAAAGCACAACTCTATCCCATTTGCTTCTGGTGTTTCTGCAAAGCTGAAACATGAATGAACCATGTGCACCAAACACATCTGGTGCTTCAGGCTTTTTAACATGTGAGTCTGCTTGCTTAGGGTGCTGTGAACTCATTCAGGAGTCTAGCACCAAGCTTCAAGGGAGTACCCAAAAGAGAGATTTCATTTTCAAAAAAGATGTTCCTTTGGATTTACAACAGTCATCTCTCTTTTTATCAGACATACTATCTGCTTCAGGAACTGTTTATGTATAGTGTACACCCTGGAATCTCTCCATGTTCCCT
Source organism: Prinia subflava (assembly GCF_021018805.1). Classification (NCBI taxonomy): domain Eukaryota; kingdom Metazoa; phylum Chordata; class Aves; order Passeriformes; family Cisticolidae; genus Prinia; species Prinia subflava. The sequence goes on from NC_086247.1 coordinate 60,024,296, forward strand.
GAGAAGTCACCCCCTTGGCCTGATAAGCCAGTATTTCTGCACCATTATTCTACCTGGGAGCACAGATCCTGGCCATCTCCTGATGGGTATTGTGTCACTGCAAGCACCTCTTCCTCCTCAGTTTAAGAGACTGAGCTGAGTCAGGTAACAGAATACCTTTCAAAGGCTGTGGCTTCATTGTTGTTTTCTCTAAGTAATCATATAATAAAAAAATGTTCCTCCTATTTCTTCACCTTAGCAGTGTGGCTGAGTGATCACTTGCATCTCTGACAGCAAAGTCTGGTCAGGTAACTTGTAAAATAATATGTACGGCAATGGTGTAAGAAAATCATCCATGACAGTCACTCAGTCAAGACAGAATTTTCCAAATCATTTTCATTACTAACCTCTGGATACTCTGACCTTGCAGGATGTAGCATTAGAATTAAACTGAGCAGAATGCCCAAATACCTGCTAATTAACTTTATTTAACTTCCTCTAATATCAGTCTATGAACAGGATATGATTTCAAATTATTAGGCATATAAGATCTTTAAAACTTCCGTAATTGTTTTATTTTCTAACTGTGTTAGCTGAATTGAACCTTTAGGATTTGTACATTGTTAGGGCTGATGCTAGTGAAGAGGACTCAGTGGCTTCCCTTTTGTAGGCAAGAGGAATCTAACATGAACATAACATTCTTAGCTCAGTTTAAAAGGAGGTATGCTGAGCTTTAGAGAGCAACTACACAAAATTAGTCTGCAAAGTAGAGATATAAATCAAGAGACGGAGCATATTTTTTTCATTTCAGGGAATGCTGGCAGATCTATGTACAAATACAGACAAAAAACCCCACTTTTCATACTAAATTAGGAAAGAAGTACAGCAATACTCCCTCTCTGCCACTTACTAAACCATCTGCCTTTTTATGATACTGCTGATTCTGCCAAGAACTGTTCCCTAATTTCACAGAAATTAAGGAGTATCTTAGTGGTTTTCATAGACCATTACACAGGTTGGACTTCTATCTCTGCTGGGGGAATTGTGCAATTCAAGACAGCTGTACTGTGACAATACAGCTGCAGTCGTTTCTTTTTCCAGAGAGAGGAACTGCTGAGATGCAGCCCCCCCTTTGACAGGACACCATACAAGGCTGTCTAAATCACTCATCAATGCCTCTGAGGATAGTGACCACTAAAAACACACCAAGTAACATTTGCCAGGTGAGATGCTCCCAGTCCTATCCCCTTTCTTCTGGGTTTCTGATGTTTTCATGGTCCCTTGTAGTTTCATTGTAGGTGCATTGGTTGATCTGCACCACTGAAGTGTTGAAAGTGGACAATGTCCATTATGTTTGGGTTCTTCCTTACATCACCGCCAAAAGAATGCTTCCTGCCCTTGTTCTCATGCACCACACATGATGGCAATGAAAAGATGTGTGCAATTGCTAAGCACACTACAGGAGGGAACTGGATGTAGTAACCAGCCCTTAAGATGTCTCCCTTGTTTTGTTTCCTTATTAGGTGTGACTAGTAGACATAGAGAATTAAACTAATCTTTCCATAAGGCTATAAACCCCCTATCAGTCACCTCAACAGAAGAAAAGAATGATGTTTCACTAGAAGCTATTTAGAATGAAGCATCTTCAGTGGCAACTCTAACACCTTTTGTCTGCTGGTGAAGCTCTCAGCAGGAAACACAAGATTTTTGCACAACTGCAAATCTGTGCAAGTGTAACACATATTTCAGTGAGCATCAGAGCACAAAGCAAGAAGAGAGTGTGCTATTCCCAACAGTAATACAATAAGACAAAACAACTTCAGTGTTAAACTTTTCTGGTTTGGAAACCAGAGAAAAGAGGCATAACCTTGTAAAAGGCCTTGTAATTTTCTTCTGCAATATTTTTGTACTGACTGAATTGCTGCAGCACATCTCTGAAAGCTTGAGCGCACCCAGAAAATTTCTGGAACAGAGATATTGTGCAGGTGGATAAATGCATGAGAACTTTATGATGCATTAAAACACCAGTAAAAAAATATGTACATTTATATATATATATATACCCACACCTATGGAAAGCGCACATTGGACATGCTGTAACATCTTAAATCTTGCATTTATTGTGGCACATTGCCTCCTACTTACAACTTGTATTGTGCTGTGCACATTACCATTAAGATAGAACATGAAAGCAGCACACAAACAACGACATGGAGGCAAGAGGTTTGCAGTGAAAGCTGCTCCCTAAAAAGAGGGCAAGACTGTTTATTTCTTTCATTTTTATACAAATGTGGGTCTAGTTGTGGATTGGCTTCTGGGGTTACCATCCCTTCACCCCACTGGCCAGACCAGCTGTCAACCAACACTATTTTCAGGCTAGAAATATGTAAACAAAGGACAGTGAACAAAAACAAGCAAGGTTGTTTATGTTCCAAAGTGTGAGAAAGTGAAAAACTGCTTCTAATATTCTACAGAAGCTAAAGAACTGACTCCATCTTATGAACAAGTAGAAGGCTTTAAAAAACTCAGAAACACCAGGGCAACAATAGAATGAAAATAAAAGACATTTAGTAAGAAGTATGAGATTTTGATGGAATGGACCCCACTGTTCCCAAGGCCAGAGCTGCTCCTGTTCTCTTTGTCTGGCTCAGCACCATTCTCTTTCTCTGCATCACTTCCCTATAACAGTAATAGCCCATCTGGGCATACTGGCAAAAGAAAGTTCTGGTCTGCACTGAGACTGATCAATGATTCATGAACATGCTCTAGCTCCTCCCTGGCCTGAGCATGCCTTTATCATTGCCATAAAGCAAAACCCACCAAAATGTAGAGCTAGTGTATGTTTGTGCATATCCACATATAAACACTCGTGACGATTTGGCACACGGTTAGCATATGAATCAGAAATAGTTGTGATTCCAGCAGTTTAGATGTAAAATTCACACTTTCATGCATGATCTTTCAGACTCTATAACACTCCTGTAAAACATTCTCTTTCAAGAATAGAAGAGGGGTCTGAGGGGGAGATTTTTTGGTTAGAAAACCCTAGAATATTAGAAACCTCTCTATTGACTGATACCAATATCATCCTTCACATATTCATGGGATATTGGATGCTCAGGCAGAAGAATTAGTGCAGTTGCACTACACATGGGGTTTATTTAGAGGCAGTGAAGGGACTGTGGCAGCAGTGGGAGCAGTAATGGGAAGTTCATGTTGTACCAATCCTTTTATTCTCAGTTATTGAAGGAGACATACCAAGAGACACTGTTTATATCACACTGTGAATGAGGATAATTTTGCAGCTGGCAGGAAGAAATTGCCCTTTTATTAAGAGCAGCCCAAAAGTTCTCTGATAAAAGAGCTCTGCATAAGAAACTCCAGTAAATGGGTCATGTCAGGGTTGTTAGCTATGGCTGCAGAGTACCCAGGAATGTGGATGAACCTTCAACATAGCTAGAGGAGATTTGCTTTCATTAAATAAAGGCCTGCATGGGAGTAAAATAAATCTATGAAGCAGGTGCTGCAAATGAAGTGACTTGTGAACATTCTAGGAAAATCACTGGAAAATTATTTTGTCTTGGAAGAGAAATTAATCATCACCATTTAACTCCAGTACATGATCGTGACTACTCTGCAAAATAAACCTGCATGCATTTGTCATGTCAGATGCTGAGTGTTTATCCCACCTCTGATGTTTTCCCTCTCGTGTGATACAGGGCTTGATCCAACTTCTGTGACAACCATGGGACTGGATAAGACTCACTTGCAAGTGGTACAGTTAAACAATGTGAAAACAGTCTTCATCACAGCAAAGCTTAAATGATTTTTGTTAGGCATCAAGTACATTAATAAAATTATGTGAGCTGTCTTTGGGATACTTTTAAAAGAGCTTCCCCTCCAAAGAAATTCTCAGTGTTTTATGCTCTAGTACAAGCAGTAGATTCACACTGAACAGAGAACATGCTGTTCTCTGTGATGATGTGCTCTGAAGATGGATGTTGCCTTTGTGCTGGGAGAACGTGTGAATTCACTTGACTTCTTTCAAACAAAGCTCAGTATGTGGAAAAAGCTCAGTGTCTTTGCTTGGAAACAGGCTAAATTGTAATAGCAACCTTTACTTGACACTGCACCATGGTGCCAACATGCTAAACAAATAGAAATATAGTGTAGTAAGAGCTGCATAAGAAAAATAAACTTAAGAGCTTGACATCATAAACCATAGCATTTGCTGTGCACTTGACAAACAAGGGGGGAAAGAGCCCTCCTGTCACAGGCGTGCAGGGCCCTGCCATGCTCTGTACCTGCTGTGCTGCACCAGGCACTTCCTCTGTACCATAATATGGGATGAAATATTGTAATTAAAAAGTACATCAAAAGTAGAATGCTTCCTTCTTTACTTTTCTTTAAAAAATTAACTATTAGGTGAATGTATGTTATCCTTTCTGTGAGAAAGATGCTTTTAAAATTGGCTTTGCTTCCATTTAAAAAAAATTGACAATGTGAAATAAATTAATGACATTAAAAGTCAATCTTTTGACTGATAACAAATAATCCTTAAAAACAGAGCATTCGTGAATAGCTGTTTAGAAAATCCAAATTAAGACTTACAATATTATGTTAAAACTTACCCTCTTTTGAAAGCAAAGGAAACCAAAACAATCATTTTTATCAAACAAGCATGATCAATCCCTCTGATTTCACCCAAAAAAGAAGAAATTTGGTGTAAATAGCTCAGGAAAAATGAAGATTCCAGATTATACATTGATATGATATGTTGATAGCTCTCAAATTTAGAGTAATAACACTAATTGATATTTGCTTTAACTGTAAGAGTTCACATCTAGCATCAATTATTATTCTTAGAGAAAAATTATTCTTCCTAAAGAAAAGACAGTCCACATTTGTATATGTGCACAAAAGACATTCAAGGACTGCTAGTTTGTGTGAAAATTATTATTTCTGTTGAAACTTTTTTTTAAATCATGTCAGCATGAAGTATGGTTTCCATTATACCAGGTTTTTTAACATTTCTTTTAAATGTCCCCCATCATATATTATTAATTTCCTCATAATAGCTCTGAAACTAAAGAAAAAACATTTCTTTTACTGCAATTCCCATCAAGACTTCAAAGAAAATGTTTTTATTTTAGGCCCTTTGAATGAGTGTGTAGTCTTCTAACGTACTTGGGAGTTTGATAAACCCCCTGACTGTTTCCAAAATGCTCTCTTCAATGAACAAAGGTTTTAAACCCAAAAGATTTAAAGCTCTCTGGGGACAAAGCAGCTTGCTGCAGATATTTTGAGTTATAAACAAGACTAAATTAAAAGCTGTAAACCATATGAGATTACTCCAATTTTGAATTAGAATCCTGCTGTTCCTTATAAAACCAGTTCCTCTACAAAAGCCAATTTCTTTCCATGAATTTCTGTAGAAAACAGCATTATCCCTGCACTTCAACCTTCACAGTGCTGCAATTGACCAATTGCATATTAACAGGGTACATACCGTAAAGACTTTTTTCAAAGTACTCTCTTTATGCAAAAATTGCCATTGTTGAAGATAAGACTCAGCCAATGCTACCAGAGAAACAACCACTATGTGCACTCTGTTAAATAGTACGTGGTAGGGCTATTTTTCTTGCTGATTTGATCTGCAGTAGGCAGAACCCACCAAGAGAAATAATGAAAACTTCATCAGGCATATGATTTAAGAATTACTTTTGAGCCGTGTTTTCGTGATGACAAATATCCAGAGAAAGGAAAAAGGATCCAATATCAGATAAATTAGCACTAAGCAGCAAAAAGTATAAAATCCTCCCTTGATGCCCATGGATAAGTTTTAGTGCTAGGACCTTTAAGTGATATCTTGCTTATATATATATATATTTATATCTATATATATATATATATATATATATAATATTTTATATATAATATAGTGTGTGTATATATATATATATATATATAAAAGAGCAATTTAAGATGGATTTTCCTACAACATAATTCCTCCATACACTTGTCACATTTTTGTATCATTACCATCTAGTCTTCATTTATATTTGCTGCTTGGTAGAAAGAAAGCAGTCAAGATCCCATCTGTCTTTGAAGGTGATAGCAAAATGTTCGCTGCTGAAATATAGCAGGAATTCATTTCCAGAAAGAAATGCTTTGTCTATGAGCATTGACAATAGTTGTCTTGACTCACATAATGCATATGTATACTTTAAAAATATTTGAAGAATCTCACACTGATAAAAATATGAGTCAGGTTTCAAACTGAGATAGACAAAACAGTAGGAGGAAGTACAGCCTTCTGTCTCGGTGCCTTTTGAAAACACAGGATACTTTATTAGACCATATGCTAGATATACAACTCCTCTGTCTGTCTGTCTGTCTATCTACCTATCAGACCTGCAACTGTTCACATAGCCTATTGATCTTTAGTTAACACTTGAGCCAGCTCTGACTTCAAGAGAAAATAGAGTAGGTTGGTGGCCTGGGAATTCTGAGATGAAAACCAGATGCCAAAGTGATCAAGCTGTAGAAAACCACATCCATAACAGAGTTCCTTCATCATGTTGTAAAAACAAGATACATCTGAAATTAACAGGTGAAGAACACACTGATATCAAATTGGTTTGGGGGCCTTTTCTGACATGCTGAGTGTTCAGATTATTTGATTCCGACAGCTTGCTCCTGTCAGTACATAAGGATTAAAAAACCCCATGGCACATATAATTGTACGCTTTTTTATTTGTTGCAAAGGCCCGGAGAATGGTTCAGTGTAGACAGAAGCACAGCATTTGTGCGAATGTGTAAAAAAGGGAACTCTATTTGGTTAAAAATAAACTCCTTTGGAATAGTTCTGCCAATTAAACAGTATCAATAAAGGATTATTTCCCTGAATTTCTAGAAAGAAGGCTGACAAAACCCCCTGAAATTCACTGTCTATCCATTTAATCCATTTCACTCTCGTGCTCTAAATTGGTCACACTACAGCTCCTGCAAGGACTCCCTCTCCTATTCACTAGGAATGCTTCTACCAGCCCTGAAGGAGATCTTAGAAAGCCTCACAAGGAAAATCACTGGTAGCTGCTCCTCTCTCTCTAGAAGCTAGGCTACTTCTGCCTCTCTACCTGCATACCCCTCTTCTGTCTTCCCACATAGCCTCTTTCTCACACCCAGCCAAGGACGGCACATTTACAGTACCGGCTAACATGGAGCCCAACATTCAGGTGGGGAGGAAATAGCTATGCTAGCTTTATAGCTTAGTCTCTCCTTCCCTCACCCAAGCCCCAGGGAGACCAAATGTTGGGCAGATACCAGAATATATTCTGTCAAATACCAGAAAAGAATCTTTGTTCTGCTCCCCTGTGTAACCACAGAACTTCACTGGGAGTTGTTACATTATTAGACCAGATACTTTTCAAAATAAACTGAGTCAATATGGAGAACCAAACACATTTTTCAGTCAGACTGGAGGGTGAGATTTGCTCAGTAGGCCTTTTTTTACCTAAATCATGCGAAAATGTTTTTTATCATCACGGACATTTTGAAAAATGGATAATTAATAAAGAAGAAATGTATTATCACTTTTTTTTCAGATGACTATGAAGATAATGACCTTATCTCCTATGAATAATTGTACAAAACTTCTTCAAAAGTGCTGCACAGTTTCTGATCATGCAAGATATGCAAGAACATTCAACTAGGTAACAAAAAATGCTGTCATGCCTGTTTCATGTCTCTAGCGGATAACTAAAACGTGCAGAACTCTAAAAATATCTGGTGGCAGGATATATAAGCTCCATCTTTTGAACTTCCTTCTTTAGATGTGCAAAGGAATTTAATTAAATGCATCACTGTATAAAGCATCACACTTTGAAAAGCACAGGCAGAAAGGGACATTTCTGGTATCTATGACCCAGAACAGAACTCATATAATGAGCATTTCTTAAATAATATTAGCTTAATAGGTGGCTACAGATTTTTCAGGTCAATCAAATCATATCCTGTCCACAGGAAGTGAGATTAAAGAGAGGGCTCATAATGACCAACTTTAAATGCAGTAAACTGGAAGGTCTCTCTCCAGCCTTTCTTTTCCTTTCCTTTTCCTTTCCTCTTCCTCTTTCCCCTTCTCCCTCTTCTCCATAAAGAACCTTTTTACAACAAGCTCAGTAAGACTGTTTTAAGAATACCTCCCATATTCTTCCATGCAGTTCACCAGAGAAGTCAAATTAAGAGATTAAGAAACTCTCAGTGCAATAGACTTCTAGCAAATTCAAGTACTCCTAGTTGGAATGTATTTCCAGAAGTGCCCTGCCTGCCAAAACAAGTGGCTGCTCTGTGTAAGCAGCTCTCTGGGAGCAGTTCTGCTGATTGCTTTATTATGACGCAGAGAGGGAAGGGGAAGATGCTTACTTAGATAACTAATCCAAGACCCCACCATAGTCAGTGCAATCACTTACTTGGAGGTCAGGAGAATTTAAAAGGAACCAAGTTCCTAAAGTACATAGACATTCCTAGGTGTAATTAGTATTTCCTCAATGGTTATGCATTAAGTGCCCTCTTCAAAGATTATCTGCAAAAAATGTCCTTTCCAAGTGCCTGGTTCTCAAATCACTCCCTACCACACAAATATATCAAGAGCTTTCTTGACAGATCTTGACAGACCACTTCTAGCAAGAAGGCAGCCACAAGTTCTTTGATTAAAACAGGTTCACAAAACTTCAGGCATCATAGATCTGCTGTATTTTCAACTTCTTTTGAATTTACCATTGGAATTGATGTGTATTATTAGGTTCCAGAATCTACAATCCTCTGCTGGACTGCTGGCAATTTTACACTGAGCAATGCCTGCAAACCCTGTGAGCCCTTTTGTGCAATGAGAAGCAGCTTACTCACAAAAAAAAAAAAAAAAAAAAAAACAAAAAAAAAAAAAAAAAACCACCAAAAAAAAAAAAAACCCCACCAAAAAAACACCCACAAACAAACAAACAAACAAACAAACAAACCAAAAAAAAACACCAAAAAAACCCAAAACAACAACAAGAACAACAACAAAAACCAACAATTACCTTTGTCTCAGTTCAGTTATTATTTAAGTTTAACAAATGGAGACAAAACTTTGAGAAAAAGTGTTCTGTTTTAGGAAAACAACTACTCCTGCTTATGCAGCTTCCTTGAGGAATTACCTCCCTGGTGCCACAGTTTTCTGAAGTGCACCTAAACCTCTAGGTGTGTAAGCATGATCATTGTATTTGAATTTCAGATAAGAAATTTGTCTTTTCCCATCTGAGGGGAATACTTTGACTTTTATTAAGCAGCACAAAGGATCTGCATCAGCATAATAGCAATGCAATTATTATATCCCAACAAACAAGATAGGGTGAGAAAAATAATTATCAAGTTGAGATCAAGCTAAAATCAGTGTGTTGCAGCAGGAAGTGGAAGCTGCAGAGGAAAATCAGATATGAGTCCTTAAAATGTAACCCTTTACAACCTGAGAAGATGGTGTGATGAGGAAGAACATCATCAAAATACCACCTTTGGTCCACTTTTGCTTTCAATTGGGTAGGTGCAAGTCAGCTGAACTAGTGCTGCCAGAAGGCAGCATTAATATGAAGAAATAAGTCCAGTGTCTTCTACAGAGTGCTACTGAAACCACTGAACTCAGGAGTAGCAATCACACACCTGCTCACAGGGCTTCAGCTGTGGAATTGGCACCACTATGCAGCAATGTTTACATACACAAATGTTTTGTTTGAATAAAATAGAAAATGCATAATTAAAAGCACAAAAGGGAGAAAAATATGAGCTAATCACAAATTTTCTTGGAGGAATTTTTATCAGTTTTGTTTGGAGCACACTTCATTGGAAATTTTGTGAAATAAAAAATATACATACCTCACCACAGCTCTGCTAGGACATACTGAAAAATGCAAAGGCAATTCCTTTCATAAATACACAGACAGGAAAATGGAGTTCTCACAGTTATAAAAATGAATCCTTCTGGAGCTGTCCTCCAGAAATATATTTTGCTGATAAACAACCTGAAAAGACTCATCTGAAAGACAGCTCCATTAATTTGAATAACATTACAGGAGGCAAGCACACAGAGTAGGTAAGTAGCCTGGAATCCATCCATGTAACAAGCTCTAATTATAACTTGTGTGTCATCTTTCCAATAGACTCTGTGTTTACGAGAAGCTGTCACTGACATTTGACATATGGGAGAGCAATTGGGTTGATCAGGGGTTGTAACCCATGGGATCTTGAGAGAGTCTTATTTCTATTTATGTTTTTACTTCTCAGTACAGCGGCATACCGTAGGTGCTGTAGAGCTCCAACATGGGTAAGTAGTCTAGTTTTCCTTGGTAGTCAGCAGAGAGAGTTGACCTCTGGAGGCCATTTTAGAGCACTTAAATTCATCATTGTTGTTTACTTATGGAGCTTAGATTCCTGAGAGAAGGCACATAAATCAGGTCAATTCCGAGCATTAGAAAAAATGCCTCATCATTAAAATTTCAATAGTGTATATTGATCTCATAAGTAAGTGCAGAGCTTGATCAGAATTTGCTTTTATTCTTTTCCTGCCAAGGTGAACAAGTGAGCAAGAGCTTTAAAGCAGCTTTATCTGGTGACCTTATTTTTAATGACTGATTCCTATAAAATGAGTATAATGAGCAGGACATAGCCTTGTACAAGTAAGTATACTTTAAGACAACACTGCCATTCACACAAATTACTGGAAAGCTCTTTTAAATAAGTGTCTTGAAAGTGTTTGGGGTTTTTTCACCCATTTTACCTGTTAGATTGACTCATATGAATAATGAGGTGGTATATAAAGGGCATCCTTTGCTGCTTATTTGTGATTTGATTTGTGCAGATCCAAAGATTGCTCATCATGGGTCAGTATTTAAATTCCTTGAGAAGGAAAATCAACATGATATGAGAATTTGAAAGAGAACCTTGCAATTAGCAGACTGGGTGCCCAAAATGATCAAATTTTGATTCTCTAGTCTCATATTTTTAAAATTAAAATCATAAAAAATACAAAATTTCTTTATTAATTAATAGGGAAATTACACAGGTGATGTCTAGCCTGGTGAGCAGCTGCCAAGTAAGGTTAAGTGTTCAGTGAACTTTTCACTTGGGGATAGAGTTCCAGATAAGAATCTTGGAAATCCATCAGGGTCTGTGTTGTTACTGGTTACTCAGATTTATTTTTTAAAGGATTTTTAAATTAATTTGAATTTATACTGTCTAGAAACTTATTAACATATTTTTGTCATAGTTCCAAATTTGATCTGAAACCTTTCTGTTTTCCTGGACTGAAGAATAAGGGTATGCAAGGGTGCCCACGCACACAAATATTCAGAAACAGCTCTCCACCTACAAAATACCAGTGAGGAAAATAATCATATCACACCAGAAATGTCAAAGTCTAGGTAGAGATTCACAGAACTAAATTAACATATCCTATTTAGATTCTTTAGGTGTTCTCCAAGGTTAAAAGTGTCCTTTATTATCACGATTCTCTTAGGACAATGGACTTATCAAAAGGCAAATGAAATTGGATGTTTTCAAGGAAGCAGTTCTTCAATAATAATGATGACATTCCTGCTGCTCCATGACACAGAGGGGACTGTACCTTATCTTTCTGCAGTGATTGTATGCAATACACTGACCTAAAAGGTCCTTTCTAGACCTGTATTTCTTTATGTAGCTGACAAAGAAATTATTTGAATAGTTTTCAATTGTTTGTTAATTCTAAATATCTTTACAGCATTTATGTGTTTCATGTGAAAGAAAGAGGGGAAAATACTGGACATTTTTTAACAAGCAAACCCACAGCTTCAGCTGATTATTAATTTTCAGGGAACAAAGCTTATCCTTTACTTCAAATATGAATTTGAAGTAAATAATATTGTTGTGATTCAATCCCAACCAGCAACTAAGTACTCCCCTGCCCCTGGCAGGGAGAAGAATTAGGGGAAAAAAGCAAACCTCGTGGGATGAGATAAGAACAGTTTAATGACTGAAACAACCCCAAATATACTAACAACACTAATTAGAATAATAACAATAAACATATTATTTTTATTTAAAAAGGGAGAGAGAAAGTAATGAAACCCAAAAGAAACAAGTGATGCATAATTTAATTCTCACCACCCACTGACCAGCGCCCAGCCCATTCCTGAGCAGCAATTAGCAGGACCTGACCAACTTCCCCCAGTTTATTGACTGAAAACAACATTCTATGGTTCTTTGCCCAGTTTGGATCAGCAGTCCTGGCCATGCTCCCCCAGCTTCTTGTGCACCTGTTCACTGGCAGAGCATGGGACACTGAAAAGTCCTTGACTCAGGGTAAGCACCACATAGCAACAACCAAAACATGGGTGTGTTATCAACATTATTATCACACTAGATCCAGAACACAGCACTGGACCACTGACTAAGAAGAAAATGAACTCTATCCTAGGCAACAGCAGTGTCTGGGTTTATTAATATACTATATTTTATGTGGTTAGTAAAGCACAATATAAAAGGCTCTGACTTGCAGCAGCTTTTGAGTAAAAGGGAATCTAGCAAAGCAGGAAGTTAAACACCATTTTTCCCCCATTCAGCAGTATTTCTTTAGCACAAACTCTTAAGCAAATTTCTGTGATGAATAATCAAAGGAGTCAGTCAAGACCTGTTCAAATCTGTTGTTCTTACAAATTTCCTTCTAAACACCACTTCAGATCTCTAAGGTTACTATTATGCAACTGCATTTATTATGAAAGACTAGAATGAGCTAAGATGGCTATCTATTATTATTCACATGTCAAATAATAGTGTCATCGACAGAATAAGGAAGATACAAATTATTTGTACAAATACTTCTTCATTTTTCAAATGTTTTTACACTATTTATCATTAGCCTCAGTAAAGGCGGTACTAGGGCAGATCCACTGCCAAATGTAACACTCATTACCCCAGGCAAACCCATTGAGAAGGGATACTCAGGCCACTGAAATGTCAGCCGTAAACAACTGCTGCTTGAGTGACTCACTTAATACTCGTTCACACCAAGCACAGCAACAAAACCTCTTCCATTTATTCTACTTGGTATAAAATGTCCCCACATTTACAGTAAGGGACCTAACATTGGCCCAAATTCAACAAATTATTTAACCTGTGATTGCTGCTCTAAAAAGATGATTTTCATCCTGCCTTCAGGCAAGAGTTGCATTTTTGCTGTGCTATGGGACCAAGCAACACAACACGAGGGGAGCTGGTTGGTCAAACCACACACTTGATTCTGGGGACCCAAACTCCGTAATAAACACATTTCCAGCAGTTTTGCCCTAACCCCACTCGGTCTGCTCGAGGCACTGGACATCCACCTGCTGCTGCAGCACGTGATGTGCACTCTGAAGTGTATCATATCCCCAGCTCACCTTCAGCTGTAAGGCAGCCTCCAGGCTCAGCCTGAGTGGGAAGAGCTGAATTACAGGAACAAGTGTCAGCTGGGGATTTGTTTCAAAAACACACTCTTGACCAAAATTAATACGCTAATGTAGATATAGCCTAAGTGATCCCCTGTGTTTCCTTGCGTTCAGTCTTAATTAATGTGTCCACTATGTCCTTCGCTTCTGTCCTTGACAAGATTTTGGCAATATTTATTGGGAATAAATCTCCAGAGCCTAATTTATGGAAGCTTGAATCTGTGGCTGAACTGCAGCGGTAATTTCAGGGGAAGTGACCTTTATCTAAAGCTGTTTGGATACACTACATTCCACTAATAAAGGGATTGTTCTTTGTCCATAATCATTTAACCAATTCCTTATTATATTTAAACTCGCTGTTTTGCCCTTCCAGCAGATTAGCTCCTCATTGTCATTCAAGGGAATATCAGCCTTTAAAATATATACAAATCCAGTTTATTTGCAGGGATTTAACAATTCTGTATGGATCTGTACTTCTGATTCTGTTCAAATCAATGACTATTTATTTCTTGGTGTGTGTGAGAAAAATCTGAAGTCTGAATCTAGACAGCAAATTTGAATCCAGATGTCTTAGATCAAAATATTGCTCCATAGTATGACCTGCATGAAAAATAGGGAATATCCAGTGCTTGAAAAATACTTTTGAAAGGAGAAGCCATTCAGTGATCATCCGTCTTTTAATTCATGGTGAAAAATAACAGACCTTCTTCCATGTCAGTTAAAGATGATTAATCAAGAAAGGTCATTTTATCCTTCAATCATTTCTTCACTGACCTGAACCTGACAGAGTTCAGTATCATTTACCTTAGCTTTATTCAAAAACTGAATCTTAATGTTAAATCTAATAAATTTTATGAATAAAATGTTAATAAAATTATTCTTAGCACAGTTTGTGATAAGAATGAAGGTTTCTATCACAAGTTTCAATGGTTAGTTTCCATTTAGTTCAGTAGGTTGGCGTTACCCTAAAAGTAGAATCTGACTCATTACCTAAAACTATGAGAGAGACTGTCAACATTTGCATTAGCTACAGTATGGTGGTACTTTCCATGATGCCATGCATTTCTGTGCATTTTGTGTCCAATCTTAATGTGATACAAAATATTAGAGGGGGAATCAAGTCATAGGGATACCCTTGAAACAACAGATGTCCCATGGAATAACCCATGGGCCAGGGCTGGTCCTGAGGCCCTGGCGTGAACTGTTGCACACACAGCGCACAGGCAAAGCACAGTTTAGATCTGTCTTGGTTTGGAAAGACAGGTATCTGTCAGGGAAAAGTGGAGTTTCCCTTGGAATGGAGAATGTAAAAAACCCCTCCCTCCAAATTATTACAATTTTGCAATTAAGGGCTTTCAGGCAAAAATATGGGAATAGGAATAACAGTTCTTTACTGGGAATAGTAAAAAAAAACAAACCAAAACAAAACAAATGCAGTAGTACAAAAAACCAACCAACCAGCCAACAACAACAACAATAACCCCCCAAAAAACCAAACAAAAACAAAAACAAAAAAACAAACAAACAAACACACCAAAAACCAACCAAACAAGAAACAAACAAAAGTGCTAGAAAACCCGGACGGAGTCAGAGATACGACCAGACAGTCCAAATAAGTCTTCCTGGAGTAACAAATGTTCTGTGAAATACAGATGATCCTGTAGAAAAAAGGGTCCAGTGCTGGCGAGATGGGTCCAGTGTTCCTCTGAGAATTCAATGGAAAACCAGCTATCTTGGTGTTTGGAATTGCTGGTTTTATGCTGGTGGAAAGGCTTTGGCTCCTCCCAATGGAGGGAGCATGGATGGATGCTGGGTGGATGCGTGGATGGTGGAGCATCTCACAGTGGAATGAGGTAATTTTATCAGTCATGTGAGAGGCCTTAAATGGCCCATTCACAGGTGATGTCCCTCAGAGAAGGATGGGTGGAGGAAGAGATAAGAAGACAGTGCCTTATCTGGTGTTATCAGTTATCCCATTAGCAGAAGGCATCCGCCTTCTTCCCCCCCTAGAGTTACAAGAGATAAAGAACAATCTTTCCCTACCGATTTCAACAGAATAAAATAGAATACACTTTTTTGGTTACATTTTTCAAGACAAGATCTTTATGAACCAGTACTGTACCTCGGCCAGTCACCCATGTGGAAGCAGGTGGCTTCTTCAAATGGAAAGAATCTTGTCCTGAAAGCACAGGGGTTTGATCCTGGTCATGAGTTTGAGTAATGTGAAGAATCCAAAGAAGGGGGTGTCACTGAGGGTGCAAAATGCCTCTAAACTCAGCTTCTCATGCATCTGATGTTGCAGCTCACAGCCTCATTTCATCTGCTGCTGTCACAGATCTTACTCCTGCCTCTCCATACATCCTGCATCACACCAAGTAATTAAAACCAGTGAAGTGTTTAATATTATTACAGGATAAATAACTTTAAACAATTTCCTACATCTTTTTAGAATTCTTGCTGCTTTTTTTGTAAGATTTAATGTTGCATTTGAAATTGTAATCTATGAGGTTTCTTTTTCAACATAAACATAATCTCCTTTGAGTAATAAGGGATCAGAAAAGCTTTATCCCAGAAAAGAAGCATATCAATTCTATTTATACCAGGGAAGGCAATCCCTGAAGAAACAGATGTTTACAGAAATAATACCCTAAAATTAGAATTTTCTCAGGAAACGACATCTTATTACACTATGTTTTTCTTGATCAGCATATCATGAATTTTAGCATAAAGCTCAAGTATAAAAATCACTTGCTACAGTTCTATCAGCTTTACCAATCCTACCAAACATCATCCCTGTCTAGTACCATTTAGGCTTATTTGCAGGAAAAGTGGAAACCATGATGAAACAAGTTTGGCATTTGAGTCTTTTGCCAAGCTGCTTGATGGTAAATTTTTCCTCAGATTTCAATACTGCAGAATCACAATTTCTTTTCTGCAGTGACAATGCCTTATTTATTCAGGCAATATCCCCTGTAAGGACCTTACAAAAAGGTTCAAGATAATTGATAAACTGGAGGACACTCCATTAATGAAATTTTGCCCAATTTCCTTGAAAATTACTTTTGAGAGGATAGTTCTTTCCTTACAAGCCTATTTTCTATTGTTTGTATGGTCCTTGAATTAAAACTTAAACCAAGTTTATTGTATTGCTATTTCATGTTTGTGATTGAAGATCTGCCACAAGACAGCATTATTAAAGGGATTTGTATTGTACTAAGTATGTAATTCAACCCTAAATTTTCCCTAGGCTTAAAGATTTCAGGCAGTGGGTGCACAGCCATCATCAGGGAGTTGTCCCCTGGTCTTTCTCACTTCTAATCACATTTCTATGCTCTGCTTTTTCCTATTTCTTTTCCTCTCTTTTCTGTTTTTTTCTCTGACAGATCATAACGTTATATGCAATGCAGGGAACTAATGCTCTCTGCTGTAAGAACTGACCTCAGCTCAATCTTCATCTGTGAAGTGGGATGTAATGCTCCTGCTTTTCCAATCATGGAAAGTAACAAGTGCTCTTTTATAAATCTTCCCAAGCGGACAAGAAATCCAGTTCCAGTGGTTTATCTGCCATTAGTGATAAAAGTGTACTGATTGAAAGGAAATTTTTTCTCTTTTATGGTAGCAGTAACATCCTATTTCTAGTAAATTGTTAGGAAGGGGAGGAAAAAGAGAATTAAGACCTTTTGATCTTAAGAACTGGTTATCTGGCTTTAGATCTGAGAGCACTTTAACAAAATGCCATTCAAGGTTTTGGTGGTACTACCACTTAAGCACATGAGTAGCTATTCTGCTACTCATGTGCTTAAAGAAATCATTAAGTTATCCTATGATACTCCTACCTGTAGACACCATATAGCTACTTACATACAGGTATTTTCCATATGGTTGTCTTAGTAGCAACTGAGTTTTTGCATTTCCTTTAAATAGAAATATGAAATAATTAGATACTGTTTGATCAGGGACACTTGTCAAAATGTCAGGAATATTAACATTAATTAGAAGTTGAAGGTCTTTTTACTGGTTTAAGACAAACAAAACCCAGAAGAATTTTCCTAATAGCTGTTTAGAGGCTGTTGTTTAGGAAGATCAAACAGCTGCATGTTTGAATTGGAGCACAGGGTTTCTATTCTTATCACTAATTGACTCACTTTCACTTTGTGGGAACAGATGAGAAAACTATTCTAGTTGCTGGGTTGTTTTTAGAGAAGTGATGAGACACAAACATAAGCAAAGGGATACACAGTTCACTTCACCTGTGGCCATCAGGTCCAGACAGGAAAATGATACTGAGACTGGTTTCTCATTAGGTATTCATACATCTCTGGCCAGTAATTTACCTGAGCAATTGAAAAACTCCCTGAGAATTTATTAATGACAAGGGAGGGGAAAAATTAAATCTTATTACTTTCTCAGTATGTAGCATTAAAAATGACCATGGAAAGAACTGAGTCGACAGCTCTCACACCCAGTCTTCCAGCTGTAAGCTTTCCCAGAGATTGCTTTGGGTTTACAAATATAATCGAAGCTGAAGAACCAATCTATAGTGCTAAAATGTAACAGAAGCTGCTTTTTTCTTTTCTGTACAGTTTAAAAATCTAGTCAGGAACAGCAACTTCAAACAAAGAGAATTTTTACCATTTCCTCCTATTTTTTAGTGGAAGTGCAGAAACTCCAACCGCAGAGAAACACTCATTCCCTTCTGCTCCTGTGACAATCTGCCATCCTTCATGACTGGATCTTGTCACATTGTGAAACAACTTGTGAATCAGAGAGTCTGTACCACAACACAGAGAGTGGGAGGCTTAGCAAACAGAAGCTGGGTTCCTGCCCACAATTTTTGAGGCTTGTTTCAGCATGTTATTCATTATTCAATATCCATTATCACTTAGAGAAATTGCCAGAGAGAAACTACCACACAGATTTAACTGTTTATTGTACCTTTACTGTACATTTCAGAGGATACGGTGTGAATATTCAATCAGATGTTGGGGACTGAGGACAAGGTACCACAAAAAAGCCAATTTTTACCTCTGAGAGGAAACAAGGATGATTCTGCTGATGATTTTCCCATGTCATGCAAGTATTATGAAGTCCAGCCTCATAGTACAAATGAACAGCAATCAAAAAGGCCAGCACATCCATTTATTAATCATTGGATGCTCATGTGGGGCATTTTCACTGAATTAGCTACATCTACATTTAAATACTACTTCATCTGAACTTAAATCATATTATATTGAAATTCTTCAACCAATTTGTCTTGAATAGTGATTTTATTGCATGAGCTACCATGCAATTAAAAGATTACTTAATACCACATCCACAATGCAACCATGAATGATTGAAACAAGAAAAATAAAAATATTTTTATATAACTTCCACAATCAGTGATAGTACAGTAAGAAAGTTAAAGAATTCTTGTATTTCCTTACAAATATTTGAAGTTTAAAAACTTGGTTCACTTTATACTGTTTAAAAATACAGAAAGGGCCAGCACTAATTTTATGAAGTGCTGTTAAATTCATCTTGCTGGAAAGTGAACCCATGCTCTTCCACAGAAGAATCTGGACCTGCCAATGATATTGTTGAGTTCTTTAGACCATCATCTTAAGAAATAACCTCTTATAAGGAACATTCCTTCCAATTATAATCCCATATTTCATCTATTACTGTGAGAAAAAGCTAATATAGTGGCTCACTGCCATCTACATTTAGAAATATATATCCCATTAGGCACATTCAGATCCAACTTTTCAAAACACAGGCATGCACATACACTGCTGAAAACGTCAGACTTCAGATTCCAAAATTAGTACAGGTGTTTTATTTAAGTGCTTCAAAAGCCACAAATTTTTCTCCTTTTTCTGGTAAACATTTCACTATTAGCAGTCACTTAAAAGTGGTTACCCAAACTTTATTTTAAGTGTATGTGACCCCAGCAGTATAAAGCAGCTTCTGCTTCCCATTAAATCAATCAATTAGTAGGCTAAGTAATTAACTTCTAGTTATTAATTAGTAATTAACTTCTTCTCGTAACTAAATTTTCAGTAGTTCACAAAGTGCACTGTCAAATTAAATAATGTCTTTTTTTGTTTAAGCCAAGAATTTCAGGAGATTTTTATTTTCCAGTGTGCATTTGCATTTTTTGCATTTGCATTTTTTACATTTGCCTGTAGTAAAATCAGGTTGCTCAGCCATGGTCCAGCCTAGACCCTGTGATCCCGAGATCTTTTTCTACAGCACCTCTGCCTCACCTGTTGTTCCTCAGCTGCATGAGGGTAGATGTTATTCTGCCACAAAGGGAGTGGCATTGGTGGTCAGTTTTCTCAGATCTTTTTGATTTCTAGGCTTGCACTTGAATATGTTGACAACAATGGTGTCTGCAAATTTATTGAGCATAGTATTTATTCCACTGTTCAAGTAACTGATGAAATTACTGAGAAAGACATCTCTGAACTAAAACTTTTTGCAGCTATCCCATCGGATACATGAGTTGGGTTTGACTTCGAACCATTGTTAACCTTGATAACTATATTCAGAAAGAATGTGAATGTTCTGATCTCATTTATACAGCTGTGATACCTGCGTTTTTGGACTTACCACAGTGATATTAGAGAGTTCCTACCAGTACTGAAAGAAGATAACACCGAGACTTTAAACCTAATGTCTTTAGTTTGATTAGTTTGTTGAATTAAAGACAGCCCTTAGGCGAAGTTAGAGCAATTTATCTTTTTTTTTAAGCATTTCAGCTAATGTGTACACAAATCTCCACTAACTCCTTAATTTTAAAAAAATAATCTCTAAATGTGGTTTAAAGAAACACAGATGCATCATTTAGCCTTCATTCTCCTCCTGCAAGGTTTCAGTCAGGAAACCATTCAGGCATACAGATCTCATTACTGAAATAGATGGAAACATCAGCCTGTGTAAAAGCTCCGAGCACAGGAACAGAGAGGCAACATCAGTTTTTCTTAGTCACCTTTTTTTCCCCCAGCGTTATTTCTTTGTCACTTTCCCACACCGTTTGTCTGCGCAGCTCCGCGGGCTCCCTCTGGTGGGTACCAGCCACAGGCGGGGCCTCCCTTGCGGCAGCACAGTAAAACCCACAGGACTGATTTCATCAGCGTTTCTCGATCCAATAATAATTAAGAAATCATCAGTTTATTAAAGTATAAAGCTTCCTGTAGCCTATGTGTGTGATCTTGATGATAATGTGCTTCCTGAGATAAAAAAAATGTTTGAAAAGTCTACAATGATTCCTTTTTCATCCCCCTCAATTTCTTTTGGGGTTTGAAAAGTGAAAATAGAAGATGCAACTAACCAGTAGATTAATATCCCATAACGCCCATGCCAATAATCCAAATAAAACAGCTAAATACAAAATTTCAGGTAAGCGGCTTTTAATATCTCTCTTTACTCAGGCAAAATTCTCCAATAATCTGGCCATCATACTTTCTCTTAGCTGGCAGTCTCTTCTCCTAACTCAGGTGTGGATGTGCATTTTATCTTGATCCCCAGGATATTGCAAACTAGCACGGGAGAATTTCTAGATGAAATCCCAGTAGATACAGCCCTCTTTGAGTAGATATCCAGCCAGTTATAACATAACTACAGATTTCAAAGAATATTTCCGTAATCAATATAATGAAAAGTCTCCTCTAAAGGCTCAAGAAAAATAAACCAGTTTTTATTGTTTTTTCTTTTAATTAGAGTAAGAATACTAATAATTTTATATGGTAATTCTTTGTATTAAACCAGAGTGATTCAAAATTGGAAGAAACATAGGAAAATTTGCACATGGCAGCCCCAGATCACAGTTCATATGCTGGACAAGTCTATTTTACCTGGATTGCATTTGCAGATTAAAACTTCTAACAATCATTGCCTTTTCAGAACTTCTTATGGTTTAAATAAACAACTGTATTTCATTTCCAAGAAACAGCTAAGTACAGAGATAATGAGAAAGAGATACTGAGTGATAAATACATCTTTCTGTGATCAAGTCTTCAACACTAAGAAGGTACCCGCTCTTCAATGTATCCAGAAAAAAATGGTCTCAGGTAAATCTTGACTGTTGGAACAAACCTGTGGAACACCTTTAGGTGGCTCAACACATTCCTGCTAAAGATGCACCCGTTCAGGGATAAGATCTGCTGGTGTACAGTCTCCCTTCCTGAAGTTTATGATGGTCAGTCGAGGTTGTATGTACGGACACTAAACTGTGTTTTGAGAAGAGAAACTTATGAATGACATCTGACGTAATAACCATATAGAATGCCTTGAGAGAAATTCAGCTGTAAGTCCTTGCCATTAGTACATTGTTCTCTACTTTGCATAAATATTGCCAAACTGTTGAAAAAAAATACATAATTTATTATACAGTTTTTGACATGAAAGCTTTCTAGTTTAGTGATGACTAATAAATAAAAAATAAGCTATTTATATGATATATATACTTATAAACACTACTATGTGCAAGTGGTCATGACTTAGTTTGGCATTGGTTGATTCAAGCTTGCCTCATTAGGTTTTCCACAGTGTTTTAATGAACATTTGCTGGTTTCCTTTCTGTAACTTCAGGTAGCAAAAATTTCAAGCATTGACATTTTCCTTCAGAATTTTTATAAGGAAATGTTTTCTATAAGAGCCTAGCACAGAATTGTCCTAAGACAATTCAAACACAAACCCATTCTCTTCAATCGTTACCATGTAATACTGTCCCTCTCCTTGACACATATATTTTCCTATGGTGTTGCAAAGAAATTGTGTAATTGCAAACATCTTGCTCTTAGAAGAGCTCACAGTATAAAATAATAGGAAGAAAGGTAGCAAGCTCATGAAACAAAATCCCTGATGTACTTCAATTTCATTAAATTCAATTTGGATAAGCCCCGCTGAGGATTTAACAACACTACACTGGGCTCTCTGCATCTCCCAAGAAATGTTTTGTCTGTTGAGTATTTATCCTACATGGAAAAAAAATCTGAGGAGCTAATTCTGTCTCCAGGAAACAACTGATAGATACAACTGATGGATAGTGGTCTTGACATAATGTTTTTGGGTAAGAATAGCAAAAGATCATATTAATGAATAAAGTCATTCTTTCACTACTGAAATAGTTTATTGGAAATTCTCAGACAGATAAAATGAGCTATCGATTCACTCCAGATGTCTCTTTGGAATATTTTTCTTTTAAAAGTCTAATAGAAGTGTACAAAAAATCATCTGAGAAATATGACTAAAGTAATTGAAAAGTGTTTTTGTTCCTTAGTTTTTGTGGCCATACTTTTTCCCTTCAGTGTTTCAGTTTTTCCTTAGAAAAATTAAATCAAACACCATAAGAAGGCCACCATAAGAAAATTTAAAAGCTTGCATTTTAATTTATGTTACCATATTAATTCTTAAACAACTATGTGAATATAGGCTGACGATTTCGTTAGTAAATAACTCTTTATAGAATGTTAAAACTTGAGGAAAATTGATACAAACTGACAAGGTTCCAGCTGAGCCAAATTTCGTCAGTGATACATTTCAAACTCAGTGAACCTAAGAGTTCACACTAACCTAATTTCTAAAGAAATAGAAACTGATTCACAAAGTTATGCCAATTCTAGAATCTACTAAATTGATACTGTGATTGATTTACTTCTGGACAATTACTTGTGAACATCAGTGGAAGACGAACATAATTAGAACCCAAAAAGGGTACTTTTAATTAAAAAATAGTAGTTTCAAAGGGTGGTTTCTAGAGTTATTTTAAAATGGGAAAGAACAAAAGATACGGCAATAATCCAATCAAGATAAAATGAGTTAGTGTGTCTTCTTTTTCACACCAAATCCAAACTAAAACTGAAAATCAATTTCTTTAAAATATCAAAGAAAATATAGGAACCATTTTTCTTCTGACACTCAGTTTGTCACTATATTAACTATGAAACCACACTGTCTGGATGTTGATTTACACAGGTTACTCCAGGATTCCTTGGGGTGGAACACCTCTAAAATAATGTCATGAGGGCATTTGATGACCAAAAGCAAACACACCTTCTCGTGCTGAGCTGTTGACACAAAGGACTGGGCTGTACATGGGACTGACAGGAAAAGCTGGGTATGTAAAGGCACAAAGTGTGGGTGCTCTGCCATCGAGTCTGCTTGCAATGCTTCTCCATTTTCATGAACCCAGTCCTCTGGGTTCATGGAAAATGATCATTGTACAACAAGGCACGTTGCTATTTTCCTTCCAGGAGGAAAAGCCAAGGCATCTTTGTGTCTTGGATCAAATTTTTACCTCAAGTTCCTATACCAGTGGGCACAGGTGAATCTGAACTGTCTCCAGCAAGGGCTGCTTGTCTCCAAATATTGAAAAGCATCTGCAAAAGTGGAGAGAATACACTGTTTTCCATATTCATAGATAAGATAGGAGTATACTTAAATCGCTGCACTAGGAGTGTAAGTAAACAAAAGATTTCTGGTTGTAAATGATAGCTGAGCATTAGAAATGACTACAAAGGTGGTGGGGTTTCCGTCAGTGCTGTTGTTTCAGGAAAATAGGTGTTTATGAAGATTGGTTACATATAATCAATTCTTCTTTCTGGTTTCTGCTTGCCTTTGGAGATACAGGGCAGACAGATTAGGAGCTCCTCCAGCAGAGCCCTATTCCATGGAGCTCTGCATATGCCCAGCGAGCCTTGAGAGATAAGGGAAGGGAAGGCAACCACATCTATAATTTTGGTGAACTTCAAATAAACCCTGAGTAATAACATCTCCTGTGAAATGTCAGAAAAATGAAAAATAGGATCAGTTTAATGATCTGTATGCTGACTGAAGCTCTCCCAGAGCAAATTAAAACACAGCACAACTGAGCCTGAATCCATAAGCCTCAACTCGGGCAGTTACTAAAACCAATAAAGAAGAAAATTCTGGCTCAAACAAAACCAAGCTTAAGCTACCTCCATCCACTGCAATAAAGTGTTTCAATAATTACCTGAAAGTAAAACTGGTTCTGTCAGAAAAAAAAAAACTGCAAGAGTTCGGGAAAGGATTCACTAAATCCGGGGAACTGGCAGCAGCACCGAGATTGGCTTCTGCAAGACCTGAAGTTGAGACCTATGGCAATTATGGAATTACTTTGCTGTGCTGAATTTGTCATTTTGATCTCTATATGTTAATTCCCTCTCCTTGAATTCTGATGCAGCCAAAGTCCTAACAGCAGTTACGTGATGTGCAGCATACAAACCTGTAAAAGGGAATAATCTCCTAGTCATCCCCAGAACTTTGTAAATGGAATTAATTTTGTCAGGCTATTTAACTAGAAGATAGAAGATACAATTTGTAAAGCAGACAGGGTCTGATAGTAATTCTAATAGTAGTTCTAATGAGGACTATTAAATCAGCATTAGGGTTTTTGTTTCCTGACTCACAATTTGTATGATGACAGTCTGACATACAAAATTAAAAGAAATGGTGGACTAGCAGTTTTTGTCTAGGAAAATCCTGTTTTTCTTTGCTACATCTTTGCATGGCCTTTACACAGCTATAGAGGTATATGTTACCATTTTCCTACACACTATAAATCTCTGTTTACATAGGTATCCATATAAAAAAAAGTCAATATTCCAAGAAAAAACAAAGTTACGATTTACACACTTTTTTATTCATGATGCCTCCAGGAAAATGGCAACCCATCCATATTTTTTTTTTCCTTTATAGGAAAAATGAGCTGTATTTGCAGCCATCTCCATGCTCTTTTGCAAGGTGTATAAACCCCATTTTGCTTCTCTTGAATGAAGAAGACTGGTCTCAAGCCAAGTCCAGGGGGCTGCTGACACACAAGGCCTTTCCGAGCACTGTGGAGAGCCTGAAGGAGCCAAGGTTGCTGCTGCCAGGATGGAGAGGAGTGTGGAGGCAGCAGTAACTGCTGGGAAAGGTCCATTGTGTCCATCCACTGTCCACTGCCTACTTGTTTTCTTCCTCTGCCCAAAGAAATGCCCCAGTGACCAAGGTCTCCAGGGCTGGACAGTGAAGTCCTGGCCTTTTCCCTTACGTCAGATGTTCACTGCCTCTGCCTGTGCCTGGAGCTGACCCCAGACAAAGCAACCTGCAAACTCCTGGTTGCTTTGCCAGCAGCACAGCCCTGCTTTAGCTGGAATCATGCTTTCCAAGTTATTTCTTTCTATTGTTACCTCTTTCAGCCTTGATAATTTTGTTGTTTGCCAGCATTATGCCTAAAGTAACCTCTTGAGCCCATATTTCTATTTTTACTGTATAAAAAAGCATGATGCTCATTTTACAGAGCTTAAGCCTTTCTTAAGCCCTATGTCCTCACTCTAGTCAGTTGTACAGAGCAGTTTGAAGCTAGAATAATGTACACTTAAAAGACTTCTGCAGCCACTGTGCCCATGATCTGGACACCTGCTGCATTCTCCTGAGTTTAGTAAGACCTGATCTATTGTGTTATATTGTATTACAAGTGTTCATCAAAATACACTTTAATGTGTTTTAGACAAAGCACAGCTGTGTTTTTATGCACAGGCAAGTTGCTTCTGCAGCCAACATTAAAAAGCATCCCATGGGGTAAGTGTCACAAATCAAGGAAATGAAACCAGCAACTCTCCTCAACAACTATAAAGCAAGTTCATGTTGTTAGACCATGATGTTTAGCTTTTGGCATTTTTTGCAAAGAAAATTTCTGGGCATTGAATAAAGTATGGATACATGTTTCTTTGTACATTTTAAAGCCTAAAACATATTACTTTAAAGCACTAAATAATAATACAAAGTACAACTGGGATTTTGGAAACTTAGCTTCAAATTTATTTTTGATTATCTGCATTTTAAGGCTTTTTTAGAACTGATCTGTAAGAACTGGAATAGAGAGCTGGAATGGAGGAAAAAATAACCAGCAGACTCAGGGATGGAATGACAATGGCTCTCAAATATATATGGGCAGATGTTCACTTCTTTTTAAATGTCAGCAAGAAGCAATAAACTTCAATTTATTGGTGACACTTCTCCACTACGGAAATCTGAATGTAGTGACAACTGTTACCTGAGGTTATACCCTACCTTATTCCCAAGAATATAGATAGAAGGGGAGTTAATGCTTATAGATACTTGACTTTTACATGCTACTAACTTTATAGATGGTGAATCAAATGCTGGTTATAAATCATGGACTTTTTCATTTGGCTTTTGAATTTTCCTTAAAGTTCACATCTGCCTTTAAAATGCAAATTTCTACTCCAGGAACTTATCACAAAGAAAAATAATGGGGTACGATTGATGTGACTGTTGCATCTGATCTTGTTTCACAAATAAATTAAGAGAGTCAGTCTTCAAAATAAACCTGTTTTCAGTCTTGTGTTTTATAAACATGTCCAAATCTGGAGCGTATTTTTTGCAGCAAAGAGAAGTGGTCGATCAGCTAAGGGCTGAACTGTTGAAAGATTTCTAAAGGTTAAAGTTACTCATATGCTTTAGCATAAATACACTTTAAATGGCTTCTCTTTATTGACACTGGGATGAGGGCCTTGAACCTCAACTCCAGCTTCAACTCCACTATGGAAAAAAGCCTGAAAACACTCCCAAAAGGCCCCAAAGGAACTTATACAGGACTTAAATAAAACTCTTCTCTGAAGAAGTTGTGTATCTTATTATTTTATTCTCATGGGATGATAAAATGCATGAAGACATCTATATATGTATTTGTATAATCAGATGCTGATTTTTGTGCCTAGTTATTCAATGTAACCAAAAGTGGGACAGTAGCTAAAAACTGCATTGTTTATTGTTTCTGAGGTGCTAATTAAATGTTCCTTTTAAAATATAAAAGCCTTTTACTGACATTATATTGACTATATATTTATTATACCTATATACATGCATTAAATAGGAACAAAGAGCTTGGTAGTAACTAATATTTTAAATCAATGCATTGGAATTCTCATTCCTGATATAAAATTGCACCAGAGTAAGTCAAATGTTTTTATTATTGGAACAACATAAAAACAACATAAACAACAAATGGAGTGAGCAAAAAGAAGGATATCCTTGTATATTTTTACAGTAATATCTTCTGGATTAACCCACAGAGGAGTAAATATGAAGGCCTAGGCTTAGCAGGGTGCGTAGGTTCCCATCCCTTTTAGACATTTTACTATTTTCTCCATTGATTGCTAAGGAAAATTTTGGAGCCAAACAAATTTTTGGAGGTGAGTTATCTGATAAAGATGATTGTGGATTCTAGACACAGACAGAAGAACACTGCACGCAGTTTCTTGCACTTTCTGAAGTTCCTAGGCTATCTTAGTTTTAGTAGATCTTTTCATGTCAAAAAGTGTTCAGGAAGGCAATAAAATAAATTCAATAAAACTAGATTCAAGGAAATGCTTGAGGCACATACTTACGAGATCTCTTTAGCAAAGACACGAAGTTTACATTCTTAAGGTGCAATGCGATATGTTCACTGTTTTTTCCTTGTAGTTTTTCAACTAGTTCCTGTATTCAACTATATATTTAGTTGTACTGAATTCATAACAGCTTTTCCATCTCAACATTCTTTCGCATTAAAGTTTTACTCAGTCTAGATAAGAAGAACAGTGGTTTAACATGTCAATACCTGTTTGGTTCCGACAATCTTAACAGCAATTATGAGTGTTGTCAGTATGGGAACTTTCCTTCACTCATGTAAAAGCTGATGCCTGAAGGTCTGAGAGAAAAGCTATATACAGTTATATTTTGGGGTTTTTTTTTTTTCCCTAATGCTCAGGGTAGTCTTACAGGAACTGTATACTTTACAATAGATATGTAGCAGAAAAGCAAAGCTTGAACCACAAAATTGTCAATTAAATATCCAAAGGAAACCAATAGTCAACCCTCCCATCCAAATCATTAATGTGATTTTCAGGTTGATTCCTGCTAAAATTGATTTTGTTTCTATACCCACTTTTCCTGCTTACTTTCCTATTCAGTGTAATATCCTTTGTTCTAACCTGTCAGGCTATTCTGTACAAAAGATATTTTGCAAGAAAACAGAAGTGAGAGTGGTGAGGACCAGCAGCATATCAGATGCAGGATTGCATTAGCTTCATCAAAACCAGGGCTGCACTCCAGACATCCTGGGAAATGAGTGGTGTCTGGCAACATGACATGACTCAAAAGCAAACCATCAGTTGTATTCAAAATGTTTCTTGTACCTCCTTCACCACATGAAGGAATTCATAGGCAAACACAGGCACCAGCAACACTAGGAATATCTATAGACTTCATTTTTACTTTATACTCAGAGAGTTTGCAAAAAGTGTGTGATATCTGATATATCCTAAAAATGTTTAACAGTGTTCTTTCTCACATCTTTGCAGAAGTAGAGACTAGTAGATTTGCAGGGTAGTCAAACATGTCAACGAAACTATAAAGAATGAACATTGCAAAAAATTCCAAACCCAAGTCTTGGAGGAATTCCTCAAAGTTTTTTTCTGCTTGATATACTTATAAATTCTTAAATGAGTTACAACAGATATAGAAACCAGCTCAATCCAAATAAGTTTCTTAGATCTATATAAACTGAATTGTGCTCTCCCATAATGTGTTCCTTCGGATGTAATGGAACAGACCATAAATTACTTTAATTAAAATCTAGATCTGCATAAGTGGATGGCTTTGCAGTCAGCTGACGTGCAGCTGCTGAGATGCTTCAATATAAGTAGCAAAAAGAAAAGGTAGGAAAAACCCCTTTAAACTGCAGACTGAAAAATACGTGAACAAAAGCTCGCTGCCTCCAACAGCACATCTGGGCACTCCTGTTGCTCACTGCTGCTGCCAGCTGTAGCTAGCTGACCTGTAATTCGGAAACAAATGCATAAAAACCCTCTGGCAAATCGGTTTCATTCACTAGGTGTGTGTGCCGCTGAGAATATTCACACTAGCTCGCATCCGTTTGCTGGGGGGAGTTTTCTGTTTGGCCCCGTTCCGAAAGGACCGGCTTTCCCGGAGCCCCCGCCCGGCCCCGTGCGGCGCTGCCTGCGGCTGCCCGGCTGCAGGGCACGGATCGCTCCTGCCGCGGGGGAGCTCTCGAACGCCGTGATTTGGCAGTGAACAGCGGCTAGACTTCCTATTCCGTTTCTTTTGCTTTGCTTTGTTGCTTCGTTTGAGGTTTTGGGGTTTCTTTTATTGGTTCGGGCTTTTATTATTATTATTATTATTTTAATTGGAAGGCATGACAATGTCTGCCGCCTTTTGTCCTTTGAGATTGTGAGTGATTCATGGAAACCTGTGAAGGAGGTGAGCAGAGTGAGCACAGGCGGCGCTTAGCCCGGAGTAACTCTTGCTGCCGGCTACCTGTTGAGGTGGGCTCACGCAGGCGCTTCATTATTTCTGTCCTTCCGAGCGAGTTCATTGAAGCCCAGCCGGGCCAGTGGAGCGCCGCCGTGCCCTGCTGCGAGACGCGGCTCCCGAGCATCCCTGGGAGCGGAGGCGCCGAGCGGAGAGAAGTTTTCTGGGGAGAGGACGGGGATTCCGGCTGCCGCCCTGGGCGGGGGCACTGCATGCTGAAGGGGGAGGAAAAGGCGGGGGGAAATAAAGAGGGCAAGAAAACCGCACCTCCCCTTTCTCCGGGGAGCGCAGTCTCCCGCAGCAGCGCGGCAGGCGCGGAGGCTCCGCGGGCGGGGCGGGGCGGCCGGAGCGCCTCCCCGGGGGCGGCGGGGACCCGGGGCTCCCCCGCGGCCCGGGCGGGCGGAGCGCTGCTGCGGAGGGCGGCGGGGCCGCCGCGCCGGCTCCGCTCCCGGCAGCGCAAGCTGCGCCCAGCGCGGCGGCACCTCCGCCCTTCCCTGCCCGCCGCCCGGTGCCGGTGGGGCGGCTGCCCCGGACTCGCCGCGGTGCCGGGAAGCGGCGGCTCCGCGTTCCTCCCGCGGAAACTTTGCCCGGCGCGAAAGGGGAAGGATGGAGCCAGGAGAGCCCGCGGCGGCGCCCCTCAACCTGTCCCGAGCCGCGGCAGAGATGCCCCGCGGGGAGTTCAACCTGTCCGGGCTGCTGGAGGCCGAGGGGAAGCCCCTCTTCGGCATCGGCATCGAGAACTTCATCACCCTGATCGTCTTCGGTTTAATCTTCACCCTGGGCGTGCTGGGCAACACCCTGGTGATCACGGTGCTGGCGAGGAGCAAGCCAGGCAAGCGCCGAAGCACCACCAACATTTTCATCCTCAACCTGAGCATTGCCGACCTGGCCTACCTGCTCTTCTGCATCCCCTTCCAGTCCACGGTCTACGTGCTCCCCACCTGGGTGCTGGGAGCCTTCATCTGCAAGTTCATCCACTACTTCTTCACCATCTCCATGCTGGTGAGCATCTTCACGCTCTCGGCCATGTCTGTGGACCGGTACGTGGCCATCGTGCACTCCCGGCGCTCCTCAGCCTTGCGCGTTCCCCGCAACGCCATGCTGGGCGTGGGGCTCATCTGGGCGCTCTCCTTCGCCATGGCCTCGCCCGTGGCTCACCACCAGCGCATCTTCCACGGCGAGACCAGCAACCAGACCTTCTGCTGGGAGTTCTGGCCCAACCCACGCCACAAGAAGGTCTACGTGATTTGCACGTTCGTCTTCGGGTATCTGCTCCCGCTGCTGCTCATCTCCTTCTGCTATGCCAAGGTGGGGCAAATGTGAAAGGATGCGGGGGGACACGGTGGTGGAAAAGGTGCCCATGAGCCCTGGGGCCATCAATATCTGGGCGTGTGCAGGGACTTGGCACTGTTGGGAGAAAAAGAGCTGGGGTGAGTTTGTGCCACAAAGGGAGAGGGCAGGTTTTCTAGCTGAGGGATGTCTGAGGGTGGACAGTACATGTTCAATGTCACAGAGAAGTTGGAACAGGGATTGCATGGGATGAGTGGGGGGTGTGTTCCAGCAGTTAATGGAGTCTCTGTCAGATTTCCTTGTTGCAGAATGCTAAGAAGCCCCAGAGCTTTGCTGCTTTCTCTGTCACCATAACTCTTTTAATTTCTTGCAGTGCTGTGTGAGGAGTTTGACTCAATAAAGTACAATAAAGCAACAAGTTGTTCAGGCTTTAGGTGAAGCATTGTGGGTTTTGAAAATGAGCTTGAAAGTGACAAAAATTAGCTGTTTGGTGTTTAGAATAAAATGTGCATCATGCTGCCTGGTCCCGCTGGTGCCATGTCTTGACTCAGTTGGGGCTAATGAGAGAGTTACCTCTGACTTCAGCAAAGGCAGGTGGTTCTAGGGAGCAGGGCATGAGAACCCAGGTAGGAAGAAGCAATAATTAAGGGTGCATGAATATGGGTATTTAAGGACTTTTCTGCTTAAGCAAAGTGTCACATTTTTCTGGAGTAGTATTGCAGTCTTCAGTGTATGATCCTTGCTGCTGAACAGGGTCTGGAGTACCAGTTGCTACCTGCTGAGTTAGGCAGAGATCCTGCTGTTTCTGTGCCAGCCTTCAGTTGCAGGATTTCTCCTTATGTGGTGATTTACATTTGAGAGGATAGGACTGCTCTTGCAAATAAGGACTGCTTAAGTCAGTTCTTCAACTGGCAAGTTCAATAGACGTACCTGAAGTATTTAATTTGAACAAGTAATTTTATGTTCTGCTCAGTTTTATATACATTACATCCACTTAATTGTGATGTGCAAATTGAGGCTATAATGTTGTCCAACTCTGATGAAACTGAGGTGTGTAGAACACAAAGGATAAAATTTCTAAATGGCTGTTCATAGTGGAACAAATCCAACCTGGCAAATGAAGAAGAAACACAAATTTTCATACATAAACTGAATCCTGCTTTCCCTGAATGAATACACTGATATTTAATCTACTGTGGTGAATATGACTGAGCTGTAGCAATAGATCATCAGTTTGAAGAAAGTATGACACATTGCAGGGACAAGGTCATAGAATGTGTACACAGGGGGCTTTCAGCTACTAATTCTTCTCTTTTTCAAAGCCAAAGCATCTTCAGATTCAGCATAAAGTACTGGCCTTCAAAGTCTAATTATATGAGAGAGGATTAAAAGGAAATCTTTCAAAATTAGCATTGTCGTGTACAGTGTAGGCATGAAAAAGCAAATATGCTTAACCAAAATATATGCATGATAAATAAAACACACTCTGTCATTACAAAGCACCTCTACAGAAGTAAATCAATATTAGTATTAATATGTAGTTAAAAAAACCAAACCAAAACAAAAACAAACCAAAAACAACAGAAACCCCTCCAGGCCAACAAAAGCAACTGTGTGTGAGAAATATGCCCAGGAACAAGTTAGTAAAATCAAGGCCTCTTGAAATTACAATAAAATGGTGTGCTTAAACTGTTGCCAGGCTAGGGTCTCACCCTGGCTCTGTCATGTGTTTTGAGCCTGTGTGTGTGATCCTGCTTGCCATGGTGTCAGGCTGGAGGAGCAAACCTGAAGGGGTGAATTTTACAAGATAGCTAGGAGATAGCTGGTATCCTCATCAGTTTAAAAGCTGAAGAGTGCCATGACTTGTACAGAGCTGTCAAAGGAGTTTGTACCTTGCAGCTGAAGAGTCACTCCTGCCCTCTTTAGGAGCTACTGACAATCCTCCAATAGTGATATTTTGGGACAGAGAGAGCCTTCTCTTCTGAGGCTGAGCAACCCCAACTCTCTCAGTCTGTCTTCATAAGAGACATTAATCTCTGCGTTAGTTTCTTATGGACTTCACTGGTTTTCATGAACTGTGGATCAGCGAGAATGCAATCTTCTGCTCTAGTAAATTAAGACAAAGGAGACTCATTTCTCTATTTGAATATATTGCCTTCTGCAGACTCTTTTAAAGCAGTTCTGTTTCTTTCATAAACAAATTGCAATTGAACTTTCAGTTTTGAAAGTCTCATTTATTAGGCATTCTAATAGGGAGCCAAATTCTTTCTCTCTCTCTCTCACATTTATATTGTATTAGCAGAGATTTGTATTTTTCCCATGGATAACAATGCTGTTACAATGTACAGAAGTGCTGAAGTAGTGCCAGGTATTTGGAAGTAGTGTCCTCCCAAAATATCTCACGTGATCTATGCTCTTCAGGCAGAGATTTATGAGATCATGCTCTGTCTCTTGTTCACAGCTACCTCTTTCCTCTCTTCCACAAGTAACATTGGTTCAGTTTCAAGGCAAATTTTTGATAAAGGAGTGGAAATACCAAAATGAAGGGTACTTCCCTAGTTTTGTGAAAACAGCAGACAGTGAAGAAGATGGTGAGTCTCCATTATACTCTCTCTTTTAAGGAGTCACTTGGCATTCAACTGTTAAACACCAAACAAGCCATAAGGGAAGAGGTCTTATCAACTTACAGAGAAGACACATCTTTTTGGGAACACAGTAAAGAAGTCACAAATCCATAGGAAACCAGCTTTTGCTGCCTCAAAGAGCTACTCTTGAAAGAAGCTTATTACGTCAGAGGGAGGAGCAGTGATTATGTAGTGATCAGCTGAGTCTCAGCACTGTGTACTTACAGACACTTGTGTTCTGACTTTTGTTGTTTATCATTTTACTTGCTACATTTTTGTAATTCTGACTTTTTGTATGTGTTTTGTAACAGTGCTACAACATTTGCTCACTTATGTGTCCTTAAAAGGGTAAAGTGATAAATAATTCCCAGTCAGCTTCAACAGTTGACATGTGCCAGGGTTGTGCTCTGGATGCCTCCATTTTTCAAGGATTCACTCCCTGAAAGTCAGGTCTCCTTCAATCAAACCTTTATGTTGGACACCTATGATTATTAGCAAACATTTCCTTTTATAGATGTGTAATGTTAAAAGCTTTGTTTAAAACAAATATGTCTTGCCTCAAGAATGTTTCCATTATTATCTATCATTCTGAACATTCTGAATTCATGTCATGTATGATTTACAGACTTGGTTAAAACTAAGCCATAAAAAGTAACAGCCTCAACATAAAATACAATCCAGATTTGGATATTATATCCTAATTTTTTCTGAGCAACAAGGGGAAAACTTTATTAAACTGCACTAAAAGAGAAAAATAAAAGGTATGACACATTAGTCACGCACTCTTAATTGAAAGAGGGTGAAGGATCTCTTGTGACAATAGAAGTAGCAGCATTACTTTAAAACATGGATTTCAGGCAGTGGCACTTGAATTTCAATCAGGTTCATACTACAAACGTGGTTCAGAATGTAATGCTTCCATTATCTGTAAAACAAGCAGTTCATTCTTACTAGGTAGTGACCTTGTGCAGGCTTTCCTTCTGCATGATTTTCAGTGGCTGATAATGAGGGTGTAGCCAGTGAGATGCCAGACAGCAAACAGGGGTTTTTAACAGTGTAGATTTCAAACTTTCACAATATTTGATAGACTTATGTGAATAGGCACAGATAGTTGAAGTTATTTTCTTCACTCCTGTACTGGAAAAATCTCTTTCTCACCTTGATTTGGTCAAAATCCTCAGTCAGGGCTCTCAAGCCATCTTGAATGTAGTTTCTGAAACAAGTGGGGGAAAAGAATAATTAAAAAAAAAAAAAAAGAAAAAAAGAAAGAGAGAGAAAGAACAAAAAAAGACAGGAAGACAAAGAAAGAAAGAAAGAGAAAGAAAATAAAAGATCTGTAGGCAAAACCAAGGGCTTACCAAATGTCATGAGTGGTAGTTATGGTCATATGGTCTGGATCAGACCAGATCCTACAAGTCTCCTTACAGTCTCTTACACAGCAACATAATTTTCTTATCACAGCACCCCAGCCTCATCTCCAGAAAAGAGGGAGGCTGATCTCTGACCAGGAGGTACATGAAAGCTGGAGTTGAAAATATTACATCTTATAAGACCAGGTTGGGAACTATTTTTTAGCAACCTGAGTGTTTCATTCCATGGGTTAAAAATGCACATACAAATGTATTAGTGGATATTTTGAAATAATTTCTTAGGAGAAATAGCCTGAGACAAATTGAGAGGCACATTGTAGGATTACTGTTCATTAAGGCTGTTAGAGGAACAATTGATTATTCATTGGCCCAGGGAAGAGACATTTGAACAGGGTAGTGGGGAGAGTGTCTTCGATT
Source organism: Prinia subflava (assembly GCF_021018805.1). Taxonomy (NCBI): domain Eukaryota; kingdom Metazoa; phylum Chordata; class Aves; order Passeriformes; family Cisticolidae; genus Prinia; species Prinia subflava. Next base: position 60,059,798 of record NC_086247.1, read on the forward strand.
TGCCTTGTAGTGTCTGTGCATAAACATGGCTCTTTTTTAATGCTCCGTGGCATTCTGTGTAGGTCTTTGAGAGCTGTTGCACTGCTGTTGATAAGTAGTTACATTTTGCCTTTTTCTCTTGCTTCTACTTTTCATGCCATCTGGTACAATACTGTGAGGAGGCAATATGTTTTCACTGCGAATACTTTTTCTATGGAATGTATATGTAACCCAAAAGAGGGGAAGCTGAGAAGGTTCATCTAAAGGTTATAATCTAGACTGACAACAAAACCCTCCACCATCACCTCCCGACCTCCTCAAGTATCCAATCTACCTGTTTTGTCTCCTTCATCTTTCTTTGAACTGGAGAGAACATGCAAAACTTTGGGCTAAAAATTTCAGAAGAGAACAAAAAAATGTTTGTAACTTTAAAAAAATTTGCAATTCTGATCTCTGGGAAGAATTTATCTGACTTTAGTTTTGGGCTGTGAAGGAGAATCACAGAACAGTGCAGTCACTGGGTGGCACGTGATGGGATTTGCAAAGGCCCAGCAGAAACAGCCCATCACTGTAAGTTTTGTGAAGGCGATATGATAGATGAAGCAGCAGTGATGGGACATGAACTTAATTGCATTCTTCCCATGCCCTTTTTTTTTTTAGTTTTATGCTTTTCCCTGATGGACTCAGCAATTCAGCTGGTCTGTACAGGGTGATGGGAGTCTGTGAATCGGACTGTCATCTCTCTGTTCTTCTGCTGGGGTTCTGACCTTTCCTTTGGGTCTGCTTCATGCTGAAGAAGAAAGAAATTAAGTCAAAATGGGACTTTCTCTGGGAAAGCCCATTTATTTTTCTCCTGTTTTTTCTTAGCTCAGGTTAGCCCCCAGAACTGGCCTGGATAGTGTTTCCAAACAGGAAGTGCACACAGAGTGAGTCACATGGTAGTACACGGGCACAAATGAACTGCACTTACAATATTAAGTGGTTATAAGTAATTTCTTATTTTTATTGTTGTTGGTGGTTCTCTGATAGCTACGAGTAGATACCTAAAAAATGAAGTCTGCTGATGAGCTCTGGATACTCACAAATAACATCTTACTTTTAATTCAATATGTATGTCTATAAAACTCAAATGCCACAGTGGGATCAAGTCTCTAAATCATCTTGACTGATATCTGTCCTGATAGTGTTTAGCTGTGCACCTCAGAGAACACAGAGAAAATGTTCTCAGATGATATGAAAGAATCTGAATTTGGACCCTTTTCCTCACCTCAAAATCTCTCTGCATCCTCTATCCAAAACCTTATGTGTAAATGATTATGTTAAAATTTGGACCCTGCTCTTGGACAGTGAGCCTCTTTGTGACGTATTTTTAAAATCTGCTTGTGAAACACATGGTGAGTATCATCACATTGTTGTTAAAGGTCATGCCTCATATGTCATGCCTCATGTGTCATGCCTCATTTTAGTATAAATTATTTTTGAAAGCCTAAGCTTCTTTCAAAGATCAAATAGTGGCAACCATCTTGATGATATTAATCAAGCATCCATCTGAAGGAAGCAAATAATGCAGGTGACTCAGAAAAGCTCTGACTCAAAACATACACTTTTCTTATGTTGCACACACTAAAGGTCATTCTAAATCAACAGTCTCTGACTTTTTACAGAAGAAGAGAGACTGCTAATTCTATGTACAAGACAGGTTTCCATCTGTTTCCTTGTTAACTTGTGATACATATTTGTTATGTGATACATCTGAATATTTTTATAAGAATTCCGTTGTGGTCTGCTTCGTATTTGTTTGTTCACACGGACTCACATATGTAATTCTTTTGGCTTTCCTACTGTGCATGTTTGAAATGTGTAAGCTGCTTCAGTGATGTTTGTTAGTGAATCATGCAGTACTGGAGAGCACAAGAATACTCTAGGATAGACGGGTTGGAATTTTGTTTGAATAGGAATTGGGGAGATATGATAATGAGATGCAAATTAATCTTTTCAGGTCCTTAATCATTTACATAAGAAGTTGAGAAACATGTCAAAGAAGTCAGAAGCATCCAAGAAAAAGGTATGTTACATTCACCACTAATAGTCATTTGTGTGTATTTTAGTTTTATGGCTAAGCTAATTTGGTACTTGTTCCTAAGATGTAACAGAGAGAAGAAATTAAAATTAAGTGCTTAATGAAATATTCAGTGTGCCTCTGAACTCTCTGAACTTAGCAGATTGGAATCTTTCCTGATTCAAGTTTTTCATCACATTGCATCAAGCCATTACCTGAGATCCTCATGTTTGAACTTCAGAGCATCTGAAATTTAGGCACAGGGAGACAACCTGTCATTTGTGATAATTTTTTTTTTTCTTTTTTTTCTTTTTTTTTCTTTTTTTTTTTTTTTCTCACAAGCATTTTCCCTTGCCTTGTAAATCATGGGATTTTAAATTTTATTTTTTTAAACTAGCTGATTTTGTAATGTTTCAATGAATAATTCCTAGGCTGCATGAGGAACCTTTAAATTTATTGTGCTTCCCAATAAGAGTCTAATAGGAGACTTTTAATGATTCTCTAATTCCCCTATTGATTTTCCACACAGTATTTACTTCTCTTACATTCAAGACATACGGGATACAAATAGAATCATGAAATGTCTTTAAAGAAGAATGTAAACTTCATGATTTAGAACAATATTTAAAAGATGCGTTAGTGAATTTGTCAGTTAATATAACGTGTTTGTGATTTTTGAGCACATTTGACCACAGTGATCATTTGACTAACTAATTTTATGGATGTGGAGGAAAAGCCCCTTAAGCTATAGCTCTTCATTTGATTTGATCACTGTTTTCATATGGGCATGGAGAGTGCCTGCAGTGTAAATGAGATATACAGGGACTCAACAGGGAATAAGTATACTCTTATTTATTCATTCTCTATTTTTCTTATGAAATATAGATTTTGAAAAATAGGTTTAGATATAGAAAAATATATTTTGATTCCTAGAATTAAAAGCATTATGGCCCTGACTCAGTAAAATGCATGACATACATTTAATGTTTGTCAAGGCCAAAGGTATAGGAATTTTGTACATTGCCCTCTCTCATCTAAATTATTCTCAAAGTGGAAATTTATCTGCACCTTGTCTCACCACTAACTCTCAAAAATTGCAGATCTGACTAGGAATTAACATTCAGATGTATCCGGGTTCAGTAGCGAAAGAAAAAAAAAATAAAAAGCAGTCCAGAACTTTTTTTTGCCTTAGAAAATGAGTTTCTAAACTTAAGGCCTAACTCATGTTTTTCAGAGCAACCCTGTCTCTGTTAGTGTGTTAGTGCTCTCTCTGGTTACCATATCTTTCTTCTTTTCCTTCTACTGTTTTGTGAAGAATGCATTTCAGGTGTAATCATACGTTTTTAGCTTTTTTCAAACCTTTATGAACATTCTAGTAGGAGAATCTTAAAATAAATTTGCTGCATATGTGGAAAAAAATTAATTTGCCTAAATTCTATTTTTCATGCTTTTTGGTCACAAAGCATCAATATTAATATCATATACTTCAAATGGATTTTATTTGCCAGAAAGGAACTCTAAACAAGCTCCTGGTAGGTAAAAAAGAGCTGCAGTGATACCTTGCTTGCAAGACAAAGTAATGATTTTGGAAAAGTAAGCTCTGAAGTTAGGCTTAGGAGGAACAATGGGGTAAAGCAGATGTTGTGAGGTTTCCTAATACAGAATTGCTTCTTCTGCAGGTATGAAATACCTTAAGTAAAAGTTACAAGAGACATGTATTCTTTCAGGTTCATTGATAGCCTATTGAAAGTCAGTGATTTTCCTCGGCATTTTTTCTTAGAATTTGGAACAAACTGAAGTAATAAGCCTCTTTTGAAGTAATATATGTAATGCATGTGGTATCCTGAAAATTTCTTTTCACTTGTAATATCAACCCACTGAACACATAATTTAGAGAATAAACTTCTCTTAATTGATGCAGTCTTGTTAGAACACATTCTCCAGATAAGACCTGGAAAAGAAAATATCTCTGTGCTGTTTTAGTGGCAACTGATTTCAACTTCATAGGGCTAACTAGAGGTATGTGAAAACAGATGATTTATTTAGACTAAACAGATTATATTAACTATATATATAATGTCCTTTGGTTTCTGTTGTGAGATTATACTGACCAACAACAGTATCTGTCATAAGTTATTTTGGCCTGCTGCCACAGAAATCAAAACATTTTTCCTGTAAGTTTTTCTAAGCTAACTCATGTTCTGATTAGGTAGGTCAGCTTAATTATTACTGAGCATTAATCTGTTCAAGAAATACAGATCAAATTCAATAAACTAGCAAAAAATATAGATATTTTATATGGTGCAATATTTATCACTCTGTGGCCACTGGGTTAGTTTTGGATGTGAAGAAGTTATCTGAAAAATTATGTTATAAAGTGTTAATATAGTAATTATAATGGCTCATGACATAATATGCATTGGAATTATTATTAGACTTTTATTTGGAGACTTATTTAATTGAAAGAAGTACTTGATAGAGGAATAGAGATATTAATTAGTTAGGCCACTGCAAAGCACTAACTGCTGTTGGTGAAGTAGGTGAAAGCTAAGGAAAATATTTACAGTCAGATTCCACTGTGCCCCAACAGAACTCCTGCAGCACCTGAGGGGTTCTTACCAACTGATTCTGGAGCTCAGAATGGATCTAATCTAAGTCATGGTCCTCTCATAAATTGTGGAAGTGGAGTGTGGGAGCAGCACTGAGCATATCTTTTGTTCCATTTTTAATTTAGTGTTTGGTGGTGAACTTTAATTTCCAGATTGGTTTTGATAATGTGCAATCACCAGAAATTTCAAGCCCTTACCTTTTTTTTTCACTAATTGTATCCCAGAATGTTGTTTGTTATCTGACTCTCTCTGTGAAAATTCTGTGTTTAAAGGAGATACTTTCAAAAAGTTTACTTTAGTAAACATTTGAGCAAGCTCTAAGCTCTTCTACCAGCTGCCTTCATGTATAATAAATCTCTCTTGAAATTTTCATCAGAAGTTCTTGTGCACTGTACTAAAACATTTGTAATCATTAGATTATTAATTTAGCAATCTTTAGTAATCCAAACATCAGTAAATTTTAGTAAATATTACTAACTATTACTAAATATTACTAAAATATTAGTAATCATTAGATGTGGATGAGATTTCCCAAAGACCCCTGTTGTCATTATTTTACAACAGGCTCAGGCCCACTTCAGAAAAGGCTAAGTTTTTGTGTAAGGAGTTAGGAACATCATTGTTTACCTTTGAGGAAAGTTGTGCATTGCTGTTTACAGTGACATTTTCCAAGGGTTCTCCTTGCAGTAGTTCACTATAGAAAATAAAGCCATATAGGTAATGGGGTGAAATCAGTAACAAATATTGCAGTGTGTTCCTTCTCAATATCCTTTTTATTGTGGTGTTTTTTTTTTTTTTGTTTTTTTTTTTTTTTTTTTCCTCCAGATAGTAGTTTTGGAGTAGGTTTAAAGCTGATTCTTTGAGTGCTCATCAGACATATGTGTTTTCCTTTCCTTGTCTCAGACAGCACAGACTGTGTTGGTGGTGGTAGTGGTTTTTGGCATCTCCTGGCTGCCTCATCACGTGATCCATCTCTGGGCTGAATTTGGAGTTTTCCCACTGACTCAAGCCTCCTTTCTCTTCAGGGTAACTGCACACTGCCTGGCTTACAGCAATTCTTCTGTGAACCCAATCATATATGCATTTCTATCTGAAAATTTTAGGAAGGCCTACAAACAAGTCTTCAAATGCCAGATTGGTAATGAGTCACTTCTGAATGATGCTAAGGAAAATAAAAGTCGGATAGATACACCACCCTCTACCAATTGTACCCACGTGTGAATGCTGAGAAGCCCTGTATGTTGGCTCTTCCTTTATGTAAACTAAACACCAAGAAAAAAAAGCACAATGAGGTTTATCCTGGGTTTATCTTGATAAAACTAATTGCTATTTAATGTACTGAAGTTGCATTTGTAAGCAAAGTTTGTGAAACACATATGAAAGAAACCTGTGCTGACCCTTTGCATCTTAGATAGCTTTGTCAAATAAACCTCTTGGACTTTCACAGATATTTGGGAAAAAAAGTGTTGAGATTATTTGTCTGTATTCTTACTCACTAAGCATACAAGGGTACAAGAAGATGTTGATGCGGACAGGTAACTTTCTGACATTTTGCTCCATGAAAGTGAAAAAATGGATAAATTTTCTGTCCTACAGATAATAAATACTGGACTACTATGATTTCAAAGAGGAAAGCTTTTGTTCTCTCTTCAGATTGTTCTGATGACACCCTTTTTCTTTTTGAACATGGGCTCTGATTTGGAGTTGGAATAAATTGTATACACCTTGAGGCAATTGCTTTAGAGAGGAAATGCAATTTGTATCTGTTTAGCTGGTTTTAATGTGTCCTCTGGAGCAAGGGTGGATTGGTTTCCCACTTCATATGGCTGCCTTACTGTATACACAGAAATTTTGTGTACACTATATGGGGTTTTTTTATGGCCTGTATGTAATTGTAGCAGAATGAGGATTTGTGTCTAATTGAGGGAAGCTTTTCTTCATGTGCCGCATGTGCACGTGTGTCTCCTTAATTTCATGGTCTTTGAGATGCAGATACAGTTTTAAATGTACAATGAATAAATGTTTTAAATTAAAGAAGCTCCACACAATGCTTAAGGATTTTCCCTTAAAAGTTGTAGGTGGAGCTTGAAATTATTTAGTTTTAAATTGGAAGTATAAAGAAGGTTGCATTTAAATTAATGTGAAGTATGTAAGGTAAATGGTACAATTCTGCAAATTCTTAAATAAAATTAGTAGTTTCGGTAATTTTATAAATTTACTGAAAATGTCTTTAGGTAGTAAACCAATAAAGAAATAATGGAAAAACATTCCTTTAAAAATATTCTTTTAGCTGGAGTAAGACATGATTTTACTTTTTTTTATTAATGACCCATAGACTCATAGAGGAAATCAAATTAAAGGAACCTCTGGACATCCTCTGAAGCAGGGATACCCTCAGAGTTGTATCCCTTCCCTGTCTAGGCAAAATCTGAAATTTTCTAAGAATGGCAATTGAACAATATTTTTGGAGCAACCTGTGCTAGTGCCTAATCACTCTCACTAAAATATTTTTTCTTATCCACAGCTGGGATTTCCCTTGATGTATCTTGTGACCATTACTGTCTGCCCTTTCTCTGTGTACTGAAGCCTTTTCTCTAACTGACTAATGTGTAATTTTAAGATGGCCATTTAATTTCCCCTCAACCTTCCCTTCTGAAACCAAGTGCTGCTCTCAGCCTCTCCTCAGATCCCTGGCTGGGTCAGTGGCCTTCCACTGCCCTTCCTCCAGCATATCCATCCCTCTCATGAACTGAAGTGTTCAGAACTGAGGAGTGTATTCCAGACATGGCCTCACAAGCACTGAGCACAATAATTGCTTCTCTTGACCCATTGGCTGGTTCTTGCTAAATACAGCTCAATATTATCATAATTTATGGCTGCAAGGATATGCTGCTGACTTGTATTTAATTTCTGCTTTACAAGCCCTCGAGTCCTTTTCAGCAGATTTGCATTGAGTCCCATTCCAAGTGTCAGGACTTGGCTTCTGGCATTCTTGATCTTCATGCATTTGGTAGCTGTTACTTCCACATTTCCAGCTTGCCAAGGGCCCTTTGAAAGGCATGCCTTCCCTCCAGAATATCCACCACTCCAACAGGTTTGGTACTGTGTGTAAAATTGCTGAGAGAGTGCTATAACCCTCTCCCTGGTCTCTGAAGATGCTAAGTGGTGTTGGCCAGATGTCCTTTCAGAGTCTTTTTCTCCACAGACTTACTTCAGAAAAAATAATAATTCAGAGTGGTGGAATGTCAACTGTGGAGAGTTAGCTTACATAAAAATATCTTTGTTTATGTGTCAGCATTGTCTGCTTGGAACCAGTAAAATAATATCAAAGACATGCTATTGCATGCATGGTGTTTGTGTCCATTCTTTCATATGAAGAGACCATTTGATGATATTTCTAGGAACAAAAAATATAAATATATACAAATATATATTTAAAAAAACCTCTCAATTGGAAAGGTTTATCTATGTAGGAAACCATTTCCTGGGCTGGGATTGAGGTTCAGAAACAGCCTAGAAAGAAGTTCCTTTGAGTCTTCAGATACTCATCACCTCAAATACTCAAATTATTGCAACGTTATCAAACTTCAGTGGAATTTACAACATTTTAGGAAATTCTACATTTTTGAAAATTGTGGGGTTTATTTTGAAAAATAGCTATTTTATTAGATTTTTAGTAAAAATTTCAATGTAAACATATAATTGAAAACATGATTATAATAACAAGCTGGTATTGTCTCATCTAGAGAAGAATTATTTTCCTTAATTGTACATTATTTTAAACCTAGGTGCTTTTTAGTAATGGAGCTACATCTGTCTGAAATTTTTAGGATGAGGGAGTGGGAAGGTAGGGACTTCTGTAACAACTAGTTAGCAAGGTCCCACTTTGTTCCTGGTGAATATCAGTAAAACTTGCACCTGACTTTTCAAAACACCTTAAGAAGAAGCTGACACTCTAAGGCTCAGTTTCCTGCCTGAAACATGCTTTTGTTGGTCTGTCTCTAGTGTGACTCCATCATACCCAGCTGTGACATGAAGGTTAGGAATACAGAGGAAGTGTTAATATGTACTATGAACTATATCCAACCCTTGAGCAGCTGACACTTGGTCAGGAAGGTGTCCTGCCACAGAAATGGCTGATTTGGGTAGAAAATTGGGAAATGGGTACTAAGATCCCCTACAACTGAGTACTTGCTTCCAGGTTCTGAGCTTATTGGCAGGGATTGTTGTGTCTGGTGGAAAGCAAAACAAAAGATTCACCTCATTGATTGGCTTAGTATGCTTTTTTACATCTTTTCCTAACCAGAAATGTTGATTCTGGTGTACCTGAAGCAAAGTGTACCTGAAGCAAAGGCAAGAGCAAAAAAGATTTCTCTGGCTAGGCTTGAAGAAATAATCCCACTGAATTCCACCCTGTTGTGTGAATCTATTACACTGTACAAAACAAAATAGGCAACAGGAAGGTTTACTCAAACTTCTCTCAAACTAAGACCCTTGAGTAGATTTCTAACCAAGTTTGTGTTGGTTACATTTTCTGCTTTGCATCACTTTTGCCTTAAAAAGATACAGAAATCTTATAAAAAGAAGTAAAGACATTATCCCACCAGGGTTTGTAATGCCATGTTTGCCCTGCCTGGTTGTGAGAGTAGGGTGTTTGAGGTATAATACAAAAGATTACAGCAGGTAATTACAGCAGTACAGCAGGGCTCTTCTTCCACTAATAAAGACTAAAATACCATTCCAAGAGATGTGTGGACCCAGATGCAGACTGTGCACTGCTATATGTAAATCAGTTTTAGGATCCATAGCCAAAACCCCCCAATTATATGGCACTTGGCCAACATACTGTTGAATATGTACAAACATACAGAAAATGAAAGAGCATGTTTAACCTTATGCTCAGCCATGCTACTTCACAGGTAATTGTGTTGCCCACTTAATCAATTTTGAAGGAAGGAATCTAATTAGTTGCAAATGAAGCTGACAATTACTGCTTCTGAGTCATTTAACAACACTGTTCTCAGTCACAGGTATGTACTAAACATCATGTAATGTAATCATTCATAATTCCCTAAAATTCTTGTATCAAAAAATGTAGAATTTCTTCAAAAATTTCGTATGTCTAAGGTGGGTAACAAAATTGCATGGTGTAATAGATTACAAAAATATGCCCAAACTGGCTGAAATTATATGTAAAACCCATTATGACTGTATAAGGAGCAAACTGAAATTTTGTAGTTGAGTGCTCCCATCTACACTCCCAGTATTCTTTCAATATTTTGTGTGATGAAATTAGTGAGTATTTTAAAATTTTTCAGAAATACTTTTTCTAAATTTAAACATTGAAAAAAGAGTATTTTAAAAGCTATTTAATGTTTGGCAACATAGGGCATTTAAATGACATGTTTTAAGTTATGGTCCTTTGAGCTTTGTATTGCCTTTTGCTTTGTGTGCATGCATCTCTTCCTTCAAACTTTATTATTTTCATAATTGACTATATCTCAATTTTCAAAAATTAATGTCACTATCTCCAAGAGATAATATATATATATATATACTTCATTTTACAGTGAAATAAATTTTGCTTTAAATTCCACATTGTAGGGAAGGAGATTATAAAATTATTTTGTGAATACATTATTTTAGACATTGTTATCTTCATGGTTGTTTCACAGTGTGATGTGACACATTGAATCTAACGATATTTGTGGTATTTTGAGAACCGAGGACAGCAGAGAAAAGAACAGCTTGTACCTTACAGAGCTTGTGTTAGTGTTCTGTGTTCAGTATGTGGGCAAAAGCCAAAGACCAAAAAATTAAGAATTTCTGTTTGTTTCAATGTATAGTGCATATACAGTCGTGCAGTTGTTCTGAGATATATTGTACTTTGCATGAATTTCAGGGGACTCTTCCAAGAGATCTGTACCATCTTGTCTCTGTCATATGAGATACAAACTGCTTTCCTTACAAAGTATTTACATAACAATTAAAAACAAGCAGCATCTTCAGGAAAACTTCCAGAAAAAATAGTGTGAAGTAAAACTGAATAGAGTTTGATGGCTAGATGTCACTAGGTGTTGAAAATTTAACTGATATAACAAGTACTCTGATTTTCAAGTACTTACATGCAGGAGGCATGGTCCTCCATTCAGGCTGGTAAGAAGTCTATTGAAATTTATGAAATTCATGTATATTTCTTATTCAACTGTAGTTTAAATCTCTGTAATTGATGTGTAGTTTAAGAGACAGAAAAATAGATTCAGATTCATATATTTGAATATCAGAAAAAACTAAGAGTTCTTCAATGATGTGAAGTCCAAACCTATTTTATGAAAGCCTGTATGTGGCTCCAGTTTTGGAAAAAGACAACCAACTCCAAGCATATTTGTGTATGTATATTTGTTTTAACATTGATCACAAGCTATTTCAATACAGTAAAAATAGCTGGTTGAGCATGAAACCAAAATATAATCAGATTTACACCTAATGAAAACTTTTTAAACCAGAAGTAAATGCTACAGCATGGATTTAAAATTGTGTGCACTTGATCAATATTACTGTACAGTACTCAAGAATCCTTTGTCTATGACATTTGTAGAAACATTAGTGTACCTTGATCAGGTACATTTTCTGGATGAAGACTCGAGTGTTATTTTATAAAAGTATTTCCCTAATGGCAGCATTCTCTTATTGGAAAACTGTACAATTTCCATTGCATGGTCATTCCATTTCTCTATAAACATTTAACCACATCTAATATTTGCTGAGAAAAATAAAACCTCTCCTCTAACAATATATCATCTGAGCTACATAGATGTTTCTAGCAACACCTGTCAAGAACTTATCATCCTGTTGAAGTTTAATATTAAGGTTTTGAAAGAAAATGCAAAATGACTGCTAATGCCTTGTAGTTGTGACATTTACAGTAGAGGTGATGGTGTGACAGTTTCTTTACATTGAATTCCACAATTTAGCGCAAGCAAACAGGTAGTTTTAATATAGCAAAATGAAAAGTTATACATTTAGGAATGAAGAACATGAGGCAAACTATAAAAATTTATTATTGTACTGGAAAATGATGAATTTGAAATTGCCAGTAAACTAAACATGACTTTCAGCTCTGTGTAACTGAAATGGCCTGCATAGCCCCTGGAATCCTGAATTCATTTGATATTAGACCTGAGCCACAAGAAGCAGCTCTGCAAAGTGTGGGCTTTCACAAAAGCCCTAGGAAAGGGACCTTTCCTAGAACTTTCTATAAAAATTGAAGTAACCCAGCTGAAATCTGATAGCAGTTCAGCACACTCCCCTCCAACCTAGAAACAGGAGAGAAAATATAAGGAAAGGCTTATTGATTAAGATAAAGACAGGGAGAGATCCCTCACCGGTTACTGTCATGGGCAAAGTAAATTCAGCTTGGGAAAATTAGTTTAATTCATTACCAATCAAATCAGAATAGGATAATTAAAAACAACCCCAAATTTCAAAAATACCTTCTCCCCACCCTTCCCTTCTCCCTGAGCTCAACTTAACTCCTATTTTCTTTTCCTCTGCACCCTGACCAACACAGGGGCATAGGGAGTGGGGGCTGCAGTCAGTTCATTACACTCTGTCTCTGCCACTCCTTCCTCCTCAGGGGGAAGACTCCTCACACTCCTCCTTTTTTCCAGTGTGGAGTCCCTCTCACCAGTGACAGAACCTCCCCAATATGAGTCCTTCTGATGCCTTGGGAAGGCTGACCTGAAACAGACACAGGACAGAGCTAGAGAATAAAGTAGGTATTTTTTGAAAGGCCTCTAGGATATGACTTGGGCAGGAGAGGACCTGACTAGGGCTACACCCAGGCTGGACTTAGAATGGTCACAAAATGTCTGGCCAGTCACAAGGTCTTACATTTTTATAAATTTTGGTCCATTTGCACATTGGGGTTTAATTGCCCAATTACAGCTTCAGGCTGTGAGGTCTCATCCTTCTTCTTGTTCCTCCCTTCAGCCCCCTGTTGTTTATGCTTTTGGGCCTGAAAGCCCACTGTTCAGCCCACTGTTGTTTATGCTTTTGTCCTTGGTCTCCAGCAGGAAAAGGATTTGTTTTGTCTACCTGCTCCGTGAAGAGAGTTTACTGGCACTTAATATGAGGCTCAGAACTGTACCCCTAGGCAGCACAGAATCTGAAAAACATGAAAGCTAAAACTTTAGGCATCACTTCCCACAGGCTGCAGTTCTTCACAAACTGCTCCAGTGTGGGTCACTCCCATGGGGTGCAGTCCCTTGGGAACTGCTGCTGCTCCAGCATGGGTGCTCCAGCATGGGTGCTCCAGCATGGGGTCACAATCCTGCCAGCAAACCTGCTCCAGTGTGGGCTCCTCTCTCTACAGGGCCACAGATCCTGCTGGGAGCCTGCTCCAGCATGGGCTTCCCATAGGTTCACAGCCTCCTTCAGGCTTGGGGTCCTCTGGGGGCTGCAGGTGGATCTCTGCTCCACCATAGATTTCCACACCTGCAGGACCACAGCTGCCTCTCCATGGTCTGCACCATGGGCTGCAGGAGAATCTCTGCTCCAGCACCTGGAGCACCTCCTGCCCCTCCTTCTTCACTGACCTTGGTGTCTGCAGGCCTGTTTCTCTCACGTATCCTCCCTTCTTTCTCCCACTGCAGTTTCCACAGCCCATCCCACCCCCTTAGCTGTGTCATCCCCGAGGCACTACCACCGTCACTGCTGCGCTCGGCCTTGGCCAGCAGCAGGACCGCCGTGGAGCTGGCGCTGGCTCTGTCCCACAGCTTCTGGCACCTTCTCCCTGCAGCCCCCTACCAAAGCCAGGTGCCATAAACTCTGTGCAGAGGGCTCTTGTTAAGGAGTGCCCCAATAACTTTGCATTGCTCTGGATAGAGACAGAGAAATACCTCATACTCTGCATCTCTGTAGCTAGTGGATGAGTTCACAAGGTCACATACAGTGAAATTAGGATATAATGGTTGAATCTTAATTAAGAGGAAGGCTTAACATTGAGCCATGGGTACAATTAACCTTAGAATGCGTAATGAAAAAGTGTAATAATATATTCATCTTGCTTCAAATAACATCTGGCTATTTCTTGAAAGATTTTATGTATTTAAGTCTCAAAATATGGACTAGGTGATAGCACTTCTGTGAGGAAGAAAATGCATCTTATGTAACAGATTGTGTAGGCCTGATGATCACAGTGGTCCTTCTGGCCTTAGTCAGTTATCACTCATATTTCTGTAATTAACAGCATGAGAGCTGTGCAGATATGAACGAAAAAAGCAACAAAACTCAGCTATTATTCAGTCAATTTATGATCATCTAAAGATGTATAAAGAATGACTTCACAAGTGGGCTAAAGCCTGGAAAGGTCTTATGATGATTGAGAAGTCTAATGGAAAACTGGCGTGTGGATTGCGATTGGTAGAGGAAGAAGGCAAATGATGCTGTATGTTCTTCTCATCTTGCTTAATTACTTTTTGCCATAATTACACTAAATGTAATCACTCTCCGTTACTCATGCATAGCAATTTATTGTTTCCATGGGAACTATGAGCTGATGGTTGGCAGCCCTTTACAAACACCTGCATTTCCCTCCGTAAATTGATGTCAAAGTTTTGAGCAACCTGTTGTGAAAATATTGGAAATCTTTACAAGCTAAAGCCACCGACAGTAAAGTTTTCAATCCCCCCTTTCTTATATGAAACATTATAAAAGCTAATACTTTATTGAACAAACATAATCTGCCATGGTGTTTCTGACAGAACAGTCAACATTTTGGGCAGATATATACAAGTTTTGTGATAGATAAACCTGTTTAATTATGGGTGTCCTATGTGAATTTTAGGAATAATAGTTACGAAATTGGTCCTGTCATGAATTCTGCTCACTTGCGATAGTTGTACAACACTCTGATCATGGCATCCTGTCCCTTTGGAGGGGTGGCCCCCTAACCTGCTGTGAGCAGTCAGTCTTTGCTGAGGATGCTACAGGGTCAGACCAGCACCTCATCTCATTTATAGTTTCTTCCCAGCTTGCCTACAAGCCATGCAAGGTTTCCAACAGAGCTGTAGGTGGGAAGGCTGATGTGAATGCAGGCCTTGCTCTTTTCAAGACTTCTGCTTTCTCTTACTAAAATATACACAGAGCAGGGTTTACTCTGTGTTGTATTTTGGGATTTTTTTGTCTCCTACCCTCAGTGCTACAAATGAGGAGCAGAGAGACTTGTTTGTCCTTCATAAGTAAGCCTAACTGGATCATGAACAGAAAGAAAACCTCTTCAGTACTTTCAACCCTGAATTCTGTGGTAGAGCAATGTCACAGTGGCCACAGGAAACACCTTTACTTCCTTCTGCTTATCTTCTGTCATTTGCCACCTTAAGTGAAATTCATCTTATTCTAGTTATACAAATAAGCTGCTTCCAGAACTCTATATCTGTGAAGACAAAATGAATTGCCGTAGATTTACGGATATTCTCATAGTATGGCCTGATGCACTTAGTGAAAACTGGTATCTAATTATTAACCTCAGGCAAGGAGAAGGAAGGGTAGGAGGAAAGGGAGTAAATGTTGAAGAGAGTTGTGTGTGAATGGAATTATTTATGGTTCCAGCTTTCAACCTCTGCCTGGGCAATACTTAGTAGTTTGTAGACAGTGTTATTATAAAGAAAACAGAATCCTCAGGAGTTGAGTAATTTAATTTTTTTTCATGTACTTATCTTTGCATGCCTGTAATAAACCTTGCAGGATCATATTTCTTATGTTGCCCCTTGTTGCTCTAGTGTGATCCTGAGAGGTGTTTTCAGATTTCCTTGCATTCATATGGATGAAGATTTAAATACTCTTTTTAACTACTTTGATGATAAAAGGGTTTATTTTACCTCCAGTTCTGGCACACCTGGCCAAAAGGCACAATTTATATATAAATCATGACTAAATATCCAGAGAAGTAACCTAGTGGCAGCTGAAATTGTTCTCGTGGCAAAATGAGATACAGAAAGGATGTTCAAATATGGGCTTAATTTTCAGTGCAGTGTTACAACTGATAACAATGTGTGAAACATGATTGCAAAGAATACTTATAATATGATCCCATGCCAGAAAAATTATTTGTGTAAAAGTAATGCAGAACCACACCATGAATAAGGCTTAAAATATTGTTCATAAGAAGGGCTCATGATCATTTTACTATGGATGAAATAACAGGTGTATATTTAGGATCTTTTTCATCAAAGACACCTCAATAAAACGTGGATGTTCTGGTGTTTTGCTAATTTTGCCACACCCAAGAAGCTTTCTATAATGTCAACTGAACAAGAACCTTATATTTAAATTATTTTTTCAGTAGATTTAGTTAATTTATAAGGGCAAAAGTTTCTTCCTCTTTATATAAGATAGCACTGTTGTCAATGGTTTAGTTGAGTACAAATGGAAATAAACAGTCTTTCCTACTTCTACTCTGTATCTTGTAGTATTCCCTACACCTAAATATACTATTTAGAGACTTTTCCTACTTTTCATTGGTGAATACTCATTTTCTTGTAATTTGAAATCTCTTCCATCAGTGGAAAAGAACTTGATGATAAAATGGCTGCTTCACGGCTGATAAAAAAAGGAATTAATATAGGAGGAACTATGTTGTGCACTTTAATTTGTTTATAAAATTGGGCTTAGACCTTGTAATTGGAATCCTTTTCTTATGTATGAATATTGTTTGCTCTATTTCATTCTGTCTAACTAAAATGATGAAAACAGATCATGCTATCTGTTTGGTGACTCAAATGTCTAAAAAAGTGTGTGTACTAGTCAAATTAAAGCTCATGGCACTGAATCCCTGTTCATGTCTTGCATTTCTTATCTGTAAAAACCCCTCACTGTTACTGAAAAATGTACTGCTTTTAAATTACTTTTGTCCTTCTGACAGTTAGTGCTTGAGAGAGGAAGAGGGAGAATGTTTAGATAAGAAATAAGACTATTTCTAAAGCCAAGAACTGTATTATGCATTAGTTTAAGAGGCAAAAGGGTAAGTTGGGGAAGTGCAAATAAGGGTGCAACTGACATATTACTGCTCCATATTTATGTAGATGATGAAGCCAAGTACATCCCTTGTGCATCCAGTAGGTGAAACAATGGAAACTGTTCCTATTGCCCAAAGTCCATTCCATTACCATTCTCCTTGTATTGCAACTATGTACTCCATCTGAGCTAAATTTATCAATTGGACTTTACTGAAGGAAGGCAAAATGGAAATGGAACAGTAAAAGATCTTGAAAGAAATAATTGAGAGACTGGGGATGCAGCTGCCATTGGGCATTTGGAAAGTTCTCCAGCATGCAATTTTTGGGGATGGATCGCTACATGATTTAGAAGGTCAGTAAGCCTTCCCATCAGCCATAGTTCTGTTATGATCTGTAATTTATTTTGCTTTTATTTTTTAATCTGATTAATTTCCCAGGAATTTAGGGAGTCTTTCTAATTATTTTTGGTAGAAATCAGATTGGACTTTCTCCCACTATGAAATAGTGTTCCAATTGCTGTTTCTGCAGTCTTTCTCCATGCTGCAGAGCAGTGTTCTTGTGAAGACAGAAAATGAAGTATTCTCTAAGGAAGAAGAAAATCTCCTGATTAGCCTTTAACATCATGAAATCTGACCTTTATGTCAGTAATGCTTCAATGTCTATTCAGGTGACACCTGATCCCATTTGCTATTTCTTAAACAATACAAAATCAAGAGCTTCAGTTCATTCCTGGAAACTTCATTAAAAAAAAAATGAAAAAAATCTATTTTTTTAATATGCCAGTGGTTTGTGTAACAATTCAGAAATATCTAGATGATTCATAAATATTCTATATCATTGTTTAATATACACTGCATATAGAATAGTGAATTCTAAAAAAACGGATAAAATGTTTCCTCAAAAAAACTCATCCTTGGATGTTACCATAAGCAATTCAGTTAAGGAATTATAAAAAAGCCCCTTAGAGTGGCAGCCAACACATATTAACCGGACTTTTTGGTCTAGTTGCAGAAAGTGGAGGACATATGTTCTCATCTTCCCATTTTCTGTATTTTATCTTAGTACTGCTTCAGAATTATGATGTATTTTCTGCTTACTTTGCTTTCCCTGTGTAAATTGTAATTCATTTTAAAAACCAAAATCACAATTCTACAGAACTAGTCATTTACAGGCCTGATATAATTATTATTTTGTATTAGAAATACACTTTTATGCATAGCATTATTAGCAATAGCCACAATTTCTTGCACCTGCCCCTAAATTCTGTTGAACTGGTCGTGAGCTCCAGTACTGTGTAAGCAAGAGAAACTGTTGGTTTACCCAAATTTAAGTGACCAGCCTGAGGCAAATAAAGTTTCCACAGAGACATCAAGCAGATGTTGCCAGAACATCTCATTGTGTGAGCGTTATCATCTCATTAGGAGCTCTGAGATACTCTGTTCCATTAAAGCAGGAGCAGGCAGGCTTGACTAGGTGTCTAAAACATTATGTAGCTCTGTGCATCTGTTTACTGTGCTTGGTCATGCCCAACCCTCACTGCTTCTAATGAGGTTTTTCAGGAAGTTAATTGTATTACAAGGTTTTGCCTCCAATAACTCTGTGACTGCAGTTACAAGTCTGCTTTGGTTAAATCACTGGAAGCAGGTGCCTGCTGCATTCTGAAAGTTTATTTTGGTATAGATTTCTTTAGAGGTTTTTCTTTTGTTATTGTTTTGTGTTTTAACTGCTTATTGTTTGTCAAAATCTGTTTTTATTGATGTTCAAGAGAGTATTCTTTCTAATGGTGAGCGTTAGACAATATTGAAGGTGGGTCTTTATTGTAACCTCATCAAGTTGAAGATGCTCACTGAAGGGATGTCCAGCCTAGATGACCTCTAAAGCTCCCTTCCATCCCAAACCATTCTGTAAGTGCTTTCGGTAGGAATAAAACCATTCTGTATTGCTTTCAGTAGGATTAATAACAGCAAGAAAATGATGGTGTAAGTAATGTAATGAACCAGCACCATTGCACCAGGACCTGCATGCTCTTGGATATGGTACTCCCTGACATCACATAACATTTGTAACTGAGGCACAGGGCTGCTGTCCTCTACGAGACTCATGAGGAGTGTCTCTCCTTCTTCCCAGGCTCCTGGAGAGAGAGCTCTGACCGTATCAACAGTCACTGAGGTCCTGCACAGTCTCATGTGCCTGGTGCTGGAGTGGTGTCTGCTGCTGCTACACTGGGGGACTTTTGTGACTGCCTGATCACAATTACCTGATGCAGGCCAGTTCTTCATCAGTCCCATTAATTTTGACATACCTTGAAAATTTTTGCCTTAATTCTTTTTCCTTCTGTACAAATTTAGCTCATAGAACATCCTAAACAGTGTGTGTAATACATTTTGTTAATTTTATTGAAGTGGTGCTCCTGAAATCCAAAAGCAGGTTTCCACAGTCCCTAATGCTGTCCTTACAGAGGGAAACGTTCTCCTGTACACCTCTTAAATCAGGGCCATCAAACTCACAAACACTGGGTAAGAAATAATGGAAAGGATTAGCAGTACAACTGTTATTTCATACATCAGCAAGTCATTTGGTATTTTCAACAAATGCTAAGTTATTGGCTTGCTGGGTTGGCTGCTAAGGTTTATGAACTTAGCAACTAAGTTACAGGGTCAAATGACTAAAAATATGTTTTGGAGGGAAATATTTTGGGGACTTGTAAAGAGAAAATACAACATGTGATCAGAATTGATTAGGTTAGGGTAGAGAGAAAAATGCTTGAAGATTACAGTGTCTCTGTAGTGAAAATACCAGCTCAGTGTGGAAAAGATATCCATGGCTTTCTAACAATTCCGAGGGCCAAAAATTTATTTTGTGATTTCTGTGAAATCCTCAACAGTTAAATTGAATAGACCCATTCCTACTTGAATCTAGTTGACTCATATATTTTGCTTTCCCAAATACTGTATGTTTAATCTGAATTCACTTTTCCTTTCCTCTGCCAAATGCAGACATCCAAAGGCTCCTTTGACCAAAATTGTAGTAGCTCTAAAATCAGAGAAGACAACTAAAATGATAGCCTGCTAATCATGGAAAATAAATATTAGAGTGGTTCCAAACAATCCTGGGGTCAGATGTATCTCAAAATGTCAATTTTTTTCATTTCTTCCTTTAAATAAGACCTCTGCTGAAGCCATTCCCTGGGTCACCCGCGAAGGCACCTTATTCCACCCATGGAGGAGAGTGCTGCTCTTCCAAGGTCCTCGGGTTAGTAGAAACATCACAGCAGTGTGGGAGACCCCAGGGAAATCTGCTTGGTGTCCCCTGCCAGGCACAGACCCCTCCCGTGCAGCACAGCCCCTCCGTCAGCCACGGCCAGCAGGGCTGTAGGGACGGGGCCAAGCTGAGTCTGGCTGATCCCGGCTCAGGGGCCACGGCCAGGATCAGGCTATGGGGAGGTGGAGACTGGCCCTGGTACAGCATCCTTGGGCAGGGGCTGACAGCCCTGGGGGTGGGATGGGCTCCTGGGCCGGGGGCAGGTGAGGGCAGCCCCCAGGCTTGGGCAGCGAGAGGCAGGCAGTGGATGCTCTTGGGACCCTGAGATAAATAATCAACTTTTTCATTTACAAACTCATCAACACTTTAACCAGAAGATGGAGCCTGAAATTAGCTTGTGCTAATGATACAGAGCTGACTGGAAAACTTTGAGGAGGGCTGTATAAACCCTGTGCAGTAGTGACAGAGCAGGTAAGTCTGGTGTATTCAGACAGATATTATTTATTCTGTGTAATATTTCCATATATTCATTGTTTACTAGGAGCTCAGAAATATTTTTTTAGGGATTTGAATACATAAGACAAAACGAATTCACAGCTGTAGCATGTAATAGACAAATAAAATATGCTATACCATACAAGGTAGTATTTTCCATGGAGCACATAAACATAGGGATACTGTAAAATTACACCTGTTTGTGCACAACATAGCAGACTAAAAATTAACCACTAGATCAGCCTAAGGGCATGGTTCTGAAGAAAGTATTTGCCTAATCATCTTTGCAAGGGTTTTGTTGGTTTCTTAGCAGGAACATAGGAAGCAATAAAAGTTAAATAAGGTTAATATGAGAGCATTATGGATCATTCGTATTTTATCAATCTGGGTGGAAAATAATAAGATTATTAATAGAGTTAGAGCTCCAAAGAGTCAATAGATTGCTAAGTATCTACTTTTTCTACTACGGTGCAGATAATAATAAGAATTTGGGTTTCATAGTGTCTTATATTTATCTGCAATGATGACCTGCACAACATGTGAAAATACATTTACAAATGTGCTTTTATAACAACAGTGATTTGAATTTCTATTGCTCTACATATGTATATTTTATCTTGGGAATTTTGGTGGCAGTTGGAATAAGCTATTTGGAATGTTGCATGTTATTGTAACCAAAAATAAATATAAATTACGCCAGCTGATGAGATAGCTGTGGGTTCCAATGACCAAATCTGTTACTAGGCTCATAGTCCCAAAATCAGAAAGTCCTCAGCCTAAGAGTACAATTCACTGATATGCTATAAACTCATTTTTCAATTCTGCTTCAGAAAAAGCTGACTGTTAACTTGTTGCCAGAAAGCTTTGTGCTGGATAACATTCTGCAAACTATGTAAAAGACACACAAAAATACAAGCTGACACAAACTCCAACAGATTTGCAGTATATTCACATAACAGGGATCAAACTGTGTTACTGAGTGATTGAGTGGCGCCCAGAGGTGAAGAGCAACAGTCACACATCCAGAGAGTGCCTTGATAGCAAGCAAAACCCAGAAATATTGCCTCTTCAAAACAGAAAAAAGCTCACAGCAATAAAATTCTTTGCAAATTTTACTGATGGCAATGGTAATTTAGCTAATAAAGAGAACATAACAAAGTAAAGCTGTGGCTAAAGCTCTTATGGTTTGCACACTAAAACTATTGAAACTTTGCTGTAGCAGTTGATGGACATGGCAATTCACACAAAAAAAACCCTGAATTATGTAAGAGTTACATCTTCCATAAATTGCATAAATAATCCCTAATGATGCCCTAAGCTTGTATGCTATTTTAAATTTAATTGATGTTAATCCCAATCCTAGTGACTTCAAATGCTTTGTGGGCAACCTATGAAGGTACAAAAGGTTGCATCCTCAATTGAATATGTGGCTTGCATACCGTGGTTTTGTTTGCAAGATCTAATTAAAAAAAAAAAAAAAAAAACCCACCCAGAAAATTCTAGCTTGATCTGTCAACATTTTTAATCAACTTTTTAGTGAAAAAATATGAGAATCTGGTACATTCCCAAGCTGTTGATATTGAAATTTTGGTCTTTGAAACTGGTTTTGTTTTGACAGAGCTCCCTGTTTTCTCTCTTTCCTTGCCAGGATGCTATTATGACCAAATACTATTCTTTGGTTCATTATTCATTTGTGTGAGAATGGCAGGTTCTTGGAAGGAAATGTGCAGCTTTGTTTACTACTAAATTGTTAACATCAATCTACAGTAATTTATAGGAAGAAGGAAGGTACCAGCATTTTAATAATGACTTAAATTGTGCATTTGTTATTAGATACAACATTGTTAAACAATATGGTTTTGATTGAATAGAATATTTGTTATTGTGTACAGTTTGAAAAGCTAATGCTAATTATAGTTGGATACATTTTGAGCTCAGAGGGGAACTGTCATTTTGTTTTGATGGATCTTCCTAATTACACCACTCATAAAATTTCATCCACCTCAGCTACAGGTTTTTCATGGAAAGGGCAGGAACTTTCTACAGGCAATTACACTTTTCTTTTTCTGTTTCCTGTCCAGGTTCTCTCCTAGTCAAAACTCTAATGGGAGCTTCATGGCCACCTTTAACCAGCATATGCCTTATCAGATTCTCTGTGAGTTTCAGGATATAGCTCCCCAAACGCAACTTGTGCCAGTAGAAACATGGGGTGATAGAGGCAGAGGGTGAGCACTTGCAGGCAGGAGATAGACTGGGTTTTTTGACAGCTGTGCCTGCTTTATGCCATTGTAAAGCAGTTGTGAAATTACAGCTTGTCATTAGATTTCAGAGATATCTGAGAAATGTCCACCAGCAAAGGTTATAATGATTAATATTAAATCTCCCTAGCTCATGGTGATTTTTGTCTTACATTCCTTGTCTGCATTAGATAGAAAATATGTTTATCCCTTATTTAACCCAAGGGACTGCTTTGCTTATATCCTCAGATCTTAAAATTCTAAATGAAAATTACCCATCTTGTTGTTCCCATTCCACTACAGCACCTATCAGTTTGATGCCATCTCACTACTCTCTCATCCGTGGAACAGAAAGAGCAATTTCTATCCATTTCCAATCCATTTCTCTACTGACATTTCTCTATATTCAGACCTAGTATTCCTTAGCCTTCAGCAAGAGCATTTTTGGCCTTTTTTTGCATTTAAATATCTCTGCAAAAGGATGAAAGGGTCTAATCAAACTTTTCTTCTTACCTGGGAGCAAGCCGTCAGTATGGCAATGAGCTCAGTGCAGGGTTTGGTTTGTCATATTTCTCTCACAGGCTGTAAATACTCACACCTTGCTCCCAGATCAGGTGAGAAGAAAGTACTGGCATCAAGTGTACTGCAGATCCAATAACTAGTGTGCTGCTTTTGTGGGTGTTTGAAGCTAATCACAGCTGATGGAAAGTGCTTCATGCAGGTATGTTTTCTCATGGGCATGTAGTATTTTTCCATTGTTTCATATTCTGTTGGAAAAAGCCTTAATTCATCTCCACTTTCTGCCTGCTTTTTATTTGACCTTAGACAAACAAAGTAGCCTAGCAATTGAGTTATTTGACTAGTGGAAGTGCTATTTTTGACAAACCTGGGATAGCCTCTGGTACAGAAGGTTTTTAATATTATCTTCAAAGAGGCAAGTTTGAAACATGAAAACCACACTGAAAGCGTGGGCAGGTGTAAAGATGGATTACACTTAGGGGCTGCAGGGAGGATATCTGACTGGTGCAAGGTGAGAATGCAATTTGCTGTCTGCCATGTCTTGTCTTAGATGGCATCATGAGTGTTTAAACACCTTTTCACTTACCTAAATTCACTGAAATAATTTTATGTTACTCCCAAATCCTGTTCAGATCCTGTCGCAAAGCAGATTTTAAACGTAAACAACAATGTAGGTACAATTAGTGTACTAAGTAGTCTCCTAACTTCAGACACTTTCTGGAGCATATTACAAAAACCTGATCACTCAAATACAATGGCTTTACTTGCCCATATTTCTGAAAACACACCACTGGGCCATTTCACCACTCCACCTCTTGCCAGTCAGTCTTAATTTTGAGCAATACATACAATGAAATAAAGAAAATATAGGCATTTACATTGGGTTTTAACTGTTTTTAGAGCTTATTGACAGTTTAAACAGAAATTATGATTTATTAAGTTTTGAGTGATTTGCGATTAAGTTAAAAGAAGATAAAATTCCTGGTAATTTTAAAGGCATTTCTTCCTGATAGATGATTAACACTAAAGTTTTAAAGAAAGTCTAACCTCTGAACTGGAGCCTGTCTCTGTTCAGACTGGTGAAACAAAATTGTAATAAAATTTTACAATAAGTATTTTTGAGTAGAAACTCAGACTAGATTTAAAAATCCTAAACTTGTATTGATTCCATCTAATTAAATAAATGAATTTATGTTAAAATACGTACTACTGATAGTTTATATTTTTCTTGATGTTATATATTAGATAGTTTTATATTATCAATAAAGAACTTTAAATGAGTGATATGAACTTAATATGACTTTCAGTTTCTATACACATTCAACACATAAATATTAAATAAGGGTATCAACTCTGTAAAGAAAATACTTTACTATGTCACTAATTTAAATTTGTGTTATGAATTCATGCCTTTATATAATTAGTTAATATTTTACTAGAAAGAAGTTTAGCATGATCCTTAGGTTGTTGAAAGCATCATTTAATATATTCCTATGATATTCAACAGGGTTGAGTGTAAGGTCCTGCCCCTGTTCAAGGCCATATTGGATGGGGCTTCAAGAAACCTGGGCTAGTAGGAGGTGTCTGATCATGGCAGGAGGGTTGGACTACATGATATTTAGATGTCCTTTCCAACCTAGGCTGTTCTCTGATCTATATAATTCAAAACTGTAGGGGTTTTTTATAAGGAGTTTCATATAGAAATTTAAGATCTCAAAAGAATATTTGTGGATTTTGCTGTTTATAGATTTAAATAACCATCTGAATTTATCTGCCTTTTCATACATATTTTGTGCATTTTATTGGTTTCCATCCTCTGCTGCTAGAAGCAAAGATATTATCATACCACTGCTGGATTCTGAGGTTGCTGTGGTTTTCTGATTTTCAGAGAGGAAGTAGATAAATATCATCACACTGTTATAGGCAGCTTGAGTCTGCCTCTTTATACTAGAAAATGAGACATGCAGTGCCTTTTTACCTGCTTCTAGACTGCAGGTTTTTAGCTTGAAATCTTTCTCCACAGTTCAGAGTTTTCAGTCAGGCAGACAGGCAGTCCCTCAATCACTCAGGGACTCTGATCCTCTTTTCCTTTCCCCAGGTCACCCTCACTCTCTTTTTGTTTACATAATCTGAAAGGGGGTTTTTTTTCTTATCCACTGTAATATTTACATCTGAAATATTGTCTTCTGACTGACACTGTGCTTGGGTAGCTGGATTTTTTACAATCTCATGTTTAACTTGATTATATTGCTCTGCAATCATCTTGGAGCATATTAGAGATATACTAAATGGAAAGATCTATGTACATTCTAGATGTATTTTATACATATAGAGGACATCTTTTTTAATCCATCTCTCTCTTTACTTCAGCACATTTAAGGGATATTAAAGATTATTAAGTATTCAGGGATGGCTGAAGTGCTATAGTAATTGCAGAAGTGGTTCAAGAAGCAAGGGGATACTCCAAGCAGCTAACAAACACTTGTAAGTATCTTATAATGATCAGGCTCTGCCTTTATTGGGGTTTCAGAAACAACTGGGGATAAACAAATCACATAAATGTATTCAGGAGCACAAATATTCTAGAGTAAGTGTCAAAGAAATTGTAAACTGCAACCTCTTTAAAATTAACAACTAGTACAAAAAAGCATGTGTCAGATGCTTGGAGGACCAGTTGATTGCTTTTCAGATACAGATTTGGGGAAGGAAAGTGGATCTTTAGATGTCACTTGGGGAAGGGCAGAATGGGAAGGGAAAACTAAGAAAAGACATCCATGAAGCAGAAGAGTCTTTAGTGTATTTTGAGATCTTGACAGATGTACTTGTGATTAAGCTTGGCTGGGAAAAATATAGATGTCATTGTTGTTTGACTAGTATGAGACAATAAAATGTCAGCAACTCACAAGTAACTGCAACTCATACAAGACAGGCATGAGGATAACATAATCTTGCCAAGTTCCACTAGTAAGTGTATGGGTACAGGTAGCAATCTTAACTTGCTCCTGCAGAATGCAATAAAAACATAAATCTGAAGTTTAATCCTCTAAATTTACTGTTACTAAATGCCTGCTCATAACAGATATATAAGAATTTAGGTCTGTGTTTGAACAGTTTGTTGCATAGTGACAGAACTGTCTATAATATAAATTGCAAAGATCTGGAATAACATCAAAATGAGTTTCAAATGAGATAGTCCTACAAAACTGAGGCAGCATAAGAATCTGGACCATTTGTATGGCTTGAACAAGGCTGAAGAATGTACTGTCCTATGTAGGCATAAAGTATAAAGCTGGGAATTTAAATTAATTGGTTTAGTACAGGTACAAACCTCTGCTTTTTTTGTTTGTTTCCACTGATCACTGAATGTTTCCATTAACTCAGTAAGGCTAAATGAAATGCTGAAGACCTAGTAAACATTGTTTGTAAGATCAATGTTTCCTGAAAGGGGGGAAAATATTTCTGTAATAGTATGTATTGCCTGTTACTATGAACATACAAATAGATCTAGAGTTCCTGAATAGAAATAAATGGGTGGTATTGTGCAGAGATAAATTGGAGCCTGTCAGTCTCCTGTCTTCCTATAAAATAGGATGCATTGGAAGAAGATGCTGTCCACAGAGATAAATGTTGCCTTTGTGAAAGCAGAGGGAGTGGAAAAGTTATTGAGTTTATCAACTTGTCTGACATCCATGATAATGAAAACCTAGGTAATACAAGAAGGAAGAAAAATGTATGCTGTCAGTTCTTTCATACTTCACAGCTAAGGAAAAATCTATTTTTTAGAAATGCAACTACTTAGATTTCTCACTATTGATTAAATAAAGAAAAAGATCTAGGCAATAAGTTCTGTATGTGAAGAATCCGAGACTCTAAAAGCAAACATTTAGTTGAATTGTGCAATTTTTTCCCTTAAGAGTGCTGTGAAAAGCAGGTGAATCAGTAGCAACTGAGAGAGCTGGAGTGGAGGTTACAAAATTTTCTGAACCCTACCTGACCATCTGTAAGCTTTTTAATTTGCCACAACAACTATCAAACTGTTTCCTGTCAGAATAGTTGAAAGATTTCCTTAGTAGGACTTTGATCAGTACAAATGTACTGGGTTTGAAGAAGTGTTTGCTCCTGTGGGCTGGCCTGACAAAAATGCCCCAGTAGCACCAGCAGCTAGGGTGGGGCTGGAAAACTGACTGTCCTTTGTGAGACCAAAGGCAACTTTATCCTGGTATCCCATTTTCAACAGTGATCAAAAGTGAAGGCTTAATAAATGATGAAACTCTCAGGACAGGTCACATGGTAGCTCCTTCTGATAGTCTTGCATCTTTGTCCTATTTTCATTTTGTGGACTCAAGAGTTTGATGGGATTTCCAAACACTTTGTAAGGAACCATGACTTCTTCTTCAGCATATTAATTGGATTGCAAAGGCTCTTCTGAATCTTCAGTTCAGGCCTTGGCCCTCTGGAGATCTCCAAATTGCAGATTACCAGAACCAGGGACAATAAACCAGGGGTGCACTGCTGTCCTGTTCTCCAGGACAGCAGGGTAAGTGCAGAGCTCAGTGTGCTGTAGCAGTGCAGACTTGGTAAAATTCAGAAGGTGCTCAAAAGCAGAAGGAGTGGTCCTGTGTCACAGAGCTGAGTACTGCAGGCTTTCTTCATCTCGAAATAATGAAGTGCATGACTGGAGATGACAAATAAAGAAGAAAGCCCTTAGTTTAGTCTACACCAAAGATGCAGTCCCAGAAGCTGCTGTCAGAGGAGCATCAATGGGAGGAAGCTGCCCTGTTCTTGTTTCAGATATCTGTGACGCGGGAGCTGCGTCAACATACGACACCGTGAAAAAGGAAAAGACAGTGACTTTTGAGGAAAAGGTTATGTATGGTTCATAGCATCTTCCCCTGTGTCACTGTCTTTTTTATATACTCCTGAATCATAAAAAAAGTTACTGTTACTTAAACCCCCCAAAGTGTCAGCTTGTGATCTTTCTGGCCTTAAAATTCCATCCAAGCCTACCTCATTTCCTGAGTCATTCGTCCTGCTTCTTCTGACTGCTGCTCTGCTCCAGAAAGAAACCCTCTTTTCTGTATTTTTTAACCCACTATACCACCACTGAAATTACAGTGACAGTTTAACAGTATTCTACTAAAAGTCTGTCTCAAGCTGAACTTAAAAAAACCACAACCAACCAAACAAATAAATAAAAAACAAACAAACAAACAAAACCCCAACACATTTATTAATACTTCAGTTTCCATGGCACTGAGGAATTCAGATTTTTTCTCTCACGTTTTGACAAGCTATCTTTGTACTGAGAGACCATGGAAATCACAAGTGGGTTTTATGCTGAATCCTTTTGTGATTTCAACTGCTTTTTAATCAGGAAATGGCAAATACAAATGGATAGTAGGGTTGCCAGACATAAGGGTCTGGTAGTCTGTCACTCTTCTTCATACCACTGAAGTGATCTCAGATAAATTATGACTGTATGAATGACAGGAAGATGAAGAGCTGGAGACAGGCAGGTAATTACTCTGAGTTTTTTCACCATTGAACAAGCTGCCTCTCTGTGACCTGGAAGCAAGCACTTGGTTAACAATGCTGATAGGAGTCCTGCAAAGTAATAATTTATGTCATTCTTTAGAAAGTGTCTCCCTTGAGCTTTGCTGAGTACATAAGTGCCCTTGCCTGCTGGACCAAGGCATCTCTATGAGATATGAATTATTTCACATGTCCCGCCAAGGTACAGCTACTGTGTGTTTCACACGGGCTGCATAGCTTTGGGGGCTAGCACCACCCTCTCTCTCCCCCATCTTACTTACTGTCTATTTGCACTGTATATCCAAAATGTTCTATTAACCGCTGAAAAGTAAAGATTTTGATAGGAAAAAAAATGCTAAATTGAATTCTTTGTAATTATTTTTTCATTTGGTTATTAAATGCTACAGAATATACATTCATTACTTAATCTACTTCAGAGAGTTAGGTAGTATTTGATTAGTACAATTTTCAGACTCTGAGACAGACAATTTAGTTGATATGTATTAGTACAATCAGGAAGTTTTATTTGAGTCTTGGACATGGTAAAGTAATGCAAGTTACTTATTTTGAAAAGCTGATGGCCTAACTAGATTGCTTTGGAGAGTGATCATGCTGAGATTGCAAAAAGAATAAACCCTTGTGGTAGGTGTTAAATCCATCAGCTGTTAGTCTGTCAAACTTTGCATACATGATCACCCCTCTAGGACAGTCACAAGACAAACAGATTGCAGCTGTGGGAAGACAAAGGTGTGGTTTTTCAAGTAACTGTGAGGCAAACCTCCCTTTTCCCTACCCCTTTGTACTTCTGGTTTCAGAAGGAGTCTGGATAGGATCCTTACCAAAACAATCAGCACTGAAAACAGTGAGATCTGTAGTAGTGCATGTAGTGGAGGTTAAGGTAAAACCAGAAGTATTCCAAAGCAATCCTGTGTTCTCCACTCTGCAGGTTGTCAGGCATTCATCAATCTCTTCTCTTCTGCCTTTGGGAATAGTCTCTCTGTCTCAGTGATTTGTCTGCCTCTGTCTCCTTGGGAAATTTCACTGAGGAGAAAGTCAGATTTATCAGCATTTGTTTTTCACCCAGAAACAGAAGCATTTTTCAGGATATATTTAAAAGCAGTATTTCAAAGGATGGACAGCCACAATTCTATTGCCTTCTTGTTTTTCTAATCAGATTTTGGAAAGGAAAACACAGCTATTAATTCAATGGAATGCTTGCTTTTATGAAACTGATCTTTGCCACAGCAAATGACCAAAGGATACTATTACCTTGGGTATTTAAGGATATATTTCCTCAGCTGGAAATGTATTTCCTTATAAATTAGACAATAAGGTATTTTATTAAAAAAACAGATTTCTTGTGTTTCAGTATTGCTGCTCATACTGGCATTGCATTTTATTTCCTAGGATGGTTGCATAAAGCCTGAAAAGAAAGAAAGAAAGTGCTGCTTTACTTCACTTTAATTAACATTTGTTTGATTTTTTTGTGTATGTTGTCATTGATCTTTAACAGGATGTTACAAAATTAAAATAGTGAAACTTTTGAGACACTTCTGCTTGGCTTCTCCATAACCTGTGAATTATTTGAATATTCAAGGTATCTTCAGTGAATTTCAGAACTGATCTTGTGGCCCTTCCCTTTTCCCCTTTTTCCTTTCCCCATTTCCCCTTTCTTCTTCCCCTTCTCCTTCCTCTTCCCCTTTCTTTTCCCTTTCCTTTTATATTTTGTTTTAATAAAGCATGGATATATATTCAAAACTAAGTGAATTAAGTAATTCAAACTCTTTTTCTGCTCAGAGTAGGTATAAGGCAGATTACTGAGTTTTTTCCATTGTCTTTCAGTTCAGAAATTAACCCTCCGTCTTTGTAAGAATGGATTTCACTGTGTATAAATTTATGTGATTATTTGAGGGGGCTATGAATGTACAGATTAATAATAAATAGATATATCTGATTCCTTCTAGCTCTAGGTATAAATTACAGTAAAGCTTACCCCTTTTCAAGAGGTAGAATACTCCTTTACAGTTCATTTTTGCATTTGAATTCGATGTTTAGAGTTTTGGCCTTATTCAATGTTTAGAGCTGCATACGTGTTCTTCTTCTTGGATAAGAACCAGGCAACACTCAATGATAAAATAATAATGATAATAAAGAAACCAAATGACAACAACAGCAGCAGATCAGTGAGGAGAAGCTCTGCTGTCAAAGAGCTCTCAGCAAGGAGTTATAAGTGTTGTTTCCTGATGTTGTTCCTGACACATCACATTTCTACTACAGCAGAAGTGTTGGGTTTTTCTTATATTGGCACAATTAATTTCTGATTCCCATATGTTGGTTTAAAAAGCTAGTTTTTTTGGCATGGTGCCACAATTTCTTCTGAAATAGTTGGATATGGATTCTTTCGTTACTTTTTACAGAAATGAACTGAAAGTGTTAAAAGAAGAAAGGGAACAAGGACAGAAGAGGAAAAAGGGTGGGGTAGAAGAAGTTGCTGTAATTAGTTCCAAAAGGAAGAATTTGTTACATTTCCAGCTCAGTGTGCTCATCAACACCACTGGAGATGTGCAGTACATGTTAAGCAGTTCCTTTCTGCTCTGTAAACACAGGCATGATTTCCTGCAGTGCACAAGAAAAACAATTCCACTACCAATAATCTACAGAAGCACTTCTACCAACCACCTCTCTTTTATGAAAAATTCAATCTAACACTTCTACGAGCTGATACATCATTTTTATCAGTTTTTTTTTTAAGTTGATCAAGACCAAAGACCATTCTCAGTGATAAATCTCTAAATATTTTTTAGGTTTTGCTCAGTTACTTTCTTCCTAACCTTTCCTAGAAATATTGTCTATATAAATGCCATAATTTGTATTTTTACATCTATATAATATCTGTATCTATATTGTATCTATAGCTTGATTTGTATTGATACAGTGATGTCTACATGATTGAACATTGGGATATACTTCCTGGTAAAAACAAATCTACAAGTTTGTGATTCACATCCTTTCCTTTCCCACCTATTTCAACACTTGCTTTAAAAAGTTCTTCCTTGCTCCAGCAGTAATGTAAAAAACCTCATGGATCAAAGGCAGATGTAGCTGTGCAGAAGGAATGCTAAACCCTGTTCTTCTAGTCACACAAGTAGATGGTACAGGCCAGTATGAAGGCAGACAGAGTATACTGCACCCTAAGACTGCTGAAAATGGTATCCTTGGGAAGCTTGTGCAGCTTGAGATAGTGAATGAAACCACATTTTGAAATGTAATAAAACATACTGCTGACATAGGAGTGCATCACTGCAAAACAGAAAGTAGAAACTTCACATCTGGAACTCAAAGACATGGTTTGCTCTTTCTTGGCCTTTAGAGAACCATCTCCTTCCCTAGTGAATGCTACTGTGCCTTGGCAGATAGATACTGAACTCTTGCTGTGGGAACACCAGATGATCCCAAAAAATGAAACCATGTTGTGACAGGTATAAAAGTCTCTGAAGAGGAGACCTTCTCTGCCAAGGACTGAGTACGTATATTTAACTTGCAAGCTAAACTCATTTCAGAGAACTGAGACAGGCTTTCTCAGAAAACTAATCTTCATGGTTGATTTAACAACAAGAAGGGTTGATGTCCATCACTCCTTTTTAAAAAACATGGTAACACTGAAATATTTGCCCTTGCCTCCTTCTGCACAGAAAGTGGGGTTTTTGAGGAAAAAAAATACAAAGTTGGGACAGGTGGCATTGCTGAAGATGAATAACTGTGGCTCTCTGCAGAGTCTGTCAAAATGCCTCCTGCAGAAGGCAGGTATCTATCATCAGAAGTGATACAAATGGCCCCTTTGCTCCTAAGTAAGGCAAGGTATTATAATATTTGAGGTAATTTCCTCCTCTCCTTTAACATTGCTGTTGCAGGCAGCAAGCATTCAGCTTCCATTAGAGTTATTTAGTCAACCTCTTTGGGAGCATGTTTGCCAGGCAGTGACACATTCCTTGGTGCTCCTCCAGGGGAGGTGCCTGGCACCTGTTGGAAACAACAAGATTATGAGCCTTATGAAAGCCCAGCTCTGCACAGATAAATATCCTGCAGCAAGTACCACATTTCAACACACCATTCTCCAGTTCAATGGCTCACACAATTAAGACAATGCTCAGTGAATATTCATGCTTCTGCTTGTCCTGGCTGTCGCAGTTATTCAATTTTTTCTCTCAGGTTGAAAGTTACTGTTCAGCAAATGAAGAATTTCTGCATAATCTTTAAGATGTTCTCTCTTTTTTGTTTTGTTTTGGGTTTTTTGTTTGTTTGTTTATTGGTTTTTTGGTGATGGTGGGGGTTTTTTTGTTTGTTTGTTTTCCCCAGCTACACTTCTAGAAGAGACTAAAAGTGTATTTTTATCATTAAGAGCATTTTACTGTCTGGGATGTTACCCTTTGTTTGCTACTGGACAGTTAAAGTAGGCCTAGAGTGAGCAAGGTTGCTGAACCTCACCCTGATAGAGGAACAGAATTAAGATCATGCCCTCCACACATTCAAGAATTCAAGTTCTGGATTAAGGTTTAAGCACTGTCTTCGTAGTTTTGGACTTATTTATTGATATATTTCTCTTTAGAAGAAGAACATGTTTGATGTGAACATTCTGTTCTGTCCATAAATACTGATCTCTTTTGGTAAATTCACTCAAAAGGCTTGAATTTTCTATCAACTGTAAATACTTATTTTGTATTTACTGTATTTTACAATAACACGAAATATACTTCCACTTAGTTTGATTCATTGTACTGCTTAAGACAATGTGATGATGCTCACTGAAAAACACATTTCTAAAATGTAGGGGAAAAAAAAGCATATGGATTTTTCAGGCATGACATTTCAATAAACTGACCTTTGCAATATTGTTTGAATGACATGAACACAAAAACCTCATTGGAAACAGACATTTACTTTCAAATATTAGCATTATCCAGCCAGTGGGGTTTTTTTAATGGGATTATTTTTCAAGGTTTGATTTTCTATTAGTTTTTTTTTACATTTCTGTTTGAACTTGTACATTTATTCGAGTTTGCTGTCAGGAGGCAAATGGAGTTTCTAATGAAAGGCAGTCCATAAGACTGGTATTCCTGCACAAGCTGAGAAACAGAGCTTATAACATTTTGTTTTTCTTCACAGCCGTGCTAACACCTTTTTTTAAAATCAACTTTCGACTTCAAGTGCTATTGTGGATTTTGAACACTGAATACACTGAATTACATCTTAGCCTAGGTGAACATTATCACAAGGATCACTACCTCACGAACTAGTGGCTACCCTAAATTCCATTTTTGTAAGTATGTAAGTTCTGCAGTTTCAGTATTAATATCATTATAAATCTCTAAAACATTGTTTTAATTAACTACTTAGCTAATCTTGTTCTTAACAAAATTTAATTGTTGGCACAATTAAGACTAACTTGTGTTCTGATTTTTATGAATAATGGTAAAAGCTGGATTATTGGAGTGACTTAGTAGGATGATGTTCTCTGTACTGATAAATAGGGGATTCTTGTCAGCAAGCAGAGTGCTTCCATGTATATAGATTATGCTCTGACATCATAAATATGAAAGCATTTAAAATTTTAAATTTCACAGTATTAAAATTAAGTTATTAATTACATGTATTATGTTCAGTTAACAATGTGAATACCTCATTCATGAATATATAATTCCTTATCAAGTATTTTGAGAAACTAATTTGAATGTAACCTTTATTTAATTTAATTTCATTAAATTTATTAAATGTAACTTAATTTAATTAATTACAATTTTCTATATACTTTGTCACTTTACTTCCTACTTTGGTTCAATATGCTTAGTACAAACCAAAAATCTTTCAAACCACTGAGATAGAATTGTTTTTTCCCTCTGCTTTTTAAGGCACTAGAGGGGATTTCCCTTCACATCTATTTATTTTTAAAACATTATATTCTCATGTGGGTTCCATTCTGTGTGAAAGAAGAAACTACACTTCGTGAGGCCAGAATTTTTTTCCCACTTAAGATTTATAGCAGTCATTCATAACACTGGAAGTAGAATCTGGTTACAAGTAATTACTGTAATTGTAAAAAACATTCCCTTCATCAAAAAAGTACTTCACTCAATTTTCCATTAAGCAATTTGAGGATTTTTAATAAATATTTTTAAAACTTTACTTATAGTATTATTTCTAAAGACACTTTGTACATAAGAATATTAAGCTCATTTAAATGTTCATCATTTCAAGATTTAGGCAAATTTTTATTGAATCATTTCATTATCTTCAATATGAATGTTCCAATTATCGGAAGAAACAATTTACTGAAAGCTATTTCCAAAGTCACGTCAAGTGGAGGTAAGTTTGCCTCGGTGTGATTAATCTTTCACACTTAGTAAAACCAGATTTCTAGCACATCAAGGACTTTCTCAGAACACGAGCTGTACCACTGTGCTTCTGATGTATTCCAAACTTTGACAGGTTAGCACTTGGCAGAACAATTTCCTTATTGTTTTAACTATAATGTCCTGAAACCAGCCTTGACAGAACTCTTTCAAATCTAACGTGCTGAGTAGGTTTTTCTTAAAAACAACCTTTTTGATTTAAAAGGTTTCAGCTATAGACAAATTCTTCTTAGTTGTATCTCCGTTATTTGTAAGACAGTGTCAATATGACAGATAAAGCAGCGGTACAAAATCTATTTATTAATTACCATCCTTTCTGTATAATTTCATTCTATACTGAAATTTCAAGAACTTGATGGAAATTGTATTCAGCTGGTATTAAGATTTTTTTTCTGATATATTTTATCTTTCCTTGGATGTGGGGAAAAATGCTACAAACTAGGGACAAGAAGAATCTAGATCAAATTTCTTTTTATACACTAGAAGTGAAAAGTTTTAATGTGACTGATGTTATAATTGTTAAACAGTAATTGAATCAAGGAGATGAAAATTTTCAAACATGAATAAATGCTCTTTTTTTTCAGAATAATTGGCATATTTCAGAAAAAGGCTACTCAGATTTATGGGTTTATTTCACTCTCCAAAAATTTCACACTATTAGGGACAGTTTATTAATTTCAATTTTTAAAAGAAATTAATTTTGTTTTAATTTGATTTTGTCTTTTCTAGACAATCCTGTTAAGTATTTAATAAAAATAATTTCTTCAAGCTGAAAAAGTCAATTAGCTTTTGTTATGAAAAACAATTTAAGTTGTGGCTTAAATTTTCCTTCTCCTAATTTACATAGACTCCTAAAGTGTTTGCAAATACCACTCCTGTGCAAATCAATTCAACTTTCTTTGCTTTAATTGCTGCACAACCACCATTCATATTGTTTTCCCAATAATTAGAATGACAGAATGGTAGATCCTCACATGATTTTCTAAGAGATTTTTTTATTTCTTTTCTAGTCCACCATGACTCATTTCAATAGATAGAAGAAATTTAATAATCTGATAGGAGCACATGGGAACTACTTAAATATTTGGAAATGTAAGGATTGTATATATTTCAGATATCATCATTACAGTACAAACTGCTCTAAAAGGTTCTGAAGCATCTTTAAAAACTTTATCTTTTGACAAATTGACTAATAAACTTTCACCTGAGGAAAAATTCTTGCTCATACTTGCTCATAATATTGGCATCGTACTGTTGATGTATCTTTC
Organism: Prinia subflava; assembly: GCF_021018805.1. Taxonomy (NCBI): domain Eukaryota; kingdom Metazoa; phylum Chordata; class Aves; order Passeriformes; family Cisticolidae; genus Prinia; species Prinia subflava. The sequence continues at coordinate 60,096,181 of NC_086247.1, forward strand.
ATGCTTTGTTTGACTGTTTAGTAAAAGATGTCTTGCATTCAATCACAGGGTTTTTCAAATCAGTTTTAAAAACCCTACAGAGTAGTTTTCCTAAACTATTTTATGCATAGATTAAATTTTCAGACCTAAAGACCACAGGCTAGATCAATGACATTGAATTCACTTGCTTCAAAGGGAGCTGTCTTTTGAATACATATGGTAAAATCTTTCCCACTTCAATGTTATTTCTGCTTGAGTAGGAACAGAATAAAATCCATGTAAAAGCCTGCTGATTTTGTCTACATTGCCTTAAATATAGTTTAAATTTTTGTAAAATGAACATGATTTTAATGCCTCCATTTTTATTTGCTCAAGCTGAGATATTTCAATGAAGTGTGGAACCCCATAAGGCAACTCAGCATTCCCTGAAGACACTTCACTGAAGTATTTTTCCACCTCTGTGCCAACACAAGGGAGTGTTTCCAGTACTTTTCAGCAAAGTTCATTTGGGGAGCATTCAAGTGTCAATGTGATAAATAGAATTATTTTTGCAAAATTACTATGAAAACAGCAGTTGGAACCTTTTTGGAATGGTAAGTTTAATTTTACTACTGTAAATATCAAAAAATGCTGCAGAGGTAAGTTGAAGCCTGAGGATCACCTGAGTAATTGACTTTCCAAATCATGTTTATCTTCCACATCACTGGAAGTCTGCTCATTGTTTTGTGTACTTTGTACTACTGCATCTGATTCTGCCAGGTATTGGCCAAATGTCAGCAAAGCCCTGGACTCTTTATGGGAGAGCAAATAAAGAGAGCCCAGTGAAACCTTCTTCTCTCTCTCGGTTCCTGGGAGTAAGGCTATGAAACTGATTATTCACCTGATTAATGAATACATTTGATTTATTAGATTAATTATTAGTTTAAAATTCACCTTGAATTTTAAAAATACCTAGAATGCAACATAATACTGAAGATTTTAAGGTGGTGGATTTTTCAAAAGCCACATGAAAATAGATGAGGTTGCTAACTGACAATCTCATTACCACTCACAAATGATAAACAAACAAGGTGATAATTATCATGCAGAAAGTTGCAGCAAGACTTAGTGTCAGATTTAATGTAGATTAAAGTAACTCCTACCAGAGGAAATATAGGTGGCTGGTTAAACACCACCAGATTTGGCTTTTGACCCAGTATTGAGCAGTGTTTTAAATGCAGGTTTACACATGATATGATTAATTCACCAGAAACTGTCCTTCACTTTGTCTTACCTTCTAAATTTTTGTTCATGTCTGTTTTGCCATCACATTTCTTAAGTGATTACTCACAGAAGCAAATAAACCTCACTTAAAATGAAGTCTGACTACAATAAGCATTTTGTCCTTGATGATCTAATTATGAAAAGGTCTTTCTACTGAAACATTTCTTTCTGTTGCTGAATTAAATATGAGGAAATTCTAAACTTATCCTATAGTTACTGAAAACGTGTTTTGAATTATTAGCCTTGCTGAACACTTCCTTTATTAGTTCATTATGGATTTTCCCCTGATAAGGTCTCTTAAAAAGTAGTATTGCATGTTTCCACCCATTGACATTGAAACTCTTTGGTCAGTGGTTGAAAAAAGTGGACTCATGAAATTAGTTTTTCTTTTCCATATTCAGCAAATGACCAATAATGATCCTAATAATGTTTTCTGGATCTGGCAGATGAAGAAATATTAATTTTTAAAACTACAGTATGAACTGGGTGTAGATAACAGCAGAAGCAGGATCTCCAAAAGACCTTTTGGTTTCGTTATTACCTTGAATCATAAATTTGTGACTGCTCATCTAGAAACAACCTCCTTGCATGTGGGATTCAGTACAGTTAATTTTTCCATGGTCTTTTTCAATCGAGGCAAATATTTATCTTCACACTTTCCATTCTGTCCCAGTAAAGTATCGGAATTTTGATTTTCACATTCAAGATATGATACAACTACAGTTTCAAAGGCACTGAGTAAGATCTAAGGCAACTGAATTTCAGCCAAAGAATTTGACTAAATGTGTTGCAATATGTACTTCTGAATCACTCATGGTGGTCCTTCCACTTATATACTGGAAAATTTTCTCTACAGTGTTTCTTGAATACATGTAAATACCTAAGCTTCTTGGCTGCGGCCATAAATACTGTGCTGAACCAGAAGTATATTAACACTTAGAAAGGTAATATTGATGATGTGACAGGTCATAGAAATATGTGTAAATTGAGATAGGAGATAAAAACTAGGGTTCCACATTGATTCTGAATTTCTTTGTCCAATACTATTAGAGCCTTGACCATAAAGGGATCTGTCTCTGAAATGATATTACAGTACTAGATTTCTGTAACACCAGATGCATTCATGTAAAAATGCAACACAGCAAACAGCAGTAAAGTATTGGGAGGCTTTATTAAATTCAGCACTCCCTCCCTCTGCCTTCCTGGACAACTGTATGTAATTTATTTGTGTTAATAGCATTAGACTGCAAATGTTAGATTCATGGGCACCGGAAATTTCTTGCCTTTTCCACAGGACAATCAATGTTTACTGCCAAAATGAATTCAGCAAATGTCCTTTACAACATACAGAATATTAATCTTTTTTTTTCAGGTAAATACAGGATTTATGGTTAATTTACTGTATTTGCCAGCAGCACAAATAAATTTTTGAAGTGAAATCCCCATTCAAATGAGTGTGACCACTTAAAGGAGGGTAGATTAGGGTTTCTTCTTAGATAGAAGAATTCCATACTGATTGAGAAATAAAGGATGACAAAGAGTTTAGTTTATCTCCCAAGCACGTAGTTTTGTTCCATAAAAATGACTTTTGTTATAAAACAGCTTTGACTACAGAAAATTGCCATAGTGTTTCTGACCTTGGCCACAGCCACAGGCAAAGAGGAACTCTTTGCATGTAACCACAAAATGTAGCCACTAATGGAACGTCAAAGTGGATCAGAGTTTGTCTCTCACAGTATATGAGACAGCAAAATGATCACTTTTCAGTCATTAGTGGCCGCTGGTAAATTACTGACAAATGAAATGACTGTATCAGACCCAGCCATTGGTATTATACATTATGATGATAATTTCTATTGGAAAGAAAAGGAAAATACAGCTACAAATTCATGAAGATATTTTGGATTGTTCAGTATTTTCTAACCATATGCACATAGTTATATATGCAAGGTTGATGGGCAATAATAAAAATGTAAGATGCACTCTTTTTTTCTCTTGTAGCTTTACTGTGTTATGCAAAGTCAGGCTTGAAACTGTTCTGGGAGTAAAAAATTAAGAAACATGCAGAGCAAGAAAGTAGCTATGAAGCAAGTGATTTCTTTCAAAGTAGGCTATGACAAAAAGCTATGAGTCAAAAATAATTAATTTGCAAATTACAAAGGTGTTTTGATGAGTAACTGTGTTCTCCATTTCTTATGTTAAACTCTGTGTAATACAAGGAAAGAATCTATTCTCAGCCACCTTGTCTTGTTAGAAACATCAGGAAAAGGTATGGAAAGTATCCAGCAATGCACGTTTGCTTAACAATTCTGTAATACAATCTTTTCTACAGAATTTCAAAATAACTTTTGAAGTAATCTATTTATAGTTGGAATTGTTTGGGGCATATTTGGCAGAGAAAGAAACACATAAACAATCAATAGCAAAATCTAATAAAATCTGTTATTTTTCTATCTATTCCCAGTTATTCCAAGTTGCAATCTACTTACAGTGTATCCCACATCAATGGAAAAAATAATTTCAAGTTTGTGTAGAGGCAAGAATAGTATTTTTACTTAATGTAATGCTCATGCATCTCAAAAAAAAGTGAAACTCCTCCTTGGGGAAACCAAAGGAAAAAAAGTAAAAGGATTTTGTCTTTTCAAAAGCTTGCCCCTTGAAGAGAGAAACCCATCCAGCAGCGTCCAAAATTTTTTATTCCTCTGATATGATTACAGGAAACGCTGAGATAATCACAACTCAAGGCTCAAGCTAATAGAAGACCTTAAATAAGCATTAAAATATTCCACAGTTATAAATATGTATTGAAAAAAAAAGAAAAAAAAGTATTAAAAACTTTTAAAACCGTGGAACATTGCTGGACTGGTAATCCAAGAATCAAGTACCCTTAATCCTGAAAACTTGTGGTGTCCAGATGGGTAGGATATGAATTTGTATCCTTATCAGATATCACAAAAAAGTACTCCATAAATACTTAGCCAGCTTTAGAAAATTGTGTTGTCCTAGCAATGCTCCCACCTTGGGCTATTATGGAAGTAAGACTCTGGTGTTTTTTACTGCTGTAATGATATCCATTTTTATTCTGCTGGCTAAGAAGATCTTAATGGACTAAACAAACAATATGGTTTTAATAACTAAAGCTGATGTTTTAATTGTTTGCTTTCCATGAAATATATGTTTGACATGTCACTGCGGTAATTTTTGGAATTAAATTAAATAAAATTGTTGTTTGTCCATCTATTGGAGCAGCAGCACTTTGCAAACACTACTGGATAGAGACATGACAAACTTTTGCTGACATAGTTAATCATTGGAAGTGTACAGAGATCGTAATAATGGAAAAAAATCAGAACCTTGCAGCATAGTTTCATTAAGAGGCAAAGAGAAACCTTTAAAAAATCTGGTGTGCTTTGTTTAGATGGAGATAAGAACTAAACCTCTTGTCATGACCTTAAATGAAACTGGAGTCTGCACACTGCTAATAGATATTTTACTTTATATAGAAGAAGCTAAACTGAGACTTCTCATTTTTGACATTCCTTCACTTCGGGAAGAAATAGAGAAAGGATGCTGTCTCCAGGTTTGGAACTTCCACCTTTACCTGAGTTCTGTTGATGCAAGTGTGATTTTCCAGTTTCAGGAAGCTTGGTACTTAATCTTAAAACAAATTGAAATTCTGAATGTCAACACTCCTAAACTTAGGCAAATAGGGTCATTATTGGCCTATCTAGTTTATTTTTAAGAAGCTTTTTATGGACTTAGTGTTTGTTACATGCTGAAATAAAACAAAGGAAACTGTTTTCTCCACAGGGTTCAGTCCAAACAACTTAACACTTAAATGTTCCAAATAATTTTAAGGGGAGGTGTGGGGAAAATAATTGAATTGAACATCAGATTCTTCCTGTAAAGACATGCAGTCAAGGGAGTACTTCCTGCTAATACTCGGTGTGCTCCACTGTGTAAAATACCAGGACATTTAAAAAATGACAAAAAAGTGTGGCAAAGTGAGAAACTATGAGAGAGGTTAAACCCACTTCTTTTTTTTTTTTTTCTTTTCATCAGCATTTGCCTTACAAGTCTGAGAAAACGTAAAACCACTTCAAAATTAAAAAAAAAAAAAATTAAAAAAACCAAAACAACAACCACCCCAAATACCCTCTCCTCTGCTGGTATGTTTGATAGTTTTCCATAAAAAGCAATATGTATCTTAGGATTTTATGAGCTTCCAGTTATTTGGGAACATAACTAAATAAATCAAGTGGTGGATCTTCTGGCTTGGCCTCATGAGAGTTCATGCTGACGTTCCTAAGCCCAGTGTTACTGCTGAGAAGCTTTCTGGGCATGCTGAGAATAGTTCCCTTAAACTATTATAGCAATATTTTTAAGATGCTGTCTTATGCTGGCCCTTCAAACAGTCAGTAATAATGAAGAGCTGTGTTTAAATATATTTTTTTCTTTCTGCTTGTTGAGGCCAGGAGAGAAGAAGGGTGCCTGATATAAGAGCAAGAGTTGTTTCACTTTGACTAAATTTTATACTTTTTATAGTTACAGGGGGTGATGGAGGGCCCAGGAAAAAAAACATGCAAGCTATTTGCAATTAATCAGGCAGAGCTTCAGGTGGTTTTGTATCTCACAGTACAAATTTATCTTAAGCAGAATATTTTGTCTCAAACTCCTTCTTGCCCTTTTTTATGTTGGAGAGCTCCTTATTAAAACTGAATTTCAAATATTTCTTAAGTAAGTGCAGGGAAAACAAGAGTTTGGCTGATACAGTATCTTGTCCCATATAGCTGCCAAAAGCAGATGGCCAGGCAAAAGTATGTGTTATATATGCCTTAATATTCACCTGGCTTTGAGGCCAGGGTTTGGCCCAGGGTTATGAGCTGATTGGTGTCTGTGTATTTATAGCAGTGTGGGCTCTTTGATTCCAGACCATTCATTGGTAAAAAGGTAAAAATCTGGTAGCAGCAAACTCACACAAAGTGATAGCTGATAGAGAGCCCAGGGAGGGTGAAGTTTCAAAGAAATAGCTCAGAAAAAACATCAGAAAAGTCTGATTTCTTAAATATCACACCATGAAAAATAGCTCAGAAAAAGCCTTAAAAAAGACAGATTTCTTAAACATCACACCATGAACTGTGGAGAATTTTCCTGTTTCATGCAATTTTTCACCATGTTGCTGAATTTTTGCAGTATATGATATTTACTGTGTTATTTATGCAGCTATTTTCTGTGCAACAAAGCATGTGGCATGAAATAGAGAGCAGCTCCTCTATAAAGCTGGTTCCAGGCAGCTCTTGAATATTGGGTCACAACAAAATCCTGGTCTTAAAAGCAACCTAGTGTAGTCCAAACATTATTGAACATCTAGATTTGGTTTTCACGTTCTGGGCAGCCTTAGAGATAGCAAAGATTTACCTCTATCCTCTATGTTAACACTGTAGGACTACCAGAACATTTTCTGCTTGGCTCGTGGTGTGCTGGGGACCAGCTCCTGCATAAATATTGCAATTGTCTAATGAATTCCAGACAGTTAAGAAATTGGTCCCCAACTAGAGTTAATAGAATATTACGAATGCATATATTTCAACTGAAAATAAATTCAGTCCTAGATGAAGTATTGTGACTATAAATTTGCAGATCTTTTCATGCAGTTCTTTAATCAGCTGGCTACTGTCATTTTTAACTGACTAATGAACTGAAAATGCAAACGGAGGTTTAAATAAACTGTCCTGTAAAGGTAATAAAGAGATATCTGCTCAGAGGCACAGTCTGAAAAAAATCTCCAGCCAGAACAAAAACAGCTCAGGACTTTACTTTAGATACTTGATATTCAGCATTTCTAGAAGAATATTTCTTTTTGAAGGTAAAAGAGTGATATTTCATTTTAAAAAATAAGTTTTTCTTTCACAGTAGGTAACCAAAGTTTTATTATGCCTGAGAAATGTGATCTGTTGTTTTGGACAACAGCATTTATGTTCCTGCTCATGAATTGTGTAGTCTATAAATGTATTTTCCTTTGTCTTTTTAAAAATAAATATTATAGGTTCTAGGTCTGTATTATGTATTATAGCATGTTGCAGAAATTTAGTCTTTACACAATATGAAATTATTTCAGCAAGTTGTTTGTTTGGCAAGTTGTATTGCTTTGCATTTGTCTAAAAAGTAAAGCTATTCTCTTATTTTGCTTCTAAACTAGTTTAAAAATTAGATTTTAGCCATCACTTGTTCTAATGAAAAACAAGATTTCATGTTTTAATACATTGAAGTGAAAAATCAGAAATAATTGGCATATATTTTTTGCACATAATCTGATACAGATCCTTAAGGCTTTCTATTTCAGAGCACAGTTCAGTTACAGCAGCCTTCCGTCATCTAAGGGGGCCCTGTGAGAGATCTGGAGAGGGACTTTTCCCTAGAGCACGCAGTGAAAGGAGAAGGGGAATGGCTTTAAACTTAAAGAGGATGGTTTTAGATTAGATACCAGGAAGAAATTTTTTTTATGTTGATGATGGTCAGGCACTGGAACAAATAGCCCAGAGAAGCTGTGGGTGCCCCGCCCTTGACAGTGTTCAGGGCTAGGCTGGGTGGGGTTTGGGCAGCCTCCAGTTGGAAGGTGTCCCTGCCCGTGGCAGAGAGATTAGAACTGGGTGATCTCTAAGGTCCCTTCCAACCCAAACTGTTCTATGAATAAATGGTTCTAGGATTTTCGTTTCTTATTTCAATCTTAATATCTTGGTTAATCTTGATTAATCCAAAGAAGAATACTGCTGAGAATGCATTCTGGATGCAAATGCTGCATCAAACGAGATTTACTACATGCAATTTCTGCTTGCAGGACTACACCCCTGCAATTTGGATTTGTAACTGCTGTGTTTTTTAAGGACTTGTTGTATTCTTGGCAACCAATAATGGTGTCAGAGAAAAATGCTAGCATCCCCTGAGTAACCATGGAAACCAAACCAATGTTTATGGGTTATTGGATAAATTGAACTACCTACATGGCGTAAGAGATACTTTATATTTAACACTACCTTGATGTTAATAATTGTAATAAATTGTATCACTATAAAGCATAAAGCAAAAAGCTACATAGAAGGAGTACAGCAAAAAATGATAAGATCTCTCTTCTCTGCAATAAACAAATTTAATGGGATTTTTATCAGCGTTAGTTTGGGGGTATTTTTTTACTTATTATTGGTAGCCAGAGATACTTCATTTGAGTAATACAATGACCTGAATTATTCTTCATATATTGTGATATCAATATTTGGTCATGATATTGAGCAGCTGAAACTGAAAGTAGGGTTCTCAGCTGTAAATGAAACCACTCACAACTCCAGCATTTAATATTAGACCATTGTGGCTGCACATTCAATAACCAAAAAACCGCACCCCTCATTTCTTTTTATTCAAATTGATGTAATGCTTCTGTAAAATTCCTTATTAAACATTTGAGAGATTTACTGAACTTCAATGTGGTATTGCTCTGGCTTAGTAATTGGCTATTTTTTCTCTTTGAAATAAGCTGTTCCATCCTATGTCATCCAAGGAAAATTTTACTGAAGGAGCAAGAGTAATCAAATCACATAAAGTACTTCCAAAATCAGTTAATTAGGTTTCAAAAAAGTAACTCAGACCCCGAGTGTTGCTTGAGAAATGCATGAAGAGAGTCTGAGAGAAGAAACCTGAATATCCCCTGACCCTTTCTATCTCAACTGCTTGCTGTTGCCAGCAATCCATTGCTCCATTGCTCCATTGCTCCATTGCAGCACTGTCCCAAAAGATCACAAAGATGAGAACTGTCTCAGGCTTAATAAATTGCCCTTCAGAGTGCTGAGGGAGAGTCAGTAAATATGTTTGGTTTTGATAAAGTCTTCCTGCAGCATACTCTGCAGAAAATATTTTTCCTTTGTTGGGCAGTGAGACACTGCACATCTTCTCAGTCCTACATAGCTCACCCAGTGCTCATATGTTCCTCCCTCTGGAGTCTGGACGTGCTTCTTGTCATCCTGGGGAGGTTCTGTACACAGGCGGGGAAGGGCAATTTTGGGATGTAATTTAGTACACTAGCAAGGGTATATCATTTGTGAAAACAGGTAATCTTTTAGAAAAACAGATGCAGTTTTCTGTTTTGATATCTACTGCAAAGTCTGAAACAAGTAGAGTTCTTGTCCATAGCATCACAATTTTTCTCCTTTTGCAATGCTAACTTATTTCTTTTTACTGTTGCACCTGTGAATTACATCAAAGAAGAGAAGCTGCAAATAACAACCTCTCCTTCCTTGTCTTCTTTCATATGAAAAGGCTATAATAGTTCTTGAAAGAACCATTTCAAATATTAAACAAAATTTATTTACAGTTCACTAAACATATTACATTGTATCATATAAGCAAAGAGTGTATAAAAGCTTAGAATTTTTTTATCCATGTCTTGAAAAGGAAACTGTATTTATCATTTACCTCGGCCATACAATATATTTTGGTATGATAAAAGTATTAAATAATAAAATGCATTGAAAACTTTAAGTGCACTGTTGGAACTGCTACAGGAAAAAACAGAGTGAAGTCTCATTAAAGCAAACCAGATCAAAGTACCCTGTAAAAACGAAGTAAAAATGGGAAGAAAACCCCATTGTTTGGGTATAAATATGTTTTTGAAGAGAGGAAATCTAAGACTTTATGTGGGCGGATCCTTTGTTTCTTCACCTGAAATCCTCGAGCTACATCTTTGTATGGATCTAACGTCCCTCCTGCTGACCCTGGTGAGAGAACATGTCAAAGGGCAAAGCAGAGGGGACTAGCATTACTTCAGGCAGATAATTAGATTTGCAAATGAGGATTTCTACAAAGAGAACTGTCTTTGCCTCATGTGGCCAGAGCTTCTGCAGCCAAACAGGAAGCGCAGTGCACATTTGCATGAGCCCAGGATGTCGGCAAGCAGTCTACAGAGGGTATCTGATGAAATATTTCTCTTTAATCAGGGCAATTAAAAGATCACTGAGGGCAGATATTCACTGAGGAGATGCTTGAATCCAGTTGCAAAGGAGAGGGTGTTGGAATAAATGTCAACTATACATAAAATCATCAAGCTTACTGCAGAAATAATCACCAGTAGATATTTAGGGTACAAACATATCTGCTTTAAGACAAAGGATAGAAATACAGTTGCAGACAGGGATTTTACAACAAAAAGTCAAATACCTGAAGTCCAATTAACTGATAAAAAAAAAAGTTCATTGACATGGAAGACAAGTCAGAAAGCAGAAGGAAAAGTGACCAGTGGGTTGATGTGGGCTGGGGGTCAGATGACCACCAAAGCTAATAGTGTTCTGTCACTCCTTTCTTCAGCTGGACAGGAAAAATATAATGAAAAGTGCCTAGTTTGAGATAAGAGCAGGGAGAGATCCCTCACTAGTTCCTGTCATGGACAAAACAGACTGGATTTGGGGAAATTAGTTTAATTTACTGCCAATGAAATCATAGTAGGAAAAAGAGAAATAAACATAAATCTTACAAGTGCCTTTCCCCTACCCCTCTCTTCTTTTTTGGCTCAACTTCACTCCTGGTTTTCACTATTTCCTTGCCTCCAGCAGCACAGGATAAACAAGGAATGGTGGCTGTGGTCAGTTCATCATATATTGTCTATGTCCCTCCTTCCTTCCCAGAGGGAGGACTCCTTGCACTCTTCCTCTGCTACGGTTGGGGTCCCTTCCATTGGAGAGTCCTCCCTGAGCTGCTCCAGTGCAGATCCCTCCCACAGGGGACAGGCCATAAGGAACAGGCTGCTCCACCACGTGTCCTCCATGGGTTCAGAGGTCCAGCGAGCAACCCTGCTCCAGTGAGGGCTCTTCTCTCCATGGGTCCACAGGTCCTGCCAGGAGTCTGTTCCAGAGTTGGCCACCCATAGGATCACAGCCTCCTTCCCTCTGAGCATGCACCTGCTCTGGCATGGGTCTCCTCCCTGGGCTGCAGGAGGATCTCTGCTCCACTGTGGTTGTCCATGGGCTGCAAGACACAGCTGTGTCTCCATGCTCTGCACATGGGCTGCAGGGGAATTTCAGCTCGGGCACCTGGAGCGCCTCCTACCCGTCCTTCTGCACTGACATTGGTGTCTGCAGAGATGTTTGTCATATATTGTCACACCTTTCTCCATCTGCAGTTGATTCCCCTCTTCTTAATTATGTTATCCCACAGACCCTAGTACCATCACTGATGGGCTCAGCCTTGGACAGCAGTGGGTCCAGCCTGGAACCTGCTGACATTGGCTCCACTGGACACAGGGAACCTTCTGGCAACTTCTCACAAAAGCCCCCCCTGTAGCCTCCCCACTACCAAAACCTTGCCATGCAAACCCAATACAAACATCAGTATCAAGCTGAAAGAAATGTCTGAAGAGCGAAAGATAAGAGAATAATATAGTTTGTCTGAGTTATAATTCACAGGAGACAAAGAGCAGTTTAATTATCCTTAGCATGAAGGGGAGTTTTATAGGACGTTTCAGAAAATAGGGGTAGGGACATTAAGGAATAAATCAGTGAAAACACTTGAAAACTGGAAAAGCTTAGTCATGTGGAAGGATGGAACTGAAAAAGGAATTGATTGGTAGGATAAACAAAATATGTCAGTAGTGAAAGGAACAGAGGAAATAATGCAAGGATGATGATCTAATGGAATTCTCACATCACAAAAGAAATCTGAAATCTGACCTGCTGAGCTATTTAGAAGGTATTAACGGAAGCTGATGTGTGCAAAACTATGGTACCTAAACTGATTACTAATACAAAACCATGACAATAAACAGCTGTTGTGCTGTAAGGTTTTATATGTAATCTTGTAAATTGAGGAAAACGTAAGGTATACCACCTGTCCCTTTTTTTGTAACCTTCTTTAATTTAGTTATATGATAAATTGCACCAAAATTTATTTTGTGAAATATTCAACTGCTATTTCACTAGTGATGATATGAGAGATTTTCTAATTTTACACTTCAGGTGAATAAAGAGACCTCGAAGTACATTAAAAAAACCCTAGAAAACTAAATATTGTCTTTCAGAAAGAGTGAAAAGTAAAAATCTAAAACAACTGCCCGATTTTACTTTTAGTGTCAAAGAAGGTAAAAGCATTTTTAAATACATTGCAGAAGTAGATATGAATTTGTGCACTATTTTCTCTTCTGTAGCTTTCGTATCATTATTGATGGAAACACTTATTTTTAAAGCTGGCAGTCACTCTCCCCTGTAAGAGATTTGTGACTTTGGCAAACTTTAAACACTTGAGCTGGCTTTTTTTTCTGAACTCTTTCCAAGTGAAATTACTTTGTCAACCAAATTTTAAGATAGGTCAATTGTTAGTAAGACCCTCTGGTGTTGTCTTGTTTTAATTGAATTTAATGGAATTTGAAAGATAAATGTAACTAAACTCTAACTTTAGCTGCTCCAATTACCCCTCTCACATACTGATAGCTGTAAAACCTTTGAAAAAACTTTAATGGCTTATTGCTTCACCTTCTCAGTTGAGTTACTTCTGTGTACTTACACGGACTTTTCCACTGTCTTTTCAGTGTCATCCTTGAAATGATGCAGGCTGTTACACATTAAATACTTTTTTGAGAATAATTTTGCTTTATTTAGAATTATAGAAAGGTTTGGGTTGAAAGGAACCCTCAAATCTTTTTACACCAACCCTGTGCAATGGACAGGGACATCTTTCACCAGACCAGGCTGTTTAATGCCTTGAACCCAGCCAGGAATGAGATATTGACAACTTCTCTGGGCAACATGTTGCAGTGTCACACCACTATCACACTAAAGAATTTGTTTCATATATCTAGATTTCCCCTCTTTCAGTTTGAACCCATTAGTCCTTGCCTTATCACTACAGCTTCTGATGGAGACTCCCTCTCCGGCTTCCCTAGAGGATCCCTTCAGGTACTCTAAGGTTGCTGTGAGGTATTCAGGCAGTCTTCTCTTCTCCAGGCTGAACAGAACCAACTTTCTCAGCCTGTCCTCATGTGGGAGGTACTTCAGTCATCTTACCAACTTTGTGGCCCTCCTCTGGATTTGCCCCAACAGTTCCATGTGCTCCTTATGTTGGAAGCACCCGAACTGTACCCAGTGTTCCAGATGGGTCTGGCAAGAGCAGAGAGAAGGAGCAGAATCACCTCCCTCGACCTTCTGGCCACATTTCTTTCCATGCAGCCCAGGATACAGGTGTTTTTCTGGGCTGTGAGAGAACCCTGCTGTATCCTGTTGAGTGAGTCATTTGTGTTCTCTGCTCTCATTCTGATGTAGTGCACCCAAGAGAGAGAAAAAAGAGACTCAGAAAAAGACTAGGAAGCTTGGAGTAAATAAATAGTTGGCATAACCACCAGCCACTGTTGTACCTGTGTGCTACCCGTGTGAAGGGCTTCTGAATCCACTTGTGTTTGCACTGAGATTGCAAAATCTGGCACTGTGAACCACTAAAATTTAACAGCAGTGGAAGTAGCATCAGCTAAATCAATTCCCTGTGGAGTGAGGATGCTTTGGCAGAGTGAGCAGGGAAAACAAGTCAAGGGGTTAGAAAGGTGTATAGGAGTATGTTAGCTGTGATCTGCTGTGTTTATGTGGTGAAAGTTACAATTAATAGAGCAGCAAAATCTGAAGCAGTAGTGAAAATACCTGCATTGCTTAAAAAAAATAGGTTAATATGGATGTCAACAGGGCTTAAAGAATGTTACTCGCTATTTCTTCAGCAAAAGTCATTATTCCCCCACTATTACATCATCAAAGAAGAAAATACTGAGTGTATTTAACAAAGAACTTCTCTACCTCCTACAATGGTATATCAACAGATAATGGAAGCAAATAATTTGAAAACAATAGATGGAATGTATTAACTGCTTGAAATGGTTACAGTACCATGTACAAGCTAATAATTTATTCCAATATCAGGATGGATCAGCAACAGATGTGAAAAAAATAACGTAGCCCAAATCAGTAAAGTCTATCAGTCATCTGTAGCAAATGCTCTGGGGCAATCAAATAGGGGTGGGAAGAATTCCTTTCCTGCAACTTCCCAGCTTATGGTAATAATCATACTAAAAAGTAACTTTTTTAGAAAAAAAAAAAATTTGTTCTGAAAACAGGGGGTGAACTGCTGTAGAGGACAGAGATAATAACTACATGTGGTTATGACTGAGATCTCACTGACATGTTCAAAGCAGAGAAGAGGAATAGGTTTTTTCCTTTCTTCCCGCAAGTATCTTCTCTATTATTCACATTGTTATTACCTTTTAGCTTAGAACTGTACATCACTCTGGTTTTAACCATTATGTTTTGAGATTTTAAGTAGACAGGGAAGATTCTGGAAGCAAGTAAATGCTTAACTGGTGTACACAGACACATAAGGGCATTTCTGCTTGAATTCAGAGCATGAAGAGAACAAAAATCTGCTTTGATATGAATTATTCATGCAATGATTTTGCATTTTTTGCTACTTTTAAATAGACAGGGAGTGCCAAAAGGAAAAATATGTTCTGTCTAAAATCCTCTCTTTTATTTCATTTTCTATAGGCAAAGGTTGAAATTTGCATATGCTATTGCCTACAAGTTTTACTCTTAGGTCTTTACTTGTCAAGAATGTGAAGAAGAAACAGAATATACTGTTTTGTTTGACACAGGCTGGACAATATAAAAAACCAGATCTTTTAAATACAAACCTAAAAAAGACATTTATGTACTATAATGTTTTTAATTTCCTAGTTAAGAGTTAACTGTTAAATGTCCATTCTGACATACTAGAAATTTGTTAAATATGCTTTTTCTCTTCAGGTAATTCTATAAGAGTCATAAGCATTCCCAAAATACTGAAGGAAACAGTGCAAAGTTCGAAGCATTTTCTGCAATTTCAGTGAAAAAAAAATCAATTTTATGTATTTCTTTATATTAACCTGTTACCATGACAAGCTCTGCCTTGCATGACAGAGTGTGACTAGAAACTGCCATACACTTCTGAATGGAGATCAAAGATGCAAGTACTGATACTTCCTCAGAAAGGTAGATCTAATCCTGCATGTGTAAGCCTGAACTATGTTTCTACTAGAAGTAGCAAATCTTGTTCTTTTTCTTCTAGTGGCCTGAAGCTGAAAAAGGGAGAACAAAAAGCTTGCTGCTGCTTTGAGGATGAAGAAAGCATTCTATCAAAGGTTAGAAAAGCTGTATATTCACGTTACTGTCTGTTTGGAAAGCTGTTAGAAATCTATGTGTTAATCTACTGCAGGGCAAAAATAAATCTTCTATCTTGTTTACATGGGAAATTATCCCGGCTGTTCACACAGAAATCCTGCCTGTTCGTCCCTGGCCAATGCTCACAGCACACATGGACCATCCGAGGTGGCATCTCACTGGTGGGGAACTTATCTGAACTCCTTAGACTCCTCCTCTGCATCTGGCAGAGATTTTCTTCACCCAGTGTCCAAGCCTGAGCTGCCACACAAGCTCCTTCCTCGTGGCAGAAACTCATGAAGCACAGGATAAACAGCTACTGCTACCAGCTCTAGATGGACCCCCAAAATGTTCTTTTTTGCAATATATTAGGGGTAATTTTCCAGTGACGAATTTTTATTCCTGGAAGGCAGACAGTGTGGGGCTTTTTATTCCAAAACAAGTTGAAAAAATCATATTAAATGAGATTTGCTTCTCATTTCCATTGCCAAAGTTATTCATTATCCCTTTTTTGCTGGAGATGCTGTAAATGCCAGAAAGCTGGATGACCAGTAGGCTGTAATTTATAAAATATTTTGGGATATTTCAGTATGAAAAGCTCTACAAAAATGCAAGAGATTAATAATGAGCTTGACAGTCCTAGACAGCTCATATTTAAGGACAAATTCCCATTAAAGGCAAAAATTAGTTTCAGATCTACTCTATTTTTCATGCCAACATCATTCAAATAATTGATCTTTAAACAAAATTAGGCTTTATCTACTGTTGGGGTCAAAGCAGACTCAGCTTGGCAAATTTAACTTAATTCCTTGCCTATAAATTTAATTACTGATTTGGGTATTGAGAAAGAAAGATGACAAATATTGACGTACTTGATGAAATCATCTGCAGAGACACCACCAGCACCCCTCAGCTCCCGCACTGGGTTCCTTGGAGCCAGCTGGAATCAGCACTTCAGCACCTGCATCTAGTACATGTGTCTGGTCTATCTTCTCAGTTTTCATATTCAGAGTGCATCTTTGTACTCTATATATAGACCAACACTAATTTTTTTCTGAGAATATGTGACTTCTCAGCTTAACTAACAACTCAGACCTCTGCTGTTCTCCCCTGAAGCAATCACATTGTGCCAAAACAGAGTCCGTATTTTACAGGATGAAACTTTTTCCTAAAACAAAATGACCCAAGGGTGTTTTGCTGATGGGTGATTTTATGTCCTCAAGCTGTTTGGTTGCCAGATTAAAGGGTCTTACCCTGTTTTTGCCCTCTGGTGGTTTTGCAATTCTGGCAGTGTAGGTGTAAATCCCACTTGCTCCAGGAATTTTCCAGATTTTCTATTAACTATAAAAGATCTAAAACTTCTCAACTATGACTTTTGTTTTGATTTGATATGCCAGAAAGTCTCCTAACATAGCCTGTACTAGTCACATCAGGTGAATCTGTGTAAGTTATGATTATACAATCACAGAACAGCACAGGTGGAAAGAGATCTGGTCCAAACTTGCACAGGAATGGGAGCCTATGGAAGATCATCTAGCACCCTGTGTCATTGCATCTGGAAAACCTCCAGCAATGAAGATTACACCACATCTCTGGGGAGGCTGTTCCAGTGAATGGTTTTACTCACCATAAATAATCATTTCTTATGTCAGGGTGATACCAGTCCTGGTGCAACTTTACATGTTGCTCCTTGACTTTTCACGTAGATCCTCATGAGGAGAGAGGTTCCATCCTCTTTGTAGTCACAGTTCAAATACTGGATGAGGTCTCCTCTGACCCATCTTTTCTCAGCTTAAAAGACTTAACTCCACCCATCTTGCCTCACAAGGCAGGTTCTACAGCCTTTTGTTTGTCTTCATGGCCCTCCTTTGGACCCTCTCCCATCAGTCCATGTCTTTTTTTGAATTAAAGGGGACCAGAACTGGACACAGTGTTACAGATGTGGCCTGACAAGCAGTATGTAGAACTGGAAAATCTACCAGATCTCCACCTCTCTGCAAGTAATGTCCCTGTAGATGCAGCCCAGGATCAAAAATAAATCCTGTGCTTGCAGTCAGGTACAGGATGAAAGAAGCAACCTGATGTTTCCCAGAGGGCAAAGAGTGTAAATAATCAGCTTGGTATTTGGGTTAAACACATTTAGATGTGGCAAATAGTATTTGTCAATAACTTTGCGGGACAAATGGTGCTGTGGGATTGCACATTGTAATTATGTGAGCACCTTACTGAAATATGCAATTTCCGAGCATTATATCTAATATTATCATTTGGAAAATATGACATGATCTTTTAAAAAATTACTGTCTTGGGTTATGAAAAAAAAAAGTGTATTCTATTTCATTTGTAGAAAGCAGTTGGGAGATGGTTTCTTCTTCTTTTTTTTTTTTTTTTTCCTTTATATCTTGTAACTCCCGGGGGGCGGGAAGGGGGTGGGGAGGGTGGATGCCTTCTGATAATAGACCATCTGTTAAAACCAGGTGGGGCAGTGTTTCTTATCTCTTTCATCAACTGTCCACCCTCTGGGGGATATCTTCTGTTAATGGCCATTAAGGCTCACCAGGGACATGACACATTACACCATTCCATTGTGAGATGCTCCACCCAGTTGGGAGGAGCCAACCATTCCCTACCCAGATAAAAATGGGGACACAGGGACCCCAGACATCCTCTTTTCCACTGGATTTCCAGAGGAAGACCAGACTCATCTCCCCGCCACTGAACTCTGTCTACAGGATCATCTCTACTCCAACAGAACCACATCTGTCACTCCAGAAGGACTGATTTGGACTGCTTCCAACACCCTGACAACAGAGTGTCAGGTCATATTCCTGACTCTGTCAAGGTGTTCTAGGACTTTTGTGTGTTTGCTTACTTGGTCTTTTTTGTATTACTGCATTTGCATTTTTAATATTCCTAGTAAGGAACTGTTACTCCTATTCCCATATTTTTGCCTGAAAGCTCCTAACTGCAAAATTATAATAATTTGGAGGAAGGGGGTTTTACATTCTCCATTCCAAGGGAAACTCCAGTTTTCCCTGACAGGTAGCTGTCTTTCCAAACCAAGACAATGACAACAATCAAAATCTGTGCAAAAGGAATCCTACTTTAAAGGGTGTGTAAAAGCAAGCTTCAATGGATGGAAATCTTTCTTCTAAACCAAACCAATGGCAACATCCAAAGAGGTGTCTAAGTACCATTTTTTACCTAACTCATGATTTTCCTAATTTCATATGTAAATATGGAAGATCATATCTTATTTTTGTTTTATTTTACAGAATAATTGTTATTTTGAATGTTCAACTTTTCTTGTCTGAAGATTAAATCTGGAAGTGAATTGACTTATGTCCAGGAAACCCCAAATGGAAAAATTTAACTAAACTTCTGGCTTCCAGAGTCAATAAATTCATTGTCTTGGATTAAACCAGAGTGGAGTTTTTTTGAGGGAGATACATACCCTCACAGTAACATCCACTATCTAATTTGTAACTGAAATATTTGAAAGTATGCACTAAAATATGAATCAGTAGAGACAAAACAAAACAAAAACACCACAAAAAAAATCCCACCTGTCAAATTTTTTTCTTGCCTTTTCCCATTGATGGGAAAGAAAATGCTTCCATTTGTATTTCTCACATTCTCTTAAAAGACTTGCTTTGTAAGTGATTTCATTTGTTAGAACATTGTTCTTCTTCCTTGCTCTTCCTCTTCCACCTGACAATGTCCAGAAGTGTTTGAGTCTCCAGATCTTGTGTCAAAGGTCTAGTACAGACAGATGCCATGCCAAAAGCAGATGATCCCTTTTATGTGCATGGATCTTGACAGCTTACACAGAACACGGGTTTCTTTTTGTTCCAGCAGCACTGCACTTCATCTCTGTCCTTCCTCTTGTGGTACCATGTAAACATCCAGCAGGGATGTTTTTCTCCTTCACCTTTCAGTCAATGTTTTAAAATTTGGCAGTCACATCATTGGTGTTGCAGGTAGAAAGAAGGATTTTTAGAGGGCTTCTGACAACTTACTGCTTTATGGAATATTGAATGACATTTTCCCCAGAAGAGAGCTATTTCTCTCTCAGCTTTAAATTTTCTTACTCTTTTCTTCAAGATATTTGAGCTCTTCAGTTATGACTATAATTCCTTATAATGACAATAATATTTTGTTGCTAGGTCCCCTCTCACTAAAATGTCTGAAATGATGGTGTTGAGACTTGTCAGAGACCTTTTCTGAGTGCAGATACCAAAGTTGGTGTCCCATACCTCTGTCTTCAAGGGGCAGGAGATGAAGGGCAAGGAATTATAAACATGATAAGGGAAACACTTAAGCAACAATACTGTTGACAAAGCCAAGCATCATTTCTGGGTTTGGCTGGACTAGAATTAATTTTCTTCTCCTGCAGGTGTCTGACTATCTGCTGCCTAGGGGAAGCAGCACATTAATTCCTTGTTTCATTTTGCCTGTGTGGTTTTTGCTTTTCCTATTAAACTGTCATTGTCTCCATCCTTCATTATTTTTCCAGCTTTAACCCTCTGATTCTCTCCCTGATCCCGCCCGTGGAGGAGGGAGCTGCGTGGTCTGTAGTTGCTGGCGGGGGTTAAACCATGAGTGCATCTGACTATAAGCAGTGTACAAAACCTTTAAAAGCCACCTTTTTTAGTTTTAAACATCCTCAGTCATACTTAGATTTGTGTGAATATGTATGCATAACCCCCTTGACATCCAGTTCCAGACACCTCTTTCAACACAGTCAGTCCCAGTTGTAGAGATTCCTACATTTTGTTTTAAAGAGCCTTGGTTAAAAGCCAAGAGTTTAGTATGAAGATTTTTCATCAAATTGAACCTCTTTGAAACTTAAATGAGAGTGTTAGAGCAGGGTGGTTCTTTTCAAAGGATGTGTATTCATGTTTTGCTGGCATTATTTTTTATGCCTTGCTGGAAGTGTAAGCCATGCTGTTTGCTATAGAACTAATTTATTAGCTCAGATCATAAAGGATTATGTTATGGCAGGTTTTGAGCTAAACATTGTGAGTTGATCTGGTGCCTAAGTTTTTTTCCCTCCTAACATGATTGAGCCCAGTTTATCTGGAAATGCATTTTGGTCTGGAAATGAGTAATGATCATTTGGCAAGAAAACTCTTTCAGTGAAATACAATAAAAATATTTTTTTGCAGAACTATCTAAGCAACTCTACATCCAATTCAGTAGAGTATGACTTTTTTTTTTTATCATTGTAACAGCAAAACCACAATCATTTTAATTCCTAAATAAGGGTTAAATAGAAATAGATTGACTTTTTTTTTTTATCATTGTAACAGCAAAACCACAATCATTTTAATTCCTAAATAAGGGTTAAATAGAAATAGATTATATTTTACTTTTAACTTGTCCAGTCACAAAGAGCTTGTGTAGTGACAGAAGAGATAATGAGGGTTTTTTTTTTTCCCTTTGAAATGGTCTGGTATTGGTAACATGTGACATCCATGGGAAGGGGACTTCCATCAGGAGTTAGCTTTTCTCTCACTCAGTGCATACCATCCTTACCCCACAGATACTTCAGTGTCTGAAATACTTCTCTTTACTCTGTAAAGGGCACTCTAAATTAAGGTATACTAATCTAGATAAAAGGAATTCTGTATTCAGAAGTGTATTTTTTTCCTTCTGTGCCCCCCAGGTTTTTTTAAGTCTTTAACCTTTTCTATGTTCATACAACATTACAAAATTCACTCTTAGCTTTAAACACTTAGTTCATTGCTTTTATTTTTTCTCTAGATGCATAGAGTGAAGAAATTTTACAAACCACAAATGGAAAGTTTCAGATAATTTAGTTGGGAATTTTTAAGCAGAGTGAAACCAACCTATTTAAATCTATGTATGCAACTTAATTCTTTTCAGTGGCCTTAAAGGAATGGTGAAATTCCAGCTCTCAAAATTAATTTGATGCAAATTTATGTCCTACCACTGAAAATTAGATAACTTATTATCTCTCCCATTCATCTCAAAGAAAATTTGAGAAGTATTCTATTACATTTAGCATGTATATACCGTGGGACATAAATGCCACAACAGCACTTTAATGATTCATATAGCTAGCAGCATTGTGTGTAAGAGAAAATGAGATGAAGAATGTTCTAGCTAATTGTTTGTTTATGTTTATTGATTTTTTTAAGAGAAGCAATTAAAATGTCAACATAATTCATTCTTTTCCTTGTAGCTGAAAAAGAAGACTATGAAGAAGAAAATTAATTTCCATGCCAGTCCTCGCCTTTGGAATCAAGGAATGTTTGCCGACCATGGAGTTTTTCTGTAATGTTCTAAAACTGACATGTCTCTTACTTTGTCATTTATTATGCCTTAATAAATAAAGAATATATTGACTTTATGTTAGGCAAATATATTGATTGATTATACACAAAAGCAATGCTCCCAACAAACCCATAAGTTTTACTGGGAGAATGTTGTGCTGAACACAAGATAAAAACTGGTTTCCTTACAAAAACTTGTAAGAGGTAGATTGTTAAAAATAAAATGTGCTATTTCCTGCTTTCTGCTGTTATATATGCACCATCAGATTTCTTTCCTTGTACATTCATTGTTAGGTGTACAAAACTATAAATGAGCAGCTATGTCTATAAGAACTATAGTATGTATATTGTGCACCGTGAATCCCTGCAGAAATTTGTGAACATTTAACAACAACAACAAAAAAATTAAATAGCAATTTAATAGAAAATTAAATTCACATTAATGTCATTCAATATTGTTATTCAAAATGAAGAAGAAAAATTTTTATGGGGAATACCAAGAGGAGATAATCCAATCTGAGACTAATGGATTATCAATTGGTGCAAAATAAGTATATATCTTCTTCCATCACTCTCTGTTATCCACTCAAGGAGTTATTTGTGTATCTGTCATGATTTCATAAGCATTTTCTATTTCTCCACAATATCCCTTGTGCCTGGAGGAGTGGTTTATATACTTAAAAGTAGGCCAACCCTTACTGGCATTTCCCAAGTTCTGAAGCAGGTTTTCCATTTCATAGAAGCAGTACCATCTATTAGAGCAGTTGAGAAAACTTTGCTATAAATCCACCTGCACCTTCAAGCATTAAAATGAATAATGTCTGTCCCTATAAGCTCATTTATCATATAATAAAATATTGTCTAAGCCAGATGAGATATAGAAAGCTTTCCCAATATTTTTGCCTTTTAACAGAGAGCTGTCACCTATTTAAGCAGCCTGTGATCTCAGCCTGTGGGTGTGCTCCATGAAGGTGTCTAGGCGGGTGTGGTGGCAGGAGCATTGTCACAGATGTGACAGGGAGCTGCTGCGTGAGGACTTGTCAGAGACCCTCCCCAGACGTGGGAGAGGACTCAGCCATAGAGTCAACAGCCATAGAGTCTCAGCCATAGAGTCAACAACCCCTCAGAATTTACCTGTGACCGTCATGGCTCAGAGCCAGGCGTGGTCTCTTGGGGCAGACTCCCACGAGGTCACTGGAAACAGCCATGAGTTTTTATCTGTTTGCACGAGAGCTTAGGGATGGGACAGGGTGGCAGCAGTGCAGCCGAATGCTCTGCCTGGCTTTAATCCTGCTCAAGAAAATGTCAAGGTCTGGTGCGTCAGCAGCCACAGTCTGCTAACAGAAAAAACTGAAAAGAGAAAAGCAAAACCCCAGCACTGATTACAAGAATGGAGTTTAAATTTTCCTAGACATTCATTTCTACAGGAAGAAAGATCACAACTGGAAGACATTAAAATTTCTCTTTATGCTGCATCTGAAACTAGAGTGCCAGCATAAAAATGAAGGGGTGACTTTATTCTCTAGATTTCTGTTA
Source organism: Prinia subflava (assembly GCF_021018805.1). Taxonomy (NCBI): domain Eukaryota; kingdom Metazoa; phylum Chordata; class Aves; order Passeriformes; family Cisticolidae; genus Prinia; species Prinia subflava. The sequence continues at coordinate 60,119,465 of NC_086247.1, forward strand.
ACCTGAGTGGATGAGGCTTGCTATGAAGCACAGCTTCTCAGGCAAAAGGACACATAAAGGCAGGAACTAAAGGAAGCAGTGATAAAATTAATCCATATTAGCCTTCTGTAAATCATTCTGTTACACTTTAGTGCTTCCATCTTTTCCCATTCTGACATCAGTAAAAATGAATTCACTGAGACATGGCATTTGACTTATGATGCTTTTTATTTTCACAAAGAGGTAAAATGAATAACATAACACAATTATATTTCAATCCAGCATCATAGCTGTGTGCATTTTTAAATCTAATAACTAATTGAGCCTTATTGATTTTTTTGAAATGTAATCGTTTATGCTAAACTGAGATAATCTTTTCTGAAGTTAAATATTGATTTTTACAGTGGCATGTCCTACATAATATTTTTGAAATTATTATTACAGCAATAATTACTTTTTTTCCAAAAGTAACACACCAGATGTTGCAAAATGAGCATTGCCATTCATAGGAAACACGGTAGTCTATAACATGTGATAATAAAAGTTATATCACTGAATTTTATCATCTTTTACACATTTTTTTCCATTAAGAATACTCTCTGAAAAATAAGAAGCCTCATTTTACATCATTTTAGGATGTTTTGGTGGGTTTTTTTTTTTTGGCCTTAAATAACAGACCTTGCTCATTTGGGTGATTCTGCTGGAGTTTCATAGGAAGACACAGTCCAGCTATGCCTCCACATACTGGGGTCATTATAGCTGAAAAGAACAGGGCACCACCTGGAAATAAGATGAAAATTTCGACATTCATTCATTTACCAAAAAAATTGTCTTTGACCCAAGATTCACCCTTGAGGGTAATGGTTTGACTTTCCAGCAGCATGTACTTATTGTAAGGAGAGAGAATAGTTCATAGAATAAATGTGGGAAAATTCTGTGATGATACTGAAGATAAAGAGTGAAAGTTTGCATGCAATTGAGAATTATCTGGGGAATTAGGAAACAGAGAGAAACACAGACCTGGGATTTCTAATTGGGATTTCTGGTCAGATAAGTTGCATTTATCCCTCATCAATGCTGCATTCTTTAGAAACATAAAGACAAATCAGCCAGGCAAATTTGGACTTTGGTGTATTTGGCCATGCTTTATTAGAATAAGGTAGATCAATACTTTTTAATGCTCTTAGTGTTAACTGATCATCTGCTCCAATCAAATGGAGTAATGAAACAGACACCAATCAACTCCAAATTTGCCTTATAACATGCAAAGTGATGCGCTTTCATGCAATTTGACTTGCAACATAAGTTACACTACTTACCAAGTACCTACAGAATAAATTTCATGCTTTTCAGATAAATATTTTACCACTAACTTTATTTATCCAATTGGAAATGCAGAAAAAATATTATATTTGAAGTATTTTATTATTCAAAGTGGCATTTATTAAAATAAAAAGGGCTAACCAGTCAAACCTTGCCAAGAAAATCACAAAACAACAGATGTCTTGAAAGTATGTGGATTTATTCAATATACTTTTGTATATGGTTACATATGATTCTTTAAACTATTTTTTATTTTGTCCATATTCAGGCAAATACCCATTAATCTAATGCTTCCTTTCTTCACAATGCTTTACTAACAGAACAATAATAATGAACTATAAATCAGCTATAAACCATTATTGGTGTCATAAAGTAATGATCTTGATTTAATAACTTCAGTTGTAATCAGTCTCCAGTACAGATTCTGATTTACAGTGTCCATTAGTCCTGCCAAGGCAGAAAGGAAGGTGTGAAATATAAATTTAAGATTCTGGAGGTGTGAAATATAAGTTTAAGATTCAGGAGCACTGAACAGTTTGATGATATGGAGTGAATAAAACCAGAAAGCTGGTGAAACATCTAAACTGAAAGGATAAGGTGAAAAGGAGAGATGCACAGGCTCTTAATGTAGCCTAATGCAACACTCTAAACTGAACAGACATACCCTGTATGTGTGTACACATATGTACATATATCTGTGGAAATACAGCATTCTGTGTGTTCTGATGAATGGGGTAGGTTTGCTGATAACCTGTCCCCAGAATATTTGTATAAATGCATTATGTGATTCTTTAGCATGCGGTTTTGACAATAAAACTTCTTACAGCATTTATGATTCTCCCTGCTATCAATTTTCCCACAGACTGGACATTGCACAGAAGGCAACCATTCTGACACAGTGTGATAGAAGGTCTGTGAAGAGAAGGTAAAAATCCCTTTCATTGTGTGTATTTCACTGGAAACATTCAAGGTCATGTGTGATGTGGCTCTGAGCAGCCTGATCTAGTTGAAGGTATTTCTGTCATTGCAGGGGATTGGACTGAATGAGCCTTAAGTGTCCCTTTCCAACCCAAACCACTCTGTGAGTCTGCTGTTCTATTTTTGCCTACAAGTTTGATTCTCCCCATTGCCATTCCGTATAACACCTGTGTAGAGTGGGAAGAATCTGAGGGATTGGTTTCATCCAGATAATATTTTGAAGCTTTTGAAGTCAAAACCAAGAGGAGAGGGATATCTCTGAAGGCAAAAAACGGTAAGCTGCAGTGTCTTATGGGAAATTAACAGCAAGGACTTAAGTATGGGATAGTTGTATCTTATCTGCGCTGATTTTGCTGTAACTATTCCTATTTCTGTAAGATTTTTCAGCTTGAAGGATTGATTGAAGGATTATGTTAGGTAATTCGTAGCTATAAAGAAATAAATTCTGTCACTTCATTCAATCTCATTTTTACATACAGGCAGTGTTTATTACTTGTCAAAGACTGAATGTTGAGAGTGGTTGGCTTAGAGCTGCTCAGTCTGGATAGGCAACTGCTTGTGATTTTCATTTAATTGATCCTCTCATATTTTTTTTAGAAGGATTTGGGCCAGCTATGATGTTACATTTACATGGGTTTATACAGAGCTCAGCCATTCAGGCAAAATGTCACTAGGCTTAGCAATTGCCTCGTGCTTTTCATATGCTTGTTGGCGTGTGGGATTCTCACCAGGGATTTCAGAGATTTCAGAGCAGATGTTTCTTATATCACTGTGAAAATACTGTATTGCAAGTTTTATTTTTTGTAAAAGCAAAATATAGTGAGGAAGAAATGAGGAGTATGGTTGTGAGCAAGGTGCTATGAGCAAATATTCAGGCCAAGGCTTTCCAAAGCCCAGCCATATTAAATCAAGATTTGGACTGAAGTTCAATTTTTTTGCTCTAACTTCTCTCTCCTAACAAACAAGCAAGGTTTTCCATTGTCATCTAAGTTTATTGTAATGAAACAGAGCGTCTTTGTTCAAGCTTCACCTCTGCAACACCTTCCCTCACAGATGGCAAGAATTAACACTGTTTCAACGCTGTTTAAAAGTTCTAAAAGTATCTTTCTCGTTTCCCATAAACCGAAGAAAATCCTGACCCAAAAATACATGCCTCCAAGATAATCCATCCCAGATGAAGACCTGCTAATAGCTGAGGAATCTTTTGCAAAATGTGCAGGACAAAGCTACCAGAAATTCAGTTTTTGATTATTTATTTCTTTAAACAGTGAAGATTTATATCAATGGTAGTTTGGAGTTTTTATAATGACCGTAAGATTGGGCTCTGGATTGCATTTGTGGCCTAAAAGAATCCCTTTAGGAGATTCTGTTTTCTCAAAAACCTAAATTCTGCCATATTTTTAGGAATGATCTTAAGTAAGTGTGGTCCGCAGCTCTGAACAGTGCTCTGTTAATGACTTCTGAACCACTTATCCAACAGCCACTTCATGCACTCTCTCTGATGGTTAGTGGCCTTTCTTGTTAGTGACTTCAGGCCATTCACCACAACAGTTAATGTACAGACAAAAGTTTAAAAGTTCGTGTAAGGGTAATCTGACATAAACCCTGATTGCTAGAAGCACTGGGTCACATCTCACTTCTTTACTCAACAAGGGGCTATTTAGACAAAAGAATTACGTGCTGCAATTCAAAACATCATGACAGAAGAATTTTAGGCTCAGAGGTCTGAAAATAGTAGAGAGCTGCTCATTACCAATTCTAAAAAACCTGAAAGATCAGAAGGTGTCTGGACAGGATGTTCCTGCCTGGCTGACATTCCAGCCATCAGTAAACTTCTGTCTTGTTGGATGTGTCACCAGGGCCCTCTTCTCTCTGACTCAACCCTCTTGCAGGCTGAGCTGCTACGCCAGAATCCACTCAGGGCTGCCTGCAGGCACTGAGTTCTGATGTGATTTGGATACAAAGGTTCAATATTGTCTAGGAGTTCATTATAAGTTGTAACAAACTGTAGCTGGCAAGGCTTTCTACAGTCATAGAAATCTGGATGACTTCAGACATGATCAACATAAGCAGAGTTCTCAGATTTATGGTGCTTTTAGAATAAGGTTATCTTATATTCCCTGAACAGAAAATAAATATCTGTTGATCTTTTATTTTATTTTCTTAGATTTCTTGGGCCTTCCTCTACATTACAAAAGACAGGTAGTCTGTCTTTTATGGTAGACCTAAATAGGAAGGTGCTCTTAAGCAGTGCTAGAGCATTATTTTCTATCTCCATTGAAATGGTCATGAAAACAGGTTACTATTTTTTTTCCTTATATTTTCATTAGCTCAGCAGTATTGCAGTGATACAAATTAGCTTATTGATTCTTACCTAACAGTGCCTATTACACGCTATTTAGGGGTTATAATTTCTTTAGTTTGTCTTCTACTTTTTCATCAGTCACTAGTTTCAGATCTTTATACACCACTACTTTGGGAAAAATGAAATGTTCTCTTTTACTGAAACTCTCTAAGCACTTCAGTGTAAGATAAGAATATACCATTAATATCTAGGCATCATTTTGGCTTCATAATATGTTCCACAACTTATTTCTCAGTTCAGTAGTAGATATGAACTGGTTGAAGCTAAACTTGTTTGAATTATGCCACTTGAAAGGTAACTCAAATAAACAACCAAACTGATGCTAGTAGTAGTCTTGTTATCCCAAACACTTTTTTCATATGACATCATATATCAAAATGTGTTAAAATCCTAAAGCTACAAATCCCTATAGTGTTTATATGCAGCAGCAGCAGAAAAAAAAACCAAAAAAAAACAAAACAAAAAAAAAAACCAAAACAAAACAAAAAAAACCAAACAAAAAAAAAATCAAGATCCTGTTCAAGCCTTTGTAATCTTACCCCTATGCAAATTAAAAGGGTTTCTTTGTATCTAAACTGAGCTTGAATGTGAAGGAAAAATACAGGAAATCAGCTACAGAACTGACAAAAGATAGAGCAACTGCCTGAAGACTGTTGTCCTGAGAAAAGCCTAGAACAAACACTACCGTATTATTTTCAGAACAGTAATTATTTCCAAGAGATTGATGGTGCACACAAGAAGGAACATTGCATCATTTATGATACAATACTTTCTATTACTGGATCACCTTTGTGCCAAAACAGAGTTAAGAGCATTAATAACATTGCAATTGTTTCATTAATACAGTATGAACATTGTGCAGTTTAACTGTTTCCAATAAAACAGTTTCACAACAAGACTGCTAACACTGACACAACACTTTCCGAGGTCTGTGTGCATATTTTGTAGACTGAAATCAACACAGTAGAATAAAATATCATGGAGGATCACAACTGACTGTAATCACAATCCTGAAGTGCAAGGCTAGCAGTCCCCAAGAGCTAAATATTTCAGCAAATATAGCAGGTTCATTGTAACTTTTTATTTTCACTATTTACTTTCATTTGCCTTGTTATGTGTTTAAAATACTGAGCCACTGAGATAACTGTTCCTGGTCTTCTTGAACTGATGGCAGTAATTATTAGAAGAAATTGAGGATGATCCCCCTTCATTCTTCCAGTGAGGTGTGAGAAATGTTAAATGTTAATAACTCAAGAAATCAGCCATTTGCAAAAGCAGCAGGTGCTCTGCTGAGGCCCGGATTGCACACCCCAACTGTTAGAGGAGGAGACTTTGTGTGCATGGTGGTAAAATCTCTGATCCACAAAGGGCAGAGAGGGAACACACCCATCACCAGAGCATGACCAACACACACCAACCTTTATGTAGAAACAAGCTTGTATTTACTGGGAAAATACATAAACAGATGCAATACATCTGCGGAGACTTTTGCACTGTTACCATTTTGTAACATTTAATATTGAATTTTAATGCAACAGATATAGCCGGCAAAATTAAATAAAAACATAAAAGAATGATCTATGATTTGCTCAAATTACTCATGAACATTTCCATTTGAGTCTTGTTATACTGGTGCCAAGAAAATATCACAATGTCATTAAGTACTGAAATAACAGTGACATTTCAGGCAAGTCATGAATGATGCTTTACAGAGCACTTTGAGCAGGCAGGAAAGCAGCTGCTTATATGTATCATTATCTCCTATTAGTAATGTACCAATTTTGAAAGAGGAATATTCATTGCCATAGCAATGACTTGATTGCAGTTTTCAAAAACATCCCACCAGGAAATAAGGTGATGGAGGACTGGCCTGATATCACCTATGTACCTTTAAAACTACACCTCCCCAGTTAAATTAATGTCATGCAGCACACAGCAACCCTGGAGTGTGGCCTTTCAGCTTTGAATGTATCTTGTTAGTATGACTTTATTTTGCTTTTATCAGTCGCTCATGATGAGACAGGAAATGTGGAGGAGTAAATTGTAACAAAAGTGGACAATTGAAACTTACATACAAGAGAAATCTGAGAAGAGAGGAAAATGGAGAGGAGGTTGTTTGTCAGAGAAAGCAGGAAGGACCTAAATGTATAGGCAGCAGCTGTGGATAAAAGGAGAATAGGGCAGGATGATGAGCAGTGCACACACTGGTGAAAGCAAAGCTGTGATGAGGCAATGAAGAGCACAAGCAGTGGCAGTGCAGATCAGGATTATAAATGGGGTGGGGACTGAGGGGGAGGTATTTGCACAGAAGTGGTCTTGTTCCCTGATCTTAGCAATCTGTACGCTGTTCCCTGAGGCCAAATTCGCACTTATTCTCGACATGTGAGAAAGTCAGACACAAGAAATATATTGTAAATGGAACCATATTTTCAATGAAAGCCAGTTCCTAACAACAAGAAGGCAGCAGTCTCTCTGTCGGGAACAAACAGCAGAAGTGCTTTTATACCTCTTCACAAAGAATGCGGCTGATGGGACACCAGCACCTGTGGATGTGGCTTACCTGTCACCTTGCACATTCCTCCAAGACTGTTGGCCTAAGTAACTGATGTGGTTTATCTGTTAGGATATTTATTAAAAAATAGTCATGGAGATTTCCTCCTTACCATTAAAAAATAGAAAAAAGTTCATGTTGAGTTTTCCTTTTCCTCAAGTCCAAGCTGTGATGTAAAGTTTGCCTCCATGCTGAAAATGTTGAGAAACCTCATAGTCCAAACATTGTCACCCAGACACATACCCAGGGAGGTAACATATTTTACAAATTTAATTATTTCTGACTTTTCATTCCAAATTCCCTCTCTTGTAGGTGAAAATGAAAGGTCTTTTCTGGTTTGGGTTTGTTGCTTTGGTATTTTTTGGTGGGTTTTTTGGGTTTTTTTGTTTGTTTTTTTTGGGGGGGTGGGTTGGTTTTGTTGGGGTTTTTGTTTTGGTTTGGTTTTGGGTTTGTTATTTTTTTTGGTTTTTTTTGGTGGTGTTGTTGTTGTTGTTGTGTTTTGGCTTTTTTTTTTATTATTTTTATTTATTTTGGGGAGGAGAGGAAGGGTTGCAAATTCTGTGGCTACTTTGAATGCTGGAGCCAAAGCTCAGTATCTTTCACTTAAGTGCTACCAGCTGAATCAGCAATAGTTGAACAAGAGAAACAGAATTTATTTGCTAAATGAAGCTGCTTTTGTGCCCCTTCCCTTCAGGTTCACCACATAAAATGTCTTTTTGTTTTTATCTGATGTAATTTATCTCACACATGTGAAGGGAATGCAAAGTGCAATCTAGTTCGGCAACGTCGAAGATACATTAATTATAGAGAATATAATGAGTGATATATGCATTGAGATACATATATCTTAGTATGTCCAAATTCCTGCTATTTGCCCAGTAGCACTCACATTCGTCTGATATTTTTGTGAAGGCGTTCCTGGGAAGTAGATCACATTTTCCCTAGAGCCCTTCAACTCAGGATATGCTGAGAATGTACCTTGCCCTGCTCTGTCCCCCTAAGCCCTCTGGGTACTTTCAGCAACATATTGCAGCATCTGGACCCATGGAGAGTTTTCCCCCCTGATAGCCCTTGCTTTATCCTCTAAAAGGTTGCTATGGGAACACAGTGAGGCACATCTGATAAGCCCTTACAGCATCACCCAATTGTTTTTAGGTCTAATGATTTCAGAAAGGCTTCAAAGGGTTGTTAGGAGATTTGTTTTGGTTGGGAAAAAAAAAAAAAATAAAAACAAACCTATGTATCAAGTACCAATCATGGTCCTTTAGAACAAGGGACATAACCAGATAACAATTTATATCTGTCAACGTAACCTATGGGGGGGACTTTAGCAAAGGAGAACTTAATAAAATATTTATCAGGTGGAAAGCTCATTTTATTCAGACAAATTGTAGTTGGAAAAGGCTCACTTCAAAGAGAAAACTCAGCTTTGTGGGAACTGACCAGCAGCATCCCTCTAAATGACCAGAGCTGTCACACCTTAGCACAGATAGGGCTCTAGTAACACTATGAAAAGCAGCAGCTTTTGTACCCTCAAGAAAATTTCTTTGCGTGCAAGATAAAGATTTTTTCAGGCATTTTGATTTGGCTTTTGTTGTGGGGAGGGGATAGAGAAATCTTATGCGGAACACACTAGCTACATTTGACAATTTCCTTCTCAGTGAGGCTGTGTTGACATAGCTGATAAAGCTAGCACAGTTAAATCCACAAGTTTTTACTTGCGATGACACAATCTGTTCGTGATGTAGAGTCATGTTGATATCTCTAAAGGAAACATTTTTATTTGTCCTGATTCTCTGTATTTTTTGTAGTTTAAAAATTTTTTTATATTCAAAAGACACACAGTAACAGAGTTCTCTTACAGTGCATCTCATTCCAACCTGCTCTGAGAACAGAAGCATCACCCAATGGTGAGAACATAAAGGGTTTCTGTTCAAATAAATAAATAAATAAATTTTTTTCCAAAAAGCCAAGAAAAATGCAATTAAATCAAATTTGCTACATGGCAGCAAAGTAAGATTAGCTAATTGAGGATGTAATTTGTAATACTATTACTATGAGTACAGTTCCCATCCTTGTGGTTTTATTGCATCAGTTTAAAGGTTTGTTGTTGTTGTGACACAAAATTAACCACTCAAATTTGCTCTGGACTGAAACAAGGCTTACAGAGCACCACTTACTGCCAACTGCATTTCTTTCCCTACGTCAATAGCAGACCATTCTTTCTCTCCTGGGTATTGTGCTGCGTGATTGGAGTATCTGTAGAAGACAATAGTTGAATTTGAAGCTCATGCTGATAAGAACCAGCCATTCCAGAATTTTAAACAGGTCTCAGAACTTGGCCCCAAGTTGGGGCAAATGCTGGGAAAAGTCTGGAGTAGAGCCCAGTCTAGCTGTTTTCCAGTTATTGCCTTATAGGAAAAGGTTAACAAGGGCTATGCTGTAAAGGAACATAAATTAGAATGGATTAAAATTCCCCTGATTGCCCTGAAAAGAGCCAGGGCCAGATCTGTGATGTAAGAAGCACACAGCTGCCCAAACATAAGCTTTGTTCCCTCCTGTGTCTGCTGATGAACGCATCTTGGAGGTAAGGACACTACAGCAAAGTGCTAAATAAACATCAGACGTAACTGCTCAGGTGTCTACTTGCACATTGCACTCCATGCAATTGTCACGTTGCCTCCCTTACACATCTACTGCTCCTTGTAACCAACACTAGCTCAAACTAAAAGCCTTTTTCTGAAACTGTAAGTTTTAGTCTTGAGGAAATACTATAGGCTAAATCAGGGTATTTGTCAGAATGCCCCTGAAACTGCTTAAGCCCACTAATTCTCCTTCTACAAAGTCATCTGCTCATTTTCAGTATTGTAGCCCATCTGAAGGTTTCTCCTTCTCCCATAAATATCTGTGAGAGGAAATTTGAACTCTCGTTGAGTCAAGAGCAAAGAAACTGGTAAGATAAGCCATTCATACCTTATTTCCTCTGCTCTTAAAAGAGAAATACATATTTATACTTTTGCTTTATTTAATGGAGAAATCATTCAGAGCAAAACAAAAAGCCCAGGCTCATTAAGCACAACCATTTTCCCAGAGTTATCCTTATAATTTATCTCTGGGGAAAGGATGGTGTCGTCTATATGTAGTAACACATTGCAGTTAAATAGAGATCCTGGTAAATCAGCTTTCAGCAAGCCTTTTCTATTAATCAATTTGGTCACGGCAACTTTCCTACTACAAATACAAAAAAAAGTGCTTGAAAAAATGTGATAACTTCTTCAACAAAGCTACTTAGAAAAAAAAAGCCTGATCAATGGCTTCTGTTCACAGACCTTGTGAATTTGGAGGGATACCAGCCACCACTCAGCATGAGGGCTTGCACAAAAACCAGAGACCATGACAAAGGTACCCTAACTATAGTCATATACTTTTCTGTCACATGCTCTTTCTCTTACGATCTATAAGCAACACATGGAATTCAGACAGATGAGTTTTTGGCAAAAAAACAGGTTGACAACATGCCAATCAGCACATATATCTGCACAGACAGGGTGTCAGGACTGCAACATGTTTTCTCACACAGTTAAAGAGCTGTTTCAAAGGTGAAGGAAGTATTTGCAGTGATAGCATGACAGAGAAATCAGTAAGCAATTGATAAGTCTGAGGAAAAATCTTTAAATTAACTTGTAAAAAAAGAAAGGATGTTGAAGGACAGGATCTGGCACTGCTGTTTGGGATCAGGCAGGTGACAGAGGCAGGAGGGGAGGGAGGCTCAGTGTTCAGCTCTCTGCTTCCATGTGCAGCTGTGGCAATCCCACTATCCTTGTGTTCCTCTTGGGTGACTTAAGAGCCTCCAAGAGGCTTTCTTCTGGGGGGAAAAACAGTTCCCAAGGAACTAAAACAAAAAAATCAGTACTTTTTTTTCTGGGGATCCTTAAACTAGTCTTGCCAGATTGCTCTACTTGTATCTGCTGTGAAAGCTGTCACTTGTCTCAGTATCTGTTTGACGCTTGGCCAGACTTCTCTCTGCCTTCAAATTTTCTTTTCACAAAATCATTTCTGCAGATTCTAATAGTCCCTTGCAATGACTATTGTAGATTATATACTACATAGAAAGCACATTGATTTGGTGTGCACTGTATCTGGCTGTGGGACTGATGCCTACTCAGTCTCAAAATCTTTCACTGGGTTATTTTAGCTTTGACATTGGTTGGGCTCTGAACACCTTAAGAGTTAAATAATGAGTCAGAAATTATGTCAATTATTTTGGCAAATGCCAATTTGCTGGTAATGTTACCACGATGAAGACTTAAGAATTTCCAAGTCTAAGCAATCTGTCTGCATGCCTTTTAAAGGATACAGCAGCATTTGGATTGTTCACTGTGATCCGTGGGACCTGTAGTAAAATAAGAGAACTCAAGTCCCAGGTTTATACCAAGCACACGAATTTCTAGAATTTTGAGGGTTTTCATCACAGAACCAATTTAGTTATCATAGCCAGCAGACATTACAACAGGGTAAGAAAGTGCTTTTGTATGGATTTCTGGCAGTGGAGAAATGGAAGGAGGGACTGCACTTTTCAGCATGTACAAGAGTCTAGAGATCTGGAGGTTTTAAAAGCCCAGTACAGGGATTTGTAGGAATGAAAAAGTCAGAGGTGTTGATGGAGGAAAAGATTTGATCACAGTAAAACCTGGACAGTGATAGGCATGATAATATGGATACTGTCTGGTTAGCTCACAAGAGACAAAATGTGGGAAGTGAAAGAACAGTACAAACTCTGAATGAAGTGTAAGAGGAAAGGAGAGCAGGGCTTTAATGGTGTATGTGCAAGTATTGCATCTGATCTTAGTGAAAACTAAGGAAATAATTCTCACAATTTCAGGATCTATATTATCTATCTACTCCTCTACTCACAAGCTGCATTGATAGTATCTTAGGGCCAGATGGAAACACTCAGAAAATATTTTTGTTGGATGCTATTAGTTAAATCTAACTGAATTGTGATCACTATTTACCCTAAGTGAAAAAAAAAGTTCAAATACATGGACATGCATTCCCTTCCTACTCATTAGCAAAATAAAAGAGAGAGAGAATTTAATCAGAGAAAGCCTCTATACCTCCATGGTAATTTGAAATTGTTTTTCTTGGTGAAATTCTCATACAGTGGGGTTTCTCTCCTATGAGAATAAACCTGATGTCTGTGTTTGAAACAGAATGACAAAAGTCAGAGGATCCACAAAAACATAGCAATTTTTACTAGTAGATTGCACACATGACATGAAAATTGGTATGTTTAGTCCCTTATAGCATAAACACACAGAGGTGGATTTGAGTAAGGGGTAGGTTGAAAGAGAGGGAAGGGAAGGGAAGGGAAGGGAAGGGAAGGGAAGGGAAGGGAAGGGAAGGGAAGGGAAGGGAAGGGAAGGGAAGGGAAGGGAAGGGAAGGGAAGGGAAGGGAAGGGAAGGGAAGGGAAGGGAAGGGAAGGGAAGGGAAGGGAAGGGAAGGGAAGGGAAGGGAAGGGAAGGGAAGGGAAGGGAAGGGAAGGGAAGGGAAGGGAAGGGAAGGGAAGGGAAGGGAAGGGAAGGGAAGGGAAGGGAAGGGAAGGGAAGGGAAGGGAAGGGAAGGGAAGGGAAGGGAAGGGAAGGGAAGGGAAGGGAAGGGAAGGGAAGGGAAGGGAAGGGAAGGGAAGGGAAAAAGCAAAACATGGGAAGTGTCATGGCATAAAATTGTGTAATTCTGAAGTTATTATGTCCATCTTATGCAACCCATGAGAAATTGAAAGTATGATGACAAGGAGCAGTAAATTCTCTAAATGCCCTCTTAAAATTTTTACTCATTATTTTCCAAGGTTGTTGTTTCATTTTGCAAATAAGCCTTTTTTTTCTGCCAAAGCCAATAATTATAACCTGTAACTTTCAAATGTATTCTGTACACTGTAAACCAGATTTTATGTCTTGAAAAGAAAGGATGATAATAATATATATTAAATGTACAATCAGTAACTTCTTTTTACGTGTATTCCTTAAAAATAGTTTTTTTGAAGAGTTGCATGAGCACAGTCAATTCACCAGAACCTTTCTGCTAGACTCTGTCCATGATGCTTTCATTGTAAATGACATTTGATTGGAATATAGACCTATGTAATGGGATACATGTATTCTATTGAACGTTCAAGTGATTATTCAGAGAGAAATGAAGCATTTATTTCCTTCATGCTGCTAGGTGAACACTAGCCACCTTTTTGATGGTATATTCTTATTTATTAAATACCACTCTACATCTCTGTGGAACAATAACAGACTCTCTGGCAAAGTAAAAAAAAAAATCCTTAAATTAATATGGAGTGACAATACATAACACCCCAAGGATTTCAGCTTCGCTTCACAAAAAGTACAAATCTCTGTGTGTGCATGTATTCATACTCTTTCTATCTATTTTGTGTTTGTGTTCAGATCCCAAGATGTCAAATTTTTATTTCCCTTGAATAATAAAACTGACTTGTGCTACAACTGTTGCAAGTAAAACACTTAAAAATGATTAATTCTATCTTTGTTTTGCATTATTTTCTGTGGTTAACAACCCATAGATTAGAAAAAACAGTAATATGCACGTCAATCTAAATATTTCAATATTTTCCCATGCCTTATAAATGTACTGTGGGTATACAATAAGAGAACAATAAAACTGGAAGGTGACTTTCAGTAGAGTACTCTAAACTACTAGTGCGGGAAAACAGAGTGAGGAAATTCTGCCTAGAAGTGCACATGCTATGCCATCAGTCTCTCTTGAGGACCAGATTCAGTACAAATAAAATCCTGTAATTATTTTCCTGCAGAGTGATATCAAGTGCTTTACAGAAGGCATCAGTGCTGCTGGTAATAGCAGGCACGTAGTAAACACCATGGCAAGGAACATTTTTCAGGGACAAGCTCCTACCTCTGCACAGTCAGGTGTAATGGCTTTGTGGAATGCTGAAATTAAGGGAGTATATGGGCTACCTTCTGCACTGAGTCAGCCTGATGAATTAGCACGCTGGTTCTACTTCCATTTTCTTTGGAAAAATGACAGATTTGCTTTATTCTTTAGGAAACTAGATCTGGTAACTCCCAGGACTCTTAAAATTATCTCAGTAATGTGGCATCATACGAACAGGCACTAACCCCCCCTGAGTATATAGGAAAGGGCTTCTGCTACTTTCCACTGAGGAAAATAATTTTTTCCCATTTGCACTGTAGGAGTAAAGTTATGAAGCAGAAAAAAAGAAAATTATCTGGTAGCTGCTGTCAGAGCTGAAAAGAATGAGAAAGAGTTGTAAATTCTCAGGAATGAATGTCCTTTGTCTCCCTGGCCTTTCCTAAGACCTGGTTTTGGTTTCTAAGGCAGGAACTACTCAAATAGCACTGCTGGTGCAGACGGAGGCAATAACAGCTTTCAGACTCTGGCTTAGGAAATCAGTTCTTGACTTACTTCATCCTCCTGCCTCTCCACCTTAAGCCCTTCAATGAAATGTGTGACCCACACTTGTTCTGCCTTTTTTGAATGAGAACTCCACATCAGGTCTGCGTGATCCTGTCTCCACGTGTTCACTCTTGACCATCCATCCCAACCTTGCAAGGCATTTGGCTGTGTCCGCCAAATAAGCCAATATTCCTTTTTTTTATACAGACACACTAATTGATTCCTTTGATTGAGTCCTCGATTCCTTTGTCTTACTCTTTCAGGAAGCTTACAGGCTACAGCTTAAAAATATCTCTTTCCTTGAATGGCTTCAAAACTCGTGAACATTTTCAGAAAAGTAGTGTTTACCATGATCTGTTTTTCATGGTTTAATTATTATTAATTTATGGGCAGTCATTCTCTCTGTTTTTCTTACACCCAAAATCCTGTAATGCGCTGTTACAGCACTAGATTTTGGGTGGCTGCAAGCAGTTCAGATTTCTCTTAATTCAGTGTTTTCATTTGTCCTGTTTCAAATTGCACTTTGAGCTATTTTTATTGACTGAGGTATAATTCCTTAAGGTGTTTTCTTCTAATTAATATAAAGGGGAAGTAAGTAATTCAATAATTAATTCTGGTTTTTAGGATTTCCTTATTTTCACTTGTTGCTGTGAATTGAGTAGTCATGTGAAGAGATTTTAATTTTAAAAACAAGAAAACCCCTAAAATTCCCATTCAGATTTTACTTTTTAATCTAACTGGAAATATAACAATTACAAAATCTCATCTCATTAATGGAAACAGTCTATTTTTGTCATTATTGCTTGTTTTTTAGTTTTTAAGTAAGATTTACTCAATTAACCCTGACTCTGGTGGTTTGTATCTTTCTTCACAGGCAGCCTAAACTCATCCAAGGGTAATTTAATGATTGAAATGGAGTCATGACAGAGTTCAGTATGCAGTTCAATACCTCTCACATGAGATTATCTTTTTAGTGCTGACAGATTTTCAATAAGATCTTGAATATCAGATTTTCTTGCCTTTAAAAAAATCCCTGATTTGCCTTCTGATGCTGCACAGATTGTTTTTATTTCTTAGGCAGTGGAAGCAAGCCGGACTGTTTGATGAAAATCATCAGCTGCATTGAGGGGTAGTCCTGCTGCCTCACTCCTAGATGTATTCCTTCAGGCACTAAAATATGTTGGAATAGTGACTTCTTACAGTGTGCTAATTTTGTTTTGTAACCTTCATCATGCCAAATCTGTCTTTCCTACTCTCATTAGCCACACACACACATTAATTCCTGCAATATTTTGAGGTCCACATTTCCGTAATTGATATTTAAGCATGACAATCATACAGTAGATGTGTCTTAAAGTCACTAAACACGTTTCATTCAGTAGCATTTAGGCAGCACATTTTTTTCCTGAATGGGATTTAGGGCCCAAAGGTTCTGAGAAGAATTTACAAATCCAGAAAAATACAGATCATTTAGCCTTTAGATGTTTGAACAATGATTACTGTGATGGCTAAAAATTATTTCATTTATCCTGTAGTCTGACTAAATAATTCTGGTGATCCTTAAACTACTTAAAAATAACAAATATTTTTCTTGAAAATTTTGAATTCAATTTCTTCATAAAAGTATATGTATGTGCATATATGCATATACATATGCACCTATATACATATACACATATGCATGTGCATGTACTTCATACATATATAGAAATAAGGTGTATATATAAATAAAAGCATTGTGTTAAATGAGGACATAAGCATGAGTTGGGGTCAAGCTGAGAACCAAAATTCACTTCTAGAAAGGAGTATTTAATGACCACCTTGGTAGTCAGAATCAGGTGGATGTCTTCTAATATCCAAGACATATATGGTGAGTTTCATAAGCATTTAGATCCTCAGAGTCTGAAAAGAAAAACAATTATTTAACATGAGAAGCACATGAGGAATGCTGAAATAGGTACTACTCTCAAATCAGTCAAAGGTATGAATGTGTGGATGGCCGTGCCAAAAAGAAATCTTCTCCTATCTCTGGATTCACATTCCTTCTACAAAAATTAAAAAAAATATATAAACTGGACAAACTACTGGACTTTTGGGCATTTCAAATATTATATTTATTAATGCTTTCATCTAGGACAGTGATTTTAAAATTTAAACAGAAATGTAAGTAGAATGCATTTTGAAACTTGGCCAAAAGTTCATTCTTATATGACAAAGCTGAGAACCTTTCCTTTTTTCATTCCTGAGGAATATGTAGATCTGGTAAATCCTAAGATATGTTTATACATGAAGTGGAAAGCTGAGGAATTATTATTGTCTCATTAGAATACTTTGAAATTCCTGATTTTTAAAAAAATTAAATTCATATTAGATTATAAGCACCTCAGATATTTATATCATATTGAACAAGTGATACTAAATGCAAGAATTATATTTAAATAGGCTTACTTTCAAGATTAAAGAGATTTTCCTCTGTATCTATGTTTCCTGTAGTGTTGTCTATTATATGCATGGTGTTAAAGAATTAGGTTCAAATAGTAAGATATCTCTCAGAAAGGAGATTCACAAATTCTCACAAACTTCTCTGACAATACTCTAATCTTCTCAGAATGCACTTTTTCTAGTCTTCTTCCAGAACTCCATGACAGTAAATAAAAAAAGATTTTTAAAGTCTAAGAGTAATTTTAAAAATGCACCATATGATTGAGATGTGTTTAACTCCTTAGCAAATAAAAAATGTTCTGTGGTCTATTATTCTTTCTGTCCAAATAAAATGGTTTCACATGAAGTAGTATTTAATAATAGCATAATTAAATAATAATGGCATAATTACATTATATCTATACCGCAGTAAACAGCTATTAATAACAGGGTAATTATTACTGTCAGAGAAGTTATTAGGCAACCTTAGATAAAAGTAATTCAGTTCATTTTATCAGTAGAAATCAAACAATTCTACTTCAAGGAAAATTCAACATCATGTATATTATGCATTTTAGAGAACTGAAATATGAACAAAGGGTACAGAAACTCTGCTGTAGGAAACTCTTCACAAAGTGCAACTTATGATTTATTAGATTCAAGCTAACAAAGTGTCTTTAAAAATAAGGTCAGCTATTAATACAAATAATTGTTATCTCATACATGGATCTCTTTTACTTCTACATGTGATAAAATGATGATAATTATATTCTACAAATTGTGCCTACACAAACGAAAGCTGTAAGAAAGCAACTTTACTACTGTGTCTGCAACTAATCCCGTGCACTTCCCCAGCTGCTCAGTGACAGCTTAGAGGTGCACTTTGCCTCTCCTTGTGAGGAAACCTCAAATGCAGAGAAATGGCTAGTAAGCTGTATTCTGCTGTTTGATAACTCTTATCTACACCAGCCACTCTCACAGTTCCCTGAAAGCACCCCATCAAACCAATGATTTTGCAGCTTCCTCTGAAATCAAAATCAAGCAAACCCTGCTTTGCCATCCGCTATCTAAAAGACATGCCACCCATTATTTGTATAAATACTCTGCAGCTCTGTATGCCAGTGATCTAGGAGGGCCTTTGAAAAGGAAATCTTAATGGGTATTTAAAGGGTAGGTTGGGAGTAATTTTGTGGTAAGGTGTGGTTTTCTAACCAGGGATGGCTGGATGGTGGCTTCACTGGGAAAAAACTTCAACTTACAGTCAAAAAACTTACTGGTGGCCCAACAGAATTGTAAAATGCTTGGCTAACGTGAAGTTTGCAAAGCTTGTAATGTAAAGATTACAGTGATATTTTTAGAGGCTCTTGTCCATTTTCTGGTGGTCCATGACAGTTGCTTATCAGAATTAGCAGTCTGTCTTCAGTCTTTGATATTGTTATGCCAAGCCTCATCATCCACAGCCTCAGTCAGGGGAAGCTGGGGAAACAAGGCAAGGATTTTTCTCAGGGGTCACACCACCTCCTGGTGGAGTGAATGATCCGCCCAATGCTGTTGTACAGCTGCCAGCCCATCAGGATCCATCAGAGAGACTTTCTATATTTGTTCAACAAAAAGGAACAGAATTCTGCTGGGAACCTGGGAGTCATGGTTTAGTGGTCAGGACCACACAAGCTCTGCTTGAGAGGCACATACAGAAGGGTAGAAGTACATAGAAAGTCCTAGGCACACCTTCCTCCCCTCCTCCTTCTCTGTCCCCCTCCCGAAGAGATGTGGGAATCTCATCCTGTCTCAAGCGTGGTCAGATGTGCAGTGTAGGCACAGCAGCAGCCAGGTGTGTCAGGCTAGAAACTCAGCAGGACAGCAGAGCACATCCCAGCCTGGATGGGTGCAGCCGGAGCACAGCCCATGGGAGCTCCTCTCTGTGCAGCCTCCCTGTCCCTTGGAATGACACTTGGCAGGTTATCTGACACAAGACACCTTTCCAGCCAGAGTCACCCAGATCAGCTCTTGAGAGGCTGTGGTAGAATAAGAGCTTTATTTGAGAACAAATGGAATAGGGACTGACCCAGCTCTGATCTCAGAAGCTGGCTGGTTAAGTATGATTAGGAATAAGATAATTTTTTATTATTATTTGGGTTGGGGTTTTTTTGGTGCTACAGGACTGCAGTAGGGATCAAGGAAATGCATGGTCTACTTGGCCTAATCACCTCATGGAGGAAGTATCTAAAGCCTTGGCATCTCAGTATTTGCAGATATCACCTCCGAATGTGGGTCACAGCTAAAGCTGAGCAATGTGACAAACAGGTTTTGAGCAGCCTGGTTGCTTAAAGAAGACTCTGGCCAAAAGAGAATACTAGAAGGTTGTGGAACAGAATCCTAGGCTGGATGTGTGGGACAGTTAGGATGGTGGTCATCCCAAACTATCCCAGGCACCAGGTGCTGCTGCCTGGAGACAGGATTGTGTCTGGCTGGGGCATGCTGAGAATGCCTCTGTATGCTGGGGTGTAACTGCAGAGTTGCTGAGGAATATTAGGTTTCCCACAGTAGAGTCCCAGGCAGTGAATATATAAAAACAAATAAGTAAATAATTTAATAGAGAAGTCCAGCAGCAGGTCAGCCTGAGCTGGATGCTCTGGAGAGGGACCCAGAACAAAGAATTCCTGGGATTTTTGTACCCTCACAGTCTATGCACCTGTTCTTCAGGTGCTCTTCATGCACGTTGTGTTCACTTTTTGGTCCAACGATGATTTCTGGTCTGGTGTCTTATAAATCCTTGTCGGATTCTTCCTCCAGGTATCCACTCAGGTGGGCTGTTTACTATTCATACCTTGTCAAGTTGTCAGTTCTGATGGCTGTAGGCTCCTTGTCTTCGGTGTGTACTTCTTGTGCACTAGCTCACTCAGCAGAGCACGGGAAACTAAGAATTCCTTGATTTACGGTAAGGACTACATAGCACCAACTAAAACATCAGTGTGTTGTCAACATTGTTCTCATACTAAATTCAAAACACAGCACTGCACCAGCTAGTAGGAAAATTACTAAGAAAATTAACTCCATCCCAGAGAAAATCATATCTAGGTGAAAGTTCACAGCTTGCAGCCCAAGGCTTCAGCAAACCTGGCTACCCCTGGCTACCTATGTTAAGCACAGCTAAGCAAACAGGATACTAAAGCACACATTGTTACAACTGCAAGTGACTTTTTCTTCTTTAAATATTTCTTATTAGACTAAAGCACTAGTATCTCTCAACAATACCTTCAGAGAGAATTGCTGCTCAATAGATGCAGGCAATTTTGCATTGGTTTCCTATCAGCTTAATCTTCAGCAACATGGTTGCAATTCACCGTGCTTAAAATGCAGGTTAACATATGGGGTTTGTATGTATATATAAAATTATATATATAAAACTTGTAATATTTGATCCAAGTATGCTGTCTTAACATAAAAGTTGAAGAGTATGAGCAATTTGCTAGACTTTTAAGGTCAGAGTTGTAATTACACAGCAATAATATAATTACTCAAATTTAATCTTTTAGACCCGCTTCTTATAATGTTTTAGTCTGTATGACTCATGAACTGTAAGTATGCTAGAACACTGAAAAAAACTATGCCATACACTGTAAGTGGAAGCAAATTAAATTTCTGGTAATTATTTGAAAGTAAATGATGTGTGGGTGTGCAAAAGTAACTCAGTACTCTGACAACCTGTTATCCATTAACTGTATTACATAGCAAATGTTTTATATTCACCAAGTAAAATTATTTCAGGTTATATATTTATCAATAACCTTTTTATTGTGTTGTATGTTTCATGTAGGTGAGGGAGTTTTTTGCCCCTTAGGTTCTTTTCTACTTTCTAACATCACTCTTACTTCCACTTCCTAAGTACTTTTGGTCTATTTGGTTTCTCCTTTCATTTGCTAGTGTAAACTACAAACCTTCTGTTCTGACACCAGGAAAGATATAAAACAGTGGAAACCATTCAGAGAGAGGTTTTCCATGTGTAAGGGACGGTCTGAAGTTTCATCTGCCCCATGACCGTCGTAAGGACAGAGACTGAAGGACAGCCCCAACACAGGGGTTCTGGCCCGGACTGAGGTGGGATGTGTGCCAGGTCCCACCCGCAGGCGTGACCAAGAACTGGTACATGGGAAACAACGGGACTGCACAGTGGGCTGGCTGTGCTCCCTGCCTGCTCTGTCCTGTACCTTTGCTGTACCCATCGTACCTGTACCTGCTCCCTCAACAGACCCCAGGTTTCTCCCCACCTCTTGGCAAACCGCCTGTGGCTTTGGAAAGGACTACAAGAAGCCCCCACAACTTTACCGACTCTGAGATCTCCCCAGAGGACAGAAGACAACAGATCCATTGGCAAGACACCAGGCCACGAGGACGTCGCTCTGCCCTTGGCAGCTGTATCCCCCTACCCTTTCTTCCTCACTCTGTATCCTATTTTTTTCCTTTCTCATTCCCTCTATCGAAAGTGTTGTTGGCACTCAATAAAGGTGCATTTGTTGTGTTATTGAACTACTGTCCCCTCAAGTACTTTCTGCACTCTGAGATCACAGGAACCTATCACGTCTCCTGCTTGCGTATGAAGCGGATCATGACACCACGTAAAGTCTGTGACTTTACAGGGAAAGAGGAAAATTTGCATGAAAGAGGGGGCAGTTTTGAGTTAAGCTGTTCCAAAAATGGTCAAAACCCATCCTGCTGTCACAAACGCTAATCTTTCTTTTCATGTTTTCCAATCCTTGAGAAGGTTGTTGCTGAAAACCAACTTAGCAGACTGTCTGGACACCCTGCCCAAGACAGGAACGTCCTCATCCAGCAAGGTCTCAGCAGGCTGATCTGAATTAGTTCTAAAAGACTTGACAGGACAACAGATAAAGAAAAGGAGTCTGAGCAGACCTTGGTGCTGGCTGAGCTCAGCATGGAACAACAGCCTCATCAAGGTCATGAACATGCAGGCAGACTTTGGGTTGCACGGTCCTGTGAGTCACTGCGCTGGCTGTGGCCAGGATGGAGTTAATTTTCTTCACAGCAGATGGTATGGGGCTGTGTTTTGGATTTGTGCTGGATGCAGTGTTGGTAAGACAGAGATGTTCTCATTACTGCTGAGCAGTGCTAGGACAGAGTCAAGGCCTCTCCTGCTCCTCATCCCACTCCACCACCAAGGAGACTGGGGGTGCCCAAGGAGTTGGGAGGGGGACACAGCTGGGACAGCTGACCCCAGCTGACCCAAGGGACATTCCATACCATATGGTGTCGTGCTCAGCACATAGGGCTGGGGGAAATGGAAGAGGGGAACATTTAGAGTGGCAGCATTTGACTTCCCAGCTCAATGTGACACATGATGGAACCCTGATTTCCTGGGCATGGCTGAACGCCTACCTGGACACAGAAAGTGATGAATAAATTCCTTGTTTTGCTCTGCATGAGTTCTGCGCCTTTACTTTTTGACCGTGATGGCAGGAAAAGCAGGATATCTAAACAAGATTTTGAAGAGAAATCAAAACGTTTGCCCAACAAACAGTTTGCCCTGTTTGTTTACTAAGGTATGTAACTGAAGACAGATAGAGAAGACAGGAAAAATTACTTAATATAATATCAAAAAAATTTTGATAGTTATCAAAGCAACATATAATGTTTTCAATCAAAACACTCCCTTTTAAAATAAATTAACTTAGAATTATTGTCATTTTATGTTGTCTGATATTCTGAATTAATCTTCCCAGAAGCAAATTAAGGTATTTCATTATGACATTTGCCTTCCTCTAGAATTACCACTGTGTATCAATTTTAAGACTTTTTCATAACCTTTTTTTGAGGGACGTTTTATAAAAATCAGGCAGTTGTTTATGGAGAAAAGTTGACTAACTCTTCTTTGAGAACAGTCTAGATTGAATCCAAGTGTATCCCATGATCTTCCTCAGTGCCTCAGGAGATTTCATATCATTATTCTGTTACTATTTTTGAAGTTAACTTAATAATGTAAAGTAAGGACACTCCTGAGATATTACAAACCCATAATATATTATCTCTAATTTATTCAAGTTAATCCACTATGGAGATATTCTGTTGAATCTCTCGATGACTTTCATCAAGGAGGACATTGAAGTTTCTAGGTCTGTAAGTATGCCAGTAAATCATTTGCACAGAAGACTATTCAGTCCTTCTTATCCCAGACTAATAGGATCCTCATTTCTGTGGAGGAGACCATATGGATAATGTCAGAACTTTCATACTGCCTTCAAATGAAATGCATCCTTTCTGGTCCTTTCAGTGGATGTCGTTCTTCAAAGAAGTTACTTCTGGTTTCAAAGTAGTTGTGTCTTTTCAAGGCCCTCAGCACTGGTGTGGTTTTGATCTATCTTTCTTTTCACAAAATTACATTTGATTACTTTGGCTGTAATTATGAAAAAATAAATTAGCATAAATTTTAAAGATGTTGGAACAGTAGATGACATGTAGCAGTACGTAAATTTTACCTGTTGTGCATCTTCCAAACCACTCTGACCAATGGTGTTAGAAGGCTGAAGATGCTTTTATAAGGGCTAAAATATAATAAGCTTTCATATTATTTAAGAGAATATTAATTTTGTTTCTTTGTATAAGATTTGCTGGATTTACTTTCTTATTAATTACAAAACTTACCTAGGAAATAACATCCAAAGGAGTGCTTCAGACTTGTGGGCAATGTTTTTTTAGGCACCATGGCTATTGTTGTTTGGAATATTTAATGTTTTACAGCAGAAGACAGACCAATTAATTCTTCCCTTCAGTACTGATTGCTATCAAGGGTTTGAATTTTTCCCATACTTTCTTCAGACTGTTTCTGCGAATCTCTGTTCATCTGAATATCTCAAACAAATTTGTCTTGAATTTAATGTACAAACACCTTGATAATCTTTTTCTTATAGGCAATATTTATTTTCCTTATAAGAATTCATTCTGTACCCAAAAATAATATTTTTTTAAAAAATTCTATTTATACATCCATTTTAACCTTCAGTAACTCTTCCTTGAATCCTTCCTAGAGAATGTTGTCCAATGTGACATCCCTTGACAAAACACTGGGTAACTACCTAACTCTAGTACCTCTAAAATTGTAAAATTTCTAAAATTTCTAAAATTGTAGCTCAGTGTACATGAAAGAGAGACTATAATGTTCATATTATTAATGAAATAATGATGCTTTTAACACAGAGTAAGGTAACCCTAGAAAGTTAGGGATGGATAATGAAGGAGTATCTATATCATAGTGAATTGGGGATTTATTCTTTTTCCATTTCCCAGTGAAAAGGCCTAAGTAACTTGAAGTTTAACATGAAATGTACTAATAGTTATATGTGTCAGATTAGATGGTACAGCAATCCTTCATTCTGGTCCTGAAATTTCATTCCACATCTAAAGTCAGAAGTCAGTTTAAGGAAACGTGAGATCACAATGTACGTGTGTACAACTCTATATATAGTTTGTAGCACACAGGAGTCATGAGGACAGTGACATTTAGGATAATTTTCTATCTTATCATTGACTTATACTAAGGACAGCTACATAAATAATGGCATTGATTTCTTTTACTTTTGTTCAAGAAGTATATTGTTTCAGGGGCTTATTGCTTTTCTGGATTGTGATTCCTGAAAAAAATCATGATTAATTTTTATGCCATAGCATTTACTCACTGAAGTGATTATTTAAAAGTAAGTCTGAAGTGATTCCTTTATATTGTTTATATTTGCTGCAAGAGCAAATTATGTCTTTAGATGTTTATCACTCCATGTTTCTTGAATATAACTTAAAAGAAGATAGTAATTTAAAGTGACTTTTTTCTACCTTTCTATAATTTTCTACCTGAAATATTTTGAACTTCCCAAAACAACTTTTTGCCTTTTCTTCTCTAAGATGGCATTGAAAACAAATAGGAAATACTGGCTGCAATGCCCTCTGTGGTTTGGTTAAGCCACTCAACAGGAGGCAATGCATATTTTGGGTGGCAGGGGCTTTGCCTACCAACAGACTTCATGTTCTGAAACTTTTTGGATATTCATGTTTTTTTGAAGCATGCTGCAATAGAAAGAAAAATTCTACCCTTTTTTGTGGTGTTTGTACGCTTTTCTTTGTGTGGTGTTTTAGAAATGTAAGTGACTTGTAAACTTCTTCTAATTGTTCGGAAAACAGAATAAAACCAGTTTTTCAGCTGATTGCCACATGCTTTTTTTTTAGTAAGTTGGGTAAGTGTTGTTTTGCTAAAGGGTAGCAAAAAAGCATTAGTAATAGTGTTCATTTAAACTATTCTTCAACAATTAAATGTAATTTTATGTCTGCAAAGTGAAATAGATAGCTTTTCAATGGATCACAAAACTGACCTGATGCATCCCCAGCTGTATGAGCACATGCATTGCCATGAGGGAATCTGTTTGACAATCAGCAATTTGCTATGCACGTTTTCTTCAGATACAAACAAAACATTAGAAATATTTATTTTGACATTAACGTGAGAAATGCTTCCAA
The DNA here is from genome assembly GCF_021018805.1 of Prinia subflava. NCBI lineage: Eukaryota > Metazoa > Chordata > Aves > Passeriformes > Cisticolidae > Prinia > Prinia subflava. The sequence goes on from NC_086247.1 coordinate 60,145,058, forward strand.
AATTTTTTCCCTTCATCAGCTTGTCATCACAATCAAAGTGTATTTTCCACAGTTAAAGTATCCTATCATCTTTCTTGGTGCTCAGTGATGAAAGGCTATAGATACCTACTGGTAATGAACACTGTAACTCAACTTCACGTCCTTAATCGTTAAGCTACACTGGCAGGTTGTGTCAGCACTGTTAGGATAAATGGTGTGTCCATTTCCTACAAGAAGAGTCAGAAAACTTTCCCTTAGTTTTCCCTAAAACTTAGACTCACAGAAGCTGGTCTCTGTACAAAGCTATTGCTGTGGTGGACTGAAGCCACGTAAGTCATCATTTGCAACATTGATTTTTGATCATGCTTTATATTCATTAAAATTGACTGGAAATAAAGGGGTGTAACAGAATGTAGTTTGTCCTAAGCAGAAGGACTGTGCAGTAAACCGCACGTACTGACAACCTAAATGCAAATGATAGCAAGAATTAAAATTACTTGAAATTTGCCAAGCTTACAAAGTCCACCTATGACAAATGAGACTACTGAGAAATCACGAAGTCTTTTTAATCATCAGACAGCAATTTAATAAGAAATTTCTGTGGTACTTAAAAATTTAGGGTGTTAAGCTGTCAAAGGAACTACTTGCTAATGAATAGCCATGGTTGTACAACAGTTTGCAACACTTGTTAACATTTTGGTGTTTTCATAATAAAAAATATTCCTTAGATAAAGACTTTCTCAGAAAATTCAGAAGAAAAGCTTTCCACTCTCTTGATGACTCATGGTAAAACAGTGTAGCTTAAATAAAAATTATTTTATTGTTGTTGGATCTTTTCATTGTAGGGTAAAAAAAGTTTTAGTTTCTCTTACTAGCATTAAATCCTTTCATTTTGTGTCCTGATGTTACATTTTCATTTCTCAAAATATAGTAAATATTTCCAGTGTAAAAAAAAAAAAATTACCAAACTAGAGTCTATTCAGTTAAGAAATTTTCTTGAGTTGTGTAACAGTAGAATGGGTACACATCCCTTCCCACTTGCAGCAGGGACTAAGATAGTATCTGTGACAGTAAAACAGCAAAATCAAAACACAGGGTAAGCAAAGGCAAGAGAAACTAAAATGGCAGAAATATCTTTTCAGAAAAGGAATCCAATTTTGTAATCTAGCATTGGTATAACATAAGAAAACTGCTTGAAAATTGTCTGCAGGGGAAGCCTAGGAGAAGAAACTGTATAAAACTACAGAGTTTGTAATGGTTAGATAACAACTTAATCACACACAGATTTAAAATCTACCCAGAAAAGAGCTAATTTAACAAAGGTTGTATAAAATGAAATTATATATTTATTATGCTTTAATGGAAATACAGTGTGTCCTATTAGTTAATACCCTTAGGGTGCCCAAGTGATCGTAGAAAGAATGACAGCAGATTTTATTCTAAACTAAAAACATTGATGCCCAAAATGTGTTTTCATATCATCTGGAAAAGTAGGAGCTACTTTCTTTTTAGGAGGACATAGCAACCTCATTCTGGCAGGTTTTCTGTTTTGTTCACTGGTGCTTAATCTTCTACAAGGTTCAAATCTTGACTTTCAAGACTTGATGGATTTGTTTTCTGGATAGTAGTTTTCCAACTGCAGGGAGATAGAATTTAATGGAGTCATCAAATATCACAATGAGAAGCAGGTAGCCAAGTTGAAAGACCTTGGCATTTAACAGCTTGTGCCAGTAGTTTGAGGGATTTGATAAGATCATTTAGTTCTTTCCATTTAAGGTAGCATGCTTTTTTCCTTCCTCCTTTTTTTTTCCTACTTTACACATTTTGTTAGAGCCTTGCAATAATTTAACATGCCATTATTAATTATCTATGAATTGCATTGATGCAGAGGCTTAGGTGGAGTATGCAGTAACTTTATGCGTCTATCCATTAGAATTTTATAGCTTTAATCGGTGTTTTCTGCTGACTGCAGAATACACACTGCTCTTTATATATTTTAGGTCTATTTGTAAAGTTTCTGTCTATTTAAAACCTTTTTTATTTCACAGATTTTGACTAGTTGAGCTACTAAATCAGAATTCCAGGAGGCCTGATGAACTATGGGTTTTATGCACAGTGTAAATATTGTTGGATTGTTCTGGAACGGGGCCACAGAAACAAAAACCTCGTGTTTTCTCTTTACTGAAATAAGGCTACTCTACTTCCACAGAAAACTACAGATATGATGCTTTAATGCATGTCAGATTTGCACCTCTAGGTGATTTGCTGTTTATAAGTTTGAATTCTAAGTGGAGTGCTCTGTACATTTCACAGAAACACAGATTCACTGACTGGGTAATCTTGGAAGAGTCTACAGTGGGGTCACCTGGTCCCACCTCCCTGCTCCAGCAGGGTCATCCTGGAGCATAAAGCACAGGATTGTGTCCAGGTGGTTCCTGAGTATCTCCAGTGAGGGAGACTCCACACCCTCTCTGGACAATATCTTTGCAAAGTGTGATGAGAAGATGCAAAATCCAAATTTTATTTATGTTCACAGTGAGTTTAAGCTGGCAAGAATTAAATCAATTTAATTTTGTCAATAATTTCAACGGGGAAAGATACTGAGTACAACCAGAAAAGAGAAAATCGAAAAGAGAGGGAAAAGGCAATTAAAAATAATGCTAAAGCACTGAAGTATTATTTCAACCATTTTTTAGGTTTTGATTGTCAGCAATAGAGGCCAGGTTAAAATTTTAAGAACATCTGTAAAACAGTTCCACAATCACCAGCCTGGAGACTATCATCCAATTCTCCCAGTTTGCAGGTATGTTGGCTAGATATGCCGGGGGGGAAAGATAATCCAGTAGGGTAGGTAAGATGGCAGTGTAATATCTATGCACCTGTGGTGCACATCTCAGCTTGATTGCTCTTGGAAGCAAAAAAACCCCTGATTTTGGAGAAGTGCAGATAGCAAACAAACAAAACAATGCACAGTTTAGTTCTGGATTAGGTTTTGCTTCAATATTGTATTTCTCTTCAAGTCTGAACTGGTTCAAGTCTGAAATAATGGTTTCATTTAGATTTGTGCTCCTATCATATCCAGGCAGATATTTCAAGATTACATGCAGAAGTGGCAGTGCTTGACAAGGATTAGTGATTGGAAATAAAAAGCTCATAAAAGTAGATTTCTGCTCTTTCAATATTCATTTCATCAGGACTAGCAAAGACACGCATCTCTCAATAACTTTTTAAAGTCCAAAACATACTCTTAAAAAAAAAAAAAAAAGCTGAGAAGACAGTACTTCTCTTTCAGAAATATTTATCTATCTATTTTAAACAAAAAAATGAAAATTTATCTCTAATTTATACAGATTCTTTCACCCCTATATTGATCCTTTCCAAAAGGGGTTTTAAATTTCTCAAGATTAAAATCTATTTCTGTGTTTACTTTAGCATGAAAATTAAAAGAACATATACAAGTAATGAGAAACAAGTCATTAATGCTGTATTATTTTTTAGATGGAAAGAGGCTCTACCAATATGGCTTTTTTCTTTTTTTTATTTCATAATTATATGCCAAAAGATCTATAACAAAATAATATGACTAATTCCTAAGAAAAATCAGTATCAGTGGTGATCTGCAATACTTTGTTTCTCAGCACTGTAGCTGCCAAAAAAGAGATTTCAAGCAACATTAGTCTTAAAATCACTAGTAAGGAAACACAATTTGTTCAGTATATTTTCATTCAAAACCAATTTAAATGCTGCAGAGTTAATTTTTAATTACTGAAAATAAACATTCTTGATTTGACTCAATTCTGTAAAACCAAACAGGACCATCTAAAATCAGAAATTTTCCCAGATAAAGATCTCCCAGATAAAGAACTCCCAGATAAAGATTAAAGATAACAATCCAGCAAGGTTACCAGGGAAGAGTTTAATTACTTCTTGAAGCCCTGCTTTACCTATTGCATGTTGTTCAAAGAGTAGGAACCTACAGCTTGGGGAATTGATACATAGTTATTATAACGTTTGGGAGGCAAAGAAGACTCTAAAAATAATTTTTAAGAGCTGGATTCATTCAGCTCTTCTGGGTTTTATTTGTGAATACTGCCACAGGGTTGTTCATAATGAATGAATGTCCTCTAAATACCATTGTGGGGATGTAGAACTGCTTATGAATCCATCTGAATGCATAAAGATTGGTGATTTCATGTACTTTGTGTTCTGAAATATTTGACGAATATAATTTCTAAATATGTTAACATGATTAACAAATTGTTAAATGACATAAAAGATTTTCAGGGAATGACACTCAAGAAAAGATCCTGAGATTTTGAAATTGTGAATAATAGCAACTGATGCAATGTTACAAATGTACAAATATTAATTTCTTCTCAAAGTGCACTTTTTTCCTGCTGTGAAATTAGAAAGAACAAATAAACCCTTTGTTTTTGAAAAGAAACAAGACTACAGATAGCTTCAATGATCTAATGCTCACTTGAAAAAATGAGGTGACAATTACAGTTCCAAGAGAAAAATGGTGTTGCAATCCGTGAAAGGAAATGCTAGAGGCAACATCAGAGTGTGAAGCAAGATGGATGCATGAGGTAACAGTATCTGAAAGCCACTGGCTTTTGATTTTCCTTAGGAAAAAAAAGCCCAAATCCCTCAAATAAACCAACTCTGAGAAATTTCTAGAAAGCCGTTCAACCTGCCCTCCTTCCTCAAAGCCTCAAAACATTAAATGTTGCAGACAAAACTGTCTGCAACAAAATATGTTTGGGTTGCAAATTATCAACATTTTGGTGTTTACTTCTTGTCCACTGCAGAGTGTGACTTCCCCTCTATCTGTATGGTCCTTTGGTAACATTTCATGTTTTAGCCCAGCCTATTTTGTTGCTTTTTTATCATTGACTTATTTTTTACACCATCTATACTCTCTCTCTTGCATTTTGGATTAAAGCAAAATTTTGACAGTCTACTAAAATTCTTAGTTGTGGTTCGGAAAATGAAATGTTTTCAAGTATCTCTGTAACATTACCCAGCTCTGCCTAGCCTTCACTATTTAAAGAACCCTAAGAATCAAAACCAAAGTTTGTTTCTCTTTTCCTAAGATAGGTATTTGCCTTCAAATGCATAAATTTTGCTCAGCACAGAAACCTATATCTTAGTAATATAATGAAGTAAGGCATAAAAAACATTTAACACAGTAGTACAAATTAAGTAAATGGCTGATTTAAAGCACTCATATGTACAATATTATTGCTTTTAAAAATAATTTCCTGAGGGTTTTTTTTGTAAAGATTAGCACTCATAGAGTTTGAAAGTCTGAAAATTTATTAACCTGGTGAAAATTTTTAAATAATGATAGTTTTCTTCTGTATCATTATTACTCTTAAATCACATAATTGAGCTAGAGAGAATGCATTTCTAGATACATCTGGAGGAGAGCCACTGGTTTGGTGGAGCCTACTCATTTTTATCCAGTGATTCAGCTTTAGTATATCCATGTTCGCTTCATTATGCAGTATAAATGTAATTCTATATTTCTATATTTCTATTCTATTCTAATTTATAATGTATTTATATATTATTATATTTTAAAACAATCTGGAACCCAGCTAGTTGAGACCAATAATTATAAAATTCATGTTCATGGCTTAGAATGATATGGTATTGTTAATAAATTGAGAGTGAAGGCCATGTGGGAATTTGAAATAAATTTATTTCAAAAACCTGTAAGTTACATACTCCCTAAAAATGTTCTTGATTAGCAGAGCCCATCAATTCCTCTGGGGCACACAGAGAAGTTCTTTGAAAAAGATTTCCTGTGAGTGATATCCTAAAAATCACTGAGCAGCGGGAGTTGGAGTGACAATGATGACAGAGAGTGCATAGTGACATTTTTATCTGCAGACTCCTGTGTATCTCACACCTTGCTTAATCCTGTTTCTGATCCCTCCTGAGTACACGTTTTGGAAAAATCAGGATAAGAAAAAACATACAAAAAATCCTACTGACAGTGTAATTTTATTCACCAACTTACTGACTTTTTTTAAGAATAAGGAGGAAATGTGTTTCCTCCTACTGGGAGAGTGTTTCAGGATCTCACTGTGTGGTGATTGGAAAGTACTTTCCAATCTCTAGCCTAAATTCAGCACAGCCAGTTTCTGCCCATTGTTCTGCTGCTGGCATCATCTTTTAATTTAAACATCCCTTTTCTACCTTTTTGGAAAATATAATGATCAAAATTTCCAGCGAGATAAAAAAGCAAAACTTTTTTCTGGTTTGGGAGGACATAATGAAAATCAACATCGGTGACCTCTAACTTGTGAGGGGAGAAACCTCCTAAAATCCCTGTTATGAAAATGCAGTTTAAAAAGGAAATTAATATTGGAGTGACTGAACACTAAGGTGCTTTAATATTTGATTTTGCTGCGATATGAATTTGCTGTGTCTGATTAATCTTCCTTAGGAATAAGCTTCTCAGTTGCTGTAAACCTGCTGAGTTATAGGCAGAGCACTTCTGACCAAATGCTGTACCTGAGACCAGCATTGTGCAAGTCTGGAAGCAGGAAAGAAAGATCCTGCTTTTGATTTATTACTCTAGTAAATTCAAGCATTTATATTTTAGTATAGAATTCAGTTAAATATAAGACACTTTAAGTCCTAATAGGCTCAAAAGCTGGTTAACATGCTTGCCATCGGGCAGCAAAAAGCACTCATGAGGTTATGGAGAGGCTCCAATTAGCCAGCACGGATTGGATGACACAGGGGTGTGGGAGGAGGTGGTTGTCCTCTGGAACAGTCACCTCTAGGAGGGCACCTGCATCAACAGCTCCGTGCAGAGGGTTCCTTCAGCTGTGCATCCTCTCCTGTCTGTACCTGATGCTCTGTACAGAACACCTCTTCTCTCCACTCCTATTCAGATAATGATTTTCAGGATTGCTCATCTGAGTAAAAACTGGTCAGGATGCCCCCAGAGATTGCCAGAGTGAGGTAATTCTTCTATAAAGTTGTAAAGAGGTTGGTGCAAACAAACTGGAATTAATGAGGTCCTTCAGTACAAATTCTCTAAACAAGGCAATCAGACTGAAAAATGTCTTAACTAAAACTCATTAGCCTGAGCAGTCTGCACTGTCGAACAGCTGAGCTGTGTACCCACTGTTCCAAAAGTGTTTATAGCTGGTGGGAGGAAAGAGGACTTTGTCTTTTGTTTCAAAAATCACCTCACAGGTGTTTAACTCATTGTACCATATTATCTGCAAGTTTAGGCTCTGTAGCCTAAATTGGTTTTACATTGGAGAAGGAAACAGGGTTATGAAAATGATCTGTAATGTTGAAGTACTTCTTTCCTAAACTTTTAAATATGTCCACCTTATATATATATGTCAAAAGTAGAACATCTTAAGTTGTGAACCTTTTCTCAGTGTCTAAGCCAAACATCTCTTCTCTAAATTTAAGCCCATTGTGTCTTTCCTTTTCCATTTGGACATGGGAGAGGCTTTTTAACATATAAGGAGTGTCCTTCAGTTTCACAGCTCTGAACTAGAATCTATAATTGTGAGTCTCAATTGGACTTCTTTTGTGTAACCTTCTTATGGAGTTGTAATTATTCTTCTTGCCGTCACTTTGAAATCTCTTGCTGCCCATTACTTGCAGTGTGATACTCACACCTGAATATAACACATGATCTTCTTGGTGTAATTTGCTTTAGAAGAGAAGCCTTCTTCTTGGCAGTATGATCTTGGAAGGAGAGGATGACGCTGATGCATCTTCAGCTTGCAAGATTCTAGCATGTCCCACTCCTCCTCCACAAAACAAGTGGCCAACAACTGTGTCTTTGTGCACTTGACTGCTCCTGCCTAAAGCAGAAGCCTGTAGATAATAATTCCTTTGGTTCATGCATATCCACCTGATCCTGCCCATCAGTGGGACTGCAGCACTTCCCAGTTCTGAGTTTTGCACTCACCTGCATTTGTACCTTTCTGATATCTGGAAACTTATATATAAGTTTCTTACTTTATAAGACATTGTGAGAGAAGACCTGATTATATTTTAAAGGCTTAATCAGAGTCTGGATATGCACATTTGCAGCTTCCTCAGGCCTTTGGCCCTGTCACAGGAGGGGATTTGATTGATTTGATGTTATTAGGAGAGTTCTGTGAAGTGTATACATTTTGGTAGTACTCTTCATTTTTAATTCCATATCTTTACAAATAGTTCACTTATTATTTTTGCAGACAGTGTAGCACAATATATAGCATCTTCTGATTCTTCTTTATTCCCTTTTTAAAACAGACATTATTTTATCTCCTGCAACATTATGACTCTCTGTTCTCTGAGATCATTTTATTCAGCTTTTTAAGCTTACTAGTATTAGTTTTATCTACTTTATTCTTTTATTTCACACTATTTTTCCCTTTCTCTAACAAATGTTGGTAGTTTTAATTCCGCTAGTTCTCTGTTTATTACTTTTAATGAAGAACAAAATGGAAAGAGTGCTGAAGTTTTCATAGTCATTCCTCATGACCTGTAACTTTTCAGGTCATTGCTAGCAGATTTTCTTCTTACAAATAATCAGAGTAATACTTTCCTTGCTATTTTCCCTATCCTAATATACAGAGAGAAGAAATTGTCCCTCCTCAAGTTTGTTGAGAAGAACAGGCCATGAATCAGCAGTAGCTGGACAATTGGAAAACTTCTCATGATGAAATTTTATTATCTACATTATAGACATTTTATTGCTGTCTCATTAAGAAACATTGCTACCTAACAGTGCTAACCAACAGTGTTGCAAAGAAAAAACCTTTCCTATTTTGATACTAGACATTTTTGAAATTCCATCATGTGGAAGCCAAACAACAATCTTCTCAAAATGAGAAAGACTACAATCACTACTAAAGTGATCAACTGCTCTTCTAAATGGTGGAACTGACAAAACCTATTATTCACGTGGAAGAGTGGAAGAAAAACAGATGGCTAATTGTCCTAACCAATAACACATATTTAAGAAAAAACAAACTCAACAAATTACTAAGTAAAAAAACAAAAAAAACCCACCACCAAATCCAGAACACTGCAGGAGAGTATGAGTGCAATTCACACTGAAACTTATGCAGTCAAAACACCCTGAATTACAGAAATTACAGACTGTGAAAGCAGCAGGACGGGGCACAGGTGCCAAGAATCCTCTTGGTCCACAGGGCAAGTGAACATTCACTGACCTCTATGTGTAGTGCCTCTTCATGGGGACATGTGAACTTTGCAAGATGAGCTCACCCAGCCATGAGCACCAGTGAGTTACTGTTCTGGGAAACACATTTGCATGGCAATAGCCATGAAACAACGAAGAGTGAGCAAATGGCAGCTTTTTAGATGATGTAAGAGTATGTAGGAGAGAAGTACTTGTAGTACTTTCCTTCCCCTTATTTACTCAGCTGTTTTCTGGAAGGCAAACTCCTCTCTGACAAAAGCAAATTTCTTTTCTGACAAAATTATTGCCCCACAGATAAGCTTCTTTTTCTTGGAAGTTCGGCATGATTTTGTTGTTCTTATTAGACCTAATGAAAGATGAAACAAAAATCTCACTTCCAAAGGGATATGACTTGATGCTTCACTGCTCAAACCCATCAGTAAATTCATACACAGTACTATACTTCCTCCATTTCTCGTCTTTCCTGCTTTTTGGATGATATTATTGTTCACCTTATCTCCTTTCTTCAACCTTATTTTCCACTCAGAAATTTCTTGTGTATCCTAAGATTGATTCTGTAAGTAGAGCTGAAGCAAGAATTGAAATGCTTTTCTGAATTTTTCATTTTCCAGAGCAATCCATGTGCTGTAAAACTCAGTCCTATCAGAATATTATTCATAAAATTTCACAAGGAGAAATGGAAAATAAAAATAATATTTTTATAAGGGCTTTTACTACTCTTGATGTTGGGTTCTATGAATTCTGATAAATTTTCACGTAGAATAACAGAATTGAAACAGATTGTCAGTGAACCTGTGCATATCCAAGTCTCCTTTAAGTATGGTTAGTTGGAATTCTACTAAAATTCCAGCAATTTGCACTCGTGTAGAAATACATCAAAAGACACAAAGGAAGAATATACAACATTTTAATGCTTTACCATCTCTTTACATAAGACTATCAGGGGTCACATCCTAATAGAGGTTTTCAAGAAATTCCACACCAGTTTGAAAACTAGTGCACTCTGTTGGGTGTCTTAGGGTAATTTATTTGCCTTCATAAACAGTCATGATATAAATTTTGAAAATGTGAGTAGAAGCAATTGCCATGGTTTTAGGAATCTCCTTCTCAGCATCATAAAAAGCAAAATTTCCTATTACAAAGTAATTGTGCCTATGCAAAGTTGGTTTGCATCATGAGATACATTTACTATAGTTTATATAAAGGCAGATAAAAACAAAATAAATAGAGAGGGGGAAAATTATGCCCTGGAATGAATGAAACTGCAGTACTCCTCATGACTTTTTTATATCATGCATAATCTCATTCTTTAAAAAATTTTTGCCAGCTCTATTGTATGTCTTAATTACTTATTTTAAATCCTAGGATAACTACTTTTTCTGCTATATTATATGAGCATCTCCTTTTTAATGCAGGGACAGATTATTTGAAAAAAATATGTATTCTCCCTGTGATAACTTTCCCTATCAACTATTAAAATCCAATCAAAGAAGTTTTCATTTGGAAAACAATTAACTAAAGAGTATAAGGAAAATTACCATTTTTCAAAAAGTTGAAAAATTCAGTACAAACAATGATACAAAGCTGCAAACAACATGTCAAATGGCAGAAATATAAACAGAAAAGGTAGTATTTAGAATTGCATGAAAAGGAGTAGGGATAGCAGAGACAAGAGCTAGACATTATACATTTAAAAATAACCTTTCAAAAGTACATCCAAGACCAGTGGAGAGGAGATGAAGCTCAGTTTGTAAATAATTTCCTTGGTTAGAGGAATTTGTTCAGACATACAAATCTCTTAGCTGTTTTCGGTTCTTAAAATGTTTTCCTACAGCCAACAAGATCTTCCATTTTGTTAATGTCTTACTGTGTATTTCAAATGTTTTCTCACCTTTATTAAAAAGAAAATATTTTAAATAGGCCAAGAATATAAACCTCAATACTCTCAACAACCATTTCAGTTTGGCTGAGCCTTGTGTTACCCCAGTGCTTTGTCTTTCTGGAGGACTGCAGCAGGAGGGTGGTGCTTCCTGAGCTCATGGTGCCACAGCTGTGGAGAAGCAGGATGCACAGTGCAGAAATAACTCACTGGAAAGGCTTCTGCAAGGAATAGGCAGTACTATTCATAAATTACCTAGACAGGGCATTCTTCTGCAGAAAGCATAATAATAACATGAAGTGGGAGTCGGAGAGATCAGCTACTTTACCCAGCCTCATCTAATACCCCCATCATCTCTCATGGCATTCTAACCTGCAGGTACAGCCCTTATCCCTTTTTATCACTGATGCTTTCTACATCAGAGCGTGGTGAATGTGCCCTTCAGGTTCATTTCTGTAGAAATATGGTCTGCCTGATTATTCCCCAATTTATGTCTGTGCTGCTGGTTATTTCTCTTATTTCTGGAAATCATGCCAGTTCCTGTTCTGTTCAAATGTTATTCAAGTGGTTCCAACTACAACGGTATCCTCAAAAATTCTAATCTGTCACTTTTTTGTGACATCTGTAGGTTTATAACAGGTCTTTTATCATCCAGTTGTGCACAGGGAAACTACTAAGGAACAAAGAATACAGTACAATTGAGAAGGAAAAAATCCCAAACCCAGCACCCAGCTTTTAAATGTTTTGGGTTTTGTTTTGGGGAGAGGGTTTTTTTTTGGTTGTTCATTTGTTTGTTTGTTGTTCTTTTTAATGAAGGAGAATATCTGGGTTTTTTATTCAGAAAAACAAATAATTTGTTTGAAGAGCAGAGTGAAATGTGGACTTGGATAACTCAGGCTGAACATACATTCATCTGTAGATACACAAACCTTACTAAATCTCATTTCCTTTAGAGGCTGGAAACTGGAGTGGACTCAGATAAGCACTGCACTTGCAATAAAAGAGTCTCTTAATCTCTGACATATCCAAACTTCCTTTTCTGAGTCTTTGGAATAAAATAGCAGAATCTCCAGTGTCACTCACCTTTGCAAGAGCACACTTAACACAGGGGACTCCTCAACTTTATTCTTCTGTAGGGGTTTTAGACAGTGAAGGATAAGAAATATCTATTTATGTAATAGTATACTTTATTTTTCTAGTGGAGCAATATAAATTTTCTACACATTCTCTAGCTTAGAAAATGAAATGCTAAAAAGCATGGCCACTTTTCATCAAAGTGAAATACAGTTTTATGTGAAGTTCATTTCTTATATTGATATGAGGAAATGACATTAGATCTGTCTCTCTGTCTTCTTCCATTAATTCCATGTCATCTGGAGTCAATCAATTTTTGCATCTATGTTTTAATTCAATAAATTCTAAACTCTCTCTTTTTGATTTATCACTTTTAGAGCTTTGGAAATTCCACTACTCTCTCACTTAAACACATGAATATGGTCATACATGTGCAGGGTCACTCAGCCTGTAAGAAAAATAAGGAATTTATTTTCTTTATTACAGTCAGCAGTGTGTGACTACACAGGCAATCAAGCCACATGAAAAAGACCACATTTTTACACAGTCATTGAAGTAAGATTTCTGTCTGGAGATTCAATCCAAAGCTTTACATTGCAAATGTTTCAGATCAGGCCTAAGAATCCAAAGGAGACTCTTTTCATTTCTGTCTCTCTTTTTTTTTTAAATGAAAAGTAGACTATATAACTACCTTTTTTAAAACAACATTTTATGTGGAAGAACTATTCTAAACTCATTCCTGAACAGATTCAACAATAAAGCTTAATGATGAACTTAGCTGCTTTTATAACACAGATTTTCATAATCTCTGCATTTTATGGTATTGTATCTTTAGAAATCTTTAAAGCATGCCAAAAGTCAACCTTTTATAATAGATATCTTTTATGACACACAGCAAAAAGCATTCTAGATTTCCAGAGTGAAATTATGTAAATTTCTCTTAAAATTCAGCACATAAAAGGGTATTAAAATTAACATACTCATCACATTCCTGCATTTCAAAAACTCTGCTTTTAGGAGTAAGCCCTGCATTAGACAGATAACAGGAAATTTATTTTGTTTCTTTGTTCCCCAAAATTTGGTCACTACATTTAGGAACTTGACAGACAGAAATACTGCTAAAGGATAATGAAAGGCAAAAGATTTTCTGCTGCAGTTTTCTGTGATACAGAGAAGACTCATTGCTTTTGAAGGGATGGGGTCCTGGGCACAAACAAAAATCAACGAAAATGGAAACAGGAAAGAACCATAGGCTTTCAAATTAGAAACATGAAGAAAATGCCTTGTCACATCTGCTTCATTTCTGGCTATTGCACTGTGTATTCTTTTCTACCACTTTTTGAAAACTGAAGATATTACAAAAGGAAGGATTGTACCCCAAAGCATTTGCAGTAACAAGGTCAGATAGGCTTGGGATTTCCTAAGATTACTTTTATCCAGAGAACCCAGAGCTTCAGGGTGAATAATGCCCCATTGTTGGTGGATTGAAGCTACTAAGCTTTGCAGAAGCCTGCCTGCTCCCCAAAGAAAGATGTGTTCAAAGAAAAACAAGGTTTTTATTTCCACGAAGAACTTGTCATGACATCTTGGTCTCTGCTTCCAGCAAACTTTCCCAGATGAAATTAATTCTGGACGAACAAAAATAAGCACGTTTCTCTGACAGCTGCTGATGGTTACATACAATCTTACGTTTGAGTTTTCACACAATGCTGAAAAATAATGCCTGCAACGTGGTTTTAAAAGCCCCACAAAAGAAGGCAGATGTGGATATGTTTTTGATGCAACGTTTTTCCAAGTCATTAACACCACACATCTCCTATTCCCCTGGTGTTTGAAGGCAGTAATTTCCTACCAGAGGGATGGTCTTTCTTTGGCCTTTGCACATTTCTTAGCATATGGTCAGGCACACCCACCGTCCTCAGTGCATGTAGAATGTCTTAGATGCTAAAGCTAAGCTGGGTTTGCTGTCTTGAGGTAACTGATGGAACAAGTGGACAACTCATTTTATCTTTTGACAGGTAAAACATGAAACATTTCACTTCCTTTAAGGGAAGAAGCTGAAATGGCTTTGCTCTAAAGAAAAACTTGTGCTACTTATGAGGGACAAGTTATTAGATACTTATGCACACACAAACATTTGAGGCAAACTTTAGTAATTCTATTTTGATAAAACCTGTTGTGAAGTGATCTTATTGCTAAAAATGATGGTAATACCAGAGAAAATGTTTTTCACTTTAAGCCAGTAAGACTGCTCTTGCCCTTTTTGAAACCTTATCAAACAACACTAAGAATAATACATCTGAGAGGGATAAGAAACTCTCCTTTTTTTTTTTTTTTTTTTTTTTTTTTTTTGGTAAATACACTCAGAAATACATTTATATTTACTAGGTGCAATGCCAGGTTAATGAATTTACATTAAGTTATTTTGAGAGTTTAAACTCTTAATGGTTACTTTCCAGTAAATAATTATGGTTACTTTGCAGTAAATAATTATGTGCTGTTGGCTGAGCAGGTACTGCAGTTCTGGAATCTGGAAGTTAAAAAAGTTAAGCATGAAAGATTACAAATCTAAAATTACAAAATCTAGCAGAGAAGACCTATCAGATGAGCTTGTCAAGAAGAAAATAACAATGACTGTTCTACTAGTATGTAACTGTGGTAGAATGGCACCAAGAAGACTGTGAGGCAATAAAAGCATTCAAGCGTAATAATATGGTGCCAAGACAAGTGTTCTGCTTCATTTATATTGTCAGTCTAAGAAAATAGAAAGAAAGTAGCCTCAGCTAAGTGAAGCTGTGCCCAGAATCAGAGCCTGACATGAATCCTGCTTCAGACTCTCCAGAACAGCCCATGACTTCCAGAGGAGAATGCAAGGCAACTCCAGACCACGGGGACCTGTCAGAATTTCTTGTGCCCAGTCTGGTGTCTGTGAGCTTTGAAATGTGCAACCTCACTCTTTCCAAAGTGAGATCAAACTGAGGATCATTTTCTCTTGCTTGAGGCTGTTTTTCCTTGATATTTGGGTTTATTAAAAACATTTCAACTGTGTGGTCTCCTTTTGTGGTTTTGATTTCCTTTTATTTTCTTTTGTTTTTATTTGTTCTTAAGACCAGTACTTTGAAGTGGTTCTTTAATCTCACTTGTCTGAAATTCATTCTTCTCATTTTTGGAGGAAATTGAGTATGTTTTAGATTTAAGGTTAGATTAGAAACATACTTCTAGATGAAAATTGCTGTGTTAGTCACAGTACTGATTTCACGGCCTTCTCAGTGCATCTTTGTCATGACATCTTTGTCTCTACTTCCAGCAAACTTTCCCAGATGAAATTAATGCTGGACAAACAAAAATAAGCACGTTTCTCTGACAGCTGCTGATGGTTACAGACAAACTTGTTGAAGTTTGTTGAAGCACATAAAGAAAAACTTGTGCTACTTATGAGGGACAAATTATTAGATACTTATACACACACAAAGATTTGAGGTAAACTTTAGTAACTCTTTGAGTTTCTTATGATGATCATATCCTTTTCTGCCATCTGTGCTATTGGCATATAGTTTATAATCCTGATAAAACCCATTGTGAAGTGATCTCATTGGTAAAAATGATGGTAATACCAGAGAAAATGTTTTTCATTTTATGTCAGTAAGACTGCTCTTACTGACATAAGATTGGTTTTGAATACTGAAAGAAATCTGTGACCAAGTCAAATCAAGCACAATTAATTTGAGAGGGAGACAGCTGTCCTGGTTAGTCACAGTACTGATTTCACATAAAGAAAAACTTGTGCTACTTATGAGGGACAAATTATTAGATACCTATAAACACACAAAAATTTGAGGTAAACTTTAGTAATTCTTTGAGTTTCTTATGATGATCATATCCTTTTCACAATACTGTGAAATCAGTAGTGTGACTAACAAGGACAGCTGTCTCCCTCTCAAATTAACTTGTGTTTGATTTGACTTGGTTACAGATTTCTTTCCTGGCAGCACAAGAGTGAAGACCACATCCAGATTCCAGAACTGCAGTACCTGCCCAGCCAACAGCAATAGCAGAAAGCAGAACCAGGTGCCTTGAAACAGACCTGATCATTCATGTGTGCAAGGGAGGAAACCTGGTGCTCAAAGGCTGCAGTGGCTGCTTATTAAAATTTAAAACAAAGCTGGTGGGACACTTCTGCCATCTGATTCAAAAGAAATGTGGAAATTCCAACCACTGCTTATCAGTTCTGCCACTTAATTTTTCATTTTCATTTTAAATAAATACATCTGCCTTTTGGATAGCATCCCAACATCTCATCGTGGAAAAACATGGTTGTGTTCATGCCGCAGTTAATAGCAGTGGAACGGGCTCAATTCAACTTCCTAAATAGAAAGCAAGAAAACTCCAATACAGCTACACTCAACTCTAGAGCACATATTTAGAATGCACTGAAAGTTCCTTGAAAATGTGTGTTATAATCTTCAGGATGTCACTTCTCAATATCTTTCTTTTTCTCTTACTTTCTCAGTTCTTCTTTTCCCTTCAGTTCAAAGTATTTCAGAGCATCAGAGGATTATATTGGATCTCACTGATAAGAATTTTATAGCAGGTTGTGCACTTCACATGCTGTTTATTGCTAAAGGGCACTTGGAGGTGTTTGGAGGACCACAGGCTGCTAGAAGAGCCGTGGAGGATGCAGTCACATCCACTGTGCTCAAGGTGAGAGCTTAATGGAACAAACCGTGTCTTCAAAACTGTTTGCAGACTTTTCTGCAGAGAAAAGCAATGGGAACATGACAAAGCAGACCCAGGAACAAGAGGATGTAATCCTCACATTTGCTCTCTGGCCCTCTGATAAGTGTAGTTAAAAGCTACCATAACAGCAAGGTCAGTAGAAGTCTAAAGACTCTAAAGCCTAAAAAATCACTTTCTAACTTAATTCAGCATGATGTCTTGCATGTGTGTGTGTGCATGTGTGCAATCTGATCTGAAGCCAAAAGAAAAGACAAATATCTTAAAACAGGTTCATAAAACACCTGAAAATGGAATGATTTATTCTCTTTCCTATAAAAGAAAGAACACTAGAAAAAATTAGTGATTGAGCCAACAGGGTGAATTCAAGGCATAACATCTCAATTCTTTCTTTTAGTTTGTTGTGTTTGTCTTGTAATAAACCAGTGGGATTTGCAGTTACAAGAAGTGAATCCATATTCCCTTTTGTGTAGCCTGTTTTGGCTGTTTGTGTCAGTGTTACAGAAATACCTACCAATGTTTCAGGATTGCTGTTAGGTTGTCTTTTTTGGTTTAGGTTTGGGTTTTTTTTAATTACACTCTCCTTCAAACACTTGTTTATCACAAAGAGGAATTATCTTGTCTCCAATTTTTGTCTCATAGGTAAAGGAAATAACAGACAATGAACCCCCGGCTTGTATAGACCAACAGACCAGCAACAGTGTGAGCTGTGCAAGGCAGAGGCAGCTCCTCTGAACCCCTCATTTCCTGTGTGTGACCAGAATCAAGAGCATTCAGAGCTGGGAGGATGAGAACTTTTTAAAGCTTTACCAGGTATATCCTTATCTCTTTTTTTGTTCCTCTGGGTGTGATAAGTGGCCCTGCTATGAAACACTGGGAAAAGAATAAAATAAAATAAAATTTTAAAATTTTTCCTTTTTTTTTCTTAGACTACTAGAGATGTATTTGTACTATGGCAACAAAGAGCACAGCTCTAGTCAATATCTGGAAGTTAAAATACCACCTTGAGGCAACAATTTAACTTTTACTACTCTTGGCACTAAATATGTCATTTAATTTTTACTTACAGTGTCCATCTGTTATCTCCTGATTTCTCTTCATCTGCCAATAGTCAGTGCTTTAAAGTGGTGTTTTTCAAGCACCTTATTGAGTCAGCTTACTTAACTTGTTGCCTTGTAAAAAACTCCAATAATGGTAGTTTTCTTGGCTGCATTTGAAATAAAAATAATATGTATACTTTTTCTTCTGTTTATTTGTAGACAGCCAGAAAAATATACTAAATTGTTTATTTTCCTGTATTTCTTTGCTTCAGATCAGGATGTATACAAAGGCATTAAGATTGAAAGGACAACTTTGGGAAATTCAAACTTGGATAATTTGAGAATCTGGAAATTCCACATTATTTAGGATGAGCTTCTATTTAACTTATAAGCTTCTCACTACCTAAGAGAAAAAAAATGATGCTATTAATTTGATTCTTTACTTTTCACCACAGATCTTCTTCTCTGCTAGCTAATTAAGTTCTGCCTTTCTTCTGTGAGAGCCTGAGGCTTCTTCAATTTAAATTCTCATTTCAGTTCTTACTCCTCTTTCTTGTCCTCCATTAATCAAGATAATTACCATTAATGATAGTGTACATGTGGGGGGGAAATAGACTTATTTCTTTGATACAATCTGTTTTGACTGATGTTGAATAAAAAGTTGTCAAAACACTGTTTCTGTTACAGCAGACAGATCTTTAATTTTTTCATTTGTACGATCAAATGTAACAAATTTCTGCCAAATCTTATATGGAAAAATAGTCCAAAATGTAGCTAAATTAAAAGATAGCTGATATATTTTGAGAAATACATCACACACATAGAGGCAAGCAAATCTCACTCATCACTCTACACTAATTTGGAAAAAAAATCCTAACAAGTTTACATGTCGTGCTGTTGTTGTCCAGGATAGCTACATGTGACAGTTCTTTGAGTTCATCTGCCTTTCTAGATGTATTACTGTGTATGCCAAGGAAAGTAAATAAAAGATCTTCCCTAAGAGGATACTCCATGCTGATAACAAAATGCTACAAATATGGAAAATCAGCAGAAAACACTGAAAAATTACAGTCACTGCCAAATGAAATTGCCATTCATTTCAGAGAGGTGGATTTCACCGACTTAAAAAAAAAAAAAAGTGTTGATATTCAAAAGTGGCAATATTATCTTTTATTCTGACCATGTAGTTCTAAGATAAACATTTATTTACTTTTGCCAGAGTACCGTAAACATCCAGAAATCAAAACAAAGCTGTGAGAAGGAATAATGCCTTGCATTAGATCAGCAAACAGAGATGGAAAAATAGAGCATGCAAAATGTTTTTAAGGTTACATTTCAGAAACTATTTTAAATGTTTTCACTAGGAAAGGGGATCTCCATGTCAATCAAGGCAAACATTACTTGTTTGGAATCAGGCAGAAAATTAACTGGTAATTATTTAACTTTTACTTGCATGCTGAAATCCATCTTTTTCTTTCCTTTATTTTATAGGGATTTTGTGTTTGAGTGATCTGCATTTCGCATACAGCCTGAATGCCCAGGTTTCCCTCTCATGGAAAGCAAACAGGAGGCCTGCTGGGTGACTGACTCTTTCTCCAAGATATGGATCAGACTGGGGCATGAATCTCAGGTCTTTTCTTTTTTATTTTTTCCCCTTACATAATTAGAATATAACAGGGAGTCTGCATGAGTCTGTAAAGTCAGGAACACTCTCACATTCTTCAGTGTTAGGAGTGTAGTTTGTGAGAAGCCTTACATGAATCAACTGACCTTTGAGGGGCAAATCAAGTAACTCTCAGGCAGAGAACAGATGACAAAAGAAAGGGCACGATGACATTGTTTGGATGCATGCTTTGCCCATCTCTCCAAGGTATGGTTCTGATCCTCTTTGTCAGTGCAGAAGAAGTGAGAGAGTCGAGAAGCAGGCAAGCTAAATAACCTGCTTGCACTTGTCTGACTGCTGAGGCAGCCCACTCAACCTGCCAACCCAGCAGAGAAATAACCCAGCAAGACTGAATGTCACTGAGCCACGTGGGAGGGAAGGGGCAGAAGGCTCATTCTATTAAAATCATCAATAATGCTCCATGTCAAATTTAAAGAATAAATTAGACATCCTTCCTAATTTTCTTGATGATATTTAAGACTGATAAAAACATATGAAGTTTTAGAGTAACACTGCTTACCTTCAGTGTTTTTTCCTAAAACATAGCTGAGAGTAGGCAGAATCAGATTTTTATATCTGCCAGGTCATTTAATGCCACTACAGCAGCATAAAAGAGATTGTAGAGCAAATGTAAATTACATTGGCACACACATTAAGGCGAGGTTGGGATAATGTCAAGTGCCTTCAGTGTAAATGAAATATTGTTTTCAGTTATGGCTAGTAAGTGTATTCAGTTATATTATTCAGCACCACATTAAAGGGATGAGGACTCTCAGACATTATGGAATAAGCAATGACTAATAAAGGAGGCATGAAAAAAATGGTTTGAACAATTGAATGTTGGCTTTGCATATATTTCTTCTAATTTCTATTTTTTGCTACATTTTTAGACAAAATCTTTTTGGTTTCCTCTGATATACTGGACTAGGTGCAAGTACTGTGTGGCAGATTTTGGTGAAGAAACATTAAGTAGAGCAGTATTTTTACATTTTGGAGAAGGTCATCAACTCATGTTTCTACTTTAGGGAGCCTTTCACAGAATCCTGTCTTGCTCATATCAGCAAATTCTTATCAAACCACATATTGAGCAGGAATCACTTCAGACTGTTTTTCTGAAACTTTGCATTCTTTTTTCCTATGAAAATATTCTGTCACTTAGAAAACATTAATTAGACATTTTATTTATGAGCTATAAGACTTTAAACTTTCCAGTATTAATTGCTTGCATAAACTATAATTAGAAGATATGCTGTTTGCAGATCAATGTGCTACTTCAAACAATAATAATCACTGAGTGATACAGATGAACAAATAACAGCAAAATATATGACAGTAGAAAAAATATTTCCTCAGGCATCCAGTGATGCTCTAAGACATAATATTTTTCATCAGGAAACACTGAAGTAACCCTAGAAGGCAAATAGGCCACAGGCTGCACATTTTATGTAATTGGGAACTCCAACATTTGGTCTCCTGGGTTTACAAAAAGAAATACCTTTTTATTTTGGACATAATCCAGATGAGTCAGTATCCCTACATACCCAGTTCTGAATGGCTGCTCCCGTAAACACACACACATATATAAGTGTGTGTGTATATATGTGTGTATATATATGTGTGTGTACATATATGTGTGTGTGTATATATAAATTTATTATTTATTTAAATACATATAAATATATATACGGGTGTATTTTATATATTACATATATATATAATAGGGAGAGGGAGTTCTGGATAGATATATACATGTAAAAAGATGCCACCACTTCATAAATCATGCTATTATGTTCCAGCCTGAGTCTGACAATTACTAAACCACTAAACCTAATGTTAGTGTAGTGGGAAAAGAACCAGAGATAAGATAATGACCTGTCTTAGGACTCTGACGGTTTTGTCATTAAGCTAAAATAAGCATACACACTTAATGGATGTTGCAGTAACCCAGTTCAGGTTTTTTGCCCAGATTCTCCTCACTAATTTTAGCTGTCAAAAGGGAGATGCCTGATCTAAGCTAGCTGTCCAAGTGTCCTTAGTACTCAGCAGAGATAAAGGCACTTCTGGAGAGTGATTCATCTGGCTTATTTTGCAGAAGTGCTTATTGCACACATGTTGGTTTAGCTTAGTTAACTGAGCTGTTAGAGTTTAAATAAACAACTTCACAGTGAACATGGCAGGGGGTCACAAAATGTCAGTGCTGGTCAAGGCCAATTCACAGCACTGAAAGCAATTACAACAAACAGGAGAAGTAATTTTTGAGCAAACTCTGTAGATTGCACGTGTGATGACATGAAATGAGGAAGCCTGAGGTTTCTCACAGGTCTCTGCCAACAATGAACACTGGCTGCAGCACTTCTCACATACGTGGCAGGTACAATGCCACATGGATCTTCTGGGACAGGGGATTATGGTGGCAGACACCTCTGCAGGTAGATTTCCTGCTTTACCTTGGCCGCTGCATTTTCATTAATTTGTTGCCCATTTGGGGTTATCTTACCCTGGCAAAATGAGGAAAAACTGAGCTGTGGTTTCAAATATAGTGAGGATATGGTACACATACACACACACACGAATGAATGCTTGTCATGACCACAGAAGCTTTCTTTTTGTAACAGCTCATTCTTAGAGGAGTGGAGCACCTCTCTTACAAGGAAAGGCTGAGAGAACTGGATTTACTCAGCCTGGAAAAGAGAAGGTTTCAGGATGACCTAATTGTGGCCTTACAGTACCTGAAAGGATCTTTTAAGAAAGATGGAGAGGGACTCTTTACAAGAGCAGTAAGTGGCAGGGCAAGGAGGAATAACTGAAAGAGTAGGTTTAGATTAGATATCCAGAAGAAATTCTTTACTGTGAGGGTGGTGAGGTGTCAGAACAGGTTGCCCAGGGAAGCTGTGGCTGCCGCATCCCTGGAAGTGTTCAAGACCAGGCTGGATGGGGCCTGAGGAACCTGGTCTAGTGGAAGGTGTCCCAGTCCATGGCGGGGGGGTTGGAACTACACTATCTTTCTTGTTCCTTCTGAACCAGGACATTTTATGATTCTATGAGTCTAAAGAAAGAAAACAATACTTCTCAAAGAAAAATGAGATGCTCTAAACCCACAATCTAGTGTATAATCTTCTCTGTCTACCACACTAATTAAAAACGCTTTGGCTGGCATACTTTCAGCTTCAGGTAAGGCTGATGTTAACTAGAAGATATCATAATCTCAACCAGAAGACCTCCAACACTACTCAAATGGAAAAATTTGCACAGTGATACCAAAAGCTGTGGATTTTATGCAGAGAATAATGAAAAATATATAAATGAAGCAAAAAAATAACTAGGAAGGATTAAGGGCAGTCAAAAGACATTTTCAGTGATTTAAAAAAAATGGACTAATAGCATCTACATGTCATTAGGTAGATATTGTGGAGACATCAGTAATAAATCAGTGAAGCTGATGTTCTGAATTTAAGAAAAAATAATTTCTGTTGAAGAAGACTGATTAATAAATATGTGCTAATTAAACCATCATTCAGAACAGGGTGGTGGAGACAGAGGCTTCTAAACCATCAGGTCCAGAGGGTTTCTAAACCACCAGCTGTCCAGGAAGATCCTTGAGCTGATAGAAGACCAGCATTGCACCTCCAGTCAATGTAAAAGTTGTTTAGTCCATCAGTCATGGCATTGATCCTAGACAAAATGAAGAAACAATTGCTGCAGATATTAGGGAAGATGGGGCTGAGAGGGCTGAGAGGTCTGAGGAGCAAAGTATCCAAAGGCAAGTCTTAGATTTACAGATTTAGTAGAGTTCCTTCCTTGCACCATGTCCCTGGTCATAATCTTTATATATATATATATATATATATATATATATATATATGTCAGAATTCTTTCTAGGATCAATTGGATATTGGAAAGTTGATGTACCTACCAGCCCAGTTTTGGATTCCACAAAGGTCATGTACAGTAAAAAATACTAAATTAGAATACCTGTAAGTGGGGTCAGTGGCCCCCATTTCTTAGGGAAAATCCCAAAGCCAAAAAAGGTTGGTACTTAGACCAGATTTGAAAAGTTTAAAAAACCAACAGCTCAAAATAGCACAAAACAGCTGAGCAAAAACATAAGAAGAAATATTACATAAGTTCCAGTTACTCTTGGAAGTTTCATTTACTTTTCAGACCATCTGAAGTCCTCTTCAATACCAACTTCACAGGCTGACTTTGCTAGCAAAGTAAACACAATGAAAGAACAGCCTTTATGTGCTTTCACAGTTTTAAAGATGTTCTTGACTTTGCTGCTAGCACAGTTACTTCTTGATGAGATTGCAAGTCTGGTTGATAAAGATAGTATTATTGATGTAGCAGACTCGCTCCTGCAAGGCATTTGACTTAGTGTTGCACAACATCTTGATTAATTATCCAGGGTGGTACAGTATCAACATGGCAGTAATGAACTTAGGACAGATTAAATTACAAGTCCCAATAGTAATTATAAATAGGAAATTATTACTGAGTGCTTGTGCTTCTTGTGATACCCTGCAGAGATTTTTCGGCCCCTAACATGTAATGATTTTATCTGTGTTCTGACACAAGGTGATGAAGTTCTCAGTTAAGATGGAAAATTAAGTGTTGAATTATAGGGTGTTTGATTACGAAGGGAATATGTATTCACAACAACTCTGTTTCTGCATGTGCTGTGGAATGCAGTCTATCAACAGCTAAAATCAGACAGAGCAGTGGGTTGCTCTCTGCAGATTTATGAAGGATGGTTTGAATTCAGATTTCTGGTATGGATGAGACAAAACAGTGAGTATTGTACTTGAAGCTCTGAAGCTCATTTAAATTCTTTGCAAGCACTATAAATCCAGCTACAAAGAATAATAAGTTGGTTTTTGCATGGTTAATGATCTGAAATAGCTCACTGCAGGCTGATGAATGCTGCGTCCAGCATGAAGGGGGCAAGGTGAAAGCACAGCAGAGGAAAGTGGTGCTGGGAAGGGCAGGATCATGGTGACCAAAAATCACATCATCTCCTGTGAAACTGTCTTGTTTCACAGGTCCTCAAACATGAACTATAAAACCTCATAATTCTATTTGATTTACTTGTGGGAATAAATGCCTGCAGAACTAACCTAGCTCTCACTTGAAAGCAATCTGGAGAGCATGGTTTCAGTCTGGAGTGCTGAAATATCCCCCCCACTGCCCCCCGAAGTTCCTATGCTAGCTCAGGTCCTAGAAGGCTTTGGAGGAATATTTCAGGGACAGGGCAAAGGATTCCAAAAGCGGCTCTAACCCCCCCAGATGTAGTCCAAGACGTTTATTCCAGGTGGTTTCCAGAGGGGAAAGAGGCTGAGTGTGGAAGAAGAGGGCCTTATCTAGGCTTCTGCTAAGGAGAGATAATTGGAACACAGCCACTAGGGCCAGAAAGGGGAGGAAGGGTTAAACTCCATGGTTACAGGCTCTAGGGGTCTCTGGGGGGGAGAAACCATTCCCCAGGGGAACGCAACACAGTGCCAATACAAATAAGTCACAAATGTCTTACATCAAGGTCTATCAGAAGATGACAGCAAGGTCCCAGGAGGTGTCTTCAGGGCCTGTAGATTTCTGTGGCGTGGTTGCATTTGTTGCCCTGTTTGCAGCCGTGCAGCTCTGCCGGCTGGCGCTGGCTGGTGACGGCGAGCACAGGAGCGCACGGTCACAACCTGCTGAGGTGACAGTCCTGCTGGGCCTGGGCTTCACCCAGGGCAGGGCTACAGCGAACACACAGCCTGAGGGAACTCAGCTAAAGGAGCTCAATTTGCTGCTCTTGGAAGCTAAGAGCACCTGTGGTTTTTAAATTTTTCCATTTGCATGTCGTTTCAACTCTGTTGGTTTCATCGGAGCTATTCCCTTTGAGAAGAGATTGTGTGAAATGTGGTTCTAGTTCTGTCTTTTGGTGGAGAGAAGATTACTGGAAAGCCCACATGAATATAAGAGTGTGCCTTTTGAGGAGTGATTCTTTTAAAGGAGAATGTCCCAACAACAAAGCATTCCACAAAATACTGTAGCAGACTAGGTCCATACAGAATAAATCCTTCTGTGTGACTTTCAGTCTGGGAATACATGGTTAATTTAGCTCACAGAGACATTTCAAATCAAGACCTCTCACTGTGAAATTTTAATTATACCGGTTAGTGAAGCAAAACTTTAATCTAAATGGTACTTTGATAGATGTAAAGAGTAAGGTGAGAAGTAAGATTGTTATGGTCTAACTGGCAAATATTTCTCTGTGTTGAAGAAAGTGTTTGAAAATTTATCTAATGTTAGGTGTCTTTACAACGCAGTGTGGAAGTTTTGCTGGCTGTGTAGGAATGGGCAAAATGTTTATATTTTCTGAATGAGAAAGACTGAAGTTAAGTGGCATGTATCTTCTTCAAAGATAAATAACTTTATTAATAAAGTTGAACCTCTCTCAGCATGAAAGGGGAGATGATAATTTTTGTTTTGGTGAGGTTTTCTTGTCACTTGTCCTTTGGAATTGCCTTGGTAACTCCATGGTGACTGGGGAGATAAGGGAGAATTGTTAAAATTAATATTTAATGTGTTCAAAAAGTTTCATAACACAGAAATTACTTACCTCACAGCAATTTTCAGTATCATAGTGCCTAAGTTTTCTCTGCTTCTTTATATAAACTTTTTAAAATTATTTTTCACAAATGAACACAATTGCTCCATCATTTAGATTTTAAAAAAAGAATTAGATCATGCTTAGAAATTGTTAAAGGTACTTATACAACCTGAAGAGGCAATAACAAATATAAGTACATTTTTTTAACTGAAACATAAATAGAAATGGCATTTAATTTTTTATGGTGATATTTTTACTAAATCACAGGCACTCAAATGGAAGCCTGAGCATAGAAATAATTTTGTATTTCTAGGGCAAGATTTTCACAGTACTGACATTTTGATACATTGTTTTGTTTATTTTGCTTTCTTATTTCATTTCACTTGTTCAAAATACATGGCCAAATGAAAATCTTTCTTTACTCAGAACCAATCCTGTGGTGTGGGACAGTCATTTTTAAAGTAGAAGATATTAACTGAAAGGCTCATTGCCTGAAGTCCTGCAGTGTAATACCACAGGTCAACTATGAGATGGGCTGGTCCAAACTTGCAGCTTGATGCTATCCTCTCCTCTCCTCTCCTCTCCTCTCCTCTCCTCTCCTCTCCTCTCCTCTCCTCTCCTCTCCTCTCCTCTCCTCTCCTCTCCTCTCCTCTCCTCTCCTCTCCTCTCCTCTCCTCTCCTCTCCTCTCCTCTCCTCTCCTCTCCTCTCCTCTCCTCTCCTCTCCTCTCCTCTCCTCTCCTCTCCTCTCCTCTCCTCTCCTCTCCTCTCCTCTCCTCTCCTCCCCCCCCTCCCCTCCCCTCCCCTCCCCTCTCCTCCCCTCTCCTCTCCTCGAATCTCCTCTCCTCGAATCTCCTCGAATCTCCTCTCCTCGAATCTCCTCTCCTCGAATCTCCTCGAATCTCCCATCCCTCCCCAGAGGGTGCCTGATGGGCAGGGAGCAGGTTTCACTTGCCATCCTGGCAGGTGTGTTTATTTCCTGCATTACTGGAACTAAGCACAAAGCTTCCTGCTCACATCTTACTTTTGAGGTGGAGCCAGGGCAAGATGGTTAAGTGTTCAGCTGTGCTTTACAGTGCTTTTTTCTCTGGTGTGAATAATCCTCTGATGTTTATTGAGTTAATTTGAAAGAAAGAAATAAAACAAAGCATAAATTCTTACTGCCAGAGGAATGTTTGCAGAAGTCTGTGACTGTGAATCTGTACCAGCTACTGTCCCTGATTCTTTGATATAAAAATGAAAGCAGAGAACTTAAAGCAGGACCGTGCTGGTTATACAAGCACTAAACATGCCCCATTGGGATTACAAGTGCCTACTACAACCAGTTTGATCTTTTGTGGTGCCAAAAAGGCAACTAAAGCTTTAGAATTTGATTTCAAACAACAACATTTTGTGATGACTATTATGTCACTATAACAGGAATAATTAAGTAGTGTTTCCAATTCAAAATGTAGAAATTAATATATTAATATAAAAATGAGTGAGAAATCGCATTAATTTTTATTAAAAGTGTTAATCAACATTATTATAGAAAAAGAATCTCAAAGTATGAATTTACATTTTCCTTGTCACTGGAACAGTAGAATTCTTAATGGTAACCAGGTATTTGTTTGCTCCATACTAAAATAGCTACTAATATAACTTCATACAACCATGCCTCCTTCTCCTATAATTACACTTAAGAAAACAAAATTTCAACTAAGAGAAAGCTGGTTTAATTCAAGACATAACAATGCATTATCCCTGAAAGAGGAAATGCTGAGCCTGATCTTGCCTTGCCTTCTTTTGTCTTTGTGTGTTTGCACAGATTATAGCCACTTGTCTTCAAAGCTATAAAGACAGCTACACAGATGACAGGACCCTCCTGACTCTGTATCTAGGGGTTCAGAGAGGCATAAATTCAGGGATTGTTTTCTTTGATGCTGTTTACCATCTTTTTTCTTGTGTGCCATGCAATTGAAAGAATGGCTGATTTCCAAATGTTCTATACGTAGCTATCAGAAAGATACTATAATACCTTGTAGGTAAACATACAATTGCCTACTCTGTCTATATGTAAAGCACACCAATTCTTATGGAGTTTCTATGTAAGAGATGTCTTTTTTTTACTTTTGTGGGCACAACATCATTTCTTTAGTTCTTAAACTCTGCAAATAAAAAGATATTACTTACTAAAAATGATGCAAAACAATCACACTTCTGGTTTTCCCACTCACCAGTGATCACAAATCTACTGTCCCACTAGTTACCACTTCTGGCAATAACAGACCATGCTGGAGAAATCAATATGTGTAATACATAACTGAAATACACCATAGCACTCCGATAACTGCACAGTTAGGACGTGTGTGGATGAATCAAGTGGATGTTCAGACTTTGTACCCAAGCTGCCTGTATCCAAGGGGGTATCTGGTCATTTAAACAACAGCCCAACACAACTGCAGCTTCTCTTCAGTCCTCAGCTACAAAAGCAACTTTCAGTGCCATCAAATCACTAACTGGCCTCAAAAAGGTGTCTTTTGCAAAAAAGGGGAGAATGGCAAATTCAAAACTCACTCCTGGACTTTTCAGCTAACGAATTATTCAGATTACAAGGAGGAGAATAACACATTGTGCCATTGCAGCTCTCTGGTGCTTTCACACTTCACATTTTAAATAGTGTTCCCTTGGAGCTTGACACATGAACAAAGTCCATAGCAGGAATCAAACTGAAATGGTGAGGGAGCAAATTAAATAGTCCTAGCCTCTAAACACCTTGAAACAAAATTACTGAGGACTACAGCATGAGGCCAAGAGAAAGGCAAGGGCTGTTATCCTGGCCCAGGGGCTGACTGGCAGGGAAGCAGGAATAAAGGACTGCACTCAGGCTGCCTCATTAATGAGAGCTGGGGCAACAGCAGAGAATAATACCAGCTGCTAATTTTGTTCACATCTGTTGGCAGAGAGGCAATATGACATGGATGGGGCCAGCTCAGTCATTAATATCAATCATATGATCTGCCAGTAAGGGGAAGAAATACTGGAGAGGTCAGGCAGAAGTCTGCTGCCACACTCATGGCTCACGCTACTCCCCTCAAACAGCCTCCTGCACTTCAACTGCATCAATCTTCCTTGCTGCCCTCCTGGCCTTTACCCAGGAACATTGTTCTCATCTTGTAAGAGTTCATCCAGAGGCAACCACCTGCCATGTTCACAAAGGGTTTAGGCAGAGTTTCCCCAGTTCTTTCTGATCTCCTGTAAGAGAATGAGGTGACCCCCATTCCCAGTTCTTTTTTGTCTCCTCTAAGACATCTCCCTGAGGACTTCAGTGGGTCTGAGCACAGACATGCACGGAGTGTTCAGCTCTGGGTTCTCTGGTTCAAGCAGGTAGGTGGTGACCCTGTCCAGAAGGCTGTTTCTCAGTTGGAGTGCATGGGAATGAACAACACACTTGCCAGGAGCAGTCTGGGGAGAATTTACTGGCATTACAGCAGCAATAATGTGTTTACTCCCCAAAGTCCTGTCAAACAAGGTTCTTATGAAGGACATTTGTTCTGACATGTGGCACAAGCACTGCAGCTGAGTAATGGCCCATGGGACAGATTAGTTCCATATTTTCAGCTCGGTTGTGTTCTTCCTCCGTATATTATTGTGATATTACTGACCACAGATTCTTGTAACAACTGCCTTTATCTTTCAGTTCCTGCAGTTTTCTGAGATATTTTCCAGGATAATTTGCACTGCAAAACCAGAACCATGTGAGACATGAATTTCAATCCACAGTCTGTTAAATACTACTAAATTATTTTAGGCTAAACCTAATGTGATTTCATTGATGTATTCCAGGATGGAAAGAATCTAGGGGATGGGAGATATGAAAAGACAGGCTTGCGTGATGAGAAAGAAAAGAATAAAATTTGATGCAGCAAACAGCTGTGAGAAAGGGTAAATCTGTGAAAGCAAAATGTTTTAACCAAACATCAGACTTTCAGCCTCATTTTACATGGTTTAAATGTTAGCTGCAGTTGTAAAACATCAGGTACTAAACAAATGCTAGCACCTTTTACTAAACAAACCCCAACTGGAGGTAGGAGTCTTGTCCCCTTCCAGCCAATCTAAAGATATGATACCACCAAAATGGGGGAAGGAGATGCTGGTGTTCCCACCCACATTTTGGTCTTGTGTCCGCTCACTTGCTCTTATTTCAATTTAAATCCTTGATTTGGCTGTGCAAGGACTGGAAGCAAATTTTATGCACAAAAGAATTTGTGCTCAGTCAGAGTAATTAAATGGTCAAACTCCTAAGGCTTTGCCATTATATGTGAATATAGAGTCACAGCCAGGGAAAGTGTGAAATCATGCAGCAGAACAGGCAAAACTTGTTGGAAGTGAAAACTGGGGCAGGCAACCAGCAGTCTGTATTTCCATGAGATAATAGGAATAGGTGGCAGTGTAAGACCCAAGTCCCTGGCAAATAAATTAATTGAATCTATTTATTTATTCAAAACTTGGTGCAAATAGCTATTTCATATTTGTTTCTGTGACTGTCTTCAAAGTGAATGGATCTGGGTCCCTCGGATAATAGATATATGAGTACAAATTTATCATCTCCTCTGTGTATTTTAGAAAAAACAGTACTATGAATAATAAATTCAGCAAATACATATACAGAATCTTACTATTCCATTTGTATTCACCATAACATTGCAACAGCACAAGCAATTTCAGCCATGAAGTGGCAGGTTAACAATTCCTATTCCCAGACATGTGACTCCAAACTTATCAAAAATAAATTAGGATTTGGAACAGGAAAACCTGAACATGGGGAAAGCCCCAAACCAGTGGCTTTATTTTTTATTAAACCAAATGTATTGCAACAACCCAGTTTACCTCATGCATCTCATTAATTAAGTTTTTGAATAATCTTTAATTTCATTCTTGTTAGTTACTGCTATTAGTTTTGATGTGTTTTGAGCTTGAATATCCCCTGATTCTGTTTACCTTTTCATTTCTGTTTTGTTTAGACAGAGACCAAAGTCTCTAAAAATTAATTTTCCACCCTGTAACTTTTGCAGGTATGTTATTAATTTGTAGCTTACCTTTGAGAGCTCTTTAACATTTTCTGTGTGTTTCATTTGTACAAAAAATATTGTCTTAGGGCTAGCAGTACCAATAAAATTAACTTTTATTGAATTTTGTGCTCCTTTTTTCAATCATTAGCACAAAAAAAAAGGGGTAACTGGAGAGGAGCAACTAACGCAGCCAGTTGAGCTACAGTTTTTGCTTAAAACTAGTTTGTAGGAGTAGATGATGGTCATTTGTTCTTCTGCGTTGGACAAAAGGAGACCTCCTCAGGAGGTTGATCCCATTGCTTGGTGCCTGAGCTTAGACATTTAAATGGTCATTTTCAAACAAATACAGAATGCTATAGAAAGCAATCAAATTTCAGAGGCACTGAGAAAGAGAAAGGATTTTCAGAACACTCGGTTCCTGCTACTACTAGTTATTTTTAAGTGTTGAATGTTGAAAACAACTTGGCCTTTAGACATTACTTGTTTGACTTCCATAAAAGAGAGACCTCTATTCTGCCAGTTTGTCTTAGGCTTACTGCCCCCCTCCACTCTATTCTGTATGTGTTATTACTGTCTTTGAATTTGAGTAAAGCCACCTCAGGAGAAATAAAGTCTCTAGAGAATGAGAGAATAGAGTAGATTAAGGAGATTATTTTAAGCCAAATCTCAGCAGTAATTGCATTTGGGTTGTTGTCATCCATGAAATTGAATAAAAAAAATCCTGGCTTCTGCCCCCACCATTGCCAGCTTGTTTCTGCTGGAAGACTCAAAGGTTTGAAATTATAAATGGAGTTAAAGGAAGTGAACTGGAAATGATTTGAGGCTCTGCAAACATTTATATATACCTTACCTATCTCATGTGGCATTTGTATGAGATTTGAGTTTCTTGGCTCACAGGCCTACCAGCAGCAGATTTGTAACATGAACTCATCTGTGTTTTAGCTGCCAGTTTAGGAGAGCTACTGGAAATGGAATTTTGTGACTCACAATCACCTTTTATTGGCTAAGAAAGATCCAATTTGATGTTTGTGACAATGGATAGTTACTCCCTACCTGCATTTTTTTTTTCTATTTATTCCTTCAAAAATTATAAACTCCAGCACCTGGAGCTGTTGTTGCTTGATCTTGCCTCACCTACAGAAGAGGCCCAGGAAAGGCAAACAACCACCATCTGTGTCCCCTGTGTTTCCTAGCACACTCAGCAAGAGGAGCCTGGGAGAACCAGCAGCAGCAGCCACTACCCTGAGAGCCATGCCGAGTTTCTCCCAGTGTGTCAAGGACAGCAGTGAAGGCATTCTGAGGTTTCAGTCCCATGTCAGCTGTATCCAGTCAGCAGAAGCTCTCTTACCAGAGTTAGTCCTCGTGAGTCACCTGGCAGTCAACTGCATGTGAAATTATCATGGAGAGGATCCTTTGTTTGCTGAAGAGTGGAGAGCATCCAAAGGCAAGGCTAGCCCGCCAAGAATATTTCCCTGTGATGCTGCTGCTGCTGCCAATGCAGGGACACCAGAGTGGCAGCAGCAGCTGCAGCAGCACCATTGCCTCTACCCCGCTGTACCCCATCTTTCCTGGGGAATGCTCGACACTGACAGGGTGGCTGGCAACCTGGAGAGCCCAGATGGGTGGATGGCAACTTCCTGCTGCTGCTGTGGAGCCTGCTGCTATCACTGTGACTGTGACAAGCCATGGTGTGCTTCTGTGTATGTGCATTAGAACTATTGTACCTTTTCCTTTCCCTGTGCACTGGCACACTTACAGCCAGCAAAGCTGCAGCTTTGAAAATCACGTTCCCACAGTGACCACTGGAACACTGATGATGTGCTGCCAGAGTAATCAATCAGATCAGTGATCTGCACTTTGCTATTTCCCAAGAAATGCTCAGCACACTGCATGCTGAGTGGAGAAATGATGGTCTTTTTTTGTTAACAGTTTGTGTTGACTTTGGGCTGCTTAGGGGCTGTAAATTCCTGCTGAGAGTGACACCTACTGAGGAGTTTTCAAAGTATTGCCATGTTCCCCACACCTGCCTCTCTTGACTAGCCAGCTGGATGTGCTTCTGCTCTTGCAGTGCTTCTTCCTACCTTGATTGGCTCTACTGTCAAATTAAATTAATAGTCCTAACTAAGGGCAGACCTTTGTCCTTATATTCATCTACAGCTTGGCTAAAATAATTGCTATCAAGCATGCATTAATAAAGAGAACTTAATAAAGAGAATCCACATCATGGGTAATATAAAAAATTATGATGTGATGCTTTCCTAATGCCTAAAGTCTTAATATCATCAGTACATTCCAGAACAAGTATCCTGATTTGTGGTATAATGGGCACACTAAGTTACTTTTCCTACTTTACATTTTGGTGTATTTTTATCTTCTTTCAATAAATACAACCAATTCATTGAATCCTACTGCTTGTTTTAGCAATGAAAATTATGCAAACAAGATTATTTGGCTTGTTCTTTGTGTTCCTGGACAATTTTACTCCTGGGTGACAGCAACCAACCACTGACGATTGCAGTTGTATGGATAATTGACAAAAGCACCTGCTACAGAAAATGAACATAAATGCCATGTTGTGTTGCCATACATGCTGGAGGATCAAGGATCAAGCAAATGTAGGCTGTTTATCAGATAGCTGGAGGATGACAGAGATAAAGCGATCAACCACCAGTAAGGATCCTGAATATAGCCTGTTGTGCTGCTCAAGGGCTATAAAATTTGGAAATTCTCCCCTGTTAGCAATTATATGCATATATGCAATAAAATCTTCTTCAGTGTCTATTAAAAAAATTCCAAAGTTGCTTTCCTGGAACCAGGAAATAAAAACTTGGATGAGGTCATAATTTATCTTGTGTCTTTGGTGCATGGCTCTACAGAGCTAAACTCCATCAGAGTACTCTGAGTTTCCCATCGGTGCTGCTGCCAAGTCC
Organism: Prinia subflava; assembly: GCF_021018805.1. Classification (NCBI taxonomy): domain Eukaryota; kingdom Metazoa; phylum Chordata; class Aves; order Passeriformes; family Cisticolidae; genus Prinia; species Prinia subflava. The sequence goes on from NC_086247.1 coordinate 60,179,194, forward strand.
CACAGGTCAGCCTGTGAACCCCTCTGGAGTTCCTCCTTTAGTAACAAAGATTATTAACACATTATTGTGTGTTAGTAAGAGACAGCTACAGCTACAACTTTTTTTCCTCCTCCCTTATGTTTTACAAGCTCAAAGGAAGGACAGAAAACGCCCAGAATTCAGAGTCACTTTGGAGGGCTCTTTTCTGTTTCTGTATGGCTGTTGCACTCTCCCTGATGTGACTCATTGTGGATACTGAATGTTGAGAGACCAGGCAGCAGCACAATGTCTGTGTGAAACCAAGTCACATCATATTCTCACATAAGCCTGAGCAAGTGGCTTGAGAAACTATGAGGAAGAATTCAAACTGTCCTTGGAGAGAGAAAACAACCTTTGCAGGTGGTGTTTCTCTAACTTGTTGTTTACTAGCAAGAAATGGTCGAGGGGTGTTGTTCCTAACTGTCCAATGATGATCTTGTGGTGATTTGCTGACCAATTGTCCTGGATTATATAACCAAAAAAGTGTATTCTATTTCATCTGTTGAAAGCAGTTGGGGAGATGTTTTCCTTTATCTCTTGTAACTCCAGGGGGAAGAGGGGCAGATGCCTTCTGATAATAGGCCAGCTGTAAAAACCAGGTGGGGCAGCGTTTCTTATCTCTTTCACCACTGTCTACCCTCCCAGTGATATCTTCTGTTAATGGGCCATTAAGGCTCACCAGTGACATGGCACATTACACCATCCCATTGTGAGGTGCTCCACTGGGTGGGGGAGGAGCCAACCATTCCTACCAAGATAAAAACTGAGACCCAGGACCACCAGGTAACCTGTTTTCCACTGGATTCCCAGAGGAAGACCAGACCAATCTCGCCACCACTGGATCCCTTCTACTGGATCATCTCTACTCCAACAGAACCACATCTGTTCCCCCAGGAGGATTTACTTGGACTGCTTCCAACACCCTGAACAGGTGTCAGGTCATATTTTTATGACTCTGTCAGAGTTTCTAGGGTTTGTTTGTTTGCTTGCTTTTGTACTACTACATTTGTGTTTTTAGTATTCCTAGTAAAAAATGTTATTCCATTTCCCAAAACTTTGCCTGAAAGCCTTTAACTGCAAAATTATAATAATTTGGAATTTTCCATTCCAAGGGAAACTCCAGTTTTCCTTGGCAGACACCTGTCTTCTCAAACCTAGACACCAATGAAACTTTATTCTTTCGGAACTGTCTATAAAAGAGGATTTGGAAGAATAAAGTTCCCTCTCCTTTTGCTGTAAGCCTGAGAGTCTGTGTCATTGTACCAGACCATCCCTAATACAACAGTGACAGCTCGTTGCGCGCACGGTGCTGCAGCACACCCTGATGCGCCGCATCACGTCCGACATGACCGTCTGCAACACGCTTCATCTGAAACACACCAGCAAAACAGCCATCAGGTGATAAACTCTTGCATTAGGGTTGTTTCATTGCGCCGGGTGTGTGAATTTGAGTATGCTGTCATTCTCATTGTTCCCTCCCGTCTACAAATGATGCTTGTTTTTCATTCGTTTCTGTCAAGGCAGGTTTTCCTTCCCGACACAGCTCCAACATTTAAACCAATGCTTGTAGGGCTACCTGGCACTCCTAGGTGGCAGCGTTCTTAGCTCCCCTTTCCAGTTATGAAATACTTCCATTCCATCTTTCCATAACAAGATTGTACCTGCAAACATTTTGCCAACTAGCCCTACACACCAATGGCAATTAAACAGAAGTAATACAGTTATGGTCCATGCTTGTCATTTGAAAGATTAGGTACTAACACTCTTTACTACAAACATATTAATTTATCTGTTTTCTGCATAGTAATTCTGAGGTTACACAACAAATCAAAGTTACCTGTCTTGCATTTCAATAAGCACTAATTTCTACATGAAATGGCAAATTATGATGGTCCATTTCAGAAGACTGCTGATGACTAATTACTAAATTGACTTTCTGGTATATATTTATTTTTCAAAAACTTCTGGTTTAAATGTCAAGCTGATGTTTTCTGGTGTCATAGACACTCACTTTAAATAACTGGAATTACTCTATCCACAAAAGAATAGTCTGATAGCTAAAATACACATTAAAAGGAGAGGAGCTCTTTGACATCTTTGGATAGATCAGCTGTACCTCAGAAAAAAATGGCTGAAATGCATTGAAAATAATTACTTCACAGCAGGTAAGTAAGGTATCCACAGTACTTGGGGATTATAGGTGTCTGCAAAATCTTATGAGGAGTGGCTGAGGGAGCTGAAGATGCTCAGCCTGGAGAAAAGGAGGCTCAGGGGGGACCTTATCACTCTCTACAACTGCCTGAAAGGAGGGTGTGGCCAGGTGGAGGTCAGTCTCTTCTCCCAAATAACAAGAGATGGAACAAGAGGAAACAGCCTTGAGTTGCATCAAGGGAGGTTTATGTTGGACATTAGGAAAAATTTCTTCATAGAAAGGGTTGTCAAGTGTTGCGACAGGCTGCCTATGTCAGCATTCCTAGTGATATTTAAAAGATGTGTAGATGTAGCACTTAGGGACACGATTAAGTGGTGAGTACTGCAGTGTTAGGTTAATGATTAGTTTTGATTATCTTAGAGATCTTTTTCTACCTACATTTTTTATGACTGTATTTCCTCTCCAAGGTGTATGCAGACCTTTCAGCATTCCTGAAAACCTCTGAGTTTGTTTTGCCAATGTAGCTGAGGCAGATGAATTCAACCACAGAAAAACGGGCCATGTGTGACTGTATCCCCTCTGACAAGAGGTTTGTCTCATTGTGATGGAAATAGCAAAGCATCCAGTGATGCAACAAGGGAAATTACTTACAGGCTTCACTCTGTTATCTCACAGAGTAGGTTTTGGAGCAGAACAAGGCTCATATTTGTCATCTGATATGAACATAGCGTGTGTTTTCCTCTTCTAGCAACAGAGAATTCAGAGTCCCCTGAGCCATTGTGGTGCATCTCTGCCTCTGACACTGACTCACCAACCATGACCATCAACCCTCATGCTGCTCCTACTTCACCACTGCTTGTCAGTGTGACACACACTCCATTAGTGCTGTGGACACAGATTAATTTACTGAATTTACTGCTTTAAAATTCTGCCTCCTTTTTGATGCATGCAATGGAGCCCTTCACACCTTCACTTGCAGCTGGATTACTGTGATAGTTAATCTCGTATAAGATCCTGAACAGCTCTATATGCTATATCCCCCAGAGAGATTGAAGAGACTGAAACGTGTGAGACTGAAATGGTTAATGGCTTAAACATTGCTAAAATCATTGGAGAACAATAGGTCTTGCCCAAAGATGTTTCACTGTGGTGCTCCCACAGCCCCAGTGGCCTCAGCCTGGTCAGGTCAGGTGAGCAGTGGAGAGGGAGTTCATAGAGAAGGTGCTGGGAAATTTCTGAAGTACCAGCCTGTATTGGGTTTACATGGGAAGGTCTTGGTAGAAGGGCAGCCTCAGGAGTGGCTTCTGTGAGGAGTTGCCAGAAGGTTTCCCATGTCCAACAGAGCCAATGCCAGTCAGCTCCAAGACAGATCCACCATTGTCCAAGGCTGAGTCCATCAGTGACAGTGGTGGCACCTTTGGGATAACAGATCTAAGAAAGGGGAAATAGTTGCTGCAAAACAGCAGTAAAACCAGAGATAGAAGTGAGAATATTTGAAAGAAACATCTCTGCAGACAAAGAGGGAGGGGCAGGAGGTTCTCCAGGTGCTGGAGCAGATTCCCCTGCAACCTGTGGTAAAGGCCATGCTGAGACAGCTGCACCCCTGAAGGGAAGGAGATGTGGAGGACCCCATTCTGGAGCAGGTGGATGCATGAAGGAGGCTGTGACCCTCTTGGAAGCCCACACTGGAGCAGGGTTCCTGTGGCCCCCTTGGAGTGAGGAGCTGCATTAGAGTAGCCAGTTCCTGTGGACTCTAATAGGTGGAAGGGACCCAAACTGGAGTGGTTTGTGAAGAACTGCAGCCGTTGGGAAAGACTCGCATTGGAGAAGATGTGGAGGACTGTCTCCAGTGGGAGGAAGCCCACACTGGAGCAGGGGAGGAGTGAGAGGAGTCCTCCCTCTGAGGAGGAAGGAGTAGCAGAGACAATGTGGGATGGACCGACTGCAGCCCCCATTCCCTGTGCCCCTGTGCCACTGACAGGAAGGAGGAATAGAACTTGGGAGCAAAGTTGAGAATGGAAAGAAGGGAAGTGTAGGATTAAGAGGGTTTAAGATCTGGGGTTTTATCTCATTATCCTACTCTCATTTGACTGGTAATGAATGAAACTAATTTTCCCAAGAGAGGTCTGTTCTGCCTGTGACAGTAACCAGTGAGTGATCTCTCCCTGTCCTCACCTCGATCCATGAGCATTTGGTGATATTTTCCCTCCCGTGTCCTTCTGAGGAGAGAAGTGATGGAGTGGCTTTGCTGGGAACCTGGAATCCAGCCAGGGTCAACCCTTCACAGAGCTGATTGCCAGGGAAGCTGTGGCAGGATATTCCTTCTGGCTACAAGTTATGTCAGCTGTTTAATCAGCTAGTCCTTAATTAGGTTCATCTTCTGAAGCAGTTACATGAAGCTGGGCAAAACAATTTCAGAAATTACTGTACAGTAAAAATAACGAGACGTATTTTAAAATTTCTTCTTATAATATTGCAACTATCATTTTGTTACAACATATGATGATAACATTATCCTAACTGTGTGCTATTATGCTTAGAGTCTATCTGGCTTTGTGGAGAATGGAAAAAATGAGCAGCAGCTGCCTGCCCTTATCAAAAGAGACAGTCCTTCATCAGAATAAAAAACTCAAAGTTGCAGTTTTAATCCATAATCCACTGAATCACTTATCTCTGTACAAATATTGGGGTTTATCTAGTGAAATACAGAATATATCTTTTTCTTGAAAAAATGTTTCAATTAAATCTTCCTCATAATGACATCAGGATTACTACTGTCATCGAACAGGGACTGTGAAGACACCTTTTATGTCTATCAGGACTCTTGGTATTGAAATACATTAATTATCTGTTTTGCATGTCTTTCAAACCTAACACACAACAAATACACAAAATCAGTGTGATGCTATTACCATGAAACACATAACCTTTCTTTGCATATATATTGTCTACATACATTGATAAGGACTTCCCTAAGTCATACACCCAAGACTCCAAACAGTCTTATATGTTGTTAGAAAACAAAAAGTTAATCCTCTCAAATCCTAAAATCTACTTCCACGTGCATTGTGACAAAATGCCTGGAAAACAACAAATGTCATAGTACTGATATTTATAATTTTAACTGCAATGTTGGCCACACTTCAGTAGTTGATATATGACAAGGTTAGAAAGTAGAAAAACTCTGTCTTCTTTCCCAGGATATGGAGTTTCTGGCTGCCATTTAAATCCATTCCCATTCTTATTGTCATGCCCCAATGCAATCAGTCTCTACACAGCGTGCAGGATGAAGCAGTTTTAGTCAACATGCTGCTGGCTGTTCTGGCATGTTTAGACATATTATTTAGGCTGCAGGACATATTATTGTAGCAGCAGGCAGTTAGCATCCACTTGCATCTGTGGAGTCTTTTCACAAATAAATTCTAAGTAAAACTCTGCATCAATATCTATTTTAAACATGGAATTTTTCTATTAAAATAAATGTTAGGAGGAATTTCTCTCCCTCTCTTTTTCTCTCCCTATATATACACACTGTGAACTAGGAAATGCAGATGGGTGAGGATCATAAATTTTAAACAAATATTGTCAGAGGATAAAGACAGACCATTTTGTGCTGCAAATGTGACAGAGAACTGGAGTCCTTCCTTACACTGGCAAGATTTTTCTGTCTTGGTGCAATTCCTGCTTTTAAAATTGCAGTTTAGTGGCAAGATTCAGTGTCTGCTTTCTGATTTTTCAAATGAAAGACATAAACTAAAATTGAAATTTCTCAGTGAAGGACTTAAAAGTGGAGCAGATATGGCAGCAGCAGTAGCTGTTTTGCTGTTTTGAAGCATCCTCAGAAGTCAGGGTGGTTTTCCTTCAGACTGTTATGATCTGAATCCACAGAGATGAGAATTCAGAGGAGTGAACTTCAGAGCATTTTCAGATGGACCACAGTGTGTTGTACACACACACCAAGCACTGTAAATACAAAACCAGAAACATTTTGTTTTACTGAAATGGAAGATCAAATTCACATAGTCATGGCACTGGAAAATATGCAACTATTTAATATATATATTTATATAAAATATTACATATTCTAATGCTAATAACTTAGCCTGCAGGCAGGGTCAGGCAGTAATGAAAGGAAGAAGTCAAGGTCAGATTAAATGGAATGAACAGTACCATAAGAACAGAAAGGAAAGCTTGTTGGGTGAGTTTTCCAAACTACAGCAGGACTCTGGAAAGGCTCCTAGAAAAGTAATGATTTACTGAGCAAGACTGAGAAATCCATCAGGCACCTGTTGAATGGAGGGTGCATTATTTCTGCTCTTCTGCACTGAAAGTTTGCTGATGAGCTCTCACAATACCTTGAGATCCACAAAATCAGATACTTGCAAGAGGAAATCAGTGAGCTCTGGGATGAGCACTAGAGGATGAGAAAAGTCTCTAGTTTATTTCATGTACAAAGGGTAAGCATATTTTAAAGTCTTTCCCATAAAATATGTGCTCACAAGACTATCTACCCATAGCCAAAGATTCAAGATTCCCTGTGCCCTGAAAAAATATCTTATAGTCCCAGGAACTGAAAAGAGAACAATAACTTCTCTAGTACTAACGATTGGATATCTGTGTAAATAAACATCATATTAAAAAGCATTATTTTCTAGTTGGTATAAGTCTTATTAACTTGACATTCACCAGGGACAAACAAGAACAGTGTCAAATTTGTTCTCCTGCCAATCTTTCTTTTGTGGTTTTAGTCATATTGTAAAAAGTTGTTGGTGAATGCCACTGAATTGTAATATATTATAATAAAGCATAAACAAAATTAGGTTCTTACAGAAGACACTATTCAGTCTATTCAGAATCTGAAAATTGTAACATACCTTTACAATAATGTATCACAAAATCCTCTCACATTTGCTTTTGGCAATACATGTCGAAGTTTCTTATTGAAGCCTTGGGATATTTATAAAAATTATATTATTTGGAATTTTCAAGTGACATTGATCTTCGCTTTCACTGGAGGGTTTAAATAACGAATTATGCTGCCCTCTGCAGTTATTTTGGAGCCTCCTTCTACTGCTCTTACAGCAGTGGTAACAGTGCTGTGGTTACTACAATGGTCTAAGGGTATAAGAAAAGAATTTCTCAAATGAAACTATTGTCACTTGGAAAAAAACCCAATCATATATGAGGTTTGGGGATGAGTAAGCATTTTTCTTTTCAGGCTAGGAGAAAGGTTGCTGTGCTGAAAGCTTCTGTGTTTCTTCCTGTCTGACATACAAACACAGAATCATCACTGACTTAGTGCTAATTCTTCATATAGTATGTTGCTAATTTGAGGGTTGTAAAGACAGTGATATCAATAACATATATTGTGCTTTGCATATGCATTTACATTTTGCTCATCTTTTGACTATGGGTCATTCTTTTCAGTTGTGGCAGATTGAATTTTGTTTCAGCTCCACTTAGTCAGGAATGTTTTCAAATCCAGGGTGGGTTTTTTTCCAGTTTGATATTGCTTACCGTGAAAAAACAAAATATTCCTTACCAGCAGAGTAAGAGTGACCTTTGATTTGTCAGTGAAGTTGTCAGTGAAAATACTGAAGAATACCACCCAGTAACCTGTGATTCTCTCCTTCACTTATCCTAGTGTTCCCTTGGAGTGCACTTATAGCCTATAGTGCACCCATCATAGTCCACAGTGCTTATATCTGACTAGGAAAAAAGTAAGACACCAAGAAACCTGGTTCATACTGGTGCATGCATTTAAACAACAAAACTGTTCATGTGTTGAGCTCTTTTGAAATCTTTGTTGTACCAGAAGCTTGTTGTACTTTATACAATTTTAACTCTGTCTTTCTAATGACTTAGCTTGCATCAGTTAAGGGGAGGATATTAGCTCTGCATACTTTGTTGAAACACCCAAATACAGAGAAATTTCTCAAAGGTTTGAATCCACAGTTGTAACTGCAGGCAAAAATTGTTGCTTGATAAAAACAATTAGGAGGAAAAAAAAGGAAAGTAAAAGATAACAAAAATGTGTGTGTCTGAGAATTCTGGTTACAAGTCCAGGATTCCCATTTGTGTAAGTTGTAAGCTAGAAGATAGTCAGAAGGAGCAGAGCTGATAAGCAAGAAAGACTGCTGTGAGCTTTGTTGAATACCAGGCTCACAGAGTATCCAGCTCCCACCATTTCCCTGTGTTTTGATCAACACTGCTCCGTAACTGATCCAACCTGAGACGGCAGCATCACTCCCGTAATTCACACAAGTACACTTTGAAACAGAAGCTTGTAAGCAGACTCATTAAATCAAAGGCACGCTGTCAAATATAAAGCACTTGTTGTTCCTTTCAGGTCTTCCCCTGGCTCTGTTCTCACTTCACCCCCTCTGTTGTTTGTCATCATAAAATAGTTATTTCCCATCAGTGGTGACAGCTTCATCAGCTACTTGTCTTTCTATAAAAATTCACAGAAAATGTACATCTTCCTTGTAATAAGCTCCTTCACTTAAAAGAAAATTTACAGCCTCTGCAGGTAATGTGAGCAGAGTGTCAGGAAAGGAGGCGAAATTATTTGTGAAGACACATGTAGTCAGGTCAGGATAAGAAGGAGATGACAATCCAGGTTTGAGGACCTGTGCACTGATGGGTTTGCTCTCCTTTCACAACAGCACCATCCTGCAGCAGTCTCACATGGCTCACTTGGGGATGCATCCTTTAGGGGACATTTTGTTTCTTGAGCATGTATTATGCAGATGGCATAGCCTCATGGGTTTCTGACAACACCAGTGAGCTTTGATGTAATTTCACAGGAAAAAAAGTATTGCAAGGTTTATTGTGCTGGATACAGCCTTATGCTGTGTTTTCCTTGAACCACAGCTGCAATGCTAAGAAAATTGAGTGCCACAGGTGGCATTAAACTAGCAAAATGGGAACAGTTGCTTAATGTTATTAATTATCCTTTTCCCTTGTCTTAGCAACTATTTGATAACTCATCTTGACTGAAGTCCCAGAGAATCCCCCTTTTTCCTCACCTCTAAATTTACTTTGCTGCTTTAATTGTCATGGGAGAATATAGATTCTATGAATCAGCCCTACTTAATTTTCTTGAGCAGAGTGAAAGCAAAGATAAAAGTTAAGCAGCTCAAGACAAATATTTATCTGCAACAATTTAGCATGCACTGGGAAAATACCTTTCAGACAGGGAAAATTGAAACTATTTTGAAGGACATACATCAAAGAGTTTCAGACACACTTGTGAGTACTTCCTTTAATAAAAATCTTCTCCTGGTAAAAATGTCCATGCTCTAGTGGTTTGGAGAAGCTGTTGAGCAGAAAATTTCAATCCCTTTGGATATGAGACATGGCTTCACGCAAATTTTTTGGTTTATTGCTATAAATATGTACACAGAGACAGCATGACAAGAAGAAAGAAGTATTCCCTTGGCTCATTCTTTTTTATGAAAAATATGGCAATGTTTAAGCCCAGTAAGTATGAAATTTCAAAAAGCTGCACGTGTTTATATATCAGAAAATAAGTATAAATTCAACTCTTATCACTTCATTACCTTAGTTGTGTTGCTTTATGAGGGCTACTCTACAAGGTAAAAGAAAGCATCCAAGACAACATGGGACAACATGGAGTTTCATTGGGCTTTTTCACCTCTAAACTAACTACAGATTTCCAAAAGAGTTTTTCTAACTTTTTGTAACATTATCAAAGTGTTTTACATGGATTATGTTTTGTAACTCATCACCAATGCCAGCTCATTTAAGGGAAAGAATAGAGTGCTAGGAAGGAAATAACATTAGTATTTATTGTTTCTCGTCCCCAGTATGGATTTTAGGATTCAGTTATCTCAGAAAATCCCTGGAAGGTATTACAGGAAGAGAACAAAAGTGTAAGATGAGTGACTAGTAACATGAACCAACATGCATGTGAGGTTAGTTTGCCATGGGAGTTCCACAAAGCCTGCATCTGTCTTCCCCTAGCTTCATGAGTCAAGGTTCTACAACTGCAACCATTCAACCAAAGTGCCCCATTTACCAAGCACAACTCTGGGTTCTTGCAGACACAAGAAGAATTTGATTTCATGTGAACTAACCCCATTAATAATAGTAAACACCATAAACCTCTATAGTTTCTCTACAAGCATGTATCAAACATGGTCACTTTGGTTTTAGTTATGAGTGTTCCATGGCATTACTCTTCAGGGAGTGATGTGGTATTTGTTGGACTCTACATATCAGCCACAGTGTCCTCTCCAGCTTGCTGCTGCTGGAAGCACCTCATTTTCATGATGTGCCTCTCTGTCCACTTGTCCTGTGTTCATACTAGTGTGTGGGTCTTCACCTTCAAATTCTAAACTCCTGCTCAGGAGAAAGAACTAAGAATCCTTATATTTCTTTACTGATCAGGCAGGTGCAGTCTTGACTTTATTTGAATTTTCAATAAAAAGAAAAATACCTAGGTGTTTAAACAGAGAATGCTATCAATTCTAGGTATTGCATGTTGGTTAAAAACAGCTGAGAATTTTTATATTCTTCTTATTGTGCAACTAGATTCAAATGTAGACATTGCCTAGTAATTCCCAGTGGGTTTCAGAATTACTTCTTCTGCACTTCCCCATAAGGAATTTATTTCAGAGAAAAGGGAAATTGCATGGGAGCCATATCAAATGCTTCTATCTATTACAATTGCTTCAGTATATCAATTTTTCTTGGTCTGGAGAACTAAAGGCAGTACTTCAGAGGGGATCTCAAATGCCTAACAGAGGGGAAGAACCACTTCCCCACTTGGGAAGTGATAGCAGGGGATAGCAGTGAGCTAGCAAGCAATGAGGGCCATGCCTATGCTCACACATCCCAGGATGCAGCTGGCTTTCATTGCTGCAAGGGCACACCTGGCTCATGCTCAACTTACTGTCAACCAGGACCTCTTCCATGAAGATGCTTTCCAGCCAGCTGTCCCCAGCCTGTACTCTTGCATGGGATTGGCCTACTGCAGATGCAGGACATTGCATTAGCTTCTGAGATTTCTTATGACACTTATCTCTTCTTACATCAGCCTTGCTCTCCTGCCTACCCACAGCTACCTGCAATTTGGTAGCTGTGAACATGCTGACGTTGTGCTACATCCCATTGTCCAGGCCCTTCATAAAGATATCTAAATCTTTAGATTTAGGTCTGGTGCCAATATTAACCCATGAGGGATACCACTAGGAGCTGGCTGCTAGTAGGAATTCATGCTACAGGATACTACCCTTGGATCTGGAAAGCCAGTTGATTTTCCATCCACCTATCAAAAACCTTATTTCAGCAATTTGGTTGTAAGCTTATTGTGTGAAACCGTAAAAAGCTTCATAGGGTCGAGGGGAGGAAACAGCCACTCCTTTCCTCTACTCATGAGAACCTGTCCCTGCCTCACAGAAGGTCATCAGGTCAGTCAGATCAAACTTGCCTTTAGTTAAGGAATTTAGGATATTCCTAATCACTTTTGGTTTTTTCTTGTACTTGTTCATGACTTCCAGGAATATTTTCTCTATAACTTTCCTGGTGACCAGAACCTCTCTATAGCTCCCTGCATCCTTACAAAAGGATAGAGTCCTTTTCCTGCTCATAAGGAATAAAGGAAACTTCAGCAGTTATTTACCCCTTACACCAGCAACAAACACATCAGGACCAGCCTGGTCTAGTAAAAGTGTCCCTGCCCACGGCAGGGCCATTGGAGCTAAATGATCTTTAAGGTCTTGTGCTGCTGTAGAGCCTTCATTAGTTGCTTTAAATATATGAGTGAATGCTTAATTCTGTTCCATTGCTGCTGTTTTCTTCTCATTTTTTTTCTTTAGCAGCTTTGTCATAGAACACAATGCCTTTCCTGCCTCTGAAACTGTCCCCTTACACTCTTCCTGCCAGAGCCACAGAGCCACATTCAGTTGCATCAGAGGTGGTTTCAAGTCCAATTTAAGCAAGTCACCATCAGCTTCTGGCCCTGAAGCACTTATATTGTTTCTTTCTTTTAAAATGGTGATTAATGAAGTAAATTACAGCTTGTTATAGGCATGGGGTGTAAAGTCATCTCTCACCAGGTCATCCTCACCCTTAGGTAACAGTTTAGGGACCTGAAACTGTTTTACTTTTGAAACTGGGCTGACCTTTCTCCTCATAACTTGAACAAGTCTCAAATGCCTCATATCCTCCATATTGCAGCTCAGTGCTGTGGGAGGCATTCAAGAGGATTTGGAGAGGGAAATTGGGCCTTTCAGTCATTTTTCCAAAAATAATGAAGATGTATTCAGCTCCAGGAAGCTGAAGTTACAGGGGAAGGATTCAAAATTATTCTGAACACATCTTCCTTTTTCTTTCAGAAACAAGGTCAAGAGAGATTATTGATTGATTAAATCATTCTTTACTCATCCTTGAAGCAGTCTTAGGTCATCATGACACAAACTCAACTGAGTTCAGAGAACAGAGAAAGAGAAGGAAAAATAAGAAGAGATGAGAAAACCTTGCTAGGATTTCACCACGGTAATTTCACAATTGCTGCTTTACAATTCATCTATTGTCCTCAAAATAATTTCCACGTATTCTGCAGTTCACACAGCAAGCAGGGCAAAAATGTGTTAACCTCAGTGGAATGAATTGCTGGCTCCTAGGTTAAAAGAAATAGGAACTACAGACTCTGAAAGACACTCAGGAAGGAACTAATATTCAGGAATAGTGGAGATGGTATTAAAGTAATATATGGCATTTAATCAAGTAAGATCCAAATGTTCCAATCAAATTCAAGTCTTTTTTGTGTTAACTGCTGAGAAAACGCAGACAAAGAGACAGGTCACAGTCTCAGTGGAACACACTCAGGCAGCTTTGGGGTTTTGATGCACCAGAGACAGTATTGTGAGCTAAGTAAGGGACATGCAACTCAGAAACTTCTGCAGTAAGCCAGAGACCATAAATGCAGCAGGCAGTGTCATTGGAAACAATCCATCCATGTTCTCGTGCTCCCTCTGTTGGCATTTGTAGCCACACTAAACCTCACGCCACACCAGTGATCTCCAAAATATGATGCTGCTGCCTACAGACATTAAAGTATATCATCTTTTGCAGTTACCACCCAGCATCAGGTTCTGAAGATTTATATCTTCAGTTTCAGCTGCAACCACGGTGTAACACAATTCTTTTTTTCAAAAAGAGGACCTAACGCTTTTATTGTGTTATGATTTGACTTAATGGAGTCTAAGAGAATGCCAAATACAAGATTTCTGATGAAATGAAGAATTAGTAACACAAATATGAAAATAAAAAAGCTTTTCTTTGTACCTCAGTTTGTGCACCAGCAGGCACAGATAATATTTGCTCAAATGTTTAAGTTTTCTGGTTGCTCAGGGCTGCAATTAAACCTGTTTTAACTATCATTAACTTAATAATTCCTTTCTGTTCTCCAGCCCAAGACAGAATAGACATTAATATCTCCCTAGAGGGGAGTACTTGATACATAGTATTGCATGTCTTTTTACATGGCCTCAAAAAAGGCGTTTTAACACAAATGTATTTTGGTTTTTTCTCATTTTAGTTTTATTTAAAAATTAATTTTTTAAAAGCAAATTCTGAATAGGTGCTGAAGCAATTCATGTACAGACTGTATATTAGCACTGAAGAAATCCTAATGAATAATATAATAATAAATCCCCTGTAACTTCAATCATAAAATAGAAAAAGTCAGCTGGGAAAAAAACCCAGTCTGTATGGAGACAAAATAGTTGTTATATATCCATAAGCTACTGTGGGACTACTGCCATCTTCTGGAACATGAAACAAAGGCACAGGAACACTAAATGAAATACTTCCATGAACCAATGAGGGTTAGGGCTTGAGATACAAAATAAACAAAAACTTTTCAGGGATGATTCATTTCTCTTTTTTGCATATCATATTCCAGCTCTTCATCACTTACATATTTGATTTCTAAACAGCAAGTCAATATCATTTTATAAGCACAGCAATATTATACTCCTTTAGTTTAAGCTGTGAGGAAGAAAGAAAAAAAGCATTTGTTTTATTCTACTTCTGAGAAGTTTCACAGAATGATCACAGGGGAATTGTATAACTTTTTTCACTTATATCATAATGATTAACATGTCTTGTCATGGTTTACTATTAGGGCTTACAGAAATGTTGTTATTATATACTAACCAATAATTCAGAAGATCTATGTTTGTGTGATGCATATTGTGGTAACTTTCTTGCACATTTCAGGCTTTTTCTGCTTTGGGAAGGACATGAAACACTGAGAGAGTTGGATTCATCACACAGCATCAGACCTCCCAGAGACAGGTTAGACTTTAGGATCACTGAAAACAAGCAATTAATGATAAATAAAGAATAAATTAAAGTGGTAACAAACAAACAAACAAATTTAAATTAATAAATTTAAATAAATAAATAAAATAGTAAATACATAAATAAACAGGACTCTGTATTCTCCCTGACTGGTATAATACTCCCTTTCCAAAAAGACAGCAACTCCCACTCAACCTTAAATTCTTGAATAGCCACCTTACTAGATGAGATTACCAAATGCATACATCTGATTTGAAGGAATATATCACTTCTCTCTAACCTCTGAATTATTAGCCTGTAGCATAACTAATCTTGGGATGTTTTCTTTTGTTTTACCAGTTTCTCCCAAACTCTATCTTCCAGACCAGAATTACAATTGAATCCAGGCTGGTTTTCCACATAAAAATGCAATCAAAAAACCACAAAACGTTACCTGTTTGAGACCTCTGCCCACTGGGGATATGTGGCAGGAGCAAAACTGCAGCTGTCTGCCCACAGAGCCCAGCAAGCCATAAGAGACCTGAGGTGGCCTTTGGGACAGGGCTGCCAAACGCTGTCGTGTGAGCTCTGCAGTGCTTGGCACCCTGCCTTGGGCTTATCTTGGCTGTTAATACCAGCCATCAGTCTTGTTCCTCCCCAGGCTGGCAGCTTCAGAAAGAAACTGCTTTACCCCTGCCCACTCATTGCCTCTCACTCATTAATGACAATTTTAAGCTCTTGGCACAGCTAAGAGTACCAGCCTGTTGGCTCAGCAGAAATAAACCCGTGTCATGAAAAAGTCCTTCAGGCTTGAGTGAGACAGCAGAAGAAAGATGCTGCAGAGACTTCAGGTAATCTGGGCATGAGTTCATGATAAATGGCAAGTGAAATACACCACTCTTAAATAACAACTTTAAAACAATATTGGACAAGACCCATGCAACATTTAACTGTTACCAAGATCACATTCTGTGAAAAGTCCTGATAGGATTCCTCATTTTATCATGCTGCCCAAAATGAGATACAACCAGGTAATTCTGAGTGAGGGAGTTTATTAGTTACCTAATAGTGTTTTTGTGATGTGAAACTCATTTTTATAAATTTTCTGGGGTTATATTATTCTTGAGGAGAGGAATTTATGTGTTTATTTGCAATGCAAATCCAGAAGAAAATGAGATCTGTGTTCCATCTTTTGGCACCTGATTGAGTAAACATTTATATTACTTGCTCTGTTTTTAGCTATGTTAAGTTGGAGTGTTTTAACATGAGAACCTTGGCAAAGCAGGAAAGAAATGTTTTCATCAGTTTTTATCCTAAGTACTGATTTTGCTTGTAGTGAACAGTATTCTGCAGAGCATAGGTTGCACAAAACTATGGAGACAATCTGTCATCTGTCAGTAAGTGTTATCCAAGTTATGTTGTGTCCCTAGGAAACACAAAATAGTACTTAAATAAGCATGACAGTGTAAATCAGTTATTGACTTGTTACCCTTGGATCTTATACAAAACTGTTCTCTACATTCTAGTATTAATGTTTTGAACAGCTACTACGATGTTGGCACCAATGCTACTCACAGGGAGGTGGGGGATTTATTGCTTCAGGCTTCTCTTGCCTTTGCAAAGCTAAGTTATTTCTCACTGTGCCTCTGTTTTCAAATGGAAGCTGTGCTGTCTATCAGATCACGTAGACATGACCTTTGACTGTTTGTAGGCATAAGGTACTCAGCACAAGTATGCATAAAAATATGTTCTAGAAAGCCTTCTACGTTCCAAAAAATGCTGAGACACACATTTAGTGCACAAATAGAGAAATGTGGGTGGTCTTCCTTCTATTCACTTCTGTGTAACTGGAAAAAATGCTGGAACTGGCAAGCCAGCTAATTGAAATTTACTGAATAACTAGGAATAGCCCAGGAGCAGCAAATCCTCAGGGTGCTACCCTTTGGTTTTCTGCTGCCCTACAAAATCAGCTTTACTGGACAGGGATGATCCATGTGCTGGAGCCTGGACTGCACCTTCAGGAGTGTTTCCCAACAGAGACCCTTATTGTTACTGCTGTGCATCCAAGATGGGAATGCTCAGGGAACACTTCAAGGTCTTCGCCCACAAATATTGAAGGCAGCGCTATGTAAACAACTCCTACACTTGGTCTACTTGCTTTAAAACAAAACCAAATAACAGTAACACAAGCACAAACAAAATTAAAACAACAAAACCAAAACAAAACAACAAAAACCAAAACAAAACCCAAAACCAAAACCAACCCCAAAACAAACAAACAAAACCAAAACCAAAACAGAAAAAAACCCAAAAGTAAGCCCAAGCAAGGTGGTGTGGGGTTGGGGAACAGATATAATGGCATTTTTCAGACTTGCATATCTGTTAAGCTTCAACAGTGTATTTATTTAGTAAATGTGGAATATTTTAACCACATATTACCTAAAGAGATTTTTGTAAATTTTGACAAATTCAAAATAAACCTCAATTTAACTTCACTGTAGTATATTTTTTTAAGTGAAAGAAATTTTGACAACATCTAATTTGATGCTTCTGGGGAAAAAAACTTAATGAGAGATCATATTCATAAGCTACTCCAAAAATGATCAAAATATAAATGCACTGCCTCTTAGATTAGGTGATAAAAGCTCCAGTGCACATCCAGAAAGGAGCACTGAGAAACAATGGCAGCAGGAGGAGCCTGAATAAAAACTTGCCCTGGCTGCACCCAGGCCCATTGCAGAGGTCCTCTTGGAAACATTTTATGTGATTTGTTTAGAGCAAAGATTGATTACCAGATTGGTTTAACAAATTAAATTCCATTTCATGGCTTCCAATGAAATTGAAGCCCTGCTGCTCTTTCTACACCAGAGTTCTGCAGGAAGTATCAGGAGATCTCTCACCTCAAGAACATGTTCTTTGTTATTAGCAGATCCTGGCTGCACTCCTTTTGAATCCTGTTAATGTCAGTGAAGTTATTGGTGACTGACTCAAGCAGGATTTACTGGGACACCTCCCTTTCTTGACCTGTGCAACTGCATTCACTTGTGTGACTTGCTTGATGACTTCCAGCATCCCTCCAGTTTTGTAGAGAAGAAATCCATTGTCTTTCATTTGCCAGCAAAGTTCATAAAAGAAAATTACATATAATTTCTGTAGCTGCTAAAGTCTTACCTTTACTAAATGTATGATTATTACTTACACATTCTGGAAAGTTTAAGTATAATTTCTTATCACCAGAGTTGGGAAATGCAACTTGAGTCTTGTGCCAGAAAGGCTTTTGGCTCACAGGGAAACTCATTCTGAGCATGAACTCATCATGTCCCTTGGGATATGCTCTGGGTTGAAAGAGCTCTATGGAATACGGGGATATTGGGTCCTGGGGGTTTCTAGTGACTGCCACTGTACACCCAAAACAGTCTGACTAGCAAAGGCCTAGCCTAGAGGTGGCAAATTTCCAGTTTTGATATTGTCATAACAGTATGAAATAGCAGTTATGAGCATTTTAGTGTGATCATCAAAAGAAATCTGACTACCTCCTATTGATGGCACATTTATTCATACATGGCATAAAACAATAAATGACACCTATTTCTGCCTTGAAAATCAAGCTGAGCCACACTGAATTTAATACAATTGCAAACACAACTGAGAGAGTCAGTCATGTTACTGCTAAATGATCAGGCTCTTCATAGTCTGATTCAGAAAGATATTTAAATCTAATTCTAACTAAAAGAGGCTGCCTTGTTCTGTTGCATACTCACAGATTGTAGTAAAAACGAGTAAATGAGGCTTAAAAATTATCCTGAAATGAAGTCACTCAGCTGTATTTATGCTCTTGAATATGTAGTCATTTGTGCAAATAATAGAAAATTGCTCTGAAGATACGGAAGTTGCATTACATCAATCTGCTAATTTTAAAAGACCTTATTTAGAAGAATTATGCAATATCTGATGCAAGAAAATCCTCCTGTGGCAATATGCAGCATTTTTCCATTTAAAATACGTGTATTCATATTAACCTTTATATCTGCACCAAATCTTTGTTTTCACTTACAAAGTTTGACAATTTAGGACAGGACAGAAAAGGAATTCATTATATTTAGCAACAGAAAACTCATTTCTCATTTTCCTAGTGTCAAGCAGCTGCTACAAAATTAGCTAAACCACTATATCACAATTCTTCACCATTGTGATTCTTTAGGTCACTCTCAAGGGTCTTCAATTTTATTATGTTCAGAGCTTGGCACCTGGTAATTTTCAGAATCTGGAATATTTTTATATATTTTGCTTCTGAGAAGGATTTTTCTTTATTTAGGAAGACAAAATATCAGTCATGTTGAAAATATTAAAAACCAGAAGCTTGACTAACAAGCACAACAAGGTCAATGCCAACTTTGTTTATCAAACCTTGGAATGAAAATGTTCTGCATGACCAAGAAACCTTGCCTAACCCTGAGGGAAATTGTCCATGTACAGGCAAATTTGAATTCCTCATTCAATAGCCAAAGGAGTTTAAGAAAAAGTTCTGATAAGACACCCAGGATTATTGTTCCTTAAAAAGTTCTTGCTGCTGCCAACTTCCATGGGCTATATTGGCTAAAATGAAAGAAAGTTTAAGTAATTGTCTCTCTCTTTATAAAATGGCTATATGACTTGTACACCAGTATCAGTGCTATCATCTATCATCTACTGTTGCCTTCCCAGAAAAATCAGATATTCAGAGGAATATTTGTATTAGGAAGGTGAGAGAAAGCCCCCTAAAAGCATCATACACCATAACAAATCTAAGAGTGTGTAGGGCATGACTGATCCCTCACAAATTCAAAGGAGATTTAGAATTTTCATACTGTAATGGATTTACAAGTATAAGCTATTCTTTAAAAAATTGATTCTGCATTTAGGTTTTTGTTCTGATATGAATGGGTGGATTTCAGTCCTGAATCAGGGACGTGATTTCTTAACATGGTTTGAAGAGATTTTCTTAACCCTTGTGAATATTCCCTGTGACTTTGAGAATCATGTTGGTGTTTCCCTGTAACATACACAGACACAGAGCTTAACACCTACCAGTTACTAGTTTAGTAGAAAAACAACACACAAAGCTGCATGTTATTAGCAGTGTTTTTTCAAAGCTGAAATCTGGAAGACGAAATTCAGTCTGTCAGAGGCTAATAGCATGAACTAAGGAGATATTCTCCCATTGCAGTTACAATACTGAATAACTAATTTTCATCACTCTGAGATGTAATAAACCATGTTTTCAGAGGATTTTTTAAACTAAATCTTTATAAAAGAACTGTCAATGTATTTCAGAGATGTTTCTATGCTGACCAGTTGTGTAGTCCAATGGGAAGCTTTAAGAGTAAAATACATCAGGATCTTAATGGCCATTCTGCTAGAATGGGGAAGTGGTCATTAATGTCAGCAAAATACAGGCTGGGAGATGGTATGGCTGCAGCTTAGAAGTGTAGCCATAATCACTACTTCTGTGCAACATTTAATTTCAAGAGCCTTGATTTGAAAATTAGGCAGTTAAAACGTTGCTGTTTTTTAGGTGTCATCTCAGCAAAACCCCAAGATTTATAGCAAAGCATACCTGCCCCCTTCTTCACCATTATTCAAAAGACCCTGTAGCTGGTTAGCTGGCTGACTCATCTGTGCAGGGACACAGCTCCTGTAAATACATATCAGATCACTAGATGTCCTCCTCCCACAAAATTTCTTGTCATTCTCAGCTAGCAAATATTTTCTCTTAAAAAGGACCCACAACCCTGTGCAGCACTAACAGATTGCCAGTGCAATTTTGTGTATTCACAAATCACCCATGTCCAGAAAGCAGCCTCAGGGTAGGACAGAGCCTTCAAGCCCAAACGCAGGAGCACTGCACTGGCTGAGATTGGGTAATGGAGCTCACCACTCCTTCCAGGCAGACTCATGCTTTACCACACCTGTCTTGTCATCATTATTTTCAGTGTGTTAAAACAGAGATGGATCTTATTCTAATGACAAAAGCCTAAGACTGGAATCACCCGTATGCTAGCTACATAAGTAATGAGAATTTTTTGACTAGAAAATGAGGAACAGATCATAAACTTCAATGTGTAAAGTATGGTTACTACAGTCAGGCACCAAAAGCTTAATGAAAGTATCAAGCTGCATCATTACAACAACAATTAAAGTTTGCATGGTCAAAATATTGTGTAGCAGAAGCTGTTGTCTTTTCTAACCTGAGAAATTATGCAAGGTATTAAGCAGAGCAAAGGGTTCGACTTTGACATTTACTGACTATATATTTCACTTAATTGACTTGTTGAAGAAAAGCTCATTTACTACAGGTCAAAGTTTTCCCTTAATTTTTCCTTCTGTGGCTATTTATTTCAATGGATGATTGCATCTAGAGCACATATTGACTCCCTAACCTCGTCTAAAAATCTGAGCTTATGATTAGATTGTGGGTTTTTTCCCTAGAAAACATGCTTTCCTTATTTACACAACTGAGACATAAACAGATATTAAGATACGTGAACAAAAATATTTGAATACATTTTTAATGCAGTCTTGCAAAGGCTTTTGATTCTTTGGAGAATCAAAAATTTTTTGCAAGGATGTGGATTTTTCAGTGCAGCTTTTTGTTCAGATTTTGGGCTTAGAGAAATGGAAAATGTCTCATTTCTTTCACCCATGGCTGTCACCATTGCATTCTAAACATTAGCCAACAACTCACACTTTGGCTTGAGGCCACAGGGAAGATCCTGTTCTGCAGTTTCTGCTGCCACAAGCCACAAGATCATTAAATGCCAAAGACTATCTGCAGGTCGAGGTCAGACAGGAGAAATGACTGGGCAGAAGGTAACTCTCATGGAACAGTCAGAGAAACCAAGCTGAAGAAAGGAACTGAAAAACCTTATAAACTGTAATGATCATGTTTAATGAAACAGTCCCACTTCTAATCAAGTAGACTTTCTATTAATGCTTAATACCTGGTAAAAATGCAATCCTGTCTTCTTTTACTTGCAGGTATCTCACACAGCAGGACCGCTTTGATCAAACAGCTCCTTTCGCACCTGCACTTGCACAAACACGAGCACGAGTCATTTCACAGATGGACTGCACAAGGTCTGCCTCATTTTCACTTCAGAACACAGTAATTCAGGATGTAATTGTCACTTCAAATTGCATCCACCCACATAAAGGTGCCATTTGAGACAACAGGGGAGGAACTCGATGTCACCAAGTCCACATTTACCTGGTCAGTGCACTCTTGTGGATATTGGTGTCCTGCTGGTAAATCTGACCTTGTGAGAAAAAACATTGTTAGAGAAAGACAAAAAGAAATATTTCCATGTAGCATCTTTCCAAAACAGACTAAAGGACTTAACCAGTAAGAGATAAAGTACCCTTGACATCTGCACAAATAGGGTTTGAATGTTGTTGTAATTTTACACCTTTTGCACTAAAAAAAGTTAAATGGAGAAGTTGTCCTTATTGCTTGCTACTTCTACACTCTTTTTTTTTTTTTTTTTCCCTAGAAGCTTCTCCTTCTAATTATACTAAGTCATGTGCAAACCACAATTCAGCAACATGTTTTTTGAAGTAGCTATTCTGGAGACATTTATGCTTCAGATATAAGCAACCAGATCATGAAGCACCTCACAGGTTCATGGTTTTTTCTTATCCTAGGCACTAGAGGGCAAAAAGCATAGAAGTAAATTAGATGTGTGTTCATTTTTCATGTTTGCTTGTGTTACAAGCTATTACAAGCTCTAGGAGCAATACAGAGATGAATTAGTACCTACAGTATCTTTTCCTAAATGGACTTGGATGGTGTTTGGTATGGGACATAAGTTCTCTTCTCACAAACCAAAAAAGAAGAAAATTATATATATACTGGGCACAGTGAACTACACTTATAGATGATTGTGAGGTCAACATTGTGTGTGAAAGTGAAGTTGTATTAAGTCAAGAGTAATGTTCTTTAAGGACAGGAACAGGTACTTCAGACTCTGACAACTGCCTTGTGCAGAGGCTGGGACACCGACCTCCCCACGCAGCTTCCCTGCTGCCATGAAAAACCTGAAAAGTAGCTGCAACAGCACCAACTGATTTTGAAAAGTTGATAAAAAAAACAGTTTTTGAATTCAGCTGATCCTGTCATAACACACATAAAGGTTCTGCAGCTCCCAAAATGCAGCACAGGGGAACATGAAGTCCCACAACATTTTAGAAGGGTGTTATCTTACTCTCTCACGTGCATGTTAACTTCAGGTGACAGCTTTCCTTCCAAGCTGACCCGAGTGTGCTCAGAAAAAGAAATGATGCAGAACAAGTATGAGGAGACAAGGCTATGGTGAGACTATGAAAGCACTTTACCAGAAAGCTCTAATTCTCCTGCCTTTTACACTGGTGTTCCCCTGACATTACAGAGCATTTACACTTGGCCTAGACAAGAGCTCCAGCTGGGTCCATAGTGGTGCCACATAATTTGTATGTATTTACCTTCCAAATTTCCAAAGCTTGGGCTGAGAAACTGGTCAAATTACTGGATGTTACACAAGAAGTGTTTAATCAAATTTAAGTACAAACCAGGTAGTGGTCATAATTAGATGGTAGGAAACAAAAAGGTACAGCTAAACTTACTTCTATTCACCCTCATTTCTTCTCGTTTAATCACTGATGTCAAGGTAAGTTTAGGTCAAGATTGTAGCAAGAGGTTTTTTGCTCATTTCTAGATAATGCTGTGATAAAAATTCTTAGGTTTTGCTTTCTGGTCAGATAAAAACTGGTATGGGCTGACACTCCTGCAGCACTGTAGATGAAGCAAATGCCCTTTTTTTTTCTGGAGCTTGCAGCACCAGCACTTTCAGGATGAGCTATTTCCTGTTCTGTTAAATGGAAGCCATTGGTATAAAAATAGACAGTGCTATATATTGAAAACTTAAGCCTACTGAAGTTTTACAGATTTAGAAAGTTCGCTAATCATTATCAATTAAAAAGGCTGCTTCATTCTGCATAAATTAATCATAATGATGCACTTAACTGCAGGGCCTGATGAAAATATTTATTTTGAAAAAGTGGTACCAAATTTAATCCAGAAGTGGTGCTTATAGTAACAGTCAGGGCTTTTAAACTGCTACAATTACAAGTTTTTTTCTAAATATCTTATAACTCAGCAAGACTGTTCTACCAGTGTCTTTGCATCTGGTAACCATCAAGCAGGTTCTGAAAGGCAGGAACAGAAAAGCAATACTTTGAGTGTCTGGAGGAGTGAAAGTATACAGTGTTCCCATTAGACTTTCTTACATTCGAGATTATGGCTGAGAACAAAAGTATTGATTCCACATTACTGCAAGAGAGAGTAAAACAGTTCTTACCCAGTATCCTGTTCCTGCAAATGTTTGGATATTAGAAGGTTAAATACCTTCTGTGTTTATGTCAGTAGCAAGGCTCCTGTGATGTGTTATCAGGTTTATACATACTGTGGTCCTCACATCCAGAATATTTTCAGGAGGAGAAGCCACATGCTTTAGCTCTGTACCAGCAATGGTGGTTTCACACAGAGCCCTTGAGAGGTGTGTGCACCTCCCTCTTTAAACCTGCAATGTCTGACTTCCTGGGTTCCCATAAATCATGACTGCAAAACCTTCTTAAAGAGTGTTGGAGGCAGGAGGGTCTGTGTGCTCATCGTAGCACACCGTGTTAAAGCAGAGACAGTGCACAAAGGCCTACAAGCTGATCCAGCAAGTCAGAACTCATTAACTTTTACTGGATTTATGACAAGCACCATTCTCTTAAAAAAACAGCAACCAGCTGGCAAGTGGTTGAGAATGAGTTCCCAGAAAACACAGCATGAGCAGATGGAATTGTTTTATTCAGTGCGAAATAAAACAAGCAAATGAAAATATCTGAGATACCATGAACATAGCATGGACTTACTATTATGATAAAATTGATATTTTTATTTCATGAAAAATATTTTTCCTAATGATTGTGCTAATGAAGCACATGTGGCATATGTTAATCACTAGCTCAGTGTTAAACTAACCATTGTTAAAACATCATCTTTACTCATAAACATTTATTAAGTCATAAGTAGGTTGTTCTCACTGTTTAAATAACCAATAATCAGTCATTAATTGGATAGAATTTTAAGTGGAAGCATCTCAAATCTCTAAGCTTTTGTGATATCTCCAAGGTGTTCCAAGGAGCAGATAATACTGATGTCTTCAACACATGGCAGTGACTACACAACATCTTATTTTAAAAATTCAATGCTGTTTTCTGGTAGGCAGTACAATAAAAATGTATTGAATACTTTCAATTTATATGTTTACATTGTGCCTAATATAAATATGCTGGTAAGTGACATAAAAATTCTCTTTTTTTCTCTCAGAATGGTTTTTCTACAGATTGTCTGTAATGAGCATGAAGGTTCTATCAAATCAAGCCAAGTCAAATTAAAAACTCTTATTATGCTTCAATCTTAGCAAAACACACATGCAAGGAAAACCACCTGCTTACTGACTGAGTCTGGAGCTAGGAAATTTCTGCCTTTATCAGAATGAGCATTTCTCTATATCAGTCCCACAACAAGTGCCATCCCTTTCATTTTATGGTTTCCATAAAATCAAAAGGCAGATTCTAGTATCCTTGCATTAGAAGCATTTCTTTGGTTTTCAGTTTAAAGTTTTGCTTGGAGACATATGTGAAGAAATATTACGTTTGCTGTCAAATGTTTCTATATTCTGTGTAGCTCATGGGTAGCTGGTTTAAGTACTAAAATAGCTTCTCTTTTCAGTGAAACTCAGAGGAAGCATGTTATTCTCCCATATTTTTGAACTGTCTTCCTTGAAATCCATAGAATACACTGCATTTAATTTTTTGTCATCAATGCCATAAACCAAGTGCTAACCTTAGCAATTGTGCCAAACTAGTAGTTAAGATAAATACTTTGTAACTTTTACCTGAACAGTATAGTATTAAAACCCTTGCATGGGATTTGAAAGTACTATTCCACACAGAAATGATATTATGTTCTGTCCTCTTGCACTGTATGTTGTATTTTATCAAGAGGAACAGAACAAACCAGTACAGGAGAAGATAAGGCCACAGCAATTCATTCTAGAGTTAGAACAACTTCTACCTCTCTGAGACAGAAATATGGGTTACTGATTCCATGGTGTTTCATATCTGCAATGAGATTAATAATTCCTGACAGCTGCATCCAACTGGAAGTTTGTTCAAAGCTACTGGATTCTTTCACTTGAAATGCTCCAGCCAGGGAGTTATGTCCTTTGATGGAGCATAAATCAGAGCCTCTCTGCATATCTGGAGGCTCTTTCCCAATGAGCCCACCACAGAATTGCTTTCCATTTCCAAATGGCCGGTCTGAGCTGAAGAGCACCAGATTTGTAAATGTACTGTAATGTTTGGGTCTGGCTGAGCTGAGTTCCTTTCCCCACAGCACCCTCAGAGAGCTCTGCTCTGCACTGGTGGCTGGAAGGTGTTGGTAACTCACCTGTGCTTTGGGTGTGCTCCCCACTCACCACTGGGCAGGGGACAGAGCCAGGACAGCTGACCCAAACTGACCAAAAGGATATTTCATACCATATTAATATAGTTTGCAAATAAAACAAAGGGTGAGGGTGGCAAGAAGAGAGGGGTATTTGTTATACAACATTTGTTTTTCAGAGCAATCACTATGAGTGCTAAAGTCCTACTCCCTGGGAAGGAGGTAGGCATAACCTGCTGATGGGAAGTAGAGAATAAATCTCTTGTTTTCCTTTGCTGCTGTACGACCTTTATTAAATTGCCTTTATGTTATCCCACAAGTTTCCTTCCTTTTTACTTTCTCCCCCCACCTCTTGTCCTGCTGAGAACAGGAGTGATAAAGCAGCATGGTGGGTGCATGGCATCCAGCCAAATTCACCCATCACAATTAAAAACTGAATCAAAGTGTCACTGATAATGACCTCAAAAGTCTACCCAGCTACTCTGTGGAATCCTTCTTCAGTCTTAATCTTCTCTTACTCTCACAATTCAATTCCAGAGACTTCAGCTTTGATTCAAATTAGCTTGGCACACTGTGGATGCTCAGTATCCGCTAGCTAACTTATCTTTTAACATTATAAACATAAAAGATGTCATTCTGAATATTTTTTTAAAATCCAAATAATAAAAACACACCATTAATTTTATTCAGGCAAATAGAATTAATTAAACCCACTGACACTGAATTGATAAAAAATACATTGATTTATAGGTTTTATGACTCTCTGGAAATCCACTAAAAGCATCGTATGATCTTTTGTATAACTGATTTATGTAGTCTTCCATTCAGTACAATATATTAGGTACAAATTATTGATAGCTTCCAGCATAAAATAGTGTATACTGATGCTTTCATTCAATATTGCAGATTACATGCCCATTAAGTGCAAAAAGGGATGGTTTCTTCCTAGAAAATAAGTCAGAAACTGATTTATAGAGACAGTATAGAGTAGTAAACATTTATATTCTAGTATTTTTACTTAAAATGCTGATTTGTAAAATTGATTATTTAAAAGATGCTCATTATATATAAAAAAGACATCCATATATAAGACATTGTATCTGAAGTATCATGGGCTCATACAGATAATACATTTTCACTTAGAATGCTTATTTGTAAAATTGATTACAAAAAAGGCGCTCAGAAAAAAGACACTGGATCTGAAATATTGTGAGCTCATATAAATAATACATGTAATGAAAATAAGTATCAGAGTTGGTGCTATCTTGTTTCTTTATCTTACTGCAGAAAATACTTTAGCACAAATATTTAATGCAAGACCACTAAATTCTCCAACCATTTATAAAACATTTATGAAAGCTTTTTACCACATTAACTGCACCTTAGAACAATACTAACCTGTATCATAGCTGTACCCTGAATATGTTTGGGGCAGCTCTTGAGTAGTCTCAAAGCTCACTATCCAATTCCTCCTTCTTTTACCATCCACTCTTTCAAAAGCTAATTAAAGCATCACTCGTTGCTGTCAAAGAAGGCGGCCATGTCTTTATTTTAATGATAAAGTAGTAACCTAGCTTTAATTATAAGCCATATAGCAAATTATGAAAAATAGCAATACCCTGAAGTATTTATCACCAAATAGCATCCCACAGAGGAATAAGACATTATCTAATTGCATCTGGCAGAACTCTCACCCCAAATAACTTACAATCTCTCTGCTCCTTGGATCCACTGCCCCGCTTCCTCTCTGCTTTTATTCAGTGGATCGTTCTAAGTGCTGGCATTTAATCTCTTTAGGACTATTAAAAACAAAACAAACAAACAACAACAACAAAACAACCCAACAATCAAACCCCCCCCCCCATCTGGTAGCTCTATTTGGAGCTCATACCTAGTTTAATAACAATAAACATGAAAACTTCTCTTTCTCTGAGCCAACTTTTCTGAAGAATGCATTGTGGTTAAATAAACAGACAATTTTTGTTCACTGAAAGTGAAATATTAACATATTAAAAGAGCCATTGATACCTGTGGATTCTCAACACTTTTCATTTCTGACATAGTTTTTAATTGTCATATGTTTTCAGTTTGTACTTATTTAAAACCTCGCCTCTCTCTGCAGCAGGATGAAATTTGGCTTCACTGATTGCCTCAATGTTATCAGTGCTGCTCAGACTTTGCTTTCCAAAACCCACACACTGCTGGTCCTTTTTTTTGTCCTGTGCTCAGACAAATAAACAAAATTCAACCAAAAGGATCAGACTAATATTATTCCATGTGTTTTTGAAGTTGAATGGCACATTTATTGAAAGTGACTCATTTGCTGGAAAAGCACAATACTGCTTTGAGACAGGAACAACCTGACTGAATTCTCAGGTCGCTTAGAAGTCTTTACAATATTGTCAAAATTAAGCTTGGAGGAAAGATAAACATGCCTTTTCAAAAAATCTGAGTGTTTGTGGAAAAGCATTCTGATGACTGGAAAAGGTAGACTGTATGTCTCCTCTTGCTGATACATTTTGTATCTGATAAAAAGAAGGTGGTGATAGCCTAACTGAAAAGGGCTGGCTATGCAAGATGGCCCCATCTAATATTTTTACAGTCATCTCATACAGGTTCTCAAGGGCAGTATCAGTCTCATTGTTACCAAAAAGCTGATTGAACAATTCCTTAGGGATTAAAGATTTTTTTCCCTAGAAAACTATAGTAGGAAAGAACATAGTATAAAATACAACCTTTCATTCTCTTTTCCCTCACCTGAGAAGAATGAGTAAGAAAAATTCCCAAATGTGACTTTCTGATATTTTGAGATGTATGTGTGCCACATGAAACCAAATATGTTTTCTCACTTCTGCCTTTTTTTTATAATATTGTCACATTTCTGCTCTGGACATCTCTGCTGAGATTTGGACATCTTTTCTGCCTTCCAGTTACTCCTCCAGCTCCCATAAAATTTACCTTTATCAAATCTGAAGACATATATTTGTAATTTCAGAAGTCATATAATCTGCATAACCAGTTTTGTAGTAGCCCACTCATAGATTTCTGAGTAAGTGTGCAAACATTGTGATTGTTTTTACGATTGGGCTAGGGGACTTGCTAATGTAATTTATGTCATCACTGCATGAAGAAGTGATTTTTTTCTCCTTCTTTAGGATATACAAGTAGTAACATTTTTAAAATCTGAAAACCTTTTCTTCCAAGAACCATGCACCAACCAAGCCAAAATTGTTGTCTTGTGTATACAGACCCTCACCCCACACACACAAAGGTGAAATTATACAAATAAAAGAAAATTGGAAAGAAGTAAAATATCTCCGCTCTGCAGGTGGAGAAAAATATAAGATCTTTATGTCTTAGGTCTGATTTTCCATGCACCTAGGATGTTATCTGGAAAGCTAACAGCTTGTAGAGACTGTTTGTTTTCCCTTCATAGCCACATTGCCTTTGGTAAAATAAACTCAGAAACACATTTTGGAAGTGCATTGTGCACAGAGTCCATATAGGATCAGGAATTCAAAGCACCTCTAGCTGACCAACATATATATTTGTCACTGGTCTGGTGCAACGAAGATGACCTGATAAAGATCACACCATGAGTGG
Organism: Prinia subflava; assembly: GCF_021018805.1. Taxonomy (NCBI): domain Eukaryota; kingdom Metazoa; phylum Chordata; class Aves; order Passeriformes; family Cisticolidae; genus Prinia; species Prinia subflava. Next base: position 60,208,788 of record NC_086247.1, read on the forward strand.
TTTTCCTTTGCATTGGCTGCTGAACAGATCAGAACTGTTTCCTATGGTCAATCCCCTTCTGCCAGTGATGCAGATAATGGTAATTCCACAGGCAAATCAACGCTATATTTTGTCTTCATTTTTATCTGAAATACGAGTTGGTCTGTTGTACACCAGACAGTCATTTACTACTCATTTTCCTTTATTGATGTGCAAGAGTTGAAGCATAAAGTGATCCTGAAATGTAGCTGAAGTGAGGCAACAGCTGCCATTGTGACCATGACTACAGCAGCACCCCAACCACATGAAACAAGGTTTCATTCATCTTTGAGCCAGCATACAGTAGAAAGTATCCTTTAAAAGGAACTCTGTTGTAGTTAAAGAAATGCACTAATTTGTCTGCATGGGCATTAACAGGGACAAAAGCTGTCCTTGACAAAAAGCAACAGAACAGTGTAGTCTTACTGATTTGCATTCAAGGGCTTTTCACCACACTATGTCTTGGAAATAATTTGCAAAATGGTCTTTCCTATATGTTTTTTAATATTTTTCTCACTGAATTATTACCAGCAAAATAAACATAACAAAGCACTGCCATCCACAGCAAGAGGAAAGCCAAGGAACTAGATTTATTTGTAAAATGATAAAGGGCAATTGATAGTGTGGATAAGTACTTTTTATATGCATTTATTAATTCATAAACTACAGTATATCTCATCTTTCAACAACAGCTGATGTCTCCATTGTCCTCTGGAAACCCCTGCAGGTTCCATTATAAGAAACATAAATAATATTTTTTAATGAGATATGGATTGATTATGTTGGAAAAGCTGACATTTTCATCCATCATTCTAAATGTTGTTTAATGATGGATTACCAGCCTGTAATTCCTCTGATATGAGATTAAATAAAACAGCAGGCTGTTTCAGCAGACTAGTCCAAGGAGATGACAATAAATCTGCTCAATTATCATATCAACAATCTGGTTTTCACTAATAAGGATATTATTATTTCATTTAGACTTGTTCAGGCATCATAGATTTTTTTTATCTCTGTCAGTCAATGGGAGCAAGTGCACTATTTTACTCTCAGAGCTGCAAAGAACCAAGCTTTGAGAGAGAACAGTACATGCTGCTCAGCAGGCTTCAAGCAGACAGAAGAGAGCTACCAATTCCCTTTCAAACCAAAAATATATCGTGAAAGAACATTTTGTTTTCAACCTAGTTAACTACTCTGAAAAGCCTCAACCAAAGGATACTGTCTGAGAAGCTGATCTGTTGAAAACAGGGTTACTGGATCCTCTGTGATTTGTGCTTCACCTTGGTTCTGTTGTATATTTATAATTAAGATCATTCAGACTATCTTTTGGCCTGAAAAATTGGACTGCAAATAGCTGCAACAAAAAGAATCCCTCTTTTTTCCTTGTTTCATGCTCATAAAGCAGAAAGTATGCAAAGTTTATTAACAGAAGCCTAACACAGAGAGTTTTCTTCGCCAGCCAGTCTTAATAAACTCTCCTTCCTAGCAATCTAATCATAATCGTTACATTTCACTCAGTGCCCTCCTTCTCCTCAGAATGTTTTGTAATGGCAGGTAATACTACAACATGGAGCATGTCCAGTGCCCAGCAAAGCCACACAGACATGGGGGAACTTTGAATAGCCGAGTACACTTCAGTCTTCTATCCCAGACTGCAAACAAGAGGAGCAGGTGGTCTGTGGAAAACACATCACACATAGGTGAAAGATCCCTGTTGCTTTACTGTTACTTTTCTGCAAAATGAGGAAAGATTAAAATACTGGTTCCTCCACTCTCTAAACACCAGAAAGGTGACAGCCTTGCAGTGATAAGTTATAATCTGTTCCTTGCAGAAGGGAATTTTTCCAACTCTGTTCCAAAACCTACTTACCAAGTTTTTATGGACCTGACCCTTTCCCTCTCCTTACGGGCATCCCCAGATGTCAATAAAATAGGATTTTCCTCAAAAGCAAACGAAAAAACATAAGATCACTTATACTCTAGTTGTGGAAACTCTGTACTGAAGTTGCAGGAGTTAGATGAAGATGTGTGGAGCACAGAATTTAATTCTTCCTTAGTGTTACCACTAGGAGCCAGTGAAGAAGTGAAAGCTGATGAGATGAAATGGAATTTTCTCCCTGGCTCTTTCCTGGCTCATGGCCGATCAGATAAGCTTTGATATGATAGACTAAAATAAGGACATGGTACAGACCATGATGGTGTCATCATGAAAGGATAACTATAAGCTTCTCTACAGTGCTGGACTAATTTAGTTTTAAGGCAATATGGGGGTGAGTCTCATTACTAGTCAAAAAGGCAAAGGGAAATGTCATCTCTTCAGTACACAACTGTTTTGCCTTGCCTTTTTACTTTCCCTCTGTTTCCCACCTTACCATTTTTTTTAACAGTAGGCTGTATTGTGGTGTTTTTCTGTACTGTATGCTTTCTGTGACCCTTTAAGTGGTTTGTTACAGTTTCCCCCATATTGTTAGTCTGTTCCCGGTTACTCCTCCCTTTTCCGGTTGTTTGTCACTCCCCAAACCCTGCCCCTTGTTCCAGAACGTCCCATGTCAGTCCCCCCTTGAACCAACCCCTGCCTGTAGCCCGGTCTCCCTGATTGTCAATCTGTGTTTGTCCCTGCCCTTGGTTCTGGAAAGTTCTGTACTCTTCAAAGCACCATTGGTTTGCCTTTGTTGTATCCTCCCCTTCTATTCCTCTATTGGTCATTGTTTTGTCAGTCCCTCCTTGAGCTCCTCCCCTGTTTATCCCTGATTGGTTTCTGCATTGTACCCTGCCCTTGTTCCACCCCCACTTAAAAGGTTCGTGCAAAGGTCTGTGTTTTGGTTTTCCACTCCTGTCCCTCTCAAGGAATGAGTCCCTTTGAGAACCACGCAGAACCTCCTCCCTGCTCTTTGTCCTGGTCCTTGGCAGTGTCTCATCCAAGGCTGTGGGGAGCAGAAGCAGCCTTGCTCTACACCTCCGCTCACATTGATCCAGATCAGGCAGAGGCCACTCTCAGCACAGACCGGAGTGAGGGGCTAGCCAAGGATTTCCCCCGGTCGAGTCACTGTATGATGTTTCCTGAAGACAGTCAAATCTCCCTTGGTGCAAGCTCTATAAAGAGACAATATTAATCTCTGAACTCTGAAATGGTCTGACTGCATTTAGAATACTTTTCATGCTCTGTTGTTATGTCAATTTTGATTCCTTCAGTTTCTGTGATTTCCATGTTTAGGCCACAGGTAGGGATTCTAAAGTTGGCTTATTTGATGCAAAAATAATTGTTCTAATAATAACACAAAAAAAATCAATGAGAATGTTGTATATTTTTTGATGTTGACTGAGACTGGTTTTGAAAAGGAAGTGTATGTAGAGAGAGGAAGCCTGGCTAGCTGTCCTTAGCAAGACAGCCCTGTTCCTCATGCCTTGCAGCCTTCCTGTTGGCACCCAGGGTTGATTTACAGAGGCAGTGGGGGAAGATGATTGTCCTCCAATGCTTTGCATGCTTGTGAGTTCCTAATTTTACTGACTGGAAAAGCACCAGATATAGCTTCAGATTCTTCTGCAGGAAAAAATACTCACTTGGATACTCAAAGCAGGAGCTTTTTGAACCATCTGTGCAAGTATGCAAAAGGCTCCTTGGTGCAGTGCAGGCTGAGGGGGATAAGCCCTCTTCTCCTCCTGTCAGGAGGCACCTCCCACCATCTTAGTGAAAGTGGGAGAAAGGATGAAAGCAGCAAATGCCCCTCTTTGCTTTCTCTGCACAGCAGGAGCTGGTCCAGTGCCCTTGGCTTTGTCACAAGCAGACTTTCCTTCTCTGTTGAACAAACAGGATGCAGCCAGTCCCATGCAAACACAAAGGCATCAGAGCAAACTGCTCCCAACTGAGAACCTCAGCAGCAGCTCCTGTTGCACATTCACTGCCTGTGAACATTTCTGGAGAAACGCTACAGAACTGAGGTGCAGCCTGACAAAGCAGATTACTGCAGAGAGCAGAGGCCAACACGCTATTTTCCTGCTGAGCCAATTCTTGCCTTTCATAACACTGATGAACTGTTATGGGTTAACACAGCTTGGTTTTTAGTTGAAGAAGTGTCGTGGTGCCTACAAGAGTCTGCTGACTCTGTCCCCGGCAAGCCCAGGCACTGTGACAGGCGCAGTTTAGGGTCAGCCTGTGAGCAGCACAGGCAGGGCTGACTCCTGTGAGTTCTTTTCCCTGAAAGGGCTCTCGTGAACACGGTGGGAGGACGACGAGGCAGAGGAACAAAGGAGGAGACAGCTGTGGGTGAACAGAGGGGTTTATTGAACTGTGCAGGGAGGTTTTGTCCAGGGCTAGCAGGGAGGAGCAAGGGGAGTGGCTGGCTACCATTAGCCAACCAGGGCCAGTTACTGAGGAACCCAGGGGTGGAGAAACATAATATGGACTAACCAGGAGAGGGTAGGAGGGGATTTACAAAGGCGGGAAGGATGACTGACAGATAACTGAAAGTTACATAACAGAAGCAGGTGTGTGATAAAAATACCTCTTGTGAGGGAGACAAAGGAATATTAATTAGGAGGGGGTAGGGGTACATAGAACTGAACCAGTACATTGAACTGAACTAATACAAAGAACGATAAACTAAACTCATGCACCACCACAAAGAAGAATATGGACTATTGCCCTGTCAGGACCTTAGATTTCTTTAGAAAAGACAACAACCTATGAAGGGCCAGTTCTTGACTATTGGCATGATAGTGTTATAAATGCCAGGAAAATTTATTTCCAAATTCAATAATTTGGTTTATTAAAAATTCAAATCACAAAATTTGGAACCAAATCACAGAATTTTAAGCAATAAAAAAAACACACAAACAGCGACACTTACTTGACAGTGTTTCTCCCAGGAAAAAGAGCCAAGGGTGACCGATAGACATAGACCCTGGCCATCTGTGTCTCTAGCTGGGTACACACCTTCGCCCGTCCAGAGGCTTAACTTAAATACACTTTATTTCCCCCCACCACCGGCAGCACTCTTCCCATTGTTTCTGCTAAGCACCGGCAATTAAGAGTGTTTACACTAAGCCCTGAAGAAGTCCCTTGGTCCATTCAAATGCTAATGTCCAGAGTAAGTCCTTGCTTTGAGTAATCTAACCGCTGTAGAAGTGTGTGATGACTTTCCTGCACGTATGCGACCGATCAGAGTAAATCCTTGCTTTTGAGGCAATTTTCGCTGCACGTAGGCAGGGGTAGGTTGGTCAGTGTTCATTGTCTCATCAGTACCTCGTGTTCTCACCTTCTATTTCTAGACCAGGAAGATCAGGAGAGGTGATTTACAGAAATCCGTGAAACACATGGGTTGAGCATACACACATACCTTTATACAATATATTACAGTTTCCAGCTTATAATTATTCATAGAACATGAATTAAATAACCCTATTTTTCACAATAGCTTGACCACTGAGAAAGCAGAATGAGACTTTTGATAATACCCATATAAAACTGAGGCTTTCGAGCCCCGCCTCTTTTCTCCAGGTAAGCCACCAGGTAACATCATGGGCAGCAGCGGGGCCCAGCTTAGGCCCGCTCCACCTTGGGTGGCCGCGGTCTCCGGAGCCGCTGCCGCAGGGGCTGGCTGAGCCCCTTCTCTCCCCAGCTGCTGTGGGGAGCAGCCCAGCCACCCGAGTTCCTCTTCTCTTCTGGCTGCCAGCAGGGTAGACAGGAGGCTCTGGCTCGGCAGGGCCGGCCGCATGCTGGAGGCTGCGGCAGAGGGAGCCAGGCCATGGCCGGGCCTGGGAGCAGCCAGCAGCGAGGAAAAGGAGCTTGCAGACTCTGATGGCAGCCCCGAGGTGAACTATCTTAGATCATGTAAAAAATATGGAATGTTAATTTGTGTTCCTATGGATTATGGTATGTTAAAAATCGTAAGTAACCACTGTAAATATGTTATATGAAAATGTAACTTTAGTTCCAGCCAGCCTTGGAATTTACTAATCCCAAGGCAGGCACCACCCTAGAATTACCACTTAGGAAAAGAGAAAGAATTGTCGGGAAGCCCGGGCTCCGTCACTGGCATCAGAAAGGAGGACACATTAAGGTAAGCAATCAGTCCTTCCTCCCATGGACAGCCGAGCCATTGGAATATCATCTTCGTTTCGATCTCCGGAGAAGAACTCTTTCCATTCACAGACCTCAGTCTCCATTCACCCACGGGAAGACTGAAATTGGCACCTCTCCCTACCAGAGGAGAATCTTTTCAGCAGACCAATGACGATGATGAATTTGAATAACCCATCCTGGGAACAAAGAGACTGTGTGGAAATCTTATGCCATGGGCAAAATAAAGTGTATAAAACCTGAGCCCCAAACGGGGCCAATTCATGAACTTTTGGGGGCTGCAGTGAGCTAGAAACTGCGTCCCTGTTCACCCGTTGACGATCCTGGGTATATCATCAACGTAACTCCGCTGGGGGTTTTTACCGAAATTCTGTAATTTGATTTTTCAATAAACCCAATCATATTTTCAATTGGACTTTTGGATTGACATTTATAACAATCAGATCGAGGGGTGGAAAAGAAGGCATCCAGCAGCCTCTTCTACCAGCATGGCTTTGAGATCTTTGCAGCTGCCACCCAGCAAGAACCACATGAGCACCGCAGGCCTGGGCAAGCTTTAACTCTTTCCTGCCAGCAAATGGAACTCCCAGAGCACTGCCTCTTCCCAGAGTGAGAACAGACAAAGTAATGGAACTATAAAGAGACATAGCATGAAACTGAAGTCAGTGAAAAGTGAGTGAAAAGACTATTTGGTACAAAAGAGAACGAGTGGCCTAATTTGGCTGGACATCTCTAATAAACTATGGATAATGGTCTATTTTTCCTGTAACATATGAATGCTGCTGGCGGGGAGGGATGTAAAGCTCTACTTAAAAGTGATATGAATCTCTTTGCTCCTAAGGAAAAGAGGGTTTTTAGTTTTTCAGATGAAGATGATTTTGGAAATAGAAGAGAATCTTTGTTTTATACTAGAAGAGGCATCCTTAAACAGGACCCCTATTAAGCAGATATGGCCCATATGCAGTGTTGGGAAAGATGCTATTGGGCAGGACCTCACAAAGGCAGGTTTCTGGACAGCTCTCTTTGTGACAGATGAGACCCACAAGACAACTTCTATGTTGTCAGTGGAAAAATTCCATAGAAGTTTCTAAGAGAGACTCCTTTCCTAAAAGAACCAATTAAAGATTATTTTTGACTGATGAAACTGACTGAAAATTACAAGTATTGTCTCTTTATGTTCTATGTGAGAAAGTAAACCATTGGGGTGGGGAGGGGAGTGCATTGACAGCTTTCATTTTATTTTTTTCCTTTTCTTTTAGTGTGTGTTAATACATTTATTTTTATCTTTAAGTTGAGCTTGTTTTGCCTTTTCTCCTAATCTTATTTTCACAATAGGAAAATATTTAAATCACTACACTAAATTTAATAAGCAAAGTTCAGTGAATGTGAAACCTCTACATGAGCTAATAGGCTGAGTGTGATGTAAGCTATCTGAAGACCATGGAAGCTTTAAAACCTAGCCCACTAGATCAATGTTGATTCACCTCCAGCTCCTTTCCACAGGAAAGGAGTGCGCTCAGTTGGGCAGACAAAAGCCCTGTGAAGCTGCCATCAACCAGGACAGGTAACTCACTGCCAGACATCCAGGGCCCTTAGGAGACCTGGCAGGCACCCATCCCATCAACATCAAATGGCCCTTCTGCCACCCACTCGGTGCTGGTGGCAGGGAAGCCCTGACTCAAGACATAGCATTACTGGGAGGTTTGTCCCATTGCAGGGGACTGGGGCAGCCACCCTGAACCCTGCTCTCCCCTGCTTATCTGCCTTGTTCACAAGCCAGCCATTCCTCTTGCAGGTGCGGAACCAGCACAAATTTGGTTATCAAATCTTGAGATAGTGGTGTGCTTTTGCAGAAAGACCCTTTCCTCCCACCTTTCATCCTAAATGGAAAAAATTCTGACCTGTTTCAGTTCAAGGAACTGTGTCTGCCAACATGGAAAAGGATGATTACATTCACCTCCAGGGTATCCGAGACAGATTTTTTTCTGATTTTTCAATAACTGGGAGAATTTTTGAGAGCCACAAGAAAGTGAGTTCCCTTTCTTGGACATATTTGCCCAGACTTGCCAGCTGTACTTGCACACAGTATCTGCTTCCAGTTCCAGGTAAATGTTCTGCCTCAACAAATGATTTCTGTGTAGGTTTTTGTTAGCTCCTCTGTCCACTAGTATGGGGAAATATTATAGTGCAAAATGTTATAATGGCATGATGTAATCCTTCCTTTTTGTCTTTCATTTAAGTGTTATCACTGCAGAAACAGTATAACTTCCATTTCAATTGTAATTAAGCAGCATTTCAGCCCACTGTGCCTCCTGTTTAAGCCTCATACTTTATCAAATGTCAGTGTTACACTGAAGACTTCTCAGTCACTGGGAGTCTCTTTCCTCTGAGCTGATGTTACACAACAAGCTGTCTCCAAGAAATAAAAAGATGCAATCTTTGCATCTTCATTAATGAACATGTATTATACTCTTAATGAACAAAACCCTGGGAAATCTACCTGCTATTCTCCCCTTATTTTTTTCTTTTAAATCCATCTATTTATTTTTTAACTCCCTATATGTTTAACATTTCTTTATTTAATTCTAGGTATATCTCTTCTCTTTTAGCAAGTTCAAGCTCTTTTGATGTAGGAGTGTTTAAGACTGGCTGGATTCTCAGAAGAAATTGCTTCTCTTGATATCTGGATCAAAGAATTAATAAAATAATGCCTCCAATTGTACATGATTTCCACAAGTACAGGTTACTGCTGATTATTAATTTTTTTCACATTCACATTTGTATAAATCCTTTGGGCTGCATAGATGCAACAATATTATGCTACTGAATCAAGAAAATAAATCAAATTACAAACTGCAGGTCAAGAAATGTTTTGTTTGGTTTAACTTTGCTGTTTCTACCCCTTTAAGTTTTAGTTGCTGTATTCAGCAGATATTTTACCTTTTACATCACTGATTAAATTAAGAGGCAAATTAATTTAAAGGCTCTGACTGCTCTTGATTGTCAGCAATTTGGATGCTTATTAAGTGGTTTTAAAGTACATTTAATTAAAGATATTTTGCTTCACATCCAGTAGTCAGTGAAACATTTAGTGTTTAGGTCTTCTTATAAAGTATTACTGTTTCTTTAATTCAAGAATACTTTCAAAGGATGGATGCATAATTTCCTCCTTCTAAAAGAATGACTAAACATTAATCGCACTGAATTAAGTCTTCCTCTTACCTACTGTTTATAATTATAAAAATGAATTGGCCCATACAAATGTTATGTCTTTGCTTGCACTTATGTCCCCCCTCACTATCTATTCCAAGGGTTAAGAAAGACTGCTGATCAAAGGAGGAATCAGTCAATGCTAGAAATGGATCTGGAGTTTAGGCATCGAGATAGATAGATCACACACTACTCTGAATGCTTTTTTTTTCCTGCCTTTTTTTTTCCTGCTTTTTCCCCCCCCTAATTTAAAATCCCAGAGCAACAGGAGTCAGCCTTTCATGTGTCCCAAAATAGTCCAGAAGGTGCAGCCACATAAACAAGAGCAGCCATTATACAGAAGGCAAAAAAATCTGGTGATGAAACAGGAGTTTATTGTACTTTTCCCCTCTCAAACACTGTTAGAAAAGTCAAACTGCCTTCACCTTGTAAAAAATATGGGATGTTAATTCATGTTCTTATGGGTTATGTAATGTTAGAAATTATAAAAACCATTGTATAGGGCAATATAGTCTTAAGTTTCAGTCTGCCTTGAAAATTCGCTAAGACAAAAAGCAGGCAGCACCCTGGAATTTAACATTTAGAAAGGAGACAAAGGATTTATGGGAAAACCGGGCTGTCTCCTTGGCATCAGAAGAGGACACATTAAGATAAGCTTTCAGTCTTCTCCTCCCTGGATGGCAGAGTCGTCAGATCATTATCTTCAGCCAACACCCTCATCCCAGCATGGAACAACACCATCAGAGGACCATCATCATCAACATCTCCAGGGATGAACTTTTACCATTCATAAACTTTGGTGTCTATTCACTCACGGGAAACTAGAAATTGACACCTCGCAGCAGAGGAGGAACTCTTTTCAGCTCAGCCGGAGACGACCATGAATTTGAATAACTAGCCTGAAAACAAAAGGACTGTGAGGATATTTTTGCCAGAGGCAGAATAAAGTGTATAAAAACTAAGCCCTGAACAAGGCCAATTGGTGAACTCAGGGGGGACGGCAGTCGGCCAGGTACTGCATCCCGGTTCACCCTTGACATTTCCTGGGTAAAATAGTCAAGTATCTCCGCTGTGGGTGGTTTTGCCGAAATTCTGTAATTCGATTCTTTTTAATACACCAAAAATTATAATTTTAATTGGACTTCTGCATTTGGCATTTATAACAACCTTCCCCACAAATCCTTTGGCTGGAACTACCAGGGCGGAGGAGGAGGTGTAAGCCCTGACAAGAAACCCCATGACATTTATTCAGAGGCTCCTGGTAAGGAACAACATCGTCATGGAGCGAGTCATAATGTGTGATTTGCGCCAGCCCCATTTTAAGCCCAGAAGGAAAAGCTGGGCAGCTGTACCTATTTTTCACTTTCTTATAGAACTATTTATTTGAGAATAGAGAGAGGAGATTATGGGCTCAACGTGACTTTAAAAATGTATTAGTGATTTCTCCCTCCTTGTTTTTGCAACTGAGTTACTATAAAATAATGGGCTATGTTGAAAGCAATCAAGGGTTGGACATCCTTCCCAAAAACAGCTAATCTCTTTCACCTTTAATAAAAGGTGTCATGGGTTAACACAGTTTGGTTTCTAGTTAAAAGGAAAAAGTTCCGAGTCAGGACCTTGGAATTGTCTTGGAAAAGAGGGACCTATCAGAAGCCAATTTTAGATACTGACCTATGTTTTGACCACTGAGGACGCTGAATGCGACTTTGGAAAATACCCGTGTAAAGCGTGATTGTGTCCCAGCGCCTCCTTTCCTTCCGGCCTGGCAGCAGTGACACCGTGGGGCAGCCAGGCGGGCGGGCCGGGCCGTGGCCGGGCGGTGGCAGCTGGCACCGGGGGAGGGGAAGCAGCAGCTCCGGCTACCAACACACAGCGAGTTTTAAACTCGCCCCGGCAGCTGCTCTCTCGCCAGCCAGGACCAGGGGGAGATGTTCCCTCCCACCCCTCCCGGGCCCCACGCCGTGAGATCGTGGGGTGGAGGGGAAGGCGTCCTTGAGTTTCCACAGCCCTGCAGAGAGCACATGCCCACCGCAGGCCTGAGCGGATTTAACTCTTTCCCAGCACAGATGAAAACTTCCAAAGCCCTAACCTGCTTGAGGGAAAGGTCAGAGTGGGAGATATTTAAAGAGACAGTATGAAGATACAGGGTCAGTGAAAGAGAAGTTGTATTTTAAGTGACGAAGAGATAACAAGTTGCCTTGGCCCTAGGCTGAAAATCTCCTGTGAATGGTAATAATAACGTGTAATATGAATATGCTAAAGTATTCCTTTAAATCGTCAAAAATATGAATTGAGGAGATGATTTTTTGGATTTGAGGATTTTGAGCAAAGGTATCTGATTGACTGAGTGAATATTGAATTAGAAACTGTGATCTTGTTAATCACATGATCCCATGAGATGTTGGAACAGAGAGAGAGAGAGAGAGAAGCCCTCTGCACTAGTAAAGAGGTGAGAAATGACCTCTGTTCCCTAAGAAGAATCCTTTGCTTTTAGAGTTATTTATCTTTAAAATGACATCCGAATAGGCCTAAACCCATAGCCCATATGTAGTCACAGGAAAAGTTATGCAATATGAGAAATCCACAATTGCAAAAGTTCCTGGGCAGCTGCTTTTGTAAGAGTTAAAAACCACAGACTGTTTTTCTTGTAGAATGTTACCAGAACAAATTAGAAGAGACTTCTCTCTCTAAAAAAAAACTAAAAGAAAGACTATTTTAGTAGTAGTACTGACCTAGAGTTCTGAGTTTCATCTCTTTACATTGTTTGTAGAAAAGTGAACAGTTTGTAGGGAGAAAGAAAAGTGTTTTGAAAGTTTCATTTGAGTCTTATTTTCTTCGTCTTAGCGTGTGTTAATAAAACTACCTGTTTACTTTTAAGTTAAGCCTGTTTTACCTTTTCTTCCTCATTATATCTCACAGGAAAAAAACCCCATTTAAACCACTACACTAAATTTAGCAAACAGAGACAAGTGAAATGAGTAGAAAGGAATTTGCTGTTTAAAGAAGTGAAAGCAGAACAGGAGACTTCTGCAGCTGATTTCTGTGGATATAATTAACCACAGCAGGTTTATTTGCTTGTTTAGTAAGGCCACCTGGGCCTCCTATTCAATGAAAGGAAAACCACACCTACCTCAGGCCTCCCTGCTCCTGCCACAAGAGGAAGAGCTGGTTAACTTGCTCAGGAGAGGTTTAGACTGGACATCAGGATGGATATCTTTACTGAAAGAGGGGTCAAACACTTAGACTGTAAATTACGGTCACAGAATGTGATAATGGGTGAGGTAGAAGTGAACACCAGCAGTCATTTAGCCCAACCTCCTGGCTCAAGCACAGCCAGTGCACGTCCCCTGGAGAGCATTAGTAAGGAGTGTGCTCAGAAGGCTTTTGAATATCCACAGGGAGGGAAACTCCACCCCCTCTCCAGGCAGCCTCATACACTGCTCAACCACCTGCACAGTAAAGAAGTTCTCCTTCATGTTCCAGTTAAACTTCTGGAACTTCCTTCCTTATATGTGTTTCCAAATCAAATTAAATTTCCCAATCCAAGTCTGTTTTGCCCATGAGGGTAACTGGGAAGTATCTTTATCTCAACCCATGAGCTTTCTTGCTTTTTTTTCTGATTTCCTTCTCTCACCTCACTGGGGAAGGGCACTCAGACAGTGGCTGGGGGCAGACTGGCTACCACGTGGAACCAAGGCACCACAGTAGTGCAGCAAAGTACAAGCTGTTTGTGAGCTTTGGGCTCAACACCAAAGACAAACCAGAAAACAAAAAGAAGTAAAAAAATTCAGGCTGTCAAACTCCATTCACTTCGTGTCACTAATGGGTTATCTGTCCTTCTTCTCCATGCCTGTGCACTGAACTTTGCATCAGAAAGGTAGAAGGCTTTTCCTTTTCAATCAGCGTTGCCCATCTATAAAGCAACAGCTTCTCTGAGCTTGATTACACAATTCTTCGAGTAGGAAGGCCTGGTTGAGCTTCTGCAAAGTCAGCAAGGCCTTGAGCTGTTCAGGCTTTGCTCAGCAGTTTCTAAGAGCTTCTAGGAGCTCACTGAAACACCACCCTTCTTCATCTGCACCTCATATCCAGGCTAATAAACACAAAGTTAGGTGTCCACCATCCCAAGGGAACAACTTCCATGCAACTGCCTGTATCATTTTCTTGTCAAACGGAAGGCATGCTGTTGCTGAATCTGTTCAATAGGAGTTCAATTTCTACTTAAGAAACCCTTATATTTGTGAGAATCTAGTCCTTCTTTCCTCAGCTCTTTACTGTCTTGCCTGAAGGGGCGTGTACATTCAACACAAACTTCAGAAGCTAATACAAAACACCCCACAAAAGACAAGGTCATAAAGGATGATGGGAAAGGTTACAAAATAAACAATGAAGGCACAATAAAAGTAGTCTGAAAATACAAAAAAACCCCAGCCTTTATTGTGAGATCATAGTACATGCCAAAATAAAAGTGCCTTTTAAAATCTCTGAGGATGTTTATGAACTGTATTTACAAGATTTTCCTGCCATTTTAAAACTAGAATTTGTTTGGTTTTGTAGATATTTTAAAAAATAAATAATATAAAAACATGATTCAAGAAAAGATGCATACAACAGGAAGCGGGTAACCTGGCTTGAAATTAAGCCATTCCTGCAGAAGCCAAGAATAGAGAACATACCAGGGTTGAACACCTCAATATGCCATACCTCAAAATGAGAGGGTAAAACTTGGTAAAAACAAGAATAAATCACCTAAAAACTAATGATGCAAGTCTTTTCTTTTTTTCATAATATAACATCAAAATTACACAGAATGCCCCAGTGATCACTAGGAAATCTGCCACATTCTAGTTTTTCCAAACCAATTAAGTCCATGCTTCGTGGAGTGAAATGCCCCCCTTCCACTGCAGGCCGAAAGTAAATACGGTCAAACCTCATCTTGCACTTGTAATTTGCATTCAGGTTGGTGTTGGCCTGGGTGTCCCAAGTGTAGCGGCAGTGTTGAGGTTTACCCAAAAACTCCCAGACATCCTTAATGTTGTCGGGCAGACCACCAAGTTTGGCAACCTGAAAGTAGAAGGAGGAAAAAAATTCCACAAAATAGTGAATTCACAAACTCTACCTTCAAAAAATAGAACTGAGTTGTCACAGCATTGGATTTTTTTCTGCAGAACCTCAGTTGTTAAAAATCAAAGATCTTGGAATGTTTCTCAACTATGGTATTTCTCCATATGCTAAGGTATGACCATTTCCTGTGGCACTTTCTAAATCCAAAACATGTTCCAAAACAAATGTTCAGCTCTGAAATGTTGAGGTATAGGGGCCAACACCATGTTTCCTAAACCAGTGTCATTCCAGTTCACTGCGATGGAATTTCACAAGAGGGAGAGGTGAAATTCTGACCTTCTAGTAAGAATGCACAAATTCTCCTTTTAGTATCAGAAGCCAAAAACTACTTCTAATTTTGATTGTCTTGAGTACCGGGGATTAAGATCTATTTCTCCAGAGCACCTTCTTCCTTCATTGATCCTACAAGCTCTGAGAATTGGAGAGCTGAACAAGTCAAGACCAGGATCTCAAAATGACAAGATGTGTTTGAGATCAAAACTTCCACCAAATCTGCCTGCATCTGCTCAGATACAAATACTGTTATTAAAGAATTTGGTTATTGGGAAGGGGTCTCCATATAAATCACCTCAGCAACAACAACACTTTACATCTACTTAGTCACAGTTCCACATTTTAAGATTAAGTGCTGAATATCTCTGTTCTGCCTCAGCAGGTAATTCCTCATAAAGACCACAGAAAAGCCTGAGAAGGTTTTGGTAAAATACCTTCTCTAAAAAACAAGGTTGTTTATTTCTATTTACCTCGCTGTCTCTGAGGTTGGTATCCCCTCCAAATATGACAGTGGTGGACTCAGATTCCTTCTGCATTTTGTTTAGCACTATTTGTAGCTGCTTTATACGTTCCTTGGTGTGATCTTTAGTGCTTTCCAGATGAGAGGTCATAAGGCAAAGTTCAATACCAGATATGCTCACCTATGTGTCAAACAAAGAGGCAGCATTATTAGCCACATCATGATGATAAGCTCAAAGACAAACTCTAATCACAAAGCAAATGACTGAATGACAGAGCTCTGGTTAATATTAGTTTTATATTGATGAAAACGGGCTTACTGAGGAAAAACAGGCTTTCAGTTTCATTTTCAGAGGTTATGAAGCTTGAAAAGAAAGGATGGTAAGTAACAAAAAACATATAAAATTTCTCAGTTTCAAATGCAACCGGGTTTATATGCTTGGAGGAGAAGTTTTTCTGTTCTTTGAGACTGTCCCAGAGAAAAAGCCAGTTCAGCCTTTCTTGAGATTTTTTGTTTGGAAGGCAGAAGCACAGCTGCTTAGTACATCCTGACTCACTCACATGCACAACCAAAAGGTTCCTCTTCATGGCAGTTGTTGGAAAGGGTATTATCTCCTGTCTCAGTAGCTTCACTCTCGATTTCTTTAACATTATGGCAGTGAAATACTCATCCATGTTACCTAGAGAAGACCATGCAAACAAATGTTTGATAACATCTTCTGCTGTGCCACAGTAGAACTGCCATAAAGCAGCTAAGGTTCTGACAGAGACCTTCTTACCATAACTTGTGAGAACACGCTGAATTCTTGCATAAAAATGGTCTAAATATTCCAGATTTTTTTCAATGCAAATACTTTAAAAATTACTTTCTATGGTTCTTTTTGACTACCCTTGCTATCAATCTTTCAAAACGCAGAAAAAATACAAAGGAAAACGCCAGAAAAGCAAGCTTTCACACGCACCATTTGCATCAAGACACATGCTGATACCAAAACACAGAAGCATTGCCTGCTTCCTTCTTCACTTTACTCTTGGTATTCCTTAAAATGGTTGCAGGTCTTGGCAAGGGAGATAGAATAAACCCAAACTTTATTTTCTTTTTTTTTTTTCTTTAGCACCTGAGGGCTTTTTCTTACCTGGAATAATAGTGTAATTGCCTGCCTTCATGTGGAGAAGAGGGAGATGTGGTGGGATGATCTCTTGTAAAAACACAACATCTGGACTGTATCTGAAATCAACAAGGCAAGAAAAATTTCAATTAATTACTGAGAGTAGTAGTCTGAGGCCAAATGGAAAAAAAGTCAGAGATTTCAGGTGCACCTTGCCCTCATTTTCCTAGGTTTGGTAATAATCTGCTTTTTAAAAAAGAAAAAGCTATTTCTATTGTATTAGCAGCATGTAGACACCACCATTACTAAAAGGGAGGAAACAATTTTTATTATGAACATGAAACCTACATGGTAATAAAATGCATGACTTCCTTATTCGTGGACTACATGAGGAATTCAACTTAAGCAGCTGCAAAGTAGCTTTGGGGCATGTTCTCTGGAAGATTCTCACATACAGGATGCAATTATGAACTATGTTCATGATGTACAATTGCAACTTGAACAATATTGCACATTATTAGACTGTTAAAGTAGCCATCTCAAAATAGTTAACCCCTGGGATGCTGCACAGGTTCACACCTCTTGCAGTCAGGATAACAACTCTCAGCTACTTAGGATTTATATGGTAACTGATCCGTTGCATCTAACATTAAGATAATTGAGGCACAAAGATTTGTAAATACTTATATCAAGATGCTTTGTATTTTTTATTGAATCCAGGTACACGACAATACAAAGAGGAGGTGTACTTACAATGCCAGGTATGTACAGATTCCTCGAGCTCGATCTTTCAGATTTCCTGGATCCAGGCCATCAATGTTCCAGGTAATCAGTGAGAAGTTGCTGTCATCTTCTTTTTGCTGTGAATCTTCGCTGCTGACACCAGCATTACTTGTAGTTGCATCTGCAGTGAGGTCAATGCTAAAGAGAGAGTGTGTTTGTTAACTTCCATAGTACTGATCTGTGACTGACTCACTTATCTTGTAAAGCATGTATTGATCTCAACATCGTTTAAAAGCACAGTAACTAAAACATACACGCCCCAGTCACACAGAGCTGTGCTATGCAGGTGAAGTAAGTGGTTTTTCCTCCTCCTTACAGATGCAAGATAATGTTTACCACTCTGATGTAAGGTAATCAGATGGTAACCAACGTAATCCAAACCACTGCAGTAGTTCAATTCTTTCTCCACGATCCCACTCTTACCCTGTGTTTACTTCAGGAACAGGCTGCTTCCAAGTGGATTCCCCTTGAGCTCACAAGTCCTGCCAGCAAACCTGTTCCAACACAGGATCCTCTGTCCATGTGCCCACAGGTGCTGCCAGGAACCTGCTCCAGCGTGGGCTTCCCATGGCATCAGCCTTCTTCAGGCACTCACCTGCTGCAGTGCAGACTCCTCCCCAGGCTGCAGGAGGATCTCTGCTCCACTCTGGTCCTCCGTGGGCTTGCAGGGGCACAGCTGCCTCACCATGTTCTGCACATGGGCTGCAGGGGAATCTCTGCTCCTGCACCTGGAGCACCTCCTGCCCCTCCTTCTTCACTGACCCTTGGTGTCTGCAGGTGCTGTCAGTTCTCTTCTGCTGCAGATCCTGTTGTGCAGCAACTTTTTAATCTTAAGTACATTATGCCAGAGGCGCTACCACCATCACTGATGGGCACAGCATTGTTCCACAGCGGGGCTGCCTTGAAGCCAGCTGACCTTGGCTCTGTCAGACACAGAGGAAGCTTCTGGCAGCTTCTACATCCCAGGAGCTACTCCTGTAGCCCCTCACTACCAAAACCTTGCCAAGCAAACCTGGTCAGAATAATGGTGATAACACACTGATGGTTTTGTTGTTGCTAACTAGTGCTTACCTCAAGTCAAGATGGACTTTTCAGCCTCCCATGCTCTGCCGGGTGCTTAAGCAGCTGGGAAGCAACATGACCAGGCAAGCTGACCTGACCTGGCAAAAGGGGTATTCCATACCCTAGATCATCTTGTTCAGTGAATGAACTTGCAGGAAATGGCCAGGAGGAGCCAATTGCTTCTTAGAGATGGGCTGGGCATCAGTCAGTGGGTGGTGAGCAATTGTACTGTGCATCACTTATCTTTCTTGGCTTCCATTTCTCTCTCTCTGTTTTTGTTATCTCCATTTTCATGACAATTAATTTTATATTATTATCATTAGTTTTATTTCTACTGTAGAACACTTTTTACCTCAATCCATGTGTTTCATCCTTTTGTTCAATTCTCTTTCCCATCCCACTGAGACAGTGGTGGTATGTGAGGGTGTCATGCTACTTGGTTGGTACCTGGGGTTAAACAGCAGCAGGCAGGGATCTGGAAAAGTTCAATTCCAGCTGCAGATCAATACACTCAGTACATCCTCCAGGTGTGCTGTGAGATGGTGTATGTACGACACAGATCTTACATCTTAACTTTCACAGGTACATTTCACAAGGTATGCGTGTACGTGCCAATTTTATTTATAGAAATAAAAATATGCATACATTCAGTATAATACAAATATGCATAATTTACACACATACATATGTGTGCATGGTAAAACCTGTATACGTGTTGCTGCGCAGCACAAGGCAATGAGAAGAAAATCCGCCTGTGCCTTCTCCAAAAGGCGCACAATCCACCAGTCTAGAGGATCCAGAGAGGGAAAATCCAGCCCAAAAGCCTGACAGCCTCTCCAAGGGAGAGAAACGTCGGGAAAGGACGAGAACGGGTGCAGAAAAGGAACAGGAGCCCCCTGCCGCGATACACGCCAGCCGAGGTGCGATGCCCGTCGGGAGGGGAGCGCTGCTCCCCGAGTTACCCCTCGGCCCGGGGATTGCTTTCCCAGGTGGGGGAGCCCCTGCGCCTTCCCGGGGAGGGGAACCTGCCTCCCCCCGGGGAGACCTCGCTCCCCGAGCCCCGTCCCCGCTGCTCCTGCCCCATGCCCCCTGTCCCTGTCTCCTACCAGCTGCCGGTGTCCGCGCAGGCCGGGGCCGTCCCGCCCGGCGCTGCCTCCGTGTCCCGCGGCGGGTCGAAATAGGCGTTCAGCGCCCTCTGAAACACAGGGGCGGCTGGCAGGGAGGGGCCGCCGCCGGGCAGCCCCGCGGCCCCGCCGGCCCGGCCGTACCTCCATGTGCCAGTCGCTGCCGGCCAAGAAGCGGCGCGCCACGGCCGCGTCGCTGCTGGTGATGGCGGCGAACTCGGAGCACAGCTCCCTCCTCCGCTTGGCGACGTGTACCGCCTCTTCGTCCTCACCCTCCTGCCCCCGCTTGCGCTCCGCCAGCGGCGGGCTGGGCGCTGCCGCGGCCCGCTCCTCCATGGCTGCGGCGGAAGGCGGGGGGAGGCACCGCCCGCCGGGGTTGCCGTTCCGGGGCGCGGGCGGGCTGCGGGCGGCCGGGTGGCAGCATGGGCTTCACGGTGGAGACCCTGAAGGAGGCCATGAAGTACATGCTGGAGTCGCAGGGCTTCGACCGGGTGCTCCGTAAGGTACGGGCGCTTGGAGGGCAGGGCTCCGGGAGCGCGGCCCCGCCGGGACAGCTCGGCTGTACGGCCTTGTGTCCGCTGCCGGAATGAGGGGCTGAACCGGGACCGGGTCAGTCCGCGGGGCTGCGGAGGGCCGAGCCTCGGCCGGGCCGGGGCACGGCAGGAGCCCGGGGGTGCAGGCCGGGCTCGCCGGTGTTTGCCCGCATTCCAGGCCTCGGCGCCCTGGCCGTGCTGCTAACACGGGGTAGAAAACGCAATTGTTATAATAATAACTCGATTGTTAGTCAGTAACTGTGGTTAAATACTGCGGCTGCCTTCCAGCAGCCCTCTGAAGGTGGCTGTCCGGAATAACCTTGAGGAGTCATGCAGCGGGTGGCATTCTTTCCTTCGCAGTACGTGCGAAGCCACTAACTTCCAGTACCGGGAAATTGTGAAATAAAGTCTTCCCTGTTTAAAATTAGAAAGATCACTCGTTATGACATCTCACACCTGAGCCTGCAGTCAGACTGAAAGCACACTGCACACCCCAGTGCTCTCTGAATTTCTACACAAGGCCTTACACGATACCTTCACTGCACCTTCTGGTGTAAAGAAATATAATTGACTGGTGCTGCTACAGTGTCACGCTACATCATGCTCAAAAAGAAGTTGAAGCTACTGTTCATTCACTGTAAATTGTGTAGTATACAGTAGCATAGCTGCTGTGTAGAAAAGTTCTTGTGAAACAGTTTTATTTTCTCATTAAATTTTCCCTTTAATTTTTCCCTTTTTTTTTTTTTCCCAAATGGTTGTGTTACTGTGACATGGAGAGATGGAGGAGATACATCTAAGAAAATCAGCCATGTAAAAATTCATATGCTTCGAATTGTAAAGGAGCAAATGTTATAGTGGATGCGGTGCTTTTGTTGACAGCTTCATGATCTGATACACTTAATAGAAATCAACTGTTCACAAAGTAATTCTTACAGTCATGTTTCTCCAAGACATGTTGGTTTGTATAAAGTTTTTTAAAAATGCATGAAGTTTAAGAAGATAATTTATATATTATGGAGTCCATTTAGTTCTTAGTCACCACTTCACTGTAATAACTTTACACTCCTTTTAAGTCCTGATAAGTGGTGAGCAAGTATTAGCATTTCAGCTTGTAAAGGTAGCTGGCTGGAAGTGAGCCTTGGGAGACAGACTTCCAATCTTGCTCTGGAATACTTTCAGATTTTTCCTGCAACCTTCTAGAGTTAGGATGCTAGGAATCTGATGATAATAACAATAAAAGTACAGTTGTGTTTGAATTAAAAGTAACTGCTGCTTTTCTGGGAGCTACCTGAAACCTCTCTTACCATAACTAAATGACTCCAGAGTTTTTTTATTCCGGAGAAGACACATTCTGGTCTGAAACCTTTCACTTCCAGCTTCAGATGGAGTTTCTGATTTAACTCTGGTATCTACCCAGGGTTTAATGAGTGTGTGTTTAAAGCCTGGAAGCTGAAGCAGAGTGCTGTTCCCCAAGGCAGATGTGTGGGAGGACAGGCACAGCAGGGCTGGGAGAAGCACAGACCAGCAGCTCTACCTGAGTAGGTCCTGGAAGTGCTCAAGTACGGAACTATTTTTGTCAAGGAGAGCAGGCATGTAGTGCCAGATCAGAGCAATGACAAATGGGACCAGATGCTTTCCTCACTTCGCTGGTGGGTTGGAGCAGCAGTGTCTGAGGGGAGTGGAAGCCATCTGCTCCCAGTGTTGAGCATCAGTAAAGTCCTCCTCAGAAATTCTGTCAGAAGCTCAGGCCTCCAGTGCAGTGCAGCATGCCTGATTTAGGACTTGGGGTTTTCATTGATATAGTTGCTATTTCTATATTGGGACGTTGCCTCAGTAATTTCCTCTCTTTTAATACCAGTTTTTTTCCATTAGAAGACTGTACTACATCATCATTGATCTTAGTATTATTTGTCTGCAAAATTTGGATAAACTTTGGTTTATCAGAAAGGGTCAAACTCAGCTCTTACAGTGCATTATAAATAAGGAACAATGAAATTGGAAACATTTCAACCTTAACACCTTTTAAGATCAAATAAGATTTAAACCAACTCAGCTGGTAATAGAATGGAAACATTCAGGTTTAAAAAAACCCCTTTAAAAGCCTGAAAATTAGTAGGAATAAATATAATAAATATATCCACATTTCACTTTTAATAAAGGCAATTCAAAGCCTTAGTTATACATGTAAATATATTTGGAACTTACCCGTTTTGCATCTGCTTTCAGATTTTGAATAAAGTGCTACTAACTGAAGAAATTTAAATAGGGATTTTAAAATACTGAATTGAAGTAACTTCTTGGTCTCAAAATTCCAGCTTCTTGTGTTGGTTATAGGGGGAAGCATGGTACCATAGGGGAGCTATAATTCTGGATTTACCACCTGTGGGCTGGAATAAAACTGTATATGCAAAAAATGATGCTGTACCCCTGTGATACAGCCTTGGATACTCATGAATACAAATTTCCAATCAGGGAGGAAAATCTGATTAATATTTCCAATGGTTATGTCAAAATACTGATTTTTATTGAGGTTGCACTAATCTAATGATTAATGAATTTCTGGTGGTCTCATTTCCATTTTGTGAGCTAACAAATGGAGTATCTGTGTGTACCATGCCTTCACAGCTGTGGTACACACAGATACTTACAGCAGTTTTGTGTTCCCTCTAATCTGGTCTTTCACTCACAGATTAAAGCAAAAGGAAAACTGAAGACAGTTTCCTCCCAAGGAATTCCTGACAGCATAGCAAGTATTGAAGTTCTGTTATGCTGTCAGTTTAAATATTAACTGTGTTAGAAGTACAGATTTTTCTAAGGCAACAGTCTTCTGCTCAAAATTTATGGAAATATCTAATAGGACAGTTGAATTACTGTATTTTCCATCTTTTAATTTGTCTCATGAGTCCAGAGTCAGACAAAATTTACTTTCAGTTTGATTGAGGGCAATATTATATGTTGGTACTCCTGTCACTAAGCTTTTTATTCCTTTTTTGGTTATACAGATGAAACTTCAATCTGCAACTCCTGGAAGAGTTGTTTGTGAATTGAAAGTAGAGGAGGAGCATACAAACAGAGGTGGCACGTTACACGGAGGTTTGACAGCCACACTGGTGGACGTGGTGTCAACCACAGCACTGCTGTACACAGAAAGAGCAATACCTGGGGTCAGTGTGGACATGAACATCACGTAGGTATCATCCACTATGGTTACCAAAACATGCTAGTTTTTTGTCCCTTATTGACTCCATTGTACATCTTTTCTGTGCTGTGGCACTCACTAAAAATGGATGTTTTCTTTGGTTTCAGAAGTCCTGTTTTGATAAATTAAAGGGGTTGCATGTGTGTTTTTGGAGATTGCCATTTGGTTTCAAATTTTGAGTTGGACCCTCTTGTTACATGTGTTTACAAGCCAGTGCCCATTCCTTCATGGAACGTAATGGGATGTTGATAAGTCATTAATTTTACTCTTAAGAAATTGGATTGGTTTCAGTTTTTGCTTTTGCAGGTATGTTAATGTCTCCTCAAAACCCAAGCTCTAGGGTAAGCAGCTTTCTATTTAGTATTTTTTAGTATTTTTAGTATTACTCCAAAAATCAGAGAAAAATATTAAAGCAGGAAAGGGTTTACCTCTGTTGTGTGCTCATATAGAGGGTAGATTGAATTAGAATTTCTCAGTGGAAGAAGAACCCTTTGCTTTAAGTCATTTTAAGGTAGTTTTATACTGAGACTAGTTCTTCCTGTAATGAAAATTCAAAGCATGGTGTCTTAAAAAACCAGTTGTGATGAAACTTCTTTGATCACACTATTGTAGCTTGTGAGCTTTGCTTCATTACTTCTAATGAAGAGATTATGAACTAAAGTAATCCTACGTGGAATAACTAACACAGAGCATTAAAATCCTAGAAAAGTAACCCCTCATCAAAACTGCCTAAAAAACCAAAAAAGCTTTAGAAGTGTGTGGGGAGTGATCTTTAACAGGTTCCGTCCTTTCTCTCTCTCTCCCTGCACCTTCTGATTTCTCCACTGGGTAGATGGGATTAAGCATCTCTTTAAGCTTCATACTACCATTGTGATGACTAGGATCTTACTGGAAACTAAAACCTAAAATTCTCCTGTCACTTTGCATTTTTTCCTGCTGTAGTATAACAAGAGGCTGAATTATTGACACTCGCAGTTATGTCCACCCAATTACATAAGGGCTGAAATCTGAAAAAAGTGCTGTCTCTGGAGGTGATCCAAAATTATCTTTAGGCAATGTTATATGAAGCAATATTAATAGCCTTTTTTAACTTGGACTACTGCATTCATTGAACAAGTGAGATTTGATATCAAATATTGTTACAAGAACTTTTTTTGGGAATGAGCTTTTTAAAAAGTTGTCATGCAGAAGCTATTTCAGTAATGGAAAGAACAGAGAGAAACAGAGAAATTTTTTTTTTTGGTAACCACAAGAGGATCAGCAGCAGCTTCTGGAAATGAGACAAGGCTGAAATCCTGCCCTTGTCAAGCAGTGGAGCTGGTGCTACATCAGCATTAGGCGTGACTGACATTCTTCTGACATGGTGTCGTGTATAAAAATGGACTGGTTGATGAAATTTATCTCAGCAAGATTAACATACATCAATTCATTTTCCTCTGCAGCTTTAACATTTGAATATTGTTCCCTTACCTCAGACCGTGGTTGGATCATGTGCCTGCTAATTCTGTCAAGGGGAATTCTTTATGCAGAAATTTTTTTCCTATTCCCCAGGGAGCATGTTTTAAAAGCACACCCTCCTGCTCATGTAAATAAAAACAAAGAGTTGTCTAATGAATGGAAACAACATTTGAGGGCTGCCCAGATTTCCATGACTTTACTCTAGGCAGGGTATGGGAAGAGTTAACCTATGCTTACAGTTCCATATGGAAATGACCTTCTGGAACCTTTTTAACAGTGACATTTTGCAACTGAAGCAGCCAAACTAGTTTAGAAAGGCTGTAGGAAGCCAGCAGTGGTTGGAATAGGACTTGGAGCTGAAGTCTTGGATACCTCATTGCTTCAGTTCCAAAACAACTTTTCCTCAGAATCCAGCCAATGGGTTTCTTTCTAGCCTCTATTTTCTCAGAGAACTCATACTCATTTAGAACTGCCAGTAGTCAGAGGAGCTCAAATCCATTAAGTGGGAGTTTGCAAGTAGGCAGGCAGGCAGAGACGTGTCTTTATTACCCACTTCTGCTAATTCCTTCATGATAATATATAATGCAGGAATATTCTTGGATTTATCCTCTGTACAGTCTCTTACCTGTTCCTTTTTTTTCTTCCTTGAAGATACACTTCTGCTGCTAAGATTGGAGAAGAGATACTGATTACAGCTCAGATTTTGAAGCAAGGAAGAACTCTTGCATTTGCCACTGTGGATTTAACAAATAAGGCTACAGGAAAGTTAATTGCACAAGGTAGACATACAAAGTTCATAGGAAATTAATATGAAAAAGTATATTAAACAATAGTGTTGGACTTCTGAATCTCATATAGAATTATTTTCTCACTTATACAATACCTGCACAAAGTTGTGCATCTGCACAAAGTTGTGATAATCCCTTTCAAGTGAATTTGTCTCACTTCTATAATAAACAAACATATTTCTTAATTATCACTAGAATGGCTACAAGCCTGGGTTTGGGATGAACAACAGAGTGTGACAACACAGGAAGGCATCTGGCATTTTTTGGCCAAGACAGCAGAAGGGAAGAGCCTTTGGACCAGCCATATGGTTAACCAGCATGACAGAGTTTTGAGAGATCTTCTTTCTCTACCTGTGGTGTTATGTGACAAGGCAGCCCTGTCTTCAGGCCTGTCACAGTCACACTCACACACCACTGGAAGTGCTTACAAACTGTACTTGCTCCCTGAGATGGTAATACAGAGTGCCTGTAACATTGTCCAGAACTGGTTTGAGAGTGTAAAGCAGGCTAATGCAAAATGTAATTTACTGATGTATTTATTACAGATCCAGAAGTATTCAATAAAGCTTTCTGAAACTACCATTTTAAAGAGTGTTTCATACTTTTGTAGCCTCTCTGCACTAAGTAAAAGCTTGCCAGCAAGGAGTGGTTGAGAGAGGCTGTGGTAGAACCCTTGTACACAAATTCACCTGAGATGTCATCATCTCCCTCTGATCCCTGAATGTGAAAATAGTTATATCGTGGGCTTTTCAACTCTCCCTACCTCAGGCTGTGATTAGATTTGTTTAAAATCCATCAGCTGCGTGTTACAGATGTAAAAAAGACATTTTAGTGAGCTTTCATTCAGGCTAAGGCTGTAGATTATCTGACCTGGGTTGAATGTGGTGGAGTTAAGCTGCCATTCACCAGCTGAAGCCTGGTGTCCTCTTGCACTGTTGTGGACAGGCTTAACTTCAAGCTGTTGACAAACAATCCATGGTAAGGCTATCAAGCTGTAATAAGAACAGCAATGCTACATATGCAGTGCATGTTTTTCTCCTCCAGCAAAAAGCTAATCTGTGCTAGCAAAGGGCATGTGTAAACCCTTCTTGTTGTGGAAGTTGTCTTCAGTCATTTGACTCTTGTGATGAGCAATTAGGGTTTTCTTCTGTGCATTCCTAAACCTAAAGAAGTAATTTTCAATGAATTAGGTGACCTGTTCATGCAGACTGATTTTCAATACAAACTTGTACAAGTTTACTGATGTGTCATTAATCTTTCTAAAATGACTTTTAAACAACTAATATGAGCGGATAACTAACCCTTCAATGGAAGTTCTCTCGAAAAGTATCTAGTGGGCTCAGGCTCTATTTTTGCTGCAAGTTTAGAACAGTTTTTCATGGTATATACATTCTCAGAAAAGCTTTTTCTCTGCGGCTGCCTCAGAAGCATACACAGCTTACATGCCTGTGGCTAGTTGATCTTTTAATAGTAGCATCCTGTTTTTAGCAGTACATTCATAATTAGTTTTCCCTCAGTACTTGCACTCTTACTCAGAAATCATCCCTGAATCCTGTTTAAAGGGACACAATGCTTTGCTGAAACAGTTCTGCAAAGGTGCCTACCACAGCAGTAACCTTTGTTTTAAATCTTTGCTCATCAGAACTAGACAGTTCACTGTATGAAATTCTTACTTTACAGCTCCCTCAGCCTGGAGCACTGTTAGGAGTCCTAAGCATCTCCAGTTCCTCTGCTATTACTTGGATGAGCAGAGAAGATCCTTTAAAGCAACGGGATGCACTTACTGGCTTTGGCAATTGCTGTTCTAATTATCTTCCTATTAACATGTTCTGGCACCTCCAGTTATCTTTTTTCTCATTCTTAAGTTTACCAGTTTTCTTATGTGGGTTACTCATGTAGTAGAGTGCAAGAAAGTAGTTAAAACCATTCCCCTCACTGGAACACAAGAGCAATTTTGACTATTACCTGAAATAAAACGCAGAGGGTGAGAATGAAGGAGGTGTCAAATTCATTATATGCCAAAATACTGAGAACACTCTCAGCTCTACGTGCTGGGGTCACTCTGTCGTTGTGTAACTGTCCCACTGCAACTTAACACGACTTCCCTCAATCAGCACTGGCTGCCTCAGGAACCTATCAGAGTTAAGTGGTCCCATTCTATCACTTAGCATTCATCATATCTGCATAATTACAGCTGAAAAGCGTCCAGGCCAATTGAGGGTGGCAAACCTCAACACGGAAACAACAGCATCCTCCTGTTCCCATTCAAGCCTGGCAAGGACTGTTTCAGGCTGGGCTAAACAGAAATAAATCTTCGTGAAATAACAAGTGAATTCTTTTCTCCCTTACAACAGACTATTCAACACAGTATTTTAGTACTGCCTAATTAGTAAGAGGGACATCATTAATATGCAGGTCAGTTATTTCAGAAGCACATAATTAAATGGATTATTTTAAGACAACCTTGTCTGTTATCCCTCACCAGCAGCAGTATGTTGACCTCGTAATTTATTTCACAACTGAACTCAGGAGTAGAGATGGTCTTAGAAGGAATTGCCACCACTGAGCTTGCCTAGCATAGAGAGTAAACCATCAAGCATCAGACTTAATACTTGGAAGTGTTCTTGACTGATTTCACTCTAACCTACGTGTTGAAAAATCTGTATCTTACCTTAGCTGAATCTCAAAGTAATGGAAACAAATCACTGTAATAAGGACAAATGGTACATGGCTCCACCTGGCATCTGAACAAACAGACCTCCTGTGGGGCTGACCTGGTTCCATCACTGCAGATTTAGGCAAAATTCCCTTACAAGCAAGCAAATAAAGTAATTTCATGAGCTCATCTTGTGAGTCTTAGTAGTATGCCAGTTTACATATCCAGTAAGTGACAGATGACTGCAAGTTCCATATCTTAACAGCTAAAAATGAGACCAGCCCTCTCATATTGCAGTTTGTTGTGTTTTGGGGTTTTTCTTTTAAATACACACAAATTGTACTTATGTCTAGATGTCTGTTCTTATGGAGGCCACATAGTGGTGTGAAAGGTTGAGGAACAGTTTGTCTCTCTCAGTGGAAATAACTTCAGCTTCCTACTCCATGCAGTAGCCTGTCCAGCCAAGTGTTTCAGGCTGGTTTCACATCACTGCTGTTGCACAAATGCAATTCAGACTGACAGCCATGGGCTTGCACCATGTACAGCTGTGCTGTACAGAAGCCTTGAGAAAATAAGGAATCAGAACAGACTTGTTCGCACTGGCATTTTAAACCGGGGTCCAGATGCTAATCAGGGCAGATACCGATCACAGATTAAGATGCAGTGAGAAGGTGTTCAGTCATTAAGGATTGCAGCCCTTGGGAAGACACCCGTGATAAACTAAGAAAAAGGTAACGAAGGGTGTGACTGCTGGAACAAGTGTTGAACTATCAGAACTCTTTGTAAGTCTTTTAGGTCTCACCACCCATCACAGGGTTCTCAGGGCTGAGCTGCTGGTTTACAGTTCTCACAAACCACCACCTAGCAGGGATAGGGCAGGGATGTGAGGTGAATCAGGCTGTTAAGTAACTGTTCTGAACAGCAGTTCAGATCTCTTCAGCTTCGTTGACTGGCTCTGAGCCACTGCCAGAGCACACAGAAGAACTTCCAATCACATTATATCATTCACAATTTTAGAACTTCCATCTGCAAAAAAACCCCACCATTTAGCCAGAACCCCCCAAACCTCTCCCTTACCTCACTGTCCCTGGTAATGAAAAAACCCCACTTTGATGCCTATTTTGCTACTTGAGTTCAGGGCCAACATGGTGACAGTGACCACCTTCACGATTCTGCAATGCCTTCACTGAACCACCAGACAAGGATCCCAAGCTGCTGTGGTTGTGGGACACAGCAGTATACACAGTTCTTGCTTAAAAGATAATAAATTACCTGCCAGATTTTATCAAACAAGACACATTTGCTATCCCTTCAGGAAAAAAAAAATAACCCAACAAGAAGACCTCTGTTTTTGTTTACTAAGACAGTACCTGGGGCTTGTAACACTGTAGTCAAATTCTGATCTTTGATTTCTTTCACTTAAAAACAGTAGCTGCTTGAATACATTTCAGAAGTCCAGAAGTGCAATTTGTTTAGTGGGTGCTCTAGCATACAGTAATTGTGCTTAAATTAAGGGACCTTTCCATATGTAAATCCTTTCCAAGCAGAAGTAGGGCATGGATATCTTTAGCCCTGAAAAGCATTTCAGTCACCCGAGCAGAAGAGAAATTACACTTAGCTCCAGTTAACCTGTAGAGCTGACACAGCCCTCCCTCCACAGCATCTGCACTACCCAGTGAGCCCCGTGAGCTCCCTCCCAGCTGCGGTGCACAAAGCAGAAAGCAGCACCGACTGCTGCAGACCTAAAGGGTTTTAATGGTGTTTTGTCTCATTACTTCACTCCGGGAAGCTCTTCCAGAATCTGTAGGCTTACACAGCTTGTGAATTTACTGCTGCAATCAATGCAAAATGAAAAAGATGAGATGATTTTCCAGGCTAATAAAAGTAAATAGCAATTAAGTAAACTCACATGGCACATCTCTCTGCTCTGTGAATGTAAATGTACTCTACTCATTCTTGACTTCAACTATCATGCTCAATGGCAGTACTGTTAATGTAATATTAAATGAAGCCTCCAACAGTCCATTAGACTAATCTCAACGTTAAGAGGCAAAAAACCCTTCAGTGAGTCTTCTCGCTGTTCAACCCCCCAGATCCCGATTCAACATAAGCTGGTGTTCAATAATTGCAAGCAACCTAAAATGACTCAGCACAGAAGTGTAAGAAAAAGCAGTGTTCTCCTGGCAGCAGAATGGGGGTGGGAAGGCAAGGAAGCCTGCAGAGCTCACAAGCTGCAAGAATGTGCAAGGACCAAGCATTTATGGCATTTGTATGACATTTTAAATTAATTTCAGAACTAATACATTGCACCTTATGTGTCAAGGAAAAGACATGGTCATTCCCAAGGAGCATAGCCACTTATTGTAGTGCAGGCTGATCCTCAGGTTTGTATTTTCAAAGTACAATCAAGCAGAAATTGATTTTTAAAAACTCTAGGTAATTTTACAAGTTCCAATTTTCATCTTTCCAGCTGCTGCTTTTCTAAGACATTTTGCAATGAAAAAATGAACTTGCAGTGAGTTCAGTACCTTTGATCTAAAACTTTGAATGCTCAGAGATTAGTAACCGATTGAGTAACCAATTTCTTCCTTCTTTAAAGAGAAGCACTGACTAATCCCAATGTGTTTCTACTGCCTGGTATATCACTTAACAGATCAATTTTCATGTTTATAAAATAAACACTAAAGCTGTAAAATAGCTTTTGAGAGGGAACTTATACTTTGAGGCAGACATGACAAAGAGCATCAATTGCAAACTAACTACAGGCCAGCTACATTTTGGCAGTACTTGTATAGCAGTTCTGTTCATCTTAACCTTATTTTGGTAACTCTTGCACAGCTGAAGAAGCTTGAGAAGTTTCATAGTCATGTACAGGCTGTAACATTTAAGAAGCTTCTCATCATCTGGGAAACACCTGATGCAAGCTCCCCTTAACCTGACAATTCACTGAGATGCATTTAACATTTAATGGCCTTCTGTCTACTAATTTATCTCTGCCCCCTTGGTACTTACCAAGGTCTCATGGCAAATCCTTAAGCAACAGCCCGGTTAAACTCCCATATTCAGGTGCAATATTGAGTGTATTTCAATTGTATGTCCAAGGCAGCCACACAAGCAGTTGACAGTAAGTATT
The DNA here is from genome assembly GCF_021018805.1 of Prinia subflava. Taxonomy (NCBI): domain Eukaryota; kingdom Metazoa; phylum Chordata; class Aves; order Passeriformes; family Cisticolidae; genus Prinia; species Prinia subflava. Next base: position 60,239,793 of record NC_086247.1, read on the forward strand.
AACTAAAATTCTTATAAGAGAGCCTTTCTGTATTTAAAAACAGCTCCAAAAATGAGGTGCACACCATGACAAACTGCGCTTCGGAAAATTAGTTTTGAGAGATAAAACCTAAATTTTGAAAAAAAGACTACCAAGAAGCCATTAGGCTGCTATAAAGGGGGCCTGAAAGCAAAACCTACATATTATTAACTACTTCCATTCACGTCTGAAGGACATTTTGCTAAAGTAACATAATGGAAGAATATTTTGAGATAGAACTGGAAGTTCCACTGAGAAAGAGTGGAACAAGAATTGAATCTCTTCCCTCCAAAGCTGTCCTGTTTAAGGGGAGAGAAACTCTTCAAAGATGCCAAATGATGAAAGAACAAGCTCACATATTCCCCAACATTCTCATGCTCTGAAACCTGTTGGGCCCCTTTATCTTTTTTCCCCACTACTTAACAATGGTGATGTTTCTCAGCTCACTCTGATAGCACAGCAAAAGCATCAGGTTTGATAGCTGGGTAGTATAGATCACATTTAACAAAATTAGTTTTCCAATTTTTAGTTTCCTCTAATCCTAACTGTGTTCTCCCAAAGAAGCCTGGTATGGTTTGTCACGAGGAACAAATGAGCAGCCTGTCTTATGCCCCCCATACAGAACTAAAAAAGGAATTAAACAGAACAGGTTGTTTCCTGTAATACAGAGAATTAAAGTTAAAATCCATGTGACTACTGAGACCTGGAAAGCAGTGCACAGCCACTCAGGCCAACATCTTGAGGCTTCTTCTAATAGAACCCAGACTGAAGAAAACCAAAATTCCTGATGCAAAGCCTGTCATTTGTTTGCTAATCAAGGTAACTATGGCCCTATTCTCACTGTGGTGAGATGATGTCCAAAATGACAAATTCAGAACAAAGGATGGCACTCAGGAAGCAAATTCTGAACTCCTGACACTTAAATGTTCAAGACTGTATGAAATTTAGCTCAAGCTTCATGTGGACATTTTGTATTATGTCTTATAGATCATTCAAAGAAGAGGCACTTAAAAGGTGAGAAATTTTCAATACTATTAGCAGCTATGGTGGTTACTAAATATTTTAGAAAGGCTTAGCATTCTGAAGAGCAGCACTTTCAAAGTATTTCTTTGTAACTTAAGACAGCTATGAAAATTCAGCTGGAGCTTTCAGGTGGTGTTTTGCTATGGTGTTTCATATTAACCAGTAGGAACTTAAAACCAAAGAAGTAAAAATCCTTTTGTACCAATATAGTAAGATACTAGTAATGCCATTATTTCTTAATGCCATTATTTCTGACCAGTACTTTTCAAAACATACGGCCCACATTTGCAAGAACACCTTTGCCACTGATCTTAACATTTTACAGTCTGTACATTTTCAGTGTTTGTAGTGGGTGACACTCTTAAGATGCAAGATGCTACTAAGATTCAATTAATAGGATTTCCATAAATAAAACCAGCCATCTTTCACCTAATTTATTTAATTTCCAATTTTTTCCAATTCCAAACAAAAGCTAAATACAAGTTTTAAACAGGTAAGCACTAGTTTTATCCAAAGGGAGTAGGCTTATGCAGTTTTACTCCAGTAAAGTATTCAACCCTTAAGCAGAGCCTTCTTTGTCATCAAAACTATACAGTAGTCTTCCTTTTATCATTGCACAATCTTAAAATGTTCCATCAGAACCAACTTTTGACACTCCAAACACTATTTTACATTGGTTTATAATGTCTACTCCAAAAGAAAAAAAAAAAACCTTGATGGGTTTTCCATCAGAAATGTTTTAGAAACCAGTATTTCCTGCACAGTTCACCTGCAAGTTTACAAGTCTCAACTCTCACAAAAAAATAATCCTCTACCAACATTGTTTCTGCAGCTATTATTTAACCTTTTTTTGAGCTGCTTTAGCAACTTCAGACTCCAGGTCTGCCTCATCTGTATAAATGCATCCAACTCAAAAGAATACCTTCATACAGTTATACAGCAACTTGGGGAAAGAGATCCAAAACAAAAGTGCCAGTAAACTTAAGATATGGCCCAGCAAAATAAGAGGCAAAAAATGCCTGTACATTAAATGAGATGCCTTTTTTTTTTTGAAGAAAGATTTCTTTCCCACACTTACTTCCCACTGTAATAGCCACTTCTTCGTTCATTAGAATGAATGATAGTGCTCTTCAATACAATCATTAACAGCAAAGCTATAAGGCTTTTATACCCGTTACATTCACTTCTCACCCTCAAAATACTGATGGTTAACATTAGAGATGTTAGGGGGCATGACCAGCACAAATGGGAACACCACCACAAATGATCACCTTGTGCTTTCGGATACATTTGTTTCAATGTACAGTCCCTTCATTTCACATTTCAGTAAGATGCTGATGCAGTGCAGAAGTGTGCAGAGCATCCTCTCTTTCACAAGGTCCATGCAGAAAACATCTAAAAAAAAAAAACCTGCAAAGTTCTGAGATACAAATGATTAAAAAAATCCAGGATGATCAAGTTTCACAATGTATAGTGTTCTGAACATGAGTCCATTTTCTTCTAAATTCTGAAAGAATAAAGTGGTGAGGAAAGTGAAAATCCACTGCTGCCTTCTGTGATCTTCCCCATTTTGCTGGCCAGTACCTTACTCTGGCATGTAAGGACGGAGGTGATCCTCTATGGTGCCCACCGTCCAGTGAGTGAGCTGCTCCTGTGGCAGGTACAGGCAGATGCTGCATAACTTGAAGATTGTAGCTTTGTTTTTTGGAGTCTAGAGGCAAAGAAAACCCAAAGAAAAGGTATTAAACCAGGAAATTAACTCAGGAGTAATAGGCAGACCCTCACAGACATGTAAAATTCACTACTGCATATATATAAACAGCCTGAGCTTAAAATTAGTCTGCAAACTCTAATGCATAAAATGTTTTCACTATTTTGTTCATTCTTCACTTGAATTATTTCTGTATTGTCACCCAAACCAGACCAATACTTAAATTTTTCTTAAACACTGTTAGGCCTATTTTAGAATTTTATTTCGTTTCCAATATAAGAATGTTAATTCTATGTGAATACATATGTGGCCCACAGTTTTTGCATGTATGAGTCCTATTTATAGCAGCAGTTTCCCCTGAAACTGCCAAAATGCAAGATCAGTTTTCCTACTTGAGTACCTCACAGCAAAATCACTGATGTTCCAGAGAAGAGAAAGCATTGTGTGATTAAAATACACCTGTTAAGATGAGGACAGAAGAAGCTTACCTGCAAGTGCTGTCTGTCAATGAAGAGAAACACTGACTGGTTAGGGTTGTTGACAACAATTCCAGTCTTGTCCTTTCGGCTCAGAACATGCAGAAACTGTTTTTCATAGTCACCATGATGAAATTCAAATTTGGCCTACATGGTGTAAGGGAGGGGAATAAGATATTTTTCAAGATAAAGCTCACGTGTAACCCAATGATTTCCTTCAGTCTGGGGCTTTACAACCACTTTTGTTCTTTCCTTTTCTCATCTGTTCTGAAAAGCAGAAACTGGGGACCATGGCAGTGTCTTGACACAATTTAAAGCATCCCCTAATTTCATTCTGCCAATGCTGACATCAGCCATTGCAATGATATATTAATAACACAAAGGCGTGACTTCACCTGCAGCATATATAAAACCCAATTTACCTTCCTGTAGCGGAAGATTCCTGTGCAACAATTTCTAGGCAAAATTATAATGCAAAGGTTCCATCCATCTCATTGTTCCACCTAATCAAACACAGCAATTTGGAATACTGACAGAACCTTAACAACACCATCACATTTAGACAAAGATTCAATTGTGCTGAGGCACAGCTAATCCACTCCTACAAATACAAACACACTGTATGCATTTATACACATGTGCCATTTGCAAAGGCTCTTTGGAAACTTACATTTTGGAAGGGCTAATACAATAGTGCATAAAGACAGGAGGCAGAAATTGGCATTCAGAACACTGACTGCTTTATAAATAAACCCACACAGCATATTCCTCTAACATCCACAGAACTTGCACACCGTATCAACTTACTGGTTTAAAGAGAACACTCCCTCCAGGAGCAAGTTAGTTACTGATATCAAAACCCAAATCCAAATACCTGAACAGGCCTAAAGGGTTCATCAGATCCCTTCCACCGAGAGAACAGGAGACAGACTATCTTCTCAATGTCATTACGAGGCCATAGAATGAAGTCCATCTCCTGGGTACAGCCGATCACATCCTGTGAGCAGTAAAATTCTGCACTTACATTCCTTCCCTCCAGTGGTCAAAGACACAGATAAGCAACTTATCTATACAGGCACATACTTTAGACATACTGAGACAACACCTGTTTGATTTTGCATTTGTATTACTCATACTATTACTGAAGTCTTCCTTGCTTTCCACTGAATTTTAGTGTCAGTACCCACTTAATATAAACTACAAGAAAACATTAGCAAAGACTGCTGTCTTCCAATATTCATAAAGCAAAATCACTTAGTTGTACAGCAGTTGTTGCACGAACTGTTAACACATGCCTTCTAAAGGACAAAGATGGCAAGAAGATTCAGTTCCTGAGGCACATCTCTGAATGAGACAAATGAAAGGTAAAGCTTAAGAACTGCATATTTAAACAGTTTCAGAACTGTTATTAGCCCATTGCGACCCTTCAAACCAGACCCCATAAGCACAGGCCTGCAAAGCCCTCATGCAGCAAATGAGGAAACAAAAAGGCAGGATTAGCTTTAAGAGTCACCAGGAAAAGCCAGGTGTTGAAAAAGTGTAATTGAGCAAGGGCAAAAAGGAGCCTTACCCTGCGCATAGACTGGTAGCGGGGTGCATGGAGCTGTACTACATCCTTCTGCAGAAGCTCTAAGGAACTTTCCAAAGAATAGCTGGAATCCCGCACACCTTTCAGGATATTTTCTTCGTAGTTATTGGTCATGACTGGTATCACCTCAGACACTTCAAAAAGCGCTGACTTTTTCTTCTAAAAAAAGCACAGAATACATTAAGATTACAATCCTTTTTAGGAAAGTATAGATAACCATTTATTTCAGGACTTGTGATTTTCTGTATAAATGTATAAAGTAAACATCACACAGGCTAGGACTTTGACACAAATCACGCTAAAACTTACATGCAGAAATTCATAAATTAAACAGAATCAGACGTACAACTTTTGTAAAAGTTGAACAGGTTTTTGTAGTCTCCAGAAATGCAGATTTATATATCAATCTTGCAAACACTAAAGTTCTATCTAAAAATCAGCAGAATTGTCCCTTCTTCAAGTACAGTACATGACTTTGGGATGACCAAGAACTTCTGCAAGCTTCTCTCTGCAAATATAATTTAAATAACACCTTCTTTTTCCTTCTTAATTTTTTACAGTTGGCCTTTTATGAGAAGTGGAATCTTTCAATGCCACATTTCATGGCAGCAGGTGATTGAGATCCCATCTGAAGTTAGCTATAATCTTCTCAAAGAAGGACGATTTTCATTTGTGAAGTAACTTTTATACTCAGTACAAATATTTCAGCATCTATCAAGCAAGGCCAAAACATTTTAAGAATGTACAATCACTAAAGTTGTATGTCTGTTTCTAACAGCTTTCTTACAGCTTATTAGAAGTCTTGACTTATTTAGGGGCCAAAGTATATTTTACAAAATAATGCTCCACTTCCCCCCATCAGAACATAGATAGCAGGCAACTATTTGCTGATCAAGCTAACTTGAGCTAAACTCCTACTTTAGGCAAACTGGTATAGAATGGACAGCTTCAGTTCACTGTGATATAAGCAAATGTAACAGGATTTAAAATAAGTATTTGCAGCGAATTTCTACAAAGCAACCAAAAAGCAGTATCAATGTTCAACTAAAAGAGTTAAAGCTGTGTCATCTAAGAAAATCTAATTGTTGCCACTGCTTAAACATTAATTTTTATGCTACTATGACACAGTAACCAGAAGTTACACCCCAAATATATCCATCTCTGCTTCCACTAGAACTGACAAATGCAAACTGAACTGAGGAATTTTAAAGAAGCTTTTCAAAGAAAAGTCCTAATTTTAAACACCTAATTATTACAGCAAATGCAAAAACATTTGAGGGGACTAAACGATTTCAGTGCTCATCTACATGCATTTTGCACATTATGTACTCCGTTGCCATTTGCTTCTATCTTCACTTCCTCGTTTGTTCAGCACATTCGCTTCCTCTAAGTACCTACTTTTCTTAACATTCTGTGTATTAAAACTCTCCCACAACTGCGGCTCTATAGCTGGCTTTAGAAAGACCCAGCTCCCCACACACATGTGCAGCATCCAGCCGCAGAGGGGGCAGCCAAGCAAATGAAGATTTCTTCTTTGCCCTCCCCACTCCCTTTCAAAATGACAGCAGCAGTTCCACATATGCCTGCGCACTTGGGCCATTTCCACATCGCATCTTGCGACTCCTCCCTTCTACTGCCAGCTCTTCCCTTCTGCTTTCACCAGACAAACACACTCGGCAATCGCCCCAGCCAGATCCCCTTCACAGCCACCAATTGTGCGGGTCACGCCCCCATTAGGCTGAACGAGTTACAGTGTGAACTTTGAAAATATCTACCCAATACAGAAGTTACCAAGTAACCATTTAACGAGGCACTACAACCCTCCGCGTTACAGAGCCACAAATACCAAGAGCCACAGTGACAAACATGAACGAAGTAAATATTATAGCAACTAGCAATTTAAGAAAATATAAAAGTCAATGGGATCTGTTAAGGATAAAACATTCGATGCACTCGGGCAGCAAGACTTTGCACAGAACACTTAAAACGCAGCAAACACAGAGACACACTTAAAAACCAAGTTACCTTGTCTTTGAACACAAAGGCAATGTACATCTTGAAGTCAAAGTGGTCAGCTAAAGATTCTTTTTTCTTTCTAAGCTGAGCACGAAGTCTGTTCAGAGCTTGTTTCTTCCGGGAGTTTGGGTCCCCCATTTTGTAATACAGGTGGTACTAAAGCCTTTGGAAACTGTCGCTAAACTATGGGCACCTTTTCGTAAGACTTAAGTACAACAGAAACAAGTCGTTTGATTCCTGCTAATACAACTGAATAGATCAAACGCTAATGTAACCCAAAACCGCACCTCAGGCAATATTTGAGGAGAATGTCGTATTGGAGGGGTTAAGAAACAAAGAAAGTAGTTGTCCAGCCATGGCTGGACAAGAAGTTTTACAATAAATCAAGGAAAAAACCCGAAGAATTTCGAAGAGAAAAATTTGAACCGTTTAGCCGCAGGAATAAGTGGGTAAGAATGAAGGAAAAAAAAAGTAAAACAAACCCCAAACAAATCTTATCACAATTTATGTGTACAATAAAAAGCAACTGGCACAAGCCCAATCCATGGGGGGGTACTTTTGCTCTGCTTACAAAAAAAACAACCCGAAGCTGAAATTACAAATTGCGTTTTACCCCAGCCAGATTCATGACTCTACTGATAATTATTCTCAGCCTTCCACTATTGCTATGTTGCCCGTCTTTTTCTTTAGAATTATTACACTTGGTGGAGAGCAGAGAAAAGGGTGCAAAGGAGGAGTGCACAACCCGGAAAGTATGACATTTCTCTGCCGCCAACAACAACAAAATCAACTACAGACAACACAGCGCTGGTTTGCAAGGGAGCAAAGAGAAAAGACAGCGGAGTCATTTCTAACTTCATCCTGCTCATCATTGCCCTGAGGCTACTGCTGCCGAAGAGGAGAGGGATCATGATGGCCATTGACAAGGGGCGGACAGGGGTTCAAATGACAGTATGCTCGCCGAGAGACTTAAAACTGAATTAGTGCCCCAAACGCGGGCTCCCTACCAGTGGGAGAGCCCTACATCCCCCGACACCTCATGCACTCCCTGGGTCGCTGATCCCCCGGGGATCCTGCCCTCTCTCTCTCTGCTGCTGCTGCGAGCACGGTCAGCCGAGGCTGCGCATGGCCGGCGCTCCGGGCTTTCCCTTCGGCTTCTCTGTGCGCGCAGGGCGGCCGCGCCCGGGGCAGCGGGACACCCACAGCAGCACCGCCTCTCTCCCCTCTCACTTCATGGCCACGACTCGGAAAACATGGAGTACGTTTTGCTCCTGCTTTTCGGTGACAGAATTTTTTGCGAGGTTTTTGTTTTGCTTTTTTTTAACTGCAATCTAGGTTGCAATTTAAAACCTCTAAATCACCCTCCCCCGAAAAAAAAAAGCAAATCCCCGATTATCAGGTTATTTTCTTCCTCTCTCCAGACATTTTTCCCCTCCCTAGGTGTTTGATTAGTTGGGGTTAAAAAGTTTTTAGGTTAGCAAATTCGTCTGACCAGGTTAAGAAGAGGAGGGGGGAAAAGTACTTCTCCCCCTTCTCTCTCTGGAGAGAAAGGAACAAAAAACAAAGGAAAACTAAAGCAAACAAACAAAAAAAGGGAATCCCTCCCAACGCTTCCCCCCCAGTTAAGCAAGAGACTGAGAGGCTCCGATGAGAGCCCAGGACCGTGGCCCGCTCGCTACCCGCAGCCAGCGGGCGCAGGAGCAGTGGAGGAGGAGGCGGCGGCGGTGCTGGCAGCACGGAGAGGAGCCATGTCAAGATAAAGCCACGAAGCCGCGGAGCCCCCCCATCCCTGCCGCAGGGGACACGGTGACCGGGCCGCCCGCTCTGCCGCTGCTCGGCCCCGACCTGGTCCCCATAGTCTAGCTCAGCGCCCCGGGCCCGGGGAGTGGGGAAATGGTGGCGGAGAGAGAAGGAGGAGGAAGAGGCGACGGCGGCGGCGGCGGAAGGAGGAGGACGCTGTCCCTGCGCTAGCGGCTCCTATGGAGGAGGGCGGCGGGCATAGAGAGATCCTGGAGCGGCGTCGAAGGAGGACCGGGACGGCCGGGAAGAATGATGAAAGGGCTGAGGAGAGCCTCTTTTCACCCAGGCGGTCCCGGGACGTCCTCGAGGGCGACGGCAGGAGCGGGGAGGAGGGAGCGGCAGTGCCTGTGCCTCGGCGCGGAGCGAGCGCGGAGTGGAGCTGCGCAGGCACCACGGACCCCTCAAAATGGCAGCGCCTGAGTCACACAGGCACCGCCCTACCCGCACCGCCGGCGCGTACCAAGCGCCCGTGCCTCCGGGGGCGCGAGGCACTGTCGAGGTCGAGGCAACAGAGCTCAACCTCCGTAAAAACCGTGGACACGCCTTGTCAGGAATAGTAGGAAGCAAAGTACAATTGCGGCTTGCAGCGTCTCCGAGCGCTCACCGCGCCAGGATGCCGCACTGCCTTGCTGTTCCTTCGCCCTCCACCCCCGCGACCACGCTTCGTGTAACCGCCCGCTCGCCCCGCGTGGTGCCCACGGGACAAGGACCCGGATGGGGCAGCTCAGCGCCGTTCTCGGAGGCGGGGAGGGCGGTACGACGGGCAGGGTGTGAGGCGAAGGGGCGGGAGGGAACATCGGCCCCCCGCCCCCGAGGTGGTATCTGCGCGGGGCAGCTCCCCTCCATCCCTGATCCCCAAATTCCGTCACCTTACGGGAATACTTAAACCTGTTCCAGCCTTAAGCATGGTCGTGTTATAGGTAAACAAGTCTTGCAGTGGCATATTTTGTGTAATGTGGTCCATTGGGGTTTGTATTCAGCCCGTCCGTCGTATGCAAAGTAAAACTGTGAATAAAACAACAAAGTCCATCATGTATTCAAAGCTGCCATGCCGAGGGGCTTGTCTGCAGCACTGATCTCGCCACAGCAGCCAGTGTGACAGTCCGTGAAGGTCGCAGCGCTTCCCGAGGAGGCTGGCTAAGTTTTACAAATGAGTAATTGCTGTTCCAGAGACACAAACCTAATCCTTGTGGAGAAGTAAGCTGTTTTATTTGTGCACTACAAGGACAGGCAAATGCCCTCCCCGTTCTCTGGAAGGAAGGAGGAACGGCATGGAAGCAATGGAAGCGAAGCGAGGGCAGTCTGCTGCTGAGCTTTCTCCTTGTGGGAAGGCCCGGGGCGAGAGGAGGAATCGCCGTCCCAGCACGGGCCCGGCCGCTCGCTGGCCCGCCCCGTGTGCCGGGCAGTCCTCGCTGTCCGCCGTGCCCCGCACGGGGGTGCTCCTGAAGACAGCCAAGGGGTGCAGAGCGGCTGGTTTGTGCCACAGCAGGGCGCGGGCTGGGCTGCCAGGCTGGGTGAACGCATCTCTGCCAACTTTCCGTGGAAGCTGGCGCCTGTGACTCACCGGAACAGCAGCGATATTACAGATTACAGGCAGAAGACAAGTGCGGGCACCGTCTCTCTCACTTGATCGTGTTTCGAAGCCCATGCAGCATGGCAGTGGCACTCTCCAGTAATTCCACTTTTCAGTCTTTGTCCCTGCCGATCCCCCTTGTTCTCTCCTGATCCTCAAATTAGTTATTTTCCTTTAGCGCGCCTTTCCTCTACATATTTTCCCTCAGTCGTCTCTCTCCTGTCTGTCTTGTAGGCAGGAGCTGTGTTCAGCTCTTGGACCTCATTCTCTTCCCCGGGTGTCAGTCAGACCCTGCGATACAAACAGTCCTATTGCCTTCCCTGACACGGGCATTACCCAGAACATTCCTCTGCTATCTGAACAAGAACAGAGCAGAAACGGATAATTTTTACCTACTTACAGATTGCTGTTCAGTGCTAACGGGCAATGCCGATTGAAAATAACCCTTTATTTGGTGGTAAAAAGCAAGACAGGTAGGACAGGAGGATTACAGGAGGATTACATTAGCTCTGCAGTTCTGTGGCTATTTCGGACTGACAGAGTTTTTTAACTGTAACATCAGTCTGTCCATACGGAGAGCCGCGTTTAAATAGCCGCTCTTCCAGCCAGTTTGGTCCAGTTTTGTTTTCCACGCTGCCCTGTGCGACATTTTGTGCTGCAGCCTTGCGCCCGCTGCTATTTTAAGCCATGACTCACGCTTGGCCTGTGACCCTCTTTGTGCCGGCACAGCGGACGCAGCGAGCGCTGGGCACCGCCTGCCGTGGGGATCGCCCCGGCACAGAAGGCCCGCGGAGGGGACTGGCGCCTTGCCCACCTGCGCCGGGGAAAGAAAGGCGTTTTCTTCCAGCCCAGGGACTCCAGCTGCCCTTTTGAGCGTAGGGATGCAGTCACAAGGTATCGGGCAGCTGCCCAGCCCCAGGCTGAGCAACGCAACCAAAAAATTTTGTCCAATGTGGTGCTGGTCTAGGAGCACTGTTTCTTCTGGAGGGCTTTATAGTAGAGCTATGAAGAGAGGAATAGATATACTTAGAGGAAATATGCATATACATATATAGATATGTATGTATGTGTCTGTGTGTAAAGGAAAAGGGAGATCAAGTACAAAGTACTACATGTTAAGCAGCCACCACCTGTCTTCTGCAAACTCAGGCTGCTCAAATCCTTTCAGAAAGGGATGGGGAGCTGGAATCACTCCAGGTTCCTTCTGTAAAGACTGCTGCTCCTTATATAGACAACTTCCTTTCTTTTGCAAGCTCAGAGAAGGTTTTTTTTCCTTTTGGCTCATTGTCTAGTAAAGGTACCCTGACAACATATATGCAAATGAGTAAATTAACCAACCCAAGTATGTTTATTATACATTTACATGCAGAAATAGTTGCACCATTAAATTCATGAGTAATGGCTGAGTCTTGTCCTACTTTTATGTAGTTGTGCTTCTTTTTCTCCATCATGCACAATGATGAAGCTCATAGGGTAGAAAAAGATCATCTTAGTTAAAACTAAGTTAAAACTAAAACTATGTTAAAAAGGAACATCTCTTAATGAAGGGAGAGTTAAGACTTAGCAAAATAAATATTTGTATGCTATTGATCCATAATTCTCTTGACTACATCATTGCATATTATTGTTATGCTTCACAGTGGTTATGCAATGTTGCATCATTTATAAGAGAAGCTTGTAGCATTTATAAGAGGCCCTGGAAGCTGGGTGTGTATTTTGCAATTATAACACTTGATCCAATGATAGACTGCCTCTCTTCAAATCTAATTTAAAATAATATAAGGTTTATCACTGTGAAGAGAGGAATGTGCATGTTATACGAAACAAACCTGACAAATAGGTTGTGGCATTATATGCAGTAATAGTTCTCTTTTTTTAGGCTTAAATCCCATTAACACACCAAAAGTAGTGTTTCTTGTGCACATTAAATCCAGGCTGAGCAAAACAGCCAGGAGAGTAGGTCAGCTCCTGCTTGGTTAGCACAGCACAGACAAATCAGCTTGTGTCCTTGAGGCCTTCCCCCAGAGTGAGGAGGACTGTGTACAACACCACGGAGCTGCAGTCCTGTGCCCTTGGAGGAGTCAGGTGCACACAGAGCCCTCTGAGGACTGGGGTCACAGCATCAGGGCTGCCGTCCTGCGGAAATACAGACTCTGGCAGCAGGGTGATGATGGCCCGTGTGAAGGAAAGACCGGGTGGCAAAAATATATTCCTTGGGAGAAAAAGCGAGTCATGGAATCTTGAGAAGCACTGCAAGTTTAGAATATCTGCTTGCTGGCCATTCTTCTCAGAAGAACTGGTATTTTCTAGTCACCATGTTATCACATCCTCACTGTTTTCAGTGAAACCAAGCACTTGTTTGCATAGTAACTTGCGCTTTTTCTGTAAATTAAAAACAATTGATAACTTTATAGATACACCTTGTCATTTTGGGTTTCTTTTTCCTAAAACCTCTATAATTTCAGAGACTAATTCCTGTTTTCAGAATTACATGTTTATGCATACACACGGGCAAGATTGTACTCTAACGCCTCTGCTCTTGATTTCCAGCCTAATGATCAGTTACTTTAGAAATAATTAGTATTAATTTATAATCACAATATATAAATATATATAATATAATCATGTTAATAATTAGTTTTTAATAGATTGTCACAAATTGTTATGTATGTCATAGACACATTTAGGAAGAGATGAGATGGATTCTGTTATCTTTTTCCTGTACATTCCACACATACTGTACTGTTGGTTAGAAGCATAATCAGCCCTGAAGCTACTTGCATCAAAAACAGAACTACAATTAATTCAGTGCCAAATATTTATGCATCAGACAAAAATAAATTAGTATTCTTTGTAAATTCAAACATGACAAATTAGGTGGTAATTAAAACTCTTTCATATACTTCAGAATATACTGATTTACTCTTTTCTGCCTTCAGAAAAAACATTCGTTTCTAAGCCATAACAGGAACGCTTTTGTGCGAAGAAATGTCAGTGTTTAATGTGAACAACATTCCTTATATTGTGTTCTGGACCCAGTTAGAATCACAAAATCATAGAATGACTTGAGTTGTCCACCACTGTCCACCTCTTGTCGTGATGGACAGCAGTGGACAGAAGAAAATTAACTCTACCCCTGCCAAAGCCAGCACACCACTGCACAGCTGTTGCAACAATACTAAGCTTTATTTGGTACTTCCTTATGTCCCACCTTCTAGTTTCAGGGAGGTGTGGTCATAAAATGGGACATAAGTTCTTGGGCATGTGAGGCATTGGTTATAAATAATGTAGGTTTTGTATTTGATCAGCAGATGCTCACAAGAATAAGGGTAAAATTCAAAAAAACTTGGTTTATTTGTTCAGTCTGTAAATAATATTCTAAACACTTGTGGTCAACAGTAGCTTTAGCTTATTATTAATTTGTAACCTTCATGGAGCATGTTTAATTTTTAAATATTAAAGCGCTTTTATAATTTTTTTTTTTAAAAGCTGTGTGTTAGGATCATCTTAAGGGATGTCTTCGTGGCTCACACAGTACTTAACTAGGGAAAAAACTAAACAGGTGAGATGTAGATTTTTCTTTTAACTTTTCACCTCTGAGGCACTCAGGATCATAGTTCATAGGACAGTCTTTTAGTCTTTTTTTCTAAGACATGAAAATTGTGTACTCTCTGGAGAGATCTAATTATTAACAGTGGCCATCATTGAAACCCACCCAGTTGGCCTTATGAATTATACCTGGATTGTGCTGTGTACATAATCCACGAGTTTAGCATGCAGACTGCCATGCTGATTAACCCAGTGAAAAGAAGACAAACCGTGAATTTCTTGTCTGCAACATAGGAAGCAGGACGGAAAAACAACAGGCAGAGGGAGGGGAAGCGTGATGCCACGCTGCCATCTACTGTCACCCGGCAGACTGCGGGGAGCCCTTTCATCCTTTAAATAAATATTGGACAGTAGGGCCAAGAGAACAGCGAGGAACCCTGAGAGCCACCGGTCTTATGATTCAGGGATTCCAAAGGCAGTCTCGGAGCTTGCTTTCCCGGACCCTTTGCAGGGTTGTGGCCAGGGCAGGACTAAGATGAGACATTCCCGTGTGTTAAAGGCTCAACACCGCAGTGGACCCCCCAGCCACTCTCCCTCCTCCCTCTCCCTCTCCCTCTCCCTCTCCCTCTCCCTCTCCCTCTCCCTCTCCCTCTCCCTCTCCCTCTCCCTCTCCCTCTCCCTCTCCCTCTCCCTCTCCCTCTCCCTCTCCCTCTCCCTCTCCCTGCATCCCAAACACACACAGTGGTTGCTTACAGTAAATACGAAAAAACAGGAGCTCATTTATGATATTTATGTAATAACAGTGCACAAAATTTTTAAAACCTCAATGTAGTTTACCTGTACTTAATGTGGTGGGTAGAAATAAAGAGTCTTTAAGCAGCCCAGAGCTAGATCATTATCTGCAGAGTACAAAAAGGGCCTCGACAAAAGGCACGGTGTGACTGTCAAATACAAATACGTCTTTGCCAGCACTTGATTCAGATAGCCAAGTCCAGACTCTCCCTCTGCAGTGCTTAGGAAGTTTCCACACACTGGCATGTAAGCAATACAGGACCCCCAAGCTGCTGGAGACGCATGCTATTCCCACGTTCCCAGGCACATGAAGTCCTCCAAGGGGCTTTTTTTTCACTTGTCATTTGCTGTAAAAACTGATAACATTTATCAACAGCAATGGAGTACAAAAGCTCTAAAAAGTACACATTCTCTGCTGCCATGAATAATCTAACAAATTGGCTGAGCTCTATGGGAAACTTCAGCATGTTTGCTTAGGCTCACTTGAAGTGCAAATAGTCATAAGTATTCATGATAGAGGGTTTTATTTTTTATGAAACAAGCAAGCTGAAATGCATTATATTGCACTCAGTCTGAAGAAAAATGTATTCTGCTAGCACTGGGTTGACAGATTTTTGCATATAAAAATGCCCCAATCCCTATTGAAATCAAATCTTTGGTTACAAAAAGGGGAATTGTTAAAGTAAAGTAACCTGGACACTTTTGTTTGTTTGTTTGTTTGTTTGGTGAGGTTTTTATATAATTATACTGGTTTCCCACAAGGCTATGAATAAGCTTCTAATAATAAACTATCAGAGTTCTTTCTGAGATGGTGATGGGGTTCTTTACAAACCTTTCAAACTGAAGAGACTGAACTCTTGGACACGGTTGTTCATAAGAGGACACGTTCTTCAGCTGGATAAATTGAAGGAGTGGCAGCTTTGTAATAAACCTCCAGATTGTATGCCTCCAGCAAGGAACACATTAAAAGGAAAAACAAACACAACTGTCACATCAGAACCATCTCCCAGTACCTCAGACCTTTCCAATTACCAACATCTCCAAAAGCAGTTATTCCACTTCTGAACTGTGAATCCGCCTGAAAATTTTTTATTAATTAAACCTGAATTTTGAAAAGGTATGAAATATCTGAGAAAGTTTCATTTGGAAACATAATATTTACAAGATGCATGATTTATGTATTGCAGCCATAAAATGCACAGTGCCTCTTACGTATGATTTATGATAGAAATGGATGCATGCCTCTAATTTAAATGTTTAGTATTGCTTTTGTTGGATGTTTAAATTTCTGTATAAGAAAACATAAAATGTAAAAATAGGAATGTTTTTATATTGTGCTTATACAGGTGCTACCTGTATAGAGACTTTTCTGAAAGGACACTCAATGTTGGTAGGATTTGTGTGCATATATAACCAGTTAAGCATATCTGCTGGTGTTTTGAAACCTGGAAATTTCACATTTTCTTCCAGAATCAACAAGAATTAAACTAACCTAAGAGTGATGGGCAAATACAGCAATGAAATTCAATGCAGATAAACATCAAAGAATATGCATAAGAAAAAAAAATCTTAATTTCATAAATTGCATGACAAACTTTAAACTGACCATCACTCAAAAATAAGGTCTCAGTTATGGCAGGTTTTCCCACAGAAATACCAGCCCAGTGTTCAGCAGCGGCAAATCAAATGCCATAGAGTTCACAAAAGAGCAGGAAGATGGAACAGCTCTCATGGCAGAGATGGCTGGAGAGCAGTCTGTGTAACAGTAGCCTAGATGAGGGCAGGTTGTTTGTTGTCCCTTCCAGTACAAGGACTGGGGACATCAAGGGACAATATCAGAATCAGGTTCAAAAAAAAAAAAAAGATGGTGTTTTTCAGACCAAAGGTTGTCTGAGCTCTAGAGGTACTTGCCAAAGGATATTGTGGACAATGAAAATTTAAATGGGTCAATGAGAGACTGAATAAGTTTATGCAAGAGAGATCAGCTTTATTTCCCTATCCTTGTTTAAAGATTTCCTAATGCACCTTTTTTTATGTTCTGCCTTTCTTGCTTTCATTGGACCATGACATTCTACTTAAAACAGTCTCATAAGTGCCATAGAATTTATTTCCAAACAGGAGAGTTACAGAATGCCAGGCTAAATAAATACTTCTCTCTGTAATTATCCTAATTTCTAATAGCTCCATCCTATTGCCTGGGGAAAATGTTGATAGCTGTTCTGTGAGACCTTGATTGCAAGGAATGTGTCCTTAACTCGACAAAATGTTTATTCACAAGTCAGCAAAAGATACTATTAGTATCAATAAAAGATAAATGTGCAAATATTTGCGAGAATATAATTGCCAAGTGGTTTCTAACAAATTTAACAGCATGCCTTAAGCATAATTAATAAGAGCTATAGTCTGTAAGTCTATATCGTGCATAAAATTAGTGTGGCATAGCAGTTATTGTGGCGTAACACTGCTAATTTTCTTCCCTCGTTTTGCAGTTTTCACTGTGTTTAGACAGGAATGATGAGAATAAATGAATGAAATGATGACAGTTAATGAAATCTGATTTGGTTCGACTCCTTTGTAACTAAAACGAAAAGCAAAAACCACAAGCGACCGAAGCCCAAACGACAACGCGCAGCGGCGCGCGGCCCCTCAGCACCGGCCTGGGCGCGCGGGGCGGGGGGAGCGCGGCCCGCCATTGGCTCCGAGAGGGGGCCTGGGTCACGTGACCGCTCACGCGCTCCTTGTACTCGCGCGCCGGGAGCGTGACTGTGGCTCAGTGTGCGAGCGCGCGCAGCGGGATCCGTGCGGGAGCGGCCGCCGGTGAGCCGGGCCCGAGGGAGGGAGCGGGGCTGGCGGGAAGGACGAGAAGGGGCTGCTCTCCGTCTCGGTAGAGCTGCCGCCACTGGCGGCGGAGTGGGGCCGCAAGCTTCCATGGCCGCGTTCGGGTGTTGGCGGGCTCCTGCCTCGCTGTTCCCCATTGGCCGCGGCGGCGCGCGGGGCGGGAAAGGGCCCTGCGAGCTCGCCTGGTGGGAGCGGGGCCGGGGTTTGGTGTGGGTGAGTGTCCCGTTCCCCCCGCAGCCATTCTGGGTGTGCGCCTGGGGTACCCCCGCCGTCCCTGCGGGGAGGGCGCGGGGCGCTGCCTTCCCGGCCCCGCCGCTCGCGTCTCGGGGCGGCCTCGGGAGGGGCTCTGGGGCTCTGCTGGCCGCGCCGTGCGGGGCTGGCTGCTTACCGCTGCCATGACAGCTGGTAACCTGAAATTGTAACATTCTCTAACTAGCGTTTGCCGAACTTCGGGAGTAGACGGATGCTGTGCTAATTTGACTGTTTTTCTACTGTCGTAGGTCTTATGAACTCTAAAATGAAACAGAAACTGACCGCAGAAAAGTCCTCAGGATCTTTGCAGGTATAGGCTTTAAAGCCTTGATGCCTCTGTCTGACACAAGCTTCTCTGTCCACTGAAGGAATATAAAGGGATCTGTTGCAATGTGCTTCCACCTGGCTTCTGTCCATTTGGCTTAAGTAACCTCCTGGCAGACAGTGTGGCCTGGGAACATGCTGTCCTTCTTGGGCATATGTGCTTATGGCTCCTTTTTTTCCTGTTGCTCAGCAAGTCTTTTTTACTTTGACACTGAGCTTATTGTCTCTGCGTTTAATTTTTCAGGGTTAGTCTAGTTTGTTTGTCCTGTCTATGTGCCTTTGCTTACTGAATCTATCTGGCTTATGCCTAGGGGTTGTACAGTAGGTTTTGTAGGCTGTTCTTTATGGGTGGGAATTTCGGAAGGGTTATGTCTGTCTTGTGTTGAACGTGTTTTAACTGAAGTATTCAGGCGGGCAATTCACTTTAGAAAGTTACCCTCATGAATCACAGTTTCCTTGGAATTGGTGGAAATACTTAAAGGATTTAGGTCTTTAAGAGTTAACTGATTAGGTACAAACCTTAGTAACTTTCCTTGGTAAATCTTTTAATGTAGGCTCTAATGAGAATAGTACAAACTGTATATAATAGAGGCTGATAGTTCTTGTATGATGAGGCATGGTGACTGGGATGAAAACTTCAGGTCTTAATGAAAATTGCAGTTGATAGGTCTGATTTATGGCAGTCTTGTCCCGTGGTGTCTCTGGGGTCTAAATTGCTCGGTGTGGCTTTTTGCATTTCCAGTGGATTAACTTGAGTATTGGCCAATAATTTCTTGGCAGACTATGCTTAACTCTAATCCTAAGCAGCAGCAAGCAGTGTCTGACACACGGTGTGATTCTTGTTCCCACAGCAGTTAATGTTTGTCCTTTAGTGGAACAGTGGGATAATTGGTGGCACAAACTACCGTGGGAAAGGCGAGCTCTTGTCCTGTGCGGTGCGGTGTGAATCGGTAACTTTCTCACGCTGCAGTGGCATTGTATCCTGGCTGTGCTTGCTTGGTTGTCTGCCATTGTTTGCTGTCCCATGGTGGCATCGTAACCAACCCAATCGGGAGGCTTTGATGCAGGAAAGAGGCATTTATGCATGATAGGAAAGGTGATAAACATACTGGTTAGACAAAACAATAGCCTGTGTGGATCGAAGCGAGGAAGCTTTTGATCTATTTTAATGGATAATCAAAGTAACACATCTATTTAAAAGAACACTGCTTGATGGTGTGTTCACAGGTTACAAAAACTGCTATTGCCTGAAGTGATGTGCCTTTATCCCACCTAACCTTGCAACTGCAATCACTTTTGTCCCTGTCCCCCAAGAGTCTGAGACTGCTGCTCTCAAACTCAAGTTTGAGAGTGCCAGCTAAAGTCACTGGCCTTGAAGAGTATTTCTGCTCAAATTCCTTTTTGAAAGGTAAATGCTTCCTGAGAGGTTGGGATTAATCATAGCTTCATGTTATTAAGATCTATCTCTGCTACAAATAATTAGATCCCCTTCCTTACAAAAGCCTTTATATAGGCTACAGTGTCTTTTTTTGGGCTTGAAAAGAAGAATTGTGTGTTACCTTAAAGGAAGCCTGATGGATCCCTAATTTTCAGTTTATGTAAAGAAGAGTGGCTACTATCTGAACCCTATTTGTCTTTTCAGAAGTACCTCACAGATACCACATGCAGTGGTGCCCCAAGACAGACTCTTAAGATGATTCAGCCTTCAGCAGCAGGTAGCCTGGTTGGCAGACGCAGTGAGGTATGAGCTAAACGATAATCTGTAGATATGGAATTATTTCTAGTCATAGTGCAATGCTTTTGAGCTTTTAACTGAAAACTCATATAGCTGAAAAAATATAATGTGCTAACTAGTATGACACAACCTAAGCTTACTATTGTTCTAGTAATAAACAGTATTAAGACCTAGCAATTTCTGAGCTCTTTGGGTATTAAGGAAGATATCTAAACTAGAACTATAATATGAAGAAAGCAGGAATTAAAGAGACTTACTTGCAGGCTTAGACGTTTGTATTTTTGTGAAGGCTGAGTTGTTGCTCTAAACTTAAACCTGCCCATGTTTTATGCAGAAGAAATCTTCAGTCAGAAGAAAACTGTGGAATAACAAATTTACCTCAAAGGCTTCTAAAGCTGAAGTGTCCGTGGACAAGGAGCAAGAAAATGAGAATGATGTCATTCAAGCTGAAGATCTCATGACAAAAGGTGTGTTAAAACAATTCCTGAAATGCTTTCTTCCACTTTAAATGCTATGTTGCTGTTGGACTACTACTTGTAATGTATTCCCCTTGTCATTTAGGTAAGGGCTTTGTGGGTTTTTTGTAGTGTGTAGCAGGAGCTGATGATACTTACTCTCTATAGTAAATAAAGTATGGATGTCTAGTATTTAGGAATGAGTTCAGGATAACCAGAAGCTGAGAAGCACTGTACATCAGTGTTAAGGAGTCTTGTAGTTTGTGCTTTGGCTGGACTATAAGTTCTCCAGTGACTAAACCAAGCTGAAAGGAAAGCCTGTTCTGGCACTGTGCTGTGTACAGAGTTTCTCAGAGCTGTTATGCCCAGTGTGGACGATGACTTGGAAATAATACTTCTGTCTTCCACAAGGCGCACACTAAGAGCAGCATCTGCAGATGTGACCATCCTGCAGAGCCTGCTGCCCTGCTTGAGGCAGCTTCCCAGAGGCACTGTACAGCCACTCATGCAGGGTAGGATCTGTTTCCTGTAAGCTCGTGTCACTAGCTGTAGTTCTACAGTGAATCCTTGAAAACACTGTACGGAGTGAGTTCTTAGTATCACAGCTTGTAGAATACTTGTGTACAAGTTAGAGATCCTCAGGTGCTCTTAAGAAGCAAGTCTTACCACAGACTTACTGTAGCCTCTAACTTCAGGAAGTCCTTCATCTCAGTATTGGAAGGAAGTGGCTGAAGAAAGGAGGAAGGCTCTGTATGAAGTGCTTCAAGAAAATGAAAAGGTAGCTACTCCAAGATACCTAACTGTTTCATCATTGGCTGTTGTTTTCTTCTTCTAACATTTTGTTATTTGAACTCAGTTGCACAAAGAAATCGAGCAGAAGGATGGTGAAATTGCCCGCCTAAAAGAAGAAAATGAAGAGCTCATGTCCCTTGCTGAGCATGTGCATTATATGACCAGTGTGATTGAGGTATTTAAAGCAATTTTCAGTTAATATTGTAGAACAAAAAAGTGAGAAATCAGCCAGGGTATTTATAATGAATGATGACTTATGGTATATGTGCTCACATGACTCTTTATTTTAAATTGCTCTCTGACCTGTTTCTTGCAGGATTGCAGGAACTGATGACTCTAATTCTAGAGTCATAAAGCTCCTTCTAGGGGATGAATTTTTCCCATCTTAGAACCTACAGAATTAATGAGAGTGCTAAGATGGATGTTTTCTGAAGGAGGGATTCAACCTACTCTCTTAACAACAAGATTTGCATGTTGGAGATTATGATCAAGGAAGGAAGAGTTGATTTTTCACTTTTTTTTGGGTTGACTTAAATTCGTGTGCTTAATAGGTTGGTACTGGCTGTGTCCTTTGAGAGACTAAACTTGGAAGAGAGTCACAAAGTAGAGTGGTGAGAGGGAGCATTATGGACCTTAAAGTCAAGGTTTTCTTTTCAAGGCAGTGCCAGTTTCACATTCAGAAAGGGCTGTACACAAGTCTTTAGGGTTCATAAATTTGTACATTTCCTAACAGTTTCCACTGAGAATTCCTTGGGGCCAGTAGTTGTGTCACTGATTCCATGGCTCTAGCAGGAGTGCACTGTTTGTAAGAGCCTCTGAGGCTGCAATAGATATGTAGATAGCTGTGGAGCCTTGATGTTTGGGCTTTCAGGATGTTTTTACAGGGATTAAGCTGGGTGCCTGGCAAACCTAAGTTTATCAAGTGCCAGAGACTGCTGGGTCCTAAAGTTCATCTGGACTTAATGTAGCTTCATTATCTGTAACTAAAAATAGAGTAAGTTGGTTGCACAGTAATTTTTCTAAAGTAAAACCTATATGGTACTATAGTAAATACTTCACTTGGGAACCAGTTTCCCATATTTTAGGTTGCCTGACATAAACAGTTCTTCCCACTGTAGAACCTAAGAAAAACTTAACAGTCAACAAAGCAGATGTGGTGTGCAAGTTAAGAGTGGATAATTTGAGTTGAACTTCTCTCTTAAGATTTTTGTAAATGAGGAATGTTTTGATTACATCAACAACCTCCAAATGAAGGTAATTAGTTTGCTTAATTTAATATGCAGAGTCTTATTTCACTATTTTATAGGTATTAAGTATAAAAAATATTAAATTCACTGTCTCGGTTCTTTATAGAGGCTAACTGGGCAAGCACCTGACAGTCTTGAGACGCTGGAGAGTCTGGCCCTAGAGGAGTCCAGACAGGAAAATGAAGAGCATAACCGTGGAGATAGGGCAGACAGCCCTTCTGAAGAAGACACATCACAAGTATTGCCTGGCTTAAAGGAGAATAGATCAGATCTTCCTTCAAAGGAAGCAAGCCATTTGCAACTGGAATGACAACCTTCAGTAGGCTTATGTACATGGCTTTTAATTGCAGACTTGCTCTTGAAAGGATAAACTAAACCTCAGGTATAGAAACTTGTGGGAACATTACAGATATTGGCATTTTTAACTGGAATTATGTAGCTGTGGGAGGAGTATCTGAATACTGCATGGAAAATTTACTACAGGCTGCATGTAATTGCTTGTATGAAGCACAAATACTGTGTATTTCAACTGTTGTGTAAATATCTTTCTTATCAGTTGTTCTGACATGATATATGAAAATTGATAAATAAATCTTTGCATTACCAAAACAGCCTCTTAATTGACAGGGGAATGGCTAATCAATTATGATTACTGTAGATGGATGCTTTCAAGTTTTTTGGGGTAATGCCTGGGCAGTTTTTAACTCTTTTTAGATTTGCAGAATTCCGGAGACCAAAGTTGCTTTTCTGGTGGGTAGAGAGGGGAAAAAGCAAAGATTGTGTGCTGTTGGTGAGGTTTCAGAAATTCAAGATTGGGTAATAAGAGTCAAAATCTACAGGTCAGATTTAGGATTTTCAGTTTTTTTAAAATTAATTTCCTCTGCCTTCTAAGGAAACATTTTGAAAGCTGTGTAATGAGAGCTTGAGTAGGAAATACTAGAGCATTTCTTTGAGTTATAGCTTTCATTGGCCTATGAAGAGAAGATGGTGTGTTCTTGGTCCCAGTAGCAGCTGTGCTGAAAACGAGGTGGAGACAAAGCAGCCTATACTTCAGAGCTACTCTGAAAGGAAAGGTACTGCTCTGGAATTTACCAGGAGATGAGACACCCTCTTACCGAGGTACTTGGGTTCTGACGGGTTTACAGGAATAGAAAGTGGTCTTTGTACCTTGAGCAGCTGATCTGGCATCTGCATGGGGAGTGGTGGAGCAGGAGAGTAGGCTGGACACAGGTTTTTTCAGTACTGAGTGAACTCGAGGCAGTTGTTCGATAACAAGGTCTTCTAAGGAGAGGTTTTAACAATGGTGGCTGTTACCAAATCTTGGGTGGAGCCTAAAGTTGAGTGGCTTTCAGGAGGCAGAAGTGATTAGAAGATCATGATCTTGAGATCATGGCTCATGGATCTGTCTGGCCTTGCCAAAGGTGGTCGCTTCAGGGTATGTGTGAATGACTCTGGAGCTATCAGATTGGCGCCTTTATATTCCTGTTTTACTTCCTGTGGCTGTTGGTAAGTTAACAGATGTTTTACAACAGATTTCAGCCAGGAAGTGTCAGAAACCATTGTAGGCGGCAATACTCCTGGCTGCCATTTTACCTCAAGCGTGTTAACTAGAAAATGAGGCATCACAGTTTCTTCTGGACTTTGTAAACCCAAGATTGTATCTTCAGATGTGTGCTCCAGAGGGTGTTAGATGTATTCCTTTCCATCACAGTGCTGAAAAGGTGATAAAGGTGTGTCCTTCATCTTGCACTGATGCTGTCTTGAAAAAAAAGCACAGTCAGGTGCTGGGCAAATGCTTTGTAAAGCAACCTTGGTTTTCTTTTAAGAAGTGGATAAGCTTGCCAAGTGACTTAGACCTCTCCTGTCTCAGATCCTAAGCAACTTTCATAACAAAGTAGTTCAACATTGCTAAATAAGGAAACATAAATTTTATTTTGATATAATTATTTTTTTGCAGTCCAATGTACTTTAGGTTATTAATTGTTAATTGTAATTTTTTTAGAGGTGGCTTTATTTCCAAACATCAGGCATATTGTATTTGCAGATGCAATAGAAGGGGAGAAAGGGCTGTGGCATAACTAGCAGGCCAAAATGAGACAGCAAGTGCAGCTTTTTCACTGTTTCACTTCCCACACTGTGAACTGCTGTAGTACAGGTGCTGTTGTTGGAACAGAACTGCCAGAAAGAGACAAACCCAGAATTGGTGTGCAGTGCCTGTTTCTTCAAGCTGATCAAGAAGAATGTTTATTAAGTTCAAATCTTCCGCTTTTTCTGGATTGGTTTTCCTTAAATAAAAGATGTGACAGTCCCTTGATATGCTGGATCCTTCTGTTAAAATGCACTGTGTACAAATAAATCATAGAAGTTCTGCAAGTAGGCTGATGGATGGATTGCAGCATTTGGCCCACCTGTAATAGAGTAAATTTTTACATCAAAAAGGCATGTGCTACCCAGTAATACATACTAATGTTTTAAAGACTACTGTGCTATGAAGTGCAATTTGTTAGCAGAGAGCACAGTTTGCTGTATAAACTGAAACTGTGATGCAGGAGGAGGCCAGGTGTGAGAGTCAGACTGTGCCGCAGTAGTAAAATCCATATACATGCTTTGCCACAGATGCATTGAACCTTGATCAAGCACTGACTGTGCTTATTGTATCAGACATCAAGGTATAGAAATGCTCTCAGCAGTTTTAGGATGCTCCAGTAATTGCTGTTTAAAAACTTTCTAAAAGGATTGATATTGTTTATTGTTCTGAAAATTCCTGAGTGCTTTTTTTGAACATGCATGCGCTATCACTGTGCTACATATTAAGTCTAGGAACTTTGTATTTACGTGCCAACAGCTTGTCAAAGGTGTAGATATTACACAGAGAATTTTGTGATTAGTTCTCTTACAGCCATCTGATTTTTAAGTATATAGGGAAATTATTTTATCACTGGAACATAGCTGTGTACCAGCTGAAAATCAACATCACTAAAGATAACCTTTACATCCAGCAGAATGAGAGAGAACATTCTATGTAGCACAACAAAATTACCAGTTCTGGAACCTAACTACAGACTGATTCTTCCCAAGAAGTCAAATGCATTTGTGCCAGCAGCACGTTGACTCCTCATTGCAGAGGGTCTAGACACAATCTTGTCTTTCACCGAAGCAGGCTTAGGCTGTGTGGAAGTGGGGAGTATCTGCAGTGTCCTAGCACTTCTGCCATAGGCTGTGCATGGCTGAGCAGGGAAGGAGCTCAGCCATGCAGGAGTAAAGACGGGGGACCTGGGGCACCTGCAGGTGTCAGATGTTTAAAGAATAAGCAGCTGTGCAGGGACAAGCAAACCAGGGGACAGGTGCATTATTAGTGTGAGGAAGAACTCATAACTGGTTTACGATAAAAGTTGTTATTTTTGCTAAGCACCCATTGTACTTCAGACAATGTGGGGAGAAATTAATTAGACCATGATAGCTCCTTGTCTGGGGAGCTGAAACTCACTTGCTTTTTGGCATTGGGCTGCTTAGGTGAGGGCCTGCAACATTGTCCTGTGTTGCAGCTTATGGTGTGACCTCTGCATAAGTAATGGAGGTAGTCATAGGTTATTTTTTCTAAGAATGTGTGGTGCATATTCATTTACTTTTCCTCAAGGGCCATCTCAGGTTGTTTTCAGAACTGGATTTGAGAATTTAATAACAAGATGTGCAAACTTTGCCAAGGCTGTGCTTTTCCAGCACTCCAGTGTTCTTAAGACTGAATTGCATTGTCACCAATCTTTTTTCTAGCAGAAAAATGTTTATTGTGTTACAAATTTCTCTCTCCATTCTTGTAATAACACAAAGCAGTTCAGGCAACTGCCTGTAATGAAATGTGATCAGTTTTAAGGGCACATCTGTCCTACCCTCGTTTGAAGCTGTAGATCCTCTCCTCAGGGAGCCACACTTGAGCTACAGTGTTTGGAAGTTAATACCTGTTGACTCCTAATTTTGAAGTCCACATGAATCTGTGTATCAGAGACTGCAGGACAGGGTGAAGCTCTAGACGATAACTTTTGTGAAGGTCTGATGGATACAACAGCCTTGCCAGTAGCAGTGTGAAACTGGGCAGCCTAACATGCTGCTGCTGTAGCTACAGTAGTATAGGGGTGCTAAAGGGGTTTCTATTTATGGGGCCAAACGCTGAGACAGTGACAGCATGGCAAGGGTAGTAAAAACCACCACAGCACAAGGGAGGGACCCCTTTACTACCAGGTAAAGCCCCTTTCCCAAGTGCACCTCTGGTGAGCCGCCCATCTCTTCCATCTGCACTGCTGCTCAGCTACTTGGGTGTGGGAATTTTTTCCCAGCATACTTTCCTGGTGTGGCCCTGACCTTTAAATTTGCCCACATAGCCTGCTGCAGCCCTAAGAGCTTTTGTAATTATGCCTGCTGCTTCCTGCTTTACTAGTGGGTAAGCATGAGCCTTGTGATGCTCACCTCTGTGCATCTGCTTTTTCCTACTCCACAAAGGAGTGCATTAACAGGGCAGGAAAAGGCAGCGTCGTCAGCTCTACAAGCATGAACATTTATGAGACAAATAAATGGTTTGGTCATTTTTATTTGCCTTCAGGTTTTGGAAGCTTAAAGGTCTGCTCACTTTGTCATGGCTGTCATGAATCCTGTTAGAAGATGGTTATTTGTGTATTTAGTTTTCTAAAACGGTATTAATGCTCCAGGTGAAACTCAGCCTCTCTACAGCTGTATCCCAGGTTCAAGCTTGTCAGGCTCACATACCACAACAGGAACTAAGTTTGATCTAACTGCTCATACTAAAATTCCTCTGCATTTCCTCAATGACTTTCTTCAGAGCACAATTTGCTTCTTCCTATCTGGCTCTTTTGAACTGAATGCATGATTTTTAATGGTTGTGATGGTGTAGCAGATCAACTTTAGACTAATAAACTTCTCAAAGGGTGGCTTTAAACTAGAATGAGATGAGATGAGATGAGATGAGATACCCCCTCCATGTGATGCAGCACCTCTGTATGTGAGCTGCCCCCTGTTCTCTGCTCCTTTGGCTCCCTGCTCCATAGGCAGCTCTACATTCCCCAAGGTGTAATCCTGAATGTTTGAAAAGGAAAAATGAATGGAAGGAATGTCTTCTGTCCTGAGGAGAGTCTGTCTTCACATAAGGGAGGGTTAATCAGTGCAAGTCTGGTAACAATCCTGGAGCCTCTCCAGCACATTTCCTGGTAGTCCCCGTGGTGGAGCCTCTCTTGGTAAGCACTTGAATGATACACAAAATTGGCTTGCTCTGAACTTTAACTATGAGCCTGAAGAGGCTGCTGATGGAAAGAGTGACTGTACATACGGACTGATGTGCTTAGTAATTAAAAAATAATCTTTATTATAACTTAAATGTGACAGGAAATATGGTGAGTACAAATGCCACAAAACTAAAAGAAAAAAAAATTAAAAAAAAAACAGATACAAAAGGACACCTTGAAAGAATTCAACTGATGGGACAGGTGTAGTATAAAAACCATAACATGGCTATTTCACCTTCTGCAAAAAGAGTCTGTATCCCTCAGTAAGCAAGAAAACATTTTGCACTGTACAAAATGTACTTCTTTAATTAAAGGAAGAATATATATATTTATAAATATACAGATATGTACATTCCTGTAACATTCACAGTAAAAAAAAAAACAAATGACCCCTGCCTGCCAAAGTGTTTGGCTCACAAGGTTTCCTTTTGATGTGAACTGTTTGCAATATTTTCTATGTCGTCTATGCAAATTTGGATACTTCAATTGACATCTAAATAGCATTTCATGCATAATGAACACAGTACAGGAACACTCTTCTTTTAAATTCTATTCACCTCCTCTGTTAACTTAAGGCTTGTAATCACCAGTTTGAAGCACTCGCTGTCTTTGAACGTTGCAGTGCAGGGAGGGGAGGTGCATTCTCCCCCTCTGTTTATTACTGCCTCCGAGGTCCACTTGAGTTTGTTCTGTTCTTTATATTGAAAGCACTCTATAGGAACTATGCTCCACTAATTAGAATGTATGAAATCCAATCCTGCTTGCAACTTGTAGGACAAAATGATTTTGGGGACTCGTGCAATTAGTGGTATTCACTCCTTCTTCTCAGAATAAATAAACGCACTTAACCTTTTCATTTAGTTTTCAGAAACTTCATGATTGTTTGATCCCCCACACATCGCTGCATTAATGATGGTTTGTTGCTGGAGGGCAGGAGAGGGGAATAAAAGCCCAGCGGAGGCCTTCAGGGTGAGTCACCAAAGTGGCGCCTCCCAGGGTTCACATCACGCTGTTTCTCCAGGCAGAACTTGGAGAACTTTCCCTGTATTTTGTTACCAAGACACAATCGAGGAAGCTGAGCAGCGTTTCCTGCCACTGGAGGGGACACTGCAGGGCAGCAGCCACTTCACTGGGATTCAAGGGAGAACTCCTCAGCATGCCTGCTCAGGGGGCCTCCTGATTGTCCTTGTTAGGTACGGTATCACACGGCTCAAGCTTTCACAACAACTTCAAGGAAGGAAATATAATAGAAAATATATTGAGATGCCAAATTCTAAAAACCTCACAGAAGTCTGTTGAGGGTGAATAACTGCAATTACATTATTTGTTTAGAACCAGTCAAAAAAGTATTGTTCCTCAGCCTCCAACTGTTCCATCATGAGCTGCAATGAGGAGCCAATAGGAAACCTTAAGCTGGATTTTACATTTTGCTTTTCTTTAAGAAGTCTGTAAATTGCTACATTTTGGAACATTCTCGTGGAATTCTTTCAAGTCTTCCTTCTGTTCCCCACACTGAAGTGCAGCTCCATCCTACTTTAATGCCTGTTAAATATTAGCAGGTTCTTTTCCATCTAAAAAGCTGTGGCAGCTTCAGTTCCACGGCGGCTTCCGACTTTAACAAATTCCCGGGGAAATTTGTCCAGCTGTTCATATGCCAGTCTCCCATCCTCACCTGAATGCAAAATGAAAAAGCATAACATTGTATCATGTCATTGCCCAAGAACATTTAAAATACTGCATTCTCTGCTGTTAGAAAGTACTGATTGGCCAGTAAGATCTACCCCTTCTTAAAATTTGTCTTGTTAGAAACAATTTCAGAAATTATTTGGAAAAGTTAAACATGCTCTGAATGTTCAAATTATTATTTTATTTTCCCCTGTAACTTGCTCGGTTATCTAAAGCCAAACAGCAGCACATGTGGCTTGTATGATTAGGTGACAGTATCTGCACACCTGTCGTACTGAATGACCCATTGTGCTTGTCAAGGTCTCAGCTGCTGCTGTGATGTACTTGAGGTAAATGATATTTATGCACTTCAGCCTTGGAAAAGAGAAAGTTTATCCACCTCCCACTTCCTAGCACTTTAAAGAAGTGAGTCTATCCACGTTGTTACTTCTATACTGCTGAAAATGAGGACGCAGTATGTTCGCTAAATAAAATTGTCTTTCAAACCCTTTTTCCTTAGCTCCTGCCATCCATATGCACTTTCATGGAGAGCCTAATGTGTTGAACTGGCCATTAGGAACCAAAAATGGTCTCTGTATGCTGTCTAGAAGAACGGCAGAATAATCGGAGTTTTCAAAAGTGTCCTTGGGCTAGTTGTTTTATAACCTGAGCAATAACATGTCCAGCAGCAGACTGAATTCCTGCTGAAGTGGTGAATGGAAGAGAGCATATTTGAAGGGTTTGCATAATTGAAATCACACAAGGACACCTCCCCCATGGAGAAGAAATTCATGCCTAGCCAAAAGGACAGAAAAACACAATTTTTATGTGCTACTGAAGTACTGGTGCCTGGAAACTGCAGATTAATTCTCAATTATTTCTGTTTCTCAACTTCTCCTTTCCTATCCTTCCTTTTACTACTTCCCTCTCCAGACCCACACAATTCAAATTTCTCTCTTTTAGGCTCATTTTCAAAAGGAATGATTTTTAAGAATATGTATTTTCTGACTTGTTTAAGTCACTCTGTAAAGTTTTGTTTCAATTTACAGTCTCACATTTCCATAACTCAGGTGCCCTACATGCTGCTCTGTTAAAAAATAAAATTAAATACTGCTCTAAATCAGGCAACTCACCAAGGGAGAGCAGGGTTTCGGATGCCACTTTTCTGATCTCTTCATTGTCAGACTGGCAGAGCGTGACCAGCATTTTAATGCTCTCAGTAGCCTGGGAAGTGCAAAAAGAACTGCATTAGCACCACACAGTACACTCTGGGGTTTTTCCACAACCTTGCATGGAAATAGGAACCATCCTCTGCACTGCCCTTCCCACTGCAAGCAAAGGGCTTTGATGGAGACAGGAGGAGTGGGGTTTCTCTAAGGGGAAGCATTTGGAGGAGATGTTTTCTGCTGCTGGTGTGGAGACTTTCTCATTTCCCTACCCTATGCACTACATACATAAATCTGTCAGACCAGCTCTGTCTGCCACTTCTGACTGTAGGATAGGTGATGGGCTGTGGACCAAGGCCAGGGTCCATAAAATGCCAAGGTAAGGGTACAGCAGGGAAATGAACAGGAGACAGGGGTCTAGCAAATCGGTTTCCTATAAAGCATGTCAAGCCCATGCTCACCAATATTTGCAGGCTTCTGCCTTGTCTCTGCTATTTTTGGGAAGAAAGTAAGGAATAATCCTGTGCTGTGATGCAAAAATGTCAGGTCTTTGGGGAGAGCAGCTGTCGTAGTGTCTCTGGCTGGCTATTTAATACTACAAGAGAGATGAGCGAAAGGAAGGGCAGGTCGTGCCCCAGTGTGACACCTGGAAGAGGCTCTGAGCCTCAGAGTTAGGATTTGTATGAGCCCTGTCCATCCAAGGGGCACAAGGTCTGGCCTACATGCTCTGAATGAGGGCTTTGCTACCAGAGCCACTGGATGTCACGTCCTTGTCTTCAGTGTGGTCACCCGTGTGTGACTCAGGGTAAGGCTGCCCCTGGATGCACCCTGGTGACTGCAGCTCGAATGCCTGTGAGTGATGGGCCACAGCAGCACAGAGCTTGTGCAATCTGAAAAACCCCTCAAGGGTTTCAAGAGATTCAGTGGGACCTTGTGCAAGTGACATGGATTAAACTGCCCTTGGGTTACCCCATGCACAGCCACCGATCCATTGTAGCATTTCCATCTCTGAACTAACAACTTCCAGCTTCAGCTTTTTCTTTGAAGATCCCAAATGATGATACTTCCCCTCAGTAGCTTTTTCTCCCCAGCCATTCTCCCTATTCAAGACTCACTGGAGCCACACTGCTCAAGTTAAACTTGCCTAGCTCCAGTTCCCACCACTGGGACATTCCTAGTCTGAGTTTTCCTGAGCAATCAAAAACCCCACTGCAGCCTGCATGCAGCAGAGATGGAATGTCCCTCACCATTGCCTCTCAGGGATGCCTGCTAGCTTCTCATTTAAGGGAAAATTTTCATATTTAAACATTACTGGATGTGTATTGGATGGCATCAGTTGTGACTGGGATGAAGTTACAGTTTAGAGCTGCCTTCTAGGGGACAGATGAGAGCGAGAAACAGTCAGTCCAAAGTGCACCTGTCTCATGGAACACATTTTTTGCCCCAGTGTCGTGTACCAGCCAGGCTTGGCTGCTGTCTCCCATGGCTCTATACAATCAAAACAGAAGTGCATTTCCCCATCCTGTCACAGGCCAGCTTGCACATATGGTACCAGATGCTAGCTGAAGATGTAGTGCCCAGATGTACCCGTCATTTGTCACAAAACAAGCTGTGATCTCTTTTCTGCTACTGCAGACCTCATGCATCAGAGCTAATTTTATCCTGGGAAAGCATTTTTTATCCTTCTCAGTCAGTACTTTACTGACTGAGGGGAACATTTTTTTTTCTCTGTGATGTGGAACTGAGTCTCCTGAAGTCAATGAGAGGGAGGAAAAGATGGTATACAGAAGATAAAACTTTGCCAAGGTCACATAGCCCAGGTGTTTATTGTTTAGAAGGTTCTAAACCTTTCCCTTTATCTGAGAAAGGATGGAGCAGAGCAACACAAAACAAAAACACTACTGCTGCTGTTATTGCAATTTCTGTTTTGTTTGTACCTATCAGATGTCCTTTTTATAAAGCAAAGCCAAGCACCACAGTGTATTCCTTGTCTCTTACCTTGAGGTATCTTAGAGCCAAGCAAGCTGCTTTCTGCAGCTGGAGGTTGGGCTGGGTTAGTGCTTCACAGTAATAAATCAAGGCCTGAAAACAGATAAAGAAGAACAGCAATGAAAATGTCTCTGCCTCCACAGAGAAGGGTGGAACATGGAGGTATTGCTACCCTGTTAAAGGGAGAGCAATTGCAGCCTGCCTCCCTGACAGTGAGCATGTGGGATGGTGCAGGATGACAATTCCCTACAGCAGATCCAGGCCTGACCACTATCATAGATCAGCAGTCTCAGGCCAGCTTTTGGTGAGGGAAAGTCCACGTTAAAGTGAGATGCACAGGCTGGCACCTTTCACCTTACCATTTCATCACCATCATCATCAAAGAGCTTTGAATGGGCCTTGGAGTCTAAATATCTCAAGAGGTGGCCCTTGAGAAGGTCTCTTTAATGTAGGGATAATAATGAATTAGTTGGTATAGACCCCAGGGAGACTTAAAATAATGATTACAGTGTTAGCTTGAGCTGCTAGACCAGTTTACTGCTTGACCCTAGAAATTAGTAGCTCCTACTGAGCAGCAAATCTCAGCAGCACTCAGCTGAACAGTGAACTCATGTGCAGCCTAAGGCTGCAGCACACCCTCACAGAAGCCACTTTGTGGTCCTTCCTGCAGGCAGTGGACCAGGTATCAGCTACGCATGCCTGTTCCAGGAGAGGTTATATTTTCCCTGAGATGCTGCCTCCAGGAAGCTGGGGATGGAGAAGGACAGTATGAAATACCAAGAGGCTGCAAAAATGGAAAATGAAGTGGGAGGGCAAGCAAAAAGGGGACTGGATTGACAGACAAGAGAAGCAAAGACTGAGCTCCTTTTTCTCTTCTCTTTGCCTCCCTTCTGCCACTCTTTCTCTGCCAACTGCCTTTTCTTTTGCTATTTCCTGACAGAGAACGAGAAGGATAGTAAGGAAAGGTCTGCCATGAAAGGGTAGGAGCCAACCCCTAATTTCTTCTTACTCCTTCTCCACTCTATTTAATTTCTGTGTTTAACCCGGCCCTGCTTGTTGCATTTGGTATCAGAGATAGACTCAAATCTTAGTTCTCATAGCTGAGCTGTGTTTGCCCAAGGCAGTCTGTCCCCTCTGGAAATGGTGGGAAGTCCCACAGGTGGCAGACTCCTTTGGAAAAAAAAATCTGAGACCTACATCTTTGCAGTGATGCTTTGTCGGTGATGATGGGGACTGTTACCTTGAAGCCTTGGACTGAAGCCAAGTCTGAGACAGGGCAGCAGAAATGCTGAAGTGTGGAAGACAGCTGGAGAGCACAGCACTCAGTAAGTGTTTGCAGTTTTGGTTAGTACCTGTTTAGCGTAATAATAGGTAGAAGCAGACTGGCATAAAGACAGAAACAGACCTGCACATGTGCAGAAAAATTAAACAGGATACCCCTCTGGATCAGTTTAAATCAAGCTTGGATCAGGTATTTTATATGCACAGATATTTGAGACATACAGGTAGAAAAAGGTCATGATGACATGGGTCTCTCAAGCGACAGGTGATTTTCTGCCACTCACCTTCTCCCTGAAGTGCCTGTTTTCTGCAGTTGCTGTCAGAAGCGATGCCACAGTCTCACTGACTTCATTTTTATTTTCATTGAGAAGTAAAGCCAAAGCTCTTAAAACTTCCTGCTGTGGTGGAAGGTTATTGGAGTTTATTTTGGACACATTTTGCTGCAGTTTTCCATCTTTCACTGACTGCAGCACCTGGACCACAGATGCTAGAAGTGCAAGAGAAAGGTCCGTGTTACTTTCTCCTCTCAATACTTTGGATTGATCCTTTCCTCACTAGCAATCCTTGATTTATACTACACACACTGAGGATATGAAAATATCCCCATGTGAGCAACTGCAGCATGGCTGTGTGTCTGCATGGGGAATTGCCTGGGCTTTAAGCTGGGCCAGTTTCTCAGACCTTCTTCAAGTGGGGAGATGAGTAGAAGGGCTGTGGGATACTGCAGCACTTAGGCCTACCCAGAGATAAAGGCCTACCTGTCAAATCTCTGCTTTCTGCTGGAAGATGTAAATTCTCACTCCAATAATTGAAACCAAATATCCTTGCCAGTGTATTGACTTCCAGAGCATCTTTGTGAGAGCTTTTCCTGGATAGATTGATGTCTGCCAACAAGAGCTAGGGCTAATACATTTCAGAGGTGAGATGAAATGCCATTTTGCTTTCAGGCTTTTGAGCAAAAGCTCCCTAGTATGCCCAAATAAAAAGGAAAACCAGGCAAGGTTCCTCAAACTCCTTCTCAAATAGAGAAGGAAACGTGGCTTGCCAGGGACTGCAGTTCAGCACACTTTGTGCAGCGTCTGCTTCTCGCTTTAGCTCTTGGTGGCAGAGCCTGCAAAACTCTGAGGTGCTATGATTGATCCCTTGGTTCCTGAGAATGGCTCAGCACTTCAGAAGGTGTCTCCATAACAGATGGTGAAAGACCAAGACATCATCCAAGCTGTGGGCACAGAAAACTTCCCAGACCTTGGGCTCAGCCCACCGTCATCAGCCACTTTCTGAAAAACAATACTTTCAAAACAGTATTTTCCCATCTGAATATGGAAATAGAAATGACTGAGGGTCTGTCTGCATCAGCTCCTTTCCCTTGACATGTACAACAGTTCAGGTGCATTCACTTAATAGCCAAGACACTTCTTTGTCTCTTTTCTCTCCTCCTTTTGTAAAACCAGCCTCAGGGCTGAACTGCTCTGTGTGGAGCTCAGAAGGACAGGGATGTGCTCCCTAAGTAGCCAGCAGAATCTGTATGCCATACCTTCTTTTGCAAGCTGCAGCAAATAGCTTCCAAGGTCATTGACACTGTGGCTGGCAAAGTAGTTGTAATACTGAAAGACAGTGATGGTCTCAGAGGACATGCTGGAGTAGAGGACAGGCTCTGTCCGGTCCAGGATCTGAGACACCAGGATCCTGAAGACTGCAGGCAGCCATTGACAAAGGGACAGGTTAGTGAGAGCAAAAGCTGCAGGCAAAATTACGCAGTCCACTTCAAAACCAGAAAGAAAGAACCACATCTGCAAGGCCAGGTACTTCCCAGCGTTTCTAAACATTGGGAACATCGAAACATTGGTCTCGGTACCAGAGAATATTTTCATAAGGATGAACCTCTACCAGTTTACAGATGGCTAGTGCAGCTGCCTGTGCAATCAATACACCATCATTTCTACCTAAACAATATCCTGAATCATAAACCCCTCTCCACATGCACTGCCTATTACATCCCACAGTGCCACTGAGGCAGGGGAGATGTGCACAGAGGCAGGATTTGGCTTTGCCATTTTTTATGTTCCTGCACTAGTGTGGCATGCAGAAAGCTCGTCTGAGGCACTGTCTGTGCGAGCTGCAGCATGGAGCAGGAAGGAGAACACTGCCCTGTGTAGGCATCCACAGTGCAAGTGGCCACACTTGGGCAAATCATCCCTGTTCTGTCCAAGGGAGAGCTAGTCAGTACAGCTGGAGTTTGAGGTGTGGTACATCCCACGCAAGATAAGAACCTGTGCTCAGACAAACTCACTTGAATGTGGATTAATTTAATCACAGTGCACTGTAATGGGGTGTGGGCATTATATAGATACACAAAATTAAGTGCAAGGATTCCTGATTCACTGAATCACTTACAAATCTGTATTTGTGAACAGACTTTCTTTCTGGTTAGCTCATAAACCTTAAAACAGTATTTTCTTTTCTGTTAACCTCACCTCTATTTTTTCATTATTTGGGGCCAAAACTGTTTTAAGAGTTGCAGCATTAGTTTTCAAATGAGATCTTGGAACTGTGGCCAAACAGATCTCCAAAGGGTTTGAAAACAAAGCTCCGTACACAACTGTTCTCCATTTGATGGCTAACACTTTTTTTGCAGCAGTTTGTACCTGTTTCTGCAAGTCCTGGACACTCCTCATTCACAGTGGTGGCAAAATTGATATCCAACTGCTTCATCATCTTGTCTGCAGAGGTGTGATACACTCCTGAAGGGCCAGTACACTTCATCCAGAAAGCCAGCAGTGACAGCTTCTTGTGGAACTCTGGAATTGCTGGGGAAGACAAGATGAATGATAAAACAGAGTCAGGCTGGAAGCATCAACTTTGAGAAAAGAAGGTGAGAATGGAGGAAATCTCACCCTGTCCCCCTGATAAACAGTTACTGTTTGCTGTGTCTCCTTGAGCCATTCCCTTCACAGAGCATGGCCATTTGCTCACCTCAAGTTTGTAACATTTTTTTTTTATTTCCCATGGTAATGTGAGAAAATTTGCTCCTGATCCTGTTCTTGGCATTGATGTCTCTTCCTTTTAAACAGCACAAAATACTAGGGGAACATCACAAATGGTCTGCACAAGTTTAGTCCCTGACATAGCACTGCTCTGTGGCTTCAAGTAAGTCACTCAACTTTTGCCTCAATTTTCTGATATAGTAAATATACCTTGTAGTATTTACCTATTCTGCCAGAGTGTATATAAGGTTGACAAACTATGTGTTTGTCAAACTCTTC
Source organism: Prinia subflava (assembly GCF_021018805.1). Taxonomy (NCBI): domain Eukaryota; kingdom Metazoa; phylum Chordata; class Aves; order Passeriformes; family Cisticolidae; genus Prinia; species Prinia subflava. The sequence continues at coordinate 60,276,637 of NC_086247.1, forward strand.
CAAGTATTAAAATAGATGCAACAAGAAAAATAAGAAGTTCTCCATAGAGATGACTAAAAATGAAAATGTTCTAGAAGTTGTATTATGCCTCTGATATTGTAATGCAAATCCTGCCTTTCCTCAGGAAACAAAGATGGAAGAATAATTTGGGTTTTCAGAGGTGGAAGTATCCCCACCCCAGAATACCAATGACATCTGTCCATCTTCTGCTGGACAAGCTGACCTTTCTCTTCTCACTTGCAAAATTCTGGACACCAGTGTGAGGACAGATGCAGGTGGCACCTGCCTGGCTGTGTTGACTACTGCACCTCCTGGTGACCCTGAGCCAGCCCTTACTACAGTGGCATTTCCTGCACTGCTGGTGAGCTCTACACAGTGATTATTTCAGCAGACACACGTGCCTAGGCAAATCCTTGGCAGAAGGCCCTAAGCTGTTTCTTACCATCAGTGAGAGAGGTGATGTTTCCCAAGTTCTCAGTGCTGATCTCCGCAATATTCTCCATCACGAGGATCTGCCTGGACAGCTTATCCAGGAGGTCTCTTGTCACAAATGGTGTTTTACTGGAGAACACAATTTGCTGGTGAAGACAAATGGGAAGAGACAAAAAAGGGTCATTGAACAAAAAAGAAACCTGCCCTCAGAAAAAAACCAAAAATACCTCCAAAACACCTGAAGTGCAATGACAAATTCATTGACTGGAACCACAGGATCTCCTTAACTTAAAAAATCTTTTGTCTTTGGGATATTTTTTGGTCCTAGTTGATGTGCATCATTGCTTGTACCTTCAATATCTAGATCCAGATCCAGACACCTGAGTATCCAAGTAGCTATTTGCATAAGTAATTTCTGATTTACACACTCCACAAAGCTAAAGAAACCCATCACCACAAGACTTAAAGCCAGGCAAGAATACTAGTCTGACTTTCACACAACATAGGCTGTGGACTTTCAGGACAACCCTGCACAGAAGAAGACCACAGGTTGCTCTTTTTCCACTCCATTTCAGCTTTGATCAATTACTTAGGTGCCTTTATTCATTTTATTAATTAATTAATCCTTGCTAATACTCCCTACTGCTGCTACCTACATCTTCTTCAGCAGTCTACATAAATGATGTTCATATCAAATCTGCTCCGTGTGTGGACGGGGTTCAGGTTCACCTTGCTCAGCTGCATATTTACTGCATACTCTTGTATTGAAACCAAAAAAACCTCCCTTTTTGTAATGGTTGTGAGTCAGCAGAGTTTCCAGCTCAGCACTAAGGGTGCTGGAATCAGGCTTGTGCTCTACTGCTTCAATGAGCCTTTGGGAAAATAAAGCTAATTATATCTAAGATGGAAGAGTAAAATAATTGTGAAGAGGAAGTTGCAGCATGTTTTGATTTGTCAGGAAAACCCTGATGACCTCACTTACTGGATGTTTAAATTCACATTTGCTGTGCAGGGGCTCTGAAAAAAAAAACCACAGAAAAAACTCTCTAGTTGTGAGCACGAACTGACAATTTTGATGTCCCAGGGGGGCTGTCTCATGCTGCTTTCACTGTGCCTTTTGCAGACAGAATCTCTGTGCCTCATGTGCAAAAATTCATCTCTGCTCTAGAACGCTGCAGGCTCATCTGAGGAAAGTGGACTTAAACAGTGGAGACAGGGCTCCTGTTTTACCTTTGAAGATGTGGGCTGCTTTAACTGGGAACAGCCTCCACTGAGGACTTCCCAGCAAAGGCAGCAGGAGCCTGTAACCCAGAGCAGGTGATGGCCCTGTCCCCCACCGCCCTGCCCTCAGCCCTCCTGCACAGCTGGTGCCAAGTTCACATATCAACTCTGCTCTGAAATGGGGCAGGATGGAAAGGATGGAGGCACTTCTGCCTCGGGTGAGGGTGTCACCATCCTGGCCCAGCATGGTGTCTGTCCCAGCCCTGCCCTCCCACTGCCTCGCAGGAGCAGCGCTGACCTTGCCAGCCTGCTTGTACCCATGCTGTAAGCAGGAATGATTTTAAAACAAATGCCCAAATGAGGCGGGCCTGGTACCTGAATCAGCTGGGTGCAATACTGCAAGTGCTTAACTATGGTTATGTCGAGGCTGTCGTTGCCTGTGGTCAGGGGCAGGGGGCTGCCAGCCACGCTGGTGCCCACACCCGTGTCCTCGGTGAGGGCTTCGCTCAGGTGGCCTCTGGCTTCTGGGTGCTCCGTCCTGTAACTGGGGAGGAGGGAGGAGGTGAGTGCAGGGCCAGCAGCTGCCGCAGCAGACACACACACACACCCCCACCCCACTCACACACAAGGGGATGAGCAAAGAGCACGGCAGAAGAGCTGAAAGCACACACAAACCTGGTGATGAGCACATCACATCACAGAGGAGCAGGGCTGCCCTGGCTGCACACAGCACCTGTGCCCTGACTGGCTTGCCTTGGGTGATGTGATGCCCTCAACAGCAGGCTTAGTTAACCCGTGATTACTGTCCCTTGGTGGTGACAGCTTCCTCCCATCTGTGATGAATCACCTGCCCAGTTGCTCTGGATGAAGCACCGTGGCAATTTGTACCTGCCCAAGCACTGAGCTGCTAAGAACAGCTCTGTGCTTTCCGAGTCCTCCTGCTGCCAAATTTAAGGCTCATTGCAGAAGGAAAGGAAAACCACTGCTGAAGTAAGAGACATGATGTTTTCATTTGCAGTTTTAGACACAATGTGTACAGCTTGCTTTGCCAATTGTTTCAACTATAGAGCTAGTCTGTGTTTTAAATAATTATTTTCAGTATTGTCTTGCTGTACAAATGATCCTCCCTATGTTTAAATGCAAAACCTGAGGTCAGTCCCCAGATGGCAAGTGTGTTTGGCTGCAAGTTCAGAAGTTTCAACACTTGCAATCTTTACACTGAGTCACACACTTACACATCTAAAAATGGAAGCGGGAATCTGCACTGTCTGGGGATGAGCCAGAGGGGGAAAAAAGAAATTTTAATTTCTATTTTAACTGGCTAATGCTAGATCCTTAAATTGGCACAGACTGAACTGAGGTCAGAGTGCCACTTTAGCAAGCAACACAATTTCCCAAATTTTTTTTCCCATCAAGTTTTATTCTGGAATGAGGACATGAGATGATGGGAACTGCATGGTGGCTGCTTGTTGCACTCAAATTGCTTTAAGCAAGCTGCGAGTAGTACAGCTCCCTGGTTGGAAAGTGCAGGCAGGGAGGAAACCGTGTTCCTTTCTTTTTTTCCAGCTCTAGTGCCGCTTACGTGCCTGCTGGGCATCGTGTCAGCTCAAAAGATGCAAACATGCTTTTAAAATCCAATGATTGAAGCACAGCATCTTAAAGTCACACAACAATGGCAGGCCACGGCACACCACCACAGCTTTTTTGTTTTCTCTTTTTTTGCCTTTTTTTTTTTGTCAGAAAGACCAAAAGTGATGAAAGAAGGGCAGGTAACACGCAGGGCCATGAACAGAGTACCAGTCATCACTCTTACATTCCAAAGGCAACCTACATCATGCTGCTTAAATCTGGCCCTGTGTTATTGTTACTGACAAGCTTAATCCACTGCAAAGACTCATTCGGCTAGAGAGAAAAGACAAAGGGAGGGGGGAAAAACCACAGAGGAATTAGTAATTACATCCAAGGAAAGCCAGGTCCAAACCTATGTCAAGGAAGAGGCTCTGCCAGTATTGATGTCAGCTTAATTTAATTTACCCTTCTCCTTTGGAGGACAGATTGCATATACTTGAATAGGGGAAAAGAAATGGTCCTAGAAACTAAAGATTTTGTATGCAGCAGCCATGGGGTGTCCTCTGACCCTAAAACTCATCAAGGATTAGTCAGTCTTCCTTGAATAAATTGTGCACCAGGATCCCCTGTTAGTGACAAAGAGCCGGGGTGTCAGTTTGGCATAAGCACAGCTGGCAGGTACTACAAACTTACCTATTCTTCTCAATCTCAGTATCTGAAAATACTGAGTCTGCACCTCCTCCACCATTACAAACCTCCACACCACCACCATCCTCATCATCAAAGTCAGAGGTGTTCAGGAAATCAAAGCTTTCTAAAGCACTTTCAACTGTTAGACTTAAACTGGAGGACCTGCTTCGGCTTACTGCTGGCTTGCACTGCAAAGGCAGAATGAACCAGTGAAAACCCCAGATATTAGCTACTACAAAAAAAGATAAGGAAAAAAAAAAGATAAAGCTTAAAATTTTAAATTCTTCATTTTATTTTTAAAACTTTGTTTTATTGGGTGTTTCATTTCAAGCCTTCATATTCATAGCATATACAATCAAAGCCTGAGCACTGGGAAAAGCCTTTCATTCCTCCTCCCCTCTTCATGCTACCCACTCTCTTCCCCAAAGGAAAACCCTCAAAGGCAAAATTCAGCATGTTTTATAGAAATGAGAAGTACTTCTGGAATCCAAGTTTCACAGCTCTCAGCATTTTCCAAAAGGAATGGCGAGAATTAATGCAATGGAAGTTGAAAGGGGAAGGCACATTCCTTAATTGCTGTTCTAGCCACAGAAGCCAATTTATACATATCCAGTGGCACTACCTAATTTATTCCAGACGTATCTCTAACAGACCTTAGCCAGGAATGAATTTGGTCCCCTAGGCACACATTTATTAATGGAATGAGGGGAGTTTTGTGGCTTTTGAAGCCAAATGGATTGTCAAGGAAAAGCCAATAAGGCATCAGATTCCTAGGTGACAGGGAAAGGCAGTACTGTAACTCAGAAATTAACAGTGCTAGAGAGGAGGGAAACCATCCCACCTCACTGCAGGGAAGAAATGCAAAGGAAACCTTGCTGTTGCTGTAGGAAGTATGAGAGACCCTGGCCCCATGTCGCAATTCTTCCACATGCACCGACAGAATTGCTTCCAGAGTAGTCCTGAAGAATCAGAGTAACTTGAGAGATCATCTCCATTGGTTGGTGCAAGGACTTCAATATCTTTCACTCTATGTGATTATTTGATCAGAAACAGACGTGAGCCACTGATGCCATTACACAAGCCATATCCTCCAGTCCCAAGCAGGAGCCATGACTTTGTCTCAGCTCACAGAAAATGCATTGGCCTCCAATGTTCAGATTCAGCACCAGCTGCTCTAGAGCTGAAGGGAGTTGGAGTTCTATTTGCAATTTGTTTGCACACAATACTAATGGTCATACATTTGCACTTAGGATGTTTGAGTCCTTAAACTGACTGTACAGTCATTAGCTGATCAAACACACTTCCCAACACATCTGTGACACGGGTGAGTGCTGTATCCTGCCTCTTGTGCGGCACCAATGGTTTCAGCTTCCATCTCCTTCAGGGCTTGAAACAAAGCAAACACAAATGTATGGGCCATATTCTCCGCTCATCTAATATGGCCAAGAGAGGTTTCTTCAGCCACAGCTGGATTCCAGCTCAACCTTTCTGCATGAGGAGCCCATGCAGCCCCTTTCTGAATGGTTGCTGATGATGCTGAGTGTCAATCTGTGAGCTGATCAACAGGTGACACCCAGACTCCAACAGATCTGGAAGAGGCGTCCATCTCGAGCGTGCAGGAATCCTGTCTGCACATGTCCATCCTCTCTGCCGCCATCCATGTCTCTCTGTTTGTAACTTCTAATCAAAGCAGCCTAAATAAACAGTCTCCGTTGTCTCTCTGCCCTTTGCATAGTTGACCTCTTTGTACCAAGTAGAAAATAATAGTAATGGTACCTCTGCCTGCTCAAACCTCTCTAGGAATAAATAATGCAAGGAACAGGGGCTGCAGACTGTCAAAAAATGCACTTAACTTGGGTAAGTACTGTGCAGCTGTAAACAGCAATGGAATTAAGAGGTTAACAAAGTTTCTTTGTAAAAAGATAAGGTAGAATAAACGATTCCCTGCTTCCTCCTCAGCCATGTTTTTGAATGATGAGGCTTAAATGACTAGCAGACCAACTTGCATATGAATATGAAGCATTTGAAATGATTATTTGCCATATAATACTGTTTGCAGAGTACCGTGTCATGAGTTGTTATTCATGGGGGAGGTACGAGTAACAGTGATCTGCAGTAAACATATTAACAACACACATGCAAACCCTTTTTCTTCCAATTTTTAACATTACTCTCTGCATCCTGATGTAATGACAGGATGTCTCTCATTATGAAAATGGGTGAGGGAAAAAGGAAAAGGTCATGCCCAGGTGACATGGGGACAGCAACCTTCTGATACTCGTGCTTCTAAATCCCTTTGGCAATTTGGAAAATTGAGCTTCTATGGCTACAAGGCCTGATCCTCAGCTAGTGTAGTTTTCCACAGCTCCATGGAGTTCAGGGCTAGTATGGTAAAGCACACCCACTGAGGATGTGACTCACAGATTTCAAAGGTAAAAGTTTGGCTATATTTGATCTCCAGTATGGCACAAGCAATGGGTTCACAAGTGGTGACTCACAATGGTTCACAAAGTGTTCCGAGAAGGGTGTAATTTAACTACCCTTCTGTCATAGCACCTTTTTCTCTTTCCCCCAGGTTTTGATAAAAGATCTGTTGCTTGAGGACACAAGGCTATGATAAGCACATTGCTGACAAAAATTTAAAAATGCAACATTGTGAAAGGATGCTCCAAGAAGGAGCAAATCTACAGCTAGCAGGGAATTCTACTATTCTCCAGAAAGTCTACTTTGATGTTTGTGAGGCAGGCGAGAAGATTCTACCTGCTCAGATTTTCTTTAGGGTATTATTTTCTGAAAATGTACTCACTTTTAGGATGTCATCTAGATGCATCACTTCTTGATCCAGGTCCTGAAACTCTTTATACTGCTCTTTATGTGGCTCAAGAGCTAAGAGAAGCCCTTGCAAGGCTTCCTCAATGCTTCCATCGAGATAAGACTTATATCCTTCTGATTCCCCACTAATGGATCCCTCACATGGCAGCCTCTCTGGGGTCAGGGGTGTCTCTGCTGATGTAAGCCTTTTGACCAGCTGCTTTGTGATGTTGCCCTCATAGGTATCCAGCTCCACAGGCTTGAGTTCTGAGCCTTCATCCGTGTCCTGCAGGAGGGACACCGGGACACTCATTTCTACAAAGACACGATCGCTCCCAGCATCAGAGGTTTTTTGGCAAACTTCAGGAGCTGCCCTTGGGGTGTTCTTGTTCTCAGCCACGGCGCCCTCTCCGTGGGACGGCAGGTCCTTTGGCTCAGCAACAGAGTCTCTGCGGGAGCTGCTGCTGCTACAGTCTAGGCCCGAGCTCTGGGAGGACTCAAGGGCTCGGTGCTGGGTGGGGGTGGCGGTGATGTCAGGGCTGGAGCTGACATGAGCACACGGGGGCTCTGCTGAGTTGGCAGGGGGCATGGCGTCTTCGTAAGGCAGGTCACCAAAAGTGAAGGAGAGAGGCCGCTTCTCAGTGGCCGCTGTCCCATTTTCAAATACATCATCCGGCAAATTCGACTGGAAAGATAATAGGGAGAAAATGTTTTTCATGCAGCATTGGAAGGAGGATAGAAATACAGCATGTGCTCAGGAAAGAAAAAGGCAAGGAAAAAGATTAAAGAAGCATTCAAGACTTGAGAGATGGAAAAAATATTTCAAATCAAACTTCTGCTTTCATCTGGCACAGCTCCTCAATTTCAGCATGAAAACTGCTAGAAAACCTGGGCTCAGCATCTCTCTGCTCAACAGAGAGCTTTAGAAACATCTCCAGAAGAGGGACATGAGTACTGCTCACCCTGCTATATTCTCTCAAACAGCATTTCCAGTGCACTGCTCTAGTTCCTGTACCATGGCTCTTTTAATGGGATTGTACGTAAGCCACCTTGTCTGCATTTTCTTACTCATTACAGATTTCAGTTATATTTATTTTCTGACTTCTAAAGTAGCAATCTGTAAAATGTAACACAGTTTGCTCCAGAAGTTTCTCTAGTGTCATGGTGGTTAAATGGTGATAGTACTGTACTATTTCTTTTTATCCTGTGTCCTGCATGTGGCTTGGATGTCTGGAACAATTGTTGAACAAGAGTTATACAAGAGTCCCATCCAACATGAGTTTCTGCTGAAATGTGTCAGCAAAATTGGTGGTGTATTGAGCAGGACACCAATCATTTAAGAAGCAAAACCAGCCTATGCAGACTTATCAGGGCAGATATATATTTATGTTCATCTCTGACTGACATATGAAGAAAAATCACTACAGGGGTCACAACCTGCCTATCTGACCTACAGACCTTGCTTTGTTATGTGACCTGCTCACGGAAATGCACGGCACAGATGGAAGGCAACTACTATTTTGCTGACAATTTACTGGAAAGAACTGTAGGCATTCACATGTTGCCAAGCCTAGGGTTTAAGTGTCCAAAACTTGAATTTTTTTTCTAGTATTATTAGCAGCCTTTTTTCCCCTAAACATAATCATATTCAAAGTTTATTTCTTCTTTCCCTTGACACGGGTATGCTTTTAGCTTCTGAAAGTCGTGTTACTAGGCAAATGTAGAGCATCCATCAGTGTAGCAGGTGATTTTTAAGAACACTGTTGGCTTGTATTCCTGCCCTGCTCTCTGCCCACAGATAGTTGACTTCTGATCATTATCTCTATAGAAACCAAGAGGAATTTTGATTTAATGTAAGCTGCATGGGCTCACAGTTATGTCCTGCCCTCTAATCAGTCAGCAAAATGAGTGAGTTGCAACAGAGAGCAACACACGAAGCATGCGTGGGAATGGAAATGCCACACAGGAACTGAAAAAATCCTTCACCAAATGAAAACCAGGACTCACATATAGCTCTAGCCCTGCTTTCGGGCTTAGCCTGAGCGATGGCAGGTCACTAAAAGAGCGACTGCGACGAAGCTTGTCAAAGAAAGTGTCTTGAAGAGCATCTAAGATTGCCAACTTTGGCCTGTCTTGCAGGGGATGCAGCCATTTCTTCAACAGTTAAAGCAAAAAGGGTGTGAGGAAGGGCAAGTTAAATGAATGCTTTGTAGCAGAGTACTAAATTACAGGCATGGGATGCGGCACTTGTAAAGTTAATCTCTGTACAGATGGTCTGATTAAGCATTCAGAATTTGATTCATGCAAAATGTAGGAACACCCTGTGAATATCTTCAGTACAGGGGCAAATTTTATCACAGGATACCTAAAAATACTTGTGCTATAATGGTTGTTTAACTATTGTTGCAAAATGAAAACACATTTTTAAAAGATTATTCAAGTATCACAGAAGTCAGGCAGGAAGGATAGTATGCATTAATTGGCCACATAGTTTCAAAGATGCCAGGATCATAGTCACCTTCTTTTAGGATTAGCAGCTAGGAATGCACTTGCTTTATAAGTATTTGTAAGGGTAACCTGCTGGAACCAGGGGAAAAAAAAGCTTAGACATGTAAAGCAATGAAATGTTTGCAGTGTTTGAACTGCTCTAAGGTTTCTCATTACATAAACACGAAGCCAAACAGAGCTTACAAAGAATGAGTGGTCCTTGAAGGTTGGTGTTTCAGGAGTGCCTTGGCTATACATGGACATTCTCCTCTGGAGAGCAGATGCCTTGCTCACATTTCCTGTGGATGGGGTTAAGTCTTCAACATCAAAGGGGCTACAGATACACAAGCAAGAGGGAAGAAAATAAAAGGTTGTTAGGCTGAGCAAGAGGGATTTTCAGGTCCATAGAAACCATTTTTGAAAGGGTGGTTTATTAGCACATCAAAACCCAGAGGTAGCAAGTTTTTAAACTGAAGTGTTTAAAGAAAATGTTGTTAATTAGACAGTAGTCTCAGAAGTGTGGTTTTCAGTTCTGATAAAAGTGTTCCCTCAGAAATCATTTATGTAGTGTAGTCTGATGTTATTCTTCTCCCATGAAAAGTATTCTTGGATTTGAGTTGCCAAATGTCACACATACTAATGAGAAAGGTGCTCAACTATTAACAGAGCTGTTGCATTATAAAGGAAACCAGGAGCTGTTATTGCTGGCTTCATGTTTATTGCATTACAAGAAACAGCACACGATTGTAAAAAGTTAAATGCATCAATGTTTCTTCAGAAATGACATTTACTTATTTCATAAAAATGCAGTGAGAATTGGGTTTGTATCCTAAGGCTACCAGCTCACCTGTGCTGACCAATGTGAATAAAAAACACCAAGAGATTTCCCATCACTCTTCTGGTGTATGAAGCCCTTAAAAGCCACCTTTTCAAGTTGGGCCAGCTCCTGGACTTTGCTACGTTAGTGTAAATCAATAAATCCAGCACTGATTTTTACACTGATCTTTTAAAAAATTAAATATATATATATATATGAGCACTCAGTTATATCCCATTTTTAAGCTTGGAAGTAAGCTTTAGGCAATTCTGAGATCTATCATCACTAAGCAGTTTCCATACCTTGTAATGTCAGTACTTACCAAACCTAATTTAACAGCTGAATCCAGGCACAACCCTCTTTACCACGGGAAAAGCAGGCAACTGTGGCTGACCATGAACTACTTCTCATGTACCTAACTTGGGCCACAGCTCCTTCGCAATGTTCTTTGGCAGGGAAAAATATGGAAATAACAACCCACATGGATGAACCCTTTTGCTTTGGTTGAAGTTTTACAGCCGATTGATTGATTGATTGACCAACTGACCAAGGAGTTCTACTTACTACCAGGTGATCTCAAGGTTCAGCTTTACTGTGCCAAGGTCATTAATGTCTACTGCAACCGCCTGAGGCCGAGCTGCAAACAAATCTTTTGTCTCACAGGTTACACTTCCCACAAGGATATGAGTAGCAAGCCCTTTAACTTCTGTGACCTGCAAGAGACGAGAACAGGATATTTAGGACCACCCAAAGCATTGCAATCCTTAATCCCAAGATAATAGTTTTGATTGTCTGGCCTGGCCCCCTTGCTAGAAAGCTTCTAAAATATGATTGTTTGTTGCATTACTTAAGGAAAAAAAAGTCTAGGGTTTGGTAGTGGTTTTATTTTGATTTTTTTAAGAAATGCTTAGCTGCATATGATCATGATTCCATGTTTTATGTTTTTATTTTTTTTATAGGAATCAGAAGAGAACAACCATACTGGCTGTCTAGTCTTGTATTTGATCTTTTCACTAATGATAATGAGAGCCCAAGGGAAGATTGAGAACAGGGAGGGCATAGAGTGTCTCAGCAGTTGACAAATTCCTGACTAGGAATCCCCTGATGTAACTTGCCTAATTAATAATTCCCAAGGGAGCTCCATTCCAGGTATTTCCCTCTTGTAACTCTGAAGCCATGTAATTGTTTGCACCAAGGATGGCCTTTGGTGAGGACTTCCACAGATCTACTGTTGAGGAACCACCTCCGTATATGTTGTTACAGTAAGAGTAGAGCACTATTCATATTTAGAGATATATTTGCCTTGAAATTCACAGTGACAGTTCTACATGCAGCTCCTACACAAACCAGCCTTTAGCTGCTTGCTTGAAGTCAGTTCTTGAGCCTTTTATGTGAAAGTGTTTGGACAGAGTCCAGAAAGGGAAGAGAATATACACATTAACCTCAATAATACTGGGATTCTTGTGTACTATAAAAAGGGGTTCTCTCCTAACTTTCCACCTTAAACCTGTGTGTTAGATTGAGGAGGGTGACTCACTGTGTGTCACAACTTGCCTTTCATTGAAAACCTACTGTCTCACGCATTTGGGATTATTTTGGTTGTGGGTTTTGTAATCACCTGCATTTTTTTCATAAAGTCTTTGCAGTGTCTAAGTGGGCCATTTCCCCTAAGACTTTTAAGACATTCTTCAGTTTAAGCCACCTAACCAGGGACATCTGGAATGGTTTTTAGCAGCAATTCCTATACAGGGGTCAGAGACTGGGTATCTCTATGTTGGAGGCTTGTTGGAAAGAAAGCATAGGGACTTCCTGCCAGGAGAAAACTGTGTTGGGAGGCTGGGGGCAATGAAGAGATGGAACAGTGATGGAAAGACTCCAGTTTGAGAAGAAAATATCTCCAACAGCTCTCACAAACTGATTAGTCTTGTAGTATCTAAACTGGACAATACTACAGCACTTTAGTAGGTGTGTCAGAAATACTAATTATGGCTCAATTCTAAAGAGTTTAATGATGTGCTTCTGTGTTTTTACTGATGATGCATGAGAAGGCAGGTTCTTGACTCCTGCCTTGCTGCGGGCAAAGGAGTCAGTGTGCATACCTTAATGGAGATCAGTCCAACAATGAGAGGGAGGAAAACCATCTCTTCTCCATCCCAGCTTTGCTTGCCATTCACTTCTATTTTGCCTTTCAGTTTCCATCGCTGACGGCCGTAACGCATGAAAATCTAAAAAAGAAAAACCCTTTTATTTTCTTAAGAAATCTGTTCTCACAAAGCACAAATATCAGAAACAGAACGGGGGAAAGTGTTTGAGAAAGGTTGGAAGAGTTGGTGATGTACGTGCTGCCCATTCACTTTCCATCGTGTCAGAAGGAAAAATCTACTGGAGGATCTCTATCTCTCAGCTCTCCTAATTGCTTCTTTTGGTAGTGTACCCCTCACCCAAGTTTTTAACTTCATGTAACTTGATGACTCATAACAAAGCTGCAAGGCATTTAATTCCATTTACAGAGAAAGTGGCAGGGCAAGGGAAATTTGGGAGGGCAGGATCAAAACACCCGTGGTCTATCCTAACATCTACAGCTTGCTGGAACTCCTGCCTTCCCAGGCAGGTGAGCTTTCAGCCATTCCCCATCAGTTCCCCAGCTGCGAGGTTTTGGCTGTCTGATGATGGAAATGAATGACATCCATAGTGCAGTAACCCAATTTGAAACATCAAGAGCAAGAAGACCACTTTGGACCAGCTAGGAGACACCTGCACCAACAAACTGACCCCACAGAGGAAGCAGGAGTGCGAGCAGCAGGAGTCATTTGTCACAGGGAATGAAAATGGGAACAAATTAATCTATGATCGATGGGGGGATCCACTATCAATCCACTGCAAATTTCTTGCAAGGTTAGTTCTGTTCTGGTAGAGTTGGAGGCTTTTATTTTTATCCATCTCTAATTAATAGGCTCCTGATGTTCTCTACTGCAACACTGCAATGCCCAGAGATCCTGATGCAGCCTCACAGAAGGTAACATCTGGGTCTCAAGAAAGGGTTATTCAGTGTCTTTCTGCTACTTAGTTCTATGATGAATTAGTCCTATGCATTCAGTAAAGGATCCTTGCAAGGATGTGTTCCATTTGCCCTACGTGAATGGGATGGGGCAGGCATACGCTTTTTTCCAGGAAAATTAGAAACTTTTGTAACAAATAAGATTTTTAAAAGCTAAAAAAGAAAAGCTCACAGTTCTTCAAATAGCCATTATCCAGTTCTTTGCATGTAAAATCCAGGTCTTATGAGAGATGTCCTGACAAAAGCAGACATACAGAGAACTGCAAGGTTTTTCAGAGCACATGTGGGAAAAATAATAGCTGTTTATTGAGGCACTGTTGTGAAAAGGCGTTATTTATCCTGATGTAAAAAGCAGCAGAGGTATGCCTTCCTTTTGATTCTTTTGCTATTTAATAAACAGTAAACTCATGCACACATACCTCATATTGATCTCCTGGGCAGAGCCGAGCAAAGCCAGCCAGACCTGAAAAGGAAAGACACAGAGGGGCTGTGGGAGGGCCTGGGCTGCCAAGCATGGCTGAGCCCAGAAGTGGGGGGCAGTGGTGTGCCCAGGGCCACCACTGCCACACTTGGACAGAAGAGACCAAGCCCCCCCAGCTGCTATTCATATCGCCCCTCTTACTGCTGCCTGTGCACCCTCCAAACCAAGGCAGCCTACCATCTGAATTTTCTATTTTCTTCTTTATTTTGTATAAAATTCGTTGGGCTGTGGTTTCTTGCACGTGGAAGATTTATACCTTCCAGCTTTTTTCCCTATGAGAACCTGAAGTTTCCTTTTATATAATGACTACAGAAAAAGGAAAAAGAGCTTCCTGACGTCATCTGGCTTCAGACACTCAGCTGAGAGCCCTTCCCATGGTGAGGTGTAGGCGAGCTGCTGATCCCCCCGTAGTGCTGCTCAACGCTAACCCGACCGAGCTCTACACTCTAACACAGATTCCTTTTTAGTACATCTTCACAGAGACACAGCAAGCAGCACAGCCTCCTTCTGCGTGGCGTTTCCATAACATTATCATTCCCATAATAGCTGAGTGTCTTTCAATAGTAAGTGCATCACAAAATATGACTGACATCTGTAATACCAAATTAATCCCGTTTTTCCCCAGAGTGGGAGAAGTAGCACAGCAAAGCACTTGTGATCTATGTGTGCTTTGGGGGTTTTTTAAGGTAGGACACACCAATGCTATTTTTATATCAGCACTGTGCGTATGAAATGAAAGTTTCCTGAGGGACCACGCTGAAATCCAAGGGGAATTACCATCCCTCTCCTGGCCTGCTGACCTGCTTTTCTACAGGATTCAGCTGGCTGTTTTTCCCACAGAGGGAGCTTCTCCTTTCTCCCTGGTCCCCTCAGTATGTAGCCATTGCACTTGTTTTGGTATAAAAACTTACCCAGCTTTGCCTGTGTGAGCCTAAATCTATGCCTCTAGTGTTGCAGTGCCCACAGAAACTGTGCTGAGGCCACATACAAAGCGTGTGGCAGAGAAAGGGATGCCACAACAGAACATACAGGAATGTGTTAAAATCAAGGCAAGTATGAGGAACCCTAGTGCTGGCTGTATTTGCAGGGATTAATTAGTCCTGCTAGCTGTACTGTAGGAGTAACTCAATCCCTGCATGCAGTCATGGACTGTTCTCATGATCTGCTTATCTGCCTCTTCCATTTCTTTGACCAGAAAATAGTTTTCTTTGCTCATCTTAGTGTTTAACAGAACAGAGAGGCCCTTGCACAGAGCTCATATTACCAATTCCTTTCTAATTTATTTACTGTTTATAAATAATTTAAGATTACTAGCACTCCACCACTGCTTCTCTCTCCCCAGGCATGCTTTTGTAAGTGAATTTGATCTCTCCTGGGACGCATCACCAAAAGCACGTGAGGAAAATAAAAGGTCCTTTTTTTGCCCAGTGGATGGGGAAACTCCAGTTTAAAACTCCATATGGATGTCTAGATCTGTGAGCTGTGACTGGCCCAACCAGGCTGGTCAAGTCTGTTCAGCATGATGAAGAAGAGGCTAAATGCTGAGTTGACAACAGGGCATAAATACTTTCACAGGAAACAAGTTTATGGTGGCTGAATGGCTTTTGGGGACTAAAAAAAAATGGCAGGAACCAATGGCTCTATCACACAATTTCAAACATCACACCTTTATAAAAGCACTGGGCCTGTAATGCAGACAGGACAGGAGATTGCTTCTGGGGGGTGAGCACAAGTAATTAGGGGACAGGGCCATCACATGGCTGTGGTAAGGAGACAGGGCCACCTGAAGCTCAGCAGCACGTGCAGCTGTGCTGGTGTGCAGGATGCTGGGCTCCTGGACCCTGCCTGCTGCTGCTGGTGGGCTCCGTGCTGCAGAGCCACCCGTGTGTCAGGCCAGTGTATTGCTCTCCCTTGAGTGAAACATCTGGGCTTTTCACCTCCTGCTGCCCTGGCTCTTCAAACAGCTGTAAGGGCACTTCCCTGTACATCACAACAGGACACACAGAGTCCATACAGGAATTCCCACAGTGGCTCTCCTAGTAAATTTCAACAACTGACTAATCCTCACCAGTGAGCTAAGCCTGCTGGCACATTTATTATCTTGATTTTGAAAAATGATTAGCCTTTTTTTTTTCTATAAATACCAGTCATAAAAGCTCTGTGCAGCTCCTCTGCTTCCTGACAGCATTGTGTAGGTTGGCTTGCTTTCAGTGTAAGTGACAGAGGGCACAAAATAAAAATAACTTTCACTGGAATGGCTAGGAACAGATAAGCTTTGGGGAGAGGAATGCTTTGATTTTAAATTAGATCCTAAAGTTAGCTGGATATGCTGCAGTGTAACTTAAGGGGGAAACTTGCTGTGAGATCTGCAGGCTTTTGTGCCAGAGCTGTTGCAAGACCTAGCAATAGCAACGGCTGTACTGTCGTATAGCATTCCTATTCCTAGGGAAAACTATCTAGATAGAAATCTCAGATGCCCTAATTAGAGAATACTTAATACGATATTTCTCTTTGCTGTTTGCTAATTCGGCCTTCTTTACGTGATGCAAACTGTGCAGAAGCAGCTGCTGCTTGTGCTTTGTGCTCTTCTCCTGCACGTGAGTGCAGTACCTGCCTTCTCCAGAGCCCTTGAGTTCTGCCAGAGGATTTGGCATCCAAAAGGGGCCAGACCTCTTCAGCCAAGACATTTGTGACACTGTGACACTTTCTGCTATATGTCCCACTGTCAGGAACTGTGCACTGCATTTACAGCAAGTAAAGAAATGCTCCAAGAGAGCTGGAAAGTCCCTTTACACACTCTGTGACATTATTTCATTCAGCAGGTCCATGCTGTGGTTCTGCTGTGCTCCTGTACAGCAGGATCTGGCTCAGTCTTTGTGTGTTCATCTAAAACCTGAGGGATGGAGCTAGGAGAACTCCAACATCTGCTGCAATTGTTTTCTCTAATATGAGAGTGCAGAGTAGCTATTTTAATTTAATCTAAGATTAATCTTAATCTTATGCAACGCAATCATAGGAAATAACTGTGACAAGGCAGGCAGAATCAAAACCTTGTATGAGGTTTGTGAGCTCTCAAAACTCCACCAGCAATACTGTGGATGTTTTAAATGGCAAGATATCAAGTGAAGAATTAAGAGTTCATGAATATTTAGATGCTGATTTTGTTTTATAGAACTATTCTCATGCCAGTGACTGAAGATCCAAAAAAGATATCCCTTCCCAATCTCTTCTTTAAGACATTGAGTCTTAAAGGGATACCAGCATTAGCAATACCATTAAGGCTTCATATAAAACTGATTCCATTGTATTCAAACCCATAAACTCCCCTGTCATAAAGACAAGGAATAAAATGGAAAGGTGAATGCCATCACAGTTATCTACGAAAAATATCCCCAGCTTTTTGCTGTTTTTACATTGGGTCAGAAATAGTATTGGTCACAATTAGCAAAAGTGAAGGAGTTAGAAATAGCTGATGTCAAATTAAGAAAGTATTTTAAATTTCAAGTTCAACTCCATAGAAATTTAGATAATTTCCTAGTCACCTGCTCAAAGAATTACTGAAATAGAGGCAAAAATTACAGCAGCCTTGCTGTAATTTTTGCCAAATTGAACTGCTTTGGCTGTTGGGAGGAGTCTTTGTGGAAGTCTTTGTGGATTACTCTAGAAAACAAAAAGCAGAATCTCAGAAAGTCTGTAAGCATTGGTGTTCCTTTTTCTGTAACCCTTTCCAGTGGGCAGGGGTGTAAATTGGGGGTTTGAAGGCTCAGCAATGGGTGGGGGAGCTGGGAAACCCCACCTGTCATAAATGCATGTTACTCAGCGTGTCTCAATTCCCTCACCAATGTGTGCAGCAACTGCTACTCTTTCTGAGAAAGAGGGGAAAGGTGAAATGGCACTCACCTTTCATCTTGATGCAAAACTCCCCCAATAGGCTTTCCAGCTCTGCTTCTATGGTACACATGTTCTGTATTGGAAAAGAGAACAGTGAGGTCAGACAAAACTTCTTCAGGACTTCTTTTAAGGTCTGTTTTGTAAAGATATATCCTGTTGGGCAAATTAAAGATATTTTGCAATAAAATCAATCTCAGAGCCATCTCTCTTGTTTAGCTAGGTCTGGCCCTAAAAAATGGCAGCTACGCCTGCCTTTTTTGGCACTGCAACCCCATGCTCCTCTGCTGTGTGCTAATCCTCCTAAAGGCAAAAGGAGAATTTGCCCTTGGAGCGCAACCCGCTCACTCTTCTGGTGCTCTTCAGCCAGGACTCGTGCCAACAGCAGCAGCTCTATGCCAAAGTGGCTCCCAGCATGATTTAATCTCTCCAGAAACATGAACTACATTAAGAAAGAAGACTGTGAGAGACTGGGTATCAGATCCTCTCCAGCTCTTCCTTCAGATTTTGGAAGGTTGTCACAGTTTGTGTGTCCGGATGTTTGCAACACTATTAGGCTGTTGTTCATCATTTACTGCCTGTTTAATAAAATAGATTTTGATCACAGCAAGTGCAACACATAGGATGCAGCATATGTCTGTAGGCACATGGTTTCCAGTCAATCTGCCATCCCTAAATCTGCAGGCTGGAAGGAGGTAGTCGGAGCTTAAGTAGGTTTGGAGCAGATTTATGCTTTTGCTTTTTTTTTTGCTTTTGCTGCAGTTCCTAGGTATAACCCTGCTCTCATAGAGTCTAAACTGTTATTTCAAGGAACTCTTTGGGTACACATAACCATCAGGTATTCACCTGAAGAAAAATAAATACTAATTTTTCCTTGCTGAGTTCATTTTTATTTCTTCTATCTGGATGAAACACTCCCTGAAATTAGTGGCAAAGTTCCCATGGCTTTCAAACAGTGTGAGAGTGAAAAGAATGAACTGACGAGGATGTACCTCTGTGTACTCCTTGTAGCTCCTGTTGATTTCGGTCAAACTCTCTCTTGCTGCCTTGCTTGCAGGAGACATTGCAAAAGCTTGCTTCATTTTGCTGGCACCATCACAGAGACGCCTTTGGATACAATAGGCTTCATAAAGCTCATCCACCTAGTGGGAACAAGAAAGTGTACTGAAAAACACCCAGAAAACTCAGCAAAATAAAATCAACACATTGAAGTCATTTGCATTAAAAGAAAATTCAGCCAAAACATTATATCCAATGGAGGCGCTGAGGAAATGAAGCTGTGATAGCATTATCATCAGCGGAGAAGAAACACAAGACAAAAGTAACTTCCACTGTAAAAACCTCGACAGAGCAACAGTAGATGCCAGCCATTCACCTTCTGCCCTGCTTGCCTCTAAGCACTGCTACTCTGTTCTCCCCATCTTAACAGCGAGGCAGGAATGCAGCCAGCTTCTCAAACATCTTGCTGTGGAAGAGCTCTTTAAAAGGCAACTGCAATGCTCACACTGCCAAATGTGACTAGAAGTGGTAAATGGCACATTTAACAGGGTCAGCAGTGGCTTTGGTTCCCTAATATCAGCCATGGATCAAGGCTGTTGCAATATTTGACTAATAGGTAGTCTTGGAAGCTGGGAGTGATATTTTGAACTCTTACCATCCATCCTCCCGAAGTTATACTGGGGATCACACTAGGGAGTTATACTAGGAATCAGCACAAGTGAAGGGTTTACAAACAACTGATGTCAAGTTAAAAAAGTATTTTGAACTTCAACTCCCCCCCCAGACATTTACAGCTAGTCGTCTTCTTATGCTCCTCTGACATAACTTAGGGACCCAAAAATATTGTAAGCGCTCTGGAAGTTTTGCAAAACATAGTCACACTCTGTTTGAAGTATCACCTGGATCTAGCTTCAGAGGGGCAATGGATTTACACACCTTGTGCTTTGGTCCCTCTTTTCCCTCTAGTCTCTGTACTGAATGTATACATTTACTTCAACTGAGTAATATATGTACGTACCTACACCAGCTATATATAGTGGTTTGCATTTTTTGAAACTAAATCTGTCAGATACAGAAGATGTGGGTTTTCTAACCTGACTATCAGGGTGAGAAGAACAGAAATGAAAGACCCTGTCTCTTCCTTTGGCTTTTAATATCCCTCCTAAAACAGGATGACATTTGGGTTTTACCTAAATTAACTCTTTCCATTCTTATCTCTGAAATCAAGAGGTCACTCTGTGTCCCACAGTGCTCCTGCTCAGTACTGGATTTTCATGGTAGAATTTCTCTCTATGAAAGCATCCAGCACCAAAGTCTGTGACTGTGTGCTGCATTAGAGATGAGCCTGATGTGACAATCCAGGCATGTTTCAAACCTCATTTTCCAAGCCTGCTTAACCTCAAACAAAAAGTGCTGTTGCTAATTTGTTTGGAACGGGACTTGTCTTGATGGCTTCAAAGCCTTGGGTCAATTTTTGCAAGGCTATCTTGGATAACTGGTGGCTGAAGCCTCTGACCTGAGGGCACCTCACCCAAACCAGGGAAAGCTTTGCAAAGTGAAACAGTTCAGCATAAGGTAATGAAGACAGAGGTAGCATTTTGCCATTCTGAAGTTACAAAAAAAAACTTTCTGCACTCATTCTCCCTCCTGTTTCTCTTCGAAGCCAGCAAGCCAAAGACAGTACTACGATTAGCTGTCACTTGGTATTTACTTCTGAATTGGAGGGGAGCCTTAGTCCAGGATTGATATCCTGCTCCTGCCCATGTGAATGTGGCTAGGACATGCTCATCTGCTCCCCAAGCATGTTGGATCTGCTGCTGTGCACCCCATCTTCCTTGCTTTGCTTCCTTTACAGAGCAGTGGCAGGTAAAAGACAGAAGGCATCTCAGTGTCCCTGATTAAATATTGCTGAAAAAACCTTTCTCTATCATTAGAAAGAGAGTTTCTTCACCTGCCCAACCTGTGGCTTTGACACCACAAACTCGATTCCTTTAGTCTCTGTTGCCGTGGGTTACAGAGAGTGAACTCATGTAGCTGGCAAGCCTGAGGAACACTGACCAGCGTTACCTCTTGCGTTTGGTGCTTTTCAGTCTCATTATAAGCCCAGAAACCATTAGCTCTAAGCAGCCTGAAGTGGGAAGGATTTGAATGGAAATGTTTTTCAAGTACTAATTTTTGCCATTCATGTTACCAGCACAAGAGTAGGTGGTTTGGGGAACAAAATCTCAGTCTATCGCCTTATGATTTATATTTTTATTTTCAGCTCCAAGAGTAAGAGAGGACTGAAATTAAAAGGTTTGGATAGGTTGTCATAATTAGAGGACTTGAAGCTGCACAAATGCTTTTCAAATGACTCTCAAAAGACATTTCATCTGTCAAAAATAATTCATTCCTTTGTCAGGCTCAAAAAAGCAACTAATCACCAGCAGATATGTTTATAAGTAAAGAATACATGCCACGGATTTTATCCAGCTCTAAAATGTATTAGTGTAAATCACAAGTACCTCCACCGATATTCTCACTGATGCATTCAAGTGGATGCGGGCCCCAAACCATGCAGCAAAAGTATTAGCAGTGAAATCCAGGAATAAATCCAAGCTAGCTGCTGTGTGTGCTAGAGATAACTGCTGAATTAAATTGCTTTCAGATGCAACTCTCTTTCTACCTAAAATCTGACAATAAGCATGCTGTCAGATAGATTTTCCCCAGCGAGTCTCCAGCCCTATGTTCTCTCTGTACCTAAAAGCAGGTGGGAGTATCTTAGGGCATGGCTGGACCTTGTGGTCTTTGTAGAAACCCTTTCTTTGGCTCTGACCACCAGCCTATCACGGTAAAAACAGCAGATCTGGGAGCAGCTTCCCCAGCACAAAGGGGTAGTAGGAGGCCAAAGGTTTGTTTCCTCAATAGTATAGGAACAGATGCAGAAGAAAGATGATAGGAGAGAGTGCATTACCTTGCTAATGTGGAACTCCAGCCTTCTCATGTATCTCTCAACCGCTTTGATTTGCTGAAAGAAAGGAAAAGGCAGAGGGTGAGGCACCTTTAAATAAATCAGTAAGACACTGCCACACTTGCTCTGCTAGTCCCCATGGATCCCAGATACTCCTCCTTAAAACACACAGGATTTCCTTGACCATGAATCTGGAATCAGTTGTCCCACCCTACTACTGTTAAGTTGCTGCTGACAATGGAGCTCCTTCACTTCTTTACCTAATGTATATTTTTAAATAAAAAAAGAGGTTTTATTTGACGGAATTTCTCTAGGTTTTTCTAATTATTATTAAAAAACACCAAAGAAAGCAGAGATTTTTTTTTAGATTAAAAATAATATTTTCAGGACTTTGAAATCCCGTATTAATATCGATCAGGTTTTGCATTTCAAGATCCATTGTCTTCCTTAGCAAGCTGGTTTTAAGAATAAACCCAAGCTTGGCATTTTGACTGAAAAAAGAAAGTCAGACTTGTTCAGAAAATGTTTTTGAAAGCTTTTCTTTCACTCAAATTTTCGCGCAGGGAAAATACATTTTCATTTTTCTTTCTTCAGAACTGACAGGAGCAGGAATGAACTGGGGCTTGACCTGGATCCCTCCCAGCCCCCTGGTGCGCCACTATCAGCCCCCATCTGAGTGGAGTTGGCTGAGAGAATCTGCACAAGGAAATGGATCTAAGGGCTGTCAGCTGGCAGAAAAAGGAAGTCTCTCCTCTGCTTCCTTCCTCCCTTGCCTGGCAGGGGTCTGTCTCTCTGTCTGTGCCCATCCCAGAGCCAGTTTGACCTGGCAGACCACAGAAAAAGGGTTGGTGGGTTACATTTGATGCTGGATTAGTGAGCACATGGTGTTTGATGCTGCATTCGTGGGCAATACCAGAGCCCTTGGAAAGAGTAGGGGAGTGGGATTTCTTCCTTGAAAATGCTGGTGTTGGCGTGGCTGGCAGATCCCTCTGAGAAAGGTTTCCATGTACACTGTACATTAATGTTTCCTTGCAAAATGAGTGTTAAAGGGAGTAGCATACCTTATCTAAATCGTACAGGACTCCCTGCAACAGAGAACACAAAACTGATTAATTTTGCAACACAACAGCACCATGAGAAAGTAGTGTTTGACACTCAACAGAAATCACAAATGAGACCATGGCTAGAAGGGAAGAAGAGCATGAATGCAAATTCCCAGTATCCCCCACCCATCCCCTGGCTGCTCTAGCACCTCAAGAAGGCCACTGTGCATCTACACGATGACAAAGCACGGCACGTACCAGGCGTGAGTTCCTTTTCATGTCTTTTAACTGGGTAGTCAGCTTATCCAGCTCTGTCTGGTGAACCTCCAGATACTCACTGCAAACACAAACCAGAGAACGATGCATGAGCTCTGCAGCACATACCGAGCTGGCTGATGATCATCCTAAAAGAAAATCTGCCCGACAAATGGCTTTCCTCACTGGATGTGTTTACAGACAAAAGCTCATTTGCGTTGATCTGTCCTAAAAGCAGCTCCCTGCTGCCTTTTTGGGAATCAATAGTAGCCCACTTATTTAACTGTGTATAAGAGCTCGGTGTTTTCTTTACACTGAACAACCAGTTTCAAGTAAGCTAATCTGCTGCTTAGTTTATGGGCTGGTGCCTTCCAGTCGCTGCCCCTGTATCTGGCTGATAAAAGCCCTGTTATCATCTGGGATGTTATCTGAAAAGCAATATAAGCCTTTGATAGGACTCTAGGAAACTCAGAGGGAAAAAAAATCTGATGTTGAAATCCCAGACTTTGGGAGCTTTTCTTAAAATGTGAATGGAAATGGGATTCTGCCTCCTGTATTCCTGTATCCCATACAAATATTTTAGATGCTGTGTCACAATCCAGACTTCAAGAGGTGTATGTTCATCTCTTGTGAGGAAGGATCCCTGTTCTTGTTTCTCTAGGCTCTAAAATGTCGCAGAAAGCTTCAATCAACACACAGGATAAAACCTCTTACTTCAGGCCACTCTTCAGGGCTCGGTACACCTCCTCCATCCTTTTAGGCTGGGGTTCTTTGGGCGTGTTGCTGTTCTTATGGCCCAAATTATGCATTTTCTTCACCTTTGCTTGGGGCTTCTTGAGCGCAGAGGAATTTTCAATAAAGGAGTTACACCTGCAAAATGAACATCAAAGAGGAAGAAATCCCTATAAATCATAGAAATCTCAAAGGACTGTAGCTTGAAGAAACCTTCTGATGTTATCTCTGCTAGCAAAAATCAGTCTTCTTCTGTGCCTGCCAGTTGAAGGACAGCATTGCTTTACAGGTTAAGAATCTGAGCAGCCTGGGATATGTGCTTCCCAAGACATAATGCTTGTCTACAAATGCAAGACTGAGTCTGAGGCTCATCAGACATTTCTCTGTCTTATGCCATGCCTGTCCTAACTGACATTAGAGAGCCCACGAGAGAGCTGAGCTACATCCAGGTGTGATAAAAAGAAAGGGAAGCCCAGATAATCTCAGGTGTAAAGCTTGTGGGTCCTAAGGAAAATTGGGATTTGATTAAGAGAGTTTCTGGAGAACAGCATCACACCACTGGTCTTGAGTGTGGAGTGTGTGGCAAAGTGAGGAAGTTGTGCTGCATACAGCTGCCTCTTTGGGGACTTTGATGGCAGGTAGGTCAGCATCAAACAACCATCGGGCTGACAGTAGGAGGCAACCTTTTGCCTGTTGTTAGTCCTCAGTTGCTAACTGGTGGTCTGGCACTGGGAGACTACACAAGTTAAAATCAATTTTAAGTAGCCTCTGGGAGCATCCAGGACTGGATGGCTTGGGCATGCCTGACTCAAAGCCCTGAGTTCTGTCTCGCTAAGGAGCAGTGCACAGAAAGGCTCTGCAGCCAAGCTCAGGGAAACAGCTTTGTTTTGAATTCGTACTGGTGCAGCAATGAGAAAACTGTCTTTTAGACAGCAGTGGTCTTAAACAGGAGGTGACAGCAAGTGTAGCATGTGCAGTGTTCCTGCATATTTCACATGTTGAAAAGATCACTGCATAAGTTAAAATGATTCTCTGAAATTCTCTCACAGCTCCGAGACATGTGAGGAAGCCCTTCATTAATGGGGGAAAGGCAAAAAGGCAGAGGGGTAACAGCTTCATTGTACAAACAATAATAGATATATTATCTAATATAATATATATAGACATTTTAGCCTAGGATAGTTTATTCAGCAGAGAGCCAGAGAGAAGAAGTCCTCTCTCACCTCCTTTCCCCCTTCATCCCCTAAAGCCCAGGACTCCCTTACAGCCTGGTTTTGAAGTTCCCCTTAGAGAGCAAGGGCACTTGCCTGGACCTTCTTTCCTGAAGCCCGCTGAAGCCAGCAAAGGACTGGCTTCTAATAATCCCATTAGGACCTCCTGGGGAGAATGAGTGTGATCCTATTGACATGATTTCAGGGAGCCTCGGAGATATTCCTGAAAAACAACAGAAAGCACGCCAGTGAGGATGGAGTTATGGTAAAAGGCAGGCAGTGAGGCAGGACAGCCTGGTGTCCATCCGTGGCAGTAAGGGGTATCTGAACCCCACAAGGGGCTGCAAGCCAGAGCACAAATCTGTTTGCATTTCCAAATCATCCCCACTCAAAACCAAAACAGTCCTATTTTAACTTCTGACTTCCAGCCCAGTACTGAAAATGGACCAGAGACACAAAGAGGGTCTGAATATGGGGCTAGAACCAGATACTTCAGGGTGATAATCCCAATGCCATCCCAAATTTCTGCCATGCCTGGCATGCTTCACCCCCAGCCCCAGTGCCCCCATCTGTCCTGGGAATTATTATAGGAGTGTGCAGAGGTCTTAGGAAGCACTCACCATCACTGTGAAGTGTGATTACATATAATTATAATTTTAAAAAGGATTGATACATCATGATCACCCTGCAGCTCCCCTTTGATCCTTGCTCCCATGGCTGTTCAGCCCAGGGGCTGCTGAGAAGGAAGATGGGGTGGGTGTATGTGCAGCCGTGACATGCCGTGACGAGAGGGATGCCCTCCACTGTGAAGGGAGAGGAGCAAACAAGCTCCAGGCACTGTATGCTCTGCATTTCATGTGTCCGGGGGGGCTCAGCAGGGAGGAAGCCCTTGCCCTCTGTGTGCTCATTTCCGATGCCCTGCTTGCCATCTGCACTAAACCAGGATGATTTCAATCCATCCACAAATAAATAGCAGAGAAGTGCTACAGTTCACAGCAGCTCTATCTGCTGCCACAAGGAAAAAGAGGGATGCCTTTATTTTCCTCTTCTCCTTAATCCACTGTTTTTCTTGTCTCTGCCCTCAGCAGACAATGAAATTGATTTTTCTGCTGGCTTGGTTTCGTGCTGCTCTGGCAAGAGGAGTGGCCCCACCAATCTGTGAGGAGCACCATGGCCAACACAGGCCAGGCAGCAGGGCAGGGAGCAGGAGGAAAACAGGGATGCTGGAGAAGAGGGAGCTGGTCAGTGGGTGCTGCCAGACACGGCTCCCCCATCGTGCAGGACCCATCCTCTCACCGCCTCCATCCTTCCTGGGATGTCAGTGCAGCTGATGACACCACTGTGCTGCGAAATGGACTGAGAAACTAGGCCAGCTTAAAAATAACCTGACAGAAAATGAAAAAGATGGATTTAAGCAGTTTTTTTCCATCAATTTTAAAAGCTGGACCCAGCCTGCCCCATGCCCCCAGTTCATTTCACTCCAGTAGCTGGGCTGAGGGATGAGCTTGGTAATGAAGCAGGATGGTATGGCAGGGGCTGGAGCTGCCTGCAGGCAGTGGAGCTGATGTTCTGTGAAACTCTGACCTACAGGGCTGACAGCAAGAATAAACCATCCTCTCATCCCCACAGATCATGAATTATTTTGAGTGCCCAAAAACTGTCAGCCATTTGTGAAAGCCAGAGATCTACACTGTGAGCCTTCACAACTGAATGTATTTATTAATGATAAGTACCAGAGCTAGGTGGTGCTTGCATGGCAAACACTCACTGGAGAAAGCAAATATGTGAAGAAACATTGTGCACTGTTCAGTTATATTTAATTTGTAGCATTAAGCTGGGCAAATACTCTTTGGTGTGGCAGTAGGTGCCACGGCAAACTACTGTTTCTCTTTGGAGGAGACTGCACTGCCCAGGGAGCTGCTTTCTCAGGAATATTTCTGTAAAACCTCTTCCAGTCCCAGCACTGCCAGCACTACTGCTAATTAGACATCTTCTCTATTGCACAATCCAACCAGAGTACATGTTCCTGTTTTGGAAGTGAGGGCTGCCCCCCTGACTGAACAGCCTCAGAGACACCCC
The DNA here is from genome assembly GCF_021018805.1 of Prinia subflava. Classification (NCBI taxonomy): domain Eukaryota; kingdom Metazoa; phylum Chordata; class Aves; order Passeriformes; family Cisticolidae; genus Prinia; species Prinia subflava. The sequence continues at coordinate 60,303,360 of NC_086247.1, forward strand.
ATGGGGTGCAGTCAGACAGTTTTCTCCTCCCCAGTGGTCAGCAGGTAAAGGGACTTCACCATTTGTGCCCCTGGCCTAGCCCAGATGCAGCCCACCCAGCTCAGGGCTCAGAGAGTTTACCCACAGCAAGGATAAACCCCTGGGACAGAGAAGTTGCTGTCAGGCAGAACAGGACCATAAGCACCCGTATTGGGCAGAAATCCACAGTCAGGGGAGAGGGTGGAGGAGCAGAGAGGCTCTGGAGCAGCTGCTCCTCACAAACTCAGAAGATACCACAGTGAGGATGCACCTTGGCTAACTCCCACAGGGATAAACATGCTCCAGCCACAGCTGGAGGTACTTGAGTCTTCAGTCAATGAGAGCCCAAATTTGGCTCTGTACTCACCCCTACATCCATAAGGTTCTCTGCACACCTCTGCAGGGTTGAGCTGTGCTCAGGCTCGCTAATATCTAGCATGGCATTTGTCAGAAGACATTTTGCAGCTTCCAGGGTCAAACCTCACATCTCTATAGATGGTACAGAGTTCCCCTAACAGTGCAAAGTCCATAGAGAGCCATCTCCTGAGAGACAGAGTGGAAACCATCTGATCACAGTATTCTGGAGTCTGCACAGCAAGCTCCCTTTGGGTTTGCAAATAACCTTTAGACATTTTGGCTGCAATCTGCGTGCTCTCATACAAGGATTTGCATTAAAAATCAGGTCTGGAGTGCCAAGGAGCAGAAAATCCCTTGCAAGTGTTCAGCACTTGCATCACTTGACAGGATGATTAACACACGCACCCTGACAACATCTGGAGACCTAGGAGGAGCCAAACAACACTGAGAGTCAGAGGAGATTTAGCTGCATAAACATCAACCATTACTGAAAAAATAAGAGAGCTAAACCAAAACTTGAAGTTGGGTCCTATCACAGCCATATTTGTTATGAAAAGGAAAGGGCTTTAGATTCAAAACTGTTGTGAAAATGCTAGCATCTTCTGCATGATGTCTCTTCTCTATTAATATGAACAGAATATGAATGGCTTTCACTCTGAACAGAATCTTAGTGTCCAAATCTGACTGTGCGGAAACACTGGAACTGTTTTGACTTTCTTTTCCTTTGGGCAAACTTAAAAAATAAATAATCTTGGAAAAGGAATGTACTTATTTATTTTCTTTATTTTGCTCAAGCACGCAGATGGCTTTGAAAGGCTTTAGTAGCTAAGACTTTCCCCAAGATACCAGAAAAAATGTGCAAGAAATGCAATTGAAATGCAAATTGAAGACCTGCCTGGAGCTACTTTTGCTTTGCTTTTGCATGAAATGGTCAGAACTCAGAGCCCAGATAGGCTTGTGGCCTCTCCCTATATATTATATATAACCTTGGTGAATAATGTATGTTTATTTTCTGTACAGAAGAAAACTGAGATAAAAGGAGGTAACAGAGTCAGAACTGGTGAAATCTCCCAGTTCTGCTCAGTTATTTTCCATTGGTCAGGTTAAAGGTTGACTCTATTGCACAAACACCATCTGTTCTTAAGATTTAAACTAATATTCATAATATGACATCTCAGACACTTCCAACCAACCTCAGAAAATTGCCGAGTCTGCATCAGCCCCTTGGCCCAGATTCACAGAGACAATGGCTGCATATGGGCACTGCATTGATGGATTATTAATGATACCCATCTTGCAAATTCACTTTGAGTGATGAGTGTCTGTTATGTTGTTGTCATATCCTTTGTTGAGAGGGGTTCATTTTCCTGCCTCTTAAACCATTCACAGGTCTGTCTGCTATCAGCTACATAAGCCTAGCTGTGAATTTAATAATACAGTTGTATCCTGATGATATGCACGGATGCAGTTGCTAGTATAATTTCAGTGAGGCTCAGCCCATGGGGACCCACCCAGATCTCTTACTGACCTGACGGGTATCCCCACAGCTGAACACTGCTAGGGGGATTCTGGTGCTGTGCCAAGGTGGTGATCAATTTTCTCAGTCTACATTTAGCAGTGATGTGATATAATGCTACTGCCTTCTACATGCAGTATAAATTTTGCTCTCGATATAATGCAAGCTAAACATCTAAAATGATATTAAATGCTTCTGTGATTTGAGAGATCCACTTCAGCAGTGGATGTAATGACTATGCTTACACTTTTAAATCTATATAGTTAATGAACCAGGGATTTTTCATTTTAAAAAGACACCACTCTCCTTACTGCTAATATAAGCATGCCCTGTGTAGAAGTATAATTAATATAATTAGTACTGCCCATGCTAAGTGCACAGCAGTTGAATGATGAGCCCATCAGTGAGTCAAGGATAAGGTGAAATCCTATCAGTACTCCTCTGCCCTATTCGCTGACAGCTTGCAGAAGAGAATGGCAGATAATTGATGATGTCTCTGTCCCCAGGGAAATAAAAGTCCCCTCTCTCAGCTCTCCTTTCAGTCTGGAAACGGGGAAACAGCTGAGCCTGAGCTAATGAGTGGGGAAGGGACAATCACTTCCAGAGGGCTGCCCTCTCTTCATCACCCTCAGCACAGACCTCTACCTCCCACAGTGCCAAAATATTTGATAAACAGTGTGGACTTTGATTCAAGCTAAGAAGGGAAGTTCAGGCAGAAACATATTTGCTAAATCTAGTCTAACTTTTGCACAGCTTTTTTTTTTTTTTTTTGCTTCTTCCCCATGACCAGTTTGGAGATGGTATTTTTTGCTCACCACATGAGGGGAAGTTGGTTTTGCTAGACATGTGCTAGCAACCGTGTAAAGCTGCAATACAGAATGGTGATGGTGCCCTTGATTCCTCCTGTTCTCTCCTTGTAGCAGCTGCAGGTATGGCTCCAGGTCTAGAATTTGCTGTAAGGTGTCAGGGAGCTGTCTGCAGCTGAGGCTTCGAGGACACTCCAGGATTACATATAATCACTGATTAAACGGGAATGTGGGGTAGGACTGAGTGACAAAGCATCCTTGATAATCCTTTTTTCCTATATTATTTGCTTGTGTGACAAATGGTTCAAGATCCATTCTGGATCTAAGGAGAGGTAATCCCTACAAGTGAGATGGCTTGTATGTTGATTCTTTTGTCGATCTATGATGGTCTGCAGGCTGTCTGTTAAAAATTAAGTGATAATTATTTAGGTTTAGGTGAGCTGAGGGGGTCCACTAACTAATGTGAGTGGACGGCTACAAAAATCAACTGATTCAGTTTGGCGTGCTAGGAACATTTCTTACCTGCAAACCTGGGGTATGTCTGACAAATGAGCTGATGTCTTTATGACTAATGAAAGAACAAAACATTTTCCTTGCTCATCTATGCCAAGGTCTGTATTCTGCTTATTGAGCTGGCTGACCTACAAAGGTAAAAACTCTTAAATGCAATGAGATGACATTTAGGACTGTGCATCTCTCCAAAAGACAATCACAAGGAGGGAAGGAACTGTTACAAACTAGGAACTGCCCTAGAAGTCATGTTCTCCTCCCAAACAGCCAATTCTTTCTGCTTCACATTCATAAGCCCAAAGAGCACAATGCAATTCTAAACTTACACAGGCTCAGTTCAGTGCCAAGCTCATTCTGTGCACCTTCAACTCATGCTGCTTGCTTTTGTAGCCTAAAGCCTAGTAATTTTTCTTTTCCAACTTCTTCCCTCTGATTTAGCTGAATCACTTTGGCAATACAAGGCTATCATGGCCAGTAGCCCAATTAACCACCTGGAATGTATGATTTCCATGTTCCCTAGGCTCCTAGAAGGTACAGTGGTATGCATCTTGGATGAGAAAGTAGACATGCTTTTGGTTTTTTTATAATAAAAATTTGACAGTGATATGTGGGCAAGAGTGCTCAGAAGCATTATAAAAACTTTCATAAGATATTTAATTCTTGCACAAGAGTTTTTACACTTCAAGACAAAAAACTCTTAGGCATGAGTGAGCAGGCTCATAATTTCCGTATACGCCAGGAAGATTCCTGTTGGGTGGGGATCTCCTGGAAGCACCTGTAGAAAGGTGTCTTCTGTTGGTCATTCAGTTACCCAAATTACAACCTTCACAGCATATTTTATGCTCCCAGTGATTGGGCTGCATCTCTCTTGTGCAGGGTAGCATTTGCTAGAGCTGTACAGACACATGAACTCCATCTGAAGAATTATTCTTGGTTGCCAGAATAAAATCATGTGCGTTTGCTCCACTGAAGTCCACAGCCTAGAGATATTCCTAAATAGTAGCATATGGCTGCACTGACAGGCACACTTCCCAAGCCTACATCAGCCGGAGAAAGGCCAGCGGATCCATGAGCTTCAGAGGTTAATTTTAGTGTACAGAAAGAGCCACGTGGGCTTACCTGCATGGCTGCAGAGAGCAGTGCTGCACAGAGAGGGAGCTGCAGCTCAGATGGAGTCCCCAGCTTCAAATGAGACGTGGGACACACTTGGGTGAGCATCAAAGCCATTGGTAGCCACAGCACAGGAAGGGAAACGTCTGCCCCATCTTTTGCAGCAACAAGAATCTTAGCTTAGCACAGCTTAGCTCATCCTGCTCTTGCTGAGGTGGTCTCTTCCCCCCACATGGACATCCTCAGCACTGATTATCCAGGATCTCTCTGAAGGCTTGAGCACACTTCGCACTGACGACTTTATGTCCATCAGGGACACCTACAGTGATTCTTTTATTAGCTGTATTTCAATACCTTCAGTTTGGGTGGATTCAGTTTCTACAATGCACAAAGAAATGTTTATGCAACTGATGCATCTTTTATAGCTCTTAAGCCCACAGCTGGGAGCATTACTTTTTCATGCAGAAATCCCCTCAAGTGAGCACAAGCTGTTGTTACCTGTTCCTAATAAATGAAAATGTAGTATTTCAGTACCAAATTTCAGGTTTTGTTCCAATTAGCATCAAGCCTTAGGAAAAAGGTTAATAGCAAGACTTGTACTTTATGGTTTTATTTCTGTAAGAACATTTAAAATGTTGCACGTAAGGGCATTTTCAATTCAAATGCTACAGTACTTGCTAGCTCATCACTAGACACCCTGAGCAGAAACACAAATTGTCTACCATCTGGAACAGCCCGTGTTGTTTGTTCTGGGCCTCCTACCCAAACTAGATGATACACATAAACCAAAAACCAACAGTAAGAAAAAAGCTAACAATCCAGGTCAAGAGCAAAATGTTTAAGTAGATATGGCTATAAATGCACAGAACTTGATAGCTGATGCTCCCACTGCAATATAGCTCCATAAATTCAGTAAGTCATCTCTCACACCAATCTAAGTACCATTATCAGTGTGACAACTTTTAATTTCATTTTATTTTTGTTGTAAAACTTGCCTTTGGCTCCAATTCTCATCACCTTGCTAGAACACAGAAGTAAGAATTGGCAGTGGCTAAGGTGAAAGCAGCACCCTTTTTGTCTCATACCACAGTTAGCTTTCTCCCTCCCCTTTTTGCAGCTACTCCTTCACCAGAGCTCTCAATGCCCCCGTTTCTCTGTTTTTGTTGCCAGGGAGCCTCTGCTTAACCTCCCCTCGGAGAAAGACCTACACTGCACCTTCCCCTTGGCATAGCTGAAAACCTAAGGAGAGGGAAACGCAAATGAGTTATTTCACTGTAATAAACCCAAGGAAAGTAAATTTGATCCTAAGTGGCTCCACACACAACAGATGGGTTCGTGGCAGCTGACCTCCTTTTTTTTCAGTTCCAACATTTATTTCACATTGGTGGCTGGGGTGAGCAAGCATGCGCAGGAACCACATTGAGCCCTCCCTTATCTTGCTCCCTACAGCATTAGAGACACAGGGCAATCATGTTCAGCTGGCATTAGCATAAATAAGCAAAATTTAGTCTATAACTGTACTTATGAGTGTGACTGAGGGATCAGGATCTGACCATCTAATTACATTTGACATTATTCATCTCAAACCCACTCCAGTATGCAGAATTATGTTTGATTAGAAGTCAACTCCAATTCTACTCATCACTGATAATTCTTTATGTCAATGTAGGATTTAATTAGAAACGAAGTCCCACTGCCGTTCAAGTGCTGGCAAATAATCTAAAGAAAAAGCACTTCTGAAACCCAGCGGAGAACAATCCTCTCATGCTTTAAATCCACCTTGCACAAAATCCCTAACAAGCAGTTCAGTGTGAGTGGCAGAGCGCACAATTAACCACACTGTTGTTCTGGCAGTGCTGTGCAGTAATAAAGGTGCAAGGCTTTGAGCACTCTTATCTAGCCCTGCATCAGGAGATAAACTACTAGGCAGTAGGACTAGCAGGATGCAAAACAGGTTGTAGGAACTCTCCATCTAGGAGCAGCCTGGCTACTTCTTTACCTCTTTCAGCATATGCCTGGTTGACCACAGACTTTGGGTAGAATTTTAATTTCTTAGCTCAGACCACAAAAAATTATCAACTTATTGCCCATTTTGGCAAGCACTAGCTTTAAGGGAGGCCTAGGTACCCAAGAGTGCTGTGGATGGGTCTCCCTTGACCCTCACTGAAAAACAGTGACACCTGGGCAAGCCCAGGAGTAACCTGTGAGCATAAGTGGGGTAAGACAGCCCTGATGTCAATAGATGCAACTCTAGTGGGAATCCTTTGGCAAAATCCATGATGAATCTGAGCAGTGACCTAAATTTGCATGTCAAGTGTAAGCAGTGCAGAGTAGCTTCACTTTCTCAGACTGTGCAAGGAATGAATATAAAAATCTTCTCTGTGACAGGAGAAAAAAGCAATGGCTAGCAAAGTTGTCCTTGAGAATGCTGATTTCTTTAATTACTTTGCACCAATATTCTTGCTGCTTACAACCCTCATTTAATGCAGATGGTAGCAGCATGGACAAGGACAGCAAGCTGAGCATACCATTTCTTTGCAACTGCAGGAAAGTAAATGCATCAAGTAAACACATGCAGGATGGTTTGGGTAACCGGTGGGCTGCTCTAGAGATTATTTGTTTTGCCTCAGCCAAGACAGACAAACTAGCTATTCTTGGTACCCACTCCAGGTACGCTCTAATATAAGCATGAGTGAGCTAAATTAAACAAGTAAGACAGGCTTTTCATCCCTGAAAGGAAAGTAAAACATCATTGTTGTCAAATCCTTTCAGCCACTAATGAGATACAAACGCTTTGCTGCTCCTCTTTAAATACATGGGATTAGGGTGACTTAAAACTCCGTGGATGTTTATATGACCGTTCTATTTCCAGGAGTGTCGTAATGGCACACTGCTCACTAAAATACTGTTGAAGACACTCCGTTATATGTCCTAGGATGAAGATCTTTAAAGCTGGATGTTCTTTTCCCAGACATGAGCATTGCAGAAACAGATTTATTTAATCTTTTTGACACCTTACAAGTGTGGCCACTTAAAGAGCATTGCCATAAAAGTCCTGTGTTACTTCACTCACACTTGGCTATAGCATCTGCCTTGAAGCTCTCTTCCAGTACATCAAGTAGCTGAACACTGTCCATGCACGACCAAGAATGGCTGTCTGCTCTGATGCAATTCACTTTTCTCTTGGTTTCCGTTCATTTTCAAATACAAAACTTCAATCTCCTTGCATATTTTGAAAATTTTATTTAAAGTTATGGCATAGTTTATTATTCTCTTGGCTACAGTATTTTAAACTTTAAAAACCTCTCGAAGGCACAGGATACAAGAGCACGTATCCAATACCACAAAACAGCCTAAACTTCTCCCAAAACACCACCAATCTTCTGGTCAGAATCATTAAAGGATCTGTAAGAAGCATCTGAAAGAGGATAAAGGGTAAGGTTCTGTGCTAGGGTGCCCCTTGGAAAAAGCTTGTGCTAGTGACACTGGTGCTGGAAAAAGAAGACTGATGACTTAAGGGGCAGCTGAGCAAAATAAAAAAGGTGATTGTTATGTGCAGACTGCCAGAAGACACAGCTATCCCAACCCTGTCCCACACAGTTATTGTATATCCACAAAAAGGGCAGAACAGCTTTATAGACACACAAGTGTTTACAGGAACCACTTGAAAAAATATCAAGAGTTTTAGGGAGACCTGCTCTCCTTGCCACCGCTTTCTAAAACCACATTTCAACATTCATCAAGATGACTCAACAACATGCAGTTTGAGCCCAGAAAGCCAACAATATTCTGTGCTGCATCAAAAGCTTCGTGGGCAGCAGGGTGAGGGACAAGGTGCTGCCCCTCTGTTCTGGTGAGACCTCTTGTCAAGTACTGCACCCATGTCTGGGGACCTCAGCACAGGAAAGACACGGACATGCTGGAGAGAGTCCTGAGGAAGCCATGGAGATGATCAGAGGGATGGAGCACCTCTCCTACAGAGACAGGCTGAGAGAGATGGGGTTGTTCAGCTGGAGAACAGAAGGCTCCAGAGAGACTGGATTGTAGCCTTTCAGTACCTGAAGGGGGCTTGTAAGAAAGGTGGGATCAAACTTCTCAATAGGCCCTGCAGTAACAGGGCAAGGGGCAATCTTTTATAACTAAAAGAGGGTAGGCTTAGACTAGATATAAGGTAGAAATTATTTACAACGAGGGTGTAGAAACACTGGAACATCTACAACAGAGCAGCTGCAGATGCTCCATTCCTGGAAACATTTGAAGTTGACTTGGACTGCACTTTGATAAAAAACAATGGTCTACTGGAAGGTGCCCATGATGGGGGCAGGATTTGAACTAGATGGCCCTTAAAGGTGCCTTCCAACACTGACCATTCTACAACTCTGAGTTTCTCAGTACAGAAAAGCTGCTCTTTCTTGACTCTGAAATGGCTTTCTGTTCCTTGGGGCAAAGGAGGTTACACTGAACAGTCACTAGCACAGTTCTGGTTTGGGCAAGATAGGGCTTTCTTACACAACTACTGTGCATATTTTGGCAAGTATGGACCAAGGACCATTCCCAAAGCAGTCTTGACGTTCTTTCCCTCTTTGCAGGCCAGGGGAGTTTAATGCCATAGATACAGGCTATTCTGTGCCTGCTGCTGCTCCTGCCCAAAAACATTCACAAATGCCTGCAGCTTACTGTCACAGACAAAGCCAATGCAAACCTGATGAAACCCTTAAATCTACAGCAGGTAGATGTAGTAGGGGTTAATTGGTGAATTTAATTTGTAGTGGACATTAAAAAAGCCCAAATCCTGAGTTTAAAATGTCAGATGCTCCAGCTATGCCATAAGATTAGTTACCATTTGAGTTTTCTAGACACAGACGTTACAGATAAACTGGGCATGAACCGAAAAGATCTGACAGTGCTTTTTGTCACTGAATTAGGTAATTATCTTGTGTAACTTTTCATTGCACAAATAAAGGCAGCACATCTTGGCACTTGCCTGCTTTCCACACTATGCCATTTAGAAGAAAGACCTACTGGGGCCATTGCAGGCTAATGACAAGCTTTTAGGAATGACCCCATAGCTTGTCCTCTGCTGCCCTTCCTTTCTTCTTTCCTTCTCTGTTGATTTCTGCATTTTCCAATTCATGCCATATTAACAGAACTTCATTAAGGATAGAGGAAAAAGACGATATCACAGCTTTTCATGAGGATAGAAAACTGTTTTACCCTTTTGCCAATGGAGGCAATTGTCTTACTCAGCTAGTGGCAGCATGATATGCCCACAAGAAATACAGTGCCTGGAGGAACCCTGCATACAGGGTTCAGTTTAAGATAGGAGCTGTTACACTGGATCCACTGCTGCCACCTTCTCTACCAGAAAGAAGATTATTTTCTTTTTAAGGGTAGAGCTAGGGGAGAATGGGAAAAAAAAAGCAACCTTTTTCTGGATGACTGCATACAAAAAGCTATCTGACTTTCAGGGAACTTCTGTTTTCAGTGTATGGCATGGAAATCAAATGTATTGAAAGCCTGTCTAGTCCAGCACCTGCATGACGGAACAAGGCTTTGTGGTCCAGCTGTCATCTGGGGAGATGATGACAACGTCCCCCTCTGATTTCAAAGAAAGCAAAATGTCAGTTTTATGCAGGCAGAATTTTAAGCTGATAATTATCTGGCCTCAGCTGAGTCTTAGCATTTTTAATACAGCTTTGGTTTGGTTTTGTGTAGCACAGATGACTTACTGCAGTGAGCAATTTCAGGTCCTGGCTTTATAAATCTGAACATCTAATAAACTAAACAGTCTTCTCTGTTTATTTTAGCAAACATCTCTTCTTATATACAAGATTTTGTGTATATCTAAGTAGATGTGGCCTGCAAATGTCACACTAATTCAAGAAAAAGTCTCATGGATCAAAGAGCACCTCACAGACAACTGCTTCTAATGTCACCAGCACATCTTTGTGAAAACCCAAGTTCTTCTTTGAACTAACTGAACACTATTTTGTGGATGTACAGAACAAGACAAGGAAAGGACAGTCAGTCATGCAGGGCAACACATTATACACTTAATTGAGCATTAGCAATAGCATTGTCACCCACTGACATGCCTGTATGGTTGGGAAAGTGCACAGGGACAGCTGTTGCTGCCATGACCCAGTGGTGCTTGCCGGCGTGACCAGAGAAAAAGATGTACTCATATATCCAAGGAGACTCACTGGCCAAGGACTGCTTGCAGGGGTATTATTTCACAAAGCTGTAACATATGCCTCTACTTCTCTACCACAGTTAAAAGTTTTAAAACCAAACATTTTAAAATTAAATGCTAACAGAGGACGTTGAGCTGCTTAGTTATGGAAAAGGCATTTATTTTCCTTCATGTTATACAACAATGAAATGCCTATCAAATTTTGAATACAGAGCTACACTGTCTGCCCTATCTGCCTGCAGCAGTATAACAGACCAATGTCACCATCTCAACCCCAAGCAAAAGCCCTGATCCTCAAGGCTTCTAAGGCATCCTCAAGGGGTGTGTTTGCTACAAGCAAATTTTTTTTTCCTCAGATTCAGTCTTCCAGCAGATACTACACAAATTTGACAGTTATGAAAGACACCTCAATGAGACACAGATCAAGCAGTTTTGGCTGTTCAGACAAAGAGAAGGGAAAGAGAAGGGAAGCTCTGGTGTTCAACCTTGCATGGTCTGTTGAAACACAAACCTCCTGCCACTATTTACAGGTGCTTATTTGCCTGTGTCCTACAGATTTCACTGAAAAGGAACTTCTTTTTTCGGTCAGCTCAAATAGAAATGTCTAAATAGTAAAAGATAGGGTTGGTCTAGACTGGTGTTTTGTAGAGGTAAAGGCACAAGCTAAAACCAGAACCTTGATGATGACCAGATAGATTTTCTCTATTGCAACTGCTTTTTGGAGTTAATGGATGACTAGAAGTTTTCCTGTTAATGAGGCCTTTCAGGACAAAATTATCAATGACAAATCTCTGGGTGCTGCAGCTAGATGAGGTTTTTGAAATGAAAGAAAAAAAAAAGACTGATTTCAGAAGGGATTATTTGAACAGTTCTGGTGTTATTGAAGGATTACCTGCAGGCTGCACAACCTGGAAAGGAATAGCTGCTGCTGCAGCTAATCAGGCTGTTTGAGGGCCAGGAGAGAGGGCAGGCTGTGAGCAGTGGGACAGCAGTAATGAGGTGGTTGGCTCTGCCAGCCAAGGTCAGCTTACTGGAGGCATCAAAGACCAGAGAGCTTCTGATGCTCTAAAAGGGCTGGAAGATAAAATGTATTATTGTGACTACTTCGTGTGTTGTGCTGGTTCCAGGGAACTGTCAGCTTCAATTTGTTCCTCCCACTGAAAAGAAAAAAGATGCTCACATACTTCTGTGCTAATCTGTCATTTCTTTTGAGCTGGTCGGGAAGTAAAAATTACAGGATATTCTTGCAACATAGAAAGACATCAGAAAAAGATAACTTCAGGAAAAAAATGGTCAGTTACTTCTTGTGTCATGCTCAGAGGACTCCCTTCTTGAGGCCACTGGGTGCAGGGCCTGTATGCAAAGAATATGGCAAGGTCTGTACTTGTGGCTACCAAAAAGCAACTCAAGTACACCATGAACCTGCCCTTCTCCACACCTACCAAATCCCATGGGGCAGTATGTGCTGGCATTGTTGGTTTTGATCATGGCTTGGTTCCTGGAGCCTCACTGCAGCTCCCTAATTAATCTGGAGGGGACTGGGGAGGGGAAATCTTCTTTCTTCCAAGCAGCACCAGACCCAGCAGCAAAAATACTTCAAAGCTGGAGCTGAAGCACAAAAATTCAAGGATTTAATCCAAATCCCCTGGATGCAGACTTGTAGTGATAGGAGAAGCAGTAATGGTTTTAAACTATAAGAGGGCAGATTTAAGCTAGACATGAGAATATTTTTTTTTTTTACAATGAGGGTGGTGAAACACTGGCACAGGTTGCCCAGAGAGGTGGTAGATGCCCCATCTGGAAACATTTAAGGTCAGGTTGGACAGGTCTCTGAGGAACCTGATCTAGTTGAAGATGTCCCCGCTCATTGCAGGGGGCTTGGACTAGACAGCCTTTAAAGGTGCCTTCCAACTTAAGCCAATCTATGATTTTGTGAACGTTGAGATAAAACTAGTGCTCACTTGCTTTAAAACAAGAGTTGAAGGTTGTCTGTCCCTAGGCTGCCAGATGGTGATAATGGCAGCTCCCAGAGAAGATTACCTGGTACCTACTGCTTCCTTTTCCCTTGAAATACCTGCCTGGAGGTATTTCAGGTGCCAGAGCACCAGCTTTATGGGAAAGGACAGGACAGGATTAAGGCAGACCCAAGCCAGCCACACAGCCCATGTGGGTGCAGATAAGTGATAGCATGAGCAGCGTTTGCACTGAGGAGCAGAAATAAAGCTGCAGAACAGCTGCGGACAAGAAAATGCAGTTTCTGCTTTGATTTGGGGTATATAGGGAAGGATAGTCATGGAGCTCAAACTGAACTGACTGCCCAGCCTTAACTAAGCCATTCCTGACATTAGGCAGAGAGACATAATATGATCCAGTTTATTGCATCCAGGGTTGGCTTCCATTGCTGATCTCTTTCCAGCTCTCTCATGGGGAGTTGGCAAAGCCCATCCTGCCGCTCCTCCTCGAGCTGCCTGGCTCCCCTGCTCACAGACTGCCCTTTTGCCTTTGCTCTGGTGCAACTGAACCATCTGAAGGACAGCATGGGAAACAAAGATGTTGGCAACTTAAATTCTCATTGACTCTGTTATGTGTTTAAAGTGCAGCCACCATGGTTTGTAAAGTCTCCCAGGGCAAAATTGCTTCTGTTCTCAAAAGACTTCACATTTGACTTTAAATTCCAAGTGAGCCCAGTTCTTTCTCTCTGCCTCCTAAAAGGGCAAGCACATCTTGGAGTCAATGCAATAATCTGTGCAAAACTAGTGGAGAGGAAAAAAAAATCAGGGTGTGTTCTTCCTGATTAATTTTTAAAATCTCTTACTAGGAAACTTCTTTAGCCTCCTTTCAGAAGAAAATCAGCAGGCACTGTAAGCTGAGCGAACAAAACAATGACCTCCAAGCTCCTGCTAAGTGAGAAAATAACCATTTTTTCCCCTCCCATTTTGTTAATAGAGTCATCCAGGAACCACACAGCTTGAAAGTGATGTGACAGGCCCCTGTCTGATACTAATTCACATCCCAGCCCTCTTTAACGAGCCCGTGCCAGGAGTGTGTGTTCAGGCATTGCTGTCCTCACTTCCTTCCCAGTCTGCTTTCAGCCGATGCTCTGTGCAGGCTGAATGGCCACAGACACAAGCTGTCTATCTCTCTGTTGCTCGCAGCCTAGCTTGCCTGATGAGAACTACCCCAGTTAAGTGGGATGTCTGGGAGCAGCTTGTCACTGCCACATGTAGAGCATCAGGAAAAAAGTGTCAAACCAGCCATCCCTTTTTTGGAAAAAGCCAATGCTGCCTTTAGTTCTCACTCCCACTTCTCCTAGCTGGAAAGCAAGGCAGTTTCCCCGGACCTTTACCAGCAGTGCACTTTGTGTGGAAGTTACCTTTCTGCCTGTTAGGGTTTAAAAACATCAAAGAGCAAAAGGTAACCCTGCATGGCATGTAAACGTGCCACTGTGAGCTTTGAGGCTGTGCTTTGTACCACTCTTTGCCCAAGTGTTTGTTCTGTGATACAGGTGAATAAGAGTCATGTGCCTTGAAAGCACACGGGAAGAAAAGCACCTTTTCCATTTACAGATACTCCTTCACAAGCCACACACTTCTCCACTTACACGTTCCCAAGCATTAAGAAATATTAATTCTGCTGCAGAAAAACCTCTAAGGTATAACTGTACTGTACTAGAGAGGAGTAGCAACACGACAAAGCTAAGCGCTCTGTTTCTTATGCAGGATCCTGGAAAGAAATTCAACATGCTGCTTCTTAAAAACAAAACAAAGAAAACCCCCAAAGCCCACACTTTGTCAAGGAAATGCTGCTTGGATATCAAAAGTTAAACTTGCACCAGGTTAAGGATGCTGGGATTGTAAAAGTTCCCGCTGCACAAGTGCTTACCTGTACTTGCAAGCAGCACAGACACCATCTTAAGTGACTGCCCTAATCTTTAGTTACCAGCTTAGAAAACGCTGGATTTATGGGGAAAAAAGATAAACTTTGCTTCCTTTAGTCTCCCACTGTGCAACATATATCCCCACCCACACTCACTTAAACGTGGAACAATCTGTCATATTTGCCCACTATGGTTATAAAGCAGGGCTCCAAACCCATCCCAGTGGATACCCTTCTGAGTCCGGCCACAAAAATCACACCACGTTGTGTCTCTTCCCCCTCTGTGAAGATCTCCAAGACAGCTGGACACCCAGCACAGGAGTCTTTCAGGAAATACACCTTCCTCTTGTCTCCTTCCGTAAGCTCTGTTTGGGTATGCTCCTGCTTTTGTTTATGCAGGAGAGGGATGATTGTGAAACCTAATCAACCACTGCAGAAGATGATGCTTCTGTTTGGGAGCGTGTTCACTGCCCCGGGCTCCAGCTGCGTGACAGCAGCTCAAACACGGTAATTAAAATGAGCGTGGCTGAATGCACGGCCAGATTAATGAACGCTGAAATTACACTGGGAATACACTCAGCTCTTCCTAGAGAGATGGATGAAAGGGCGCAAAGGCAGCATGGCCACAAGCACACAGTTTCCAGAAAGCTTTTTGAAACTTTGACTGAGAGACAGCAAAATGCTCGGCTAACAGCAGTAGAAAGACCAGTCACAGGATTAGGGTGACCTTTTGTAACCAGAGCATTCAAAGGTAAACTGAAGAGCAATGCCAGTGTGTAATGTGTTTGCATCAGTCCCTGGGAACGAGCCAGAGGACTGGAAAGGGAACTTAAGAGGGTCTAAGCTCTCCTCTAACCAGTAATGCCATAAAAGCCCACTGGAAATAGAAAGACAAGACCTAAGGAAAGGCAGAGACTTTTTTAATGGAAACAGGGCTAATCACTTCCACGGTCTGTGAGAAAGTATTAAGCCAGTTTCATGTCCCTCAGCGAACACCTACGTTGAAGATTTTCTTCACAATCACAGCCCAAAACCGTGCCCGGGACGCCCCAAAAGAGCGCCTTTGCCCTCCTCAAAACCTTGCCGCCGGCAGATGAGCGGGGTCGGGACCCGCTGCTGGAAGCGCGGCTCTCCAGCCCCGCAGCCCCGGAGCTGCGCTCGGCCACGTCCCCGCCGGGCAGCGCCCCTCCTTCCCCGCGGGTCGGGCCCCGCACCCTCGGGGCCCGGCCGGTACCTGTTGCTGCCGGCGGTGCCGCCGCGGCTCACAGCCCGCTCCGGGACGCCGCTCGCCCGCCGCCGCCCAGCGCTCCTCGGGCACCGCCGTGCCCCATCCCGGGCGGCAGCGCCCGCAGCCGGAAAACTCACAAACAGCGAATAATATTTTTTAAAAAGAGGATAAAATTAAAGTTTTACACCGAAATAAACAAATTAAAATCGAGGAGAAGCGAGGGCAGCTGGTCTCCCGCGGCCGCGCACCGCCGCTCTGGCAGCGAGCGGAGCCGCTGCCGGCTTTTCCTTGCGGAGCTGCGGGAGGGAGGCGGGGGCGGAGGAGGGGGCGGGGGCGGCGCTGCCCCGCCCGCCCGCACGCCGCGGGCAGTGCGGGGGTGCGGAGCCCCCCCGGCTCGGCCCCCCGGGATGCGGCGGGCCCGGCGCTGCCGGTGCCTCCGTACCTTTCTGGGACAGGCGGCGGTGCAGCTCTTCCGTTTTTTCATTCGATGCCTCCGGCCCCTCAGGCCGTTTGTCCCAAAAACGGAACATCCGCAGAATCCCTCTGACCCTTCTCGCCTGGAATGGGGCAGGGAGCGGGGCTGCCGCCGCCTGCCTTCCCCGTGGCCGGCGGACCCCTCGCTGCAGCCTCCGCTGCCTTCAGCAGCGTGTGTGAAAGCTCTAAATTTGGATACTGGGCGGGCTGAAGACAGCAGTTAAAGGCGAATATAAATGAAAGAACATAGCAATGAATGGAGCCTGCGTGTCTTCCTTTAAGCACATTTTCTGTTATACCAAGAAAAAAGAGGCAGGAATGCGGTATTTTCCCAGAGACTGTGAGGTATTTTCTTCAAATTTAGTCTTCTTTCCAACATGTATAGTCCTATTTACTATCCCTATATTTGTCTAGAGAGATATGGATTTTACATGTATTTGTTGCTACCCTTAGTACTTCTTAATTTCTCTTTGTGACTTTTTTTAATACTGAACTTTACATCAGCCAGCCAACAGAAGTACCAAATACACATATTTTCTATACGATTTACTGTTCCTCTGCCAGCATTTAAAGCTGTTGTAGGGTCCTTCAACAAGCTCTCCCTTGTGCCTCTTAAACAGCTGCAAGTGCTTCTTTTTTAGAGGATGGGGGGAAAGGGAGTGAGGGGCAGAGGGAATCCCTGGCAAATCTATGGGGTTGGTAAATAGACACAATTTGGAAGGAGGCTTGAGAAGTCAATGCTGATACCCTTCCCTATTCCTGTATCTTTCCCCATTTGGTTGGGTCAGGATAGGTAGAATCACCACTTCAAATGCAAATGTTTTTCGCTGAGTACACTGACCTGCCACACAGAGGATGGTACTGTATGAAGAAGTTAAGCAAATAACAAGGAAGACAGAGCTAAGTTTTTAGAGACCACTGTGCATATTTTACAACCCCCAAAACTGTCCCTGAATTAAAAAATCCAAGCTGCCACTTCCAGATGACCTAATATCTTAAGTAATTTTCAGCAGGAATAATGAACATGAGTTATTTATATTGTATGCTGAAAATAAACCCTGTAGACTTTAGAAAACAGAAATGAGAGAAAACTACTCCAGATTTAGTAAAAGCAGAGAAGGATGCTCTTCACACTGGTGTGTGGACCTCTGGGGCCTCCAGGTCATTTCCAAGGTTTCTGAGTTCAGACAGGCTCTACAGCAGTCATGGCTGTGGTATTTCCAGAGGCACCCATGCTCTACTAGAAAAAGTATAGGGGCTGTTGCCAACACATTGTCACTGCTGTAGCTCCAAGGCAAAAATTTAAGGGTGACCTTTCTACATCTCTGACTGAATCAACTATTCCCCCATTTCATCTGTGTCACATAGGATGTGAACTCTGAGGCAAAGGCAGAGGAGTTGCATTCTGGAAAAAGCAGCTGTGCATTTTGGGCTATGGAATGCCAGGGAAAGAGGAGAGGAAATATTTGTGGCAACGCTGAAAGCTATAAATGTCTCATCATGCACACTTAATATGTGTTTGAGTCCATTTCAGCCTTTTAGGGGGTGGCAGTTCTAACTGTTGAAGCTTGGTTAATTTGTTAAAGGTTTTCAGTACCATAGACTAATAGCAACATCTTACTTCAACCTGGAGCCTCCTACTGTTGTGGTCAATTGTTACCAATTCCCTCTGGCCTTTTTGATCTAATCTTGCAGAAGATTTTTTGAACTTAAGGTTGCAGATGCAAATTACCTCATTCATATTGCAGCCTCCTCTTTCAAGGAAATATCCTCTATCCTATGCAAATACATGTGATAGAGATGTATGAGCTGTTTCTCTTGGTTTCTCAATATAGTTTAGCATAGCAAATGCAGAAAGCTACCCTCCTCCTCCCCATCACACCAAGCCCTGCACACACTCTCACTTCTCTGCCCCCAGTGCTTGTTGAAACAGCTGGGAGACTGACTAGCTTTATGGATGCTCTAGATAAAATCTTTGCCCCACTTAGTCCTTCTGGACATGTATTCATCCTGACACACATGCTTTTGAAAGGCTCGGGACAGTCATTCCACGTGTGTCTTGTTTTGCTAATTCAGTGGAAATTGCCAGAGAGCTCTGTCTCCCTCCATCATGAGGCAGGAACTGAAGCTGCCATTGTGTTGCGGCTGTGATCATGCTACTATGCCTATAAATTATTCACGGTATTGCAGCGTAGTCTTCTGTTATGTTAAAAATAGGTCATCATGAGTGTCCCCAGTGACATTTCTAAGTGACAACAGCTGATTTTAGCTTTGTCTCCAGAAAACAGTGACCTTTTCAATGCAGTAATTGACAATTATGGTATACTTCTATCTCTGTGACAGCTCCAGTGCACCTTCACAAACATTAATTCTCAGCAATGGTAACCCTACATTATACTTGAGACAACTAAACCAGAGCTACTCAATTACCTGCTGAGCTTTGCTGAAGCACTTGGCTTTCCATTAGCCTTTGCTTCCAGGCCAAAGAGTAAATCAGGATTATCAGAGAAGAGATTATAGTCTGAGAATACCTAAATGCTCTGCTCCTCCCAGGCACAAAGAAAGCTTCTTGAAAGGGCTGAGCAGGATTTTCTGCTGATATGCATCAGTTACACACCGCTCTGGGGAGGGGGGGTGGGGATATACTGAGAGGTACTTCACTTTTCCCATTGCCACACAGACTCCAGCCCGCTGAATCCCCTGAATCAAGAGAGCAGGAGGCTTTCGGGTCCATTGCAGACATAGACAAAGCTGGAAAGGGGGATCACGATCCAGTAGTCTGGACAGAGGTCCAGGGGAAACTCTCTTTTCCCCATAAGATACTGTGTGGGAGGGCTCTGTGTGAACCCCCCAAAAAAGCGGGATGTTGTTGAAATTCCCCTGCTTGCTGTAGGGATCTATGTCTGTTATGCAGATACAAAGACTTAGTTCAGGCCTGGGTGACTTCATTCACCTGAAAACAAGGACTGGTGGTGGGTGGCAGTGCTCAGCAGACCAAGCAGACAGCAATTTGCATGGAGGTCTCTTGTTAGCATGTTCAGAGCAACAAGAGGCCAAAGGAGGTGGGGGGATGGTTGGGCAGACCAAGCTTTGAGCTTTGGGTGTCTGAGGTAGATCAGGCCTGCCCCAGACTCTAAGGAAGACAATTTATACCTGTTTTTTCCTGATGTAACTTGTCTTTGTTGTGTTTCTGTGTAACTCCCATGCTTAGAAGTGATGCACAACACATCTTCATTTTGCTGATGGACATCCCAAAGGACATCTCCAGCAGGTATCACACCCAGGGAAGTCTTCTGTGGGAACACAAGGTGCAAACCTGACTGCTCTTACCTGGGGATCTTGGGCCAAAAATACAGGTGAATGACCATATTTGAGACTGAAGAACATGACAGGTGCTGGAACCATCAGCTGGGGAAAAGCTTTTATGGGAGAGGTAAAAGACCAGACCTTGATCCCTGCCATGAGAAATCTGGGCAAGACATGAGGTTTAACGTTCTGACCATATGCAAGTTTGCCATTACCCTTTCTAACAATAAATATTAAAGTGTTGCCACAATTCTCCTACTGCACCCTGCCCGTGCTGCTCTTTGGATTGACTCCATTCCTTATACCTTCTCTGTCCAGTTGGACATTCATTGTCATCCTGTAACACTTGCTCTCTTTCTAGAAGAGTCTGATACCCACTTGTTTTTCTCTCCTCTTACCACTGTGCAATCATTTCCCCCCTTTTACTTCCCATCACTGTGTTCTGCTCCACCCTCAAGTTCCTCATTTCTCATGATGGTGCTTTTGCAAGTCTTTCCACTTGCTGCTCTGGGGCACTTTGTGGGGAGAAGTTACCAGTGCTGATCTTCTGCAGTGATTCAGGAACAAATTCCGTTTGGGACTTTTGGCCAGATGCTCAGCACAGCTGGATCTTTGGGAATGACTGAAGCACAATGGTGTGGTTGTGTCCTGTGGCATGGGGGTCAGGACACACTTGGTATGACAAGGAACAGCTATGGGTACAGAGGGAAAGGGCCAGAGACAGAAAATGGAATCATCTTCAGCTTTTGATGTACCACAGAGATAACACTTTTCTTAGGTAATCCTTCTTTTATCTATTCTTTGTCCCACTTGGCTGCATTTGTGGTGGTCTGAGATAGCTGCCTTCAGATCAAGAACACTTCCCACAATGGCCTGTGCCTCTGGCAGTATTTGATGTTCAGGAGGTGTATGCACAAGCACACACGCTACCTATCTTCATGTATATAACTTGGATGAAGGAGCCACCAGCTGCAATATTTTTCCCCAGAACCTGTTTCAAAATCAGCACTGATGCCTCTTCTGAGCAGGTTTTGTGTGGCAATGTTCATGCAGGGTTGGAGGGTGCAGCACATTCCAGTTTCTCAGACTGCTTAGCAACCAGGGCTGGCTGAGCTGCTCTAAAGTGCACACCAAGTGTGTGGATGGCATGTCTAGTACTGCAGCTCTAGCCTTATTTTTCTCCTGTCTCTTGTTTTCAAAAATCATTCCTTGTTTTCTAGTTAAGGCACCCAAAAAACTGCTGGAGAGTAATTTTTGCTTTCCTGGACAGCTGGAAGTCAGCTACACTATGAGATGATCAAAGCTGCTACAGGAGGGATCAGAGACTTGGAGTGACAGGTATGGCACTCTCAGCCTGCTTTTTGGGAGCATGACTGCAGGACAACGTCATCCATGCTGCTGGGAATGGGCTGGCTTGAAGTCCTGCTGCTGGACAGCCATGAAACCAACCTGCCCAGAGGAGTGCAGGGAGTGGAACACATTGCTTTCCATGGGTCTGCAGCATTTGAGATTCCTGCTCAGGGCTGCCTGTCTCAGTACAACCAATATGCTTAAGATCAAGAAGGCCCTGTTAGACCATTTCCAAGAACAGATTCAGCTTTGTGGAAAGGCAGTACGTTCCTAGTTTCCCCACTGGGATCCTCTGGAATCATCAGGTAATCTCTTGCCTCTTGTTTCTTGGCTCTCAAATGCCCAGACCTTTCTCCCTGCTCCAGCCTTCACCATCCGTCATGACAGCAGGCTGAGATTCTGAATCTGTTTGGGGTTCTCTTAGGCACTGTGCCCATGTTATCAAGCAGTAATGCCTGCTGCTGAAACTTGCTGCTTATATCAGGACTACAGTTAAAATGTGGCCCCAGCCTATGTTCACCTCCATACTCCCTTTGCACCCTCACCTGCATTTGAGAGGCAAATTTTAGGCAAGCTCTAAAGCACAAAGGAGAAGAAAACATTTCTTTATAGATGCCCAAGCACACTCTGGTTCTCCTCTACCCCATGATATGAAGCAGACAACTGGCCTGGAAGGACCAAGAATCATGAAAGATTGTATTACCTGGGGGAAGACACTATAGGACATGTTAGCAAACATCAAAGGTATCCTAAGTCCAGGACTGAAAGAGCAAGCCAGGAGCATGCAGGACTTTGGCCTGCCTTGCTGCAACCCCCAGCAGCAGTGTAGAGGCAGGCCCTGCCTTCCTGCTGCTCTGTGAGCCCCACAGGTCATGGCAAGAAGGCGAGGAGCTGCAGGGGTAATGAGCATGGTCTGGGGAAAATCATGGTCAGGTAGAAGAAGGCTGCAAAGGCTGGGGTGGAAGGAAAAGAGCAAATAATGCCAGACAAGTTTAAAAATCTAGTTCTGTGTATGAATCCTGCAGTGCTGCACACCTATCTTCCTGCATGTCCCTAACAGGGCAGTTTCATAATAGAAACCCAGGAGTCCTCAGTTGCAAAGGCTCCAAGCAATTTCTATCCTTAGTTATGTTAGTGTAACACCAGAGTTGCGTTGTAATCATTCCCTCAATGGGTCACCCATCGAGGTCCTTGGTGCAGAGACTGTGATCCTCTTTCCTTCTTGTGAGCCAAAATTCTGCACAGAGGACTGCAGCTTTGAGAAATGATTTTCATTCCCTCCTGCCTCCAAGATACCACCACTTCCCTCTTTTCCTCACCAGCGCATATTTCTGTGGCTTAAATATAGCAAATACAAAACAAGTGCAGCACACACAAAATGCCATTCGGGGGAGCGCAGTGAACATGCTGCCTCTGTAATGGAATGAGCCCCAAGTGCATCTGCCAAATATTTGGACTGAGATTCCAAGGGAGAGGGGGTGGTCTGTAGCACAGAGAAGCTCCGACCAAACTCTCAGACCATTACCACCAGGCGTGTCCTGGGGGGATACAGGTTCCCTGTTGGTCCAGCCTGCCTTCACCTGGAGGTGGCTGACCACTCTCAGCAGTTATTTCCTCCAGGAAAGGTGAAGAGCAGCTTTGTGTGAGTGGATTTAAAATTCACAAATAATGCATAAAGCAAATAAGAAGTGTTTCTTTAGAGGCGTGTTCTGGCTTTGTGGCTGAGGTTAAATGACACCAGTGGAACCATGCCAGTTTTTGAACATCTGACCCTGTGTACTATTTTCAGTGCAGTGATTTTTGAAGTGATTAATGACAACAACTTGGCACTACTCAGAGGCCAGTGTTGCTGATTAAGCTAACTCTTCCTTGGCTCACAACAGGCATCAGGAATAGAGTGGGCAGGAAGCTCCCCAGAGTGACAGAAGAGGCAGAGCACATCAGGACCTCCTGAGCTGCCTGCGTTTCAATGGGGAAATTAGGGGAAAAAAAGCTACCAACATCCAACTCCAGAGCTGAGCTCAGCAGTGCTGGAATGCTCTGCTCCTCCTGTGGCTTTCTTTTTCTTTGAGAATATTTTTGTATGGATTCTTTTCAACATTCCCATCCCTCTCAATAAAAAAAAAAGAGCCTCTCTTGTTAAGTGTGTGCTGGGATTGCTAGTGTGGCACTCCCTGCATGTGTTTGCAGGAGGATCTCAGAGATGCTATCTGGTCTCAAATCTATCTACATCTATAAAGTATTTCTTCTCCAAGACCCTCAAGAAAAGGAAATCTGTTATCTCAGTGCGAAGGCAGTGAGCAGGACTCCAAAACTTACAGGATCTCTCAGCTGGCAAACTGTACTTCTACACAGTCACAACCAAATGCTAAAAAGAGCACAGTGCCTTGCAGACAATATCCACGTTCACAACAGAGCTCTTCCACTGCTCTGAGCTACCATGAAATGAGAAGGATGTGAACAAAGCTCCATTTATGCCATGGAGCCTGAATGCTGGCCAACCTTGTTAGCTACTGGCATCTTAATCACAAATTTGAGAAAGCCGTGGGACTCATGTGAGAGATTTTATAAGCTCATCTCCCTGAGGTCCTGCAGGCGTCCTTGAAAATTTAATGTCTGTGTTAATGGCACATATTGAGTATATTCACAGAGCTTTTAGCCATCCTGCCAAGCCCCTCAGAGAGGCTGTGCCTCTCTCTTCTGCCACAGGGGACTGTGACACCCCTCCTGGTACCGTTCAGCTGCTACCATACCTGAACTGTAGGTGCACTCCTCAGGGAGTGAGGAGGGCTGGGGGCTTTTCACTCTGGTGTTACACAGCATGAAGAGAGGATCACTTGTAAAAAGGCTCATCTTGCAGGTCACTTCCCCTAGGGCTGGGCACAGGGAGGGCAGGAAGACAGGACTGGCCTGGGGAGTAGCCTTGATGTGATGAAACAGGAGCTTTTGCAAGCCCTTGTGTGCACTGCTATAGGCACCTCAGAGAGCTCTGTCTGAGTGTCTGGGGCAGTTTTGGGGTTTGCTTCCCAGGGCAGTCATTTCACCTGGGATTTTGGGCTTTTATTTAGCTGCTGTTTCGAGTGTCTTTTCTTCTCTGTAGAATGGGTTGTGCTTAATTGTAGTCAGGCTCACGCAATGCCACAACACAGGCAGTAAATCCAGTGCAGGGCTCTGGTTAGTGATGCTATGGGACAGCCTGGGTGTTGAGCTCCCCCACCATGGTGCAACAGAGCAGCACCAAGTGCAGGCAGCTTTCCCTTTTAGTGGGGGCATAACTAAATGCATCACTGTGCACTGGGGGAACCTCACCCAGGCCCGTGTGGGTGTTACCTTAGCTACCGAATCCTGGTCAGAGACAAAACCCAAGTAAATATCACTTCAATGGTAATTAGCTGCTGCAGGGCTTCCTTGATGAACCTGCTATCACAAAAATGAGTATACCCAACTCCTGCAGTGGATCTGCCTCCTGATGCCCTCTGGCTGGAAATGCTGGGCTGTGGAGCCCAACAGGCACCAGCTACACTTGTGCCCACTGCTGCCAGGCTGGCACCAGGGGACTGCCACGGACAGTGAAAGAGCCCAGGGTTTCCAGCAGTGAAGCATCCCTATTTCCATGCCCTGAACTGGCACCTGAAGGGGCTTCTTGTTTCCACCCTTGCCCTCCCTCCTTGTCACCCACACTCACTATTGACTAAGAGGAAGATAAGGTAACCAGTTTGAGGAGCTAGAACACTAAATCTCAGAGAAGGCTGGAACAGAGGTCATTTGAACTGCCCCAATTTGTGTGCAGCCAGCTGTGTTTGTCCCCTGCCATCTATTCAGGCAAGGGCTGGTCACAGTGGGCTTTTCCCCAAATACCAGTTTATTTTCTCACTCTCTATGGCTTCCTATCTTTCTACTTCACTTCTTATCTTCCAACTTTTTAATCAACTATTAGAACTCAAGATATCATTTCCAAACTTTGCATCTCTGAACTTTCCAACTTCCAGACTACCTGCAATTAAACCAGGGTTAAGTCAATGCCAGCCCCCATAAGTTATGCAGATTGAAGTCTTTTATGCCCAGGATTTTAATAGCAGTTTTGCTTCACCTGTTTTCCGGTTGTCAAAGACACAGGAATATCAGGGACTATTTCACAGCACAGACCCCTGCTTCAAACCATTTCTCTGCCCCTGGATGCCAGATCAACAACACACCACTTAAAATTCTGTGTGGCCTGACAACACCCCTCACCCCCACAAGCAATGCTGAGACACAGGAGAAATCCTACTATTGGGAAATCTTCCCACGATCAACTTTTCAGTGCCTCTGTGACATTGTCAAGTGCTTGACTACTCTCTCCCTCTCCCTCCCCGCCTCATCCACACACAGAGACTGTTTTCACTCCTCGCCTTTTAACTCTGTACTTCCTGACCTGGTTGTTTTGTTCCTGTCACACTCATGGTACACCAACCACAAGGCTTTGGTTCAGCATCCAGGCAGGCGGAAGCTCATTTCACAGGCGGCTGAGCTGTGCCTCGAATTATTAAAGGGGTGAAGTTGTTTACGCCACCCACTCACGTTAGCCAAGACACATTTATTTTGTGAATTTAATCATGGGACTGGGCGACAAAAAGCTTGTGTTTCTTGGAACTTCATAAAGATGCTGTGTAAAAACAGGAGGAGAAAAATGTGTGAAAAGAAAGGCAATTTTGCTTCAGCCTTTGCTGCAACTCTTGTTTTGCAAGCTTAGAAGGTGCCCCAAGCACACCTGATCAGTGGTTTGTTTCTCTCTGGCTTGTACATACCTTCCTTTTTTCTCTGAGGGCTGGTTAAATGCCACTTGTTTATTTGACCTGGATTTTCCCCTCACTGTTGTTATTATTAGTGATCTAGAAATATCATCAACAGATATGAACCAAAAAAGCTGCCTTACAGAAATGGAGAAGGAAACACCAAAAGATCAAAGGTCTTTAATGAAAAAATAGGGAGAGAACAAAGCAGAAAGTGTCTCTTATTTCAATCTTTTCTTTTTTTTTTCATTTGGGCCTCATGGGCTCAAAATTTTCTGCTTCATATATGGAGTGCAATTCTCTGTTAAAAATAACCCTCCAGCTGCCCATGACAGCTGGAAGTGCCAGAGCACTGCGGGTGGGTCAGTGTGGGGGCGCCTGGGGTGGGGATGGGTGTCTCACACTGACTCCTCTGACCACAAAAAGCTCTCTCCCCCGTCTGCATAACTCTGTGTCTGCCCATGGAACACAACCAAAATGAAGCAGCTGCGAGAAGCAGGTGAATGGAGCATTTAGTGTAAACAGGAATAACAAAGCTGCCCCATAAGACAGCACCCTTTTCTCCTTGCCATCCTTGTCTTGCATATTAAATAGGTCTGATCATGCTCTTGCAGAAAGGTGCTTCAATCTGAGTTTACAGACCAAACATCTCACTACAATCCATCTATCTGGATGAAGCAGACACTGTTGCCTTGGTGATAGGACTTCTCATCCTCTGGGCTGCTGGAAGTACAGCACACACTTTCTCCAGGAATGTGAGATAAGCCAAAAGGACAAGCAGGGCTGGTGGGACCTGCAAACGTTTTCAGGACCCTGATCAGCAGTCTCCCAGCAGCCAGGAAAGAGACGCTCCCATGCTTGATACATTGTGTGGCTGCTCATCCTTACAACAGATCCTGAAATATTTGGAACTGGTATACTGGATAAAAAGTAGCCATATCAAACTCTTTGAGGTGAAAACATAGGAAAAACAGTATCTCTGTATATCTCAGAGGCAGGTATCTGCTGGAATACCTACACATGAGGATGTGTATCCTTAGAAGACATAATTCTCTTAAAGTTACACCACTTTGATGTACTCTGTGGGGAGGGGTCATACCTGAGGGGTCTCACCAAAGCAGGGCTAGATACAGCATGGAAAGAAACCTGGTCCCATGGGTCACAGACAAGCTGTGACCTGGATGTACCTGTGTGATGTTTTGACAAGCCACTGCAGTTGTACATCCGAGAAAATCACAGTGTCTAGTATTGCTTTAGGGAAAGAGAAAAGTTGCTTAACCTGAATTGTTGCTGAATAAATAGTCTCAAGTATAAGTTAACATCCAAGGCTTTATCCTCATTTTTCTCTAACATCTCTAACCTCATTATGTGCAGGCAGTGCACATAACCATGTACAGCAGTTACCTTTCATTTCAGCTAAGCCTCAAAGCTAGTCCCAAACCCCAGAACTAAAGCTCTTTTCTCTCTTATAAAAAACAAGAACAGGCTTTACAAGGGTGTAAAGGCATCTGGTGCATTTTTGAAGCACACCTTAAACATTTGATGCAGTTACTGTTCTCCAGGGAGCCTTGATGGGGAGCAGTGCTGGAATGTATCTGTATGCCACAAGCAGCATGTCAGTCCTGGGCAAGGAAAGGGCCCTGGGACTCTGACACTGTGCAGTGCACCATCTAAAATGGAGCTCTGGTCTACTGAACTGGAGCACACATTTAATGAATGTAATGAAAAAGACAGCATTGGTTTTCCTCCCCATTCTTTAGAAACACTGATGGGATTTTGTGTTGGCTTTGACCTGAGAGGGAGGTTATAGTTACCCCATGTACAACCAGAGGGCATACACAGGGGAAGTGGGAAGTGGAGGTGTGAGGAGAGGTCAGTGTAGAGCAGCTGCCTGAAAATATCTGCAATTAATCATAGCTTAATTCTACTTTT
The DNA here is from genome assembly GCF_021018805.1 of Prinia subflava. Classification (NCBI taxonomy): domain Eukaryota; kingdom Metazoa; phylum Chordata; class Aves; order Passeriformes; family Cisticolidae; genus Prinia; species Prinia subflava. Next base: position 60,330,808 of record NC_086247.1, read on the forward strand.
CCTGTGCATTCTCAGTTTGGATAGGGTGGTCAGTGCTAACAAAATATTTGGACCTAATTCTCAAAGGGATACCAGGCAAGTTTGCTAACAACACTAAATTGGGAGGAGCTGTTGATTCCCTCAAGGGCAGAGAGGCCCTGCAGAGAGACCCTGACAAGTTAGAGGACTGGGCAATCACCACCTGTAAGAAGTTCAGCAAGGGCAAGTCCTGGATCCTGGATCTTGGATGGGGCAACCCTGGTTGTGTCTATAGACTAGAGAACGAGAGGCTGGAGAGAAGCACTGTGGAAAGGGACTGGTCAATGGCAAGTTGAATCTGAGCAGTGCCCGGGCAGCCAGGAGGGCCAGCCCTGTCCTGGGGTTCATCAGGCACAGCATCACAGCCGGGCAAGGGAGGGGATTGTCCCGCTCTGCTCTGCTCTGGGACAGCCTCACCTCGAGTGCTGGGGGCAGCTTTGGGTGCCACAGTATAAAAAAGATATTAAGCCATTAGAGAGTGTCCAAAGGAGGGCAACAAAGATGGTGAAGGGCCTTGAGGGGAAGCTGTATGAGGAGAGGCTGAAGTCACTTGGTTTGTTCAGCCTGGAGGAGATTCAGGGGAGACCTCACTGCAGTCACAACTTCCTTGTGAGGGAAGAGGAGGGGCAGGCACTGATCTCTGCTCTGTGGTCACCAGTGACAGGACCTGAGGAAACTGCATGAAGCTGTGTCAGGGGACGTTCAGGTTGGATATCAGGAAAAGGTTCTTCCCCCAGAGGGTTGTTGGGCACTGGAACAGGCTCCCCAGGAAAATGGTCACAGCACAGCCTGGCAGAGTTCAAGAAGCATTTGGACAGTGCCCTTGGGCACATGGGGTGACTCTTGGGGGTATTCTTTACAGGGCCAGGAGCTGAACTTGGTGATCCTGATGGATCCCTTCCAACTCAGCATATCCTATGATTCTGTGATATGCTGCCTGTGTTTGCTGACTGCTTGCAAATTCTGCTTATGGATGGGTCTGCCTGATCTAGGAGCTTCTGCTGTGCTGAGCCTCTGGCCCCAGTCAGAGGCTGTGCTGCTGTGGTGGCATCACTCACCCGTGTGAGCCCTCAGCTCTCCTCCCAGGAAAACCAGGGTCTGCCAAGAGACCTGACGCGTGCCCAAGTCTCCCTCACTCTCTGGGCTTGGCTCCTCTTCTTAGAAAGAGTCAGGAAAAATCCACACCATCACTGCAGGCTGCAGTGACGAGGGGAAGCCTAGTGCTAGTGGAAGGGATTTCTTTTTAATGAAATATAACTTCAGAATCTCAAGCACTTAGAGTTACTAAAAATTAAACAGCATTTTCCCCAAAGTGGGTGTTTTGACCTAACAAAATTGTAAGAGTAACTGAAGACACTTCCTTTGAGTTAACATAGTGAGTAGGACTTAAAAGAAATTCAACCTATCACTTCCTGTGCTTTCAAAAGGCTAAAAGAATTTCTTTTTGAAACTTTTGTACAGTACAGCTGTGCCCTGTTCAACACTGGCCACACTGCAGAGGAGAGGGAGTTGTGCTTCACTGAACCTAAGCACAGTCACTTGCAAAATCTCTGCAAAACATCTGAAGGGGAGAGCACCATGCCAAGTGCAAGTCACTGTTATTACAAAACAAGGGAAAGAGCTAACAAAGTTTCTTTGAGGATGAACATTTTGAAGCTTTGAATACCTATTGCATTTTTGTGAAGATAGTTCAAGCCTATTTTGTCACACCCAGCTCTGTGACTTGCAATTTCTATGTATAATAAAGAAAAACAATGCCTATTGAAGCATTAGTAAATGAAAATTGTGGAATTATAAATTATACTGAAGAAAACACAGAAATTTTCAACAAATATTTTGGTTTGCATGTGGGAAAATATCAGTGCCATCTGACAGTCTATATCAATGGGAAAATATTTCCCCCTTGATCTTTCCCAGAAGAGAATTTAAAACTGTAATTCTGAGAAGAGTTATCCTAGGAACTCCTTGTTGATATTTTAGAAAACCTGAAACACCAGAGGAATTTCAGAGAGCTGTAAGTTAATGTTGTGTCACTAACAATGCAATAGCCTGGCTGTGGTCTTGGCCTCATCAAGGAATAGCTGATGTAGAAGTCATATAAGCAAAATTAAAGGAGATGGAGTACAATCAGCGGCAATCATTAGGATTTTAAAGAAAATAATTGTATTGATATTGTACTCAGACTTGAGTAAGAAATAAAACTTGGTAATGCATGAGATCTTTACATACTTTCCCAGCTGAGAAATCATCCAGGATACCAGTTTCTAGAGAACACATACAAAGATTGGTTCTCCCCCATGGGATTGAACTATTTTTATGTCAGTGATCTGAAAGGGAACTTTAAACAGTGATTGACTGAGTCTGCAGATGGCATAATGTCTGGACAAGTGAGATGATTCATCAGGCTTTAGTATGGGGATAGCTGGGAGCAAGGGAGATAAGCCATTCTGACACGATAGCATTGACTTTGTCCTGAGAAATTTGACTCTGAAAGACTTGAGGATTAAAGAGAAAAATCTGAGAAGAGCAAACCCTCATGTGGCGCTGCAACCTGAAAGGAATTCAGCAGATCCTTGAACTGATCCTCATATATTATATATATATGCTTTAAAAGTATGAGTAAACATATCATATCACTTCTGGATTTGTCCCTGGTCTAACAGTTTTGGAGCACTGGGCTCCATGCTGGTGACCACATTGCCCAAGGGACCGGTCTCAAGAACCATGAAAATGTTTAACAGATTAAAACTTTATAAGGAATAAATATATAAAAACTTTATAAGGAATTGATAATAGTCTGCTTAGCAAAGGGTAGGAGTGGTCTGAATATTGCCTGTAGATAATTATATGACATTTTTATATGCACAGGCAATAGTGAGACCTTAGCTCTCCTGGACAGGAGGGAAATTAACTCCAAAAGAGTAGACAGATCAGTGCTAGAAGAAATAAAATGTAGCTGTCCTTAACTGTGAGGGTAGCTAAGCCTTGGGATGAGTTAAAAAGCTAGACAGAGATTTGCCATCATCACTTTCCAAATCAAGCTGGATGTGGAAAATAATAAAAAATAGCCCATGCCCTAAGAGCTGAGGTTTGCACTGAGCTGGGAGTTCAGTGCCTCACAAATGCCTCCATCTGGCCTGAAAATCTGCGACTAAGCTTTGGCTGCAACTAAATTTTGGCTGGTGCCTCAGTCTGCAGCATGAGCGGGGCGGGGCTGCCCCGTGACCCAAACGGGCCCCGCTCCTCCCCGCTCGCATCCCACCCAGCCCGAGGGAGTGCACTGGGCTGTCCAGGGTCAACAGCGCTCCAGAAATAGCAGCCAGAAAGTTAATGTTTCCTTGCTAACCCATTCAAGAGAGAGGAGAGGGGGCTGAAGGGGAAGTCTAGCACTGTGCCTGTGTTCTTTGGGCTCTCCAGCTGGCAGGTTTGGGAGCCAACAATCCCCGTGTCTGAGAGAGCAGCTGGGATACAACTGTTCCCAGTTACGTGTAGGTGAGTTGAAGAGGATGTCACCAACTCACAGACTCATAGGATATCTCAGGTGGGGTGGGACCTCAGAAGATGATCTATTCCAACCTCCTACTCCAAGAAGGGTCATGGAGAGGTTTTTAAAATGTTCCTGCCTTTGAAAAGCGGAGCCTCTTCTAGCTGTTTGTAGATCAGCCCTGCCAGAAACAACTTAGCTGAGAGGCTGGAACAGATTTTTGAAGTGGTGTATCATTCCCTTCAGATAACATAATATATATGTTGACTAACCTGCCCACATTTCTCTCCTTCCCTTCTGCACTTCTGATTAAGAACATGGGCTAAAGGTTTCAGAAACAGCAAAGAAGCTTAAAAACCAACTGGCTCTTCAGAGCACTTAAAAATGTCCATATCAAGTCAGAGCATGTGGATGATTATCCTGGGAAGCAGCATCCATCTGTGTTGAAAGCAGGATGCAGCAAATGCGATGGGGTACTTTCAATGCCAGCTGACTTGCCCACTGGCATGAGGTGTTTCCTGGACTATCAGGATTTCTTCCACAATGCAAATGCACTGACCTCTCCTTTCTGCAAATTCATTGCCCTTCTGAGCCCAGACTGGGATACAGGGTGAGAAGTGGGGGCATAGAGACGTGAGAAATGTATTTGAGTATAGAGAGAACATCATTGAGACTGCTTTCTTTTCTGAGCTGATGCCTTTCACTGAGGCTCAGATAACTTGATTTGGCACTATTCACTGCTAAGTTTTCCATACCAACCGCAGCTGAGCTTTGTTTAAATGAGGCTTGCTGAAGCTGTGCTGAAAGTGAGTTTAAAGGTTCACGGTCTTTGGAGTGGATCCAGGCAGCTCTTTGTGCCTTCAACTCCCTTAGAAACTGTGAGGGCTGGGGGCCGGAGAAGATTTGCATGAGCAACTTCTCCCCCTGGCTCGAGAGCAAAAGGGAGCAGTGAGCAGAAATTGAACACCATGGGCCAGCTTCTTCCTCCTCCTCTGGGCCCTCTTATCTGTGTTTCTGCTATTTTGACTTGATAGCACCCAGTACACATGTAAATCATGGTACAGGATGCAAGCAACAGGGAATCAAGAACCAGCAGGATCAGTTTTAGGGATAAGAAATTATAACACTGGCTTTGTATCCCAGGTTGGGGCAGTTGGAGAGGAGGATGCTAATTCTGCTCAGATAATTTAAGTAGCAAGCCACCTTTAGCCCCTGTAAAGAGCCCCTACTACTTTAACATCAGCTGCACCTGTGCTGTGTTGAATGCCCAATGTGCTACTTTGCACAGTGCAGCCACTGTAGAAAATACACTGGATGTCCCCCCAGCTTTCTTCTGCAGTAACTTCCTTGAAGCTACTGAACCAGTCTGAAAGTATTTTTATTGTGTCTGTGGTCCCTTTGTTCTCCATTCTCTAAGGAGAAAAAGAGTCTGGTCACCCTGTGACCTTGAAGCCCACAGACAACTTCAGATTTACACAAGAAATACCACCCGGGCTAGTAACCAGTCTCTGAGTAGAAGGATTAGTTTAATAAAAGATGACTTTACCTTCCCCAAAGGAATCATCTTCTTCTGCGGGTGCAGTCAGATCTTCTTGGGAGCGCTGCATCGTGGCAAGGACACAGCTCAGGGCGCAGCCAGAGCCGAGTGCTTGAACCTGTTCCTACGCTCGACTGTTTCCTTTCACCAGTTTCCTAAATATTTTGGTGGTAACAGCTTCCGCATCTGCACTTGCGAAAACAATCTCATTCACAGAAATGGCGCCTCCGTTTTACAGTCAGCCTTTGAGATGAACTTTGAGGTGGAGTGAAGAGATGAGTGCCGTGCTGAGACAGAAGTTGATTTTGAGAGCGGAGGAGGCAGGATAGGCTCGAAATGCACCCTGCCCTGTTGCTGAGTGCCATAACTGCGCAGCGGCAGCCCTGTCAGCCCGGGGTGTTAAAAGTTTTGCATATGAATGGGAATGTTTTCTGGTGGCAGAGGTAGAGCTGGGGAACAACTCACCCTGCTCAGACTGCAGAGCAACTCCTCCCTTTCACCCCAGGCATAGTGTGACATGAGGAAACCCCCAGGCTCTCTCACTGTCATGTGTTCATAGAAATGATTTTTCTTTTAGCACGGTGGCAGTGACATCACTTTCTCAGCCACGCTGGGGTGGCCCATAGCAATGGACAAGATGGAAACCCATAGGTGATGGCAACCCATGGGCAGATGCCTTGGCAGGGACATGATCCTTCCAGATTCACTCATTCGAGTCACAGTCTGTGGTGCACTACCAAACCTAAGGACCTTCCTGATCAGGTGTACAACAGAACAACACCAAAGGAAAACCTGCTGTCTGCAACTACAGGCGTATTGAGTACCTCTGTCACTACTAATTCGGCATCACACTGGTCTGTTCAGTCACTGTGTTTCTTGAACTTTATAAAGCAAGTTGACTCCTTTGTGTCAGGTCCCTCAGTTTATGAGAGGACTTTACCTACACACCAACTCTAAACTTGTACAAAAATATGTTTGGCCTTTAGCTAGTGTCTGAGCCTTGCTTAGCCCTGCTGTCTTAATTGGTCCACTCAGGGATATTTCATATATATGTCTGTCCACTATGGGGCCTAGCACAGGCAGTCCCCCACAGCTCTGCTATCAGAAGTTAGAATGTAATGACAGTAAACCTGAACTGAGTAGTGATTACTCAGTCTAGTAATTGCATGTGTCACCACACCCTTGGAAGTGAGACTCCCAGCATAGCAGCCGTGTTTGCTGCAGCTTCCGGCAGATGAGTCACAGATATAATGAGCTCCTCTCTGGTTATTATGTTGGGATTTTGTAAAGCTCTCCTAGTGGGTGTCTGCAAGGCACTGCACAATTTGAACTAAAGACGATGGGACAAGTCCATTTGAAGCACCTGATCTCACCCCAGCCCAGGGTTCATTAGCAAATCCTATGGCAGCACTTTGGTCATCATAGGAAAGTGAAAAGACCCTTCCCAGCTCAGGCAGAGCCTTCCTCTGGGTGCAGGTTCCCTGGAAAGTGGTGCTGCATCCCACCTGCTCATGCCTGCCCCTCGCTGTCACTTCAGGTGTCTTGGTTGCACAACCTGTGAGTTGCTGCCTTGCCAAGGCTGGGAAGCTGTGTTTTCCTAGGTGGATGTGGTTGAAGCCAAGAGCATCCCAGGACTGTTTTTTAGCGGAGCATTGTGGTTTGCCCACTGAGTTGTTCCTCAGCCATGGCAGCAAGATTCCTTAAGGAACTCTATTCCAATATGCCTCCCTCATACTTCGCTTTGCTTTCAAATTACTTTTGTTCAAATCCCCACGGACAGCTCGGTCCAACAGGCAAGAGAAGAGGACTTGTTTTTGGCCCTGCTGGACAGCCTTGGGGAAGTCACTCCTTTTTTAGACATCCTCCCTCACCCTTTATCTTGCTCTGCTTATTTGAAATTATTTTTTCAGGCAAGGACCATCTCTGATTTGATGGTACTCAACGAGACCATCCCTCTGCTTCAGTATGGCCCTCCTGCCATGGAGCTGAGTAGATGGAGAAAGTCATGAAAAGAGAGAGAAGCACCATTACTGGGTGATGAGGGGAAGTAGAGAAGACGAGAGGAGCAGCAAGACAGAGAGGTATGAAAAGGAAAAGTAAGAGACATGAAAGCCGTAGAGGAGAAATATTAGTGTGGAGGGAAGGGATGAGGGCACAGGAGGCTGGGACCTCCCCAGGCACAGCCTCCAGGGTCGGGGCTGGGAACCCCTGAGCTTGCAGAGGCTGGTGGGGCCAGCATGTGAAATGATTTCTGGGGCTGAGGGAAAGGAGAAGTGCTGAAGGAAAGACAGCCACAGGGTGTATCTTGTCTTAAGGCTTCCCAGCAAGACTCACTCCTGGCAATGGGCAGCTGCTGCCCATGGTTTCCTTGAAACAGCAGGAAGTGGTTGGCAGAAATCTTGAGCCCTTGTAAAGTCAATGGCTAAACTGCCCCAGGGTGCTGTGGAACCTGTCAGTCTCTGAGGACCAGGGTGGGCCAGAAGAGGCTTCTGCTCCATTGAGGAAGGTTTTTGTGCTTGATTAGAATAAGTTTCAAGATGGATGATGCTACAAATACAGATATGAATACTCAAACCAGACAGCCCAGCAGGAAGAATCACAGAGAAAATACAGCAATGTGAACTTTCCTGCACTGTCCCACAATTGGAGCTCATTTGTAACTCGGGCATGGGAAGTTTTAGCCATTTACTGCTTCCTTCAGAAACGTGAAGGAGCAAACCACACTGTCCTGGTTATCGTGGCAGCTCCCTTTTATGCTGCATTTCCCTGGGACTTAAAGCTATTTCCTTACCCACTGTTTTCAGTCAGCTTCTCCGGATGCCTGTTACCTTGACAGCCCTTTTTTCTTTTATTTTCAGGAATTAAAAGGCATCAAAAGCTGTCCTCTCTCCCGAAAACAACTGTCACCAGAATTAACACACCAGTCGGGCTAGTGATGAATGGTAATGACTCAGCCTCCGTTGCAGATGCACAAAGAGGAGTTGCTTTGATTTGTCCCCATTTGCCACATCGTCCCTTGGCAGCAGCCTCACCTACACTGATTGCAGCATGCGATGTTCCTCCAGAGACCTGTCCCGCAGGGGAGCACGGCGCTCTTTCCCTCGAGACAGGACAAATTAACACAGACAAAATCAATCCACCTCACATGGATGCCCAGGTTACCCTGCTCCCTGCTCCATCTTTGCCTTTGTGGCAGCAGGGTCATGCCCTGGCAGTCTGTCTTTGCTATTTACTGATCTCAACTATCAGCCTAACAAAGCGACCTCCTCCCTGCTTTGTTTTGTAGCACATCTGGGGTTTTCCCTTCTGTACCCGCAAGAAGTATTTTTTTCTCATTCTTTTTGAGCTGTTTTGAAACACAGTAAGTTCTTTTCACCTGTTGGCTTATAAAGACACACTCCACACACACACACACAAAAGCCCCCAGTCAATATTGCATCCACTGCAAAACTCTCACGTGTATTTTTCATGTAACCACATCTGATGCTGCTATCAGAAAAAGCCACCACCCATTTCCTAAGAACCTGTCAACAAAAAGCAGGGGAGCCTGGGGAAATGTCAAAAACAAGGGTGGGTCAAGCAAAAAGAGACAACTTCTACAGCAGTTTCTTTAAATTACTCCAACCTTACTCTTCTTCCCCTGCAACTTAATTTATTAGAATTTCTGGTCCAGGAAGAAGTCAAGTTTTCTCATGTTTTATTTTCAGATACAGGACTAAAAGCCATCACTAATGAGAAAAAAGTGTAAAAAATCATGCCATTTAGAAACTTTGGGGTTGTTTTAATTCAACCCTACCTTAAATTACCAAAACCTCCACAAGCAGGAGAGATGAGTGGGCCATTTTCTGTGTCTGAAACAGCTCTGCCCTATTCACATCTCCTCCTGTCCCAGCACTAGAAAGATTCTCAGGATACAGAAAGTTGCGGGTCACAGAGGTGGTTAGTGCCTGGTTTGTTCTGAGGCTGTTTTGGGAGTGAAGATCACATTTAGTGGGATAATCTATATGAAAAATAAGGAGGGGAAAAAAGTGATAAAGGAAAGGCAGATGACTCTGAGGTGGAGACAGTATGAAAGAGAATGTAGAAAAAGGTGGCTGACACTGGTCAGTTCGGGAAAGTGAGTGTTCATATGCATTAGGAGTATTTGTAAAAGTTTTGCTCTGGATATTGCTGCAGTGTCAGTCCTCAGCAAAACATGGTCCTCAGAAACCTGATAAATAGTTACAGTAACTTGTCTGAGTTATTGTAACTCAGAGTTGTTAACTCATTTGCAAGTTACAGGGACTCCAGGGACTTAGATCATGTTTAAACAGTCTGTGTCAGTGTCTGAGTGAGTTTAGGATCTTTTTCTCTTTCCAACTCTTGAAAACTTTTGCCCTTTTTTGCCAAAAATCTAAGCACTTTTTAAAAAATATTATTTTTATTTTTAAGTAGGGATATTCTGTTCCAGAGAAAACCTTGGAGAATTTCTCCCTTTTACTGTCCAGAAGGAGAGTCAGCAGGCCAGGCCAGCAGAACACATGACTCACTGCACACAACTTCAGGGACATTAAGAGCCCTGTGCACCAATCTTCACAAGGCTGTGAAATATACACCATGCATTTGGGAGAGCTGAAAAAAGGGCTGGCTCCAGGAAGCATTCACACAGCAGACAGGACAGTAGCTCCTTAGGACCCCTGTAGTACATTAGCTTTTTGCTCAATTCCCCAGCAAGTGAGCAGGAACCATGGCACACGTGTTGTTCTTGTTATTGGTGCCCTAGTGGTGTCTGTTCATGTTCCCTGCCCCGCTGTGAGCAGAGAACCCATCGCCTGCCCCAGGGGTGAGTGGCATTTGGGCACACTCAGGTGTGACACTGCAATCTACAACACCAAGCACATCCCACCAGCACATCAAAGGTGACTTTGGCTTCTTCCAAGACAGCATTTTTTCATTCCGGTATCACTTGGCCTATTATCTTCTTGTAGCAAAATATTATTTTAGTTCAAAGGGAGGAAACAAACCATGCTGGATGAAACCCCTACAGAATTAATATAATCTTGAAAATTGTACTCAGTTAAGTAGTTCCCAAGTGGCTCATTATCAAAAGACAAGAAAATGGTCAAGCATGATTTTGCGGGGCTCAGCCTTGGATCTGGTATTATTCAATATATACTTTAATGTTCTAGATGATATGTAATATGCCAGAATAGATATGATCACACTCATTATAATTGCAGATGCCAGGCTTCCCAGTATATGTACACTGGAGGACAGAACCAAAATTTAAGCTTACAGTGACAAACTGGAGAAGGAGTCTGGAAACAATGAAATGCGAGAGAATGATCTGTGAAGTACTATGCTCCAGTGGAAATAATCCCTATACAAGCAGGCTGAGGGATGGCTACTTTAGTAGCATGTTTTCAGAAAGAAGGCAGGAGGCAGTAAAAGGGGATTCAGCAACAGCAGTCAAAACCAGCAGACAACTTGCCATCAGGTGTGATCAAAGGCAGAGACACAAAGTGATTCAGGCAGTGTTTGAGGTTAATAAAGCTTTTGGACATCTCCGTTCAAGGAGGATAGAGACTGTTTGGTGATGTTCCTGAGGGGAACAACCAGACTGTTCTGAGGGCTAGGAAATGGGAAATTAAGGAAAAGACTGGAGAAACTGTAGATACTCATTTGAGGGAGAGAGAAGAACTACAGGAGATAAGAGCAGTACTCAAGACCTCTTCTTCACCTTTGTTGTGAACAACATGTCATGAAGTGAGACTGCATAATGGAGTAAGTAAATGAGGAGGCAGATTAGGTAGCAAACAAGCAGAAAATAGGAAGAAGTAAGTTAGGATAAACGACTTTCCAACAGCCAAGACAGTGAAGCAGCAAAAGACAGCGCTTGGGTGCGTCAGTGCTGAGTGAATCAGAGTGCTGCTTTAACCTACAAAGCATATACAAGGCTTTTGAAGAACAGAGCAGAAAAGTAGCTACTGAGAATAATGTAAGAATGGTTGATTCTGTCCTAGGGGAGGCCAGTGGGAATAGGGGATCTCTTGAGGTTAGACTCAGTGCTGTCTTGCTAAAGCAGCTGTTGAGTAACACTGGATTTCTACTTGTTAAATTTATTTCTCAGTGACACTTAGCCAAGTGCTAAATTTTCCCATTGCTAGAGGGGTCCAGCACATTCCAGTGGCTCTTGACTGGGATGGGAATATTCTTGCTATTTCAAGCAATTTAAGTATCCCTTCTATCTTTCTCCTTCTGTAAGAAATCTTCATGTCTGGTTGCTTTTGCCTTCGTTCTTTCTTCCTAGTTCTTTTGTCACCTATTCCTCTGTAATCCAGTGAGGTCATTGCCATCAGCAAAAAACAGAGGATGGGTTTTTCATCCTTTGATAATTAAATCCCATGGGTTTCTCTCAGAAGTACCTCAGATTGTTTCTATAAATTGTTAAAGAGAAGCAGTCTGCATACCATAATAATATGGGAGCTTGCTATCCCCAGCATAACCAACAACTATGCTCATCCTGCTAAGCATCAAAACCTTATGTCTTACTAAGAGTCAGATATCAACTATATAATACTTTTATCAATGTGAACAAATTTTTAAATTGACCCAAGAGGTCTAGACAATATTCTAATGCCTATGCCAAATCCACAAGACCCTCCCAATTTTCTCTGCTGTAATTCGTAATAATACTTTTTTTCTCCAATACTAACTACCTTGGGTATTGGAGGAAATACAGGCAAGAAAGTCATCTCATTGTTCAGCTGTATGTCTTCCATTCCAGGCAAAGGATATTGCAAGGTGATTCACAACATTAATTTAGTAATATTTCAAAAAATATATGAGTTCCCCTTCTTTCCCTTTAGGTAGACTATTGGAAATGGAGTGAGAGTCCCACACCACTTATTTTAAACTACCAGGTCACACTATCAAACAAATGATGTCTGTGGATGAATGCCTGTCCTTCCCATTAATAATTCTGCTGGTGAACTACTCAGTTTGGGGGCCTTTACTTCCTTGTGGACATTGTGTTTCCAGTTTCTCCAGCTGCTGGAAGGAGTTCAGGAGCTAGCCCTCTCCCCTAGTCTTTTCTTCTTCCATCTCCAACCAGCAGTGTTCTTTCTACTGCTGGGAGATTGCTCTTGACAGAACTGATCTTGGGTATTTTGAAAGACAGTGTGGGTTTTTTTCCTTTGCCAAAGGGCTTTTTAAAAGAATTTATCCCATATTCTGGCAAACTGTGGGTGAGATGGTCCGCTTCAGTTGTGAGATAGCTGCCTGGGGCTGGTCCCAAAGGAGCAAGTGTGCATTTCTCTCAGGCAGTCTGACTTAGCTGCTCCCATCTCCAGGACAATGCCAAGTCTCAGCGTTTCCCCCTTGCCTACAATGCATTTTTCTCATCAGTTCCTAAAATCCTATAAATTACTCTTTAACATCTCCCTTGCAGAGCACTTAGCAGGGGCTAATGGACATGAGGAATTGCTGCTGCAAATAAAGCTGCATGCAGGAGTATGAAATTCAGGCAGTGTGAAGAGTGGGTGCATAGACTGTAAGGGTATCAAAGCCCAGAAATTCCTTTGTTTGGGATCCCCCTGGCCCCCCAGCTTGAGCTGTTATTATACCACAGCACCACAATTAAATTACTTATAGAAGCCAGATGTCTGGGTCTTTGCTACGGGATACTCAGGATTGAAGGGATAAGGGAAACTTGTCTGTGTGAGCATGGTGTGTGGATGGAGTCAAACGGGGGCCCCATTGGTTCAGTGGAACCTCCCCCTGCAAAGGGGCTTCGGTCTCACCAGTTAAAATCTCAGGCGGTGGGAGTGAGACTGTCAGAGTGGCATCTGAATGGTCAGGTGGGAAAGTTTCATTAACACAGATTCTGTATTTCCAAGAGCTGAAACAGCCCTAAACATTGATCTTCCTCTGTTTTGCAGGAAGGCCTCACTTCATTGTAGCTCACACAGGTAATGACAAAGATGGTGTACCATCAGCTTCACCAGGGAGGTCGTTTGGTTTCAAGCCCAGTCCATTTTCTGTGAAACTTTTGCTGATGCTGGCCCTGACTTATGTGCTATCTCCCAGGCCATGTGTCCCTGATACCTGGTGCCAAGGTCTGAGCATTTACTCCTAAACAGTGGCAGTTTGAGCACTCAAGCTTTTGATCCTTCCCCAGTTCCAACCCATACACTGCAGGTGGCCATGACACAGTCAGCAGTGGAGTTGTATTAAAACTGGAGCACCTTGGCTTTAGAAAAACAAGGATTTGTTTCCAAAGGATGGATAAGCTTTCATATTGCCTATTGTGCATGTGTCAGCAGAGGAGAACATTTCGATAAGGACAAAAAAAAGGTTAAATTGAGATGGGCTTATTCTGTTCTGTATTGCAGGTAGCTTTTTGAGAAATTGTTCTGAAAAATGTCCCTGTTTTGTGTTTGCAGCCTCTTGGTACATTGGTAACACTCTGGGATGGAGTTCTCCGAATAATTGCAACAGCAGGATTTACTTCTCCTTTATCTGAAGCCCTAGGAAAAAAGCATAGCTGAGAACGGAACCTGTGGTAAAGGAAATCGCACTGCAAGGCATCCCCACCCTGTTTGCCTTCCTCCTTGAGGTACAGGGTATGTGCAGGGGCTGGATGTGCACACGGCTGGTAATAGCTCTCCTGGAGGGATTGCTTCATTTTTGCTCCTTTAAGAGCTGAAAAGAGGATTTTTAAAAAAATATATATTTTTTGCAGAATGTCTCCCTTTTTGCAATTTGTTGAAGTGATTAGCAGCTCAGAAACAGTGTAATAACCACAGCAGACTTATCTGGCATTTTTGGGTTTGGTTGCTTTTAACTGCAGAGTAATAGTTCTCCCTTCTCTGCAAAGCACAGGTGGGTCACTTGAAGGAATGTTGACTTGAGATCCCTCAAGAGAAATTATGAACAGCCATATCCACATCTTTCAGGAAGAAATTCTGGCAGCTGGGTGGACAAACAATGATAGCATTTGTAAAGTATCTTAGAATGAGGAAACCTCTGCAAATGTTTGCTTGCATCTGCAGCTCTCTGCCCTGAATATACAAAGTAGTAACAGAAAGGAAGCAAAGAGCAAATTTTCCACCTTCAAATAACGTCATTTGTTTGCAATGGTATCCCAAACAAACTTCATAGAAGGTACCTAAAAAGTTCCACTGTCTGTACGTGGCCAGGATTCTGGGTCCTTCCTGCTGCACTGCTGCACTAATGCTCAGCTGGCTCAGGGAAAGATCACCACCCACTGCATCAGTGATTCTTCAGCAGAGCCTTGATTTTGCTAATCAGCCTGTCTTTCAACATGGCCTTGTTTGCTGAGAGAGCAACTTCAGAGAGAGCGGTACAACACAGAAAAGTAAAAATAGCAACAAGAGTTTCTGCAAAATGTGGCACTTCATGCAATTACTTTCCTTCCTGTTTGCATCTCCTGAATTTTCTTTTCCTAGCAAGTTTAACTCTTGTTTCAAGACTGCACACACACATATTGAAGCTAGTATGAGGTTCTTCTTAACAGCAGTGTTCTGTGGAGTTAGTTTCTCACAGTAAACAAAAAATGGCTCAGTCTGATGTTAATGAGTTTTAGCATTTTACACAACAGGCAATTCAGAAATAATATTCATGGCTGATAGAAAATAACATAAGCTGGCCAAAAAGACGGAAAACCAGAAACAAACAGCATATCCCTGTGGGGAGGGTCTTTCTTCTAGGACAGGACAGTGTTATGGTTGATCTAATAGCCTTGACACAGGTTTCAAAACTGCAGGAGAGATGAGAAATTGGTGATAACAAAGTAGTGATCCACACTGAGTGACAAAGCAGCTACTGTGGAAGACACACCGGCATGCCCTACTTCATGCTCTCTGCGGAGAGTGCTGCAAAAAACCTGTGAAAACACTTGGGGGTGAGGGAGAAGTATATTTTATCTCAATTTGATTTCATAGTCCTAGAGATGAGCAGAGAGATGACTGGCTTGGTGAGCAGCAGTGAGCCTTGCCCAGGACACAGCAGCTCATCTTTGCCATCACTGTGGTGTGAGACAGAGCCACAGGAAGGGCCTCTCCCCATCTCTCATGGGTGTCTGTCCCCTGCCACAGCACCCTTCCCTCCTGCCAGACCCTGGGTTCGTGTGCAAGGGAATGGTACCCCTCCTCCCTGCTTCTCTGCAGAGTATGGCCAGGATGAGAATAAAATCAAAAGAAAAAAGGAATTTTTTTCCATCATGCATCTTAGCAACAGCACCTACACAAAGTTCTAAGTATAAGATCTTTTACCCCCCACCTTTCCAAGCAATTAGCATGCTGAAATGCAGAAAGAAACAGGATGGCAATGTCAAAACTGACACGTAGGAAGAACCATTTCCTTTTTGCAAGGGGTTCGCAGTGTGGACCAAGCTGGCTGAGAACAATTCCTGAACTTTTCTCCTCCCCGTGGAGAATTGCCTCTGCAGCAGCTTTGGTAACCCTCCAAAACTGCCTGCTTTTGGTGACTGGCACTCTCCTGGTAGCTGATGCCCAGAAGGTCTCACATTTTTAAAGTAAGAAACCCCAGCCCCCACGGACTGCTCTCCAGTGAAACTAGGTTGCTTAAAAACATCTGAGAAAGGTGGAAAAGGAAGGCTGCCTGTTTGAAGTAGATAGGCTGTCTTTTGGAGCAGAGCAGAGAAGAAAGGCAGCTGGTGACATATTCAGTGCAGTGCTGGCTCTGTCTGAGCCTCTTTTTGTCAGCCAAATTTTAAATTAATCTCAATCTGGTCTCTGAATCTTGCTGGCAAGTTTTCTGGTAAATTTAAGACTTAGAAGAGACTAAAGAAAGATGCTATGCAAACAAATTTATGTTAGGGTTTCCAGGTGTGACCAGCATTGCCTGGGAGGTTATTTGTGAAAACAGAGGCTGCTGTGGGAAATATGGGGGGATCTCCTCCAGAGCCACAAACCTCCTCTGTGCAGGGGGAGCAGGCAAAGCCCCCTGGCTGAAACATAGCCAGGTCTATGCAGCTGCCCTTGAACCAAATCTGGTTACTCTCACAAGCTGATATTCAGGGCTTGAATTTTGAATAAAGAGTTGAGTGAATCCAAGCCCTTTAGTTTTGCTGTGTTTTCCTTCCTAAAAGCAAATAATGATGTTTTTTATCTCTTAGCATCTGAGCAATGTTATTTCCATCTAAAAAGTACGCTGTTCCAGCCTGCAGATGATCAATGGAGCAGACAAATTGCAGGGAGGATGTTGCTGGGGGCAGTAGGGAACTGGAGGTGGGAAGGAAATACCTGAAGGAAACTCCTCATATATCGAGATTTCTCTTGATAACTCCGAGGGTCCAGCCAGCGGAGTAATGGCTTAAGAAAATAGCGAGACGGCTTCCCAGGATATGCTTTGTAAAATAAAGGTTTTAATAACAGCAAAAATAATAAACATTATAAAACGAAAAGAGATAAGCCGAGCACAGTGTACCAAGCACAGTTACACAGGCTAAGGCATTCCCAAAAAGCCTCGTGTACCCTTATGCAGGCCCTTTAGTACTCGATAGTCTAGGTGGGCTTATGTGGCTCTTTGCCCAATGAGATGGACACTAGGCTTGTGAGGTGCACTTCCAAAGCCCTATCACTGTGTCTGTGCTGGGACTGAGCCAATTGCATCGAGCAGGCTATAGAAAATTCTAGCTTAACTTCCTTATAGAAACACCTGCTCGGGTACAGAAATGCACGACTACACTCATACATGTATGAGCCTTCTCATACATGAAACCTCCATAGAGTTTTAATCTTTATTTCTTCATGTTTATTGAGGTTTGCTCTCTGAGCGCCTTATCAGAGTGATAGCCTGAATCTGACTGTCCTTGCACCACAAGGTTGGGATGTTGCCTAATGTCAACTCACCCAAACACCTTTTCCCAGAGTGCCCACTTGTTCCTGTGCCACACCTGGGGATTTGTGATTGATTAAAGCAAAACAAAAGGCCTTCTCTTGAAGGTTTTAACGAAATCCCCGCTGGTCCTCAGCTGCTTTAGCATTCAGGTAAGCAATCCATCACTGCTGTGTTTGCAGGCCCAGCTCTGTAAGTGTGCCTGAATAAGGCTGTTTCCATTTTCTAGGCCAAAGGCAAACTTCTCAGGCAGGCGATAAGCCTGCGATTAGGACTTTAGAGTAGACTGTGTTTTAGAAAATGCAGTAACTTGTGGAATGAATCACTGAATTTGAAGTTGCTAGATTATTTTTTTCCTTAGCGGTCAAGTTTAAGCATAATAAGAAAGAAACTCAGCGTAGGAGGATCACAAAATATGTTAACAGCATAACAGCAACAGAAGGACTGACCTAGCCCTATGAGTTTGTGGGTTTTACTTTTCCAATTGCTTTTTGAGAGTGAGAGCGAGCTACCAGAGCAGCAAAACACTGAGCTTTCAGCCCTGTTCCTTCATCTCTCACCTTCAGTTACAGTCAAGTGACTCTGCCTGGCTGCAGTGAGCTCCAGCAAGCAGGGGTGAGGAAGCCTTGCCTGCTTAAGCCCTCTTTTCTGGAAACAGGGAAGGCAGAGAAAAGCTGGGCTCCACAGGATAGCCTCCATCTGTCAGACCTGACTGTAGGTGAGCTGTCACCCCTCGGCTGCTTGCTCCACAGCCCCAGGAGTGAAGCAGAGGCACCTGAGACAGGGACACATGTTCCTCAGTGGCCAGCTCGTGCTGCTGGAGAAGACTGCTCAAAGAGGTGGTGAGCTTCTGTGATCCAGTCCCCAGCCCAGACTGCTCTTTGTTAGCTGGCCTTTCCTAACACATACAAGACAGTAAAATTATATTAATTTAAAAAACTTGCACGAGCCAGAAGCAGAAAGGTCACCAAAACATTTCTCTGCACACATTTGTCCCTTTGGGGATGGGAAGCAAGAGTAAAGGGACTATGGCAGCTGCCAGCCACAGTGCCTGCCACGCCCCTGGAAGGTGCACTTGCCATGGGCATGAACTCAGCCGGAAACCTCAACAGAAAATAGAATTCAGCTCCTTGAAGGCTTGCACAGTGCTCATTTAACCTGAATTTGAGAGAAGTCCATTGACCAAAGCACTTTGCATAGGAGAAGCAGCACATCCTGAACATCAGGGTTTCTTTATCTTCCACAGCCAGTGCTCAGGAGATCCAGGCATACCCACTGTGGACAGTACCCACTGCCTGTGGATTGCACATTTCCTCCTGATCTGCGTGCAGGAAAGGCACCACAAAGCAGAGCTGGGCACTTCTCTTGCCTGAGTTGCATTTAAGATGTTGCTTTCTGTGCTCTAACAGAAAGAGGTTCCCAAGAGCACATAAATATATTATAAAGCAGCAGAACACTCAATAATTAATTTTCAGCAAGTAGAGGGTTTTATTTCAACTGGAATGACATAAAAAAGCCTTTTGGATTCTCACAATCTGTAAGTCCAAGGCTGAGGTGATTCAGTCCAAAGACTGTTGTGCAGAAGTCTCAGACAACATGACCCAATCCCCATGCACTGATACCCTGACTGTATTTGGCAAAAATGCAATTTTCTGTGCAGAAAATACAGAATACACCAAGCAGCAGATCCTTTTTCAGTCCTTTCCTCTTACTTTGCAACTAGGAATGGTCTTCCAGGTCTTTCATCCTTCCAGCCTGAGTTGCAGTACCCCAGAGGATCATCCCATCCATTTCCACCAACAGCGAGCGCTCTGCTCATATGTGATGTTGCTCCCTTTTCATATACAGTCGACTGGTAGTTGGGAAATTGAGTATTTAAAGTGTATTAAGGTAGGAATGGTTGATTTATGGTATTGCTGCTACTTTGCAAGTGTGGGGAACAGCTAAATAATTCCTTTGATTAATTACCCAAATACAAATGGAAGTTCCTGAAGAATTCACTGTCTTGGGACAACTGACTGAAATAAATCTAGCTAGGCACAAATAGAAGTGCTTTTCACCAGCACTTTGAGGGGCAGAGGACAGTGAAGCAGCTCTGCTCATGTCAGGAAGATGTCTACATGCCACAGCTAGGGTAAGAGAACCAACAAAAGACATTTGAGATTTGCTGAAAATACAAAAAACCTTCATAATCAAGGGTAATGCTACCAAGCTGGTTACTATGAGACCTCTTCTGCATGGAAAGATACACAGGATTCTCACTGAATGACTTACAAACTACTTATACTGAATTTCACTCCTCATTTATTGTCTTTATTTGTTTCACTGCTCAAAACCCAACATCAGCTAAATTACTATCTCTATACAGTGCATTAATTTTATGACTGGTTTTTTTAATGCTTCCACTCTGTTACTTTGTCTCTCATTCCTGGCAAGTCCTGCCACAGCAGTACAGTTCAGCATCAGGGTGATGAGGAAATGCACCCAGCAACTCTTGCATAGGCAGTACCTCCTTGCTCCCCCCCTTCCTCCCCTCTACCCCACCAGACCAGCTGCCAGCAGGATGTGCCAGGGACAGACTTGTCCCCTAAGGGGCTGAGAGAGGCCCAAGAAAGCTGAAACAGCTATGCAGTCCCCAAATCACAACCTAAAATTACCAATAAAAGCCAGCTGCATTGGTTCCTGGTGCCATTGTTGAGGCTAAAGCCAGGGACTTTTCATGTGAGGTTGCAGTTCCCTCACCAATTTATCCAGCAGGTGTGGAAATTAGGGATGGAGAGGTTCCCTTTTTCTGAAATGCTGTAATTAAAATGCAGTAACAAAAGCCTAACTACTGTGTGACTGCGGGCCAGCAGCTGGGCTGGTGCCTCACAGCAAGGAGTGAAGTGAGCTTGTCTCTTCTGCCCACCGAATCCAGCAGCAGCACGGGGTGAGAGGTGCTCCTGCAGCACCAGCTGGATCCCACTCCTGTTGTTTCTGTGTTTCAGTGACAGTAGCTTTTTTGCAGTTGCTCTTAGCCTGCTGATGCTTCTGGTGGGAAGAGGCCACCTCTGTTTCATACCAGCCTTCTGTGAATTTTTATGGCAGCTATTTTAGAACTCATTTCAGTGAGTTTCCTCAGATTTCTCGAGTCTGAAATGCTATGTGTTCCTCTAATAAGAATGCCACTCATAGCTAGAAGCATTTTTCCTACATTATTTATTAATTATTCTATGTGATGAATGGGGGATGTGTTATGAATCCATGGTAGGAGATCTGGAGGTAAACTCATTTGCTTTTAGTACTATGTGATTAAAAAGAGAGTCTGCTTGCGTAGGCAATGAAGGTATTGAATCTCTCTTATCAGCAAGATGGTGAAAAACTTGATTCCTTTCATTTCCTCCATCAAGGAAGCAATGACTGCCAGCATAAGCACATACAGTGTGATCTATTCAGAAGATACAGAGTTGCTAGACTAGATATGTTCTCACCACTTGCAAAAGGAAGAGCCAGGAAGTAGGCATTTAAAGGATAACATCAAATATTTAGGAGATAAAATCTGCACAGAGTGTAAAATGAAAGATTTAATCTGAGTCTTACCTTAAAGAGCTGGGTTTGTTTTCCTGTCTACTATCTGCTGCTCAAATTCAAATGAAATGTTAGAAGATATTACATTTGGGTACAGGCAATACAGAGTTAAAAATTTCCTGGTTCATTTCCTGGTTGTCACTCAGGGTTTTGTTTCTGTCTGTAACAGAAGTACAGCCCTTAACAACCAGGTGAGATGGTCAGAAGTTTCATGCAGGTTTAAAAGGGGATAAATGAAAAGACACATCTTTTTGGTTTCTTTGTAGTCCTAAAGCTTCACCCTACCCTTCCAACAAAAGACCCCAAACCAAAACCCCACAAACCCCATCCCACTTGATGGAACAGCTTGCCCTTTCTGAAGGTGAGCATTTGGCTGGCATTCAGGAACTACATGTTACACATGTAACAACAGGACTGGTGTTCTTTGTCAAGGAGGATATGGGTACCTGCAGGCAGTACCAAGACTTTTGCATGGGCATGGAATAGGGAACAACGAAAAGACAGTGCTGCTGGGAGCACTGCCAGGACATGAACAGTATCTCAGAACCATGGAGATGGGAGGATCACTCAGATGGGCATGACCCAAATAGCCAAGAGATGGCAACACTCTTAGGCAGAAGGCAGTTCTTTTCCAGATGGCAGATGCATTCATTCAGTAGTCAGTCACAGTGGCCCTGGGAGGCACTGGAGGGACTGTGCACCAGTGTCCCAGGGGACAGACTGTGTAAATGTACTGCTGGGAGCACGGCTAGGAAATGCCCTGCATGCCTTCACTGCTTGCTTAGCTCTTCTGTGCTCAGCCCTGGGCTCCCCCTCTGCCCCTCACACCTCTGCCTGAGCCCCACAGCCCTGCTGTCACCTGCCCTGGGCAGAAACACACTCCCAGGGCCAAGGACTGTGTGGTAGCTGTTTTTGCCTAGAGCTTTCCTCTGCTTTGCTTGCATGGTTTCACTTCTGATCATGTACACAATGTTCTGTTTAATGCATTGTGGCACTTTGTTTCTCAAAGTATTACTTGCACAGCTATTTTACTGAGTATCTTAGTGCTGAGGAAAGAACTGGTACAGGAAGATCCAAGAGTATAACATCCTTTATTCAGTTGTCTCTGGAGGCTAGGAGGCCTGCAAGCTTCACATCCCAAGCTGCACAGAAATAGCTGCTTTTAATGGCCTAATGCACCAAAAATCCATGCTGGCTGCTTGGGAGTCCTCTGCTCCCAAGCCATGGACAGACCAAGGCACCATCAGATACAAGCCACTGTAGATCAAAACAGCAAACACTAGTCCCACCAAGAGTAATGCATCATGCACACAGTTGTCACCATTTTGGTTTTGGGCTAGCCTCCTGGCTTTTCCTGAGGGTGAGGAAAACGTCCTGGTCTCTCACACTCAGCTTCTGCACCAAGTCCATCCTGGCACTGTGGACACTGTGCACACCACAGACAACAAACAATCCCCTCAGCCAGAGGCTTTCAACAAGGTGCCAGTGACATTCCTCAGGGCAGTCCAGCAGTGGTGACAGCAAGAGGCAGCCACCGTGTGAAGCTTCACAACTTACAGCAGTGAGGAGCAGGCGAGGCTGCCGAGGATCATGGAAGGGTGGTGGCTCCATCCACCTCAGCTGCTTCCAGAGTAACTTGTGGAAAGCTACAGCATCACACCCTTGACTGCAGCATCCACAACCACTGGGTACTAAACAGCCTTATGGTTGCAAACAGACTGAAGGTGGGTGAGAAACAACTTTTTCTCTTATGGCTTTCTACATGGTGGGAAGGGAAGGAGGATAGCAGAAGGAGTTGGGATAAGAGTCTCTTTTATCACCCCAGAATAACTGGGAATTGGTGCCTGGAAATCAGCCCTAATAAAAGGAGTGAAATTTCAAACTGTGTGAGAAATAGAAGTACACTGGTATAGCTTTCTGAGCACAACTTCACCAATGGAAATTCTCTCTCCTGCTAAAAAATAGTGGGAGATTTTTTTATTTTGGTGTCAGGAATTGAACTCTGAAGACAAATTTTCAATTGCGACACTTTGAAAGGATGCAAACAAAAAAAAATTCAACCAAAAAAACCCCCAACAACAACAACAAACCTCCCACCCACCAAAAAAAAAAAACAAACAACACAACAACAACACCACCAAACCAAACCAAAACAAAAAAACCCCATAAACAAACAAAAAAACACCTAAAAAAAAAAAAAAAAAAAACCACAAAAAAAAAAAACCACAAAAAGAACCCCCAACAAAAGAACCCCCAAAACATCCATGGTGGGAATAGAGAGCTGTACAATAACAACTGTACACAGTTAATAAACTTATCTAAGAATAGAAGACATAATTTTTCTTTTAAAAAGGTCAAGTTTAACTAACACAAATATACTATGCTGGAGACCAAATGCAAATCCAATGAAATCACTGTTAGCCAAACACCAGCTCCTACGGGCTATGCATTCTTAATCTGGTTATGGGCTGGAAACATGGTTTTTAGGAAGAGCATTTATAATTTATAGATGAATCATGGGACTGCAGAACTGCAGAAGCAGAGTGGGAAAGACCCACAGGTACCACAGCTAAATCTGGATATATCCTTGCCAGATTTTTCCGCTGAAGGAGAGGACAAAGGGAATAGGGACAAAGAAGCAAGGAGTTGGAAGAGCTGGTTGTGTAGCATCAGCTAAATTAATCCTCTGGCCCAGGTATGCCTCAGCAGCTGTGTAAGGGATCTGAGAGATACACCTCCTGACAGAGATGCTGAAACCCTGAATGAAAGTTGTAGTTCACCAGAAGGCGAAAATATCTTTCTCAGAAAAGATACCAAATAACTTTCTGACAAGACATTTTGTACCATCTCTGTGAAGTTAAGCAATTTACCAGGAGAAGCAGAAATCATGATCAGCCATAATTTCTTCCTGATCTGAAAACTTGGGTCATGTGTGGAACTGGTAGGGCTCATCTCACCAGCAAACACTCAACAGCCACTTTTGTGAATAATTGAAAAGTTCAGAAAACTCAGGCGCAGATGAGGAACAAGTTTACCCAAAAAGGTTTGTCATCAGACAAACCCATGGCATTGAATGGAAGAGAGTGATTTCTTGCTGAAGCAACTTGGCAAAATGTCCTCTCGGGGCAGAAGCTGAGCATGGTGGTAGGAGGTTACTGCTTGACAACAAGTTCTTTGCCACATGTAAAACTCTTTACTTCTCCTGACAGTAAGTCAGTCTTTAAAGAGCAGGAAAAATGTTTAAAGATGACACAAAAAAATAAATACAAATTACTGCAGCTTGTGCTCAGTCACCTTAAGCAAATCCCAGGGTGTGTTCTACATCGTGTCCCCTCTCATTACAAAATAAACCCTCAGCAATCTTCCTCATCAGCAGAATTTTGGCAATCCAGGAAAATAAAGTGCACTAAAAGCTGAGAATCTCATTAATAGAGTAACTTAAAAGAAGAACACTTTGGCACTATTGTTTATTTTTCTTTTAGTGCAAAAGCCTGACTGTAGAAACCGCACAGCAGGGTGGTGAAGACATCATTTGATGATGATGATGGGGATGGAGTCCTGGCCTGTGATGTATGGTGTGGAGCAGCCACATCTCCTCAGCAGGAGATTGTGTTTCTGCCTCCATCACCATTTCTGTGGCTTAGGGAAGAGATGAGCATCTGGAAGCTCCCCTCCTGGCTTCTCCTGTATCCTGCATGGTATCTATTTCCCAGCTTGGCATCATGCTAAGAGCTGTTGCTGGCTGCTACCCTACACTGAATGGGGACATTTGTTAAGGACAGAGGTACAAAGCAAAAACCTAGAAGCCTAGAAAATTAAAATGAGATTGGAAGAGACAGAATCACAAAATCACAGAATTGTTACGGTTGGAAGGGTCCTCTGGAGATCATCTACTCCAACCCCTCTGCCAAGGCAGGGTCACATACATCAGGAGACACAGGAACGCGTCCAGGTGGGATGTCTCTGGAGAAGCAGACTCCACGACCTCCCTGGGCAGCCTGTTCCAGTGCTCTGCCACCATCAATGTCAACAAGTTCTTCCTCATGTTGAGGTGAAATTTGTGATTCAGTTTATGGCCACTGCTTCCTGTCCTGTCACTGTAAACAGTCTGGCATCATCCTCTTGGTACCCACCTTGAAGATATTTACGTGCATTAATGAGAGCTCCTCTTCAGTCTTCTCCAGACTGAACAGGGCCAGTCCCCACAGTCTCTCCTCATAAGAGAGATGCTACAGACCCAAATTACCTTTGTGGCCTCACTGGACCCTCTCCAGTAGCTCCTTGTCATTCCTGTACTGAGAAGTCCAGACCTGGCTACAGCCCTCACCTGAGTAGACAGGGATGACCACCTCTCTTGACCTGCTGGCCAATTGTTCCCAATGCACTCCAGGATACCACTGGCCCTCCTGACCACAAGGACACATTGCCAGCTCAGAGCCAGCTTGGCACCCATCAGGACTCCCAGGTCCTTCTCTGCTTTCTGGTAGGTCAGCCTCCAGCCTGGGGTGGTACTTGAGTTTGTTCCTCACCAGGTGCAGGATCCTGCACTTCCTCTTGTTGAATCTCATTAGAACATTTCTTTTCACCCAGTCCTCCAGCCTACAGCTGCAACTCCAGACCTGCAGAAGTTGTTCTACCCCAAGGTGAGACCACTCTACACAGTTGTTTGCTAAATTGTTCCCTAACACCTTGGGTTATGGGGATCCTAGCCTTTCTCAGCAGCCTGTCCCAGTGCTCCATGGCCTCCACCCTTAAAAAATGTTGCCTAAAATCTAAGCCCTTTCTGTCCTGCTGCAGTTGAAGACTAAACATCAATGCAATGTTTACTTTTAGCAAATATATTGAATTTATGTACATTTTAACGGAAATATATTGAGTAGGGATTTTTTTTCCCTTCTTTTTCTTGAGCAAGATATTTAGGAAGCATTTACTTGCAATAATGTCAAGCCTTCTCCTGAATTTTATTGATAGTCACTTGCCAAAGAGACAACACAAGAGCAAAGATTGATTCAGGAAAAAAAAAAAAAGTGTACTTGTCCAAAAGAGTTATGGTTTTGGGTATAACATCCCCTTTCTGAAGTTGAATGGATGTTTGGTTTCATATCACACCCTCAGCTTTACAACAGAAATGGACTACAGAGCAGAAATTGCTGGGTTTGTGCCAAGGGGTGGATGCAAAGTGTTGGTCAGACAGGTTCACTGCAGGTTGGCTGGCTCTGTGACCTCAACCAGGTAGGCAGCAGGATGATTGTTTTGTGTGAGCAGCCCCCTTGATGAAACCAAGGCTCCCAATCCCCCAGCCCAGTGCTGCCTGGCACCCCCACAAGCAGCTTTCTCCCTGTCCCCAATACTCCTCTGTACCCTGCCAGGGGCTCCTCCCACGTTGTCCTGTCCTGACCTCACAGCTGGGTATGACCAAAAAAAAACAAAAAACAAAAAACAAAAAAAAAAAAACCCCCACCAAACCCTAAATGAACCACACCTGATACTTGTTGCTGCCAGGAGAGGAAGTTTGGGATACTTAAGCGTTGCTGCAGTCCCTGTGCTTGGCACGGATTCAGCTCTGCTTGTAGCTGGCCACTCATGATAGCAAACATCTGATACCATGCTGTACATGAGCTGTAACAAGGACACAAGCTGCTGGGAGGTACAGGGCTCGGCAGAGAGCAACCATGTCCAGATGAAGCAGTTTTGAGTGGGTCTTGGTGGGAAAACTCTTTTTGTACATGACATAGAAGGGCAGAGCATATGCTATTTTTGGAGGGAAATGAATTGGTTAATTCAGCTGAATAACATAATGAATCAGCTGCTGCTGGTAGTTTTCATAAGAAAAGGAAATACTTTACATAAGTAAAGGCTTACTAAAACTAGTAATAAAGAAAATACAAGACAGGGAGGTTCATATGTAAACCAGCCCATATTCTAGGATGTGCAGCGCCCAGCTGCAAGTGCTAGAGAAAAGAAAGTGCACAGAGATGATGCTATGTTGTACTACTTTTGCTATTTGCTGCTTAGAAATGTCTCACTGTCAGGAGAGTCAGGAAAATCAAGGCGAATCACAAAACAACAGTGAATTGTTTATTTGCATGACTGTCCCAGCAGGAGAGTACTGGTTTGCATGCGATTTGAAATCCCAGGGAGGATGGGGTATAAACCAGGGAATGCTCATCCAAGATTACAAAGTATGTTCCAGCAACCCTAGCAGCTCCCAGGGGAGAAAAACTCTCATAAATGAATGTTTTACTTGTCTCAGTACTATCACATGGAGTTTTTGACACAGGGCTTTTTTGTGCATTATCAGGATTTTGGCTGATGTAAAATGTTTCTTAAAGCTTTTTGAAAGCCATTTCTCCATGGCAATAAGAGGAAGGATTCAGAATTACTATTAGGACCCCACTGCTGCTGGCTTGCTTCACAAGGGTGTGAAGCTCAGTTTCTGTAGGAGATGGGATTGGTTATTCCTCACTAGTACATGGCAGAGCTACTGATGTCTGACAGTGTTTGAGTATTTTCTTTAGCCTCTCATTCAGTGCCTGGTGGATCATGCAGTGCTCACCTTGCCATGGCACAGTGTCATCAGTGCCCTGGAGCAACAGCCTCAGCTGCTCCCAAGGTAGGTAAATTAGGCACTCTTGGTTTACTGTCTGCTTTTGTCTGTGACCTTAGCACCTCACAATACTGCCAGCTCCATGGGATGGTCAGAGTTGCCAAAGTTCTTTTCCTAAAGCCAGTTTTCCATGGGTTTCTCAGTTAGTCTCTGCCTCCACCTCCCTCAACATATCTACACAAGTACATTTTGTGCACAATGCATCATTTTGGTGTGTGAAGTGTTTCATTGATCCAAGAGATAATATGGATGTTCCAAGAGTCATACTAGAAGGCTTGCTTCCTATCTTGTATGTCAGTCTTGAGTTTAACTCAGGATGTGGAAGTAAGTCTCAGAGTGTATGAGTGCAAATGAATCCATGGACTACAGTGCCTGAGTCTCACCAGGATGAACGCATCTTCCACTGCCATGCAATGTGCTGCTGTGAGAGCCTTGGTGTCCAAGAAAGAGGGCAGAAAAGCAAGCAGTTGAGAAAAGGTGTTTAAAAAAACCAAACCATCAAATATGTAATTGCTCTGAAGTATGCAATATTCCTCCCTGTTAAGGAAGAAGAGCCCCAGGATCAGCGTAAGGATTTGGGCTGTTACATGATGTTCTCCATCTTTGAATTAATCTGTGTGCTGGGAGCGAAGGCAGCAGCTGTGCCGGGGCTGCTGCGGGTGTTTCCAAGCCGTGTGGCTGGCAGGCACCAAGCGGAGTCATCTTTAGCAGCACAGCTGAGGACTGAAGGCAAGCCTCCACGAAGGGATCCTAAACCATGGACGCCCTTGCTATGCACGCCCGGCAGGCATTTCAACAGGAGTGAAAAGCAGCTGCTGGGGGAACTCCCTCAGGACACTCCAGCTCTACAGAGAGCATTTAGGAATCAGGAGAGGACATTTACTACCTATTTGTGCTATTGCGTAATTTAGGGACACTAGGCAAAACTTCTTTTTTATACCCGTGTCAGCTCGGCTTTCTTGGCAGAACGTTGCAGCTTTTAGACAAGAAAATTCTCAGATTGTTTATTAAGATTTATATTCCAAACCAGATAAAGTTAGAGGGGTCATCTTTATGTGTAACATGGGGTATATTAGGGTTAGAGGAGCCAGATTCCAGCAGTTGAAACTGAAGCTACAAAATTTGTGCCTCAAACTGAATTTCTGGAGCAGCCTAGGTAACTTTTTGCTCAGTCTGCAATAAACAAGTGAACTCTGGACTGCACAGCCTGTGTTCACAGATCCTGAGTGTAATTGTATGTAATTTCAGACTGTGATAAAGAATCTTTAAGAATAAAATGCACTATGGAAACACAACAGAGAGAAGATCAAAATGACTTGAAATTGGAACACTTGAAAACTTGGCAGAGAATCCGCTTAGGAAGTTTACATGACAGGGAGGAGTGTGATTCCCCCAAATGCTGGGGATTACATTTCCAAAATTACAGCAGGGATACGCAATAACAACTCCATAATATTTTGGTTAGGAAGGAAGTAAATAACATACTGCAGGATGCTGCTCTCATAGCACACCCCTTGGCAACACCCTCTTTAAAGAAAAAAAAATGGGGAAAAAGGAAATCATTCCACTGCTTAAAGATAGATAGGGGTAGAAGTCAATGCTTGGAGAAGGCATTTGCAGGCTTTCCTTCCCTTACCACCATTTTCCTCTTTGAACCAATCAAACAGCAATCCATGTTTACAAAAACCCAGTTGTAGCCAAGTAGAAAAACTCATCTTTGAGTCTGCTGCAGCCAGCGATGGTTTCTTTGGGATCTAACCAGTCCAACAGGCTTTCCTCCCCCTTCATGGAAATTCTCAATGTTCTTCATTTCTGGTCAATCTCATTAACTCAGCAAACACCTTGCACTGGCTCCAGGCTCTCACATAGTGACATGCAGAGAGGAGAACTCAGTTATAATGATCACTTGTGCTAGTTTTGGGGTTGAGGACATTTGAGACTGAGGCTAAAGATGCAGCTGTGGCAGGAACTCTTCTGGCTTGTGGGCTGACTTTTTCTTGAAACCAGAGTGTTAAAATAGCAGTATCAGTTCCTCTCTCATGAGTGACCACCACATCACCTAAAATAGAAAAATGTCCCAAAGGCCATGTGCCTGCCCAGGGCACAGCAGGAAACTGGTGTGCTATGCTTTCCAACATTGAAATATCAGCACTCTTTGCATCTGGGTTCTGTTTTCATCCTCCAGAGCCTTACTTGATGCATGTCATGACATATCTTAAACATAAAAAAACCCTAATGTAAGTCCACAAAATATTTCCAAATACTAGACTGGGAAATAGAAGTCATAGTTCTACTATTATTAAAAAATAATAAATACAATTCAGACAGTGATTTCACAGCAAACAATAATTCTTCCATGTCTTAGTCCAGTTAATCCCTTAACATGATAGTTACCAATTTCTTGTCTGTATGATGGGGGCTAATGATTTAATCACCCTTTTTCTGTCTAGTATTCCCGTTACTCCATGGTTACAAAGCATGCCCTTCTCTTGAGATATCTAAAGGATTAGTATTGTTAGGATAAACTCTGCAGTATTACTCAACTCCCAGTACACATGACTTGGTTTTAACCTGCTACTTCCCACCCAAAGAAGAGCATCTGTGCCCAAAAACATGTTTTGCGTTTTCAGTTACATCTGTAGGCTGAAAGGAGAAGGTCCCCTTCAGTCTTGTCTCACTGCAACTATTAATTTGATACTTTGAACTTGTTAACTAGCATCATTGTTAGCTGTTATAAATGCCAGGACAAATTTATTGCCAAATTCAATAATTTGGTTTATTAAAATTCAAATCACAAAATTTGGAATCAAATTATAACAATTTTAAGCAATAAAAACAAAACAATACGAACCCTACAAACAGCGACACTTACTTGACAGAAGTTCTCCCGGGAAAAGTTGAGCCAAGGGTGACCCCAGAGACACAGGACCTGGCAGTCAGTGTATCTAGCTGGGTTCACAAATTTGCCATGTTCGAGGCTTGGTTTTTATACTCTTTATTCTGCCTCTGGCAATATTTCCCCATACTTCCCTTTGTTTCTTGGTTAGCTATTCAAACCCAAATTCGTCTCTGGTCGGATTGAAAAAGAGCTCCCCTCCCAAGTCCATGTGTTAATATTCAGTTTTTATGGATCCTTATAGTTGATGAATGTTCGAGATATGGGTGATATTGCTTGATGGTCTGTGAAAGTGGCTCCCGAGGTGTGAGTTGCTGATACCGGCTCATCTCAACAGGTCCCCTCCCAATACTTGAGAAGGCTGCAAAGTCTTTTGTTCCCTTCTGAATGGAGACGCCTGATTTTCAGGGTGGTCAGTTTCACTATCTGCTGCAGAAACCTCCTGAAACATAGACTTTTACCTGATATAAATTTATACAGTTTTATAATTTTCCAGTTTATCATAAGAACATGAATTAATCATCTCACGTTTTTCACATTAGCTCTGAGCCATTTTAATGTGGGAGTGAGAATGTCCTTCTCTCCTGTGAGGAGTCTTATTTCAGACAGAGCAACTACCTCACAGAGAGAGAACAGACTTGGGAGATGCTGAAATTAAGAAGAGCTGCATTATATTCATTATACAGTTTATATAATTAGACATAATGACAAAGTTACTACTTGGTATCTGGCATCCGGTCTTCCTACAGATTTTAGCAACACTGTGGATTCGTGGCTTTTCCAGGTTCTCCTCTCTAAGTATTCCTATTGCTAATTACTGAACATCAGCAGCTAGCAAGTAAAGCCACTCACAGATATCCAGCAGGAAGCCTTCCACTCCAAACCAAACATTTGGTCTTATTTTCAACACCTCAATACTGTCTTTTAGCCATAACTAATCTACTTGTAGGAGGTCACTAGATAATACATGGGTTACAAATTACACTGTCTTCATATCATCCTCCAAAGTTAATTTTACTAGTCCTGAATAATCCCTCATGACTATTGTTGCAATGCTGATGAAGTGGTAGAAGGAACAAAGGGGAAGGAATATTTTCAGAATCACAGGAGTTGTTACAAACATAAGTTTAGGCACATAAAAAGAAAGTGAATGAAGTGCAGCGGAAACCTATTGCAAAGATCTCAAAAAGTGCTGTGAAATCAGATTTTCACCTGCTTTCTTGTGTTCTTCTCTGTGCTTGTGCATAATGGAAAGTCGAAAAAAAAAAGCAAACACCAAACCCAAACAAAAAAGAATGAAGGCTGTTTGACCTACAGTGCAACTTTGGTGGAACCTGCCCTTCTCAGTCCCCCTGCAGCATTGAAACTCAGACTAGCCAAAGCTCCTCAAGCATTATAGGCACTGATATTTTCACCAGTAAGCACACCTCTACAAAGTTTCATACTGACTTCCAGAGACACTACCAAGTATCTCAGCACCTCTCAGACACAAGACCATTTTCAGCATAGCAGCTGGTGTACCCAGGCAGTTGGAGGAGGCTCCTTCACAGGATAAACCCATTTATACAGGCCTTATCCTGTCCAGTCCTGTCCAGTCTGCTATTGATACCAGCACTCATCTACTCCCAAAGAGCCCATTGATGGAGCTCAATCAGGAAAACCCAACAGAACAATTTCCCTGAGCAGCTGGATCTTCTGGGTGTGTTGTTTGACTTCTAACACATGCACCAGCATGTGCATATTGCACATGCACAAAGCAGCTGTGCTACTTTGTTATTCAACATTTACAATTGTCAGGAATGCTGGTCCCACCTAAATCCTCTTGTAGCTCTGGGCTTTAATTAGCAACATGTCCAAAATACTTTGAGTGCTTCTGGATGACAGCTATAGGTGCTTACATACAACGCTGTGAGGTGCCAGAAGCCTTGTTCTGTAAACGGAAATGTAGCTGGGTGTTAATGAGTGTCACGGGGAATTAGGCTCACTCAAACAATCTAACAAATTCATTTCTGTTGACATCTCCATTTATAGCTTCTCTATGTATTTAACAAAGGAACATTGGTGGTAAAATTATGATAGAAAAAAATAGGACTTGCATTAAACTATAGTAGCTAGTGAGCATGAAATCAGAACTGAAGTAATGAGACTAAAGACAGTTTCCTCCAGATCATACCAAACCCTAAGCACAGTAATAAGGAGGTACAAATTGCACAAATGTGGAGGAGTGCTAGCGTCAATAACTCCAGCTGCACACCCCAGTGCATTTACTTTCCACTTGTGCATAAAGCTCTCTCCTGTGAAGTCAGACCAGTGCTAACAGAAAATTAGCAACCCTTTCTTGGTACCCAGTGCTGTTCACTGCTTGCTTTGCTTCCCTCACGCTTTTCATCCTTTTCTGCTTTCTGAAAATGGGTATTTCTAGGACATGAGCAGTCCCTGGGCAGTGGGTAGCTGCCTGGCTGCTTGCACAGGTACAGGGCCAGCACAGAGCATCCACACTGCAGCTACCAGCAGTAGCCATGCTTCTGCTCTTTTGGGGAGATGTGCTCTTATAAAAAACATAGGTCTCAGAAAAACATCTCCTAGAGGATGACAAATGCCTTGTTTATGGGCGACACATTATCTGAACAAAAATATATTTATTTAGCCTATCTTGCATTTTAATTTGATGTACTGCAAAATCCCAGCATGGTTTTTTTGGCTTCAGTTGACAATCGTGCTAATTTTCCCATCTAAATTAAGCTGTGTAATGCTTAGGGACAAAAACATCACATTATGATGTGTATTAGAGTCATGTTGTACAAATACTACAAGCAAATCCCATTGTGATGATCTGCAGCAGCCTTTCTTACAGCACACAAATAGGAAGGCATTGGAAACATGGTAGGAATTTTTCCTCTACAGAATCAGGAAAGGGAGCTGGAATGTGCCACCCAGGCACAGCAGCTTGGAGGCTCATTTCTGTCAGGCTGCTGATGGCTCATCCTCTTGTCTTCCCCAAATGTGTTTCTCTAGACCCTGTGTAATGGCTTGGGAAGAGTCTCACAGAGACAAACTTGTCCCTCTGAATTAGTGGGCAGGAGGTCACACCATCTGTGAGGAGGTGGGCATGAGATTCAAGCCCAAGAGGGGGTGAGCCTGTAATGAAAGTGGTCTCTGTAGGAGCCAAACTTGGTGATCCCTCTCAAGACCTACAGCTGAAAGAAGAGTCTATGTAAGTTTTGAGAAGCATAGTTACCTTTCAATTTCTTGTTTCATGTAGCTGCACAGGAGATACCCAACAGTGCAGAAACCTTGGCAACAACTGCAACGATGGCAGACAGAACTAGCAGGGTTTGGCTTCATCTGAGAGAAGATCTGGATCCCAGTGAGCTTGAAACACAGGTTCCTGCAAAGCTGGGGCTTGTTACTAAGGAGGTCACAGCAAGTTTAACCTTCGGCAGACAGAGCAAGATGTTTTAGTCCTTTGTCCCTTTACGGCTTCAACTAAACCCAAGGATGGGAGAATTACACCACTCTCCCTCAGCTTCACAGGGTGGTTTGTTTGCTTTGGGTTCTTTTACATTCAAGGACATAAATGCCGGACAAATTGTACCTAATTCTACTAATGGGGGTAGCTGAGCACCAGATATATGACACTGAAAGTTCCAGCCCCTGGAGTACCTTATTCTCTTCCCCCTCAAAGGGGGAAACATTCCATTGGGATGCTTTAGGATTTTGTGCCTTGTCTTTGATGAACCAATTGCAAGTCCTCCAGTGCAGAAAATAAGCAGTCATGGTCTCTGGTGAGACTCTCAGGAACCAGAAGGAAAAGGTGGCAGGTTTATATCACAAGTCAGGGAGCATGGACCACTCAATCCCCTGACTGATTGCTGTAGCAAAAATGTACCACCAAAGAGCCATGACCACCAGACTTGCTCTATATTGTGTTAGTAATTCAAGTGGATTTAGCAGCACATACAGGTTTATCATGCATGCAATTGATTTGCATTTATTATGAGCCTTATTCTGCTTCCAAATGGATACTTGCAATACCAACCTGCATATTTCTCTTCAGACATACTGTTTCTATGTGACTGAACAACTCTCATGAAGTAACTGAGACTAACAAATGGCCTTGTTTTTGGCAGTTACTATGGAGAGCTTGATTAGAGCGGTCTGGCATAAACAACTCAGCATCTCTGCCCCAACCACACTGTAATGTTTCCACACAAATGAAATCATAAGTTGGACACACATTTATGCCCTGAAGGAGTAAATGCCCCCCAAATCCCATCTGCCACCACAGCAAGAGGGTTTTAAGCTTCTGCTTTCCAGCAACAGCAAGAGCAAACCTGCAAAAGAAATGAAAAATGAGAGCAGAGAGCAGTTTCAGGAGGGGGGTTCTCCAGGGCTGTGCAGAAGGGCAGCTCCCTTATTCATCTTCCAGGGGAAGGTACAGTACCCCCAGATCCCCCACTCCCATGGGTGTGCTCACCAGAGCACCCTGCCAGCCCTCAGCACACACAGAGCACATGCACCTTGCTCATGTTACTGTCACATGCACACACCAACCCCATGCTGGAAAAACCTTACACTTAGAAGAGCCTTGAAATCCGGTTTTGCCACTGTTCCTTTTTCTAAAGTAAATTATGTTTAATGAAAATACCTGAGACACAAAGTACTCTGTTTTCATCTTAATTAGCAATTATGGTTGCTAATTAAGGCCATACCAAAATAATTGTGTCATAGTACAAAGGTAATGTCATGTTTCTCTGTGCCAGATAAATAAGATTATGATCTTCAGCCATAGTTCCAGAACAGATAATACTCTACTAATATTTTTTGTATGGCTTTATTTAATGTGTGTATGAGAGCGAAGAACTGTGCAGCTTTTGATATATGGTGAAGGCCACCATGTCATATAAAGATGGAAGGAGAGATCACAACAATCCCTTGTCTTAGAGTTGAAACACAATTAGCCAAATAATCATCTCCAAGTGATCTCACATTCCTCACTTTCTATAGTTTTTAAAATCTTCTTTGTATGTTAAAGTATATACACTGTCTTATGTATTACATATAAAGTATAATCTATAATTCTGTTGGTATGAATTTTCTTCTCCTAGAGTCTTCACACAGACACATCTTTGACCATTTACCCAGGGAAACACTCGTTGAACAAGACTCATTTCCTGCAACCAACTAAACAGTCTTTTTTTAAGCAGTAAAGAAAGGCATATCCTCCACAAAAGCTAATTCATGCAGCATGGCTCTTTGAATATATAGTCTAGCAATACACAAGTGTTGGAAGTAGCACAAAAGATGCTTGAAAACACTTCTAATTGATTAATTCAGCAGGGTAGCACCATGGAAGTGATTGATTTTAGTCTACCAGACCTCCCTCTGACCTTTTTAGAGGCTCTGTTGATGGGTACTTGAATGGAAAAAATTTAAATACAAATAGCAATATAACAATAGCACCCAAATTCCCATCATTTTAATATATCAAATTGATTGCAACATGTTTAAGATGCCACAAGGACCAAAGCTTTTTTTTTTTTTAATGTATCTTTAAAACAGTGAGAAGTTTAATGTCAGTAGTAATGACTGATCTCAAATGACTGATCTGACTCACAAATAATACATGACCATGTTCTTCTTAGCTAATGATGAGGTGTAACAAACCTGGTGATAATGAGTATTAGAAAGGGTTGAAATAAACACTGTGGTACATTTGAGGTCATCAGAAAAACTGAGGTAATCAGGTTAGTTCCCTGTATAATGGTTATTTATTGCAGGGTTTGCAAACCAGACCAAGGGCAGGTACCTTAGCCAATGCTTACTTAAACTGAAGCTGCTCCTATTTTGCCAATCAATGTAAAAAATGTAAATAATGTGGGCTGATATTTCTGCCACTCATCTGGAGTTTGGGGATAGGTGATAGCTGCACTGAAGACATACAGTTATGAAATACCAAAATGAGAGGGACAATTTCCAAGGGTTTGATCCTTCAGACTTGACTCAGGGAAACTCCCACTCCAGCTCCAGCTAACCTTCAGAAACCATGCAGATCTGCTGCAAAGGGAAGTGTTTTTCCTGCCCTTCCTTTGGCTGGATAATGTTTCAACACAGTTTGTGGGTTTAGAAATAACCATGGGTTTTAGAAGTTACCATTTCATTGTGCTTCCAGAGTACTCATGTGAAATATTGATGTGCTGATGACAGAGGAGGGATGCAGTGGCTGTGAAGGAGACCCTTCTCCATGGGAGAAGGACCACTGCTGTCTCCTGCCCTGAAGTAAACCTCTTCTTGAAGAACTTACGGCTTTTTGGAAGCCCCTTAGCTTCCCTGCACCCTTGTCCTGAGCCTGGGCTTTGGGGGTGACATGGATTTCCCACATGGATGTCTGCACGGACAGCTGAGCAGTTGAGGGCTCAGCAGGGCAAGCAGGACACTTCCCAAATTGAGAGAGAAAGCAACCTTTGTCCTTCCTGACAACCCAATCTGGTGTTAAACGCACATCATAGGCTTGGTAGGACCTGTCTAAATTAGCAAGGGAAAGCATGCAAATTCATGTTCATCAAAGGTAGGTAGTACCTTGCACAGATAATTGCAAAGGGATTTTGGTTTTTTGACATTTCTTGAGGGCCAAACCCGCTAATGTGATTTCTCTTCACAGCTTCCAGTGCTGGCTGGCTTTGACCAGCTCAGCGGTATTGTCAGACCCAACCTGTGTCATCAGGACCTGCAACTGTGGAAAATTTCAGTAAACAAGTTACAATTGTTTTTTCAGATGTCATGGCTGGGGCTTAGTCAGGCTGGCAGGGACTCAGTTTTATATGCATGTGTTTGTTTCAAAATCTACTAACTTGTTTCCTGCAATCTCAGCTCTGATTTATATCTGTATTCAAAATCTTTTGCCCTTGTGACTGTAATACAAACTGTGAAAATTATTCAGAGTGTAACCAAGTAACATCTGCCCAAGCTATGAGCAGCTTGAGAAAGTGTCAGTAGTGATGTTCCCTGTCCTCTCTTCCCTGTCCCACAGAAAATGCATGGGGAAGAAGGAGAGAGTATAACCTCATATGCACCTAAAAACATTTCCCACCAAATGACCTATGATGCAGAAAACATTTCACTCTGGAGTGAGCAGTCACACCTCCTAAGGAAGTCCATCCATCTCTTCTACCAGCTGGTCCATCAGCTAGGAGGGAAGCACAGCATGGCAGGCTCACAGGATTGCCCTGGACTGTGAACCAAGCATCTCCTGTGGAAATTCCTCCCTGCACATTTGCTGCCTTTCTCTGTGGCTGTTGGTCACTGTGCAGGGGGATCCACTAGCTGGCAAAATGCTGTGAGCTTTTCTCCTAATTCTTTATTCCCTGACAATTTACAGCTTTCCAGCTGCATGTCAGAGAGCTCTGTATCTCACCTGCATATTGCATAGAAATGGGATTTTTCTGTGATCCCCTTAGGTCCTTGCTGTTGGAGGCCATGGCACTACACTTCTCAGTTTTCAGCAGATAACTGTCTTCTTGGGGCAGCAATAATTTAACTTTTTTTCCCAATAAAGGTGCATAGGAAGCACCATGAAAGTATGTGCCTGAGTCAAGCTCCAAAATCAGTCCCTGTTAGCAGTCACACCAGCTCATAAGTCTGTACAAAGGGCAATCGGAAATGGCTTAATCAACCTTACTACCACAAGCACAGAGTTAATGAGCAATAAATAGTTCACTCAAGAGCTGTGGGCTTACCTCATGACAGTTTTCATTACAGAGATATCATCAGCAAACACTCAGCATCAAGAAGATGGCAGTGGGGTTGAATCTAGGTCCCTTCCAACCCAAACCATTCCGTGATTGAACTAGAGGGTGGCCAGGATTAGAACAGGCTCCTCAGGGAAGTGGTCACAGCACCAGCCTGACTGAGTTAAAGAAGATTTAGACAATGCTCTCAGGTACATGGTGTGACCCTTTGGGCTGTCCTGTCAGGACGTGGACTCAGTTATCCTTATGGGTCCCTTCCAACTCAGGATATTCTATGATTCTATAATAAAATGTGGTCATTTCTCAATTCCAGCTGAAAAACTTAAATGCAATGCTTCAATGTTTCTAAAGAGCATCTGAGTATACTAAAACACCCCCATATGCATGTGTAGGTAAAATATTAATTAGTTAAGTTTTAAATTACATTGGATTTATCCAGCACTCTTGCACTAGAAAAGCAAAGGAAATACAAGCAATTATAAGCAAACTGAATTTCTCTGTTCTACATTCTTCTTAGAAGTTTATTTTTTTTCTGCTTCAAGGTGATTTGACATTTTTGGGTTAGATTTTAGGAACTCGGTGCGAAAGCCTGGCTTTGTACTGCCGCTCCAAAACAGAAATGATTCAATTATGCATCAGCCCATCCCTTCCCCAAAACCCTCTCAGATACTGAACTCCTTTCAATACAGGTTTTAAATAGAAAGGGTAAGTAGGGTAAAGCTGGTTGTGGGAGTTACTTTATCTTCCATATTTTCCATAAGATGGTTCCTCTGACCTGGCCAGACTCTGAGGTCCTTGTGTTTTCTGCTGCTGGAAGAGGCCAATCTTCTTGCACTGTGTGGATGATCAGAAGTGGGAAAGGGAGACACTTCTGCACTGCAGAGCTCTCCTCCCTGACTGTGGGTCTATCTGCTATTCTGCTGAGATTTGGTGAATCTAATAGAAGCTATTTTAATATAAGGGTTCAAGTTTTATCTCACCTTTTATATTAAATAAAAGGGCCTAGTTTTGCTGAAGCATGGTTATGTGAAAGCATTACATGACTGTTCATCTTATGAAAAATATATAACAGATACTCCTACTAAACAGTTTTGCAAACATGGTGACAAGATTATTGCTATTATTTTACTGCAGACTTTTTCTTTGATAACTGGAATATGTTAATCTTTTTTTCAGTTTTGTCCTGGTGTTCTAAAATCTGTATGCTAAAAACAAAACTGGAAATTTGAGCTTCATTTCTATATTGTTTTTGAATACACTAGTTTGCATGCAGAAAATTTACCCCAGCAATTTGATTTCAGCATCAGAGCAAGCAGTGCAACATTTCTGGAAGTGGAGAGGTTTTCTTGTCACAAATATGAAAGCACTTTTTGTTTGGGTATGCTTGTAGAATAACAGATCTTAACAGCAGAAGTGAAGAGCTCACTTCTGAAAATTTGGCAACTCTAAGTAAAGTGAAAAGTATTTTTCAATTTTAGTATCATGATAGTAGTATGTCACAGAGGTTTGCATTCCTTCCAGAATTTGCTTGATGCATACTGATATTCCCTACAGCTGTCCATCACTTAGAAAGTAGCTGCTTTCCATTATTTAATACAACGCTTTACAAACACTTCTGTAACTCAGATTCTCCTCAAGGGAAACACCCAATTCTTGCAGAGGTGCAAGAGTTCAGCCACAGGCTACTGCAGCCCATGCTGATTTTTGAAGGTGACTTGGAAAGAGGGCTTCAGGATCAGGTGTCTTTCTTGGAAAGCTGCCACCAGCACTCAGAAGCTTTGAGAAATGCAACATCTACCTATGGCACAGGATCATAATCTCCAAGGAATTAAAAACCATTTCATCATAAACACCATGCCACAGCGTCCACATCAGTGACACATTTATCCTGTTTGGGTTTAAGTTCTCAAGTGACAAGGGCTGAATTTTGTTCTTTCTCATACTTTAAAATATAAGTGACATACTTTTCCCTGGACTTCTCAAACCAACTGTAGTGACCGCTCCATGCCTGGTGACTGTATTGACGCTTTTAAGGCTCTTTGGTGTTCTGTGTATTTCTTCTGCCCTGATGCCCTCCACTCTGCACAGGCATAGCCAGTTCCTTCTCATCATTTTCTGCTTGCTTTCCAACTTAGTTTTCCAATATACTTACTGTGATCAAAAGGATTAACAGAGCTAAAAGGCTTAATAAAAGCAGATATTATATTTGGCAAAGGGTTGCTGGTGCCTGTGCTGTGGACACTGTAACAACTCTGTTTAAATGAACAGCTTTCAAACAGCTCATTACAATTATTTTCAGGTACATCCTCAGCTATTTTGTAAAAAATATTGAAACCCTCTTTAGAAGATCACTGCAAGCAGGATTTATCTTGACTAATTTTATCCATCTAAATTTTGGGACTAGATTAGGCCCATACAGTCCTCAGAGGAGAGCAGCAGCAGTGATATGGCAATATCAAATGTCCAGATTGATCCATTCCCTTTGTCTTCAGAGCAGGAGCTGAGGGTGTTATGCTCAGACCTGGAGGCTGTGCTGTGCCCTCTGCCTGGGAGAAGATGCTGTGGGGGCAGTTCCCATCTCCCCCATGTAGTGCAAGGCTCACACTCCACCCCTAAGTACAGTCTAAGAGGTATTTAAATGGCACTGGCCCTAGGCTCACTCAGGGATTTAATTCCTTTGGATTTATGCATGGATTTTATTTTACCAAAGCTATTTAGCACAAGGCATTAGATAATGCAGCCTGCTTTGGAAATCTAGGGCTTGTGGGTTTTACTAATGCCCAGCAGAACAGTGAAGTCCTTA
This sequence comes from Prinia subflava, assembly GCF_021018805.1. Classification (NCBI taxonomy): domain Eukaryota; kingdom Metazoa; phylum Chordata; class Aves; order Passeriformes; family Cisticolidae; genus Prinia; species Prinia subflava. The sequence goes on from NC_086247.1 coordinate 60,371,330, forward strand.
CTGTATGAACATAGCAGTTTTACTGCAAAGGAAAAGGGAAACATTTGGCTGTTGGACAGAGCCATATCCTTGCAGTGCCCCTAGTGTTTGGCAAGCATTGTTCCATACCCAGGTGAAACTCATATTAAGTCCAGCAAGTGCTGGGAGAAGGTTGGTGACTGAACGCCTTCCTTTCATTCAGCAGTTGTCTCCTAAGGTCACGGCATCCTTGACAAGGCTTCACAGGACACGTGGAAGTTTACATTGTATGAGAGTGAGGAGCAGGAGGGCCATCCCAAAAAGAGCCATTGCCCCAGCACAACACCTCTAAACTGATGCTGAGTATGAGACCGCTTCTGTTCCGCATGAGAGTTACCAGATTTGCTGATAACTCAGCTGAGAAAGGCTAAGGTTTTGTTGCATCCAGAAGGATGAAATGAAGGAGGGTTTGTTTATATGTTAAGCATATAATAATAAGGCAGAGCATAGTCCTCTAAAGCAAGGAGTAAAACACAACAAACAAATAACTGTTGCTACTGGTTTAAGTTACCAAGGGTTTTGTCTGTTTTCCGCAGGTAATTGCAGTCACCACCTATTTCCTTGGAAATCTTAATATTGGTACCTGTGAATTAATTTATATTATACATTACCAACTACATTTTCATCACCAGCTGCCCTGAGAGGGGTCTGCTGCAGACTCACCATTAAGCTCTCAGGTTCCCCAGCTGCAATGAATAATAACAAAAGAGTTCCACCATTTCTGAAATGCACCAAGAAATGAATGGTCGAGGGATGATACTAAGAAAAATAAAACAAACCAAGCAAATGGTTTTGAGGTTGTTTTGAAAGACTAATTGATGTGAAATTCTCAGTACTTTAATCACTACTCAGAATGTACCTTGAATCCCATTATGATTTTCCAGTCACTGAAGGATGGAGTCTAAGCATCGCATGGGTACAGAATCAACAAAAGCTCTGTGGGAAGAGCTTTTTCACAGCCATGGGTGAATATTAGTCATACTTGCATATTCCTCTTTCCTCACGTCAAAGGTCTGAGGAGACAAAGAGCTGTGCCTTGGATGGTTTTGAAATCCATCAATCTCCACTGGTCCTGAAAGGACCCCTCTGAGGAAAGGTTTTTTGCCCACGCAAGTATCACAGCACTTCAAAGGTACATAACACTGTTTCCAAAGAACACCTCCCTGAGGTAAGGAGTAAAGTATAGCTATCCCACATTGCATGAAGTCTACTCCTCTGCAGGAGAACAATCTCCTTCTCTCTTTCCAAAACAAAAGCATAATTTAGAATTATTACATTATTACCAAGAATGAGTAGGATAAACAGCACACTTTTTTTTGCACACTTTTTTTTTTTTTGCCATTTAAGTAGTTTAAATCCAGACTTGTCTATTAGCTTATAGATTATTTCCATTTATGAATATAAACAATATTCTTGCCTTCTTTCTCTAATACCAGTGACTCATATGTTGGGGTTTTTTCTATAAACCAATTGCACATATCACAAAATAAGGTAATTTTTCATATTGTGAGGCTATGCAGTTCATGTACAAATTATGCTTTTGCCATTTTTCTTTTGAACATGACATTTTTGCTCCTGGTTTCTTTCTTTTCTCAGCTTTTTCACGGCAAATGATTTTTTTTTCAGTTGGAAACAAATTGAAATACAAAGCAGACCTTTTTCTTTCTAAATTGCACAGCCAGTTTGGATCAGAAATAATAGAGGACTCTTCACAACATTACTTTAGTAGGCCTTGCTGGTGAGGAGCAAATGTGCCTAACGACGAATACTTAACAAGATTTGATTAAAGGTTGCCATCAGTTCTGTGCTCCAAATGTTACAGGTTGTGAAAATACATTAGCACTAGAGGCTACAGCTTCTAACACCCACCCTTGCACAATGAACACTGGCTGGATCCCAGATACCTGGCAGCACTCTAGGATGAATTTGTGCTGATGATAGTCAGTGCTGGACCCAGAAGGACCCAGTCAGGACCTGGACCCAGAGCCAGAGCCAGACCCCTCAGAGTGCCGTGGGTGGCCAGTGCTCATGGGGTGAGCATGTGGACAGACACCCTGTCTATTCAGCCCCACCTGGGGTTACGGCTCTAAACAAGTCACTAAATATTTCTGCTGTGGCTTCCCCAGCTCTTGCCTTTTTACCAAATGCTTTCAGTAAAATATAAAGAGGTACAGATGGGCCCAACCCTGCAGAATTGCTGAGACAACTCACAACCAGAGACATTGCAGCCTCTGAGTATTGGGCTGGTACGGCAAGACAGCAAAAGCCATCCAAAACAGCCCTGGGCCACACAGCCAGCAGAATTTCCCTATCTGCTGACCTGCATCATGAACATACAATCCTTTAGCTTGGTGTGAACTCTTAATATCTTCTGTGCAAAGCCCATCTGCTAAGGTTCAGGCAAACCCAGAGAAACCTCCTCTCCACAGATCCCCAGGGCTTTAACATGCATTGGTGGCCAGAAGCCAAGTACATTTTGGGGAGTAGCAGCAAACAGATGCTTTTCAGACTCTTCCCAACACAGTTTTAAGACTTGCTCCATGCAGCTATTACTAGCATGAGCCAAGCTCAGCTTCCAGCCTTGGCATGAGCAGCACCTATTAGCCTGTTTTTCTAAGGAAACATTACGCACAGTGATCATTAATATTTTCTAAACCCCTGGCCAGTTTCAATCAAACCTAGCAGCCAGGCAGCAGTCTTGGAGACCCCAAGTTCCTACAAGGTTCATGAACCATATGTGTGGGACAATGGAAATGGAAGGAAAAGCAGGCCAACCTGCATGAGACCTCAGAGAGCCCAGCAAGGCTGAGATGCTGTGGTTGACCTGCTCCAGGAAACCTTTGCGATGTTTTTCCATCTGCATGGACACAAGAGTCTCCAGAGGAAAAGCAGATTTCAGTATTTCCAGTGTCATTTTTTTACAGCAGTAGCATGGACTTACACTCTCGTCCAATGTCTCTCTATTGGAACCAGCCCTTGCTGCGAGGTGAAAACAGAGAATTAATTTTGTGAATGTCAGAAGCCTCTCAGAGGGTTTCTCTGGTGCCAGCTGCAGTTGCTTCCCCTTGGTCAGAGGGACAGCCACATCCAGCCAGGCAGTGAGGAAAATGAGGAAACTATTGCTCTTCAATTTGAAAACGTGCCTTTGTTCAAAGCAGTGTTTTTGCCATGAGCACACGTGCCTGCAGGGAGCTTCCTTCAGGGACTCGGCTGTAAAATGAGGCCACAAGGGCAGGCACAGAAGGATTGCAAAGTCCCCCGGCTGTTTCTTTGAATGGCTGCCTTAAAAAGGAGCTACAATGACAGCCTGTGCTCACAGAGACTTCGAAAACCAGCCAGCAGTAGCTTCCTCACTAGTTGGTTTTTTTTAATTCTCAACTGCACATTTTTAAACAGAAGATTAGCATGTCTCCTGTAATAGCAGCAGTTGTGCTGCAGTGCCTCAGCAGAAGAGAGCTAAAGAGGACAAACTGAATCTGGACAAGGAGTTTGCAATGAGCAGTCCTTCCTCAGGACTGGCCTCAGCAGATCACAGAAAGCTGTGCTTCTTCACTGATCCAGGCTAAAGAAACCTAATTAAAGATGCCAGAGGTTATTTCTAGTAACAAAGCCAACAAGCACTCTTCTGAGTTACTAGCATTTTTCAGACTCATTAAGAAATAAAAATAAAACATCCTTATCACCCTCTTTAGGTTCAGTGCTGCAATGCTTCCCTAAGGCCAGCTAAAAAGAAGGGATGAGAGATGTGCAAAGATAGCACCTTTGTCAACCAGAGAAACCTCCTTCAATTATTCAGAGCATCTGCTGTTCTCAAATTTCTCATTCTTAGAGCTCCAGCTAAGTGGTGCATTTGGCAGTAGTTCTTATTAACTCACAGGACAGCAGAAGTAAGGAACATATGTATTCACAAGATAATTAATGCTCAAAGTGAATATTGTGGTAAGAAGTTTCCATACACACTTGCAAACTATCTGCCAAATACATATTTTTGAAGAGTAGGGAACTTCATACGGAAAAGGTGAAAGTAATCCTAAGTAGACAGGAAACAAAACTGTCTATTTTTCTACTTCATTAACAGCCAGAAAATTGACCAAAATACTCACAAAGGTGCAAGCATTGAAAACCAGTGAACACAGCCTACAGTCAACTGACAACTACGAAAATCAGTCTCTCTGACATCTGTAATATTTTGCATCTAAAAGGCACACTGGAGTTGAATTCATGGCAAAACTATATTTAAGAAAGTAGCTGTGAGAGCTTGTGCTGTGAGAGCTTGTCTATACTGCAATGTTATGAGTTAGAAAAATTCAAATAGACCTTATTACCTCCATGGCTAAACTAGGATACCGAAATGACATGAGCTTGATGCAGAGTTGACAGCCAGCATGCTCATTTCATCATATTAATCCTTTTGGAGTGTTCCTAATGGTATTCTCACTCCAAGATCCCTTTTACAATAGATTTTCTTGATGGGAAGAGAGGATGTTTCATTTGGCTGGCCAACCCAGCCCATCCTCCCAAGCCATTCCAAGCCTGCATCTCCTCAGGAGTGATTAGACACTACAGCTGACTGAACCAAAGAAATCCCCTCTGTTTCCTCAGTTGTCACAGATACATTACCCTTTGTGTGTCTCTGCAGAATTGCTGGCAGCATTTCTTTCCGAGGTGCCAGCTGAAAGGGAGCCTGAATAAATCAGCTGGAAGTGGCTGGCTCTCCACATATATGGTCTGTCAGGGAAGGCAAGCAAACTATACCTCCAGTAAAACAATGGTGAAATGGTAACATACCCCAGCAACTTGCAACTAAGGCTATATATGCATTTATCTATATGTATGTGTATGTATATATATACACACATAGATACATCAGTGGTGTGCACGGTTTCTAACCTGGCGAAGGAGTGGGCAGGTTCAGAGTGTTGTCTGCACTGTGACTTCACAAACCACTGATCTGGTTATGTTCCCTTAAATCAAACTTCGATTCCTTCAGCTGGTCAAAAAAAAGGAGCAGGTATTTTTGTGCGCTTCTCCTTATTCCTCTTTCACCGCACAAACCATCCTGTCTTAAAACTCTTAGAAAAGTACGAAAGGGCTCGCGTTATGCAGGGGCCCTTTCACAGCATCCCGTCCCGAAGAGGATCCCGCAGCCGGGGCCCGCCGGGCCGGGGCTGACGGTGACCCAGAGCTTTGGCCGTGCCCTCAGCAGCCAGCCCCGAGCCGGGCCTGGGCCCGGGCCTGGGCCGGGCAGGCGGGCTCGGCCCCGCCGCAGGTCTCGCTCCGTGCGGCCGGGATGGGGGCACTGAGGGCAGAGGCAAGGGGCGGGAAGGGCTGCGCGGGGGCTGAGACGCGACACTTACTGCAGAACTGCCTCCGCCTGAGCCTGCAGCGCCACAGCCGCGTCCGCACCCAGTGCAGGCACGGGGACAGGTCCATGGCTCCGCGGGTCGCCCGCGCCCGCGGCCACCGGGCACGGCCCGCTCCCCGCCGGGCAAACCTGCGGCAGCCCCCGGCCAGCCTCCGGGCCGCCGGCAGGATGCGGCGGGCGGCCACCGAGGCCCTGCCGTCCCTTTGTCGCCATGCCATGTTTTATGCATGAGGGTAATTTCATCCCGATTCTCCGCGCCTGGTGTCTACGTGAGCTCCTGCGACGTGGAGGAGCCGCGGCCTCAGTCCCTGGGGAGGGCGAGCTCAGGGGGAGGCAAGGAGCGAGCATCCCTCCTGCGGCCGGGAAGGCGCCCGGGGCAGGAGCCGGGCCTTTGCCAGCCTCTGCGGAACGGGCTGCAGTTCACACGTGTGAGTCTGCAGGTGCTGCGCTGCGGGGAGCCTGGAAGCAGGAGAGGCCCGGAGATGTTCGGGAGCCCTGCGGAAACCCGTGTGCATGCTGGCCACAAAATCATGGCCCGCGTTTGAAACAATAAACCTCAGCCCGCTGCTGCCTTGTGAGGAAAGAGGAGCGTGTGAGGGCAATACAGCTGTAGCAAGTCCGCGTCAGTGCTGCACTGGTAGGGGTGGTCAGCATTTCTCACACTGTAATTTCACTTTTGCTATATACATTAATTCCCAGAGTGACCCTCACAACGCTGTCACTGCTGCCTGAGGGACTTCTTTTGTAACATAAATAAAAGGCTCCTTCTCCGATGAGTTCACACAACCACAGAATTTCACAGAATAATCTGAGTTGGAAGGGATCCACGAGGACCAAAGAGCCCAACTCCTAGCCTTGCACAGACCATGCCCGAGAGTCACACGGTGTGCCTGAGAGCACTGCCTAAGCACTTCTTGAACTCTGTCAGGCTTCCTGCTGTGACTACTTGCCTGGGGAGACTGTTCCAGTGCCCAGCCACCATCTGGGTGTAAAATCTTTGCTCAATATCCTGCCTAAACCTACCCTGACACAACTTCAGGCCATTCCCTTGGGTCCTGTCGCTGGTCCTGTCACAGAGAAGAGATCAGTGCCTGCTGCTCCTCTTCCCCTCATGAGGAAGCTGTACACTGCAGTGAGATCTGTCCTCAGTTCCTCCTCTCCAGGCTGAACAGACAAAATTACCTCAGCTGCTCCTCACACGGCTTCCCCTCAAGGCCTTTCATCATCTTTGTTGCCTTCCTTTGAACACTCCCTAATAGTTTAATATCTTTTTTTATCTTATGGCACCAAAACTATCCCCTCTGCACTTGAGAGCAGAGCAGAGCAGGACAATCCCCTCCCTTGCCCGGCTGTCAATGCTATACCTGATGAACCCCAGGACAGGGCTGGCCCTCCTGGCTGCCAGGGCACTGCTGACTTAGATTCAACTTGCCATCAACCAGGAACCCCTTTCCATGGCACTGCTCTCCAGTATCTCATTCCCTAGCCTGTACATACGTTTGGCAATTTAGGCTCTGCTGTCATACCTTTAAGCTTTGCCTCAACAAATACATTTGTAGGGTTTATTTTAAATGTTCCCTATATCACAAGAAAGAGGTAAGCACACATACACACACACATACACTGCACACCCTTTATCAGGCAAGAGCAAATCTAAGATGTTGGTCTGCAGTACATAGGGTGTGTTGCAAATGTATATGCTGTATCCTACCCAGAAGGATTCCTGAAGCTTTTCCCTTGCCACATACAGCTGAGACTATTGAAGGCTTGACTCAAGGACAGCAAGCCCTGCCACATGCACCAGTGTAACTGGAGACTGGTGGATGGCCAGGTTTCAGGTTTCCTTGCCATTTGAATCTCCCAGTAGGGTCATCCAAAGGGCCATCATTGATTTTTTGCTCTTCACATAGGCAGGTAAATCTTGTGCTCTCATTGTAATGATAGGTAAAACCCAGCAGATGCATTTGAGCTTAATTTTAAAGCTCTTTTTATTAATCCTGATCTCAACTAAATGTAGCATTTTGAATCCCTATTGGGAATGTGATGTTATTTGCCCCTGAAGATTGTATTAAATCCCAGGCATAGCTCGTCCACACTGGGAATTCACAACGGATTCTGCATGACAACCCCTAGCAGCCTAGAGATTTAAAACCAAACCCACAAATCACTGTCAAATCAAGAGATGAAATTCCACAGACACTCATTACATTTTGCCAAGCAACAGTCATGTCAGATTATTCATTTGGAGCTGATCAGAAATGAAAGTAATGGTTGGTGCAGAAACACTTTGAAAAATAGAGAAGAATCCATCTTGAGTCTTGTGTCACTGTGTGTTATAAATACTCAGCCAATTTTCCAAATTAATAAAGTAATTTTATTAATTTAAGAAAATATAGAACAAAATTTAAACAAACCAGCAATCAACAGGACAATGCCAATTTACCCGGGATGGGCACTGGGTGAACCTCCGGCACAGCCTCTGTCGCACCGTGACCCCCCCTTGTTCACAAATCCCGCCCGCTCTGAGATCCCCTTATATAGACTTTATTTCACCGAAGGCTTTTCCAGTTCCACAGCATCATCCGTTGAACAGCTGTTTCATAAAGTCATTTTAGTTTTTTTACTCAGTCCCTCTCCCCATTGAATAGGTTCTTTGGAGGAGAGATGAATACTAATTTCGGGGTTTCGAGTGGATGAAACTTCGCTACTTCCCCGAACAAGAACTGGGCGGGGTGTCGGACTGCAGCACTCTGCAACTCCAGCTCGGGAGATTGTATCAAAATAGCTTCATATTTCAACAATCTAGAATCCGTGAGCCGCTTGTCTGCTTTTTGTTGCAGTATACCCCTAACATTATGCGGGGTGTATACCACCAAAGGTGTCCCCAAGGTAAACTTTTTTGCTTCCTCCACCATCAGTGCCACAGCCACTACTGCCTGCAGACAAGTCGGGCAGCCTCGGCTCACAGGGTCCAAAAGTTTTGACACATACCCCACCGGTTTTCTGATCCCTGCCCATTCTTGCATTAATACTCCATGCGCCGTGTGATTGCTTGCATCTACAAACAACCGGAATTGCTTTCTTATATCAAGAACGCTTAGATCAGGAGCGCTAACCAGAGTCCATTTCAATTCCTCAAACCTTTTCTCATACTGTTCTGACCACTTCACTCTATCCGTGGTCAGCTTTTCATACAAAAACTTCACCTTCTCACTATAACTTTCAATCCACTGTCTACAGTAATCCAAAAGCCCTAAAAATTATCTGACTTCCCTCTTCGATCTCGGCGGTGGTAATGAAATGATTCCCACAATTCAATCTGAATCTAATTTCTTTTTCCCTTTCATGAGCCAGTGTCCCAAATATTTCACCTCTGGCTCTGCAAATTGTCATTTTGGCTTGGACACTTTCAATCCCTTCCTCCCTAAGAAGTTCAGCAGTTCTGTGGTGCTTGCCCTCACCTCTTCTTCCCTAGGTCCAGCAACTAACAAGTCATCCACGTACTGCAAAGGCTTGGTCCCCTTCACCAGGACAAACTGACTTAGGAGTTGCACTAAAGCTTGACCAAATAAATTTGGGGAATCAGTAAATCGTTTGGGCAAGGATGTCCAATGAAACTGCTGCTTTCTATGGGTCTCGGGATCCTCCCACTGACTGTCCTCTGCCAGGGGACAAGTCCAGAACGCGTCTTTCAAATCTATCACACTATACCAAGTGTCCTCAGGGGAAATCTGATTCAGAAGGGTGTACGGATTCGCTACCACCGGGAAAATAGTTTTTGTTCTCTGATTCACAGCCCGCAAATCTTGTACCAACCTAAAATTCCCATCTGGCTTCCTCACAGCCAAAATCGGGGTATTATGTCTTCATATGCACAGCTCTAAAATTCCCCACTTCACTAAATCATCAATCATGGGCTTCAGCCCTTTTCTTCCTTCCATAGAAATAGGGTACTGCTTGACCCTAATAGGTTCCTCGGGCTGCTGAATCTCAATAGAAATTGGAGTCATGTCTATTCTTAATTTTACCTTAGGCTCATCAGATGGTCATGACCCCAGGAAAAAGAGCCCAAGACTTCCTAACTTAAAGACCTGCTCATCCTTAACCCTTTTTGGACATTCCCTTTTGAAATGTCCCTTACCATCACAGTAATAACACTTCTTTGGTTCTTTTGATTTTCCCGGCTCCTTTTTCCCTTGAGGCGAGCACTCTCTCCTGGTTCTGCTTGTCCCTCCTTTCCCAGAGTTGGAGGATAACTCCTTCCTCTGCATTTCCCTGACAGCTGCTAACACTCTCGCCTGCGCCTTTTGCTGTTCCTCTTCTCATATACACTTTCTGCGCTTCCCTCAACAATTCCTGCAGTCCCTTGGCCTGCCAGTCCTCTATCCTCTCTAATTTCCTTCTAATATCTTCCCGTGATCTTGCCACAAATTGGGTTTTCAAAAGTACCTCTCCTACCGGGGAATTAGGATCAGTTCCAGAATACATCTGGAGACTCTTTCGGAGTCAGTCCAACCACTCTGAGGGAGTCTCATCCTTTCCTTGACATTCATTAAAAGCTTTAGCAATATCTTGGCTCTTGAGCACTGCCTCCCTTATACCTTGAATCACTAGATTCCTCAAATCTATCATGCTTTCCTGATCATCATCCAACTGCGCCTTCCGTCCTGGATTCTGACTGGGCCATTTGACATTGCCAGGTGAACCCTGGCAATTCCTACGTTCCCATTCCCTCATTCCGGCTTGCCTGATCAACTCCCTCTCCTCACGGTTAAACAAAGATCTTAAAATTGCTGTCATATCTTCCCAGGTAAAAATGCTTGTCCCCAAAAACTCATCAAGCCGCTCCGCCACCCCGATCGGATCATCCATCAACCTTACCGTATCTTTCTTAAATGCTCTCACATCCGAGGTATTAATAGGAACTTTTACCTATCCAATAACACCCGGAGCAGTGGGCACTTCCCTTAAGGGGAGTAGTCTGTGCCCATCCTCTTCATTTTCACTCTCCTCTTCGCCACTTTTTCTCCCTTTCTGCCTAGTTCTCCTGACTGGGGGAGTGGCCGCTGGATGTGATGCACTCTGGCTGGGGCCAGAAAGGGGAGCCCGTCCATGTTCGGAGGAGGATTCCTCAGAAACAGGGGAGGTCTGGGGGTGTGGAGGGGGTCCCTGCGGTGTTTGAAATTCTGCTTGTGGGGCCCTGTCCTCAAGCGGTGGTGCAGAAGCCACCACAGGAGGTGCCTGAGCAGACAATGGCTGAGGAGCCGCTGCTCCCGCTTGCGCCGGGGGAGGGCAGTGTCCCTCGGTGTCAAGCACATCCTCGTAGTCACCGCTGTCCCCTGGGTGCCACCATGGCCCTGCCAGCTCCACGTAAGTCACCTGGGGCGCCTCGGGGGTGACACTTGGGGACCCTACAGGAGACACTGGTGCCACCCAGTGCAACCCACAGTGTCACCCGGTGTCACTCAGTGTCACTCAGTGTTCCCTGGTGCCACCTAGTGCTATCCCAATGTGATCCAGTGCTGCTGAGTGTCCCTCAGTGTCACCCAGTGCCAACCCAGTGTGCCGCCCGTGTCACCCCAGTGCCACCCGATGCCACCCGGTGCCATCCCAGTGTCACCCAATGTCACCCAGTGTCCCCCAGTGTCACCCCCAGTGCCATCCAGTGCTATCCCAGTGTGAGCCACTGCCCCTCAGTGTCCCTCAGTGTCACACAGTGCCACTTCCAGTGTCACCCAGTGTCACTCGGTGCTATCCCAGTGTCCCCCCGTGTCCCCTAGTGTCACCCAATGTCTCCCAGTGCCACCCCCAGTGTCACAGCCCGTTCTCGTGGATGTCACTGCTGTCCCCTGGGTGGCATTTGGTCACCCGGTGCCAGCCAGTGTCATCCCAGTGTCACCCAGAGTCACCCGGTGCCACCCCAGTGTCACCCCCAGTGCCACCCAGTGCCACACAGTGTCATCCAGTGCCACCCCCAGTGTGTGGCCCATTCTCATGGATGTCACCACTGTCCCCTGGGTGGCATGTGGTCACCCGGTGCCACCCAATGCCATCCCAGTGTCACACCCACTGTCCCCCAGTACCAGCCGGTGCCATCCCAATGCCCCCCCACCAGTGCCCCCTGGTGCCCCCCAGCCCTGTCGCTGTCCCCTCTCACCCGCTGCCCTCCGGGCAGGCACTACGTGGCTGTAGAGCACCTCCCCCTGCTCGGGGGGGGCACTGCTGGGCTCCTGTGGGGACAGCGGCGACACCGCGGTGGCCTCAGGGTGGCACCTAGGGCACGGGGACACCCCCGGGCCCCTCCCCCACTCACCTGTCCTGGGGGCTCCTGGGAGCTGCGGGGAAAGGGGGGTGACATTGGGGTGTCAGTGCCAGGGGACCCCAAAATCCTCCCCCAGAAACCCCAAAAATGTCCAAGAATTCCTCCAAAAAATCCTGAAATCCCAAACCCACCCAGGATCACAAAACCCAGGAATTTCCCCCCCAAAATCCTAAAATCTTAAACCCGCAAAAAGTCCCAAAATACCAAAAAAATCCTAAAATCCTAAACCCCCCAGAACCTCCAAAAAACCAAAAAATACCCCCCAAATCCTTGAAATTCCAAATTCCTCCAGGACCCCAAAACATCCACAGGACCCTGAAACCCTCCCAGACCACCTCAAAAAAACCCTAAAAATAAATCAAATAAAAACAAACCATAAAGTCCCCACATTCTGTGACCTTAAAAGCTCCTCAGGACCCCAAACCCTGCCAGGAATATGCCCCAAAAAAACCCAAAAGCCCCCAAAAGGTCCAAAAATACCCCAAAAATCTTTGAAACCCCAAATTCCCCCAGGACCCCAAACCCCCGATGGGACCCCAAAACCCTCCCAGGCCACCCAAAAGCCCCCAAAATTCAAATAATAATAATAAAAAAGTATAATCCCAACACTTTGTGACCCCAAAATCTTCAAGCCCCACCAGGACTCCCCCCCCAAAAAAAACCCCAAAAAGCCCCAAAAATACCCCAAAAATCCTTGAAATCCCAAATTTCCACAGGACCCCAAACCCCCCATGGGACCCCAAAACCCTCCCAGGCCACCCCAAACGCCCAAATTAAATAAATAATTAAAAATAAACATAAAATGCCCACACTCTGTGACCTCAAACCCTCCAAGCCCCACCAGGATCTCCCGCCAAAAAAAACCCCCCAAAGCCCCAAAATACCCCAAAATCCTTGAAATCCCAAATTCCTCGAGACCCCCAAACCCCACAGGATCACAAAACCCGTCAGAACCCCCTGGGACCCCCCCAACCCTTCCCGGGATGCCCTAGGAGCCCCCTAAGGTGTCCCCAAAATGTCCCCAAACCCCCCCAGGACCCCCAGCCGGGCTCAGCCCCCCCCCCCCCCCCCAATTCTGGGTCCGTGGGTGTCACCCCTAGTGTCCCCAAGCCCGGGGGGGCGGGGATCCCGTGACCCCTGTGCCCCCCATTGTCACCCATCCCGGCGTTGGCAGTGGTGCCATCCCGCGATGGCCCCCAGGAGCAGGAGCAGGGACACGAGGGAGCCGCCGATCCCTGCAGCCACTGCTGGGGACAGAGGGAACACCTTGGGGTCACCCGGGGGGGCCTGCACCCCCTGCAAGGACCTTGGGGGGTGTCACCTGTGCCGTGTCACCTCCGTGTCACCTGCAGGGACAAACTCGACGGTCCTGGACCCCACAGTGACCTTGGATGATGCCACCTCTGCTGTGTCACCTCTGTGTCACCAAGGATAGAGCAGGGACAATCCCGGAGGTCTGAGCTCCCCACGAGTGAAGTCATCTGTGCCCTGTCCCCTCCATGTCACCACCAAGGACAGAGTGGGAATAATCCCGGCTGTCCGAGCCCCCCACGGTGTCCCCGAGTGACCCCACCTGTACCCCAGTGTCCCCACGATGTCACCTCCAGGACCAGCTCGGGGCTGAGTGCCCGGAACACCCGGTGCCCGTCCTGTCCCAGCTGGTTGGTGGCCACACACTGGTAGGTGCCCGAATGTCCCACATCGACGTCCCCAAGCTCCAGGAAGGGACCCCGGGCCACCTCCTGCCCGTTGTGCAGCCAGGTGAAGGTGACAGGGGCTGAGCCCACCTGCACCGAGCAGCGCAGGGTCACGGGGTCACCTGTGTGCACCTGGTGTGACAGGGGACTGGGGGTGATGGTGGCATTGGCCACAGGCACTGTGGGGACAGAAAGAGGGCTGGCCCCGGGCGAGGTGGGATGGGGGTGCCGTGGGTGGGGTCACCCCTAGCCCGAGTGTCCCGCTCACCCAGGACGGTGACATTCAGGGGGACACTCTCGGCCACGCTGTCCCCATTGCTGACCTGGCAGTGATAGTGGCCGCTGTCATTGTCCCCAGCGTGGCTCAGCTCCAGGTGGGGGCCAGTGCCCAGCGGTGGCCCCGAGCCCCCCCGGTGCCAGGTGAAGGACAGGGGACCTGTCCCTGTGGCCACCGCGCAGCTCAGCACCAGGCGGTCCCCCAGTGCCACCTGTCCCCCGGGGGGCTGTGCTGACAGAGACACCCCCGAGAGCGGGACCCCTGCGGGGGGAGGGAACACATCAAGGGACAGTGAGGGACATGGAGGGGAAATGGGGAGGGGCAGGGGGATGGCAGAGAGGAAGAGGGGGCACAGAGCTGAGGGGAGGCTTGGAAAGGGACCCCAAGGAACAACAGGGGTTCAGGGAGGGGACACCTGGAGAGGGAGTGGGGGCACAGCAGGGACGAGATAGTGAGACCTGGGAACTGTCGGGCGAGATCAGAGAGGGGTGGGGTTGACTCAGGGACGGCTGAAGGGGCCCGGTGAGAGATGGAGCCGAGCAGGGACGGGGGGCACGGAAAAAGTTAAATGGGGACAATGGGGGTACCCACTAAGGGCTAGTGGAGTTGGCGAGAGACCCAGGAAGGACGGAGGACCAGAACACGGATGGGGTTCTGGGCAGTAGTGGGGGTCTCCATGCAAGGCTGTGGAGCCCGGGAAGGCTGTGGGGGCTCCCCGTGCCCATCCCCGCACTCACTGCGCACCGTGACGCCGAGCCGGGCGCTGCTCTTCTGCACGGCCCCCCCCTCGGAGCGCACCTGGCAGCTGTAATTCCCCGAGTGGGAGACCCCCACGGCGGGCACCAGGAGCTGCGGCGACCCCTGCGGGCCCCCCACGCACTGCCCGTCCCGGTAGAAGAGGTGCAGGAGGGGGGCTCGGGGCCGCAGGGGGCTGGGGCTGCTGAGGCAGCTGAGATTGAGAGGGGACCCCTCGATGGGCTCGGTGGGACCCTCCAGCACCGGCACCGTGAAGAGCTCTGGGAAGAGAGGGGAGGGGGATTTGTGACCCCGAGTCTGCTGTCAAGGGGCTGTGGGGGTGCTGCGGGGTGAGGTGTGGGGTGCTCACCGTGCACTGTCACTGTCACTGGCGCCGACTCCTGCCACCCCCGTGACACCTTGGAGTTCACCCAGCCCTTGCAGCGATAGCGGCCGCTGTGGTGCAGCTGCAGAGGGGACAGGGACAGCTCGGTCCCGCTGAGGGACTCCCTCACCTCCTCGTCCCCACGGTAGAATCGCACCCTGGTGACCGACGTGTCCCTCCAGCACCGGCAGCGCAGTGTCACTGTGTCCCCCTCCAGCAGTGGCCGTGCTGGCACCTGCAGCACCAACGGGGCTGTGGGACAGGAGCGTCCTGTCACACCGGGGTGTCCCATTTTGATACGGAACCCCCCTTGGGTCACACCCAGCGCACCAGGGGTCCCCAATCCCACAAACAGGGTCCCCCTGCACTGGGATGTTCTGGGATGTCCCTGTGTGCAGGGGACGGGCTCTGGTCACACCAGGGGGTGACCCATGGAGCGGAGCCCGCCCAGAGACCCCGGAGTCCTGCAGGTGCCATGCTGGGGACACGCAAATCTTCCTCACCATCTAAGACTGTCACAGGGGGACTGAGCCCACTGCCGGGTCTGTCACACGTGTAGGTGCCACTCTCGGTGACAATGAGGCGGTCGGGTCCCTTCTGCCTCCAGCGCCGCCCATCCTTGTACCAGGTGGTGGCACCGGCGGTCCCCAAGCCCTGGCAGGTCAGTGTCACCCGGTCCCACCGCACTGCCGGTATCCAGGGGGTCTGCCAGGAGCTGGGTGTTCTGGGCACCTGTGGGTGACAGGGGACACCAGCCTGCCAGGGCCAGCACAGGGCTGGGGAGAGCGGGGCAGGGAAACGGCATCTCCCAAGGACTCACCAGCGAGGGCCGAGGGTCTGGGCTGGAAGGGAGAAGGGACAGGGCTGGGTGGGGGTGGCACCGCAGGGACAGTGGCACCAGGGGGATGAGGTGTAGTGTCTGTGCCCAGACTGTCCCCAATGGAACACTGGTGTAGCACGGAGGTCTTGATGTCAGGGACACCTTGGTCACCCTGGGCTGAGGCAGGACATGGGGACAATGTGGACACCCTATGTTTGCACAGGTCATCTCCACCTCCTCACAGCACCTGTCCCCACAGCCACATCCCCATGGCCCCACTCCCGTGTTCCCATTCCAATGGCTTCTGTCCCCATGCCCCATCTGCATGGTCCGTGGCCCTTGTCTCTATCCCTGTATCCCTGTGCTCCTGTCCCTGTCCCCACTGCTGCCCCAGCCCCAAGGTTCTTTTAACCACATCCTTGTCCCCACATCTCTGTCCCCCTGTTCCTGTCCCCACATCCCAGTTCCCCTGTTCCTGTCCCCACAGCCCTGGTCACCTCCATGCACTGGCCCTGCTGGCCTTGGGGACCTCAGGGGACCCCATAGCCCCCCTGTGCCCCCTCCTCACCACTCTCTGTCTCACCAAGGCCCACTCCTGGGGTGTCAGGCCCGTGCCTTTGGCACTCACCCCACAGGAGCAGTGCCATCTTCCTGTCCATCCCCGTGTCCCCAGCCATCCAGGCTGGCTGTCACTCGATGCCAGGAGCTGCTGTCCCCTGCATGGTGGTTCTTCAGCCAGAGCGGAAGGAAGCGAGGTCAGGTCTCATCCTCATGCGTAGGTGGACCTTGATGGGGGCAGGTTGGCCACAAGCTGGGGACAGGCTGTGGATAGGGTGGGGAGAGGCTGGGGACAAGGCTGGGTGGCACACAGTGGGACATGGGGTTCTCTGGAGTGGGGGGCTCAGGGGGTTTGGGGAGCCAGGGATGGGTGTCCAGGGGAATGGGGGGGTCCTAGGGATGGGGGTACTCATGGATGAGAGTCCCAGGGGAATGTGGGATCCAAGGATGGGGTCATGGGATGGGGGTCCTAGGGATGAGGTGAGAGGGAATGGGGGGTTACGTGGGAATGGGGGGGTCCAAGGAGAATCAAGTTCCTGGGTGGAATGGAATTGTAGGAGATAGAATTTGGGGAGAATATTCCTTGGGAATGGGGGCCCTGGGCCATGGAGGTCTTGGGGAATGGCAGTCCTTGGATGTGGAACTTGAAAAACAGGGGTCCCAATGCTGAGTTCCCAGGGCAATGAGGGTCCCAGGGATGGGCAGTGGCTGGGTGGGCCCATGGGCTGCAGCTCCTTCCCTGAGTGCCTCAGATTTTGGGGTGACACAGAGCCCAGCACAGCCCACCCAAGGTGCTCGTGGTCTGGGGGGGTGAGCCCAGGCAGATTCCGAGAGGCTCTGGGTCTGTGTCCGCCCTGCCCCTCAGGGGCTTTTCCCTCTCTGCATTTCCATTTCCTGCCTTTTTCCCCTCAGTTTTGCATCTCTCAGTTTGTGGCTTGATGATCCTGGGGAGCTCCTGAGCAGGGAATGGGTTGGGGGGACAGTAGGGAAGGGGAAAAGAGGTTCTGGGACTGTAGGAGGATATATGAAGGATGTGGGGGATAGGGAGTGCCTGGCTGTGCTCCCCAACACTTTCACTTTCTCTCTCCTGCAGCAGAAGGAAGAGGCTGTTTGTGCCGAGTTTCACACGGGGGTGGGGAGTAGGTCCTGTCCTGGGGGGCTCATCCAGGGGGTTCCTGTCCTGGAGGGATCCTGTTCTCGGGGGGGCACACATGCTGGCCAAGAGGGTCCAGTCCTGGGGAATGGCAGCTCCAGGAGGGGTCCAGACTTCTCCATTCTCACTCATCCCCTGCAGAGTCTGAGCCAGGAAGAGCAGCTGGGGAATGGAGCCCCAGGCAGGAAGGAGCTCCACAACTCCTCCTCCTTGAAGCCACTGGCCACCCAAGTGTGGGGCCCAGCCATGGCCCAGCCCCACTGCACAGGGATGGGCACTGGCCAGCCCTGCTCTGGCCAGCCCCAGGTGGCAGCCAGGACCTGAGAGTCCCCCCTGCCCCCTTGGCTTTGATTGTGGCAGCTTTAGAGCTGCTGCAAAGGTGAGAATTGTGTGGGGGAAAAAGGCCTGCCTGTGGCTTGCTCAGCCCTGCAAGAAGCACATAAGCCAATGGGAGCCCAAGCAGTGGCTGTGTGAGGGCCTTTGATGGTTTTCAGAGCAGGGCTGGCTGGAAACTGCCCCTGTGGGGGCAGCTGTGAGGGAACCAGTCCGGAAATGCAGCAAGTGATCAGTTTGTCCCTCTCAGCAAGGGGCTGAGAGAGCCCCAGAAGTGCTGCAAATCCCACACCCATCTGCTCAACAACCTGACCGGGACCCTCCTTCTTCTACAAAACCTGCAGCCCCTTGGAACCTCCCGGCAAGAATGTTTGGGTTCTGCATGTGGACACCAGAAGAGAGGGAAAAGTGTGGAAATATTGAGCAGGGGCTCCACACGTGGATCTGGGGAGCAGGGGTGTCCCAGCAGGAGCAGGGAGTGCCCAGGCAGGGGAATTCAGGGCAGGGTGGAGTGCATTTACCAGGGAAGCACACCCTGAGGGCCACACGGGCATTCCCATGGATCCCTGTGCACTCTTCCAAGGATGGACTGAGCTTCTCCCCTTTTGGGAGCAGAACCCATGGAAAGTAAATCAAGTTTCAGGGTGGGAATGAGAAAAATGGGAAGAGTTCCTAAATATGGCCCAGCCAAAGCTTTCCCAATGGGCTGAGTTGCTGCCCAGCATGCAGGGAACAATGCCATGGACCTGCTGGACACTCAAGAAGATTCCACACTTGGTGTTAGCCACAAGCAAATGCTGCTGTGGGATGCACCAATGGGCTCCTAGAGGGAACCTCAAAGTCTCATTTCTCTGTGATTTGTTTGTGTTTTATTGTGAGTGATTTGTTGGGAGAGCAACAATTAAAAGGATTCCATCATCCAGACCATTTAATACATTGTCAGTTTCATTTTTCCTGAGTTTCTATTTTATTGGGGAAAAAAACCTGGTGTGGGTAAAGATTATTTCTTTTATTTCATGGATGTAAAATTTTGTCTCAACCAACTGAGCATCAGGGAAATCAACCAAATTTAGCCTGGCAGTTACCATCATCAGGGCAAGGTTGTATCAGGTACCCCCTTAAGTTTGGGCACCCCAGAAGTCACAGGGCCCCACTGGGGACAGCAGGAATGCTCAGGGCCCCCCAGGACAGAGGTGCCCAGCATGTGTGACCTCTGGGACAGGAATCCCCAAGGACGTGGCACCCCCAGGACCAAGACCCCCCTGGGACAAGACCCAGGCGTCACCACACCACAGGAGACCTTTTCCCTCCGGACAGGGCCCCTCTGGATGTGTCCCCCCAGGACAGAACTCACGTCATCAGCTCAGCATGAACGGCCTCTTCCTTCTGCTGCAGGAAAGAGAAAGGGAAAATCTTTCATCCCCCACAGCCCCCCAGCCACTGCCTGCACCCCCCAGCCCCCCTTTTCCCCTTCCTGGGATCCCCCCTCCTGTTTTCTGCTCAGGTGATCCCTGGGATGGCTGAGCCAGGGAATGGGGGGATGGGAAAAAACCCAGGGCTGTGTGGGGCACTGACCCAGAGACTGAACCCTGGGTGCCCCCCTGGCCACGAGCACACAGGGGGGGCTGCGCTGGGCTCTGAGTCACACGAAAATCTGAGGCACTCAGGGAAGGAGCTGGGACCCCCGTGTCCACCCATCCCTGGGACCTCCATTTCCCTGAGACCCCAACCATGGCACCCCCATTCCCTTGGTCTCTCCTCCCTGGGACCCCCATCCCATCACTCCCATGGCCCAGGACCACCATGGCCTTGATCCCATCCCATGGGCTGCTTCTTCCCCCAGAACCCCTCTTCCTGAGGGTCCCCTTTTTCCCCCTGCACCCTCAACCCTGGGACCCCCATCCCATGACCCAAAATCCCTGGGGACCATGTTCTCACAGGACCTCCATCCCTGAATCCCCCCAGCCATGGAGACCCCAACTCCCCTGGACCCCCATTCTCATGGACACACATCCTTGGTTCCCCATGACCCCTGAGCTCCGCCACTCCTGGGAACACCATCCCCAAGGAACCCCCAGACTCCCCCAAAATGTCCCCAGCCTGTCCCCTACTGTGTCTCCACCTTTCCCCACCCTGCCCCCACCAAGGGCCACCTACACGTGGGGACAAGCTGTGACCTTTCTTCCTTCCTTCCTCTCTATCCGAAGAGCCGCCACGCAGGGGAGCGGTGGCCACAGCAGCGAGTGACAGCCAGCCTGGATGGCCGGGGACATGGGGATGGCCGGGAAGGTGGCACTGCTCCTGTGGGGTGAGTGCCCCGGGCACGGGCCTGACACTCTGGGGATGAGCCCTGGTGAGGCAGAGATGGGAGGGAAGGTGTCACAGGGGGGCTGCAGGGTCCCTGAGGTCCCCAAGGCCAGCAGAGCCTGTCCATGGAGGTGACGGGGGTTGTGAGGTGGCTTTGGGGACAGAAAAGGGGCGACAATATTATGGGATAGGGATTAGGCAAGGCATCACGGGACTGCTGCTGCTGTGGAGAAAGGGACAGGGGCACAGGGATTTGGGGAAAGGGACAAAGGCACAAGTGCCATGCAGATTGGCCATGGGGACAGAGAGCTTGGGGCTGGTAGGGGTGACCTGAGCCAGCACGGGGAGGTTGTGGCATCCCCATTTCTGGGGTGCCCGCAGTGTCCCCATGTCCTGCCTGAGCATGGAGTTGCCACGATGTCCCAGTCTCTGAGAGATTCGTGCCACTCTGGTGTCCCCAATGGGAAACTTTGGGGACAATGCCACAAACCTGAGCCCTGGGTGCTGTTGTCCTTGCGGTGCCACCCCCACCCAGCCCTGTCCCTTCTCCCTTCCAGCCCAGACCCTCGGCCTCACTGGTGAGTCCTCGGGAGATGCCGTGTCCCTGCCCCGCTCTCCCCAGCCCTGTGCTGGCCCTGGCAGGCTGGTGTCCCCTGTCACCCACAGGTGCCCAGACCACCCAGCTCCTGGTGAAGCCCCCCTGGACACCGGCAGTGCTGTGGGACCCGGTGACACTGACCTGCTGGGGCTTGGGGACCGCCGGTGCCACCACCTGGTACAAGGATGGGCGGCGCTGGAGGCAGAAGGGACCCGACCGCCTCATTGTCACCGAGAGTGGCACCTACACGTGTGACAGACCCGGCAGTGGGCTCAGTCCCCCTGTGACAGTCTTAGATGGTGAGGAAGGTTTGTGTGTCACCAGCGTGGCACCTGCAGGACTCCGGGGTCTCTGGGAGGGCTCCGCTCCATGGGTCACCCCCTGGTGTGACCAGAGCCCGTCCCCTGCACACGGGGACATCCCAGAACATCGCAGTGCAGGGGGACCCTGTTTGTGGGATTGGGGACCCCTGGTGCGCTGGGTGTGACCCAGTGCGGGGGTCCGTATCAAAACGGGAGTCCCTCGGTGTGACAGGACGCTCCTGTCCCACAGGCTCATTGGTGCTGCAGGTGCCAGCACGACCACTGCTGGAGGGGGACACAGTGACACTGCGCTGCCGGCGCTGGAGGGACACGTCGGTCACCACGGTGAGATTCTACCGTGGGGACGAGGAGGTGAGGGAGTCCCTCAGCGGGACCGAGCTGTCCCTGTCCCCTCTGCAGCTGCACCACAGCGGCCGCTATCGCTGCAAGGGCTGGGTGAACTCCAAGGTGTCACGGGGGTGGCAGGAGTCGGCGCCGGTGACAGTGACAGTGCACGGTGAGCACCCCACACCTCACACCGCAGCACCCCCACAGCCCCTTGACAGCAGACTCGGGGTCACAAATCCCCCTCCCCTCTCTTCCCAGAGCTCTTCACGGTGCCGGTGCTGGAGGGTCCCGCCGAGCCCATCGAGGGGTCCCCCCTCAATCTCAGCTGCCTCAGCACCCCCAGCCCCCTGCGGCCCCGAGCCCCCCTCCTGCACCTCTTCTACCGGGACGGGCAGTGCGTGGGGGGCCCGCAGGGGTCGCCGCAGCTCCTGGTGCCCGCCGTGGGGGTCTCTCACTCGGGGAATTACAGCTGCCAGGTGCGCTCCGAGTGGGGGGCCGTGCGGAAGAGCAGCGCCCGGCTCGGCGTCACGGTGCGCAGTGAGTGCGGGGATGGGCACGGAGAACCCCCACAGCCTCCCCGGGCTCCCCAGTCCTGCTTGGAGACCCCCATTACTGCCCAGACCCCCATCCGTGTCACAGGTCCCTCCTCCTTCCTGGGTCTCCTGCCAGCTCCCCAAGCCCATAGTGGGTACCCCCATCGTCCCCCGTAAAGTTTTTCCCCATCCCCCATTCCCTGCTCGGCTCCATCTCTCACCAGGCCCCTTCAGCCGTCCCTGAATCAACCCCACCCCTCTCTGATCTCGCCCGACAGTTCCCAGGTCTCACTATCTCGTCCCTGCTGTGCCCCCACTCCCTCTCCAGGTGTCCCCTCCCTGAACCCCTGTTGTTCCTTGGGGTTCCTTTCCAAGCCTCCCCTCAGCTCTGTGCCCCCTCTTCCTCTCTGCCATCCCCCTGCCCCTCCCCATTTCCCCTCCATGTCCCTCACTGTCCCTTGATCTGTTCCCCCCCCCCGTCTTGCAGGGGTCCCGCTCTCGGGGGTGTCCCTGTCAGCACAGCCCCCCGGGGGACAGGTGGCACTGGGGGACCGCCTGGTGCTGAGCTGCGCGGTGGCCACAGGGACAGGTCCCCTGTCCTTCACCTGGCACCGGGGGGGCTCGGGGGCACCGCTGGGCACCGGCCCCCACCTGGAGCTGAGCCACGTTGGGGACAATGACAGTGGCCACTATCACTGCCAGGTCAGCAATGGGGACAGCGTGGCCGAGAGTGTCCCTCTGAATGTCACCGTCCTGGGTGAGTGGGACCCTCGGGCTAGGGGTGACCCCACCCACGGCACCCCCATCCCACCTTGCCCGGGGCCAGCCCTCTTTCTGTCCCCACAGTGCCTGTGGCCAATGCCACCATCACCCCCAGTCCCCTGTCACACCAGGTGCACACAGGTGACCCCGTGACCCTGCGCTGCTCGGTGCAGGTGGGCTCAGCCCCTGTCACCTTCACCTGGCTGCACAACGGGCAGGAGGTGGCCCGGGGTCCCTTCCTGGAGCTTGGGGACGTCGATGTGGGACATTCGGGCACCTACCAGTGCGTGGCCACCAACCAGCTGGGACAGGACGGGCACTGGGTGTTCCGGGCACTCAGCCCTGAGCTGGCCCTGGAGGTGACCCCTGCCTCACCCTGGGTCACAGGTGGGGTCACACGGGGTCACCGGGGTGTTCAAAGCCCCCGGGTTTCTGGGTGACCCCAATGTGTCCCTCACTGTCCCCAGCAGTGGCCGCAGGGGTCAGCGGGTCCCTCCTGTTCGTGGTCCTGGTCGTGGCTGTCATCAGGGGCTGGCACCCGTTGAACAACGCGGGTGGGTGACAATGGGGGGGAATGGGGGTCCCGGGGATTGTAGTGAAGCCCCCCTGAGTACAGGAGCCATAGGGTGGCACCAACAGCTCCTGACTCAGGTGAAGCTGAGCCTTCAGAGACCTCGGCTGGGGGTCCTGGGGATTTGGGGACGTCCTGGAGGGTCATGCAGGGATGTTGGGGGTTCTGTCAGGTGTTTGGGGGAGGTTTGGTGGCTCAGGGGGCTCAAGGGTTTCGAGGGGTGGTTCAAGGTTTTTAGGGGGCTTCAGGAATGCTTGAGGGTCCCAGGGGTGGTCAGGGGTCCCGAGGTTGTTTAGGTACCCTGAGGACCCCTCAGTCACCGCTCCCCCCTTCCCTTTGCAGCCCTCAGGAAGCAGCAGGAAAGGTGAGTGGGGGGCTGCAGGTCTGACCCCCCATTTTACCCTCAGTGCAAACGCCCTCCACCCCCACAGTCACCCCCTTATCCCCGCAGGCCCCCCCTGGAGCCCCCGGGTTTCCCAGAGGAGGGGGAGGTGCTGTACGCCCACATCGTGGCCACCGAGCGGGCAGGGGGTGAGTATGGAGGAGGGACAGGGACACTTCACCCACGGGTGTCACTCCCTCCCAGATCCCACAGCCAGTGTCTCTCGCAGGGCCCCCCCGTGCCACAGCCCCCCAGGTGACCTACGCGGAGCTGCCGGGACCCCACGGACGACAGCGGGACCCCAGTGACATCTGCGAGAACGTGCTGTGACACTGGGGGCACTGCGGGCACTGCAGGCCCCTGCCCGAGGGCACCCCCCGTGTGGGTTCCTCTCTCCCCGGCTCCCGTGGGTGCCCACGAGTGGGGTCCCTTGTGGGACTGCCCAGAGCTTCCTGTTACAGTGCTCCCAGCGCTCCCAGTGCTCCCAGTACCGCCAGGGGCTCCCCATTCCTTCCCCCAGTGCCAGGGGGCACAGGAACCTTGTCCCTCCCGTTGGCCCCAAACCGCAGTTTTTTGATTAAACCGGCAGAAATGGTTTTTGTTTGCTCAGCTCTGCCTGCTCAGCTCGGACGGAGCAGGGTCCTCTCAGGCTGTTGTTCAGCTCCGTGTGGGATTTGCAGGAGTTCTGGGGCTCTCTCAATCCCTTGGGAACAGGGACAAACGGATCAATTGGGGCATTTCCGGACTGGTTCCTTCGCAGTTGCTCCGCAGAGGGGAAGGAGCTGCCGCTGCCCGTTTGTCCCCTCTCGGTGACACCGGCCAAGGGCTCGGGGAGTTGCGGCGGTGCCGCCCCCGTGGCCACGGGCACCGATCCCGCAGCTGCCGAGCCCCTCGGGCCGAGCTGGAGCCCCGGGACGGAGCCGGAGATGAGGGGCCGGGGTTGTCCCCAAATTTCTGACCCCTCTCCCTGTCCCCACATCCCTGTCCCGAAATCTCTGTGCCCCATCCCTGTCCCACATCCCTGTTCGAAATCCGTGTCCCCAAATCCCTGTCACCCACCCCTGTGCCCAAATCCCTGTCCCCTCCCCCTGTTCCCCATCCCTGTTCTACATCCCTGTCCCCAGATCCCACCCCAAAGCTGGCCCAGCTGCAGCCCTGCCGGTACCCCCGGTGCCCCCGGTGCCCAAAGCCCCGCAGCCGGCGCTCCCCGAGCGGCGTCTGAGCCCCGGAGCTGCTGCGGAGCCTCCGCCGGGCCCGGCCCGGGGGCGGGCGGGGGGCGCGGGCAGGGAGGTGCCGGGAGGGCGGAGGGGACCCGGGAGCCCGCGGAGGAGCCCCCGGCGCTGCGGGAGCCGAGTCCTGCCCTCGGGTCACTGTCGCAGGTGGCGGCTGCCACCGCGCTGCCACGGCCGGGACTGGCCCGGGCTGCGGGCACCGACGGTGGCCGTGCGTCCCGAGCGGCGGTGGCAGCGTGTCCGAGGCCACTGTCGCGATGTGTCGAGACCGGCTTTTGCCACGGCAACGGCACCAACAGCTCCGGACACTCGCGGAGCGTCCAGCCGGGGTCACCTCCCCCAGCCCCAGCACGGCCGGGGGCGGCCAGAGCCACTGCTCGATCTTTCCACGCTCGTCCCCAGGACAGGATCCCCTGGATGTGTCACCCGCAGGACGTGTCACCCTCAGAACAGGGACACCCCTGAGCAGCGAGAGGACCCCCTCCATGTGCCACCCGTGGATGTGTTACCCCCAGGATGTGTCACCCCCAGAACAGGGACACACCTGAATAGGGACAGGACCCCCTGGATGTGTCCCCCCAGGACAGAGCCCCCACTCCCACCGTCTGACTCAGCACAAATGGCCTCTTCCTTCTGCTGCAGGAGAGAGAAAGTGAAAGTGTGGGGGGGCACAGCCGTACACCTCCAACCCCCCCAACCTCCCCGGCATCCCCTCAACCCGGTACCTGCTCAGGAGCTCCCCAGGATCACCGAGCAGGGAATTGGGGGGTGCAAATGTGGCCAAATAAAAGGAAGGAAATGGAAATAAAGAGGGGAAAAAGCCCCTGGGGAGCAGGGGGGACACAGACCCAGAGCCCCTCAGAATCCACCTGTGGTGACTCCCAGGAAACCATGAGCTCCTTGGAGGGACAGCGAGGGGCCCTGGGTCACCCCAAGATCTGAGGCGCCCAGGGAAGGAGCTGCAACCCACGGGCCCATCCAGGCACTGCGTATCCCTGGGACCCTCATTCCCCTGGGACCCCAACCATGGGACCTCCATTCCTTCTGCCTCCTCTCTCTGGGACCTCCATCCTGGCTCTGCTATTCGCCATGACCTCCATTCCCAAGGAACCCCATCCAGTAATTCCGGCCCCTGGAACCTCCTTTCCCCTGGGACCTTGATTTCCCCAGGACCCTCATTCTCATGGGGGCCCCCTTTCCCCTGCTACCCCCATCCTTTGGCCTCCATCCCTTGACCACAAACCCCTGGAGGCCACGTGGTTCTGGCCACTCCTCCCCAAGTCTGAGTCCACCCAAACCTTGGGACCCACATTCCCATGGGACCCCATCCCTGGGACACCTAATTCCCCAGGACAACCAT
This sequence comes from Prinia subflava, assembly GCF_021018805.1. NCBI lineage: Eukaryota > Metazoa > Chordata > Aves > Passeriformes > Cisticolidae > Prinia > Prinia subflava. Next base: position 60,397,388 of record NC_086247.1, read on the forward strand.
CCTTGACTCCCTACACCACCTCAGCCTCCAAATTCTGGCAACTCCATGTCCCCACCCTGTCCCACCATCACCCCCATGTACCAAGAGGTGCCCACCCAGCCCCCATCCTCTCCCTACCCTGCCCCCAACACGGGCAACCAACGCGTGGGAACGAGACCTGACCTCGCTTCCTTCCCCTTTGGCTGAAGGGCGGTCACACTGGGGACAAGTGCCCCCAGAACAGAGTGACAGCCAGCCTGGATGGCCGGGGACATGGGGATGGCCGGGAGGGTGGCACTGCTCCTGTGGGGTGAGTACCCTGGGCACAGGCCTGACACTCTGGGGATGGGCCCTGGTGAGGCAAAGATGGGTGGGGAAGGGGCACAGGGGGGCTGCAGGTTCCCCTGAGGTCCCCAAGGCCAGCAGAGCCTGTCCATGGATGTGACCAGGATTGTGGGATGGCTTTGGGGAATAGAGAGGGGAGACAGGAATTGGAGACCTGGGATTTGGGGACAGCAACAGGAGGGTAGAGATATGGGGACAAGGATGGGGTGAAAGGAACCTCAGAGCTGGGGCAGCAGTGGGGACAGGGGCACAGGGATGCAGGGACAGGGACAAGGGCCACGGACCATGCTGATGGGGCATGGGGACAGGAGCCATTGGAATGGGATCACGGGCATGGGGCCATGGGGATGTGGCTGTGGGGACAGGTGCTGTGAGGATGGTGGAGGTGACCTGTGCAAACATGGGGTGTCCACAGTGTCCCCATGTCCTGCCTCAGCCCAGGGTGACCGAGGTGTCCCTGTCCTCAAGACCTCCGTGATACACCAGTGTTCCACTGGGGACAGTCTGGGCACAGACACTACACCTCATCCCCCTGGTGCCTCTGTCCCTGCGGTGCCATCCCCACCCAGCCCTGTCCCTTCTCCCTTCCAGCCCAGACCCTCGGCCTCGCTGGTGAGTCCTCGGGAGATGCCGTGTCCCTGCCCTGCTGTCCCCAGCCCTGTGCTGGCCCTGCCAGCCTGGTGTCCCCTGTCACCCACAGGTGCCCAGAACACCCAGCTCCTGGTGGAGCCCCCCTGGACACCGGCAGTGCTGTGGGACCGGGTGACACTGACCTGCCAGGGCTTGGGGGCCGCCGGTGCCACCACCTGGTACAAGGATGGGCGGCGCTGGAGGCAGAAGGGACCCGACCGCCTCATTGTCACCGAGAGTGGCACCTACACGTGTGACAGACCCGGCAGTGGGCTCAGTCCCCCTGTGACAGTCTTAGATGGTGAGGAAGATTTGCGTGTCCCCAGCGTGGCACCTGCAGGACTCCGGGGTCTCTGGGAGGGCTCCGCTCCATGGGTCACCCCCTGGTGTGACCAGAGCCCGTCCCCTGCACACGGGGACATCCCAGAACATCCCAGTGCAGGGGGACCCTGTTTGTGGGATTGGGGACCCCTGGTGCGCTGGGTGTGACTCAAGGAGGGTTCCGTGTGAAAATGGGACACCCCGGTGTGACAGGACTCCCTTGTCCCACAGGCCCATTGGTGCTGCAGGTGCCAGCACGGCCACTGCTGGAGGGGGACACAGTGACACTGCGCTGCCGGCGCTGGAGGGACATGTCGGTCACCAGGGTGCGATTCTACCGTGGGGACGAGGAGGTGAGGGAGTCCCTCAGCGGGACCGAGCTGTCCCTGTCCCCTCTGCAGCTGCACCACAGCGGCCGCTATCGCTGCAAGGGCTGGGTGAACTCCGGGGTATCACGGGGGTGGCAGGAGTCGGCGCCGGTGACAGTGACAGTGCACGGTGAGCACCCCACACCTCACCCCTCAGCACCCCCACAGCCCCTTGACAGCAGACTCGGGGTCACAAATCCCCCTCCCCTCTCTTCCCAGAGCTCTTCACGGTGCCGGTGCTGGAGGGTCCCGCCGAGCCCATCGAGGGGTCCCCCCTCAATCTCAGCTGCCTCAGCACCCCCAGCCCCCTGCGGCCCCGAGCCCCCCTCCTGCACCTCTTCTACCGGGACGGGCAGTGCGTGGGGGGCCCGCAGGGGTCGCCGCAGCTCCTGGTGCCCGCCGTGGGGGTCTCCCACTCGGGGAATTACAGCTGCCAGGTGCGCTCCGAGTGGGGGGCCGTGCGGAAGAGCAGCGCCCGGCTCGGCGTCACGGTGCGCAGTGAGTGCGGGGATGGGCACGGGGAGCCCCCACAGCCTCCCCGGGCTCCACAGCCCTGCTTGGAGACCCCCATTACTGCCCAGACCCCCATTCGTGTCACAGGTCCCCCCTCCCTGCTGGGTCTTCCGCCAGCTACCCCAGCCCTTAGGTTGGGTTCCCCCATCGTCCCCCGTAAACTTTTTCCCCATCCCCCCATTCCCTGCTCGGCTCCATCTCTCACCGGGCCCCTTCAGCCGTCCCTGAATCAACCCCACCTCTCCCTGATCTCTCTCCCCACAGTCCCCAGGTCCCGTCATCTCCTCCCTGCTGTCCCCCCACTCCCTCTCCAGATGTCCCCTCCCTGAACCCCTCGTCATTCCTTGGGGTTCCTTTCCAGCCACCCTCAGCTCTGTGCCCCCTCTTCCTCTCTGCCGTCCCCCTGCCCCTCCCCATTTCCCCTCCATGTCCCTCACTGTCCCTTGATGTGTTCCCCACCCCGCAGGGGTCCCGCTCTCGGGGGTGTCCCTGTCAGCACAGCCCCCCGGGGGACAGGTGGCACTGGGGGACCGCCTGGTGCTGAGCTGCGCGGTGGCCACAGGGACAGGTCCCCTGTCCTTCACCTGGCACCGGGGGGGCTCGGGGGCACCGCTGGGCACCGGCCCCCACCTGGAGCTGAGCCACGTTGGGGACAATGACAGTGGCCACTATCACTGCCGGGTCAGCGACGGGGACAGTGTGGCCGAGAGTGTCCCTCTGAATGTCACCGTCCTGGGTGAGCGGGACACTCGGGCTGGGTGTGACCCCACCCACGGCACCCCCATCCCGCCTCGCCTGGTGCCAGCCCTCTATCTGCTCCCACAGTGCCTGTGGCCAATGCCACCATCACCCCCAGTCCCCTGTCACACCAGGTGCACACAGGTGACCCCGTGACCCTGCGCTGCTCGGTGCAGGTTGGCTCAGCCCCTGTCACCTTCACCTGGCTGCACAATGGGCAGGAGGTGGCCCGGGGTCCCTTCCTGGAGCTTGGGGACGTCGATGTGGGACATTCGGGCACCTACCAGTGCGTGGCCACCAACCAGCTGGGACAGGACGGGCACCAGGCACTCAGCCCTGAGCTGGCCCTGGAGGTGACACCTGCCTCACTCTGGGTCACAGGTGGGGTCACACGGGGTCCCTGGGTTTTTCACGACCCCTGGAGTTCTTGGTGACCCCATTATGTCCCCGTTTGTCCCCATCAGTGGCTGTGAATGTCGGCAGGACCCTCCTGTTCCTGGTCCTGCTCCTGGCTGTCATCGTGGGCTGTCACTGCTGGCACCACCTTGGTGGGTGACAATGGGGGGGAATGGGATTCCTGGAGTGCGGGGAAGCCCCCAGAATGGATGTAGAGCCCGGGCAGCCCCCAGGGCCCCTTAGCTGTGGGAAAGTGAGCCCACAGTGACCTCCGCTGGGGGTCCTGGGGGATTTGGGAGGAATTTGTAGGGTCTTGGTTGAGTTCTAGGGGAATCTCTGAGTGAGCTTTGAGGTACATTGGAGTAGCACTGGAGCTTCTGGAGGGTTTGGGGAGCTCTTGGACGACCATGCAAGGATGTTGAGGGATCTTTCAGGCATCCTGGTGGTGTGTGGACAGTGCCCTTCCCTGCTGGGCTTAGGATTCTGGGGCTCAGAGTATCGGGGACACCAAGAAGTTTGGGGGCACTATGGTGATGCAGATGTTCTGGAGGGTTCAGGGGTGCTTGGAATGTCTGGGAGGAATCAGGGGTCCAGTGGGGATTTGGGGGTCCAGTGGGGATTTGGGAGTCCCATGGATGGTTGGAGCTGCCAAGGCCCCAGGAAGGTTCAGGGGTTCCGGGGTCCCCACAGTCACCCCCTCCCCTTTCCCTTGCAGCAGCCAGGAAGCTCCAGGACAGCGTGTGAGTGAGTGAGGTGAGTGAGGGGCTCCAGCTGGGATTCCCCTTTTCCTCTCCCCAGACACCCCTTGGACCCTCCTCATCCCCACAGGACTCCCCCAGAGTAGGGGGCATTGCTGGATCCCCACATCGTGGGCACCGAGCCGGCAGCGGGTGAGTACGGGGGGGACAGGGACACGTCACCCACTGGTGTCACCCCCCACCCAGGTCCCCACAACTGGTGTCACTTCTAGGGCTCCCACAAGTGTCCCCTGACCCTGCCCCACCTTGGGATCCTCAAGTGATCAATGTGGAGCTGCCGGGACCCTACAGGGGACAGCGGGACCCCAGCGACATCTACAAGAATGTGCTGTGACACTGGGGGCACTGGGGGGCATCAATTCCCCTCAGGGGTCCTTTCTTCTTCTTCACAGCACCCCACGGAGCTCCTCATTCCCTCACCCAGTGCTGGGTAGGCACATGACCCTTTTCCCTCTTATTGTACCCAAAATGCAGCTTTTTGATTAAACTGTATGGGAAACAAATCTCACTCTTTAAAAGTTTTTAATGTTTAAGAAGGGATAAAGGGGACAGCAGACAGCTTGCTGAGTGCTTGGCAACTGCCAGAGGCACACGGTTATCTAGAACAGTTCTTCTCATGTACCTTTTCATTGTATTGGTGAAATACATATTCAAGAAGATTATCCATATTCAAACATTCTTTCCAGTTTATGTGTTCTGGGAATTCTTTTGCTTGGCTTGACCCTTGACTCGTTCTCTTAAAGTACGTGCCTGTGCTGAATTTACCACCTTCAGCCACTGCCCAGGAGAACCGTCATGCCCTCTGCAGACCTGGGACCATGGTTGTCACCGTGAGATTCTCCTAGTTTTCTGAGTGTTCATATTAAAGTAGAAGTGTGCACCTTCTCACTCTCTTCTCATATAAACAAGGAGATTGTGAATTGTAAATATTACCATTGTTTTCACATTCCTCTCCAAGGAGAGGAGAGGTTGTGTGACACTCCCTTTGACCGATGTGGTTGAGAGGTGGGAATACCACCCTCCAATCCATGATCACCTTTCAAAAAGTATAAAATAAGAAGTAATAAACAAAGGGCAGAGATTTTTCTCTGCTGATGCTGCTCTCCCAAATTCTGACTTCGTGTGTTACTTGAGCGTGGCTAACAGCAACAAATAGTGACTCTTTCCACAGATGAAACTTGAAAAGCACTAATCCTGTCTTAAGTGAGACAAAAGGGCAGAGTGACAACATGTAGAGAGACAATATGAAGATATCAAAGTCAGTGAAGGAGGAGTTGAATATTAGCTGGAAAGAGAAGGAGAAGATGCCTTGGCTTTAGGCTGAAGGTTTTTTTTAAGCCATGGAAATGGACTGTGATCTAGAGTATCCCTCTAAGTCATGGAAGGCATAGATGGGGAGATGAGAGTGTTCAAATTGTAGATCTGAGCCAAGGCATTTGTGGTGAACTATGTAAATACTGACGTAGTTGTGATCTTATGAGAAGCTTGAACAGAGAGAGAGATGAGCTGAAGTTGAAGACCTGCCCACAGAGAGAGAAAAGGTCTCTGTTCCTAGAGATGAAGAAAGCCTTTGCTTTTGAAATGTTCATCTTTAAAATGCTACCCCATGAGTTTACATGTCCCATTGTGCAGCTGTGGGAAGGCTGTGTGATATGGGAGGGACTTCACAAATGCAGAGTCCTGGGTGAGTGGTTTTGTAAGAATTAAAAAGCCACAAGAGAACTGTTCTTTCTTGTGGGGAAGTTTCCTTTGCAGACCAAAAGAGACTTTTCTCTTGGAGAGAACTGATGAGAGACTATTTCAGAGGCAGTACCTGACCTAAAGTCTAATTTTGGTCTCTGCATGTTGTCAGAGAGAAAGAAACGAGTTTGTGGGGAAGAGAGGAAGTGTTTTGAAGGTTTTATTCTGGTTCTTATTAATTTTTTGTCTCTCCTGTAGTTCTGTGAATAAACCTGTCTTTATAGCTTTTTCAGTTTTGAGCCTGCTTTCCTTTTTTCATAAACTTTTCTCACAGCAGAAAAAAGAGTAAATAATTCTAGTGGGCACTCAAACCACTACACTAATTGGTGCCATGATGCAGATACAGAAATTGGCGAACCTGAAACCACTACAATGCCTTACTGCTGATGAAATGATTTTTTTTTTATTTCTTCACAAGGCCCCCTGTTCTGTGGTTTGACAGATCTTGGTAATGGAAGAGTCAGTGATAAATTTCTCTTTGCATTCTTTCTTTTGCTGTTTATTTACTTGGTTCTTTTCAGTGTTATCATACAGCTAAGATACTCCACCAGTATATTAAATCAACATTAGGGCTATTTCACAAAATTATCAGAGTTATTCTCACTGTTGTCAGTTAGTTACACAAATACAGGCATCAGCTACTTCTGCAACAGATAATGTTCTAATGCACAGTACACAGTCTCTATTTCAATATTTCGCAGGGGTCTAAAGTAATATATTTATCACACTAAAATATAGAATCTACACAGGGATTAGGGTAAAAAGGCTGACAAATTCTACTATATCAAAATTAGTGAAAACCTGATTACAAACTGTATTTATCAAACTAATTTGCAAAAGCCAGTGTAATAGCAAAAGCCTATGACTACATAGTTATTTTTACCAGGGGGAAGGTGTATTGAAGGGTTTATTTGACGTCTCCTTATCTGCTCTGATTTTGTCAGCAATACCATCAATTCATATCTCTAATTGCAATGCTGTTTTGCCCATGACAGGATTTGATGAGTGATCTCTCCTGGTCCTTGTCTCAAACCAGGAACCCTTTGCTGAAATTTCTCTCCTCATCCAGGGGTGGAGGGCAGTGAGAGAGAGGCTTTGGTGTATGCAGGATGTCCATCCACTGTCCACACACGGCAAGGCAGGAAGGAGGAGGAGGGTCCCGGTGAGGTTGTTGAGCAGATGGGCTTGGGATTTGCAGCACTTCTGGGGCTCTCTCAGCCCCTTGCTGAGATGGACAAACTGATCAGCTGCTGCATTTCCGGACTGGTTCCCTCACAGCTGCCCATGCACGGGGGTTTCCAGCCAGCCCTGCTCTGAAAACCATCAAAGGCCCTCACACAGCCACTGCTTGGGCTCCCATTGGCTTTTGTGCTTCTTGCAGGGCTGAGCAAGCCACAGGCAGGCCTTTTTCCCCCACACAATTCTCACCTTTGCAGCAGCTCTAAAGCTGCCACAATCAAAGCCAAGGGGGCAGGGGGGACCCTCAGGTCCTGGCTGCCACCTGGGGCTGGCCAGAGCAGGGCTGGCCAGTGCCCATCCCTGTGCAGTGGGGCTGGGCCATGGCTGGGCCCCACACTTGGGTTGACAGGGGTCTCCAGGATGTGCCACCCCCAGGACAGACACCTGTCCAGGAATGTGCAAGGACAATTCCAGAGCTGCCATTCCCCGGGACAGGACCCTCTCATGCCAGGATATGTCACCCCCTGGACTGGATTTCCCCAGGTCATGTCACCCTCAGAACAGGGACCTCCCAGAATAGGACCCCCCTGGTTTTCCCCCCAAGATAGATCCCACCCCCCTTTCCCATTTGACTGTCAGCACAAACAGCCTCTTCCTTCTTGTCCAGGAAAAAAAAAAGTGAAAGTATTGGGGGGCACAGCCCAACATCCCCATCCCTCCAAGTCTCCCCACCCCTATCTGCACCACCCACACCCCCTTCCCCTCTCCCCTGAACCCCTTACCTGCTCAGGTGCTCCTGGGGATCCCTGAGCCATGAACTGGGAGGGGGAGTGTACAGCAGTGAGTGAGGAAAATAAGAACAAATAGAAATAAAGAGAAGAAAAGGCCCAGGGTGGGGTGCACAGACCTGGAACACCATGGGAACCCCCTTGTTTCCCCCTCAGACCACCAGTACTATGGAGGATTCACCCCAAAATCTGAGGCAGCCAGTGAAGGAGCTGCAACCTACATGTCCAACCAGCCACCTCCCATCTCTGGGACCCTCCACTCTCCTGGGATCCCAGCCATGAGACCTCATTCCCTTGGTTCCCTCGCCTGGGAACCCCCATCCCAGGATGCCAATTTCCAAGGATCTCCATAGCCCAGCACTCCCCTCTCCTTGATCCCATCCCATGGGCTCCCCAGTCACCCAGAACCCTCCATCCCTGGGACCTGCATTCCGTGATCCCAAATCCCTGCAGCCCATATTCCCCTGGGACACCCATCCCTGGTTCTCCCACCCATGGGGACCCACATTCCCCAGGATCCCCATCCCCTGTGTCTCCCCTTCCTGAGGTGCCCCATTCCGTGGCTCCCCAATTCCCCAGGGACCCTATCTCTGGGCCATCCTGCTCCTCTGGTAGTCCCTCCTTAGCTCCCCACATCCCTTGAGACCCAAAGTCCTGGGATCCCCATGTCCCACCAGGCCACACCATGTCCCAGAGAGTCCCTCTACATCCCCAGCCTCTCCCCACTCTGCCCCCACCAAGTGCCACCTACACATGGGAACAAGATGTGACCTCACTTCCTTCCTCTTTGGCCAAAGAGCCACCACCCAGCGGACAGCGGAACCTGGCAGTGTGTGGCAGGCAGCTTGGGTGGCCAGGAAGGTGGCAGGATGGCCAGGAAGGTGACACTGCTCCTGTGGGGTGAGTGCCCCAGGCACGGGCCTGACACTCTGGGGATGGGCCCTGGTGAGGCAGAGATGGGTGGGGAGGGGGCACAGGGGGGCTGCGGGGTCCCCTGAGGTCCCCAAGGCCAGCAGGGCCAGTATATGGGCATGGACCCCTCAGTGTGACCAGGGTTGTGGGGTGGCTGTGGGGACAGGAACGGGAGGGCAAGAACAGGGGGACTGAAATCTGGGGACAAGGATGTCATGACAGGCACATTTAGACTGGGGCAGCTGTGGTGACAGGGGCAGGGGAACAGGGGACAAAGGGACAGGGATAAAGGGACTAGCCCCTTGCAGATGGGCCATGCGGACAGGTTTCATCGGCCTGGTGGAGGTGGCCTGTGGCAGCATGGGGTGTCTGCTGTCCCCACACTCAGGGTGTTCACAGTGTCCCCATGCCCCGCCTCAGCCTGAGGTGGTTGCAGTATCCCCATCCCTCAGGTGTCCATGCCACAGGGATGTGGCACGTGGGCAGCTGTGACACAGACAGGTCTCTCCAGACCTGTTGGGGACCATCCCTGAGCACTTTCTCACGAGGACCAGTCACTTTGGGGACAAACCCCACAACCTGTCCACAGGTGCTGCTTTTCCTGCAGTGCCACCCCCACCCAGCCCTGTCCCTTCTCCCTTCCAGTCCAGACCCTCGGCCTCGCTGGTGAGTCTTCAGGGGATGCTGTGTCCCTGCCCTGCTGTCCCCGGCCCTGTGCTGGCCCTGGCAGGCTGGTGTCCCCTGTCACCCACAGGCACCCAGACCACCCAGCTCCTGGTGGAGCCCCCCTGGATACCGGCAGTGCTGTGGGACCAGGTGACACTGACCTGCTGGGGCTTGGGGACCGCCGGTGCCACCACCTGGTACAAGGATGGGCAACGGTGGTGGCAGAAGGGACCTAACTGCTTCACTGTCACCATGAGTGGCACCTACACATGTGACAGACCTGGCACAGGGCCCAGCCCCCCCATGAGAGTCTCAAATGGTAAGAGGTGATGTGTGCCCTGGCACCCTGGGGGTCCCCAAGGGTTCTGGGTGGGCCCCACTTCTTGGGTCACCCCCTAGTGTGACCAGAGCCTGTCCCCTGCACATGGGGACATCCCAGAGCATCCCAGGGCATGGAGAACCCCTATTGCAATGGGGGACCCCTGGTGCCTCCCAAGGTTTTTGGGATCCCTCAGACACCCCAGATGTGGCAGGTCCTTCCTGTCCCACAGAGCGTCTTGTGCTGCAGCTGCCGGCACGCGTGCTGCTGGAGGGGGACACGGTGACACTGCGCTGCCGGGGCTGGCAGGATGGCACGGTCACTGGAGTACGATTCTACCACGAGGGGAAGGATCTGGGGGGGCCCTTCAATGGGACCGAGCTGTCCCTGTACCCCCTGCAGCTGCACCACAGCGGCTGCTACCGCTGCGGGGGCAGGGTGAACTTTGCGGCATCACTGTGGTGGGAGATGTCAGCGCCGGTGACAGTGACAGTGACAATACATGGTGAATGCAGGAATAGGGATGGGAAATCCCAGCATCTTCCCAGGTTTCCCTGACCAGTGCCTGGGTCCCTCATCCCTCCTTTGATCCCTCCCTGGGTTACCCACACCTTCCCATGAAGGGACACCTTCTCGGGTCCCTCCATCTTTTTCTGGGTCCCTCTCCACGTCCCCCCATCCCTACGTGGCATCCAATACCCCTTCTGTGTTCTCAGCTCCCTCCTCTGCTCTCCCTCCCTACCTGGCTTGCTTCCACCCTTCCCTGCTTCCCCCAATCCCTCCGTCAGCTCCTCCCACCCCTCTCTGAGCCACCCCACATCCCTCCCTGGGTCCACTTCTCCCTCAATGGGGTCCCCTCCAACCCCCTCCTACTCCCCTCCTGCCACTTCCCATATTTCCTACCCCTCACAGATCCCCCATGCCACCCATGTCCCCGTGCAGGGGTCCCGCTCTCGGGGGTGTCTCTGTCAGCACAGCCCCCCAGGGGGCAGGTGGCACTGGGGGACCGCCTGGTGCTGAGCTGCGTGGTGACCGCAGGGACAGGTCCCCTGTCCTTCACCTGGCACCAGGGGGGACGCAGATGCACCACTGGGCACCGGCCCCCACCTGGAGCTGCATCACACTGGGGACAAGGACAGTGTCCACTACCAGTGCCAGGCCAGAAACGGGGACAGTTGGCCAAGAGCCCCTCACTGCAAATCAGGTGAACGGGACCCTCAGGGTGGGGGTGACCCCAAGCACAGCATCCCCCACCCCAGACCTGGTCACAGCCCCACCACTGCAGCTCACACTCCTGGGTGACCGGGACCTCTGGCTCTGGCTGCCCTCACCCACAGCATCCCCAATGAGTGACTGGTAAACACCACAGTAAGTCACAGACCTGGGTGAAAGGCTCCCTCTGTCTCCAGGTGCCACCATGCACAGACTCCGTCATCCCCACATCTGACACTCCCTCCCCCCATTCTCCTGCCCCAGCACTGGGTGCCAACCCCTCCCCTCAGCCTCAGCCCTGTCTGTGTCCCCACAGTGCCCGTGGCCAATGCCACCATCACCCCCGGTCCCCTGTCACACCAGGTGCACACAGGTGACCCCGTGACCCTGCGCTGCTCGGTGCAGGTTGGCTCAGCCCCTGTCACCTTCACCTGGCTACACAACGGGCAGGAGGTGGCCCAGGGTCCCATCCTGGAGCTTGGGGACGTCAATGTGGGACATTCGGGCACCTACCAGTGCGTGGCCACCAACCAGCTGGGACAGGACGGGCACCGCGTGTTCCAGGCACTCAGCCCCGAGCTGGTCCTGGAGGTGACACAACAAGGACACTGGAACACAGGTGGGGTCACACAGGGTCATTGGGATTGCAGAACCCCCAGAGTTACAGGTGACCCTGACGTGTCCCTTGTGTCCTCAGCAGTGGCCACAGGGGTCAGCGGGTCCCTCCTGTTCCTGGTCCTGCTCGTGGGTGTGGCTGTTGTCTGGCAGCGGTGGAACTACATGGGTGGGTGACAATGGGGGCAACAGGGGCCCTGGGGAGGTGAGGGGCCACCTAGAATGTGGGGGTGATGGGTGGAACCCACAGCCCCTGACTTGGGCAGTGCTGAGTGCTCACGACTTTTGCTCAGGGTTCTCAAGTATTTGAGGTGGGGTTGGAGGGTCTTGCAGGAATGTTGGGGGTTCTATCAGGGGTTTTTGGGGAATTTAGAGGCTCCCAATCCCTGCCAGGCTCTGGGTTCTGGGGGCTCAGGGTGTTGGGGCAAGGCGGGAGCATCAGGGATTCTGGGGGGACCTGGGGGAGTGTTGAGGGCCTGGTGGTGGTTCAGGATTCCCGTGGGTTGGTGGGGGCCCCTGGGACTCCAAAGTCACCCCTCCAGTTTTCCTTTGCAGCTGCCAGGAAGCACCAGGAAAGGTGAGCGCAGCCTCCACCCATGATACACCTTTTACTGACACTCCCAGGACCGCCCATCCCCTTCCACACACCCCCTTATTGCTACAGGGTGCCCCCAGATTCCCTGGCATTCCCCGGGGAGGATCCTCAGGCGACCTACATGGAGCTGAAAGGGCCACACGGGCAAGCATGGGAACCCAGCGACATCTATGACCATCTACAACAAAAGCTGTGACACCCTGGGAAGCAGGAGGCACTAGGCAACACTGGTGGTGCTCCCACCATGGCTCCAGGGGTTGCCCATCCTTCCAAGGGAGGTGGTGATGAGTCAGGGCCAGGCTACACAGGGCACCCTATGCTCCCCATTTCCTCTCCCAGTAGCCCCAGGGGCTCCCCCATCCCCTTCCCAGTACCTGCAGGGGCTCCCCAACCCCCATCCCAGTGCTCCAAGTACCCTCGGTGACCTCCCCTTTCTCTCCCCACTGTGCTCACAGCACACCCAGGGGTTCCCCATTCCCCCTCCCACTCCCCCTGTCCCATCCCACTGTAAAATGAGCAGTCGGGGAGGATTCTTTTTGATCAATTTCTCAAATGAAAGTGAAGCATAAATGCGGCAATATTATATCTGAGAACTGTTTATTGATAAAGGAGGGTAAGTGTTCTTACGGAAGGGGGATTAGAAGAGAGAGTAGAGAGGGGAAAAGAGAGCCAGAGAGAGAAACAGAAGACAGGGACAGCATTACCACAAGAACCCCGGGCACTCTGTTGGCATGAGTTCGACAGATGGAGTGTGTGTGCGGTGAGCCCTCGTGGCTTTTGTGAGTGACTGGGCACGACTGGCAAGCAGCAGCACCTCCGTGTTTCTGGCACTGGCAAGCGATGGCTGCAGGCTGGCTGCAGGCCAGTGCTGTAGGACTGGCAGCTGTGGTCTGGCTGCCAGGGGCTGCTACTGTGGTGCAGCAGGCCCGGTGCTGCAGGCGACACAGGCACCACGGCAGAGGCAGCGGGTGTGTGCAGGCAGCCTCCGCTCCTTTGGGGAAGTGGTGGAGCACCAGGTTGTGGCTGGCATGGCAGACAGTGGGGGAAAACCTGGTGGCAGCAGCCATGGCTGGGGGCGGGCAGCAACCACTCCAATGGGGAAGTGGTGGAGCAGCAGGCTGGGGAAGCAGTGCAGCTCCAGGCTGGGGAAGCAGTGGAGCACCAAGTCATTGCAGGAACGAGCTGCCTCGCGGCAGCAGGAAACAGGTATGGACAGGGAAGAAGGACCACAGGGAGGAAAAGGTGAGGGGGAGAGGAGAGCCAAGCTGACCGTATGAGCAAGCCCCTGATCCCCCCAAGAAACCTAAGCAAAAGAGCTCCTGTTGTGTCACAGGTAACTGCTTTTATTTGCTAAGGCTCCTCCCACCGCCCTATTTCCTGGGCATTTTTTCCCTGGGCATTTTTCCCTGACATTTTTCCTGGGCATCCAGGCATCTGACCCACCAACCAGTGGGGGTTTGCTCACAGTCCGCTCATGGAAGCTTTTTCTCCCCTGATCGGCTGTTACGTGAAGCCTCCCTGGGACAGTGTTCCCAGCACAAGTAGAGCCTCTGGAGTAATTTTTCACCTCATGCATAGCGTATGTTGAGACATAAATGAAAATCAGATTCGTTCCTCTCAACCTCCAGTGGGTGTTTCCAGTGGTTCTGGGACCCTCCCAGTGCTCCCAGTACACCGGGTGGCTTAGTGTTTCCCATCCCAGTTTCAAGGGATCACAGGACCTGGTTTTCTGCTCCTGGGGAAAAAATGCAGCTTTTGGGTTAAACGGGCAGAAATGGTGTTTCTTTGTTCAGCTCTGTCAGGCTTTAGCAATGGGATTCTCCAATTTTGGGCTGCCAATTCTCCAATTTTTGGCTGTGTTGGTTTGAAAGACAGGTATTTGCCAAGGAAGGCAGGAACCTCCCTTGGAATGGAAAATATAACCCCCTTCCCTCATACTTATTAGAACTTTGAAATTAAGGGGCTTGCAGGCAAAGATATGGGAGCAGGAATAACAGTTCTTTACTAGAATGTATTGTGAGAAACAAGTTAATGGAAGTTGACTTCTGCTGGGTGTTATATGAATTGATATTACATTATTGATTATATTGTTGAATAAATATTGTGATGTTGTTAGTGTTGGGATAATGATTTGTTATGGAGTGGTTGATATTCTTGCGGTGGCCCAGTTGCAAGGTTGATTTTCACGGGGATGGTTTTGTGTGTTGTGGTGTGGGTTTTGTGGGTTTATATTGGATGGACTGCTACTGGCCAAGCCTTTGGGACATAACCTTAAAAGGGGCAGAACTTCATCCAATGATGGCCCTGAGGACCACGGTGATGCAACTGCACTGGTGCTGAGGAGTGTGACAGGGGCTGAGATTGTGTAAAATCAAAATGAACATGCATCAAGCTGGTGCAGCACCAGGGGCATAAAAGGCGAAACCACCATTTTGTGGACGAGCCTCTTGCTTTGTGAATTTTTCTCTTGTTCTCAATGAAACTTTTATAACTCATTGCCACTTGGGATCTGAGTCATTAATAACATACATATATATGTATAACAAGGCCAAAAACCAACAACAACGGCAGCGACAAACAGAACCAGAAACTCAACTGCAGCTGCAGGCCCCTCTCCCTTCAGTGCAGTCCTGGTCACAGCCAGCAGGGGCGTTGGTGGCTCCCGGCCAGGCAGGGTGGGTGCGATGATTCCCCCAGACCTGCAGGGGGCGCTGTGGCGCCAGCTTGGCTGTGTCTCTCTCTCTCTCTCTATGGTAATGGCGGGCGCAGCTGGCACAAGGGGAGGAAAAGCGGCTTCCTTTAGAAACTCACGGAGGGAAATTTGTCCTGGTTACCTCCAGATAGTGAAATGTGCTGTACTGGAACCTCGGAAGAAGCAAGCTGGAATGGCAGAGGTGAGCAGACCCCAGCGTGGCCAAACAAAAAGTAACAGCAACTGCACAGCTGTAGCAAGAGCCGCGGGGTGTCCTGGCAGGCACGCAGTGCTGACTTACAGCGTAGAAAAAAACAGAGCAAAGGCAGAAAAACGGCGGGGCCAGGCAGCAGCAGCCTGGCTCCTAAACACAGCCAGGAGTAACTCCCTCAGAGGAGGAGGGGCTCGGGGTCCTGGGTTTTCCCCTGAGGTGCCTGAGGAGTTGGTGAGGGTTCTTTCCAGTCAAAGGAGATGTCAATAAGGTCACAGTTTGAAGGCTGCTCTACTGAGCAAAGGCTCACCCACAGTAAAGAAGAAGCAGTACAGGGCCGGATTCTGGCGGTGGCAGTGAATTCTCCCTGCAGTAAGCAGTTTGCCTGTTCCTTCTGATCCCCAGATGGAGAGAGAGCTGGGTGCTGAGCCTCACACCCAAGCCAAAATCTTGCTGTATTTCTGCCCTTCCCAAGAGAAAAACCCCATGGGCTGAGAGGCTCCAGCCAGCCGCACTCCTTCCCCCCACCTTGGCCATTTCTTCAGTCCCTCTTAGGGATGGTTGTTATTCTGTCTTAGCAGCACAGGGGAGAAAACTCTTGCAGAGAAAGAACACAAGAGGGAAAAATCCTGACCTCCAACACACTAAAACCTGGGGCTGCTGCCTCTCCCACTCTGCTTGGAGGCGCAGATGGCAGAGACCCCAAAGGGCTGAGAGAAGAACAATTTCCTGAAACAGCAAAGAGAGAACAAAACCAACAGCAACACAACAAGATTCAGAATCCAAAGGATCACAAAAGGAACGATTTGTAGGAAGAGCTCCTAACAAGGAATAAACCCTGGACCCTTCCACCAGCATCCACAACACACAAGAACCCTTCTGGCTCCTCCCCCACAGCACTGGGAAAACTGCAGTCTTTACAATGGAATTGGCTGATTTGGCCCCAGTTTGATGGCAAAGAGCTGAGATCATGTAAATCAGGACTGGCTGAAGTGACTGGGGGCAGCCCCTACTTTCTCCTGGTCCCCACTATATCCCTCATGGAGTTTTTGTCCTCAGGGCCTCGGACATTTTGGGTTTGTTGGGTTTTGGGAGAAATCCTGTTGCAGACTTCTCCATTCTTGCTGGTCCTCTGCAGGGTCTGAGCCAACAACAGCAGCTGGGGAATGGAGCCCCAGGCAGGAAGGAGCTCCACAACTCCTCCTCCTTGAAGCCACTGCCCACCCAAGTGTGGGGCCCAGCCATGGCCCAGCCCCACTGCACAGGGATGGGCATTGGCCAGCCCTGCTCTGGCCAGCCCCAGGTGGCAGCCAGGACCTGAGAGTCCCCCCTGCCCCCTTGGCTTTGATTGTGGCAGCTTTAGAGCTGCTGCAAAGGTGAGAATTGTGTGGGGGAAAAAGGCCTGCCTGTGGCTTGCTCAGCCCTGCAAGAAGCACAAAAGCCAATGGGAGCCCAAGCAGTGGCTGTGTGAGGGCCTTTGATGGTTTTCAGAGCAGGGCTGGCTGGAAACTGTCCCTGTGGGGGCAGCTGTGAGAGAACCAGTCCGGAAATGCAGCAAGTGATCAGTTTGTCCCTCTCAGCAAGGGGCTGAGAGAGCCCCAGAAGTGCTGCAAATCCCACACCCATCTGCTCAACAACCTGACCGGGACCCTCCTTCTTCTACAAAACCTGCAGCCCCTTGGAACCTCCCGGCAAGAATGTTTGGGTTCTGCATGTGGACACCAGAAGAGAGGGAAAAGTGTGGAAATATTGAGCAGGGGCTCCACACATGGATCTGGGGAGCAGGGGTGTCCCAGCAGGAGCAGGGAGTGCCCAGGCAGGGGAATTCAGGGCAGGGTGGAGTGCATTTACCAGGGAAGCACACCCTGAGGGCCACACGGGCATTCCCATGGATCCCTGTGCACTCTTCCAAGGATGGACTGAGCTTCTCCCCTTTTGGGAGCAGAACCCATGGGAAGTAAATCAAGTTTCAGGGTGGGAATGAGAAAAATGGGAAGAGTTCCTAAATATGGCCCAGCCAAAGCTTTCCCAATGGGCTGAGTTGCTGCCCAGCATGCAGGGAACAATGCCATGGACCTGCTGGACACTCAGGGAGATTCCACACTTGGTGTCAGCCACAAGCAAACGCTGCTGTGGGATGCACCAATGGGCTCCTAAAGGGGACCTGGAAGTCTCATTTCTCTGTGATTTGCTTGTGTTTTATTGTGTGTGATTTGTTGGGAGAGCAACAATTAAAAGGATTCTATCATCCAGACCATTTAATACATTGTCAGTTTCATTTTTGCTGAGTTCATTTTTTATTGGGGAAAAAAATGGTGTGGGTAAAGATTATTTCATTTATTTCATGGATGTAAAATTTTGTCTCAACCAACTGAGCATCAGGGAAATCAACCAAATTTAGCCTGGCATTTAGCATCATCAGGGCAAGGTTGTATCAGGTACCCCCTTAAGTTTGGGCACCCCAGAGGTCACAGGGCCTCACTGGGGACAGCAGGAATGCTCAGGGCCCCCCCAGGACAGAGGTGCCCAGGATGTGCCACCTCTGGGACAGGAACCCTCAAAGACATGGCACCCCCAGGACCAGGACCCCCCTGGGATAAGACCCTGGGACAAGACCCAGGTGTCACCACACCACAGGAGATCTTTTCTCTCCGGACAGGGCCCCTCTGGATGTGTCCCCCCAGGACAGAACCCACGTCCTCAGCTCAGCATGAACGACCTCTTCCTTCTGCTGCAGGAAAGAGAAAGGGAAAATCTTTCATCCCCTGCAGCCCCCCAGCCACTGCCTGCACCCCTCAGCCCCCTTTTCCCCTTCCTGGGATCCCCCCACCTGTTATCTGCTCAGGTGATCCCTGGGATGGCTGAGCCAGGGAATGGGGGGATGGGAAAAAACCCAGGGCTGTGTGGGGCACTGACCCAGAGACTGAACCCTGGGTGCCCCCCTGGCCACGAGCACACTGTGGGAGCTGCGCTGGGCTCTGAGTCACATGAAAATCTGAGGCACTCAGGGAAGGAGCTGGGACCCCAGTGTCCACCCATCCCTGGGACCTCCATTCCCCTGAGACCCCAACCATGGCACCCCCATTCCCTTGGTCTCTCCTCCCTGGGACCCCCATCCCATCACTCCCAATGCCCAGGACCACCATGGCCATGATCCCATCCCATGGACTGCTTCTTCCCCCAGAACCCCTCTTCCCAAGGGTCCCCTTTTCCCCCTGCACTCCCAACCCTGGGACCCCCATCCCATGACCCAAAATCCCTGGGGACCATGTTCCCACAGGAGCCCCATCCCTCAATCCCCCAGCCATGGAGACCCCAACTCCCCTGGACCCCCATTCTTATGGACACACATCCTTGGTTCCCCATGACCCCTGAGCTCCGCCACTCCTGGGAACACCATCCCCAAGGAACCCCCAGACTGCCCCATAATGTCCCCAGCCTGTCCCCTACTGTGTCTCCACCTTTCCCCACCCTGCCCCCACCAAGGGCCACCTACACGTGGGGACAAGCTGTGACCTTTCTTCCTTCCTTCCTCTCTATCCGAAGAGCCGCCACGCAGCGGAGCGGTGGCCACAGCAGCGAGTGACAGCCAGCCTGGATGGCCGGGGACATGGGGATGGCCGGGAAGGTGGCACTGCTCCTGTGGGGTGAGTGCCCCGGGCACGGGCCTGACACTCTGGGGATGAGCCCTGGTGAGGCAGAGATGGGAGGGAAGGTGTCACAGGGGGGCTGCAGGGTCCCTGAGATCCCCAAGGCCAGCAGAGCCTGTCCATGGAGGTGACGGGGGTTGTGAGGTGGCTTTGGGGACAGAAAAGAGATGACAATATTGGGGGACAGGATTTTAGGGAGGCATCACGGGACTGCTGCTGCTGTGGAGAAGGGACAGGGGCACAGGGATTCGGGGACAGGGACAAAGGCACAAGGGCCATGCAGATTGACCATGGGGACAGAGGGCTTGGGGGTGGTAGGGGTGACCTGAGCCAGCATGGGGCAGTTTTGACATCCCCATTTCTGGGGTGCCCGCAGTGTCCCCATGTCCTGCCTGAGCATGGAGTGGCGATGATGTCCCAATCCCTGAGAGATTCGTGCCACTCTGGTGTCCCCAGTGGGAAACTTTGAGGACAGTTCCACAAACCTGAGCTCTGTGTGCTGTTGTCCTTGCGGTGCCACCCCCACCCAGCCCTGTCCCTTCTCCCTTCCAGCCCAGACCCTCGGCCTCGCTGGTGAGTCCTTGGGGGATGCCATGTCCTCACCCCACTGTCCCCAGCCCCATGGTGGCCCTGGCAGGCTGGTGTCCCCTGTCATCCACAGGTGCCCAGACCACCCAGCTCCTGGTGGAGCCCCCCTGGACACCGGCAGTGCTGTGGGACCGGGTGACACTGACCTGCCAGGGCTTGGGGACCGCCAGTGCCACCACCTGGTACAAGGATGGGCAGCGGTGGAGGCAGAAGGGACCCGACCGCCTCATTGTCACCGAGAGTGGCACCTACACATGTGACAGACCCAGCAGTGGGCTCAGTCCCCCAATGACAGTCTTAGATGGTAAGGAAGGTTTGTGTGTCCCCAGCTTGGCACCTGCAGGACTCCGGGGTCTCTGGGCAGGCTCCGCTCCACGGGAGCCCGTCCCCTGCACACGGGGACATCCCAGAGCATCCCGGTGCAGGGGGACCCTGTTTGTGGGATTGGGGACCCCTGGTGCGCTGGGTGTGATCTCATGGGGGGGTCTCTGTGAAAATGGGACGACCCGTTGTGACAGGACCCTCCTGTCCCACAGCACCGTTGGTGCTGCAGGTGCCAGCACGGCCACTGCTGGAGGGGGACACAGTGACACTGCGCTGCCGGCGCTGGAGGGACACGTCGGTCACCACGGTGAGATTCTACCGTGGGGACGAGGAGGTGAGGGAGTCCCTCAGCGGGACCGAGCTGTCCCTGTCCCCTCTGCAGCTGCACCACAGCGGCCGCTATCGCTGCAAGGGCTGGGTGAACTCCAAGGTGTCACGGGGGTGGCAGGAGTCGGCGCCGGTGACAGTGACAGTGCACGGTGAGCACCCCACACCTCACCCCGCAGCACCCCCACAGCCCCTTGACAGCAGACTCGGGGTCACAAATCCCCCTCCCCTCTCTTCCCAGAGCTCTTCACGGTGCCGGTGCTGGAGGGTCCCGCCGAGCCCATCGAGGGGTCCCCCCTCAATCTCAGCTGCCTCAGCAGCCCCAGCCCCCTGCGGCCCCGAGCCCCCCTCCTGCACCTCTTCTACCGGGACGGGCAGTGCGTGGGGGGCCCGCAGGGGTCGCCGCAGCTCCTGGTGCCCGCCGTGGGGGTCTCCCACTCGGGGAATTACAGCTGCCAGGTGCGCTCCGAGGGGGGGGCCGTGCGGAAGAGCAGCGCTCGGCTCGGCGTCACGGTGCGCAGTGAGTGCGGGGATGGGCACGGGGAGCCCCCACAGCCTCCCCGGGCTCCCCAGCCTTGCATGGAGACCCCCACTACTGCCCGGACCCCCATTACTGCCCAGACCCCCATCCGTGTCACAGGTCCACCCTCCTTGCTGGGTCTACTGCCAGCTTCCCAAACCCATAGTGGGTACCCCCATCGTCCCCCGTAAACTTTTTCCCCATCCCCCCATTCCCTGCTCGGCTCCATCTCTCACCAGGCCCCTTCAGCCGTCCTTGAGTCAACCCCACCCCTCTCTGATCTCGCCCGACAGTCCCCAGGTCTCACTATCTCCTCCCTGCTGTGCCCCCTCTCCCTCTCCAGGTGTCCCCTCCCTGAACCCCTGTTGTTCCTTGGGGTCCCTTTCCAAGCCTCCCCTCAGCTCTGTGCCCCCTCTTCCTCTCTGCCATCCCCCTGCCCCTCCCCATTTCCCCTCCATGTCCCTCACTGTCCCTTGATCTGTTCCCCCCCCCTCTTGCAGGGGTCCCGCTCTCGGGGGTGTCCCTGTCAGCACAGCCCCCCGGGGGACAGGTGGCACTGGGGGACCGCCTGGTGCTGAGCTGCGTGGTGGCCACAGGGACCGGTCCCCTGTCCTTCACCTGGCACCGGGGGGGCTCGGGGGCACCGCTGGGCACCGGCCCCCACCTGGAGCTGAGCCACGCTGGGGACAATGACAGCGGCCACTATCACTGCCGGGTCAGCAATGGGGACAGTGTGGCCGAGAGTGTCCCCCTGAATGTCACCGTCCTGGGTGAGTGGGACCCTCGGGCTAGGGGTGACCCCACCCACGGCACCCCCATCCCACCTCGCCCGGTGCCAGCCCTCTCTCTGTCCCCACAGTGCCTGTGGCCAATGCCACCATCACTCCCGGTCCCCTGTCACACCAGGTGCACACAGGTGACCCCGTGACCCTGCGCTGCTCGGTGCAGGTGGGCTCAGCCCCTGTCACCTTCACCTGGCTGCACAACGGGCAGGAGGTGGCCCGGGGTCCCTTCCTGGAGCTTGGGGACGTCGATGTGGGACATTCGGGCACCTACCAGTGCGTGGCCACCAACCAGCTGGGACAGGACGGGCACCAGGCACTCAGCCCTGAGCTGGCCCTGGAGGTGACCCCTGCCTCACCCTGGGTCGCAGGTGGGGTAACATGGGGTCACCGGGGTGTTCAAAGCCCCCGGGTTTCTGGGTGACCCCAATGTGTCCCTCACTGTCCCCAGCAGTGGCTGCAGGGGTCAGCGGGTCCCTCCTGTTCGTGGTCCTGGTCGTGGCTGTCATCAGGGGCTGGCACCGGTGGAACAATGCGGGTGGGTGACAATGGGGGGTAATAGGGGTCCCGGGGATTGTAGTGAAGCCCCCCTGAGTACAGGAGCCATAGGGTGGCACCAACAGCTCCTGACTCAGGTGAAGCTGAGCCCTCAGAGACCTCGGCTTGGGGTCCTGGGGATTTGGGGACGTCCTGGAGGGTCGTGCAGGGATGTTGGGGGTTCTGTCAGGTGTTTGGGGGAGGTTTAGTGGCTCAGGGGGCTCAGGGGTTTCGAGGGGTGGTTCAAGGTTTTTAGGGGGCTTCAGGAATGCTTGAGGGTCCCAGGGGTGGTCAGGGGTCCCGAGGTTGTTTAGGTACCCTGAGGACCCCTCAGTCACCGCTCCCCCCTTCCCTTTGCAGCCCTCAGGAAGCAGCAGGAAAGGTGAGTGGGGGGCTGCAGGTCTGACCCCCCATTTTACCCTCAGTGCAAACGCCCCCCACCCCCACAGTCACCCCCTTATCCCCGCAGGCCCCCCCTGGAGCCCCCGGGTTTCCCAGAGGAGGGGGAGGTGCTGTACGCCCACATCGTGGCCACCGAGCGGGCAGGGGGTGAGTATGGAGGAGGGACAGGGACACGTCACCCACGGGTGTCACCCCCACCCAGATCCCACAGCCAGTGTCTCTCGCAGGGCCACCCCGTGCCACAGCCCCCCAGGTGACCTACGCGGAGCTGCCGGGACCCCACGGGCGACAGCGGGACCCCAGTGACATCTGCGAGAACGTGCTGTGACACTGGGGGCACTGCAGGCCCCTGCCCGAGGGCACCCCCCGTGTGGGTTTCCCTCTCCCCGGCTCCCGTGGGTGCCCACGAGTGGGGTCCCATGTGGGACTGCCCAGAGCTCCCCGTTACAGTGCTCCCAGCGCTCCCAGTACCGCCAGGGGCTCCCCATTCCTTCCCCCAGTGCCAGGGGGCACAGGAACCTTGTCCCTCCCGTTGGCCCCAAACCGCAGTTTTTTGATTAAACCGGCAGAAATGGTTTTTGTTTGCTCAGCTCTGCCTGCTCAGCTCGGACGGAGCAGGCTCCGCTCAGGCTGTTGTGCAGCTCCGTGTGGGACTTGCAGGAGTTTTGGGGCTCTCTCAATCCCTTGGGAACAGGGACAAACGGATCAAATGGGGCATTTCCGGACTGGTTCCTTCGCAGTTGCCCCGCAGAGGGGAAGGAGCTGCCGCTGCCCGTTTGTCCCCTCTTGGTGACACGGGCCAAGGGCTCGGGGAGTTGCGGCGGTGCCGCCCCGTGGCCACGGGCACCGATCCCGCAGCTGCCGAGCCCCTCGGGCCGAGCTGGAGCCCCGGGACGGAGCCGGAGATGAGGGGCCGGGGTCGTCCCCAAATTTCTGACCCCTCTCCCTGTCCCCACATCCCTGTCCCGAAATCTCTGTGCCCCATCCCTGTCCCACATCCCTGTTCGAAATCCGTGTCCCCAAATCCCTGTCACCCACCCCTGTGCCCAAATCCCTGTCTCCTCCCCCTGTTCCCCATCCCTGTCCTACATCCCTGTCCCCAGATCCCACCGCAAAGCTGGCCCAGCTGCAGCCCTGCCGGTACCCCCGGTGCCCCCGGTGCCCAAAGCCCCGCAGCCGGCGCTCCCCGAGCGGCGTCTGAGCCCCGGAGCTGCTGCGGAGCCTCCGCCGGGCCCGGCCCGGGGGCGGGCGGAGGGCTCGGGCAGGGAGGTGCCGGGAGGGCGGAGGGGACCCGGGAGCCCGCGGAGGAGCCCCCGGCGCTGCGGGAGCCGAGTCCTGCCCTCGGGTCACTGTCGCAGGTGGCGGCTGCCACCGCGCTGCCACGGCCGGGACTGGCCCGGGCTGCGGGCACCGACAGTGGCCGTGCGTCCCGAGCGGCGGTGGCAGCGTGTCCGAGACCACTGTCGCGATGTGTCGGGACCGGCTTTTGCCACGGCAACGGCACCAACAGCTCCGGACACTCGCGGAGCGTCCAGCCGGGGTCACCTCCCCCAGCCCCAGCACGGCCGGGGGCGGCCAGAGCCACTGCTCGATCTTTCCACGCTCGTCCCCAGGACAGGATCCCCTGGATGTGTCACCCGCAGGACGTGTCACCCTCAGAACAGGGACACCCCTGAGCAGCGAGAGGACCCCCTCCATGTGCCACCCGTGGATGTGTTACCCCCAGGATGTGTCACCCCCAGAACAGGGACACACCTGAATAGGGACAGGACCCCCTGGATGTGTCCCCCCAGGACAGAGCCCCCACTCCCACCGTCTGACTCAGCACAAATGGCCTCTTCCTTCTGCTGCAGGAGAGAGAAAGTGAAAGTGTGGGGGGGCACAGCCGTACACCTCCAACCCCCCCAACCTCCCCGGCATCCCCTCAACCTGGTACCTGCTCAGGAGCTCCCCAGGATCACCGAGCAGGCAATTGGGGGGTGCAAATGTGGCCAAATAAAAGGCAGGAAATGGAAATGAAGAGGGGAAAAAGCCCCTGGGGAGTAGGGGGGACACAGACCCAGAGCCCCTCAGAATCCACCTGTGGTGACTCCCAGGAAACCATGAGCTCCTTGGAGGGACAGCGAGGGGCCATGGGTCACCCCAAGATCTGAGGCGCCCAGGGAAGGAGCTGCAACCCATGGGCCCATCCAGGCACTGTGCATCCCTGGGACCCTCATTCCCCTGGGACCCCAACCATGGGACCTCCATTCCTTCTGCCTCCTCTCTCTGGGACCTCCATCCTGGCTCTGCTATTCGCCATGACCTCCATTCCCAAGGAACCCCATCCAGTAATTCCGGCCCCTGGAACCTCCTTTCCCCTGGGACCTTGATTTCCCCAGGACCCTCATTCTCATGGGGGCCCCCTTTCCCCTGCTACCCCCATCCCTTGACCACAAACCCCTGGAGGCCACGTGGTTCTGGCCACTCCTCCCCAAGTCTGAGTCCACCCAAACCTTGGGACCCACATTCCCATGGGACCCCATCCCTGGGACACCTAATTCCCCAGGACAACCATCCTTGACTCCCTACACCACCTCAGCCTCCAAATTCTGGCAACTCCATGTCCCCACCCTGTCCCACCATCACTCCCATGTACCAAGAGGTGCCCACCCAGCCCCCATCCTCTCCCTACCCTGCCCCCAACACGGGCAACCAACGCGTGGGAACGAGACCTGACCTCGCTTCCTTCCCCTTTGGCTGAAGGGCGGTCACACTGGGGACAAGTGCCCCCAGAACAGAGTGACAGCCAGCCTGGATGGCCGGGGACATGGGGATGGCTGGGAGGGTGGCACTGCTCCTGTGGGGTGAGTACCCTGGGCACAGGCCTGACACTCTGGGGATGGGCCCTGGTGAGGCAAAGATGGGTGGGGAAGGGGCACAGGGGGGCTGCAGGTTCCCCTGAGGTCCCCAAGGCCAGCAGAGCCTGTCCATGGATGTGACCAGGATTGTGGGATGGCTTTGGAGAATAGAGAGGGGAGACAGGAATTGGAGACCTGGGATTTGGGGACAGCAACAGGAGGGTAGAGATATGGGGACAAGGATGGGGTGAAAGGAACCTCAGAGCTGGGGCAGCAGTGGGGACAGGGGCACAGGGATGCAGGGACAGGGACAAGGGCCACGGACCATGCTGATGGGGCATGGGGACAGGAGCCATTGGAATGGGATCACGGGCATGGGGCCATGGGGATGTGGCTGTGGGGACAGGTGCTGTGAGGATGGTGGAGGTGACCTGTGCAAACATGGGGTGTCCACAGTGTCCCCATGTCCTGCCTCAGCCCAGGGTGACCGAGGTGTCCCCGTCCTCAAGACCTCCGTGATACACCAGTGTTCCACTGGGGACAGTCTGGGCACAGACATCACACCTCATCCCCCTGGTGCCTCTGTCCCTGCGGTGCCATCCCCACCCAGTCCTGTCCCTTCTCCCTTCCAGCCCAGACCCTCGGCCTCGCTGGTGAGTCCTCGGGAGATGCCGTGTCCCTGCCCTGCTCTCCCCAGGCCTGTGCTGGCCCTGCCAGCCTGGTGTCCCCTGTCACCCACAGGTGCCCAGAACACCCAGCTCCTGGTGGAGCCCCCCTGGACACCGGCAGTGCCGTGGGACCGGGTGACACTGACCTGCCAGGGCTTGGGGACCGCCGGTGCCACCACCTGGTACAAGGATGGGCGGCGCTGGAGGCAGAAGGGACCCGACCGCCTCATTGTCACCGAGAGTGGCACCTACACGTGTGACAGACCCGGCAGTGGGCTCAGTCCCCCTGTGACAGTCTTAGATGGTGAGGAAGATTTGCGTGTCCCCAGCATGGCACCTGCAGGACTCCGGGGTCTCTGGGCGGGCTCCGCTCCATGGGTCACCCCCTGGTGTGACCAGAGCCCGTCCCCTGCACACAGGGACATCCCAGAACATCCCAGTGCAGGGGGACCCTGTTTGTGGGATTGGGGACCCCTGGTGTGCTGGGTGTGACTCAAGGAGGGTTCCGTGTGAAAATGGGACACCCCGGTGTGACAGGACTCCCTTGTCCCACAGGCCCATTGGTGCTGCAGGTGCCAGCATGGCCACTGCTGGAGGGGGACACAGTGACACTGCGCTGCCGGTGCTGGAGGGACACGTCGGTCACCACGGTGAGATTCTACCGTGGGGACGAGGAGGTGAGGGAGTCCCTCAGCGGGACCGAGCTGTCCCTGTCCCCTCTGCGGCTGCACCACAGCGGCCGCTATCGCTGCAAGGGCTGGGTGAACTCCAGGGTGTCAAGGGGGTGGCAGGAGTCGGCGCCGGTGACAGTGACAGTGCACGGTGAGCACCCCACACCTCACCCCTCAGCACCCCCACAGCCCCTTGACAGCAGACTCGGGGTCACAAATCCCCCTCCCCTCTCTTCCCAGAGCTCTTCACGGTGCCGGTGCTGGAGGGTCCCGCCGAGCCCATCGAGGGGTCCCACCTCAATCTCAGCTGCCTCAGCAGCCCCAGCCCCCTGCGGCCCCGAGCCCCCCTCCTGCACCTCTTCTACCGGGACGGGCAGTGCGTGGGGGGCCCGCAGGGGTCCCCGCAGCTCCTGGTGCCCGCCGTGGGGGTCTCCCACTCGGGAAATTACAGCTGCCAGGTGCGCTCCGAGGGGGGGGGCGTGCGGAAGAGCAGTGCCCGGCTCGGCGTCACGGTGCGCAGTGAGTGCGGGGATGGGCACGGGGAGCCCCCACAGCCTCCCCGGGCTCCACAGCCCTGCTTGGAGACCCCCATTACTGCCCAGACCCCCATCCGTGTCACAGGTCCCCCTCCTTGCTGGGTCTTCCACCAGCTACCCCAGCCCTTAGGTTGGGTTCCCCCATCCTACCCATTAAACTTTTTCCCCATCCCCCCGTTCCCTGCTCGGCTCCATCTCTCACCAGGCCCCTTCAGCCGTCCCTGAATCAACCCCACCCCTCCCTGATCTCTCTCCCCACAGTCCCCAGGTCCCGTCATCTCCTCCCTGCTGTCCCCCCATTCCCTCTCCAGATGTCCCCTCCCTGAACCCCTCGTCATTCCTTGGGGTTCCTTTCCAGCCACCCTCAGTTCTGTGCCCCCTCTTCCTCTCTGCCGTCCCCCTGCCCCTCCCCATTTCCCCTCCATGTCCCTCACTGTCCCTTGATCTGTTCTCCCCCCCCCGCAGGGGTCCCGCTCTCGGGGGTGTCCCTGTCAGCACAGCCCCCCGGGGGACAGGTGGCACTGGGGGACCGCCTGGTGCTGAGCTGCGCGGTGGCCACAGGGACAGGTCCCCTGTCCTTCACCTGGCACCGGGGGGGCTCAGGGGCACCGCTGGGCACCGGCCCCCACCTGGAGCTGAGCCACGTTGGGGACAATGACAGTGGCCACTATCACTGCCGGGTCAGCAATAGGGACAGCGTGGCCGAGAGTGTCCCCCTGAATGTCACCGTCCTGGGTGAGCAGGACACTCGGGCTAGGGGTGACCCCACCCATGGCACCCCCATCCCACGCCCGGTACCAGCCCTCTCTCTGTCCCCACAGTGCCTGTGGCCAATGCCACCATCACCCCCGGTCCCCTGTCACGCCAGGTGCACACAGGTGACCCCGTGACCCTGCGCTGCTCGGTGCAGGTGGGCTCAGCCCCTGTCACCTTCACCTGGCTGCACAATGGGCAGGAGGTGGCCAGGGGTCCCGTCCTGGAGCTTGGGGACGTCGATGTGGGACATTCGGGCACCTACCAGTGCGTGGCCACCAACCAGCTGGGACAGGATGGGCACCGCGTGTTCCGGGCACTCAGCCCTGAGCTGGCCCTGGAGGTGACACCTGCCTCACTCTGGGTCACAGGTGAGGTGACACGGGGTCCCTGAGTTTTTCACGACCCCTGGAGTTCTTGGTGACCCCATTATGTCCCCATTTGTCCCCATCAGTGGCTGTGAATGTCGGCAGGACCCTCCTGTTCCTGGTCCTGCTCCTGGCTGTCATTGTGGGCTGTCACTGCTGGCACCACCTGGGTGGGTGACAGTGGGGGGGAATGGGGTTCCTGGAGTGCGGGGAAGCCCCCAGAATGGGTGTAGAGCCCGGGCAGCCCCCAGGGCCCCTTAGCTGTGGGAAAGTGAGCCCACAGTGACCTCCGCTGGGAGTCCTGGGGGATTTGGGAGGAATTTGTAGGGTCTTGGTTGGGTTCCAGGGGAATTTCTGAGTGAGCTTTGAGGTACATTGGAGTAGCACTGGAGCTTCTGGAGGGTTTGGGGAGCTCTTGGACGACCATGCAAGGATGTTGAGGGATCTTTCAGGCATCCTGGTGGTGTGTGGATGGTACCCCTCCCTGCGGGGCTTAGGATTCTGGGGCTCAGAGGATCGGGGACACCAAGAAGTTTGGGGGCACTATGGTGATGCAGATGTTCTGGAGGGTTCATGGGTGCTTGGAGTGTCTGGGAGGAATCTGGGGTCCAGTGGGGATTTGGGAGTCCAGTGGGGATTTGGGAGTCCCATGGATGGTTGGAGCTGCCAAGGCGCCAGGAAGGTTCAGGGGTTCCGGGGTCCCCACAGTCACCCCCTCCCCTTTCTCTTGCAGCAGCCAGGAAGCTCCAGGACAGGTGAGTGGGGGGCTTCAGCCGGGATTCCCCTTTTCCTCTCCCCAGACACCCCTTGGACCCTCCTCATCCCCACAGGACTCCCCCAGAGTAGGGGGCATTGCTGGATCCCCACATCGTGGGCACCGAGCCGGCAGCGGGTGAGTACGGGGGGGACAGGGACACGTCACCCACCGGTGTCACCCCCCACCCAGGTTCCCACAACTGGTGTCACTTCCAGGGCTCCCACAAGTGTCCCCTGACCCTGCCTCACCTTGGGATCCTCAAGTGATCAATGTGGAGCTGCCGGGACCCTACAAGGGACAGCGGGACCCCAGCGACATCTACAAGAATGTGCTGTGACACTGGGGGCACTGGGGGACATCAATTCCCCTCAGGGGTCCTTTCTTCTTCTTCACAGCACCCCACGGAGCTCCTCATTCCCTCACCCAGTGCTGGGCACGCACATGACCCTTTTCGCTCTTATTGTACCCAAAATGCAGCTTTTTGATTAAACTGTATGAGAAACAAATCTCACTCTTTAAAAGTTTTTAATGTTTAAGAAGGGATAAAGGGGACAGCAGACAGCTTGCTGAGTGCTTGGCAACTGCCAGAGGCACACGGTTATCTATAACAGTTCTTCCCATGTAACTTTTGATTGTATTGGTGAAATACATATTCAAGAAGATTATCCATATTCAAACATTCTTTCCAGTTTATGTGTTCTGGGAATTCTTTTGCTTGGCTTGACCCTTGACTCGTTCTCTTAAAGTACGTGCCTGTGCTGAATTTACCACCTTCAGCCACTGCCCAGGAGAACCGTCATGCCCTCTGCAGACCTGGGACCATGGTTGTCACCATGAGATTCTCCTAGTTTTCTGAGCGTTCATATTAAAGTAGAAGTGTGCACCTTCTCACTCTCTTCTCATATGAACAAGGAGATTGTGAATTGTAAATATTACCATTGTTTTCACATTCCTCTCCAAGGAGAGGAAAGGTTGTGTGACACTCCCTTTGACCGATGTGGTTGAGAGGCGGGAATACCACCCTCCAATCCATGATCACCTTTCAAAAAGTATAAAATAAGAAGTAATAAACAAAGGGCAGAGATTTTTCTCTGCTGATGCTGCTCTCCCAAATTCTGACTCCGTGTGTTACTTGAGCGTGGCTAACAGCAACAAATGGTGACTCTTTGCACAGATGAAACTTGAAAAGCACTAATCCTGTCTTAAGTGAGACAAAAGGGCAGAGTGAAAACATGTAGAGAGACAATATGAAGATATCAAAGTCAGTGAAGGAAGAGTTGAATATTAGCTGGAAAGAGAAGGAGAAGATGCCTTCGCTTTAGGCTGAAGGTCTTTTGTAAGCCATGGTAATGTACTATGATGTACTAGAGTATCCCTCTAAGTCATGGAAGGCATAGATGGGGAGATGAGAGTGTTCAAATTGTAGATCTGAGCCAAGGCATTTGTGGTGAACTATGTAAATACTGACGTAGTTGTGATCTTATGAGAAGCTTGACCAGAGAGAGAGAGATGAGCTGAAGTTGAAGACCTGTCCACAGAGAGAGAAAAGGTCTCTGTTCCTAGAGATGAAGAAAGCCTTTGCTTTTGAAATGTTCATCTTTAAAATGCTACCCCATGAGTTTACATGTCCCATTGTGCAGCTGTGGGAAGGCTGTGTGATATGGGAGGGACTTCACAAATGCAGAGTTTCGGGTGAGTGGTTTTGTAAGAATTAAAAAGCCACAAGAGAACTGTTCTTTCTTGTGGGGAAGTTTCCTTTGCAGACCAAAAGAGACTTTTCTCTTGGAGAGAACTGATGAGAGACTATTTCAGAGGCAGTACCTGACCTAAAGTCTAATTTTGGTCTCTGCATGTTGTCAGAGAGAAAGAAACGAGTTTGTGGGGAAGAGAGGAAGTGTTTTGAAGGTTTTATTCTGGTTCTTATTATTTTTTTGTCTCTCCTGTAGTTCTGTGAATAAATCTGTCTTTATAGCCTTTTCAGTTTTGAGCCTGCTTTCCTTTTCTCGTAATCTTATCTCACAGCAGAAAAAAGAGTAAATAATTCTGGTGGGCACTCAAACCACTACACTAATTGGTGCCATGATGCAGATACAGAAATTGGCGAACCTGAAACCACTACAATGCCTTACTGCTGATGAAATGATTTTTTTTTATTTCTTCACAAGGCCCCCTGTTCTGTGGTTTGACAGATCTTGGTAACGGAAGAGTCGGTGGTAAATTTCTCTTTGCATTCTTTCTTTTGATGTTTATTGGTTCTTTTCAGTGTTATCATACAGCTAAGATACTCCACCAGTATATTAAATCAACATTAGGGCTATTTCACAAAATTATCAGAGTTATTCTCACTGTTGTCAGTTAGTTACACAAATACAGGCATCAGCTACTTCTGCAACAGATAATGTTCTAATGCACAGTACACAGTCTCTATTTCAATATTTCGCAGGGGTCTAAACTAATATATTTATCACACTAAAATATAGAATCTACACAGGGATTAGGGTAAAAAGGCTGATAAATTCTACTGTATCAAAATTAGTTAAAACCTGATTACAAACTATATTATATCAAACTAATTTGCAAAAGCCAGTGTAATAGCAAAAGCCTATGACTACATAGTTATTTTTACCAGGGGGAAGGTGTATTGAAGGATTTATTCGACGTCTCCTTATTCTGCTCTGATTTTGTCAGCAATACCGTCAATTCATATCTCTAATTGCAATGCTGTTTTGCCCATGACAGGATTTGATGAGTGATCTCTCCTGGTCCTTGTCTCAAACCAGGAACCCTTTGCTGAAATTTCTCTCCTCATCCAGGGGTGGAGGGCAGTGAGAGAGGCTTTGGTGGGCGCAGGGCATCCGGCCACTGTCCACACACGGCAAGGCAGGAAGGAGGAGGAGGGCCCTGGTCAGGTTGTTGAGCAGATGGGTGTGGGATTTGCAGCATTTCTGGGGCTCTCTCAGCCCTTGCTGAGAGGGACAAACTGATCAGTTGCTGCATTTCCGGACTGGTTCCCTCACAGCTGCCCATGCACGGGGGTTTCCAGCCAGCCCTGCTCTGAAAACCATCAAAGGCCCTCACACAGCCACTGCTTGGGCTCCCATTGGCTTTTGTGCTTCTTGCAGGGCTGAGCAAGCCACAGGCAGGCCTTTTTCCCCCACACAATTCTCACCTTTGCAGCAGCTCTAAAGCTGCCACAATCAAAGCCAAGGGGGCAGGGGGGACCCTCAGGTCCTGGCTGCCACCTGGGGCTGGCCAGAGCAGGGCTGGCCAGTGCCCATCCCTGTGCAGTGGGGCTGGGCCATGGCTGGGCCCCACACTTGGGTGGCCAGTGGCTTCAAGGAGGAAGAGTTGTGGAGCTCCTTCCTGCCTGGGGCTCCATTCCCCAGCTGCTGTTGTTGGCTCAGACCCTGCAGAGGACCAGCAAGAATGGAGAAGTCTGCAACAGGATTTCTCTCAAAACCCAACAAATTCAAAGGGTCCCAGGCCCTCAGGACAGAAACACCATTGGGGATATAGATGGGATCAGGAGAGAGCAGGGGCAAGCCCCAACAGTTTCAGCCACTACAGATCTGGGGAGTCTCAGCCCCACAGCTGTAATTTGGAGCCAAATCAGCCTTTTTTTCCAAAGGGAAAAAGGTGTAGTTTTCCATCGCAGTGCTGGGGCACAGGGGGCAGGTAGGTCATTGGGTGTAGTGGACAGAGGGAAGATGTTTGGGAGTGTCACAAGTGTTTCAGCTGGAGGGTCTTGTCTGTCCCCTGGTTCCCAGCTCTGAGATGCGTTGAGGGATGGGGGACTGGGGCTGTTATGGGGGGTTGTGGGGGTGTCTGTGCCCTCCCCAGCTGACAACAACCTTCTGTAACCCCCTGTACTGTAAACCCCGGGGGACTTCTCACCCACAGCCCCTATGATGTCATATTGCCATCCCATGATGTCACAGCCCACTCTGATGTCACACATTTCCTTTCTATGATATCAGAGTCTGCACAAGGAATCCTTGGCACTGATTCTCTCAGGGGAGGGGATTTCAGGCAGCCCAAAGGGCATCGTTGAGCTTTGGCGGAGCTGCTGGGCAGAGGCAATTCCACAGCTCAATCTCTGCCCTGGGATCTCCCAGGACCCTTCTGCTGTGGGGCTGCTGAGGGTGCAAGAACAACTTCTCTTGGGAAGGGCAAGACACACCGTGAGATTTTGGCTGGTGCTGAGGGGCTGGGCTTGGCTCCCCTCTCTCTCTCTCTTGCTGCTGGCACTGGAGGTGGGGCAGTGCTGCTGTTGCCCTGGGGACAATTGGCTGCCACCTCGGAGTCCCACCCTTCCCTGCTTCTCCTATCATGAGTTAGGCTTTGTTCATAAGAGCAGCCTTTGAACTGGGACATTTCAACACCCAATCTCAATGGAAAGGACCCTCACCATATACTCAGGTGCCTCAGGGGAGAACCTGGCATCCAGAGCCTCTTTCCCATCTCAGAGGATGCATTTCCTGGCTGTGTGCAGCAGCTGTTTGCAGGAGCCCAGGTGTCCCTGTCAAGCTCCGCTATTTTCTGCCGCTGCTTTGGGCTTTTTGCTACACTTTAATCTGCCACACCTGTCCCACCCGAGCCCTGCAGCTCCTGCTACAGCTTCGGAATCTTTGCTACACTTCCTTTGCCACCCTGCCCTGAGCCTCCCCCCGCCGTTCCAGCTGCCACTCCCAGGGTTCCCGCTGCAGTCCATTTTGCCATCTGGAGTGTCACTGTTCCCTGCTGCCTCCCACCCCATCAGGGAGGAAAGGAAGCTTCTCTCTCTCCAGCCGGTGGAGTCTCCGCTAACCATGGAGAAAGACGGCCGAGCCTGCGCCACAGCGCCCCCTGCAGCCGCGGGGGAATCATCGCACCTGCCCTGCCCAGCCAGGGGCCACCAGCGCCCCTGCCGGCCGTGCTCGGAACTGCACCGGAGGGGAAGCAGCTGAGACAAGGCTGGGCCTGGGTTTGTGCTTTTGTTTGTTGTTGCTGGCGGTGTTGTTGTTTTTTTGTCATATTATATATATTCTAGTAAAGAATTGTTATTCCTTTTCCTATATCTCTGCCTGAAACCCCCGTAATTTCAAAGTTATAATACTTTGGAGGGAAGGTTTCATATTCTCCATTCCAAGAGAGGTTCCAGATGATGTCTTCCTTGGCAGACACCTTTCAAGCAGGATACTATCCATTTGTCCACAGAGGGCACGGGACAGTTTGTCTTGACATGGAGCAGCATCTAGAGCTCCTGGAACTGACTGGAAACTCAGCCCCACCCTGTGCCATGGGCTCATTCTGGCTGCCCTGGAAAAGTGGAAGGCTACAGAACACCCACAGGGTCTTGATGACATCAGCGTGTGGGGAACACAACACAGGAGGGCTTTGGGACAGGGGAGAAGAGAATCCAGAGCCTCTTGAAGGCCACTGTGGCCATCAGAGCAAGGAAGGTCAAGGGCGCTGACAGGTTCCTCTGGTGGAGGAAAAGTGCTGGGGAAAGTGTCCAGGCTTTGTTCCTTTTGGGGAGCTCTCCCTGCCAATTTTTCCTTTTGTGACCATTTCGATTATGAACCTTGTTGCTGTTGCTGCTGTTTTTTTCTCTCATTGCTGTTTACAGGAAATTGTTCTTCTCTCAGCCCTTTGAGATCTTTGCCTTTTGTGCCTCCACTGCCAGGTGCTGGAGCAGCAGACCCTGGTTTTTAGTGATGTCTTGGTTTGAAAGACAGGTATCTGCTAGGAAGGGAGCAGGACCTCCCTAGAGATGGAGAATTCAAATCTCCTCCCTCCAAATTATTCTAATTTAGAAAATTAAAGGGGCTTTCAGGCAGAGGTATGGGGATAGGAATAGCAGTTCTTTACTAGTATATATGACAAAACAAACAAACAACAACTACAGCATCAATAATAAACAGAACAGGAACCTCGAGGGCTTTCTTTCACAAAAGCCTGGGGCAGTTTGACCTTGGTGCCCCTGCAGGACTCCGAGAGGCCGAGCTGGAAGGGAGGAAAGTCCCAGGCTGGTGGATGAGATCAGATGCACTGCGCTGGTAGCTGGAGCAGCAGGGGTGTCCCGGCAGGGCTGGGCAGGGCAGGGCTACAGAGTAGCAGGGGAACCTCAAAGCTCCGAAGAAGCAGCGGCGGTGGGGGGAGGGCTGGAGAAAATGAGCTCAGAATTCCTGGGTACATGAGCAGATGAAGGTAGATTTCCCAGGATGAGGCAGAGTGATGGCTGTGAACTCTTCCCACAGTGAAGGGCAGCTTGACTGTCTTCCTCGATGCTGAGAGCAAGAGTGAGCAACTGCCCGCCCAGCTCTTTTTTACGTTTCCTAAAGCTCACATTATCTCTCCCCTCTGAGGGAAGCTCCCGGAGACTCAAAACAATAGGTGTAGCCTTGTGCTGCCATGTCCTTTAACTACTCTCTTTGTTCTGGTTAAGTACTGTCGTTAAAGTTTCTTAGCAAATTATGGGAAAAAAATCTCTAAGTGAAAAAGAGGGTAATCTAACCCCCAACAAGCAACAACCCGGAATTGGAGAATCCCGTTCCTAAAGCCCTACAGAGCTGAATAAAGAAACACCATTTCTGCCAGTTTAACCAAAAAGCTGCATTTTGGTGCCAATGACAGGGAACTGAGTCCTGTATTCCCCTGTCACTGGGAGGAGAGATGAGGAGCCATGCGTGTACTGGGAGTGCTGAGAGGGGGATTGCAGAGCCACTGGGAGTACAGGGGTGCTGGGAGACAGAATGGGAAACACCTGGATCTACTGGGAGCAAGGGAGAGGCACTGGGAGGGGAGGCAGCCTCTGGGGCCACTGGGAGCACTGTGGGGAGGAAATGGGGAAGTCTCTGAGGGTACTGGGAGCACTTGGATGTGGAATGCGGAGCCACTGGTGGTAGTGGAAGGGGAGTGGGGAAGCCCTTGGGGGTTCTGGGGGCATGGGGAGCTCTGGGTGCCCTGTGCAGCCCCACATGTGACCCTCATTTGTGCCCACCTACCTGTGAATGGTGGGCACCCAAGGGAGCAGCGGGGGGGACTCACACACATGGCTGCCCATGGGTGGGGTCCTCCACTGCCCCCCAGTTCCCCCAGAGCCCCCCAGTGCCCAACCGTACCCCGAGTGTCACAGCACATTCCCATGGATGTCACTGAGTTCCTGCAGTCACCCACGGGGTCCCTGCAGCTCTGCGTAGGTCACCAGGGGATCCTGGAGCGCGGTGGCACAGGGGGACGCTGTGAGAGACACTGGCTGTGGGATCTGGGTGGGGGTGACACTCACGGGTGACGTGTCCCTCTGTGTGTGTCCCACCCTGTACTCACCCCCCATCTGCTTGGTGCTCACGACCTGGGTGTACCTGGGAGCACCTCCTCCTACTCTGGGTGGGCTGGGGGATCCGGGGGGGCCTGAGGAGATAAAGGGGATGTGTGGGGGGGGCAATGGGAGGTCTTGGGGGTTGAGCTAAAAGGGGAGAGTGTGGTTTGAGGCCTCCACTCACCTTTCCTGGTGCTTCCTGGCACCTGCAAAGGAAAGAGGGGAGGGGTAATTCTGGGGTCACCAAGGCCCCCTCAAGAATCCTGAAACCCCACTGGACCCTCAATTTCTCCCAGGACCCCTGAGCATCCCTGATGTCCTTCTGAATCCCTGAACCACCCCAGTGCTCTGGCCCCCCTGAATGGCCAGAAGTCCAAGCCTGGCAGGGAGAGGACCCCTCCAAATTCCCTCAGGATCACTGAAAGAACCCCCAGCATTCCTGCAAGACCCTCCAACACCACCCCAAATCCTTGAGGACGCTGAGCAAAGGTCCTGAGCACTCATTACTGCCCAAGTCAGGGGCTGTGGGTGCTGCCCACCACCCCCACATTCTAGGTGGCTCCCCAGGGCCCCTGTTGCCCCCATTGTCACCCACCCACCCATGGGGTTCCACCGGTGCCAGCCAACAAGTACACCCACGAGCAGGACCAGGAAGAGGAGGCACCCGCTAACCCCTGTGGCCACTGCTGGGGACACAAGGGACACGTCAGCGTCACCTGTCACTCCGGGGGTGCTGCATCCCCGAATACCCTTGCGCGGGGGTAGGTGTGCTGTATACAGAGGAGAAAGGTAATCTAAAGGTTCCCAATCCTCTTTTCACGCAGCCATTACAGGGTACAACTTAATTCGCACCCGCTCCCATAACAGGGCGTAATCATGCTCTTCAAATTCCCTCTTGTCCCTGCTCTTCACATAATCACTCAGAGCCTGACAAGTCCACTGCTTGAACGTGCCAAACACCGGCCAAATTAAATGCTCTCTAGTCTCCTTCCCTCCCCAGACCTCCATACAGAAATATACCATCTTTTCCTAAGTCTTTTTTCTCCTCATCAGACATGCATGCCAAGTCTCTAACATCCATCCCAATGGGCTTCCCCACAGGATTTCAGGGACACTGATCTTTCATCTCACTGAATCCCCTTCACTCTTGCTCAGGTAGGATCCCATCCTCCCTGCTTCATGTCCTCCCGACCCTGAATATAACACCGTTATACTCAGTACTTTTCCAAGCCTCAGCTCGGTACCACCAAGTTACAACCCACGGGGGACTGTCCCGCAAGTGTTCACCTGGCAGTGAGCTCTCAATTCCCTTAAGCTGGACCTTCCCTGCTCCTGGCTAGAAGGGCTTACCAGTCCCGAACTCCTAAGGAGGTACCCTTTCCCTCCTAGCCCCCAGCGACCAACCCTGTTCCCCCGTCCCACCAAGGTTCGGGGTAACACAGAAAAAAAGTCGACAATCACTTCCTCCGTGGCTGACCACATCCCTTGCAGGAGCAGTGGAACTGCGGCCTTAGAGTCCCCACTCGTCTCATGATAAATCACGTCTCACTCACACACACTTGGTCTCCCCCCACTCAACCACGCAATACTCACAGCCTCCTATTCTTGCGTGGATTCTTCGTGCACGTAGATTTTTACAAGTGAAAAAAACACCGCAGTCCCAGAGACCCTTCTCTGGGTCTCCCCCGAGTTCCTGAGAACCCTCCCCGGCTAGCTAGCCTTTTATTTCAACCCTTTTTGATTGTGGTTTAAAATTTGGTTGGTTCGTCTTGGCCAGTTCTGTTCTGAAAAATCTTCCTGCTCCGCCAGGCCACAAAAACAGCGGGGCACCTCACAGAAACAGGGGGCTGCCAGTCCAAAAACTGGCCGCACACTTGGGCACCAAATTGTTACAAATGTTCAGCCAATTTTCCAAATTAATGAAGTAATTTTATTAATTTAAGAAAATATAGAACAAAATTTAAATAAACCAGCAATCAAAAGGACAATGCCGATTTACCCGGGATGGGCACTGGGTGAACCTCTGGCACAGCCTCTGTCGCACTGTGACTCCCCCTTGTTCATCCCACCCGCTCTGAGATCCCCTTATATAGACTTTATTTCACCGAAGGCTTTTCCAGTTCCACAGAATCATCCGTTGAACAGCTGTTTCATAAAGTCATTTTAGTTTTTTTACTCAGTCCCTCTCCCCGTTTAATAGGTTCTTCAGAGGAGAGATGAATACTAATTTCGGGGTTTTGGGTGGATGAATAGAGGTGTGTCTTCCTTCCATGCATGTGCTGAGATTCGTGTCAGCCTTCAGCCTTCAGGACTACTGAACCATCAGTAGTCCTTGTTGCCAGAAAAGAGCTGGCTCCCTCCTTAATGGCTGTGCTTATCTTCATTCCCTCCACCCAGCTACACCTTTGTCCTTTCTGAAAAGCAACTTTTACAAGCCTGGGCGTCCCTGTTTCCAGGGCAAAACCCTTGCTTATAAGTTAAATGTATTTTATACCCGTATTCTTAAAAAATATAACCTAAAAACATGAATTATCCCTGGTCATCTATAACACAGTGCATTTGGAGACTGCTCAGAGTGAATTGGTCACATACTGTGGGCAACAGTACTGCTGGTATAACATGGAGCAGCTGACCCAGGTTATGTTCCCCACGGAGTTGCTTCCATTATTTCAGTGGGCACCAGCACCTATTTCTATCAAGACAGACTCATCCTATGATGCTTGGATGTGCTGAAACCATGTCTGTACCAGAGTGAAAGGGATTCCTGGGTCATGATGTCCAGCTTCAGCTGCTTTGACAATCCCTGCATATTTCCAGGTCTTTAATAAATTACATCTCAGAGCTAGGCTTTCTGTCCTCTTTTGATTGAGGAAGAAGGAAATAAGAGTGCAGGGGACTTTAGGTGGTGAAAGTTCACTTCTTGATTAGAATTCAGCACAGCTGTGGTCTCTTTGTCATCAGTTACTTGCATGATGCTGATGCACAGATTTTACAGCAATAAATGAGATATAACAGCAGGTATGTGTGGGCTGGAAATAAAAATTAGACCTGGAATGAGAAAAGTATGATGGCTTTGGTGTATTTTATGCTTTAATGTGCTTATAATTGTTTAGAAACTTACCTTTTAGAACCATACAGACAAATAGAATAATGTAAGAGATGGGTTAGGTAGGATTCATTTTTGCTTATTTAAGGAAAATACATTACAATGACAACTATATTTGTGCTGATGATAGCTTGTTTTGTTCAGTATTTGATGTTTGTCCTCCTCCCTTTTTTCTTCTTTTTTAAACAAAAACACACCTAAGCTTAGAACTAGCTATTTGTAGACATATTTTTACCTTAGAGTAGGCAGAAGTCATAATTTTTACACTTGATTGTTTCCTGTTGCTATGGTTTTCGGACGGCACAGAAATAACAACATGACTCTCCATGATGGTAAAGATGAGAGCAAACTTTATTCTTCTACATTCTACTTTTATAGAGTAGTTCGGTACAAAGAACATGATTGGTTATTCAGCGTCTACACTCTTTAGTAAACATTTCTTTCCAGTAAACACGTTGGAAAAACACCACCTGCGGATGGTTTCTCACTTCCCAAGGTTTGTTTGAATTCCTCCTTTAGATTTCTCAGGCTAACATGAGAAAGTTGCTCGTCTGCCTTTCACACAGACACTAGCAGAGCCTGAAGCCTAAATTCAGACCAATGTCAGGCCCACATCTCCCCCTTTTAGCTTTTGCTGAGGGCGGCGTCTGTGTCTGTGTCCTCTCCTGCAGGGCCCTTGCAAGAGAAAAAAAGACAAACATGACACCAGAAGTCCCATTAGTAATCAACCAATTACTAAACAGAACTTTCATTGGGCACCAACTTAAATGGTCAGGGAAGTTCTGTGGCATTTGGTGTTGACCCTTCATAACCATGTCCATGCACCAGCATCAAGCTTAGCTATTTACTAATTCTAATACAGAAAAAAACAAAACATCATTAGCCTGCTCAAAAATGGCAGTCTAATTTGTCAAGATCTATCACTCTAGGAATCATCCTTTCAGATAACAAGGGCTTTTTCTGCCTTTTAGCAAAGGACAGTGGTCCTTGCATCATACCTGCAACAGCAAACTGATTTAATTTTCCAATTATTTGGACAACCTGAGTTGACCCTTTTTTTTTTTTTTTTTTTTTTTTTTTTTTTTTTTTTTTTTTTTTTGAATGCAAAAATGCATGTGATGTTTGAAAGGGCAAAGACCCATTGCAGGATGTGCAGGACTGGTCCACTGGTCACTCAATTGGCCCATGATATCTGTAGGATGTCACCTAGAAAAAAAAAAAATGAATAATAAAATTAATAAAAATATCAATAAAAAGATATCTGACTCCAAAAAAATCTACATGATCCCAAAGACCAGAAAGGCAAAAACCACAAAGTGAAATAACAGCCCTTAATAACTACAAAACATACACCGAAGGCACGTGAAATATTACCTAAAATACAACTACATCTATGTAGGAAACTTAAATGAAACAACATCTACTATAAAATTAAAACACATGAAAAGAAAATGTCCATTGAGACAAGATGTTGATCCTTAGCATCACTGGATGTCTTCTTGAAGTCTGGAGCAGGGAGTGACTCGAGGATGATCGATGAAAACAGGACCATGCTGCTGACACAGGACTTCTGTTGTCTCCATAACTTCCAACCACATGGTCATCTTTGCAGTCTATATGACAGCCACTAAGGCTATGCAATGTCCCTTTTCACTCCTCAAAGGTGATGGGTAACACGACTGCTGAACCTGCTAATGATAAAACACAGGCACATCTTCTCCTTAAGTTAACAAACTTGTCAGGCTCCACTGCCCTAAACTGATAACTTGTCAGACTCCATTGTCTAAATTCAACAGCCAGGTTTCAGAATTACTTTTTCTTCAGGTTCATAACATAAATGTTACATTGTTGCCTGTTATCTTTTTGATAATAATTTTGATCAGCCCAGGAACTGCAAAAGCTGAAGTGCCTCTTTTCCAGTGACAACCTGTTCATCCTTCCCGGGCAGGAATTCCAGGTTCACCTCAAAGATCAATTCAGCTATTATATTTAAAGGTCAAATTGTTGAGTCAAATAACTCATATGTAATTTTTTGCTAAAACATCTGGGCAAACAGGCAATTCCCATCCAGAGAGAGCCAAGGCATGGCCAGTGCCCAGCTCTAACTGCAGAGGAATCCCTTACACCAATTTTAAAAACAAACTTCTTAAAAATCTTATAATAAGAAACTAATATGGTAATTGACACCTCCTAAATTTGTCAGGGTAGAGATGCTCTGAGCTCAGCAGGCTCTTGAGATGGTCTGTGACCAGGATTGGAACTGCATCCCAAACCGTCAGGACAGAGGAGGCATTCTTACAAACTCAGATAACCTTGTCTGGAAATCTGAAAATATTTAGAAAATCATGAATGCAAAGCTAGCATAGACAGCTAGAAAACAAGGAAAAATTCTTGGGTGACACGTGTCTTACAGGCAATTATAGACAAATAGCAAAGTACATGAGAAGAAGAAGCAGAAGCAGCAGCAGTAGCAGCAGCCGGCTGTAGAACTGTGATAACTTTATCATATCTGTGAATTCACATCAAATATCTTAAAAACTGAGATAACACTTAAAACTCATAACTGATGGTTATACTGTAGAATTATTAATAATACTTGTGTTATCTGCGAAAGGCAACAGAGGTTGCTTATTTGTTTTTTGTATTTCTTGTCATTTTTCTTCTATTATGAACAGGCATCTGTTCACAGAGACGCCTTGAGAAGAAATGTTTTGAGGGAGGGGGGGAGGGAAAAACCCAAACAAAATTCAACTGTCCCTCTAAAGGGAAAAGCTTCTGCTCACCTCAAAGGCAACGAAGCTATTTGGCCCTCCCTCAGTGGGGCTTTGGGGGCTCAAGGGCCCCAGGGCCGCCCCGCGGAGCTGGGGGAAATCCAAACAAACGTGGCCCCCATTTTTCTGTAAAGGAAAAAGCTTCTGCTCACCTCAAAGGCGACGAAGCTATTTGGCCCTGCCCTGAGTGGGGCTTTAGGGGCTCAATGGCCCCAGGGCCGCTCCGCAGAGCTGGGGGAAATCCAAACAAACGTGGCCCCCATTTCTATGTAAAAAAAAAAAAATTCAAGCGAAGCAACTCCCACAGCATTATCCGCTGTCTAGAGGAACGGCAAGTTCCTCGTGCCCTATTCGCAGCCAGCCGCTTGGCCCGCAGGGAAGGAGTGGGGGAGCGAACCCCGCCGCTCATGGCGGGGGGAAGGGGGAAAAGGAGCGAGGAGACCGCTCCTCCGTTCCTATGACGACTTGCTGTGCAAATTCACGCGGAAGGAAATAGGGGGGAAACGGAGAGGGGACAACGGAGCGGTGCTCGGCGGAGCTCAGCCCGCCGCCGCCCTGCCGCCGCCTGTCTCAAGCGGAGAGCCGGTGGCCCCCCTCACCGCCCTGGGGGGAAGGGGGGGGGGGAAAACCGAGTACGGAAAAACGAG
The DNA here is from genome assembly GCF_021018805.1 of Prinia subflava. Taxonomy (NCBI): domain Eukaryota; kingdom Metazoa; phylum Chordata; class Aves; order Passeriformes; family Cisticolidae; genus Prinia; species Prinia subflava. The sequence continues at coordinate 60,439,912 of NC_086247.1, forward strand.
AGAGGGAGATCTTGCAGCCGCTGCAGCGCCCTGGAGCAGGGCGGGAGAAAACCCGAGCGAGAGAGAGAGAAGGCAGAGAGATCGCATCCGTGCTGCCATGCCTCTGTCTCACCGCACCCCCCACCCCCGTACAAGGGAAAGAACAAAGTTAAAACACAGAGACACAAAGAAAGACAAGCCCTAAACTCACACAGGCAATCATAACAACAAGCACAGGTAACGTTAAAAGCATAAAACACTCATAAAGTGAACTTTTCGCCCTGAACACACAGAAGGATACAGAGGGATCAAAGGTTTTCGATCCCGGTCCCGTCCGCAGGCCAGATGCTGGGCCACGCCGAGGAGGAAAGGATCGTTGTGTCACACTCTGGGTCGGAATCCGACCAGCTGTATCTTGGACGGGCTAGCATCTTTTAAAGTCACGGTACAGACTAGTCGCAGTGGATGATAGCGCAGGAACCACTGCCAGCCATCCGTGGTATGAAGAAAGGAGAAGGAAAAGCCAAGGAAGCGCCGTCTCTGCCGGCCGGGAGAGGCTTACAGACGCTCGCTTTGATCTCGGCCAGACAGAACCGAAAAAGGTCGGGGGAGTGCTGGGCAAGCTGTCGGCAGCGAAGAATTCCAGCTGCTCTTGTCAGGAAAGGCACAAGCTGTCCTCTCTCAGGAGAGGGGTTCCCCAGGTTTTTCTGGAACCTCTGCCCGGCTGTCTTTTCTAGAAATTAAAGTCCAGCTGTGCTGGGTGCCGTCCGACCTGCTGTCTTTTGGCAGGATGGATCTTTTTCCATGGTCAGCAGGACCAGCATTCTTTAGAAAAAACGTGGAGATATTTCGCTTACCTCTCTGAGGAGGCAGGTAGAATTTTCAAGCTTTGCTGCATGAATCAGTCCCGGCTGCGCTGAACTTCTTCAAAACGTCAGGTCACCAGATGTTGCTATGGTTTTCGGACGGCACAGAAATAACAACATGACTCTCCATGATGGTAAAGATGAGAGCAAACTTTATTCTTCTACATTCTACTTTTATAGAGTAGTTCGGTACAAAGAACATGATTGGTTATTCAGCGTCTACACTCTTTAGTAAACATTTCTTTCCAGTAAACACGTTGGAAAAACACCACCTGCGGATGGTTTCTCACTTCCCAAGGTTTGTTTGAATTCCTCCTTTAGATTTCTCAGGCTAACATGAGAAAGTTGCTCGTCTGCCTTTCACACAGACACTAGCAGAGCCTGAAGCCTAAATTCAGACCAATGTCAGGCCCACAGTTTCCAATCCAGTATTATTTTTTCATAGCATTCTATGTGATTTGCGTGCAGTCCTCTGGCACCAGAGTGCAATGGAGGGATTCAGAAAAGCTTAATTATGTATATCATTTTTGACACCACCACACCTTCAATTTTCCTCCTGTAAATGATTGATGACATGTCAGAGTCACAAGGCAGGACACTCAGTACGTGTGTCTTTCTGCATTTTCCTTTAAATCCTTGGTGGAGAGGAAAAGACGTGTGGTTGCACAGAAGAAATAGGAACTGTTAAGCTGGTTCGCACGCAGTCATGGCGCTCCTGTAACTCCAACCTACAAGAAAAACCTTGGCAACAGCTAATGAAGGCATCGGCCAACAAAGGCAACATCTTTTAGTCATCACAGAGTTCCTAAGGTTAAATATAACTGCTCAATCTGATGCTTGCCGTTGGCCTCCCAGTGCAATGTGGTTGTCTAGCAGCTGCTGCTATTCCTCTGGAAAGGCAGAGACCTCCTGCAGATCACGACGACCACAAACTGCTGCATCAAGCCCTGACATGTGGCTCTATTTTCTCCCTTTGCATGCTGCTACTAAACAAACACAGTTCATGAAACCTTTTTCTCAGCAGAAGGGATCTGTTGTGGGGCTCTATGCCCCCCAACACTCTAAAAGGCTTTGAGGTGCTCTGACTGCAATACAAGCAAGACCTTTCCAAGACAGCAAACCACAACCCTGCTAAATGTCAGAATGTTGTACTTTGGCATGTCAGATTTCTGTTTTGCTGTGCACTGGTATTCAGTCTTGTTAATTACTTGAAAGCAATTAATGTAGTGATATTAGTGGATGTCAAGAGTAACAGTGCACTCTGGGATGGAGTAAGGAGCATAGAGAAAGCTTCTGCTAAAGCCCCTCACTCCGTGTGCTTCAGTGCAACGATTCAGTTTGTTAAATCGCTGGCTAACAGGGTTTATAAATACTGCAGCAGGGGGTGAGGCAGTGGGAAAGACAGGATTGCTGGCTCAGGATACAGCCCTGGCCGCTCAGATCCCATACTGCAGTGCAGTGCTGTGCTCTTCTTGTGCCACCTACTGACCAGTTCCTCCAGACTTTCAATGCAGAAAGGCAACATTTTCCAATTTATTTTTAAATGCAAGTATTTGGTGTTGGATTTTGCCCAAGCAATTAATAGCTGGTGAATACAGTCAGTCTTCATGCCTTGATAAGATGCTCTAACTTAGAGCTGAACCACCCTATCCTGCACTAGCTGGCTGAGTGCAAAGAGGATGGGATGGGATGGGATGGGATGGGATGGGATGGGATGGGATGGGATGGGATGGGATGGGATGGGATGGGATGGGATGGGATGGGATGGGATGGGATGGGATGGGATGGGATGGGATGGGATGATCTGTGTTACCCAGCATGTCAGGTCTGACAGTGCTTTCTCTCTTGAAATATGTAATACCCTGCTGAAATCATTACGATTGCCCAAACGTTCATAATCAGAATCTACCTGGAGAGTTTTCCCTCTGTCCATAGGTGCTTTCTGGGACATGGCTGAGCTATGGCAAGGGATTGACCTCTCATTCCCATTTCAGGGAGTGGTATTGAAATGCAGCCTTCAGGTCATCACCCATGCTAAGTGTTAATAGAAAAGCACTTTTCTTTTGGCTCTCCAACCCTCTGAAATTTGGAACTTACCTGCAGAATTAAGATAATACTTTCAACTTTTTTTTAATTAAAAGTCAAGGCAGTGGCTAAATGGATGTGTGTCTCTTCCCTACCTTGAACATTTCTGAAATGCTTAAAAGTGGAAAACATACCCTGTTCCTGTGTAGGTTTATCTGTAAGCTGCCCATTTGCATTTATCTTGGGTATATATTGTTGGCCTAACACTGTGAGTTACTCTGCCAGAGGTGAAACAGGGGTTTAAACAATGCTCCTAGGCTGAGTATTGTTTTTGTTCTGCAAATGTTTGTGACAGCCGCTGTCTTCCTCACTGTGGCTGTGGCAGTAACCTTCTGAAGGCTTGTGGTTAAAAGGAATGATTCCAGCCTTTGTGACGAGCTGGCTGAAACCTGTAAGGAGTAGCACATTGATACGACAAGGCTGGCATTGGGAATCTTGTGTGACTCTGGCATCAGTAAGTGATTTCTCCAGAACAGTACCATCAGAGGACTGTGCAGGCTGTAGTATTTGCCCCGTCAGACCAGGTCACTGTTGTTCTAAAGCTTCTCACAAGGAAAGGTGTGGTCAGAATGACACTTTTTCTACATATGATTTTAGATGACCACTTTGCTCTGGGTCCAAAGCAGCCTTGACCAGGCCAAGGCATGATGCTGGAGAAATTGCTTCCAGCTGAAGTTTTTTTCCTTCCACTTGTGCTCTCCTCCAGCTGCACATTTCACTGGGGCCATGACCTCAATGTGTATTTTGAAAAATATGTGGAAAACAAGCTTTCCATTTTCTTTGTTGCTAAATAGGCTGCCTCTTGCAATTCTTCATTAAATGGGAAGATGTGGCAGGCTTATTCACCCCATAATAAAAGCATGATGTAAATTTCATATACTCTTTAAATGGGAAGACAGAAAGACCATGGATAATTTTTTTATTTGGGGACACAATATTTTCTTTCTAATTATTTAAAGTTCAGTATGTGATCTTAATTAATGCTCTCTTTTTGCATTTTACTTGTTGGCCTGCAGGCAATTTCTTCCAAAATTAATTGGATTAATCATTCCAGAAATCTCAACTGGATGATCACATATATACTAAATATTTTTAGAAACTATTTCAAAGATTGGCAAGTCTTTGGATTTTGTTGCCAATAAACTTGGCACACCACTGTACACAGAGAAGTTTTTTTAGGTAGCTATGAGAGATTTCCTGTTCTGTGCTCAACTGTCCTGCAGGACCTGCCACAGAGCATCAAACGTGTAGGGTTTAGAAATCATATAATGTTTCCCATGTGCGTACATAGATTTGAGTCAGAAAAACTGCAGGAAGCTCACCTCTGGAAAAAAAAAAAGCTTTCAAACTAGGTTGCTGGCCCAGAATAACAGCAGGAGACATGACAGTCATACCTCTTGAAATATTTATCTTAGCTTTTTCTCATCAAACATTGAAAATACAGCTGCACTACTTATGGGTCAATAAATAAATGTTGTACTTCAGGCAAAATGCTGTCATTTTCTTAATTTTTTCCTAACCTTCATTTTTTTCCACTTGCAGAGAGTTACCCTGTGCAGTGAAACCAGTCCATTAAGCCAGGCTTTCAGGCTATCCAACCTTTCACAGGTGTGAGAGCTAAACCAGCTGCTAAACCCTTTCAGATGGATAAACTCAGGCTCTGGTTTTGCAAAGAAGGATCCCTAAAATAGGAGCTGCTGTGAGAGTGGGGTTCAAATGGAAGCTCCCAGTATGACTTTACTGTAGTCTTCCTCCTTAAAAAGGTGCACCCAAGCAGAAAACCAGAAAGTACACGGCAAATTTGTGTCTGTTAAGAACATTTGGAACACTTTATTAGAATGCTTTTATTAGATAAGTAGGTCTCACTCTAAGAGCCTCTTAATTAAGAATAAGTATGATTTGAAGTGATATCCATTCCCAAATTTTTTGAGCTCCTTTCAGTCTTTTCCTTTGAAGCCTGCTGCCTTACTTACTCTTTTAAAGTATCATTTTGATAGCCTCGTTAATCAACTTGTCTGTTAATTTCATCTCAAATTTCCTGGGTTTAGTGCTACTCTTTATTCTTGTAACTATTTTTTCTGTTCTTATTCCTTTAAAATATATGCTGATTGCTAACACATTGCTGTTTTCTCCAGCCCTGAGTATATTTTATTCTCTTTAATGTTATCTTTTGGCAATTATGACTCCTGTACCAAACACAGCACTCCAGGAACTTCTCAGGCCAGAAATGTATGTCTTTCTTTTTCAGAGTTATGCTTTTGCAAGCACCATGGCATGTAGTCCCATACCAGGGACTATGAGGGAAGTTCACACCCTGTTTGCATTTCAGTCTTTACAACTGACTTTCTATAGGTAAATTTATTTCCTTGGATTCAGAGTTCATATTTATATAATGGTGATTATTACTATGCTTCCAGAATTTTTAATAATATTCCGTAAAATAAGGAGTGGTTAATTACCTCCTATAATTATAGCATATTTGGTTACCTTAAACCAGAGAAAGAGGTGGCACTTAGTCTAATATTTTTAAAGATGAGTTATTATTTACCTCCCACTATCCCTTAAGGTAATTTGTTTTAATAATCCTGTCAGAAGGTGCTGCTCACCTCTTGGATAAGAATCACCACCTCTTGTGGCTAATATTATATGGAGTCCCAGTGCAGTCTTTTGCCTTCATGATTTCTGACTTTATGAATCTGATGGAGACCCTAATGGCAGGACTTAAAGTCAAAGAAAAGTCTAAGCCTGTATTCTAACCTATTGTATTTTCAAACTGAGGTTGCACAAGAGACCAGGCAGCAGACAAATGTGTTCAAATTACTCTATAGTTTCACAGATACTTTTCCTTCCCCTGGCTCGTGACTCAGATGCTTTTACTAACTGACTGCCTTAGAAAAGCAAGTCTGATGAAGCATTTCTGGGCATTGTTTTTGCCCCACCTCGCTCCCCTCTGAAACAAATGACTGTATAAAAATAATCATTTAGGCTTATTGCAGAGAATCAAAGACTTGAACTTGGTGCACTGCTGTGAAGGCACATCAGTGGTCATCCAGAAAATACAAACAAATCACTGAGTCTGAAAAATCATGTTTCAAAAGTAGTTTGCCTCAGTCCCACAGGCACATTCTTCTCCTTCTGAAATTCCAAAACCTTCAGGCTTCAAAAGCTGAAACTTGAAAATTATGTTCCAAATATTTGTAATAAAATTACAAAAAGAGACATCCCATGTCTCCAGCAGAGTGATAGTATTTGTATCATGATGTAAATAAATTGTGAGTTAGGCTTGAGTTTCTCTTCAAAATGAAGGCCCTGATCACAGCTTTATTGACAGCTTTCTGGTCTGAGACCTGGTTTGACATGTCACACAGCTTGCTCAGAGAATGACAAAAATTAGGATCAGAAGGGGCTTCTGGAGGGCATTTGATCTAACTCCATCTTCAGATTGGGGTCAAATGACATTCCTCAGGGCCCTTTCCAACTGTGCTTTGAAAGGTTTGTGTATCTTGGAACGATATGTGATGTCCAGAAGGGCTCCTGCACGAGCTAAACATTCATACAAAGCGTATTCATCCAAACTGTCAAGTCCAGAACAAGCATTGCCCTTTGCTTAGGAAAGAGGTTTGGATGAGTCTTTCAGCTCTTAAGTTCACAAAGGTTCATTAAAAAGTGATCTTAAAGCCCAGAAAGGAACAAAGCTCAAAAATCTGGGTTACTGTGACTCCATTTGTTGCAGGAGTTAAAGTGTCTGACATTGTCACTGTGGACAAATGGCTATTTACATCATTATAATGGCCACCCATGGAAAAGTCAGTGATTTTTTTTCCATGGGCATCTCTAAGAGATGACTTGTACTTTGGTAGAAGTTATGCACTCTGCATGAGTAAAATAGACTGAGTTTGACTCGGGTTAACACTTTCATTGCCAGCCTCCAGACAAGCCCAGTGAACTTTTCAGGAGCTGGAAGGTGATTTGCATTGTCTTTCTCACTCACTTATTTTTTTCCTTGGGCAAAGCTTTTGGCCAATACCTGAAGAAGCTAGACATACCCTCTCTGGCATCTCTGTTCAAAATTCACCTTTCCCATGCTGAAGTACAAATCATTCTTATCTGACACCACCTAAACTCTCAATGGATGAGTAGGAATGACTGTTTTTTCCCTCTTTCACTCTTATTTCCCAGCACGTCATCAGCTTTAACCCATTTTGCCTACTTGATACTTCTTGTCCACTATGTAGACACCAAGGGCATGAGGTGATGTCTAACTACCTTTGAATATTTTGTTAGTACAAAGCCTAGCACACTGAGTTTCTTGGAGTTGGTGCAATTTAAACAATAAAAATAAATAACCATATAGGAAGAAATGCCAGGTTGGAGTGAGAAGTGCTTCAAACTCATTCCACTTCCATATTCTTGAGCTAAAAAAGTTCTGAGCCATGTTTTTTGCCAGTAGAACAATTAAGAAACCAGACATTTAAAGAGAATCTCAAAGGTTATTTGTTAAATTTTATGGTGGAAGCAGAAGCAGTATCCTGAAGCCAAAACTCATCCCAGATTATGATGGCACTCACACATTTCTTCTGCTCCCTAGGCCAAGATCTGCCCTGCAAGGTCTGAGAAGGGGCATGGAAACCAGGGCTAATAATCTGAGAATAGTCCACTGGGAGATCATCCTACTCCTGCTTGCCCAGTTCTTGCAAATGGTTTTATGGAGAAAAAACGTTCTTCAAATTCCAGCAAAGGACTGGGAGTGAAGTCTCCCAGTGAGATAGTCCTTGAGCTAATTTCTCCCTAAGGACAGTCTGGCTGGAGTCCCTAAAAACCTGTCTGGCTGTTAGGTGAGCAAAGCCTCCAAAACTATTTTCTCTCCCTGGGAGACAGGAATTTTAATTGTTCTTAACCATATAAAAATATAAATGAAAAAGCCCAAACCATAATTATACTGATATGTCTTTGGCTCCTCAAAGAAATGATAGTTAAAGAAAACTTTTTCGTATAGGCAATGGACAGATTTGTTACAGGATTGTAATGTAATGTAATAGGATTATTTTTATTTTGTCACTTTACAGCCACAAGGTGTCATTCCTTACTCACAAGAAGAACTAGTGGCTGGTACACTACTCTCAAGCAGAGCTGAAGCAAAATTTGTGGCTCCTTCAGAAGCAAGAGCAGATAGGGAAAAAGAGAATGAAAAGACAGTAAATGCAATGAACAAGCATAAAACTCAACTGCAAAATCACCTCCTTTCACCTTGTAAGGAGTTAATATACATGCTTTGTAGTATTAGATACACAGTTCTCCTGCATAGCTAATGGATTAAATCAAAACTCAATTCCATTGTTATTTTCCTGCAGTATTTCAGTTTTGATGAGATATATTAAAAAGTTGCACTCTCCTCAACATGTTTCTATTTAATGAAGATGTGAAAAAAATCAGCAAAAAACAAGAAAGCTTTAGAGACACATCCAGAAACACTTAACACTTCAGAATAACAAGTGACAGAGGAAAAAAACAGTGACAAAAAAGGAAAAGTCAGGCTTTCAAAAAGCTCAGCATTTGCACTTCTGTTAAATAGCCAGATTTTTCAACTGTGCTTTAGTAATGAAACACATTCTTGCCAACTGATGCTTTATAAACAGAATTTCTGTCCTCAGAAATCCTAGCAGAACACTAACAGTGGAGCTGAAATATAGCAAAGCCATTTTTCCCTTTTACCATAGCTAATGGACACTGAATTCCCTCTGGGTTCCCTTGGTGAACTCTGTGTGCTCTGAGTGGCTGTTCAGCAGTCAAGGACCGACACTGAGTGCTAGCAGGACAGAATAACACTGATTTGCCAAAGAGGAAAAATGCAAATTACATGGCACGTGTAATTTAGTGGCATTCCGAACTGTCTCTTTCAGTGCTGCGATATTTTTTTCCCTTGTGAGTAAGACTGTGTCTGAATATGCATGAATTTATGTTCCACGGTGTCATATTAGGGAGGAGGAAGGCATTTTGGTCTTCCTTTGGGGATTTCTTAGACATTTGGAAAAAGCTGTAAAGGGGAGAAAAACCTTTTCTCTCCAGTTCACAGCAAAATAGTCCCTTAGTGCATCCACACTCTGAAAATTGATTAAAGATGATGTCTTTTCACTTGAGTAGGTATCTCCAGATTTTAGTCAGTCGGTAGTGCCTTTCATGCCTCTTAGCACCCCTCTGCAGCTGATGGGCACAGGGTCACACAGGCGCAGCCGGAGCCTGGAGCCTGCCGGCACGACCCTCGATTGCTAGCGTCATTCCAGCTCGAGGTGGAAGAGAGCCAGCTCAGCTGCTGGAGACTTGACTGAGCTGGCAGCTCAAGGAAACACTTTCCCTTTCAAATCAAGCCTATTTCATGGAGAAATCATCGCTAAACAGGAAAACATTGCAAGCTTTGTGAAAGGCCTCTAGGGAGAAGCTGCACTTCACGAGGGAATTAGCATAAACTAGGTGGATCATCCAAGGGAATAAGAAGCAAATGATAATTTAATGCCCTTGGGAAAAAAGGGAAGGAGGATCGTAGGTCTGGTGAAGCAGGGAGTTGCTTCAGGAAAGATTACTTTGTGTAAGTACTACAGGGAACTGAAAAGACTTCACTGGGCAGCTTCCATCCCCTGGGGTGAGCATCTCCTGCTGTCTCACAGCTCAGCAGCTTTGGCACGTTCTGCACTCAGTGTGCTGGCATGTGTTGCATTAAATACATTGGCAGATATTGCATCTCCCCAAACTAACTGCTGTACGCTGTGTGCTCGTCTCCAGGCTTGTCCCTTGGCACATTTTCCCTAGCACAAAAGCAAAAGTTTTATGGCTGAACATCCTTGTTTTGGAAATAACAGCATTGCGGGGGCCTAATTCCTTTGCTGGGAAAGGAAATGAGTCGATCGGGTGTGTGCAGCTGGGAAGAGTGAGGAGGAGTGAAGTCTTTGTGTTTGTGGCAGCTTTTCCCCTCTTTTTGCTGAATCATGGCTGAATACTGAAATCCAACCATACAGGACAGTGTGGGACAAAATCTGAAGATCAGTCTTAGGTGCAGGTAGAACATAAATAAGGTCTGCCAAAGGTCTAACTATATGTGTGTTCACCCTGAGCTGATGACAACACACATTTTGCTGTTTATTAAAGAACATTAGGTGCAGATGCTGTCTGATGTAACACTGGAAATGGATACAGTAACTCCCAAGGTAACAACAATAAATTCAAGGTTCACAGAGCTCCTAGTTTCCTGGGAAATGTGCCTATGACACTGCCCTTGGAAAGGAGCAGTCAGCCTGATTTGTATCAGACTGTTCATGCTCAGCAAGGGACGGAAAGGCCAATACTCCTCATCAGGAACCCCTCAATACTCCCTCAACAGGCATGACGCAATTGTGGCTGGCACATGGAGTAGAAGAAAGCTGGATCTCCTCAACAGTTTCAAAATATTTGTGGATTTTTTTCCTGTCATCCACCTCTGCCCCAAAGGAATGGGCTTCTTTCCTCAAACCCTGTCCTTTGGGTGTGCTACAATTGCTGCTACAGATCTCAGAAGTCCTGCTGATTTGTCTGCCAAGGCTCTGACAATGCTGAGGTGAATGCTGAATTAGCTCTTCAATTTCTATTTTCACCCAAACCCACAGTTTTCCACCTCTGCTTCCTCCCATTGCTATCAGCAAATATTGCAGCATGCATATTTTACTGCATACTAGCTGCATAGGATATTTTTAACCAGGTTGTTTCCATCTCTCATTCTTCTTATTTTGGTTTCAACTTTTTCCAAGTGCTACAATTAAAAGAGAGGTAGGAAAATCCCTATACCCATATGTCTGCTTGCAGCACAAGGAGCCTCATCGCCAGCTTTATGTGCCCTTGAACTGAGCTGGTCAGCTGGGCTCTGCTCCAGTGCCTGGGGACCTTGGCAGGGTCAGCACATCCTCTCTGTCTGCTGCCAGGCTCATTTCAGGTCCTATCTGTAATCTGCCTGTGCACCCATCAGAAACACAACCGTGCTCACTGAACAATTCAATGCAAGTTTTCTGACACAGATTTTCAGCTTCTGTTACACTGAATGCAAATGAGTGTGTGTAACACTGACCACGTTTCCTGTTACGAAGCTACCTGGGAAAAAGGGAGCTCACTACCCAGCTGTAGAGGAGACTGAATAAAGCCATGATGTATACAGAAATAGATTATATCTTGTCTGGTAATATATAAACCCAGATTCTTTTAACTTTCAAAAAACCTACTGCAACATTTAGTTAAGAACTATTTTTAAAGATAGAAAACCAATGCCAGGAGCCTCCGTGTGAATATCAAAATGAAGAAACTTTCTTAAGAGTAGGGAAAAAAAAAAAGCAAGCAAGTAACAAAAGTAATCAACCAGGCTGGTGGTAGACTACAGGCCCCTTTAGGAAAGAATTTTAGCTGCCTGTGTCACTTGGTGTCTCACAGCAAACCCTCTCTTCCTTCTGTACCAACTGAGACAGCAGCCTAGCTGTTTGAAATCAGAGAGCAATGGAATTTTCCAAAGCACAAAATTTAATGGGTTGTTACAAAACAAAAATAATTTTTGACCTCTTGCTGAAGAATGGGGGGCTAATGCTTTCCATCAGCAGAGAGCTGTTAACGTGTTGAAAAGATGACGCTGATTCCTTGATGGCGGCACAAATGAATTAGAATGAGGGAAGGAAAATTGTCATCTTGTACTGAGCACCTCATAATTTTGCTGTCAGTTGAGGAGCTAAGATTACTGCCAGCAGCAGATAATACACAGTGAAAGGAACCAAAAGCCTCAAGTTGCAGGAAAAATAAAAGATGAGTGTGTGTGCAGTGAGGCAGGGAAGGAAGAAAGGGTAATAAAAACCTGTTCTGAACACTACATTAACCACTTAGGGGCAGACTGAAGGCTGCTAAATGGATCCTTTCTGTTGAAATGAAGATGAAAAAATTGAAGACACTGCTTTGTTTTATTGCACATAATCATAATAATCTGATATAATTTTTGTTTTGAGAAATGGTGTTACAGAAAATGACAGCCAAGGTTGGTGACTAGAGGAAATGCTTCCAAAAATCTCTAACAAAATTCATTATTCCATTGGGGAGGTAACCATTAATTGTTTTCAGAGATCATTTGAGTGCTTGGACTTGATGAGAACTGGTGTTTCTATGCTGAAAGCAAACTTCAGGCTGATTGCGAAATAAGTTGTTCTTGTTGTACTAGTTTGTTATGTAAATCATCCAGAGGGGGAACAGAAATAATACCATTTGGCCTATACTACTGACAGAAAAACACAGTTTGCAAACTGTGAATATTACAGCCAGTCATACAGTTTTCTATTTGCAATCTTTATGTCCTGCCTTAAATAATGTGGTCTTGTTTCTGCTCCCCTGACTGGGAGGCATCTGTAATTGAGATGAAAATGTGAGCTGGAGATTAGAAACTGCAAATAGTTATTCATAAACTTGTGCTTTGCAGAACACTGATTACATTCTGAAGAACTATGTGGGTAATTCTTTCCTAATAGCAAATACATTCAGTTACTCTGTGGTCTTTTCAATGGTGATTTGAGATCAGAGAAAGGGCAAAGTAGTCTAAAGGATTCACAGCAAGTTGAAAGATCATCTGTGATTTTTCTGGAGTGTCTGCTCTTTATGAGTGTGCTCTCAATATCATGACATACTGATTTGTTTTTGATGTGGATCTTCTCACCTGGATTTCAGTACAGCCCTGCAAAGAGTCGTAAGAGTCTGGTTTGTGTGTTAGCCCTGGTGGGCAGCTCAGCCCCACACAGCCACTTGCTCACTCCTACCATGGGTTGAGGGAGAGAATAGGAGAGGCAAAGTGAAAAATGTATGGGTTGAGATAAACACAGTTTAGTAAGTAAAAAGGGAAGGAAACTAAAAAAAGAAACAGACAAAAAAACCTCACAAACACACACACACACACAAAAAGCAATAACCAAAAAAATACGCAAGAAAGACAACTGATGGAAGAAGTAGCAACTGCTGTCCTTGAGCCATCTAGTGCCTGGCCAGTTCCCAAACAACAGCAGCCCTGGCTGCCTCCTCCCCAGCTTTTATTGCTGATCATTATGTTGTGTGGTATGGGATGTCCCTTTTGTGACAGAGGTCAGCTCTGCCCCATATCTGTCCCCTCCAAACCTCCTGTCCACCCCCAGCCCACTCGTTGGTGCATCAGTGCGAGAAGTAAAAGCAGCTTTGACACTGTGTAAGCACTGCTCAGCAGCAGCTAACACATGCCTGTGTTATTATCAACACCATTTTCATCAAAACCTTAAAAGATAGCGCCATATAGGCTGCTGCAAAGAATATTAACTCTGCCCCAGCCAGAACTAGTACACCCAGGCAAGTGACTATGAAATGTGATAATAGGGTGAGCAGAAACGTCTTAGGCTGTTTTTGCTGACGGCATTCCATGGAACTTCAAGGCAGGCTTTCCTTTCACAACCTCTTCATATTTGTGGATTATCTCAGGAATTTTACAACTGTTTTTCCTTCTACTGTTCTCAAAGAGTCCCTTTGGTGCTGGTGGCTTCAGCAAACTACCTCTGCAGCAAAATGTCCAGTGATTTTCACTGTATGGGATAAGTTCTCTGAGCACCCTTCACCATGCAAGGGAGGAGAGACTGAGCATGCTTAGGCTCGGTGTAAACTCCACAAATAAACTGTGCCAGGAACCCCTCTCAGCCCTGGAAAGCAAACATTGCATTTAAAAGCTGCTCCTGGATTTGAGCTGCCAAGTTCCAGCCAGCAAACAACTTTCCATCTCTGCATAGTGACTCAGGTGCTCCTCAGACCTGTGCAGGCCAAGGGACCTCATTAGCACACACACAAGCCCCCACATGTTCATCATTCTTATTGCCCAGCAACACAATCATAGAATGGTTTGGGTTGGAAAAGACCTTAAAGATCATCTAGTTCAACCCCCTGCAATGGGCTGAGATGCCACCCACTAGACCAGGTTGTTTAAAGCCTCATCCAGTCTGGCCTTGGACACTTCCAGGGATGGGGCATCCACAACTTCTCTGGGCAAGCTGTTTCAGTGCCTCACCACCCTCACAGTAAAGAATTTCTTCCCAATATCTGATCTAAACCTACCCAATGTCTATTCAAAACCACTGCCCCTTATCCTACTACCTGTCCACTACATGCCTTTGTAAAAGGTGCCTCCCTCTCCAGCTTTCCTGTAAGCTCTCCTGAGGTACTCAAAGGCTGCTATATGGTCACCCTGGAGCCTGCTCTTCTCCAGGCTGAACAGCCTCAGCTCTTTCAGTCTGTCTTCATAGGAGAGATGCTCTAGCACTCTAATCATCTTCATGGGCCTTCTCTGGACTCACTCCGAGAAGTCCACACCTTTTCTGTGTTGGGGATCCAAGAGCTGGTCTCATCACTGGGCCATTCAATTTATTATTAATAGAAAAACAGCCTTTCTCTTCACATATGTGGTGTGGCCACGTTTCTCCTCCTTTTTTAAGGCTACTGATGTATTTTTTTTTCCTGGCAGGCAGAACACTTAACTGGGATGTGAAGTGATACCCTCAGTCATTGGTAGGCTTCCTTGCAGTACTCTGAGGGTCGCAATAAAGGGCAAGAACTGTTTCTTGCCTGTTTAGCAAACCAAAACCTCTCAAAACTTCTGGTTCAATAGTGGCATTTGTCCCCAAATACCAGCCCTCTTAGGAATTAAAAATAGGGCTTGGAATTAATAGCCTAAAGATACCATTTTCCACTAGGACTGAAATGGCCATATGTGGAAGCAAACCTACTTAGAGGAACATATGTGTGTGAGCTGATGAAAGGAGGTTGTGTGTGTTGGTGATAATCTTATTGCACAGGATCTTTTTTCAGGTCTGAAGAGTGGTGATTTGAATACGAAAAATAGCACTTTTAAAAATAATTTTCTCCAAGTCATAGATGAAGTATATCCATCCAGAAAACCTGATGTGACCTCAATTTTACTGTATTAGTCAACTCTTATGTTAATATCCTGTTATGTCCAGACCCAGAAATCTTCACTGGCAGTCTCATTTTGCCAGTAAATTCCTATTACATTGCAATACCACATCTGATGCTGTTTCATATTAGGAACATGCAGCTAGGACATTCTTGCAGTTTGCTCACATTGCTTTCCCTGCTTGCTAATTCCTCTATATTTATTTGTAAAGCCTTCATGAGCTGTCAGAGATGACCGGTGTTCCTTATTTTATTTTACGAAACATCTAGGACAACTCAAACACTCTGAAAATTACAGGGAGAGCTCTAGAAAGAGCTCATCCTCACAGGGAGTTCTCACGAATCTAGAGATTACTGTGGATTTGCAAGGTGGGTGCTAAGAAAAAAAAAGAGGTCCTGCCCACATAGTACTGTACCAAGCTGAGCAATTCTCCAACCTGTGAAAAAGACCAACACAATTTCAATTTAGAACACCATTCTGGAAGAGTTCTGTAAGTGGTTTACCAACGTAAGTGTGCAGAGGGTCTCAGACTATACTGTGCAAGCTCCTCCAGGAGAAGAAACTTGTGCAAAGGGAGAAGCAGTACCATACCAAAAGTTACTGCTACAGCACACATCAGAGTTCAGGTCTTGTGGGTAAAAGGAGACTCCTGCATGTTCTAGTCACATCCCAAACTTTTCCTAAAAGTGGCTGCAGTTCAAAAGCTTGATAGCTCAGTGTAGCTAGAAAGTTTGTTTGTTTAATTACATGTGCTTAAAATTCACAGGTAATTGCTGGTAGTGTTCTCTTTAGTCACTATATTCCACTTTTTCTGGTCCTAAAGCAGTGTAGTCCAAGATAACTTTTCCTACACATTTCTCACCCTTTTCCCCCCTGTCTCTCAGGCTTTTACAGTGTGAGCTGGAGAGTTATGTGTCTCACCATTTAGGCTTAGCATGCTCTCTTAAAGGCTCTCGACACACCATATGGTCAATGACCTCTCCAGAATGTGCTGCTTCTGAGAATGCTTTTTGAGAGTTAAAGAACATGTTTTTTGCAGCAGAGATTGCTAGGTTGAATGGAAGGTATTGGTATTGATGGAAGGGCTGTTAGTAGTTTCTGTGGGGGAAGAAGTAAGAATAGTAAAGGCTGAGAGAGAAGCTCAATATACTAAAAAAGAGAGAGAATCATGCTCAGTTTGAAATTTAGATCAGAATTGCTTCAGATTCATTCTTATACAGGTTCATTTCACCCACCTAATTGCTACAAAGAAAATTTGTCTTCTTCAGTTACCTCAGCCAGTACAAATAATGTCTGTGGAGTTTCACCACCTCGATTAGGGGCACTGGTTAATACTGCAGGGCTGGAAACCAGTCAGGGAATGTTGATTGATTAAGTTGGAGTCAATGGTAAGAAAAAGAGGCTTGCTAAGACATCTGATATGATCAAAGTCTCCAGTATAGGAGAGATGAGATTTCACATACCCTAAAAATGGTGGAGGTTGCCTTAGTGACAGGTGACCCAAGTAACTGCAGTGCTCACATACTTGTTTTAAATGCTTTAAAATGTTAAGTTTCCATTCAGTATCTTGCTTAGTGTATTCCACGTGTTAGTAATGCCTTGTACAGAACAGAGAAAAACAGGATGCCAGTATAAACAGTTCTTTTAGGAATGATCTGCTTTTACCCCTAGTTCAGCATCTCAAGCTATACATATTCTAAGTGTCTAAGTGTGATGGGATATGCAAAGGATTATGCTTTCATGAGAGAGAGCTAAGTAGCAGAAGCAAATGAGCTCTTTAGCAACAGTGATCCTGGTTTTACACAAATATGCCTGCTAAAAATGTTTGAAGCAAGAGGAATATGGAAATAGATGATAATCATAGAATCATTTAGATTGATCTTCCAAGATCATCAAGCCAACTGTTAATGCAGCACTGCTCAGTCCAGAACTAAATAGTGTCCCTAAATGCCACAACTACATGTCTTTTAAATACCTCCAGGGAGAGTGACTCCATCACTCCCTGGGCAGTCTGTTCCAATGCTTGCCAACCCTTTCAGTGAAGGAATTTTACCTAATATTCAATCTAAACCTTCCCTCTGCCCAAGACAGGCCTCAGCTATCACATCACCTACCAGTTCCTCCCATGCTTAAAAACAATCTGCCCAGTGGGTACATTCCCAAGTTGCCTCCCTTGCCAGCCGTGTCTTCCACATGCTCCAGGGCTCTCCTAGACTATTTTCTCTTTGCTGTATTTCCAGAAGACATCTGGTAAGTTGAAGTCTGCCACAAGTACAAGGACCAGTGGTTGTGAGACTTCTTCCAGCTGCTTACAGATTATTTCAGCCTGGTTGTATGGTCTATAACAGGCTCCCACCAGGATATCTGCCTAGTTGATCTTCCCCTTGATTCTTACCCATAAACATTCAACCCTATCATCATCATTGCTAAGCTCCCAGCAATCAAAACACTCACTAAGATACAGGGCTGCCCCACCACCTCTCCTTCCTTGCCTGTTTCTTCTGAAGAGTTTGTAGCCATCCATTGCAGCACTCCAGTTGTACAAGTCATCCCACCATGTTTCTGTAGTGGAAATTTGTCATCGTTTTCTTGCTGCATTGTGGCTTCCAGTTCCTCCAGTTTATTGCCTGTGCTGCATGCACTGGTGTAGATGTATCTCAGCTGGGTTATTGGTCCTGCTCCCTTCATGGAGGGAGAAGCCCTATTTCCTACCTGACCATTTGCAGGCACTTTTGTGGTTTCTAACATATCAGTGACCCTTGCATGGATCTCCATCCTCTTTTTCCACTGAGACAGCAGACAAGGATCTTGCCAGTGCTCTGTCCTTCAAACTTATCTCCAGTGAGCCTGGTTTTATCCCTTTCCCCCTCCAAACACATGGGATAGCCAGAATTTTTCTGAATATATTTTTTCATTTTAAGATTATCATGAGGCATCAACTGCTCTTTGTAATTATCTTCTTAACACTACCATCAAAGTATGCCTTATCAAAACATACATCTTTGCTGCTGCATTTATATTCACCCTATTTAAAATCAAGACAAAATACTTTTTTTTTTGAGTGCAAGGTACTGAAATTATCATAGGACCATAAACAGGAAAGGGTTTCAAATGACTCAGTCACAGATAGCAATAGGAGACTACTTATAAAGTCTGTCATTTCCTTTACAAAATAAGGACTGATGCAGAACACACATTTCTCCCTATGATTTTTGTCTCAACTGGTGAAGTGCAAAGAGGCCATCCAATCATGCAGCTGTATAAGATATTTATTGTCGTGCAATTAGCTAGCTACTTGTTTTCTGTTCTTTTCCAAACTAAAGGTTCGTGTTGAAAGATCCCTAAGTCCTGGAATATCTACAGGTTTCCAAACATATCTGATCAGTGTGAGGGGCCCGAATATCACATTTAGCGTTATCACTACACATAAACAATGAACAGAAAGATATATATCAGGTAAAAATTTTAACAAACAAACAACTGGAGAGATCCCAGAACTGGAAGTGCTGTAAATTATTTTTAGGCTGAGTGGAAATAAAGCTGGCATGGATGTGTAGATTTCATGAACAACTGGGCTCAGAAACAATTGGAAGCATGTGTCTCAACTGTGCTTCACGTACTTCCATAGAGTGGCAGATTAGCTGCCTTTTGGTCTACAAATGCCCATAATAATTGCAGTGATTGAAAAGAAACACTTCCTTAAATGACATGCTCTTGGAAATGCCTGGCTGGCTTGTACTGTGGTACATGACAGCATGGCCCTGTTCTGTCTGCCTTCAACCAGGGCAGGAAACAGAATCTATGGGATTGCACAGGCATAGCTGTGAAAGAGTTCACCCCCTTGAATTTGTTAGAAATGCAACCGGCAAACCTGGGTCATTTATACCCACAACTGTGTTTTATGAGACATTCTGTCTTTTATGGGATATTCCAAGCTTTTACTCCAGGCTGCAAGGCAGCTTTGCGAATCAGATTGCATCACCTGGTTTCTCCCACCTTGACACAGCAGGATGACTCCAGGGTGTAACCTGAATGTCAGTCTGACACCTGCTGTTGGCACCTGAAATCTTTTCACTGGCTTCAGCAGGATCATTCAGTTGATCACTTCCTGATGTTGACAGCATCACTCTACCGCTTCTCAGGAAAAAAAATTAAATTCCTCTGTGCTGAAGCCATTATACAAGGGCCAGAGAAGTTGCCAGGGAGGGCATGCAATGCTTGAGACTATTAATACCCTGCCTTATGACAGTGTACACAGCTTGGCAACAACACATATTGACACCTGCCTTATCTGCAGGAGATGACAGGATTTAGGCTGAGAAGGAGGACAAGGGCAGCAGACAGGCAGGGAAACAGGAATATGTTTTACTCTATGTCGGTACAGCTTGTGAGGTGCCACAGTAATAGAGACCTGCAAGAGGTGGAGTCAAAAGTCCATCAAAAGTTACTTTGTGCAATTAGTGGTTGCTGACAGAAAAAGGCTGCAGTTTTCAGGACATTTCCCCTCCACAGCTGTTTCTGTGTCAATGTCTTGCTGATCAATGTCTTCTGAAGCTCTTAGTTCCTCCCTCCTTGCCCTGTTACTGTCAGTTAAATACAAGCTCTGGATGCTGCAACATCCCCTGCAGCCATCTAACCCACACACGATACAGCCTACTTGCTCTTGTCAGCATTTCTGTCATGCCAGGAACTACAAAAACTTGAGCAGCCTTTAAAGAAAAAGTACCTTCATCAAAATCACACACATCCCATTCTTTAGGCAGACAAATCAGTTATCCTTTAAAAGACTTTTAAAATTACTTCAAAGATCTTCTCCTCTGGTAGAAGACCATGTAGCCTCTTTCCATCTCCACGTGCCTGCTGGATGTGTGATATGCAAGGTTGATACAACTACCTTAAAGGAGATTGTGTTGAGGTGGAAGCCAGTCTCTTCTACTGTGTCTACAGTGACAGTACTAAAGGAAATGATCTTAAACTGAAATGGGAGAACCAGATTAGATATTGAAACAAAATTTTTGTTGTTAAGGTGGTCAGACTTCAGAATAGGCTGGCCAGGGATGTGGTGGAGTCACCATCCTGGGAGGTGTTTGAGAGGCGTCTGGATCTTCTGCTGGGTGATGTGGTTTTGTGATTTAGGGGTTTCAGCGGTAGTGCCGGTCTGATAGGTGGACTTGATGATCTTAAGGGTCTCTTTTTACCCTGATGATTCTATGATTCTAGTGGAGTGTGATGCTAACTTGGGCACCTACATTGTGATCATTTGCATCAGTCCCCTAAAGTGAGGTTATGAGGCCCTGAAAACATAGCCAGGACTGCTTGGGAGCAGCCAGGGCATGAGGTGTACCTGAGAGTTAGGGGAATGCCACTGAGATCAGACAGGAAACCCATCTGCATCTGCTTCTGTTGTTGCAGTTTAAATTGGGCATCTCTGTTCTCCTCAGCTATGTCAATGTCCCTCTATTGGTGGGCAAGAAGGGATAAAAGACAACTGAAATTACTGAAATGACAAAAATCCCCTTTCTGCCACCCTTCACTAATTTGGGTACGAGACAGTAGAACAATTTCTCACTGGCACAACATGGAAAGTAGTAAACAGCCACAAGTGGATATGGATGACTTGCCAATAGGGGGCTGAACTTCTTCAAGCATCCTTGCCACTGGGAAAGATGCCAGTGACACCTGCATCCCTGCTGAACTGATTAATGGAGAGTAAGGGTCAACAGGAAACATTGAAAACCACACCTTCTTACAAAGCCAGCAAACTCTCCATGGTGAGGCTTTGCCTGTAAACTGCAGAGAAGAGTCTCTGGGGACTCTGGGAGTTAATTGTTTGGACTCTCTGGGATGGTGATCCAGTCCTCTCTGCACTGGGACAAGTGACCCTTGGGACTAGAAACACCCTTGTTGTTTCAGGCCAGACCGACACTGTGATAGTGTCAATACCTAGGCATTGTTGTAGCTGGAGGAGCGGGAGCAGCAGCCTGCCTGGGCAATCATGTTCTACCTCCTAATTAGGGAACATGGCATGGGAAATGGTGCATCTCGCTGATTGAAACTAGCCTTGGAAGCACTAATCCACCTGAGTTTAGTTTGTACCTTCCCTACCTTGAACCAGGTCCAGTTCCTAGGCACCAAAGCAGGAATTATATAGTAGCCTTGGCAGTGCTACTCCATTAACTCATAGTGCTGCTAATTAAAAAACACAAACCAGAACAAAAAAAGCCCTGCCTGCTGCCATCATTCATTCTTTTTTTCTTTACACAACCTGGGCTCACCAGGTATGTGTCAGCTTGTGGTAGGAAACTGGGGTGGAGGAGGTGGGAGCAGTATTCCAGCAGAAGGCTGCAGGCAGGCAGGCAGGCATGGAAGGAGCTCATCATTTTTGCAGCTGATGCATGCTGAGAGGCCTGGGAATGTCTGGCAGCAGCCAAAGAGGCAAGGTCCATGCTTCAAATACTGTGTCAGAAACAAGACAGCAGCACAGGGGCATGAGAAACTCTCATGCTTAAGAGGTCATAGATCCAAAACCACATATTTTTTGTAGAGCAGGTGAATAGCGATGGAATAAAAGTAATTTTTCTAGAAGTTTTAGCTGAAGACAGGGAAATAGACTCAATACATAAGTAACTATATGAAATTATATGGCCTTTCTTATATGCAGACTTGATGGTCTAACTTTTCCCTCCTGGGTATTAGAAGAGATATGAAATTCTCAACTCTCTTTTTTTGTTTGCTTGTTTGTTTTTGTTTTGTTATGTTTTGTGCCAAAACAAAGAACCCAGGCCCAGATTCATTGGTGGAAGTAAGCCTATATGTATCCAGTGAGCAAGAAATGCAGTTTTCTGCTGAGCCATGAGGAAATACTGGCAGAAAAGGAAAGAAGAGGTCAGCAGGTATTCTGTGTCCATCATAAAAGGATGCAACTACAGTAAGGAAAAGAGAGCATATGAGAAAAGGAATACAGTGCATTTTATTGACAGATTTGTATTAATATCCAAATAAGACTGACTGACATTGCTGTATACTAAAAGCACACAGCTTACTTTATTCTTTTTGTTTATTTTCTTTAAAGGATGTATTTATTCTTTACATGTAAACAGCAAACTATAAAGACTGCAAATCCTATCCATCTTGGTAGCAATGGTATCTGAACTGCTAAAATCATCTCCGACATGATTTAGAGGTCTGGTTGGAGCCAAGAGAAAACATGATACATTTATTTGACAAGTGACACCAATTTCAAAGTGGTCATGTTTCTTCTGAAGACCATGGTATACAATAGTCCCTGACATAGGAGTGCAGCAGTGTGGTACTGTACCAGCAAAATAACTCTTAATGGATTCACATTGTTGCTCTCACTGAATGCATTTCAGATTCTTAATCAGACATAAATGACTTTAATCTCCCAGATCCACCACGCACTTGTAGAGTGCTTGAAATACGAGGTTTATGCAGTAATCCACCCCTTTAGGATGGCGGGTGACCAATCAGAGTCCTGCTGCAGTGAATATGATACTTTCACTGAAACCAGGCATCACTACCAGAAGCAAGCCAAAGAATTTCCAGGGCTGCCGAGCCTCTTCCTTCGCTCTCGTCCAATCCGCATCTTTCTGTGCTTGTATTTATGAGTGCAATTAGGCAGCTCACGTGCTGTGTTTCTATAACGTGGCTGTTAACGCACGACAAAAATCCTCAGTGGCAAAGTGCAAGAAGCTAAAATGCTGCAACTTGTGGATTTTAGTTTGTTTCCCTTCAGCGTAGCACAGGCGCAGCAGCACCGAGGCTCCCTGCACAAGGAGTTTGCTAAGCCGCCTCTAAGCACGGCGTTATCTCCCAACAGGTGCCGAAGCAGGCGCCGTCCCCATGGAGATAAGGTGACGGAGCGAGGGAGAGGCAGATGAGTTCTGGACCAAAGGTTAGCCTCTCCAGGTCTCGAAGCGAGCCAGCTTTTCTGGAAAGGAATTGGGCAATCCCTTTCCCAGGCGGCCAGGACCGACCTGACCATGACAACCACCCCCTTCGTACCATAAACCCGTTTGAATGAACCCAGAGGAGAATTCCCGCGGGGCAAAGGCTGCGGAAGGCACGCTGTGTAGGGGCGGGCCGGTGCTGCTGCCCCTCAGGTGGTGCCTCGCTGTGGGGGCCGGGCCAGGCCGTGCGGCCGCGGCGCTCCCGCCGCCGGCAGATGGCCCCCTCCGCCGCGATCGGCCCAAGGAGGGGCCGGCGTCGCCGCGCTAAAGCTCCGAGCCCGCTGCCCTCCTCCTCCTCCTCCTCCCTCGCCGCGATGGCTTCCTAAAGGGCGATGCTCCCGGCCGCCGCCGCCGCCACCACCTCCCGCTCTGTCGCCGGGTGCTGGGTGGGCGCGGGCGGCTCCCGGCGGCTGCCGCGCTGCTCGGGGGCCGGGCCGGGGCGCGGGATCCAGCCCTCCCGGGGCGGGGGCAGCCGCCGCCTCCCGCCGGTGCCGGGCGGGGAAGCCGGGCGGCGCGCAGGCGGGAACGGGGGAGCCGCTGCGGGGGCCGCCGAGAGCCGGGAGCGCCGCGCCTGACGGCCGCCCGCGGGCCCTCCATCCCTCCCGGGAAATGCCCGTCCTGGCCGCGCCGGCAGCCGCGGGCGGCATGTAGCGCGGGGCAGCGGGCTCGGCGGGGGCGGGAGAAGCCCCTTCCCTGCGCTCGCAGCCGCGCACACCCCCGCGCTCCGCAGCGAGGCGCACGGCCGGCCCTCCTCCTTCCCCGCCCGCTGGGTGCATGCCCGCCGCGCCCGGCGCAGGCACGGCGCGCCGCTGAAGCAGCCCCGCCGCCGGGCACCCCCGGGCGCCGGGCAGCGCCGCCGCCATGGCCGAGGAGAGCTCCGACGTCCCCAAAGAGTTGATCGGTGAGGGACGGGGCATGGCGGCGGGGACGGGGGGTGCGGGGTCCCGGGGGAAGGTGCTGCGGGGGCAAGTTTGGAGGCCGCCGTGCGCGGGATGCAGCGCTGCCGGGGATGGGGGGAACCCGGGGGTGGGTCTGTGGAGC
Source organism: Prinia subflava (assembly GCF_021018805.1). Taxonomy (NCBI): domain Eukaryota; kingdom Metazoa; phylum Chordata; class Aves; order Passeriformes; family Cisticolidae; genus Prinia; species Prinia subflava. The sequence goes on from NC_086247.1 coordinate 60,463,821, forward strand.
CGGGGAAGAGCCGCGGGGGCTGCCCGGGGGGGCCGGGGGGCTCCGCGACCGGCTGGAGCCACTCGGAGGGGCCGGCGGGGGGCGGCGAGGCCGCGTTGCTGCGTGCGGGGAATGAGCGGGCGGGGGCTGCGGGGCTGCGGCGGGCAGCGGGGAGGCGGCCGCGGGCAGGGGCTGAGCCCTCGGGAGCCGCGGCGGGGCACGATGTGTGTGTGTGCTCCCTCGGGAGGGGGCTGTCCGGGGTGCCGGCAGGCTGCGAGCGCTGGCGGACGCGCTGTGAAGCTGCCCCGGCCCCCCGCGCCTCCCGGGGCACGTCCTCGGAGCGCCTCAGCCTGGCGGCTCGGGCTGCGGCTCCACTCGGTGCTTTTTTTAGTCATTCTCCCGGGTTTTGCGTAGTTTAAGACTCGTTTTCCTCTGTGCGTAGGAGGGAGTGAGGGTATTTGTAATTAAAGTTTTATGGCCCGATGCACACGAGTCCCCATCCTGCAGGGTATACGCTTAAGAACTCAGTCACAGGTGATGGCGACAACCCTGGAAATGCTGTCACCGCTTTTGGGGAGCTTCCAGTAAATGGATCGTTGACGCGGTATGTGAGTAACCAGTGTCATTTGGGGATAACAGGTCTGATGCTCCAGGCCCGCAGCTTCCTTGTTCAGACCGAATTTGCTTTGGTTTTGCCTGTTGAGGAGCTATCTAAAGATTTCACCAGCATTAAAATAATTTAAAGTGTTGCCTAAGGACAGATGGAAACAGAAATTTGTCAGGCAACAAGGTACATATTGCATTGAATACAATCCTTCAGACCTTACCTAGGTAATTTACATTGTTGCGTTTCCTTCAGTTTCGTCAGTCAGCAAGTGGTTTTTGCATTTATCAAATATTGGTAAAATATGGGCAGACATTTGCAGCTGCTGCAGATTTTTTTTCTGTAGAGTCAAATAGAGTCAAAATAGTTCTATTTTTCAGTCCTTTAGGTCTCCAAACCATGTGGTTTACAGAGAGACTCTAGTCTGTAGGTTACTGCTAAGAAGTGATGAGCTGGTAAGTGTTCTAGGAGTAGCTATGGTCAAAACCATGGAGGTTTTCTATTTTGAAGTGGCCAGGCATGTTTGAGGTGCTAACACAGTATTTTGTACTCACCATTATTACTTACTCACTGCACTCTAGTGTTGTAGGTGAAGGGAAGAATAAGGTGGAAGGGAAAGGGAAGAATTGCAGGGAAGAATAAGGTGGGCATCTTCAAACATCCCCTCCTGTGGTGGCTTTGAACAATCTTAAGAATTAGGCCCCCCAGCCTTGGTGTTCTGCACCTACTCAGCTTGATTTGTCAAGGGCCATTCTGGGGCGTGAGCATCTGTTCATGTAGATTGGTTTAATTTCTAGCAGTATTTCAGTGTCTGCATGTTAAAATTTAAGCTTTAAATAAGCTTTTTTGTAATAACCATGTTTTGAGAGCAGGATGAAAGGATGTGCTTTGACGTGGAGTGATTGTAGTTTGGAGATTAAACTGGGGGTAGGAGTGTTTGAGCTACAGTTTTTGTTCTGTTACTCACTTCCCGTGTGACCTTTGTCAGGTCTCATAGGTCATAGTCTTCTACAAAACCCTCTCCTACTGTTGGCTTGCCTGGATCTCCTCCTCCCAAGTGTGGATGTCTGAAGTCTCCAGCATTAGAAATAGATGAACACTTTAAAACGTGAACCTTAATGTTATGTTTCCATCTCTCAGGCTGAAAATTTACTTTGTGAGTCCACTTGCCACCCAATGTGAAGGGAATTGTCCTCAGTCCCGTGGAGAGTATCTATGAAATCTGTATTTTGGCTCTTTGAAATAGCGTTGCTAGCTCTTTCAGGCAGAGAGAGCCTTGTGAGGAGCTGGCATCCGGATGATGCTTTGTGCAGACTGGGGTCCCAGACCCCTTCTCTCTCTATGGCTTGTTGGAGTAAGAGTGCTGGAGCTGAGGACTTGCAGTCATTCCCACTTCTGCTGTGTGGGACAGCAAAGGGAAGCGTGTCTCTCAATGCAGGTGCTTCAGGAGGAAGTCTCTTGCTAGATGTAGGCACTTGGAGCTGTTTGTGGGAGAGGAGAAACCAAAAGGCAGAGACTGCAAGTGAAGGTAAAGTAGCAGAGACAGCAGCAATACCTTCTGCAAGGAGACAGGACTTGAAAAAGCCTCTGTGGTCAGCTTGCTTCTGAGTTCGCAGCAGCGACAGAAAGACCATAATTGGGCATTACCCATGGGAGAGGAAGCTTTGGGAGAGCAGTTCCCATCGGGCTGGCCTTTCCCCCGGGCTCCGCTTACCTGGCTGCCCCGGGACCTCTCAGGCTGGCTGCTGACCAGGCGGGTGCTCCGGAGCCGGCCGCGCTGGCCGCCTGCCACTGGGGCTGCGCGCCTTGGGACAGGCTGCTCCTGGGCTGGGCAAGTCGCTGCTGCCGAGGAGCTTTTGTTTCCTGAGAGGAAAATTGAAATTCCTGGGGAAAACATGCCGATTCTGCAGAGGGAACTCTTTCTGGTGAAGAGTCCATCTGACCAGCCACGTTTTTGACTTGCACACTCTTCTGCCCTGCAGGCAGAACGCTGTGGCCTGGGTTAAACATCCAGGCTTAATAAATGGTGTGTTGTTTGTGCTAATGTCTTCTGACTACCGGATGAAAATTGTGCAGAAAAGCGCTATACAGAGCACTATAATTAAAAGCCTTAGGAATAGCCTATTATCTTTCATTTTTGCCTTTAAACTTAAGCGTGCCCGAGGGCAAAGTGTATGTGTCTGGAGAGGGTGGAGACTTGGCTTTTACAGATGCCTGTTGTTCCGCTGCAAATAGGTTAATGTATTGAAAAGATTTCTTTCTCATTCCCTTTCAGCGGGGGCTGGGGAGTGAAACTTACGGAAGGTGCCAAATTGGCTCTTCTAGATGAACTCCTCTGTTTATCTCTCAATTACATCAGTGTCAGTAGTTGTATAAGCTTTCTAGACACAGTTCCCTGTGTGTATGTTCCCTTCAGGCCAGGGTGCCGATGTTCAGGGGAAAAGCTGGTTCGTCTCATGCTTGGCAGGGACTGTTTATACATGTGTGTGCATGTGCATATTAAAACATTATGGCAACTACTGTAACTTTGGTGTTGGCACCGTGGAGTGGCTACGTTGTCGCTGGGATTTGGACCCAGACCAATGTTGCCTCCATAGCATCCTCTGCATAGCTGCCAGGTGTTACTCTCTGGAAGTCTGCTTGGTTTGCTTCGCTACTTCAGTGCACAGAGCGCAAAATGTGTGAACAGTTGCTCTTCCATTGCCTGACCCATTTAGCCTCCCTGATATTAACAAGAGGCTGAAATTTGTGCAATGCAAGGAGCTAATTTGCTTTAGTAAGCTTTTCAGGTACAAATAATAGCAGTGAGGAATTTGTTGTATTTTCCCAGAATGGAGCTAAGCAGTGCTGTGGCTTTTCTTGGGAATGCTTTTGATATATAAGCAGTGCTGGAAAAAAAATCAAATTGTGTTTGGAGTCCTGGCATTTAACATCAATAATCCTATCACAAGTAGACACAAATTATTGTGTAGATGGCATACTTAGAAAATTATAGTTGTGATAGGTTGTGTTCAGCATGTGCATGAGACTTCCATGAGAGCAAGCAGTTGGACAACACAGCTCGCTCAACGGTGGCATCTGTTTCCTTCTTGTGTTGACACTGAAGGTATTTAATGAAGACATTTTCTTTTGTTTCAGAAAGTGTCAGGGATGTTATTGGGAGGAAAATCAAAATTTCTGTCAAGAAGAAAGTAAAGCTGGAAACCAAGGGAGATAAAGTGGATAACAAAATATTGGTAAGTACAATAGACTGATTTCATATGCGATGGCAAAGCCAGTATCTTTTTGGAAGGCATTAATTCTCCTCTGGAAGCGTTCTTTGAATTTTGTGTGTGCCATAAGATATCCATGCAATTTATTTTCTTATTTTTTCTTGCTTTCATGGTAGCCTGCATAGGAAGTTGGTGTGCAGCTGTGCACGTGTACACACACTTGTTTATCACTGACTTATTTTTTCAGAATTTTGGGTATTGTGTTGCAGACTGATAATAAAGCAAGCTATTATCAGAACCTGTTCTGAAATATTTTGCTGCCTTTGCTGGTTAGGTTTCCTGTTTACATCCATAAGAGTTTTAAGTGGCCAAGAAATTCAAAATGAAGTGTATAGAATTAATTTTGAGAATCTGAAGCTGTTACGCAGTGAAGAGCAACAGTAAAACTGTTGGGCTTTTTGAACTCGAACGACTTGGTGTTTTTTGTATTCTCTGTTAAGTCATACATCTGCATTTTAAAAGAAATGCTTAATGTGTGGGATTCTGAATTGTTCTTAAAACTGTAGTGGAGGAACGTGTCAAATTAATCTCACTTAAGTATGCTTTCCTGTTTTCTCAAGAAGAGTTTTGCTGGCCTCTCTTGATAGTGGTAATGAGCCGCTACATTTGCATACTGTCCTGAACTGTATTTCCTTGCTCTTTTGATAACTTTCTATCAGGAGAACTCCCAGAGTAACAAACACAAATAAGTACAGTGCAGCCATAATATTTTGCAAGGTATTTGAGATTTGGTGTCTTGTGTTCGTGCTGTTCCATATTTGAAGGTTTTGTTGCCAAAGCTGTTGTTACAGATATTAGATACATTCTCCATGCAGATGTGCTATTTTGTCTTTCAAACCTGCAACTTTTTAATCGCTTCTGAATTATCTTAAAGTACACGTTGCTATCCCTGGCATTAAGACTGTAGATGTAGATAATGGCTCACTTTTCTGTGAGAGCTGCTCCTTAAGGAACTTGAAATATTTTCTGCTTAATATCTATCCATGTTATATCTAGTTCCTTGATTTACAGTTTCTGTACTGGAAACAGGTTGAATATGTGAATGTTGATTGATTGTCTCTATTTATTTGAAAGCCATGTTTATAGGGAAGGCTGACAGGTTTCACTGAAGTGGTTACACTTGATTGACTTTTTGACTTACATGGAATCATAACTATTATCAATAGTGAAATATATTGTGGAAATACTGAAATACTGTTCTGAACTGATGGGACCAAGAGAATGTCAAGCTTTGAGTCATCAGTGAGGTTTCTGAGGGATGTACTACTTGGCAGTAAAATGCTGAAATGTGATGAACTTGGGTGTTTCTTCTCTCTTTAATCTCCTGAGCTCTCGGGTGTGGGACTTTCACCTTCCATAACTGAAGAGGTACTGAAAGGGAGAGAACCTTTCAGAGGTTCATAAGCTAGTGAGCACTACTTGTGTACATACATGTTGTCTTCAGTGAACAAGATAAGTGTTTCAGGAGAATGATTTGCTGGATGTTGTCTGGTATAACCATTTGTTCTTTGATACAGAATTTATATTGGTGGGGGAAAAAAGTTTTTATTTTTAGAGAAATTGATTATTGATTGCTGGAATTGAATTTAGTGTTTTTCTTTGCTGTAGAAGAAAACTACCTCTACAAATCACTCAAGAAGCTTTTTTCTCAATGTTTCTCTGACTGTGTAAATCTTTATGTGGGATTGTTTAGTTGGGGTTTTTTTGTTTGGGTTTTGGGGTGGTTTTATCGTACTGGGAATTTTTTTTTCTTTTTTGCAGAAGTGCTGAATGTTGTCTGCTGTGGCAAAGGCTTATAGGGACTGTGGTTCACTTGGGGGATGCAAAGCTCTATGAAATGCAGAATGCTCTGAAAAAAATTGCACCAGAAACACTTTAAGTTTGGTACCTCAGCTTAATGGAGACTTGTTGGCCTTAGTTGTGTCAGCACAGTCTCACTTCTTACCTGCATAGTAGAGGACATATACCCTTCTCTCATCAAAAGAGTAATGTTGAAAATAAATAACCTTGCTTCAGAAGTATCTGAGTGCTTAATACTAAATGCTACAGGAAATCTTCCAGCAGAATTATGAATTTCTGTACTCTGAGCTGGAACTTGAGAGCATTCAGTAAATAATGCATACACGGTCGTGGTCTGACCGGAGTGGGTAAAACCAAGTTGCTGTGCCTGGGGTGAGCCTGGTAAAAGGAACACTGAATGAAGTGTTGGCAGCAAAAGCAGTTCAGTAATTAAAGACTGTATCTTTAAGTGAATGCACCAGAAGGCTCAAATGTGATTGCATGGGCAACCTTCATGCCAGCACTCCTCCACTCCTGAGAGCTTAGTTTTGAAACATTAATCTTCTGACTACTGCCTCTTGGGTACACATGTGGCAATAGATTGTTTTGAGATTTTGGGTTGCATTTGATTAGTAGTTGGGTGTTTACAAGCAAATTAGGTGCTGTGTTTTGGGTCCAGCACTTAATAGGGAGAAAATACCAGTTGCTCTCATCTAGCTAACCCCAGAGCTGTTGTGAAATGTGCTCATGCCTTTAGAGGAGGTTGATCACAGAGGTTGGCACTGAGCCCTGACACCCAAATCTGTGCTTTAATTAAATGATGTCTCATCCTTTCTTCATAGGGAAATCCAGCAAAATCAGTACCACTTTGAGAAAGGGAGATTATTTAAAAATGACTGCACTTGGCAGGTAACTATAAAAACACTTGACTGCTGACCCTGTTGTTCACAGTGTAATCAAGGTACAGAGTACTAGAATATGGCTGTAACCATCTACTTGAATCACCCTGCTATAGGAAATTCCTCTAATAATTAAGATGGAAACTAGAATCTGAGACTACAGAAAAAACAGTGCAAACCCCCTGGTGTTGCTTGCTGTAGGGTCCCAGTATTAAACTGGTGAAGTTGGCAGATAAAGACCATGCTTGCCTTAAGATGCTTTGGGATCCCAGCTTTGGTTGCCAGAGTTTGGAAATTATATCTAGGAATTTTGATATAAACCAGATTTTTTCAGTCTGCACAAAGAGTTTGCTGCCTCAGTAATCTCAATCTGCAGTTATTTAGTTTTTCAGTTAGTCATAATGATGCAAAACAGGAACCATCACGAGCTGCTGAGCTGCCTCTGGTCTGCTGGCACCAAATCTCATGTGTTTGGGCAGCACACGGGTATCCAACCCTGAGAAGGCAATAAGCAGCTTGAACAGGCAGAAAAATCACTCCTCAAGTGATCAGGGCTAAAGCCCAGTCCCATCTGGGTACTGTGGCAGAGTCCAGCTGCCATTGGGGAAATGAAGAAACATGCAGGCGTGTAGGAGACCTTGAAAGGTGACAAGCTGCCCCATGGGGCGAGTGGAACAGCCATCGTGGGGCTCCCAGCGGGGCACAGCCCCCCTGTGTGCCAGGGACACACTCAGCAGGGCTGGGGGCAGCTGAGCTCCAGTGGTCACCAGGAGGCCAGGCCAGGCTGGCTCTGTGGGGTGGCCCCAGCTGGGACAGCGACCGAGTGCAGGTGTAGCTGTGGTGTTGCCCAGGCCAGTGCTGAGTGCCAGAGCTCTGAAGCAAGGTCACGGCTTGTTCCTACTTTTGGGGTCACATTCCTGTGCTGTTGGCTGTGCCCAGCTGTGGCAGAGCCCTTGAGCGGGTGGCCTCAGCAGGACTGGGCCCAGCTGTGTTTGGCTTCAGTGTGATGCTCACCACAGTATTCTTATTGGGTTAAAATAGATAAAGATGTCACTCTTTTCTAATCAGCAGAGGATTGCTTTGGTTCTGTGTGATTGTTTTGTTTAAACCTCGTTTCTTATAAGGACAAGGTTTAAGGCATCATGCTGAGTGCCTGTGGTGTTTTTCCTCACTCTGATAACTTCTGACCTTCTCTCCCATTTCAGCTTAAGCTGATGGGTGTGGAGAGGTCTCAGTTGTGATGATAAGAGGGGAGTGGGGGGAGACAGCCAGGAAAAGAGGAGAAACTTTCCACCCCCTCCATCTTCTGAGGGCCTCCCCCTTTTGCCACCCACCATAAGGGATCAGGCAGAATGCCCTGTCAGTGTCTGTGAGATAGTTGAGTATTTTCTTATCTTTTTTTTTTCTTTTCTTTTTCTTTTTTTTTTTTTTTTTTTTTAATCCAAAAGGCCTCAGTGATTTTCACGTTATCACCTGCAGACAAATGTTGTTAGGGACTGGGCTTCTTAGCTTTGGTGTTTGTGGTGCTGCTTTCCCCCCCCCTCAAAATAGCCAAGATATCTGTACATAATTTTGCTGATTATTTCCTACTGCCTTTTCTTCCTCTCAGTTTTATTGTAAGTAGCAGCAAACACTGAGAAGTTGAAATGTGAGCTAAAGCCAATATGTGAAATAAATGGGACCAATTCTTTATGAAATATTGATGTTTTTAGGAGTGGTTCATGACAGGCCAGAATTCAAGATTAATATTTTTTTTGTCTTTACTATTAGAAAAAGAGAATATAAAACGCTATAGTTGCCTTTGAGATTAGTTTTCCTTTCCAAAGTAATACTATTTTAGATATAAAAGATAAAGAAATATTGCAAGCGGCCATGCTGTCTATAGGTTTGGTCAGGTTTCTTTGCTTTGTTGCTGGGTTTATTTTGATTTTTTATAATTTTGTGGTTTTTTTTTCCCAACCATAAGGCTATAGAATAGTGTGATGTGATGTGACCAAAAGCACTTTATTAAGAAATCCCATTGAGGAGACTCTGTTACACTTCTGCCCTCAATCATTTACATTCTCTTTGGTAAAATATCACAGTGCTACTTCTGAAACTGAGACAGTTGCTTTGGCAGGTGGTTCTCCTTAAAATGTACTGTATGCCCAACATAAATTCACTGGGAGCAATTCATATGTCCTTGTCACTTTCTCTGGGACATATGTTTCCATGGGCTTTTAAAACAAAAATCTGAGTTGACTCCTGTCAAAGAAGTTTTTGTTTTTTTTTCTGTGCACATGGTCTGAGATTTCATGTTCTGCTTCTAAAGACTCTCTTACAAAGACTGGAATTCTATTTAAAAAATAAAATCTATCTGTGTTTACTTTCGAAGGAGGAATTATGGCCATTTTGTGTGCTCTCCATGTGGCTTCTGAATACTGCTTGAACAATGTGGCTGAAGCTGAATTCTCGTGGGGCAATGGAGAAAAGCCTGGATGGGCTCCTGTGCCTGTTCCGCTATCAGGTGGCAGTCTCCGGGTGGAGGCAGTAGTATTTTGCACTGCCAAAACTATTCTGGGATTAAAAGCTCTGGTGCTTGTTTTCTATTGCTCATCTTTTATCTTGATCCATCCATGACAGTCAGTTTGAATAGAGATGAATTTCACATCCTGCCTTTAAAAAATATGCACTTCTTTTAAACCACTAAGAGCATGAAGCTCACAGGGTTGTCTAAGGTTGGTTTTACATAAAATGTGTGCAATCTCACACGTTATATCATGACAGCTGGTGTGTGATAATGATGTTAAATAGGGACATTCTTTAAAAATAATGGTGTTTCCTCTTCCCTGCCCAGAACATTGACTGTTATGACATATATCTTAAGTGTGTCTTTATGAAGATGAAAGGAGGTAGGTGTTGGTACATCCCTCATGTCAGGAAATCTAAATGAATTGAGGTAGAATAATCAAAAAATACTTAGATGTAAAAATGTATTTCAATACATTTACAAGGTGCCTCTTAGGAAACAACTGAGCTGTGGCCTGTAAGATTGCTACAAAAAGCTGAAATAAGAAGAGTACTGCAGGAAATAGAGTTTATTAATTCAGTCATGCAGTTGCGTATGTTTCCAAAATAGGAAACATTGAAAAAAATACACGTGCAAATTTCACTGAAATTTACACTTACGTTATACATTGATCCATCAGGTTACTTTTAACTGGTGGGAAGATTTACAAACCTAGCATTCTGGAGTACTGTGTCCAGCTCTGGGACCCCCAACATAAGAAGGACATGGACCCACTTGTTGGAGTGAGTCTCCCCAGGGATTCTGCCCCTCTGCTCTGTGCTTGTGAGACCCCGCCTGAAGTGCTGTGTCCAGCTCTGGGGCACTCAGTGTAAGGACATGGACCTGGAGTGAGTGCAGACGAGTACCATGAAAATGATCAGAGGACTGGAGCACCTCTCTTATGAAGACAGGCTGAGAGAATTGGGGTCTTTCGTCCTGGAGAAGAAAAGGCTCCAGGGAAACCCTATTACAGCCTTCCAGTACTTAAAGTGGGCATGTAAGAAGAACAAGGTCAAATTTTTTAACAGAACATGTTGTGATAGGAAAAAGGGGAATGGTTTTAAACTAAAAGAGGGTTAGTTTAGACTAGATGTGAGGAAGAAATTTTTTATGATGAGGGTAGTGAGGCACTGGAACAGGTTGCCCAGAGAAGTTGTGAATGCCCTGTCCCTGGATTTGTTCAAGGCCAGGTTGGATGGAGCTTTGAGCAACCTGGTCTAGTAGGAAGTGTCCCTGCTCATGGCAGGGGGTTGGAACAAGATGATCTTTAAGGTTTCTTTCAACCCAAACCATTCTGTGGTTCAGTGATTCAGGGGTTCAATGAGTTGCTGTGATAGTGCATGCAGGTGTAGAAATTCAAGATGATGCCTTGCACCTTGTGTGTAGTGTGTTCTTTCTGTGCTTTGGTAAGACAGAAATGCAGCTTGCTTGTTCTGCCTTTCTTTGGTTTTGGGCAACTGGCACAGGCAGGGAAAGGAAAGAAAAAGAGAGTCCTTTTTCAGTGCCCTGAAAGCACCTGCTGTTGTCCTGGCTCATGTAATTTGCATTTGCACACTCATCTGCAGTGTTCTAGAAGGAAAAAAATGTGAACACGATCTCACTCTTAGCATGTTCTGGTTTTCTACACACAGCTCTAACAAAGAAGTGGTGGGAAGGATCCACTGTGGCTCTGAATTGATCATGGAATCTTTCCTCCTGTCAATTTTTTTTGTAGCCCGTTAGAAAGCATTTCCTTTGTAAACGGCCACACTCTTTCCACTTCTCTTGCTGAATATATAATGTACCAAAGTGGTTTGCTAATGTGCTTTTGCTTTGAGAGGGCCTGACTCCTTGCCACCATTATTTATGAAATGGAGCATTCCTAAGCAAGGATTTTCATTGAAATCTGTGCATAAAAGAGGCAGAAGACTGATTATTACTGTAATTTCCCTAAAGCTGAAAATAAAAAATAGAAAATGAGCATTAGGGTCAACTTCTTGTTTCAGTCACTCTTCGCCATTGGTGGCTTTTTTCCCCAAGAAAGAGAAGATTTAGAGGGGAACAGAATATGTTATTTGTTAGACATATATTTGTGTGGGGTTTCTTTTTTATTTCTTTTTATTTCTTTTTTTGTGGGGTTTTTTTTCTTTTTTTTTCTTTTTTTCCCCTACAGCTTGTTTTCTCTGCCTGACTTACTTTAAGAAAAGACTTCTCATGCAGAGAATGTGGTTTACTTTGGTGCAAGTAGTGTGGAGGAGGACACAGTAAACCTGAAAAAGGTTTCAAGGGCTTCTAAATGAAAAGTTAGTGCAGTGTACTGTGAAAAGTTCTTGTTGTTCAGAGTCCCTCTCTTCAACCATTGTTGTGGTGGAAAATTGGTGAATGCCACTCATTTGTTTTATTATTAAAATACTTCTTTTAACTCACCTACAATTCTTCTTTTTTTTTCTCATGGTGGTGATAATTTAATTGTGTGTAAAGTAATTACAGGCCCAGGATATAAAATTATTCTTTAAATTTAGCTGCTGCTAATGGTGCTCTGTACAGCTACCTGAGTCCCCAGGCTGATTTCTGCCCTTGGTCCTGTCTCATCTCTCCCTGTTTCTGAAACATCTATTCTGTGTCAACTCATGAGTGATATCTCTGTCTTAGTGATAGCTTCCCTAATTTGATTAGTTCAGATGACAAACTGTTAGGATGCAAAATGTGATTGAAAGAGCCAGATTCTTATAACCCTACACTCCTGAAACAGACTTAACCTAATTAATTGGCCTGCTGGATGAGGGAAAAGAGACCCTGGCTCCGGGAGCTGGGGTTGCAGGATAAGATCCAAATAGCTGTGGCATGTGAAATCTAAGGCTAGCGTAACAAAACAAGTTTCTGCTATGAAGCTCAGAGAAGGAGTCACATTGCTGGTGTTGGTACAAATTAAAAGGGTTGGTGGGTCCTGTGAGGTTATTGGAAGGGTGTTTGCAGGGTAGAAGCTGTCATCAAGTGAGGAGTAGCTCTTATTTGAACAGGTTACATTTCTGGATCTTCTTTGCAAAATTACCTTTATAGAAAAAAAAAACCCAGAAAACCAAAAAAACCCCACAAAACCAAGAATTGTGATCTGGGCCTGTCAATGTGGATGTCGTGCAGCTTATCCCCTTGGCTGACAAGTGACAAGTTTGTGTACCCATAGAGTAGAAGGCCTGTGTGCCAGCAGGATGGGCCTCAAAGTGTGCATGTGGAGATGGAAAACAGAAGGGGAGATGCTGGGTCTATATCTCCTTTAGGATTTTTCATCCTGCGTTACATTTTCAAGTGGTGCTTGTTTCTGTGCTTCTTAGATCGGTCGATAACTAATTTTTCCCTTTCCACAGCTGAAGCAGTGGTTGGCAGCGTGCTGCCTGTCAGGTCTGTTTGGGATGGCTGGAAGCACTCCTAGCCAGGGCTTAGGAAGCTGAGGTCATTTGGAGCAAGCCATTTCCACTTAGTGCCTCGAAGATGCTTGCCAGAGGCATGTCTTTATGGAGTAGCCTCTTAAGGTACACATCACTTGAACAGCAATCCTTCCCTTGCACCTAAGACTTGGTCAAACCACTGCTCTTGTAGAGCTCCATGACATGTTGAGGATTCTGGTGAAGTTACAGACACCTACTTCTTGGGGCCAGGGAGCAAAACAAGAGGGGTGAGACAGCTGCTGCAGAGCAGTTTCTACTCAGATTTGATTAGAGGGAGTGAATGGCTGTTGACCCCAATGTGAATTGGGAGACAGGGCACTGCTGTGTTTGTTCAGGGTCAGCCTTTGAATGAAAAGGCTTCTCCCTCCCCTCGCTGCCTTGAAGGCCATTAACAAGACTGAAACTATTCACACGGAACTACTGATAAAGGGGAAGCCTTTCAGAGGCTCATCTCTTAACAAACACTGGAGGCTGATGCTTAAGAATGATACCTTTTATAGCCATCTATGTGGGCCTCTACTCCAATGTGGAGCTGAGGAGCCTTAGGCAGGGAGCAGTGAAGGTAGGTCAAAGCAGATCTTTGGATTTTTAATGCAGCTGGCTTTAGATGGCAATCTCTTCTTTTGGTATTTATAACGTTGCAAATAAACATTTGAAGAAATATTAGCTTTGTTATGTACTAGTGCTTTGTTGAGTAATAATTTCTGCCACTTTGGTAAGTTTAGTCCCAAAAGTAAATTATGCATTTATTATTATAGCATGAAAAAAGAATTTTAAATATAACAGTTTTCTTGGCTGTTCTATTCTTCACATCTGCACTTTGTAAGCAGCAGAAAAGCACAGGCTTTGGCCTTTCTGTTTTCTCATTTCAAGAAGCTACTGAAATCCCTGTTTTTGGTAAAGCGTATTGATGTATTTATTCTGTGTACAATTGTTGCATACACTATGGGTATCTTTATGCTTTCTTTCTTACCTTGTATCTTCCTTTTTACTGTCCTTCCATATCCTCTGCTTTGCAAAGTCCCTGGAAGCTTTCCTGTGTGCAGATTGCTGTCAGGACTGGGATTTGCTTTTTAGTCCACCTCTTCTCACACTAGTAGGCCTATTTTTTAACAGCCCATATTCCCCCACTTCTGTTTCCTTTCCTTACAGAGATAAGACAAATATCCCCAAATTCCTGAGTATCCCTGCAAATACAGGAATGATGGACCAAACATAACGCTACTATTCTAAAAAAAATATTATAGGCTGCCATAAACTTACTCTGTATACATTTTTATCCTGTCTTGCTAGCCAGGTTCTCTGCTTCCTTGTTCCACAATTTAATCAAAATCTATGCTAGGTCATGGTGGCAGTTTGGTTCATGCTAAACATTATGGTGTTTTTTGTGTAATTTGCATTTCTTTCCACCTTTCCCAAAGCAGCTCTCTTTGATTAAAAAACCCCCCAACATAACAACAACAAAAAAGAGCAAAACAAAACAAGCAAAAACTCACCATTAAACCCCAAACCAACTGCTAGCATCTCAACAAAGTGTTGTGCAAATTGTGCTTGTCCTGAGGGGAGGCAAGGCAGTACAATGGACACAACTCACCTGCCTTGCTCTCTCCACATGTCTAGGTACAGGAGCAGTAGGGCTGAGGAAAGGGAGAAAGTTAAAAGAAAACAAGTAAAGAGCTGTAGTATAACACAGCAATTTAAATGTAATTAGCTGATGTGGATGGTGCCAGAGCAGTGTAAGAGATTGTAAAATAGCTTTAAAAGGGTTTCATCTGTAAATACAGTGCTTTGTTACCCAAGTTTTATGGTTTTATCTTTACTTTGGGAAGACATCTTCTATGAGACTAGACTCCTGATGGAATGTAACTGCATTTTGTGTAATCTGTGCTATTTCCTTCACATGTGATTTCAAAGCCAGTTTTCTACCATTTACTTGTTTAGCTACACCAAATTGGCGAACTGCAGGAGAAGCTAAATGCTAATTCTCTTGGGGTTCTGTGTAGGCATGTCAACTGAAGTTTGGAAAAGCTGCTTATCTGGAGAAGAGTGTGTGTTCAGTCTGTAGCCAAATGCCAAGAAAAGTCTTCAAGTGACCTCATACCACAGGCACTTATGTTAGTTTATTTTTTGTTGTTGTTGTTTGATTTTGTTTTCAAATTTAAACTTGTTGCTTGTTTTTTTGCCTACTCTGAGTACTACTAAAAAAAGCTAAGAGGCGCAGCTCTCAACTCTTACAAGTTGCCTATGCAAATTAGAAAGATTGTAGATGGTTGCAGGTTTAATGGTGAAATTAAATGTGTTTTTGCCTTCTTATTGTTAAACTATTATCCTTTCCAGCTGACAAAGATTTTTGAAACTGAGTAAATGCTTATTGTGAGCCTTGGAAATATATTCCTCCATGATAAATATTCTGAAAACATTTAGCCAAAAATAGAAAACCTGAAAATACTAATTTCATGTGATATTTCCAGTGTGATTCAATCCTTTTAATGTATTTCCTGTAACGTTATTAGCTGGTCCTGCTATTGTTTATATGGGCATGAAATTGTGTGAAATTAAAATTCTGTAGGTTTTTATACGGTATTAGTTTATCACAATGTAGCCTTAATGCAATTTTAGTAGGTTTTTGTTCAGCCTGAGGGCTTAAGTCTGCCCCAAATACATTATTCTTCTATTTTGTTTTTTGCATCTTTTCTCTGTATTATTTTTCTATTTTTATCTTCTATTGTTTATTTTAGTATATTCCTTATGTTGCTTTTCTGTTTGGAGTGTCTGTTTCACCATAAAGACAATTGCAGACAATCCTTTGGTATCAAGACTGGCCTCAAGGCCATACTAATAACTGAAGGAAACATTGGCAAGCCAGCTTCTTGGCCTCTCCTTTCACCTCTTAAACTGCCCCAGTCTCCCACTGCTCTCTAGGTTGTGGTTCCTACAATGTGCATGGTGCCTCTTCAGCTTGGAGCAGCATGAACCTGCTGTGGAAGGGCTCAGGGAATGGTGCTTGACACAGAGCACTGGGAACCAACTTTGCTCTGCCTTCCCTGGGAGCCAGAGCTGCCTGGTGCTGCTGCTCTGTGCCTCAGAGCAAGGGCAGGGTGGTGCCTGGGAGGAGGAATGCCATCCTGCCTGTGCTTTGAGGTGTGCTGCAAAGAAAGCTTTGCTGGGCAGTAGCCTCTCTGTTTCAGGTCCACAACCTGGCTGTTCCTTGTGTAGCTTAGTGCAGGGGAGCTGGAAGAGCCTGGACTGTACTGGGGGACAAGGTGGCTCCGCTTGCCCAATTCCTTCAGTAATGTCAGAGCTCTCTCTTGCCAAGTGCAGGAATCTGCATGGTGCTGCTCGGCTCCAGAACATGATGGGAGGAAGGGATTCACTGGTTTCACTGCTTTCAGAGCACTGAAAAATTGAGAGTAAGGGAGTCTAACAGAAAGCCTACTTGCTCTCACCAGCCTTTTTACCGTACATATTCTATGAAGGGCCAGCCTCAGAAATGTTTTCCCATGTCATCTTCACCTCATTTGATTTTTTTTCTTTATTGATAGTACTTCTGAAAAACCTCAGCTTGCACAAAAGGAAATATAGTGTGACAGAACTACCAAAAAGAAGAGGAATAACTTTCTCCACCTCTCTGTGTCACTGTTTTTGAAGTGGTAATAGCAGCTTTTCCTGGAACATAAAGAGGAAGAGCTGGCAGGGACATGAGGCTCTGTCAGAAGCCTGGCAGGAATTAAGCAAGCTTCCTTAGTATTTGTTCTTGTATTTTTGTGTTCTCTTCAAGTGTGCTTTCCGTGGGCCCAGTAAAAATACTGCACTGATCTCACTGGGCATTAGCCATTGGTAAGGTAATGTGAGAACCTTTGGGAGAAGATGTTATTTTCATATGTTCATTTATTTACTTATGCCATTGTCATTACCTTTGAAAGAAAAGCTGTTGTGGTTTCACAACTTTTGAATAGGTTTTATTTCTGTAGGAATACCCTTGTGGGAAATTTAGCGAATGGACAGAGGATTGCAGAAGTGTTTTAAAATACAGAGCACAGACATTGCTGCTTTCTCCCCCAAAACTGTTTCAAGCTGTACATTAGCCTCTGGGTGCAGTTCTCTGTCTTAATATCTGAAATAATAAAGTAGGATGAAAATCCTTAAACATATAGCATCTAGATGCATTGTTGCAAAGTTGAGTTGTTTAGTACAGCATGGCTCTTGCCACTTAGTATCTTAAAAGACACTGAGTAAGTTGGGTAATTGACTTTACATTCATCGATATTCGATGACCCTCCCTTGGGGAGCAGAGAAGTTTTCACAATTGACCTGTGGATAATCTGATGGCCTTGTCTGAAGGGAAAAAACCAAAAATACATGGTCAGGTGGAATTGGTCTTGCCATGCCATTTAAAGTTTGGTGGTGAAAATTCATTAAACACCAATCTGTTATAGTTTTGGCTTTCTGAATATTCCATCTGTTCACTTATGTTGAACTGTATCTACTTAAGATGTGACCAAAATCTGATTTTGGTTTCTTTGTTGTGATCTCTTGTGGCGTAAGAGCACTCTCAGGTGGCTTTTGGACCCCACACTCTTTCCAGGTGAAGAGTGGATCAGATTGCCCTGTCCAGTGTTTCTTGCATGGTCCAAGGATTAGTGGATCTTTGGGAGTGTGATGGAGCCAGGCCAGTTGGACGAGGTATTAGATTGATGCTTGGGGCATTTTGGATGCATCAACATGAGCAAATTTAGTATCTGGGTTACAGTAGCCTCTGGCTGTAATATTTACTTGATGTTACTGTAAGAAAAATATTCCTTTTCTAATTTTTCTTTTTTAATTCCGCCTGTGATGGAAAATCTGTCCTGAGCTGATTTTAGCATTACACGGAGGTAAAGATTCATAGTGGTTAGCAGTTATCACTGTGCCACAGAGTGATAAGGTTGCCTCCGAGCATGTGTAGTGGAAATATTGATGTTTTTCTGTTCCTGTAGGTAAAGTTCATGCGCAAAATGAACGTGGAGCTTTTATGTGTGCATAGTAATCCCCCCGCCCCAGGAATGTATACCAATGCCTATAATGTTGCACAAGTTGATGCTTTAGATCGGTTTGTGATGTAAAGAGCCACTTCGTTATATATTGCCTAATATATCACACATAGATTATATAAATTTCAAAGACTGTAATGTTATTCTATTATTTTAAGGTTAGTAGAGTACTTGAAACAAGAGGCAATAAAATCAAATCTTCCAAGCGCAGCATGCTGCCTCTTGCATCAAGATGGTGTTCGGTTGCTAAATGTGTTTTTCCCCAGACAGGGAGTGTGTCTGCAGATTCTGCAAGGCCCATTTGCTTCAGCCTGAGCACAGTCCTTTGTTGACACTTGCTGTGAAATACCATAGCCTGTTTCACCTTCTGTGCTGCCGAGTTCTTGTAGCTTTATCTTCTTCGTTTATTCATTATTAAACGCATGCTTTCTGCTTAACAAGTGCTATAAAATCCCTTTCACTGTGGCTGAACCCAAGAACCTCTGCTGAGAGTCTAGAAGGGTTATCAATTTTTTTTAATGCAAATATATGCATTCCTACTTTCCACTGAAGTTCTCTTCAGACCAGACACTTTAACAGAGTGGTTTATACTCCCTGTCCTTTTCTTTAAGCCATGTAGTCATAGAAAGATAAATGCTAGATTTTTCCAGATTCCTACTGGAAACAGAAATGAGAATATCTCATGTGTTAGAAAAATGTTTCTAGAGGTCTGATAGTATATTAGCTCTACATGAAAATTCATGTTCATACTGTGTAGTTTGTGTGTTATTACATTCCTCTGTACTGATGTAGCTGGTATGCAGCCCCCATTACGAGCACCGAGCATAAAACTGGAAGGTGTGCTTTTCTAACATGGGCCACGAGTTCTAGATTTCTTAAGCTGTGTTTTTAAACTAACTGAATGCAGATGTGCAGTGTTGAAGTTTTTTAGGTTATTTGAAGTTTTATGATTATTTGAGAACAACAGACACATTAGGTTTCCTTCCAAAGCTGTATCTTACATAAGCACTGTTTTGTCTTTCAATTCTTATTAGGCATGTTATGACTTGTTTTTTATTACATTATATTTTATTTATCCTTTCTCAGATGAGCATTCCAGTATTTGGGAGCTATAGACATACCTGATACTAATCCAGGACACTAGGTTTTCCTCCAAAGGAAGAACAACAGAGTTAACCTCTTGATCCTGGTTTGATAAGAAGGTACCTTTCCAAATATAGGCCTTTTGCTTCTGATTCCTCTCAGAAAGTATAGCCATGGCAGATTTTTAGCTCAGTTTTCACCTGTGTGTATTTACTTGTTTGCTTTGAAAAGGATCAGTTTGGGACTGTAAGATTCCTTTTCTGTCTGATTCATCTCTTGGGTCAAGAGAGGTGGCCTCAGGATGTCTCCTGCAGCTGGATGTAACACCAGCAGTGACCTGGGACAGCAGTTTTGCTGTCTGGGATAACTAGCACTGGAAGAGCTGACTCTTACCCCAGAAAAGAACAAAGAAGCAGATGGGAGACTGTCTGAAGGATATTTGAAAGCAAGGCCAGGAAGAGTGAGATCAAGGCCAGAGGAATTGCTCAGACTGCTGAGTGAGCCTTCTTTTTGCTCTCTGTACTTGACAAACCACAGCTGTGAACCTTGTCCCTGTCCCTGCAGCAGAAGACCTGTAAGCAAAGGCACAAGTTTTTTTTCTCAGAGCACAGGTCAATTAGGGTTTATCTAATTGGGTAAAGAGAAGCTGAGAAGAAAGCAAAGGAGGCTTTGGGGAACTCAGCTGAGTGTTTCTTCAGACCATTATTAATAAAGAAGTCCAAGAAACTGAACCTTCCCACACCTCAGACTTGTGTGTTTTATGTAGTCTCAACTGTGATCATCTTAGCAATCCCACAGCTTCACTCTTACATGGTCCAGAGGCAGCTGTACGTCTGCTCCAAGCCCTACAGCTGCTGAAATCACTGTCAGGTAGCCACGAGCATGGCAGGTGGTGTGCCAGGCTCCCCAAAATGCTGGCTACCAGAAACCACTTCCTCCTGACTCGTAGGCCCTTGGTCTCCCACTCAGTGTTGAAATGGTAGGACAGTTCCCTCTGGGCCTCAGAGGAGAGATGCTGGGTTCCAGGATCAGCGTGCTGCTGATGGTCATGGCCCTTGATGGACCTGGAGTCAGTCCTGATTTGGTTTAGCTCCAGATGTACCACTACCCCTTTTTGCTCAGGAGTGCTGGTTCAGTGCCAAAAGTGTGGTTATCAGGTGAACACTCTTCAGTAACTGGATCTGATGAAATGCTTAAGTTTCCAAGGCACAGGGTCAAACTTTCCTTTAAGAGCCACAAAAAGTGTGGGTTATGGGAGCACTAATTGGAACCAAGTGTGTCATCTGCAATGAATGAGTAATTGGATAAATTTGTATCCTTACCTCCTCAGTGTGGTCATGTGTTTGCAAAAATGCCATGGTGTTTGTTTTTAGGTGGATTTAACACCATTTCTTGAAAATCTCAGGGAGCTGTGCAGAGCTCTTTCAGCATTCACTGTTCAGAGGCTTGAGTCTGCCTTACTGGGTATTTGAATGTTTTTTCCCACACCCAAACTTGCAGATGCTGGAAACAGTTCTGTTGTGAATATTAATGTTTGTCTTCTGGGAATACTCATGGGGCAAAGCCCCACTATCATTTCTGTGGGTGCTTTTTCAGTAAACTTTGTTTCTCAAACATTTTTGGAAGGAATGAGTACTTGTGTGAGAACATTAACCTGCAGCTGCTGGTGCTTGCTAAGAACAGTGTGTGGTTGTTGGCTTAGCCTTGCCCTCTAAAAACTGCTTTGCCAAGATATCCACTGCTTTTTTTCTTTCTGCCTTTTGTCATCTTTTTGAGAATTATTGTGAACAAATATAAACTTGAAAATAATCTCCCTCCCCGTTTTTTATTTTTCTTTTTGGCCCTTCTGGTATCTGCCAAGATAACATTGTATCAGAGTACACAAGGATGGCATTAACTCCCAATTGCACTGCATTTTAGCTGCTGTGCTTATTGGTGAAGAGATGGAAAGTTGGGATCTGGCAGCTTCTAGTGACAGAAAGCCAGAAGTAAAATCTATTACCTCAGGTCCTATTGACAGTCATGTCTGCTGCCACGCTCATTTCTTTGGATTTACTGGTAATAAAAATCTGAACAGCAGCTCAGAGCAGTATATTGATAACTGAGTGAATGTTAAGTAGGATTATTTAATAGCATTAAATACTGAGGTGCAGATGTATGAAAGCAGCAGCAGCACCCAGTAATCAAGTGGAGCTGTCATCTATTACAGCCATCACATAAATCATCTTACACCCATTCATGCTGAGTCTGTACCTTGGGTCTTTCCCCCACGTCCCCAGACCAAGAAAAATCAAATCAATGTTGTTTATTTTTTTCCACCAAATTAAAAAGGTGATTATTTGCATGGAGTGAGGGGAATGGTCTAATGAGAGGAGAATAAGGTCTTGAATCCTGGACTTAAAAATGTCAGGTTTCTGCAGCTGTCTGTTTTCATAAGAAGGCAGGCCCTTTTGGAAAGGTGCCCTTTTGGAAAGGCTCTCCTTTGCAGCTGGGAAAACACACATTGAGCAAAAATACAATTTGAGTTGGGCTTAACAAACCAAAGCTTTTTTTAAAATTTAGTTTTCTTCCAACATTGTCTCTGTCTGCTGATTATCTAAGTTATTGAGGTGTAGTTTTGATGCTTTCCAGTTTGTGCCTTCCAGTGAATACCATGTGACAAGCTCTCCTGGACAAGTGTTTTCTTTGCAGGGCAAGTTGGTGTCCTTGAACACTAATAAGCTGTGGTATTCTGGGAACTTTGGGGCAGACATAGCCACTGACTTAGACAAATAAATAACAACCTGTAGTTAAAATTTTCTCTCTTACGCTAGTACAGGCTACCCTTCTGCTTTCAAAATGTTAATTTTTTATGAGATATGTGTGTTTAACTTGCACATTATATCAGACCATTGCAATATATTATCAAAGGAAAAACCTACTAGAAGGGAATTGTCTTAGAATCTGACTATAGATAATATCACCTGTAACTGAGATGTAAAGCTCTTCTCTGAAGGAAAACCCTATGCAGGCAGATTTATTGTAAATAGGGAAAAACATATAATGAGGCAGAAAAAGTATTTAACAGATTTAATCAATACACAGTATGCAAGGGTATGAGAAAATATTTACAGTATTACAGGTCTGCTAGTTTTTCAAATGATCATGAAAATACACAAATGCAGCTGTTCTTATTAATGTGAAAGGATGCTGCTTAGGGAAATGCGATTGTGGTAGGAGGTGAGTCAGATCCTTGCAACTAAAAGTCCTGAAGATGTTGACTGGTGACATTAGTATCTGCTCTGATGGAGTTGTGTACAGATCTGAGATAGACTTTAGGAAGGTGTGTTGGGGTTTGGGAACCATCCCTAAGTATTTATCTAGTTTTGATTGATGAGGCTGAAAAACAGGTATCTTTGCTAAGAAACTAGCTGAAAAACAATGTTGCAGGTTTTAAAGAAAAGCTGTTGCTCTTTAATAGTTAAATAGTTGATGTGAGCTATATGGATTGTCAGAGAAACTGGAGGCTTTTAAACTTTTTAGGCCCAGTTTGACTTTGGGATTGATTCCTGTAACACAAGAGGTCTAGGATGAAGACTACCTCTCTGTGTAGTTCAGTAGAAAGAAAGGACACTATTTACATGGTCAGGATGGCCTTTGCTGTGCAGTGAGAATGTTGAATGACCATGTCAAATGACAACAATGAAAGACCACGCTGAGTGCTCTTCAAGTGATTAATTTCACTGCACTTCTCGGTTGTCTGTGTGTATAGTGAATAAACTGACTGACCTTGATTCTTCTTGATCTTGTACAAAAAGATTCTCTAGTTAGGAGTTGCCAGAGGTAAGACAGGATTAAATTTTGACTCACTCTGGAAACGTCCCTTATACAGAGGGATGTGTGGTATAATCCTTTCTCTAGAGTTAACTAGTTTCCATTTAGAAGATCATTAGTGTTTAAAATGTATTTGAAAAATTTTCTAGTAACTTTGAGAAGTCATATACTGTCAGAATTTTACTGCTAAGCTAAGTGAGTTAAACCAAATTCCCTGGGCTCTGTGGTAGTTTTATTTTTTCAGTGAAGGAGATGCTTCACTCGGTTTGTTTTCCTTTGTAGAGAAGTCCACTGATCCCTTGAAAACTTGATACCACAGTTGTAAAGTTTCCTCCTCTGAAGAATTATTTCCTTTCTGCTTTTCATCTTCCGAGTGCTCTGTCCCTTCAAGCAAGGCATTATACCCAGGTTTATGTTCCCTTTGTTAAAGCATCTTTCCTTTGATAAGGCATTTTATGGAAATGTGGATAACTGTGCGATTGCTAAGGAGACACCTAATATTTTTGGCATGCTTGGCTCTCGCAGCTTTTCTCTTACCTGTGCTTAAAAAAACACCTGCCACAGCTGATTTCTTTGTAATGCCCCACCCTTAATAAAGAGAGCAGCAACAACCTATGGATGTTTTGAAGGAATAAACCCATAGCAGTAACTTGAAGCCTTCTCTCTACCCTGGAATTTCCTTTATCATTTATTATGCTAGCTGTGGGTGAGACACCAAGCTCTTTGTGGTGGGTTTTTATGTATCACTGGAGAAGAGAAGATAAAAGGCTTTCCAGGTAGAGATCAACTGCCCATCACCGTGGTCTGCTGTGTTTTCCTGAGCGAGCTGCTGCGATGGGCGGAGTGACAGCCAGTGAGTGAGCTGAGCAGACTCGGCTGCTGCAGGGCAGGTATACCTGTTAGTGCAGACAGAAGCCAGGTATCAAATCAAAGTGTGGTGTAATAGCTTGTTAGCTATAGCTGGCGGGCTTCATGGTGCCAAGAAGGAAAAAGCAGATGGAAACGCTCAAATGCATTTCCTCCCTCCCCTTTCCTGTCTCTTGGATCTTTTATTTCAGTCAGTAATGGAAATCTGTGCTCTGAGTTTTGAATGAAGGGCTTACACTGTGCTAGTGTTAAGTACTTAATGAGCCTCATTTCTCAAAGATCTTGCAGTGTGCCTCAGTTAACCCAGCTGCTTTTTTTAGGAGTACTTGTTTTGGCACAGGCTTTTCTATGTGTATGAAGAATGCACAAATAAACCGTTGTGCAATTTGCAATTAAAAATTAGGTTATAGGGAATGGAAGGTTTTTAAACGAGGAGATCAGAGGCTGCAGAGCCAAGGAAAACAATTGCCCAGCATCACTTTGTAAACCCCAGTCTCAACAAGATCTATTTGTCTGCCTTGCCTGCTGAAGAAAACAGAAATGTGAGTCCATGCTGGGGAAGTCCTGCTGTGGTTGTGAGGATCAGGCCCTGGCAAAGGGAGAAGTAACCTGATGAGGCCAAGAACTCCTTCGTGGCTTTTTTTTTTCTTTTCCTTCTCCCAGGAATAATCCAGTATGGCAAAATTCTGTAGAACATATGCAGTGATAGTGGTTATGATTATTGAGGTTAAAATAAGTGACACTAGCAACTGGGTAAGTGTGTATGTTCAGAGAGTGTTTGAAAGGATTCAGATACGTAAATCTAGAGCTCATCCACAGCTGTGGAGTTGTTTCAATTCATAGACATAAGTGGTTGGCCATAAGAGTAGCTGTGCTGAGGATTATCTTTTTGCTAAACTCAAATTTCTGCATTGATTATGTTAGATTTAAGCAGGAGTAGTTTGGTCTGATGTAAATTTTATTTAGGATGGAAAGGGAAGAAGGGCTGTTGCCTGGGTAATTGCATCACATCAGCAGTTTCAGTGACAGCTTGGTATTGGCTACAATTCCAATTATAACTGTGGTTTTAAAGATGGACCTGTGTTTTTTTCTTCCTTTTGTTATAGGGGACTTGAACAGCTGTCTCCTAGATGTGTTGCTTTAAAAATCCTTTACCTTTTAGAAGTACCCTCTACATCACAGCTAAAGAGGTTAAAAATGTTAGCTGGGGTTACACAAACAATTGCCTGAATTGCTGGAGTTCCAATATCTGACATATTTGTTACAGCTGGTGTTTGCCTGCCTGCCTGCTCTTAAGCTGTGACGAGTCCTGGGTTAGCCCCTGCTCCTGTGTGATGGTCAGCTTGTCACATGTGCTGCCAAGCTGCTGAGATGTGGTACCAGCTGAGGAGTGAGCTCTGGGCCCAGGCTCTTCAGGTGGTGTTTTAACCTTACATCTCCATCTTAAATAAGAGACCACAGCTCAGTTCATCCCTAGGCTCCTGGGCAAGACAGAATCTGTAGCACAGAATGTAGCTGGCTAAAAGCAAAGGGTTCATTATTTTAGCTAGTTAAGTAACTGGAGAACAACTCTGGCACAGAGGAGTGAACCCCTCCATGACTAAAGAAGGACGAAAGGGGTCACCTAGGCTTCAGCTTAGGCTAAATACCTGTCTTTTAGATGGCTCACCCTACATGAAATTGTTTTCCACCTTGCTTGTTTGCACTTTGCTTTCATGTTTGTGGAATGGAAGAGCGGCTTGGCGCTGCCTTGGGTAATAGCCATCCTTTTTCTCGAGTGGTGTATCCTGCTGGCATGCAGGGTGTCCTTACTGTGATGGGTTTCCACAAGTGTGTGGTACTTGGTCATGCTGTTGATCTCTCCATCTGTGCTGCTGTGGCACGCTGTAATTGTAGCTTCTGGTTGTTTCCTGAAGCCTATAATGGTTTATGGGGTTGCCTGCTGTGGGCTGTGGCAGTGCATTTAGGAGATGTTTTGTGGCATCTGCTAGGCACCTTTTCCACCTCCTTGTGCTCTTTAAAGTGTCCAGTGCTGCTGTTCTCTCAGGAAGAGAAGCCCTTTGGAGAAATGTTCAGAGGTGTTGTAGAACAACCCTGAATGACTGTGGATTTGGTCAAGAGCAGGCTACTTAAGTTACAGGTCTCTTGAGTTGCAAGGCTCTCCTTGACCATCCTGCATGGAGACCCTTGATACTATCCTGCTGCAGTGAATTTGGGAAATGTAACAAGTGCTTTAGCAATCCCCTTCCTGTGGCCAGCATGGGTGCCTCCTCTGTGGTCCAGGCATGGCTGGAGTCTCCCAAGTGCTGGAGGAAGAAGGTGTACTTTTCCCTTTGAGAAAAATGCCTCTCATCAGCTGTCTCCCAATGGCTTTGCTCTAACCATGATACCAGAAAGTTTCCTTACTTTCTGGAAACAGTTCTTCCAAAGACCAAATATCAGAATTACTTTAAATTAAATCAATTCATTTTAAGGACCAGAGGCAAATGCTCTTAAATCAAAGATGTACAGAATAAAGTGTTGTCTAATCCATCACCAAAAGCCAGCTGAGCTAGGTAGCGACCAGCGAGTGTATCACAGGAACAGTGAAGACAGTTCAGGAAATAACATAAGCTTGTCTTCCTCTCCTCACACAGGAATTTCTTATTACACTGCTGGTAACAGGCCTCTCAAAAAGCAGCCTCTGAACTGGTGACTTGCTTTGCTCTGATTTAATATTATCTTGGCAGTTTTTGAAAGTCCAGCTGTGAATCTACTTTATTATATTAGCCATGGGATCCTATTTTGTATTCACAGAATGTTTGCTTAAACACAATATCCTGGGAAGGGTAATAATCCATGGTAAATATGATATAGCCACTGAATGCCTTATTTCATGGAGCTCCTAGTCCTTCTCCCTTCCCCCAAGAACTTTTAATTATTTTTCTAGCCCGTTGATGCAGTTTTCTGTAAACATGTAGATTTATTTCTGTCTTCCCTCCCTTCTTTCCTTCTGCTGTTTTCTGCACTGTGATGTCTGGTCTTAAATGTTGGAAGTTTTTTGGAGTGGGGCAATGTCTGTATTCAAGCAGGACAGTGAACTCGCACTTCTAGAATGGTTTATAGGTGCTGCTTGAGTGGAGAAAATAATGAAATGTGAACTGTTTGTGGTGCTGTTTGACTTGTTACATAAAAAAGCGACATTTAACGATTAGGTATTAAAATGGCCAAAGCTACTCCTGGAAAAACTCAAAATGTCTGGAATCCAAAGCATTTTTCCTTGTATGAACTTTTCTGGATGGTGTCATCAACAACAAAAAGTTTTCCTTGAGCTTTCCTGTTGCCTTAGGTGGCTGGTAGGCGTGACACTAACAACCAGAATGTCACACTCTTCTGGTGAATGGGGCCAACTGTGGATGTTTCACATGATGGGATGTTTCAGGTGTCTGGGTAACTCATTGTCTCTGCTAAGCCAGGTGAGCCGGGCTGTTAGGAATGTGCAAGTTGCCAAGGTTGTTTAGGTGATGGGGAAGAAATGGAGAGAGTGTGTTGGTCCAGAGCTCTGCATACAGGGTTGAGAGGCATCTCAGCAAAGATACTTCTTTCTGTGACTGAACGTGATCTACCAGGGTGCTGCATACAGAGGCCATTTATATAGCTACTGATTGTCTCTTCAAATAAGAGTTTGTTCATGTGGAAATACTAACAAGCAGCCTTTCAAAAGTTTTATGTTATATGTATGTCCCAGTCACAGAAAAAAAAATGGGGCTGCTGAAAATTCCACCAGAAACATCGAGTGGCCAGCGGTTCTGCCACAGCCAGGCCCAACGCGGCCTGACCAAGCTGGGATTTACTGGCACAGGAGTGGAAATGAGAACGTGGATTGAGGCTGTCACACAATACTAAGTTTAAAAAAACCTAGTAAGAGAGCAACGTATGCAGTGGCGGTAGGCCTGGTGTCTGTTCTAGTGTCCGGTGCTGTGTAGTTGCACTAACATCACTGGCCACATCCTGTTTGCTGTGATGGAAAAGTTCATCTTTTGAAGCTGTGTACAAAGGTGCTGTTTTTAAACCTGACTTAAAAAGGTAGGACATGTCTCCCATTTTGTTTTACATCTGGAATATCTCAAAGCAGGAAAACTGTCAGGAAGAGAGTACATCTGTGTCCTCAAAAAGGTGTATTTAGGAATGAATGAATGATGAATAAATGGTTTAATGTCTTATGTTCCATTAATTTATCAATATTCACCCCACAGGGAGACCTTAAAGTGTTTTCTTGGTTGTCGCTTCACATTGCTGAATGCTGGCTAAGTCCTGGTTTTTCTAATTTATTGACGTATTACTACTATTTAAACGCATTCAACTTACTCTGTATCCTAGTGGAGCAAAGAGAGAGGATAATTTTCTGTTAGTGTTTCCTGTAGAAAACAAAGAGCCACTGATTAAGCAGAGATATTAACTAGGTGTGGCAACATGTGTGGATAGAATTTTGATAACAATTCCACATATTTCTTGCTGCTTTAATTATTTTTTGAATGTAAGGGTAGAATTTTCTTGTAAAGGGCATTCTGCAGCTAACCTGTCTTGACCTTTTGAAAATCCAGCTGGTTTTATGGCTGCATTTATAAGCATACCTACAAATAACACCTCTGAAAACCTGCGTTATAACTGGTAACTCATGGAAAGTTCGAGAGGAAAACTCTATTATTTTGCATTCTTTATAAGGATCAACAAAATGAAAGATTCTGTTGGGAAACTGAATTTTCTGAATTATTTTTACTGTGGAGCATTGTATGGAAGTAGCATGAAAGATTGCTTGTAGGGATGGTTTTGTAGCCAACACAGTGGAATCAAATCTTGCAAACCAACACTTTTTATTGCAGTGATTTGTTTATTGTTACTTCTGAGATATTTTAGGAAACTTGTACATATTTCTGACAATGTTTATATGACTGGAGTAATTAAAACCCTGGTAAGAAAATGAATGCATTTGTGATAGAAAAGGCTAGAGCAGGATGGGTAAGTGAAGCCACTCAATTTTGGTCAGCGAGGCTCCTTCTGTTATCAGTGTATAGATTCAGAGGCTTCTCCAGACTGTAATTAAGAGAATCCAGGTTAAGCTCTTCCTCTGAATCTCTCTGTGGGGACTGCTGTGTCTTTCTGGTGATTGTTATTTAGCTCTGAATTCAAGTAATTAGTTACTTTTCTACACCTAAGCACTATGAATATCCTCTGCTGCCATGCTCCTGAGGAACATGATTTGTAAGGGGCGAGCTTGGTTGAGAGGGAATAAACAGAGGGAGTACTACAAAAGTTCAGAATTTAAGTACACACTAAGTGAGAAAGAAAAAAAAAAGTCTTACAGTGCCAAGTGCAGGGACTTTAAACTTCCCTTGGAAAGTTTTGCCTTGACAGTTCATTAGTTTTATTGCTCCAGTTTTGGCATGAACCCAGACACGGCAATATAATGTCTGCATGGACAATGAAGACTCCATTTATAATTGTTAGAATAAAAACCTGTCAGTGTGATTTAAATGTGCTGTATTTGTAAGTGTAGTTCTCTACCTCTGAAACTGCTCAGTGGTTCTATGTTAACCTGCCCGTCAAGTCCCCCTAGAAATTGCCTTTTGCATATCATTCCATATTGCTTCCAGAAGGTATCATTCTAAATTCGTGCTACAGTGTATGCCCTCTATAGGAAATATTGTGAGGGGGTATATGTGCTTGATTTTGGCACTGGCTGCAGTGTCAGTTGACAATGGTGACTTGTCACTATATTGCTGGATGACCACATCAGGCAGGAATGCCACTGCAGGGGTGGGGGAAGGATGTTCACTGACCAGCAGTTGCAGAAGTATGGGGATATCAGAACTGAAGAGAACAGGACTAGGCCAATGTCCCCTTTGCATGTTTCTTGTATCAAGAACTGAAGTAGCTTCCAAATACTGTAGAGCATTTATTTCCAGGATAATAAATATTGTTTATCCCCCTCCTTTTTTCTCCTTCATAGTTTTTTATTTTTTAGTGATAAAAAATGTAAATTGCATTGACTAGCTCAGTGGATATATAATGAAAAAAAATTAGTAGCTAGATAGGCCCTTGTTTAGTATTCATAGTATGGTGTTTTCTAGGAAATAAGATGAAACTGTTGAAGCATCCAAAGAGGCACTTTGTTGTTTTTTTTTTTTACCTTGGGACTCGTGATTACATTTAATTATGTATTTTTATCCTTACAGCTAAGCATGTCATTCATCTTCAGCCTCAAACTGTATCACATGAAGGATTAGTTCTATTTCATGGCTGATGAAATCAGCAGAAGCAGATTTTCTCTGGCTGTAGAAAACTGGTAATGCTCCCTGCTTTGTGTAGGCAAGGAAGCTGACTTAATGATGACCCAGCAAGCAGTATCGTGATAAGGTGGTGCATATCCCAAAATCTGAAGTTTGCAGCTGGACTCTGTGACTCATGGATGTGCTGCAGGCTTCCTCTACTTTCCCAGGCTTTGCCCAGGAAAGCATCATACTTTGATTGCCGCAGTGGACATCGTGGGGAGACATGCAGCTGAAATGTTTGTTTTTCTTTAGGTGTGGTAGCTGTTGTTTACATCTGATAAAGGCTCTGGGGAACTGAAGGGTTTGCAGCTTGTTGAAGCATGATGTTTTGAGGTATTTTTCTTTCCACATTTAGTTATAGGTAGGTCTTGAAACAGTGCATGCTTCTAGAGTAGAAATCTTAATGGAGATGGGGAAAACATAATAAAAGGGAACAACAAAATGCTTTTAGAAGATGGAGGAGGTTCTCTGTAATATCTGAGGGATAGCAGCAGGTTGTTTCCTTTTAGGGGTGGTTGAAAATAGGAAGGATGATTGCAGTTATCCAAAAGAATTGTGTGTTGACAGACACTCGGAAATCCTCTCTCTGGGTTCCAGAGAGGGACAGGAGAGTACTGGGAGGGCAACCACGCGTGCCATGTATATGGACAGGCAAAACACAGTTTTGCAGGAGAGAGCATTGTGTGGTTTATGCCCACAACTGTTTCATCTGCACTGGGAGAAGTGGCACAGAGCTTGTTTAAATATTATTTTTACCATTGAAATGTGCATTTATCTGAGTTGGATACAGATTGGATGATGCTCTCTGAAAGGAATATGATGCAGTTGCAACTGTTTCCTAAGGCTCTGCCTTTTCTAATTCATAAGAGTATCTATTTAACCAGCCACCTTCCTGGCAGACTTTGTATTCTGTATCTCTTGCTTTTAATAGCATTTTTCTCAGTTTACTGCAGTGAAGTCATAAAGATTTTAAGGCTTTGTTTTCCACGGGTTTGCAGAAAAATTGTCATTGTACAAAAGCAATTTCTTAGCCTCATGATTATAAGGCCAAGCTACACTAGTGAGGAATTGTATGGTTTTTCACTGGATTTGAAGGCCAATGCTGATGCTGCGTACCGGATGCGTGCACGTGACAGCCATCCCATGAAATGGGGGCGTTCCAATTGACATTCCTCCTATAAGATTGCCTTTTTGTAGAGTTACTGCCTTGTGTAACTCTACAAGTAATTACACTCTTGTGTAATTTATGGGGTGTGTGTGTGTGGTGTTTTTGCACTACATTGGTTCAGTTGGATGAAGATGTTTTGAACAAAAGTTTGTGTGGGCTGTGTTAGTACAGTGAGTCTGGGTCCCAGAGAGCAGCCAGCACTGGGCATTTTGTGGTTAAATGTAAGAGTAGGGTGAAATAATCCCCCAAATCCTGCCTGCTCCTGGTTTGTCCCACCTCTTCTGGCAGCGGGGTGCAGAAACAGTGCCCACATTGCGGCAGCGGGTGGACAACAAGGAAGTGACGTGTGCCGGTGAGGAACGCCAGGCAGCAAGGACAGGACGTTCAGAGCACTAAGGAACACGAACTTGCCTTTTTTTTTTTTTTTTTTTTTTTTTTTTTTTTTTTTTTTTAAAATCTGCTATTGTTTAAAACTGACCTGCTGCTTTCTTAGCTGGTGTCATTTTCCTAGAGGAATGTGAGTTCTGAGATTGCAACTTCAAAACAAAGAAACAAGTAATAATTTTGTAAGGATGAGGAATCAAAACATGTTTGTTAATGGAGGAATTTTTCCCCAACAAGGGGGCAAAATGTGTCAGTAAGGTGGACAGTAATAATTTACTGACTATCAGGGAACTGAGCTGAAAGCAAGTCTCTGTTTAAACTTTGTTTTCATATTGCTGGCTTGGCTCCTAATTTTCTACCTTTCACTTTGCTGGTATGTTAAGCCAAATGAATATACTCTTTGTTTGGCAGCTAACTCCCTCTTTTCCATCACTTTGGAACATGGATGTTGGTAGTGCCCTTAGAAAAACCCTATTTCAAGGAAGGATTTTTCCCTTCTTAGCTTTCTACTGAAAATCACTACTTATTTATTTGCAGCTCCTGTTCATCAGTAGATACTGGGGGCGGTGGGGAGGGAGGGAGGGGACAAAAGTGTATTTGTACAGCTTTTTACTTTGTGTCTTTGCAGATGCCTCACTGCTAAATGTTTCTTTTGGAATGCGTGTAAAACTCAGCAAATGAAAATAAACTCGTATTTGGTTTATAATGGTCTCTGTCTTTACATTTAAAATGTGGCTCACACTGAGCAGTTCATTTGTACTTCATTTTGTCAGTAATAGGACTATTTTTGTATAACATTAAAACAGCAGGACTGAAAGTGATAGCATTGCTGTAGTTCCAAGACGCTTTAGTCATTGGACAATAAATTTGTAACGTGAAAGTAATGTGTTTATGAATTTTGTAGTGTCAGCTCTAAGTTGTGATAAAATGGCATTATCCAAAGTAGTGTGACCTACTCCTTTTCACCTTTGCATGATAGGTGATTTCCCTGGCCCATTTTGCAGGGGAATCCCACCCACACAGTGTGTGATATGGCTGCTGCTACTTCCTTACAAATCAGTCAGTGCAGGGTATTGTTGGGAGGTAAACAAAGACACAAAGGTTGAATGACTTGCTCAGGAATGTGCTGGCAGGGGAGAATTCAGGCATCAGGGCCTGGCTAACAGTAGAAGATGGGACTGGAAAACATCAGTTGTGCCTTAGGACTGCATAAACCATTGTGAGAGCAGGAAATGTGAGTGTCTATGCCATAGGTGACACTTGTGGCACAGATGTAAATGACTTGTGTGCAGTTACAAAGGAGGATGTCTGAGGCAGTTCCATATTTTGAAGTGATGTCGTAATCCCTGGTACCTGGAGCTCCTAATCTGGTTCCATAGAATAGTCATGGCTTTACTTGATTTTTTTTTTCTTTGTGAGATATTTTCACTGCTTTCATCTGTTAGGATGCTATTTACTGGCAGGTATTGCAGGCACAGAAACCAGTACCATAACTGCTTGACAATGCTGGCTTGTTGTTGTGGGAACAGAGGAGTCCTGGTAGTTAGTGGAGGAAGGAAACTGTGTAGCAGCAAGCAGGGTTTGAGATGGGCTGACTTAGGAACTCTCCTGTTTCCATGGATCTGATGAGTGGCAAGCCCCTTTCTAAAGGTGTCAACAGCCAGCATGTCTCTGCTGCCAGGGTTTGGGTTTCTGCTCCCTGACTGCTCCAAGTGCCTGGGCTGGGCTGCAGGTCCCCTGCCTCCTCGTAGCCATGTGTTCTCCAGTGCTCTGGGCTCAGCCGAAACTCACCTTTAACCTTGCATGAACTCTTTAGGGAAAGGCTTCCCAAGGAGGACAGCACTTTATCATTATTAACATAACCAAGTTCTATTCATTCAGTTAAGAGCCTGGATTGTAATAACTGCTTAGAATACTTCAGTAGAAATGCTGTCAGCTCCAAAGCAGTAGGAAGAGCTGATTGCTTATGGACAACAACTATCTATGGCATAAATTGCTTTACAATGTGCTTGAATTGTCAGAGCTCTTGAGGGAACGGGAGGTTAGTTGTGTCACATGGCAGGGCTGGCTTGTTCAGCCCTGCAGGGAAAGAGGTAAAGATGAATGTAGAAAACATGACGTGTTTGAACAAAATGAGTGTGGGTGCCCACTTCTAACACAAGGAGTTTTTTGCTCTCCCACTGTGGCTGTTCATCCCAACTTCACAGGCTGGTTGGTAGTTTTTGCTGGAGCAGCAGTGCTGACTTTCCATCCTTGGCCCTGGTGATGAGCTGCTGGGAGAAGTGCTGTGTTTTCAGAGAAGACTGCACATCTCTGGAAAAGCATGCTTTTACATGTTTGGGTCCCAAATGTGTGTACTCATGACAACATGGATTAAGAATACACTGAGCTTGGAATTCTCTGTGCATTTATTCTATATATATGCTATATATAGAATAAAACCTGCAATTCAATGTCTTCTAGGATTTGATCCATAAGTAGTAAATCAGTCTGTAAAACACTTGGTACAAAGCATTGTGGTTTTGCAGAACACAAAATCAAGGTGCTTGGCATCCTGTCTGTGTGCTATGGCCAGTTGAGGTGGAGATCTTAGAGAAAATTTGTCATAGGTCTGTGAGATGGTTTGAAAAGCTACAGCATTGGAGCGATTTAAATCTTCACAGAAGAAAAATGACTCCTGTAAACTAGCTTTAAATAGTTCCAAGATATTTAGGTAAAACAGAGTGATTTTTTTTTCCACTCCCCTCCATTCAACAAGTGATAGTTATAGAGCAATGTTGTAGAGTAATGTTTTCAAGTTGTTTTTTAGATGCTGGTATACTGTACTTTAGTATCTGGAAAGCATAACTAAACAGTTACATCATATTTTCTGACATGACTGGTACTGTACTTGTAACCAAAACATCCCATTAGTTGTTTATCTAACCTAGAGTTACTTTCTTCAGAGGAAAGCATTACATGCATAAATACTTTCCTTAAGACACAGAGACATTTGTAAAGAAAAAAATGCCATGGGTGCATAGCCACAAGTTGAAAGTGTATGCAAGTTACTTCAAGGTTAAGGCAGCCAAGTGCTCTCCAGGAATAGGGTTGATGTGAGAATTCTACAAAGCACCTCCTGCTCAAAGTGCTTTGGCTCTCAGAGGGTGCTGCTGCTTCTCTGGGAGGGTCTAGAATTCTGTTACCTCTTCCCTCATTTTGAGAACATAACATCTTGTGGATTTAGGCAAGCACACTCTTTGGATGCCTGTTCAGTAAAGAGTTTGAAGGTTTGATCCAGAGCGCAGAAGGCTCAGTATACCATAGGAGCAGGAGCCAGCAGCAATGGATCCAGGGCTTTGGAGGATTATGTGATTGGTGGGATTGCTCACCAAAACTTTAATCTCTCGTTTTGAAGCTGGAATAAAGCAACAGAACAAAAAGCTTACACTAATGACATAGTTATATTGTTTCTTTTTTTGGCATTGACAAGGTGCAAAAATATATGCAGCACTACAGTTAGGGTGTTTTTGAGCAAAAGGAAATGCACACCAAGGTTAAACAAAGGTTGCTATTGAAATGAGGCAGTAGTAATATTACAGCTTTATAGAAGAATTTGTGCTGTGATGAGTTACAACCTAAATGTTTTCTTTCCTTAGGTTAATCTTCAACTTGTGTGACAAAAGAGAACATTCTTTTTAGAATAATTAAGTTGCTTCTGCAGCTGTGTAATGCCTCAGTCAAGGCAAATAGCAGTGAAGTATTGCTACAGAAGACAAGGATGTGAGAGGGAACAATCCAAAAGTGAGGAAGAGTAGTTCTAGGACATGAAAGCTGCACATCCTTAACACAAGCTAAAACATAGGTTGGGGGTGTCCTCCCATTCCATTCATATGGAATAGCAGGCCTGATACCTCCATCTTGTTTTCTCTTTATTCACTGAGAATCTAAAGATTGACTGGAAGAAATAAGCACAGCCTAGGAATCCAGCTCCAGGAGCCTGGGCTAAGAAGGACAAAAGAGAGAAAAATGGAAGTCTGCTCCAGCTGATGTGGAGAAATTGGCTCAGGAGTTTCTACCAAGTTTACTGTTCAAGCTCCAGCCTTGTGCATATGGTGACACTGGTTCACCGGGCTTGGGTGCCTGCCTGTGAAAGCCCCTGAGCCACAGAAGTGTGTTGGGACTGACTGAGGAGCAGGCAGGCACGGGCTCCTGCTGCCCCTCAGGATCAGAGGAGACTGGGCAGCAAGGACTACTGTGCCTTGCAGGGAGCCTCTTCAGGCCTGCCAGCCTCGCTGCTGCTTTGTGCTTTTGCCCCTTCCCTGCTACCTGGGAGCTGGAGATTTCCTTTGAGCTGGTCTAAGTGCATTCTCTGTTCCATTTAGCTCAGCTCTCGTGCCTCATCCCAACAAACGCCCTTACGAGTTCAGTGGGGAAAGGCTGGCCTCTGAGGTGGCCATCAGGCATTTCATGGGCTTCGGCAGTCTTTGAATACCTCTCAGAACAAACCCAAGATAAGCATCCCATAATGAGCTGAAATCCACTTGGTAACTCCTCCACTCATGTTTTGTGAAAGAGTAAAATAAACCTTGTGAAGATGTGCAGTGTAAAACCCCAAACCCTTATTGCCTGTTATCTCTCCAGCAAACTTGGGTGCCTCTAATATTCACTGGTGCAAGCTGAAGGCTTGGGAATAGCAGAGAAATGAGCTTTGGATGGTTTCCTGAGAAAGTTCCTCATCATGAGGTGTACTACTTAGAATACTGCCATTCAACAGCTACTTTTTCTTGTCTTTAGCAGTTCATTCAGAAATCTGACATCAAGTTGTTAGTTTTTAGAACGACCCTCTCCTTGTTTATACATAATAAATCCAGTAACACTTAGCATTCCTTAAAAAGCCAAACTTAAATTCAGTAAAGTATTTCTGAGCTATATGGGAAGGACATCTATATTATGTGCTCTACTGTCTTTTTCATAGTTACTGCTACATCATTAGCCATTACTTTAGATCTTTTAAATGCCTTTTAAATACATGAGTATTTTTTGATAACAGAAGCCTTTTCTCAAAGTTTCAATGAATTTATGCCATACAGAAGACACAATCATATTAGTGACTTTAAGTGTTAGTGTACCATAAAAATTTAAAAATTTAATTGGAGTAAAGTCTTTCTATAAGTCACAATTAAAGAATTCATTGGAATTCAAAGTAGGATTCACATTAATTTGGCAAAATTCAACTAAAATTGGCAGCCAGCAATAAAAGATAAGAGAGAAGGATGTGACCAAATTATTTGTAAGATAAAAAGATATTGTGTGGAATAATTCACAATGCTAGAGGTTTATGTCCAGAAAGGAGACAGAGGAGTCCAGTAAGTTATTTGAATAAAGGGAGAGGCCATGGGTCATTCCCCTGGCATCTCTTGAGTTACTGGGGGATGCAGCCCCCTTTCTATCCTAAGTTCCCAGCTGCATCACCCTCTTCCTTTCCCCATAGGCTGAGGTACTCAGAAGACACAGAATTCTCAAATCTGCTACTCTATGGCCCCCTCTAATATGTGCCCCCCCTTTTGTTATATAAGAGAAAGAAAAAAAAAAACTTGGTAATTCTAGTAAGTCTTTGGTCTTTTTCTCTAAGTTCAGGAATTTTACATGGCCTTGGCTGAGGAGCAGTCTGTCAGTTAGTAACATTTTCTAGAACTGATAGTTTCTTCAGTTACTTCCTTATCTGTAAGTTCCTGGCCCTATCTACAAGCAGATTTTCATGGTCTGTTTGTAAAGACCCATTCATCTTATTCCTTTCAATATTATTCCATGTTTCATCAACTAAACATTGGCTTTAAAAATTGTTCTATAAAATGTTGATTGATATATTAGGGGGTCAGCAAGTGATGGTGTATTAAATACTGGTGGATTTTTGGTTCAAGGTTTGTGGTTGGGGGGTGTTTGGTTTGGGGTTTTTTTTCTTTCTGAAAATATGTGCCATTTGCTGAGAAAATAAAGTGATTTTGTTGCTTAAGTTTTCAGAGCCTATCCAAGGCTTTTCTTGACAGACGAGTTTTCTTGGAAGTGTCAGGCTTGTACAGTGCTTGACGTCCATCTGTGTTAGATAATTCCTATTCCTTGGCTCTGAAATAGCATTCATTCCAAATCCCTGGTTACCCTGGAGTACTTTTTTCCTTTTGTAATTAACTATGCTGGTGATTTTTCTCCTACCCTTTGGGATAAAGATATAAACCTTTCAATTAATTTCTATTCTGTTTATGAAGGAAGTTCCTCATAAACATTATTGCATTGTTTTGACTTCATTGTGAGGAAAGATTATTTTGTAAATGGACTGGTCACTTTTCTTGTACATCAAAGAACAAGGCTCCTCTAAACCCAGTGAGCTGATTAGGGTATCATCCAGCCTTCCTTTGGCAAACCATCTCTCTCAGTTTGCAGGACTGGGGCAGTGATCATCCCCCTGTACTGGGCACTGGTGA
Source organism: Prinia subflava (assembly GCF_021018805.1). Taxonomy (NCBI): domain Eukaryota; kingdom Metazoa; phylum Chordata; class Aves; order Passeriformes; family Cisticolidae; genus Prinia; species Prinia subflava. Next base: position 60,501,444 of record NC_086247.1, read on the forward strand.
GCCCACACATCAAATGCTGTGGTGAGGGGCCCAAAACTGAACACAATAAGGGCATTGAGGTGCTGGAGAATGTCCAGAGAAGGGCAGCAGAGAAGGGGAAGGAGCACAAGTGTGATGAGAAGCAGCTGAAGGAGCTGGGGATGTTTATCCTGGAGAAGACAAAGCTTAGCGGGGAGCTCATCTCCTAGTACTGCCTGAAAGGAGGTTGTGGCAAGATGGGAGTCAGTCTCTTCTACCAGGTAACAAGTGATGGGACAAGAGAAAATGACCTCAAGTTGTGTCAGGGGAAGTTTGGACTGAATACTGGGAAAAATTTCTTCACTGAAAAACTGATCAGATGTTGAAACAGGCTGCCCAGGGAAGTGGCAGAGTCAGCATCCCTGGAGCTCTTTAAGAGAGGTGTGGATAGGACACTTGGGGACTTGGTTTAGTGGTGGACTTGGCAATGCTGGGCTGATGGTTGGACTGGATGGTCTTAAAGGTCTTTTCCAATGTACATGATTCTATGATTATAATGCTTAGTATTTAAATTATATTAGTTTCAATTAAATTAATTACCATCAGTAGTTAAAAAAACCCAGAAAGAATCCACAGCAATTGTGGATGTTTCCCCTTACTCTTTCTTCTTTTCATGTGTAGTCTTTCTAATGTAGCTACCCATGTTTAATCTGCAATAAAGGTTTCTATCTGAAGTTCTCAGAGCCACACAGCTTATAGGTGTCAATCTGCAGCAGGCTTGCACTGCCTTCCAGCAGCCTCACCTTCCACCTAAAGCTGATGTGTCAGCAGGGAAATGACTCATTTTTGAATTAGTTAGATGTTCTACTACTGCACTCGTGGACTTGTCTGAATTCATGAATTAGAAGTTTTGTGATTTCTGTGGAGGAAGAAGGTTGTATGTTGGCTGTGCAACAGGTTTTTTTAAATGTTTACTTCTTGTAAGTTTAGGTTGCTGAACGTGTGGCAATAAAAGCACTGATGGGTAAGTATTGTATAATTATGATTATTTTCTGAATTACTTCGTTCCTTACAGCACTTTCCCCTTTTTATAACAGGATTTATTTTAGAGAGAAGTTTTTGGTGGCTCTTTAAGTGAAGGTCTGATTTACATGTTTGAATTCAGTTCAAAAAATTTTAATACTGAGAAAAAGGGGTTTTTTTTCTTTCTGTCCTGCTTCCTTGTTATTGTTATTTTTCATACTCTTTACAGTAGCACCCAGTGTCTGCTATTTTAAAGCTGCAAGAACAGAGTGAAACAGGGTAGGGCTGAGAACATTTTCAGCCTGGCAGGCTTTGGGGTGTCAGGGAGAGATGGAGAGGTGGCAGGGGAAGGATCAGCTGTTGGGACAGCAGGCTTCTCATTTCTGCAGCTCCTGGATGTTGCACTGGGCATAAGCATTCTTCTACCCTGGACCCATGTTTTCATGTGTTTTGAAGGGAGAAACAGGTGCAGATGTAAGCTAACAAATAGCAAAATCCTACTGCATGTGCCTATACAGAATACACAAGCTAAGTAAAGCTAAGTAAAGTAGGGAGCTGCTGTGAAGAGCTTCAGTGCAGTTGTTACAGCTTATTTTGGAAAGTGTATGTTTCTTGCATTTTCCTGTATAGCCATTCTAGACCTTTAAAGTAAGTTTTTCTTAAATGTGCCATATTGTTTAAATCTTTAATTTGCACAACCAAGTAGCCAGAGTGCTAAGAGAGGCGCACCAATTAGAATTTTAGTCAAGTTGATTTTATTATAAATGTCTCCTGTGCTTCTAGTTCCTAGCAAATTGCTCACTGTAGTAATAAAAGCAAATGACTTGCATTTGAATCCCTCAGAGTAAAATAAGCCCTTGTAAGTACATCTAAGTGACAGCTGCATTTGCTGAGGATGGCCGTACCTCCAGAACGGCTTCATGTTGAATCCCAAAGAAGAAGTGATGATTGACTTGTGTTTGTTCAGGTTTGGATAGTGTATCTTCTTTCCTGCCACTCATCCGACCTGGGGTGAACTGCCTGACTTTGTGTGGACGTATTTTGTGGAGAGGCCATGGTGTTGCGGATTAGACCTTTATTTGAGAGGTCTTAAAGGGAGGAGTTAAACCCGGAGGAAGCCCTTGGTAATGCGGTGAAAAAAAAGATAATCAAGAAGGATACTTCTTTTTAAAGCAGGTGGTGAGTAGCAAGAACCACATAATCTCCCTGACTGCACAGGACTGGGTGGAAATCACCCTGCTTGCCTCCCCATATTACAGTTTTGTACACTTGGTGGCAAACTGTTGGAGCTCATGAAGTAACCATGCTGGTAGGTTAAAAATAATCAGGAAATATGTTGTTAAGTACATTGGGAGTTTATTGGAATAGTAGTTTATTTCAATAGAAATTATCCATTAAATCAGTAATTCTTAAGCTTGTTTTTCTGCTCTTTAAGTGCCTTTTTGAGGCAAGATTCCTGCTTTTTCAGGCTTGGCATTCAAAGCGTAACTCTAGTGTTGCATTTCTGCCAAGTGTTGCAGGCTTTTCTTGGGAATGGTGGCATTGGATCAAAGTGTTTCTTCACTGACTGATGGTACACTTTCCCACATGGCCTAGGTTAACTTTTAATTTCTGGGGTCTTTCAGGCAAGCGGTAGTGTTGAGGAATGATTTATAGAAGCTTGAAAACCAGGTGGACTGGCTGAATAGAAAATTGGACAGGACTTTTAAGACATTTCTTTGTTTTTCAGGCCTCTTGCCTGTTATTGCTGCCAATGGTAAAATGGCCTTTAGCTGACCTCTTCCATTTCTTTGAAGGTTGTTTTTGACTGTTTTCTGTACTGATATAAGAGAAAGTTCCTGAACAAGTTTACATTGTGCTACATGTCCCTCCTTGTTTCTTTTCCTTAAATCTCAGACTAAAAGTATGTGACCACATGGGGTACAAATAACATGCAGACTTTGTAAATCACTGGCGAGTTCAATGTTTGCTAATGTTTCTTAAACAGATGAAGGTATCTCTTTTAGGTCTAAACATAGGAAACCTGGGTGTTTAGTGAAGTACACAACTTTTATGTTAGACAGTCGTTTATATAATACAGTATAAAATTTTTATAAATTATCTAGGCACTGTTTCAGCAAAGTAGGTTAGCACATGCTGAAATCCAGCTATTCCAGCAGTATCTGTATTTCAGTTTTGTAAATGGACCAGGGTTATGTGTTCAAAAGGCTTTTCAGGCAAGAGTTAAAGAATTTACAGGGGTTTTTTCTTGGTTTTTTTTTTTTAATTGAAAAAATCTATGGCTAGAGACTTAGCTGTGCACATGAATTGTGTCAGGTTTATTCTTGATGTCTTTGCAAGTAATGTTTGCTTGGGGTAATTTTTTTCTTCCTAGGCAGTTATTATCTGAACTTTATCAGTCTTAAGTCTTAGTTAATAATTGATAATCTGTCACTGAGCAAACTTTTTCCAGGGCAGGGAAGAAGGTTGGAAAGAAACCATTTGTTCTCTGAAGTGATAGAAACATTTGGACATGTCTGTTTAGTTACTTTTGAATGACTAATAAAGGTGTGCCAGGTGATCTGGCAGTGGAGTTTCTCCATGGACTGCTTGATGCTAGAAAGCATCAAACATTGCCTAAATTTTGCTTAAGTGTGTTCTCCTCTATTCTGGGCTGTTGATGGTGATAAAAAGCAGTATATAATAAGAAGGGGGCTTTTTTTCTGACTGTTTTAGAGGATTTTGGTGGTTTTCAGAGCATTGAAGTTGCACTAAACTGCTTTGTCTCAGCAAAACTGTTTCTGAGGCATAACATAACCCAGAGAAAAGTGGGTGTCCTGGGGTTTCCCCAAGTGACTTCTAAAGAGACAAACTCCAGAGGACTTTGCCTGTTAGCTTTACAATCTGGCAGGGGTCAGACAGCTTGAGGTGCCTTTTGACAAGCCTGGAAAAGGAACTCTGAGAAAAGAATGAAAGAACCATCCCAGCCTGGGGTGTGCTGATGGATATTTTATAGTGTTGAACATTTATGTCTGGAGTAGTTTCACAGGGCCACTAAAGCTGTTGACAAACTTAGAGCATCTGTGATGTCTGTCATCCTGTTTGCTGGATGTGTGAGCAATAGGTCTGATGGAGCTGTGTTGCACCCTAAATGCCTGTGTGTCACATAGCTGCTTCACTACCATGAAGTTTTTGTTTGTTGCATGTGTGTAGCATTGGCTGTGCACTGTTTTTTCCTGACATGTTAGTATCTCATTGTGTAAACAAGCTGTGTGAAGAAGGGAAGCTGTCACAAGCCTTGGTGAGAGCTGCTGTCTTCCGGAGATGTGTGCAGCAAGAATAACAGCCTGGTGGGGAAGTGCTGCAGGGTGGGAAAGGTATCTGTGGCTCCTGCTGGCTTTATCCTGGCCACGACGCGTGCTGTGAGGCATTGGATCTCTCATCCTTCAGAAAAGCAGCTGCCCATGACCCACACCCATCCATGTTCGCCCATTTCTTAGCTGGCCAAGGATGAAGAGTGTCAACAGCTCTTTTATATTAACCTCATTATTAATATATTAATATAATTAATTGTATATTAATTTCCAAACCAGTTGCCTTTACCCTCAGTGTGTTGGTTAGGAGCTCCTGAACAGATGTATCTCCTGCATATGTCTTTTTTGGTGGCCAAACCTTTAGATGTGCTACGTGAATCCAACAGGAAGAGCTGCAGTCCTGTCTGTTAGCAAATACACAAAGTACTCCAGTTTCTTAGCCATGGAATTCTTTGCTTTACTTCTTGCTTTTCAGCAAATGGAAAACCTCCAGGATTTATTAAACAAGTCCTAAGAATTATTGTTTGCAATTATACTTTGAGTATTTCAGCTTGACTTATCATCTCTGTACATGGAAGTACTCTTTCCCCTCAGTAAGAGAGAATCTGGTCTCACAAACTGCTTGTTTGCAATTTCTCACAGAAACAGTGTAATAAAATATGAAGTAAATGACTTCTAGAATAATACAAAAAAGTATCTGAATGAAGATCTGTATCAAGAACTTCCTAAGAATAAAATTTTGACTGTGGGAGAAGTTTCTTAAAAATACCTTAGGAAAATCCTTCCCTTTTTAAAAGAAATTTAAATGGTAAATGTTTGGAGGAAACCACATTGTCACACCCCAAACATATCTCAAAATTATCTAATAACATATGAAGAACTTTTTGTTCTATCTCTGTCTTATCAATGCTGAAATTTATAGGAGTATGGAGAAAAGTCATCAGAGGATTAAATGATTAATACCTATCGTGGGTAATAATGAGTTATCATTTTCATTTTGCTTCATCAAACAAGGCACTAATTACATTCTAAAAATGTTGTGATTCTCCTATTCTCATGGTAGGTTTTTGTTTCTTGTTACACCAATTATGTACTTGAGTTGATTACAGTAGGGCAAGAACAACTAGAATAATTCCAGTCATATCTTATTACTTTTAAACCCTGTGCTACTCATGCAACAGAATTCCTGCATTTTTTGAGTCTCCTTCATGAAGACTTAATTTGTTCTATGTTTACCCAGTGAAGTATGGGTACAATGTGAAATACACAGTTCCAAAACAAAATTATATCCCCATAATCCCTTCTCATTAGTCTGCACCTTTTGCTGATTCGCTATTACAGAATTCAGTAGGAAATAAATTATTTCAAAGAAATACCTTGCAAAATCTCAGTGAATGGAGAAATGGGCTCCCTATAGGTTATGTAAAATTAATTACATTTGTAGTCATTAAAACGGGGTTTAAAAATGTCTAGGGTCAAGACATTGTGATAATGTGGGATGGAAAAAAATAACATACTAAAACAAAAAGTGAAAATGGATTTTTTTTTAAATTAAAAAATGTGAATAGAGATTACTCTTAGCTTTACTTCTAGTTCCCACTGCAGGAAAACTTGGCTGGCATGTCCACAGAAAATTAGTGACTGCCTTGTCCTAAACAGAACAAATTTTTGCGTACTATTTGTCTTTGCAGTAAGTAAGCAATATTCTTAAAATTAAGTCATTGCTTTAGTGGGTAAAAGGGAAGATTAAGACATACAGTATGAAAATACAATAAAAGATGGAAATTTTGAAAAGCGTGGGTTGACAGTCTTGAACTTTCTGGAATCCTTTGATTGGGAGTTACTTTGACGTTTGAAGTTAGCAATATTGTCTCCAGGATGAGCAGGCTGGTTTTAAAGGGATTATCTCATGTGACAAGTACCAATATTGAAGATTGATTCTATGCTGGATTTACACATTTGTTGACCTACTAATTCTGAGAACTCTTAAAACAAACACTAAGGAATTAGTAGGGCTTTCATTTAAACTCACAAAGACTTTTGTGAAGTGGCTTTCTCAGTGAGTAGCTACACAATTTGTGTTTAAAAAAGACTGCCACTAACAGTGGGCTAGGAAATGAGGTATTTTTAATGCTAGTAGGAGAATCAAATGTTAAGAAACCCAAACCGAAACTGTGCAGCACTATTAAATTGTTCAAATGTAGGTCTGGCCACCCACAGCCAAGTTTTAAATTCCTCAACTTAAAAAATTATGATGAACACGTTAATGTACAACAAATTCAACAGCCCATTTCCAGTGAGTGACAAATGGTAAATGCTGTAGGGTTTTCATTGAGAAGGAGCTGAATTAGCTAAAAAAATACTTCCTCTCTCTTCTACAAGATAGGACTGCACAGATCCTGCCCTCTCAGTTTTTCAAACTGGGCAATTTTAATTTCAGCATGCATGCTGATGTTCAGCTGGTTACAAGTGTCTAATTATTGTGATTATATGCATGCAGACTTCATCACTTCTTTTCCCCCCAAATGGAGCTGGCAGTGCAAGATGAGCTTGGCATTTTATCTACTGTATAATTTGCTTGCTTTTATGCTTAGTGTAACAGCTTGCTGAATGAGCTGCCGTAGTGAGATGTAGATAAACAACAAGGGGAGGGTGGGCACCCAGGCTGGCAGCTTCCAAGTGGTCATTGCACACTTCTAAAAGACCTGTCAAACAGGCAAGGGAAGGCCAAAAAAATTAGAGCAAATTCAGAAGTAACTTTTGCTGCTTGGTCACCCGAGTCTGTTTTTCCCCCTCATGGAAGTGATTCCTCTGTAGGTGAATGACATCTGTTGATGAAGATGTCCCCACAGTGGCCATGTGTGTGCCCAGCTGGTGTTTCCTTGTGTGTGGTGGCTCCTTGTCTGGCTGTGGCTGCTTGGAATACACAGGGGTGTGTGGGGAGGGCATCCATTACCATGTGCCCCACCTTTTTTGGGATGGAAGCAGCCAAGGATGGTGGCATTATTCTGAGAGCAGACCTGGCTGCTGCCCTGCCGCCAGGGCCACTGCAGGTTTCTTTACTGAGATGTGGTTGTAACCAACTGTCTGAAAATAGAAGATGACTTCAGTCAAAAAGAAGTCCGTAAATGGAATCCTGTCTGCCCCTCTGGGACAGAGTGGGAGGCAGAAGCACCTCAAGGGTCATCTGCTGTCAGGACATGGTGGTGGCTCCTTGCTCATCCTGTTGTTGCACTTGATGAGGGGGCTGCCCGTGTGCCTGGCCTGGCCCTTGTTGCTGCTCTCCACACTTGCACAGCAGCCCCCTCACCTTTACAGCCTGACTGTGTGTCACAGAGTGTATGCCTGGCTTCAGTTCTGTGTTTACTTCCTTGGTAGCTGCACGTGGTTTGCAGTTTATTTGGAGAAATTTATTGGAGGCCACTACCACATTCATTTTGACAGCTTCCTTCATCACAGATAGCAGATGACAGGCAGTGACTAGATGCCAAAGGCTGATGATTTGGGTTTCTAGCCTCAGAGAGCTTGTGAGCAGTCCACATTCAGAGAGATGGGGCTCTGCAACTAGAGTCAGACCAGGTGTTAATCCTGGCCAGTGTCCCAAACAGAAGGCTCTCCACAGCCATGCTTGCTGCAGCTGTGCTGCATCTTGTGTCAGGGAGCCTCCTTGCTGCTTCTCCACTGTTGGACTCCTCATCCACCCTCCCCCTGCTTTGCATCCACCAAGGCTGAGGGGTGATGCAGTGAGACAACCCAATCTCAAGACTTGGCCAAGTTGTTTCCTGCATGAATCACGGGACATAGGAATTCTGTGTGGAACAGCTTACTCCTTGGGAAGCTGACTTTGTCACCCACCATGAGGTCTGGGGCAGGCCAGGAGGCAACTTCCATGACCTGCACGAAATGCTTCTGTGGCTGCTTGGGTGGCTCAGCACTGCTTGAGTGTTTCTGTGCAGGGCCATGCTCGAAAACAGCCTGCCAAGGGCTGTTACAATCAAGTGACAGGACAGCACCTTACAAAACCAATGCATTTCGCCTGCTTTTTTGGGCATGAGCCTAGACAGAGCACAGGAAACTGTGCTGGGAGCCTTCTTTCTCTCACCAAAGAGAAGATTTCAAACCTGTGCAGCAGCACCTCCTGAATTCTGTTTTTCCACTTGACCTTTTTCTGAGTTAGGAGATTAAGAGTTTGTGATGTTTGTGGTTGTTATTAAAGCAGTGGCTTGGTTTTGTGTTCCAATTTTATAGCTTTTAGAGTGAACTATGGTAATATATCCAAGGTTTTCTTGCAAGACTGAACTCTGTGTTCAGAATAAAATGGGTTCTTATATAACTCTGATATGAACATCAGGATGTGGGATTTATGAAAACCACTGGATATTATGAGACTTGGCAGCAAAACAGTGAAAGGTAGGTTAACATCCCTTTGCAATTCTGCCTGAAGTGAGCTCATGGAAATTCTCACTTACCTCTAAAAGGTCACTAGCTTACAGTAGGAATCCTTGGCTTGCGGCAATACTGCAGTTTGCTCATGTTTTGTATTTTTGAAATTTCTAGCATTGCAACAGGAAATTAGTGTTTCCTTATCTGAAATAACAACAATAACAACAAAAATGTCCCCAACAAACCAAAATGTTCTTTTGGGAAATATTCACTAAATGAGAATTCTGAAAAACCCCAGGAGAGGTGGAAGGGCGTGTGTTGAAATGTTGAATTTCAGTAATGGCGTTAAATTTTAAGAAGATAATTAATAGTTTAAGGTAGTAAATAGAGCTAAGACGTGTGTCTACTCTTGTGAATAGAAAGATAGAGGGCAAAGCAATTGACATAGAAATGTCAATGTCATTTTAGTTTAAAAGCCCTACACATCCTTACATCTTTCTATGAGAGAAGAGTTTTTGATAAAGTGCTTTAATGGTGTTCATTTGTGGTTTTTCCTGTATTTAACTTTTTTTCCCACAAAAGTATTCATATGAAGTATTTTTAACAGTCAGTCTCTTTCCCTCTTCTGCCCCCTCCCCTTTTCTGATTTTCTCATGTGCCATATGCTACGTGTCTTCCTGCAAGATCACTGGGGATAGATGATGTCTAAATATACTTTTTCTCAGTTGTAGCAGAGTGTGGCTCTGTTCCTAATTAGGGCTTGAATGCTCTTCAGGATAAACATGTTAAGGAATATGATGCCATTTGTGAAATGGCTCCTTTATGAATATGGGAGGTGCTTTGAGCCTTCATCAAAATCAGCATTTCTCCAAACTGTCTCAGTATTTCAGCTGAATAATACATCAGCCAAAACCATGGGATATTAAGTAATATGGTTATAAAACAAACGTTTCTGCTTTTTAATCAGATTCCATATGGACACTATACTCATGTTAGTCTATGAGAAGAACACATCCCCTGAATAAGGATTTCAAGACAGATATATGTTTGGACTGCCTTTAAAAATCTGAAGTTGAATCAAGGATAAGAAATTTCAAACAAGTGTACTAAACACTTCCAAACTGGCTGTTAAACTTCCTCTCATACCAATAAAAGCAGTCCTTCCCATTGTGTAGGATCTCTAATGTGTGCAATGCTGCCCCATTGAAGGAACCTTGTCTGTGGGAAGTGTGTGGTTGAATGGAGACCGCCCCATGGGTTTGTGCTGCGTGTTCCTTTGATCTGGAGCAGGACCTGCTGCTGGTCCCTCAAAGCAGGTGAGGCAGAGCCATAAACTGAGGCAGCTGCTGGAATTGCTGGGTGGAACTGGCAAAGCATATGTACCCTGCCTGAGCGTTTCCTGGGTAGATAAGAGCAGGACATTTGACTAAGCTGTGTTCTGTCCTGGTCTGAAAAAAACGCCAGTTTTCAGTGTGATCTGTTCTTCTGATATTTCTGATTATAATGAGGTCTAGGAATCCAAAAGCAGATTTCCACAGTGTTAAATATAATGGCTAAGGATTCTTGGGTAAGCCTAAACCTTGTCAGCTTGGATACTAGGAACTATAGTGCAGAAAGGAGGAGGTGAAGCTGTGCACAGTGGCTTCATGACAGTGTAGCTGGGCTGCTCTATCAGCTAGTTCATGTTCTTGTGTATGCTGCAGTTCCTGCCATGCAGGCACAGCTACACATTGCCCAAGGCACTGTCCCTTCCCAAAGCTGTAAAGCAGATAAAGCAAGGAAGGATTTATCAGGATTCTCTGAAGTATAGGGACTTGTTTGGAATTACTGGCAAGGTCCTGAACAAATTGAGGTTTTGTACTTCTCCATCAGGCTCTTAGACAATACAGCCTGTTTGTAGCTTGTGCACTAATCATTCACTAGATGAAGAACATGGGAGTAAGTAAAGAATCCCAAAAATTTCAAGCCTCTTGACAGAGTGGCATGTATATAGTAAATTCAGGGAATGGCAAACAAGTTTCCTTTGCTCTCTTGGCTTTTGGGGTGTGCTGCAAGTCACAGACTTTGGAAAGAACAGATTTCTCTGTGAGATCCCAAATGCAGCCAAAAAATGGTTTAAACTCTAGATTACAGTTATTGCAGCAGGCTGTAGGAAAGTGCAGTATGCATCTTTATGGTTAAATTTGTAGTATTTCTATGAATGCTGAAGCATTTATATCTGGCACTTGTGTGCTGTTTGAAACTCAGGGTAATCTTTCTTTAGCAGAACTAATAAGAGATGGACTGATAAGAAATTGAAATCTGCTTGGACTTACTATGTGAACTTGATTTTCTGCTTCTTTACCATCTTGCCATTTTACTTTCTCTGTTAGTGAATGTGAACTATTTTTAGGGAATGTGAACTGTTACAGATATTTGAGTCTTCAATTCATTGTAGTGCACTTTCTGGCAGCATTTTATTTCTGCAGCAGGGAAATCTAGAAGCGCAGTGGGTTTTTGTTTTAAATACTGTAATGTGAAAACAATGTAATGAATAAATAAATAAAATTGCTCATTTTAAAGAGCATGTTATTTCAATGTAGATTTCTGGGTTTAGTGTTTATATAAAGTAAACAATAACTTCCAGTTTGGGAATGTTATTGTTCCTGTTACTGCAGTTTACTGGAATAAATAAGATCACATTTACTGACTCATTTTAAGGATATTTTGATTCTTATTTTTATAAGTTGAGCAATTGGTCTGAGGTTGTTGTTGTTGTTGATTATATTCTATTACTGCTCACATCATCCTTGGCAGCTATTTCTGTCCACCTTACATACCATGCTGTTCTGAATCCATGCATGTGGGTGGGTGTTTTTTGCTAGCCATTTTTTCAAGACTCATCTTAAATCTTTTTTCTGCCATTACATCTACCATTCTCCGGCTTCCTAATGAGATGCGTTAGTGGGAATGTTCTTCTATAACTGAATTGGGACATAGAATTTTGCTTTGTATGCGTATCTGACATGAATTCTGTAGATTCAGGAGGTTATCTGTGAGAACTGAATGTGCTGCTGGATGTACCTACCTGCATAGAGCTGGGTCTAGCTGCACCTACAGACCTTCAGAGTCCCAGGTGTCTAGTAGGACTACACAAGAATTTAATAAAAATTCCACCAGACTTCCACCAAAGACAAATAGTAATAGGAAAGGCCAGCCTGTGGGGAGTAAGAAATCTGGGCATTGAAGTAGAATTTAGATGTGTAGGGTATGTCTTACATGAAAATCAAGATCTTACAGTGCCGTTATTAAAATTCACCTTTTCTAATTCTTATTAGACCTCTCTTTTCCTCAGTGAGGTCGTTGTTGCATTTCAGCTGTGTAATGCATTAACTAGACTAGTGCTACATCCCCTGTATCCTCTGCCACTTTGAGGAGAAGGTGTGCTGGATGTTTTTCCCCTAAACCCAGAACTTACTACTGCAGAGATTCTTGATGCCTTTGAGACTTGATCTGAGCAAGGAAGCGTAACATAATTTGAAACAAACAAAGCAAGCAACTCTCCTTCCCCTCGCCAAATATGAAGCTCTTCTAGTATTGTCACACTATAGGCATATTTAACTAAAAAGTTAGTGCAGGCTTAAAGTCTTTTGACAAGTTTTACTGTATCTTGTGGAAGAGGAAAGAGGTACCTGCATCAAAATCTGTTAAAAATATTGATAAAAAAAACTTTGCAAGAGAGGACTGGTTCATTGACTCTAGTTCCTGCTGTTACAGGCATATCACATCGTAATACAGTGCTCACATGTTAACCAAACTCTGTCTGTAAGATTCTTGCCTCTATTGCACCCATCCTGTATCTTTCTTTCCTGGTGGTAAGGAGCGTTCCAATTTCTGGCACGTGTTGTCGGTAGTTTAACCATACTTGGTTCTAGTCCCAGTTAAAATAATCGAAAATTTAAGTAGTTCTTGTCTTTTTCAAGATTTACTGAATCAGTAAGAGAGACATTTACAGTCTCCTCAGAATGCAAAAACACTGAGCTTTTTCTGGCAAGCTGTCACACGAGGAGTTGCCTCTCCCCTCAACCATTTGCTGGTAAGGCCTTTAGAGTTTATGCTGAGGATTTCTGTGTCAGTGTCTTAGGTGAAATATTCATTCATGTAATAGTCTGTATGTAATAGTCTCTAGTTCTCTATGTAGACCTCATTTTGTCTCTCATAACAAGTTTCCTACCCACATTAAAATAATTCATTTCCACCTCCAGCTTGCTCAAAAACACTGGTGCATGTTTTAGGGTACTCAGCTGTGTTAAAGCTAACATTTCTAATAATATTTCTAAGCTAACAAGCAAATAATATTTCCCTCATTTAGAAAATGAGCTACAACACTGAGAAATAAAGGCATGTTGGTCTGATGTGATTTTTCTCATTGGTGTTAGCAAGCTGACGTATCTTATTCTGCTTTCCTTTTCTTTAGTGGTACCTGCCTTTACAATGTGTTCCAACACTCTGTGTTTCTACTGGGGTGTTTTTTGGAGCAGTACTTGCCTGGATGACTTGGCTTTGCTTGCCATTTCCTCTGCAATGTATTTTTTCAAATCTAGTTACTGTGTTTATTGAATATTTTCAGATCATATACTTCCCTATACTTAATAGTTTTATTAAAGCCCTTGCACCTAGTCCTGCAATTTCATTTGTCAGTTCTTTAAGAATCCACTGATGATGATTACTGAGGTTTGTCTAGTTTTGTGTGGATTAAGCTCTTTGAGTTTTCCTGCTATTTTCATGTTCTTTGCCCTACAGGCATCTTGAATTTCCCAGGCTGTAAAATAAGAAAGCAAATTCTATTTTGAGCCTATTGAAAGTGGGCTGTAGGGCATCTTGATGTAGGATGCTCTGCACAAGTGTTGCGGGATGCCTGAGTGAAATTTTCATTTCATTGTTTAAAAGTAAGCTTAGCAATGCCATGGAAAATACAAAACTGTGTCTTCATTTCCCTTTTCACCCTAATGGAACATTTCTCCTGCTCCTCCTCCACATGGCTCTGTATGCTCACATTCATGCTAAACAGGAGAGGCAATAATTCCTCTTCCCAGTGCTCACTCCACCTTTCAGTGATGTACCATCCACCAGGCAACGTTGCCAGCCACCTTGTCCTTTTGCCCAGAAGGGAAGTTGTGCTTGTGCTGGTGCTGTGCTGAACTCTTTCAATAAAAAACCAAAATGGGCAGCAATTTATCTGCTATGTCTCAGGATTTTGTGAGAAGAGGCAAAGCCATATGTCTGGGTATAGAAATATAGTATTTCCCAACAGATGATAAACCCCAAAAGATGTTCTCTGAATTTGTGTAGTAAGGCTAGGAATGGGTTAGATGTGAATGATGAAGAAAGCCAGGCTGACTCACTCGGACAAATTTAAATTACTTTTTAAAATTACTCTAGTTCACAGTGTGTTAAAGTCTGTTCAGATTCATAAACACCATTTCCCCAGCTAGTGAGGTGAGTGAAACCTGTTCATTTCTGGTTTCCCTGGGGAATTAGAGTAGGTAAGAATAGATAAGATAAAAAGATGAAGCCACCACAAAAAAAAAAGTGTATTTGAGGAAGAGTTGTGACTTTGCGTGGTGACAAGTTCTCTTAAAATAAAAACATTTTTAAAAACTGAAGCTCAGCAGATGGCTACATAATCTGTTGTTGAGACTGTAAAGATGGAGGCTGAAGGGACTTCTGGAAGAACCTGACACACCGTGACAGAGGAGCAGTACAGTGTTTCTGCTTTCCTCAGGTCTTTCTTTGCCTTCCATCTGGCCTTCCCAAACCCTAGGGAGCAGACACAAACCCCATTAAATTCAGGCTGCTGTTAACAGAGGGAAGCTGGAGAGTGTAAGCAATTTTTAGAGTTCATGAAGTATCAACTCCCTAGAAATTGCATTTTCCTAGTCTTCTTTCCTCCTGAATTCCTCTGGGGGCTAGGACTAAATCTTAAAAACTTTACCAAAAAAAAAAAAAAAAATTAAATCTTAAACTTTAAACTTTTAAAGATCTAAAATAATTTCAAGGTTTTAGAATGTAGAGTTTTAGAATCAGAAGAAGTGAGGAGGCAAGGATTGTCTATCTGAACAGGAGAATTTATGAAGTGAGGACGATGCTATTGCTTAAACAACTGCCTGCTTGGATTGCTGTTGGAGACGCTTGTTGGACTCTAATGTTTTTTGTCATTGCCAAGCCAACTTCTTTTAGCCTTTCACAGAGCAGAAAAGGAAAGCCTCGCTCCGATTTGAGGAGTATTCGAAACCTACTGTTGCCTCAAGCTTTAGCTTCCTGTGCTGTGAGGTAGAGTGTCTGATAATGAAAGATGAAAGCTTTCTATTTTTGTCCTGTGAATGTAGCTCATGTTTCATAGGCCAGATTGGTTGGGTTTGGTGCTGCCTTTATCGTGAGGAAGGGGGAAGGAGGGAATAGCAGCTTCATGGAGGTGCTAAATTTAGAGTGGTTGGAAGTGAGGATGTGTATTTGGGGTCTTCCCAGCTTTTCTGACTCAAGGCACCTGAAGAGGCTGAATTGTCGCCAAGCATGGCTGAGTTGAAAGGACAATTCCTGGGCACCAGAAACCCTTTGGTTCTTTACCCCAGTGAACATCGCAAGTGGCAAATCTGCACACCTTGTGAAAGAAAAGACAATTTTTCTCTCTTTGTCATTTGAAGTGTACACTGCAGACACAGCTGTTGGTGGTGTGGTCTGATGTAGTCCAACTTAAAGTATGCATTAAAAAAATTATGATTGATTCTGGGTGTTTTACTTCTGTTTGCCTGGTACACTAAAGAACTTGATACAAAAATTTTTGTTTACATGGAAGTATTCTCGGAGATGAGGGACAGTGGATTTGTGGGTTTCTTTGCTAGCTGTGCATAGTACAGAGAAAATGTTAAATGGGACAGGTGCAAAAAGAGGACATAGAGGAGAGGCCATGATGTTCTGTGCCTTGCATTTTCTTTACACATTTTCTGCTTAAATTTATTTTGGAAACTTGCTTATCTGAACTGCAGTTATCCAAGTGGTTTTGGTATGTAAGCATAAAAGCAAAATATGATTTATCCTTTCTGTCTTTAAGACCTATAGCCTAGCTGTAGAGTTGATATATTTTTCATTATAGTTGTTCATACTGGATTGTTCTACCTCACTTTGCTCTGAGATGTTGGCATTTCCACTTCCTTTTTTAGGATGATGGAGACCTTCAATAAAAATATTTCTGCACATGTGTTACAGAATGAAATGCCATATCTGTTCACAGTGTGTTCCTGCTGTAGGAATTTTTCTGTGGAGACAGAAGCCTGCATACTTGTGTGTGCAGTGTGAAGTACTTCAGAGGAGAAGCTCTGTGCTTCAGCACCCATGCCACAGTCCAGTTTGCAATTCTGTCTACAAGCCACAGCAAACAAATTCTATTGCTCAGCCTTCCCTCTCTTTCTCCCTCAGCTGCTGGCTTCCCAACCTGCCAGCATAACTCCTCTGCAAGTGTGATCTGTGGGAGGGAATAATGTGTTAAGCTGTGCTGGCTGAACTCAGGTTAAGTGAATGCTACTGGATTTTGCCTCCTCCTGAGCACTGCTGCACCTGGACAGCATTCCACACCAAGGGTGGCTAAGATCCCCTGCAAACCAGTGCTGGTTTCCCTACAAAATAGTTAGGTGCTGCTTTTTGATAGTAGGTGCTGCTTTTTGTGATGGTGTGCCCAAGCTATGTCTTGAGAGTGCGAATGACTAAGGTGTTCAGCACCATTCTGCCCTGTTGAAAATGAACTGGCTAACAGCCGTAGCATATTGACAGTAGGTCCTACTTTTTGTGATGACATTATCCAAACTACCGCCTTGTGGAGCCAGGTGTCAAGTTCTCTTTTGAAAAAGAAAAATCACACTGGTGCTGCTGACAGCAGGCAGCAGCTTCCGGGTAAATCTCTGGGCTGCAGGCGAGTTTGAGGAGAGTTCAGCTTCCGAATGCTCTCACATCCACAGCTCCTTGTCAGGCCCTGCATGTGCAGTACAGAGAGAAGCACTCAGCTGCTCGGGCAGCCCTTCCTGCTGAGAGAGGTGGTGTGCTGTGGAAAGGACATGGCTCACATGAAAGCCTCTGGGAAGAGCTCATTCGCCTTCTGGAGTGTACCTCATTTTCTGGAAAGTGAGAGCTGCACTAGGGCAGAGGTTTCATTGCTTTGAGTACGTGAAAAGATTCCTCCAAGACTAGGGAGATGAGAATAGAGCTCAAACAATGGAAGGTGAGACTTTGTACAAGAGATAACTTCATGTTTGTTCTGCAATATGAGCTCAGTGCTTGTTTTTACCTGGTGGTGAAAATATGAAGCTTCTTAGGTTTTGCTGTTTTATACTTTACAAGACAGCACAAAGGGTATCTAACAGTGCATCTTTTTGATCCTGTTTGCTGTAATTCAAAGCACTGTATTCATATTTATCTGTCCAGAAGACATAAAAATACATCTTAATCCCAGTCAAAATGACAAAAAGGAGTACATTTTGGATATCTGCATTTGGAGTGTGCTTGAAGTGAGTTGCTTTGTTCCCCACGTGCTCTGCGACAGAACAGGTTGTTAGACAGGACCTTTGTGCACTGACTCCCCGGCTCTCCCAGCAGTTTAGGAGCTCATGCAGCCTGGTCTGACACATGCTTGAACTTGCATCTTGGTAAACAGGCTAATTAAGTGCAGTCATTGATGGGGGCCAGAGAGGGAGAATCAAGAGTGGCTTGTGTGGAGGATGCAATTAAGGAGGCTCTGTGACCTGCTATGGAGGGACAGCATTTGAGGGTAGTGGTGTGCTCAAGTGCTCACTGTGCATGCTCCTCAGCAATTGTCTCCGGGAAAGGAATGGCAGAAAGCTGACCAGAGTTCTGCCTAAACAGTTAGTGAGTCTGGTTGAGCTATTGCAGGTGGATCATTCACAAAAGTAGTGGTTTGTTTTTGCAGCACCAGTTATGTCTGCCCAGCTTGTTTAGCATGAGATAGAGATTTGTTTTGAAGAGCATTGCAGGCTGGTTTTGTTCAGCTTCATACCTGCAGCTGTTGCTTTTTCTGCATGTGCAGGTTTTTTCAACACTGATGGAACTAAATGGTTTTTTTTTCTAAATTAAATATGTTCACAAAAAAAAAAAAAAAAAAAAAAAAAAAAAAAAAAAAAAAAAAAAAAATCCACAATAAGCCAGATTCCTAGTGGCTAGATATTTGCTGGAGTAAGGCCAGTGAGTGGGGCTCTCTAAGCCTAAGAGTTGGAAAGCATGATCACATAAATCTAGAAATAGGAAATGCTGCTATGCTGCTACTTGGCTACACACTGCTAGAACTGCTTTGTGAGCAGAGTCTGAGCACATAAAATAGCTGGTGACAGGTCTTTGTATGAAAAATGATTTTGCCTTATAATCCACAACCACTTCCCATGAGTTACAGAGCAAACTTCAATTAGTGTTTGCATTTGGTTTGGTTGGCAGCTCTTTTTTTGATGTTGCTTGGGTTAATTTGTGCTCTTCCCTTTTTCATGTTTTTTTTCCATCTTACAGTTTGTGGTGCCGCTATTTCTCTGCAGTCCTACTGCTGGCCTTCTTGTTGTCCTGCTTGCTGCTCAGGCCCATAGGAAGGGGATCAGCTGCTCCACCTGTCCACTGTGTGTTGGTAACCAAAGCCACTTCTCTGGAGCATGGCAAGGCAGGGAAATCAGTATGGCATCAGTAATGCTATCTATAAATTCAGAAGTCTGCAAGGTCTCTTGCTGCACCAGTGTGACATTTCCCTTGCTAAAAGGAGTTTCCCAGAGTGGGCAAGAGCCCTTTTGGACTCAGAAGAAAAGAGGTCTGTGTAAAATCACAAGCTAGTTCTTATCAGTCAATACCTGTTTATTAAGGGTTCTGTCTTTATGACAGGTTAGGTTTGTGGAGAGAGAAATGACTGTAGGAATCAGCACAGAATTGCATTTAAGTGGTGTTTCTGAAAACAGCTACAATCATTAATGAGTTTAATGAGTTTTCAGTGTAATAAGTTTATTTAAAAAATTACTTTTTTTTTTGCTAACAGAAAATAAGAATGGACAGCAGTACCTCTAATGTTGGATAGACTCTAATCAAAGGCAGAAAACATGTCAAGTAGAAAATAACTGCTTTGTTATCTTATTTTTTGGTTCGGTTGGTTGTTTTTGTGATACCCCTGATCACATTTGGCATCACAAATCTCAACTGCTGTGTAAAAGTTTCCCACAGAACTGAGAGAGGAATCATGACAGTTCAGCACAAATGAATGTATGAAAATGTTGAAATGTGTATTTGATGTAAGAACATCAGAAGCACATCCAGAAAGGAGAGATAGTGCTGCCTGGAACACTTGTCTTTGTAAAAAGGAGATTTTATTGCCCCCCTGATTTTCTGAATGTTCTCAAGGTTTTGAGGTAAGTTTTGTGTTTTGTAATACTCAGTGGCAAAAAGCAGAGACGAACTGTTTTCATGATAACATTTGATAGCTCATAGAGGCACGTTATTTAATATCTTTGCTTAGCAAATTTAATTGTTGCTGATGAAAATTGGGAAGTTAATACTTACATGACCCAAGGCAAACAACTTTGAACAAGCCCATTCCTGAAGTTTTCAGTTTTAGCAGATACTTCGAGTCAGACAAAACTTCAAATGCATCACTCGTGGCCACCAGCTAGAAGTGTTTTGTTATTCCTGAGGGTACAGAGCAATTTCTTTTATGTTTTGGGCACTGAGTCGTGGCTGAAAAGCAGTAGTGTTTCTAAGCAGTTGTCAGTAGTGCTTCTAAAGGTAAAATTGGGTAGCAGTGATTTTGTGGACAACTGATGGAATTGAGGCACCCTCAGCTATCTGTGGGGATGGACTCTGGTTTGATGTCATGGATTTACTCATAAAAGATGACTAAGCCATTTGTAAGGTTTATTTTGCTGGAGTGTTTGACCTCCTCTGAAGTTATTGGTGACAAAGAGCTGTGAGTTTCCACGGTTTGATACTGGTTACAGACAGATAAGAAGACTGCTGGTGGTTTTAATCTCTTTGTAGGTAAGTCATGGGATTGTGCAATGAGCTGATAAGGCCTAGCCTGGTTCAGCATGCTCTTCTGTTCCTCACAAACCTACCAGGACTTGCAAAATGGGCAGGCCCCTGTTACTTCCAGCTGCCTGGTCAGCCAGGTCACCAGTGCTGTGTTCTACAGTCGTGTGGGGTGTCCAGCCTCTCCATCAGGCTAGTTCACCATCTGTGCCATCAAGTTTGTGTCCGTGTGGTTTCTGACTTCTCATTGCATTTCAGGTAAAATAAAAGCCCCTTGCCGCCACTGCAAGCTCACCTGATGAAAACTCATGAAGTTACAGGTGTTTTGCAAAACCCCTGGTAGGAAGGAAGGGGGTGTCAGCACTTCCTGTAGTACAGTAGCTGTGGATCTGGAAGAGAAATCTGGTTCTCACCTGCTCTTCCAGGTGAAGCACTTGTGCCTGCACATAGTTGGCAGCGGCAGCCATCGATTCAAGCTGTCTGCCTGCAGGTCTGAAGTTGTTTCTTCCTGTGTGGGAGGGAATTTTATGCTCTGGGATAAGTATTCTGTCTGCACACGTGTGACTGCCTCTCTGTGGCACCCTCAAGACCAGAGGTAAGTGGGGCATTTCAGCTTCCTAAGCTTCCACGTGTGGGGTTTCTCAGAGGTTTGCACGGCTGGTTCCAGGTCAGGGCTGGAAGAGCGTAGCGGATGGTTGGCGTGTCTTTGGAACTGCTCCCTCCGGGGGCACCTCTGCTTTGCTCAGGCGGCAGGCACCACACAAGGAAAAGCACAGAAGTGCAAGTATTTCACAGCTCATGGGCCAGCTGGGCAAATGACTGAGCTCCCTGGTGTCTCCTTTTTCAGAGGCATGGATTTTATATTGTGAAGGGTGTGGACTGCAGCTGGCTTCCCCAGTGACTCTGCTTGTCTGCTGATAGGGTTGTAGATGGAAGATAAATTGCTCATCATTGCAGCCTGACAGCTGCCTAGAGAGCAGAGTAGAATTAATTCCTGAACTTCTTCCTTAACTATTTCATTTACCTGGGTGAATGTTCACTACTGAATGTCTAACTCCTTTACAGAAGTGAATAGTAATAGAATTAGCTGCCGTGTCTGTCACAGGTATGCTTAGTATCCTAGATAACACAGCAAGTATGCTGTTTATCTCTCTCAGGAAAAAAATGTAGGTAGTTAAAATAAGCTGGAAATGCAGTCTTACTCTATTTGTTAGAGGCTGTTGCCTTGGGCTGTGGCTTTTCTTGTTAACCAACCATGAAAACTGCAGTTTTGCATCTTTGCTCTTCATCAGGTAGATTACCATTCATGTTATTTATCTACAGTTGTTCAAGGCAACAGTGGGTAGGGTATTGGTGTATTTCTGGTGTATTTACACAGGGCTGCTCTCTGATGAAGCAGACTCTGGAGTTAGATCTTTAAATGCATGGACAACTGCTCTGTAATTAAATAAGAAAATGCCCTGTTCATTAGGCAGGGGGGTTTGCTTTCCTTGTATTGTGTCATTCAGTTACCTATTGAGGTGTTTTAGCTGTGAATGTGTTGTGGTAACAACAGCCTGTTGGAAAAGCTGGTAGCACAACAATAGACTGAAATAAAATACTTTCTGGAGGCCTCTCAAGGGTGGTTAATAGACAATTCCTGAGCTTTTAGCTGTTAGAAGTCTGCTTAGAGCTCCAGCCAAGTTACAAAACATGTTTTGTCTGGCAGCTGTGTGGATCAGTGAGCCAAAGGGTTATGAACAGTTAAAAAAAGAGTTTGGGCTCTTGTTTTGGAAAAGCTGTTGAGAGGGTATGAGGAAGGTAGGGTTTCTCCCAGACCTCCATCACAGGAGTTTGAGTCACTTAGGTAAGTGGGGTTTGGGATATGTATTTGTTGTTTCAAACTCATACTCCTGTGTTTTGTTTTTCTACTGATTAGATTCAGTAGTGTTTGGAAAAGGTGGCTTGGCTACGAATTTAGCATGGCCATAACTTTTCAGGAGGGAGAAGACTCAGGGTACAGAGTCCTGGGGGAGGGCCAGGGAGCTGCAGGCACCCCAGGCTGGGACCAAGAGCAGGCAAGGACCCACGGATAAGCTTGGGATCTCAGAGGTGCTCTGGCAAGGGCTGGAGTGCAGCCCAAACGTGTAGACTCCAAACAATGACTCTGTGGCCATCTTTGCTATTTTTAATAATTTTCTGATGCTCTGTGAATATATAAAAAGGAGACCCTGGCAAATGTTGTCAATTGAAATGTCTAATTTTAGGTTGTAATTTATTAGAGTATTTTTCTGAAGATCAGACTCAGGTTTTTTTCATGCATCTTTTGTTTGTTTAGTACCTTGAAAAAAGATTCTTTTATAAAATGAAATGTCATTGCTGTGTACAGTTCTGGGACAGATGCTGTGTGTTGTCACGTTGTTCTCATTGGAAAGCAAACATAAATATAGTTACAGCAGTGTTAAATTCTGTGACTAACCTAATATACTCTGTTACATACTGTTTAAGATTTTATGCAGCCAAGCATGTTATCTTTCACCAAAAGAATGTTTACTACAATTTTATATTAGTAATCTGCAAGGGGTTGCTAAGTGTACATGACAAATGGATTGCTTCTTGCACTAATGTGAAGAAAATTGTAAGAAATTCTTGACAAAGTCTTCTGCTCCTTTAGTACCAAAGAAGTCCTGTGAAAATAAATCTGTGTATCCTTCTTGTGTATTTTCTCCCTCCACTGTATACCTGTATGGGGAGGGGGACTGATGGAGACTACACCCCATCTGAAAAACCTCTTTATTCTATTTTCCTCTATTTAATTGCTGATGACTTTAAAAGTGAGAGAACTATCAGGTCTTATGTTTTCATGTTCTTTCTATTTAACCAGCTGCATAGCTGATCTATATTTTCCTTTGTATTACATAGAGGCTTTTTACTCTTCTACTCCAAGCAGACACAAGTCTTCTTCCATGGTGCTGTGAAGTTGACCACATATATAACCTCTGCTTTTTAATTTGCTAGCAAAGCCAACTTTGTGTGAGCATATTCAACCATACTTTTGTTTTCTGATTATGGTTTACTTTTTTAAAAAAGTAGCATGAACCTTTTAGAGAACTGCCTCAAGTATAAATGTACCTGTCATGGCTGATGCAATAGCTGAAAGGGAGCTGAAAGAGCTGTTTGGAAACCACCTGTGAATCTGTGGATAGCGGGAGTGCCAGATTTACAAACCACTTGACCAAAATGACATACTTTGTATATGTTAAGGCATATGAATGAAGCATGCTACCAAGTTAATTTGCCCAAACTGGAAGCTGATTTGACAGTGAACTCATTTCTTTGCTTCAGCGTTCTTAGGTTTGCTTTTTAATTCTGTGAATTAGCATCAATACACGTGGGAGGACATTTTCTTTGGATCCTGCATTAAATTATTCTGAAGAGGCCCTGACAGTGAGGGGGGTTGAATGTCTGTCTCCTCATCTATCCTTTTAATGGGCCTTGCACTGTGTATTTTTGCACCTATTTGAAGCAGTGATATTAGTTTTCCAATTACTGCTCGAGCTCTTTGACGGTGCCGATGAGCAGTTATGCAACATGTCTGAGTTGCTTCCTTTTTCCCAAGAGTGAGCAAGGACTGACAGAACAAGTATTGGCTTCTTTGTGCAAGTTAACTCTTTAACTGATTTGGAGCTCATGCTGTGGATACTTTGAACAGGTCCCTGATTAATAAAGATGAGAGGTTACAGGTAATAAAGAAAGGATGGATGCTAGCACAGTGTCAGGAGAGCTGGAGTTTGTTCTGGTTGTTCTGAAAAGTTGAGTACAAGTTCATGTAACATTTTTGGTTTTCATCCATTGTAGGAAGCAGTGACATTTTATTTAAGATTAATCAGCCCAAATTAGTGTAGGGGTTAAACAAATACATAAATCCTTGTGTGGGCTCGTTACTCTGCTACTTAAGTGCCCCAGTGATCTGTCTTACTGGCCTCCAGCATTTGTTTTTCCTTCAGGGATGTCCACCATGCCTGTGCTACCCTTTCAACAGGGAGCAGCTTTGTCAGGTTTATCAGCAGATGCATCTCCAAATGAGCTGTCTGTGTCTGGTAGGATGCTGGGGGTGAACTGCCAGCAAAGAGCTGCCAGGGCTGGGTCTGTATACCTGGATCACAGGATGACTCAAAGTCATGCAGCTGTGGTGCATCAGTAGGTGCTTAATTACACTGCCCTTCCTCTTGTGCTCTTTCCTGCAATAATGATACCCATCTCATGGCTGATCCTGTCTAAAGAAAAGTTGGCTAGGGTTCTCTCCTCACTCTGGGGGTTCTCCTCTTGGGGAAAAGCATGAGTCACTTAGGTAAGTGGGGTTTGGGATATGTATTTGTTGTTTCAAACTCATACTCCTGTGTTTTGTTTTTCTACTGATTAGATTCATTAGTGTTTGGAAAAGGCGGCTTGGCTACGAAGCCAAGGAGGGAGAAGGAGGGAGAAGACAGGGTACAGAGTCTTCATGGATCATGGAACTTGTCCATCTCTCAAAGAAGGCCCTCCTTCCAATACCAGGTGGCTAGCAAGCTCTGTCTGCGCCAGCTGTGCCCACTCTAGGAAGTTTCCATTTCTGTTTGCCCCTTGCCCCTTTGGCAGAGATTCCGGCTCGCCCTGGGGGCTGGTGGCATAGACGTGGCAATCGACACCTGTGTCAGGTGCTGGAGAACCGATCCGGCGTGTGTGCGCACGGTGGGAGCCCCGCAGCCTGCCTGAGCAGCTGGGAGGCTTTGGAAGTGCCCTGCTACGTGATGGAACTGGGGGAGTGGGCTCAGCCGCTCTGGGTGAGCCGTGGGTGAGATGGGTTACACAGCTGCATCCCAAGACTGCACTTTGGCACGTGCCTGGAGACTTTTCACTCCAAATTGATTTCCCTTGCTTTCCTGCCTGCTTCGAGCAAGTGTGACCTAGAATGTGGAGTGCCAAGTCTGATGCAGTGCTCCTTGCTTTGCAAGAAGTTTTATGTATTATACCAGGGTATCCAGGGTATTAATTTAGTTCCCTTTTTTTTTTTAATTAGGAGATTTGTCATCTTGGATTGAATGGTTTAAATTTCCTGCTGTGTACCAATGATCTACTGGAAGTAGTTTGGTCTTGGAAGAGAGCAGTTTTACCAGTTTTATGGGTGTGGAGATAACATTGATTATAATTTTTAGTTAGTTTGTTTGGGTCTTTTAAACACATTACCTTTTAAGTCTTATCCTTCCCTTCATACTTTTCAGATGGCCTCATTTGTTTGTAGGTTCAAAAGGTTTCTGTCTTCTCCAGGAATCAGCAAATTAAACACAGATCAGTACAGTTTTCTTTGCTTCTCTAAAATTGTTGGTTGCCTTGTGGTTGTAGTCTCCCTGCATTAGTTTGTTAGAATGGACCAGAAAATTCTTGAATCACTGCTCTGTTATAAAAGCAGTACAAGCTGTCCATACACAGGGGTAAATGCACTGCAAGGGATGGTATTTCAAACAAATAATCTGGAATAGAACACAGCACTGTCTCATTTAAAGTGTAGTTCTCCAGCCATCTATGAATTTGCTAATAAAAAGGGGTGGATATATAACATAGAGTGAATTTAGAGACTCAAAACAAGTTCCATGGTAAAAGTGACCTGGAAAGAAATATTTTCACACAGTTTTATGTTACCACTGGTTTTCATTCATTGCACATACACACATCCCCGACTGAGATTCTTTTTGTCTTCTTGTTTGTTTGTTTCAGAAGCTTCCTGGCTTTCACGAAGAATTATTTAGTGTCCCAGATCTGCCAATTATGAGCTTCTCAAGCTATGGGCACAGGAGCAGAGGGACAAACCTCCAGGCAGAAACATGGTGCAAATAGCACTGAAGCAGCTGCAGACAAAAGGGCAGGCTGTGCATTTGATAAGTAAGAATTCAGTGTACTAGAACTGCAACATAAGCATATGAAAGGTGACAAATTTAGCCCAGGGTAAACTTGCCTTTGGGAGAGAGCTCAGTCCCCAGTTATAGTCAGGTATTCAAGGCTTTTAAATCAGGACTGCTTGATTTAGCACAGATTAACCCTTTTGTGAACCTCTAGCCTCCATCTTGGCAACCCCCATGCATTTGAGTTTCTTTGGTCACGTTATCTGATTGCACTTGGGATTAGGGGAAACCATAACTTGGTAGAATATTGAAGGTAGGTATGGTGCATTTCTCCTGGATTTCCAGGCCTTTGGTGATCCAGGTGAAACCATGGGTACTGGATATCTGGGGATCACAGCCACTCTTTAAGTTTACCTGAACTCAACAGGCAAAACCCAGCATGTCTTGCATGAGCTGCATGTCAGGAGACATAGCGTGTCTCAGGCACGTGTACTGAGCGTGAGCAGAGCTGCTGTCAGTAGAGCAGCCCAGGCTTTCCAGATGCATTCAGCTTGTGTAAGTGTAATCTCTCTTGTTTCTGTGTAGAACAAATCTTACTGAACCACAGCTGAAGAGGTTGCTCAGCCTCAGCCTAATTTTTCTTCTTGCAGTTCTTCCCCAGAATGTTGGCCTGTTGCCAGCAAGTAGCGACCTCAGACAGTATAAATAAAATTCATTGTCCTTAACAATGAAGATTCTTGTGTGACATTGAAGTCTTTGGACAGATTATGCAGCCTGCTGGAAGCAGAAACGTGGCAAAGGCTATAAATTGAGTGAAGAGGAAAAATTATTATGTTAGTCCTTAAACTGAATTACCTTGCCATTTGTCACTTCTGTAGTGTTTTTACTTTGTGTTAAATCCTTTTTCTGGTTTGATTGCAGGGAAGTGTCCACTTCATGTGCCCCTCCCCAGGAATGATACCCTGTTATGAGAGCTGATGGTTCTCCCTGTGTGGTTGTGTCTTACATCACATCTGCATTCGGTGACCTCACTTTCTTTTAGCTGTTGCTGCACTGACTCTGTGCAGGGCTCTTTGAAGCCTATGGTCTACAGGCTTTGATCCCCTTGGAAGGAGCATTATTGAGTACCAGTGTTTCCAGACAGCTGTGATTCCTTCATCATTTGTTTATAGTGACATGATTGTTACAGCCAGGGTCAGATCACATGTTGTGAACCCTGAGGAGCCAGAGAAGCTTGGGTTTTTTCTAGCTAATTCACCAGGCTCCAGAAACTTCATAGAATTGATGGATTTTTACCACGAGTGAGTCAGTGATGTACTTTGAAAGCTGTTACGTATCTTCATGTGGCTGCAGGAAAGTGTAACTGCCCCCTCTTCCCCACCCACTTTTGCATATTTGAAAGCAGGATTCTTCAGACTTTTTATTAGCAACCATAACAGATGCTTAGCTTCTTAAACTGCTCTGAGGCATCAGATTGAGAGGAGCTGAGGTTACAGGCTCGATGCTGATACTGTTGGATGAAACACTGTGGTCTTTATCAAGCAAAGAGTGGGCATAGATATTATTTCAAAACACTGGTATTTGGCTTCTCTTCTTGAAAGGGTTATATCTACTTGCTTCTGTCACCTGCATTTTTAGATTAGGGCCTTAACTACATGTCTGTGTATGTTAACAGCTTCTAGGGTAGGAGTGGCCTCATTAAAAATGTACTTCATTATCATGATGATGTGATTGTTTGAGGCAAAAAGCCAGATTTTGTTTTTTCTGTTAGACGTGTTGGGTAGTGAGCACTCTTGCTTTCTTAGCTTGAGCAAAGCAGTGTCTCCTGGAGTTTCTTTACTCAGCCTAGAGTAGACAGTAAATAGAGTGTCCAATTGTTTCCACTTCCCTTGACGTCTGCTTTAGGAGATATCTATACTTGAGGACAGCAGATCTCTCAAGTTCCCATCTTATTTATGAACAAGGGGGAGGTAGTGACCTTTCAGAACTGGTGTGAGCTCTGCCATGCAAATGAATTTGAAAAGTCATTCCTCACAGACACATTGATGTGGATGCTTTCTGCTCCCTGTTTTCATTTCTTGGTGCACTTGTGTGAGAAATGCTAGGATTTAAGGAAGGGAAAGAGAAGACATCTGTATCTAGCCTGCAAGAGAATGAGAAGTGATGATGTAGACAAATTGAGTGATTCCAGGACCCTGACACAGAAGACATGGAAGATAAAGCTAGGGGGCTTTTTCAGCATTGCAGTTGTGGGTGGGAGGTTTTGAGTTTTGATGGCTGTGCTTCACTGACATCGTTAATGTTCTCATCTGAGTAATTAAGTTAATTATCCACTAATACAAGTGTTTGTGTGTGGGCAGCGTTCAAATCTTCCAGATATTTGATAGTCTGTTGGGTAAAATTTTGTGCAAACCTGCTAACGAGACATTGATCATTTATTTATGGCGTGTTTGGGAACTTAGCTGTGTAATTCAAAATTTTTACAGTGATTTCTTTAAAACTTCTGATTTTAGTTGTACAAAACTCCTGTATTGATATAAGTATCAAAGCTCAGCAAAGGGAGAAGCAAACATTAGAGCTTCAAGCAACGAAAGATCTTGAGAAGAGATGATAAACAAGAAGTGGGTAGAAAAATCATGATGACACATATTAATCAGCTATTTAGGCAGCACAATTGAATGACATTTTTCTTTCTGACTTCTGGGAGAATACCAGCAAAATTGACTGAGTCCAGGTGAGTTTATTGAAGTGGCTGATGATTGATTTATAACTCCAGCGATAGTTAATCAATGTTACTGTGAATTTAGGCTAAGGATGATAGTCACATTAGAAGCAAATTTAGCTAAACTGGTATGTGTGTATTAATGCCATACTTTATAACTGGCATAAACTTAAAATTGCACTTGCAAAAACTTAGATGGACCATGGTGGTTTAAACCATAGCTGTAAAATGAAACCCACTCAAGCTGCTCCATTTCCCCTGCCCTTCTGATAACGGTGGATCACTGGGAGAGATTGTGAGTTGGAATAACAATTTACTGAAAATCTCAATAACCACAACAATATTAATAACAGAGTGAGAGGGTGTTTTACACACAGAACAGTATTCACCACCAAGCACCCCCAGGCAGCACTGGACGCGGTCTCCAGCAAAGGCTCAGCCCCACTGCGGCTCTCCGGCGCGCTGGTGCTGACACAGTCCTGGTGTAGGGCAGCTCTCTGCTGTGGAGGTGGCAGCACAGTCCTGGCACAGGGCAGTGTGCTACAGACCTTCTTCCCCAGAGCCAGGCAAAAACCGCATGCTTCCACTTTCTGGCACCAGTGTCTGCCTGCCAAAACCACAGCCCCAGCAATGATGTGCGTTGAACAGTGCTAGAATTGAACAGTGCTAGAAGCTCCACCTCCCTTTTTTTGTCTGTACGCAGGACACGGACTAAAAATCACTTACAAGATCTTGCACTACGTAAACTGATGCCTAAAGTTTTAGCTTTCATGTTTTTCAGATTCTGTGCTGCCTAGGGGTACAGTTCTGAGCCTCATATTAAGTGCCAGTAAGCTCTCTTCATGGAGCAGGTAGACAAACCAAATCCTTTTCCTGCTGGAGACCAAGGACAACTTTCAGGCCCAAGAGCATAAACAACGGTGGACTGAAGGGAGGAACAGGAAGGATGAGACCTCACAGCCCGAAGCTGTAATTGGGCAATTAAACCCCAATGTGCAAATGGACCAAAACTTACAAAAATGTAAGATCTTGTGACTGGTCAGCCATTTTGTGACCATTCTAAGTCCACCCTGAGTGCGGCCTTGGTCAGGTTTCTGTCCTGCCCAAGGTGGATCCTGGAGACCTTTCAATAAATACCTACTTTATTCTCTAGCTCTGTCCAGTCTGTTTCAAGTCAGTCTTCCAAGGCATCAAAACTAAGTAATAAAGTCCCGTCTGAAATTAATAGGGGACAAGAAAAGGCAACAGTAGCAACTACAAATGCAATTACTAATGTTTTGTTTTGGTTTTACAGTTAAAAAAAACCCCAACAGAAAACCCATTCACCAACATAAAGAATCAAAGAAACCACAACTTTTTACAAAAAGGAAAAAAAAAATGGCAATAGCTTCTTTGAGGTTGTTCAACATGATTGTAGCATGGGTTTTGTCTCACATTGGCTTTGAAGCCCTAATGATAATGTGTTGGGGCTAAAGTCTCTTTGTAGTAGAATACTAAAAGCCTTTGAGTCTTTGTTTTACTTAGGTACTGTCTAGCTTAAGAAGATTAAAAAACAAGACACAAATGTGCGAGTAAACACTGCATCGAGGGTCATAAAGGTAGAGCAATGACAAGATACAGCATGAAAAACTTCTGTTTCATGTTGAATTTCAGCTGAAGGCTTCCCTGTGCATCTCCAGGAGTAGGTGAGCAAGTTGGTTTTCAGCCATGCTATTGAATGGGTAGAGGTAATAGTTATGGAGGGGTCCTGTGCTTAAAGGCATTCTGTCTTCTTAAAGCTCTATCTGTATTAATAAGCTCTATCTGTATTAATTTTTCTCTCTGTTTTGCTCATCAGCTGGGCTGTGTTGATGGCAAGAGCATAGTGGTGCTTGGGAAGATGGAAGCCTAGAAGAGGCATGCCATAACCTGCATCTGTGCTGCAGTCAGGGCACATACTGACTCATTCAAGGGAGCTTTCCATTTCCTTAAAACCGGCGTGACTTACAGGAGTGTGGAGTTGGGTCTGGCCTGAAGGACCTGCCTGTGGGCTGGGCAAGTTGTCAGGCAGTTGGCTCACCTGGAGCACCATGTTCCTGTGCCCCTGATGCTGCTGCTGTCTGGGCCATGTTGCTGCTAGGATGGCCTTGGTTTGTCACGGTCACACAAGCAGCTGTGGAGGAGGTTGCCTTTGGTTGGACCCTGCTGGGGGCTCAGTGCTGGTGGCACTTGTGGCTTAGCCTGTGGGGAGAGCGGTCTCATCACAGTGCAAACTGTTGTGGAGCCAGGTGACTGCTCACCTTCCTTTCTTGTTTGTGGCCCTACACCGGATTTTCCATGTTAGAAATTCCTTTAAAAACAAAACTCTGATGTTTCAGAGTTTTTGAACCTGTGTGCTGTCTATGCAGGATGATTGTCAGGGTGTGTACCAGGAGCGATCACTTGAGATTGGAGCCTGGCCTGCAGGAAGCAGGGTCTGTCAGCTCCTGAGGTGGGCATTGTGCTGCCAGCTCCCAGGGCTGCCCAGCCTGGCCAGTGCAGCTGCTGCTCCGTGAGCTCCCTGGGCCTTGTGTACCGCAGCAAAGAGCTCTGGAGAGAGGATTGGCTGGGGCAGCAGAAGAGCTTAGGCTGTTCCAGAGCGGGCTGGGGAAAGGCTTGTCTGAAGGAGGCAAAGGCTTGGCTGCCTGGAGAATGAGGAGAGAGTTGCCTGCAAACCTACCATCTAAAAGAGCAAAGGCCATCACTCTCAGGTTTACTTTCCTTTTTGGCAGACTGTGCTATATCTCCATAGGGAGAATTAGGATACTCCACAAATTGAAGAGCTTATAAATTGTTACTCTAGATAAAATGATAAAGCCCAGGAGGATCTAGTTCACTCTGCACTGCTGTAGCTTGCTCTGACAAGCAGTGTGAGTTATAAGTTCACAGCTTAGAAGTAGTAGAGAAGTAACCTTTTAAAAGCTCTCTTCCTCTTCCTAAGACTCTTGTATTCTGAAATAAGCAATGGTTAAGTAGCATCAAGCATGTGGATCAGTGCTTATAAAAGCAAAATTCACACACAAAACTGTTCTGAGAAAGAGTTTGACTTAAAAGACCTTTGCATCAGAATCTTCTGAAGTCTGTCTGGGGAAGCAAGCTGATTTTTTTTTCCAAATTTTCAGAGGCATAGGTAGTTTAAAAACTGCTGAAATATTTTGTATATGAAGGAGTAACTTGATACTGAGTGTTGGGTACCAAGTTGCAGCAGTTGTTACACTTAACTCCTAAGTTTGAAGAGCCAGAATCATTTAATGGTTTTCGCGTTCAGTGAATTGTAATTTCCTTCTTTTTGAGCATGGTTTCTGACTTTGTTTTGTTTTGTTTTTGTTTGGTTTTTTTCCATTTGGCTGTTAGAAATTGATGTTGTTCTCAGATAAATGGAGATGTTTTGTTATTACATGCATTTTTCCAGGTTAATGTGTTGTATAAGAAGCTGCATAAGTAACACATAGGCAATATTAGTGTGATACACTCAGGAATCTTGCAAAACCAGAAATTATGAAAATGGCATTTTTATTGAATAGGAGCATATTCATTTTTAATAATTAACAGCATTAGATAATTGACATCATAAGACTTAAAAATCAGCAGAAAGAAAAGTAGCCCTCCATCAATGGCTACTTACTGGGTTTTGCCCAGCTCATGCAGCCTGTGCTTATTAGGTAGACAAGATAGTGTGCATTTGGAGAGTGGGGCAGACTGCCAAGTGTTTTTTTGCAGCATGTTGGAGGCAAAATTGCTTTTCTGGAATGTGGCAATTCCTGAATTTCTATCTAAGGGGAAGGCAGATGCAGTCAGCTGTGTCACTGCCTGAAGCTGGCCTGGTTGCTGGGTTTCCTGTCTGCTAGATACAGAGTGGGAGCAGGGAGGAGTCTTTGTCTGGCGCACAATTTCCTAAGGAAGAAATGCACCCAGCATCATGCACCTGCATGACAAGAAAGTGGGGACACTGTTCACACCTCAGTTATTTAGCTGCCCTGGCTGTAAGAGTAGAGTGCATGACAGAGAACCTGTTGTCAGCTTTTTCTCCAGGAGATGGTAGCTACTCATCAGCTGAGTGGGTGAGTGGGTGGTTGGCCCTGGGTAAGCCATCAGGAGATGCCCCAGCCATCTTCAGCTCCCACCACTTAAATAATAAAGTATATGGAAAAGCTCGATACTGGAAGGGGCCTCTCTTTCACATGCAGGGATAGCAGAGGGCAGAGAGAAGTCTCCTTCAGCCTTGCTTTCTTGAGCCAGGACAGGGGGGTAGTTTGCTCCCTTTTTGCCATTTCTGGAAGGTGTTTTAAACTCTGAAAGAAAATATTTCTTAAGCAGAGGAGAAATGTGATACATTAGAAATAAAATAGCTGTAAAAAAGATCATATAAAATGTAAAACAGTATAACAAAATATCTGAGTTTGGGAGCTGTGACTATAGTGGTGGCTTTTAAGGATTTTAAATGGCCAAGTAGCTGGTTTCAGCACTCAAGCACCATCCCTCTCTTGAAAGATTGATGATCTTAAGAAATCAAAGTATATAAAGATTAAGTCTTGCAGTGTAGCTCAGGTGATTAGGGATGAAGTGGCTGTCACAGTCTTGTTAGTTCCAGTGGGTACTTGGTATTTTACAGATGACAGGAATGGAAAAGGGGTACTGTGGGGAAGCAAGAGGAAGAAAAGGAAATCAAGAGTGCACCTGAGGACAGCAGTGAGGTTCCTATAGTAGTGTAGAGGAGAAGATCTTGCATCCCCTCTGGACCTAGTAGTGAAGAGGGTTTTGTCTTGCACCCACAGCAATTTTTGGGAAAGAACTGCCTTGGTTTGGAGGTTTTTATGATTCTCCGCCCATTGGTTTCAATTTGTGTATGCCATGGAGAGTACACAAAAGACCTTATTCTACAGATTTATTAAGCTGATATCTTTCTCTGGCCCTTAGCTCTTGGGGCTATCCAAGGTCAGTTTTTTTGAAACTGTGGTTTATGGTAGTGGCTGTTGAGGAAAACTGTTCTACTGTGCTCATTTAATTTATTTGAATATTAAATGTAGCTAAGTGCGTTGCACTTTGATCATTAAACCTTATTTAATTGTTGGTAGCTAAAAGCAAATAGGAATGTCTGTAGAAGAGTATCTTATTAAGTGCTGTGTTGTGGGTCAAACTGCATTTCCTCTGAACCTGAAGTTTTTGTTTTGTTTCCTGGTCTTTAAAATTCCTCATTATGGTTGCTGTGACACACTTAGGAAGAGAGCAATCCCATCACTAAGGATCACTGCAAAATGTTTAATGTGGCATTTCTAAGTGATGAAATTAAAGAAGATAAGAATAAAAGCACTGTAATAGCAAAATCTATTTCCAGCTCCTTCTGCATAGAAACAGTGTCACTTGCAGAACACCAAAATGCTCCCAGTTTTAGCTGCTGTGCCTAAACACAGAAAGAAGCTGTGCAGGAAGAGGGGAGGTGTAGGGACGCTCCTTATTATAAACACCACGTACAGGCAGTGGGAGGGTTTTTTCTAAGGGGTGCCTGTACAATCTTTTTGTGATGGAGAGAAGTAGTACAAGAGTGTAAAAAATTGTTGCACAGAAAATGCTGGAGCCCAGGGTGTTTTGAATTACGAGTCAGCAGAATGTTTTTAACCTGCTTTTTAACCAAGTATTGGGGGTCTAGAATATTGTAAAAGGTGAGTACCTGGGGAAGCTAACTTGCTGAGGCACATTGTAACCTGAATTTCAGCCCTGAATCTGTGTAATGGCAATATACAGATAAGAGAAAAAGTAGGGAAACAAAAGTGAAATAAAGTTACATTAACACTAATGTGCTAGTGACCTATTTTTGTGTAATGAGAAGATACAGAGAAGGAAAGCCCCCTTTCCTCAGCTGGGGCCAGCCCTGGCTGTGTCCAGTGCCATGGAGAGGACTTTGAATTGTTGAAGTGCAGCTGCTGATTCCCATTTTTATGGCTCAGAGCAGGCTTAAATAACACTGTAGGGGGGGTCTTCTGGTATTTAGTGTTTTACAGCATTATGGTTTTTTGTTGTTGGGAATTGTGTGGTGTGAGGAGGATGACAAGGAAGCTTTGCAGCATGCAGGGGACTGTGTTTAGTGTTCTGTGTTGGACACCTTTCACAATGCCATGAGGCTCTGTTCCATGAATGATTGGTTACTAGAACAAGGGAGCCCTGTACACACAGGCAGTAAGTGGCTGCCCCTTCACAAACAGCTCTGTGGTTAAAAGTCTAAGATGCAAAAATTTTGAATGTAAGGTTTGTAAATCAGGACAGTCCCAGTCTGCACCACTGGTGACCACATCCCAAGATACTTCAGTGTCAGGGCTTGGCAGCTGGAGTGTCCCTGGGTCCTGTTGCTGCCATAGGTGATGTGTGGCCAAAGATGAGCACGTCTCAGTTTCTTCTGAAATCCCACCTTTACTGAAATAGCTGGATGGTTTCTTGTTGCAGACAGGGCTATAGCAAGTGTTCATGTTTCTTAGTTCTTCACAGGTGTTAAAGAAGCACAATTTGATGCATGTGTCTTTTAGAAACGGTTCACAGGGCTAGGACACTGCCTGTGGCTGGTAGTGGTAGTGTTGCTAGAGCTGTTGGAACAAATTTAGTTATGTCTGGAAATTCTGTCTTAAATTTGCTGATATACCTCCAAGCCATGTTTTTTCCTCTCAGACATCAGAATTAGGACCCTTTTACGCCAAACTTCTCTTTCAAGCTTTACCATTTCATCTTACCTTTTTGTTTTAGGCAAATCTTTGCATGTCCATGCCTTAGTTGTTATTAATTCTAAAACAAAGACACTTTTTTTGTACCTGTCTCCTAGGCAGGATTTGTTCATTGCTGCCTCTGAAGTAGAAATTGCTCTGCAGATTTGAACAGCTTTCCAGGAGCTAAATAAGCATTTTTGTTAATGGGTCCTCTGTCTTGGACTGAAGGAGGAATGTGTGTGAAGCACGCCATTGTGCCATCTTGTGGTGTCCCCTGTCTTGTTTCCTACAGGAATGTGAAAGGTGCATCTCTTCTCTAAACACGGCAGATTTATTGGCATCCCTTCTGAGATTTGAGCACACATTTAAAAACCAAACAAAACAAAAACCAGCTCTTCTGCCATCCAGAAAATACAGAAATTGGTGACTCCGAGCAGGCTATTCCAGGGCTTCAGTAAGGGAGCCTTGTTGAGGAAGCAGTGGTTGACTTGAGGAATGATAATAGAAAACCATGCAGCAGAGCAGCCCTTCATGGGGATGGCTGAGGTAGTTACTTGTGCTGCAGAGCTGACCCCTGTCCTGGGCAGGAGAGAATTGTACTGATGCAGGCAGCAGCTCCCCTCACTGTGCTTTGGTCTTTGGCTGGCCACACAGGCACCAGCGACTTAGGCAAGCCTGGGAATGTGTTCAACTTGGCTAAGGGTCAGCTCAGGGAGGGAGAAACTCTGCTTTTTGTGTGTGAACTGAAATGCACTAACCCTTTCCTAATAGTACTTCTCCAGCAGCAAAAGGCTGCTTTAGTATTGGTGTATAAATAAGGGGACATTTGGAATAGGAGTCCGTCAGGGGTTTCATTATGGATGGTGCTTCAAAAGTAGCCGAGACCAAATGATCAGAGTCAAGCTCAATGGTGAGCGCTGTGTGGGTGAAGGTGGTGGTCCTGCAAGCCCTCAGGCTGGGGCTGAGCTGGGCTTTTCCTCCTGGTGTCGGGGCTCTGCAGAGAAACCCACCGTATGCCAAGGGATGCTACCATTTCAGATGATGCTGCCTCTGTGTTCCTGCCGTGCCCGAGCTGGTCAGCCCTCCAAAAAGCCCTCCAGGATGTCAGCTAGCCTCTTTGTCTAGGGAGGCTCAGTGCTTTGAGCAGGAGCTGCCTCTCAAACCCAGCTCTAGTACCTCTAACGTGGTGCTGAAAGGGCCTTTTATCCAATCGAACTCTGCTTGCTTCAGGATGGAGCATTTACAACATCAGGCACACAACATGGGAAATGAGTGGTCGATCCTGCAGGGACTGAGGGAGGCTGGATGCTCTAACAGGTATTGATTCACCCGTGTTTTAACAAAACAAAAACTGTATTAGTGCTGCTGCTTTGCCTCATGTTATTGTGTCTGCATTAGCTATCGAGTCAGCAGTAGCAATGGAAAGCTTATGGGAGAAATCATAAAGGAACTAATAGAGGTGGAAACTTTTAAATGATGATGTTTTAGATAATAATGGTAATGAATAATGAGAAAAATGGGGATGGTATAACTAAGGTATATACAGAAAAGTGACTGTCTTCTGGATTCAAGGCATTCTCAAGATGATGGCTATCGTAAGAATGTGGTAAGAAATAAGAGAACTTGTTACAAGGGCTTCTTTCCTCAAGTGATTATAATGGAAGAGACTGAATCAATTTTGAGGCTGACAAAACAGCAGATACTAGGGGCTAAAGAAACTACAGTAGGAGGAAAGGTATGGAGAGTACATTTTAAGAAGTAAAATTGCAAAAGTTGATGAAAAAATGTACAAAGTTGGGTTTTGGTTTTGATTTTTTTTAAGTTTCTGTGTCAATCAGTTCCCAGCAGGGGAAAAATGTTTGGTTGAACATCTTTATTTTGAGGTTTTAGCAGAAGAAAGTTTCAAAACATCTATGGTAATAAGTGGTGGGACCATCATGCAACTTCCCAGGCCCATGAAGTGCTGAGGTGGTTTCATTTTGTTTCATATTTAGTCGTGTAGTCCAAGTATGCTCACTGTGTTTTAAAGAACTCTTTATTCCTGAGCATTTTATAAAGGGTAGTGGTGTTTTTCAGAAGATTTTAATTTCCTTATGGATTTGGAACTGCTTTAAGTATAGATAAGGTAGCTTTAGTTGCTGTGGTTTGTGTGGAAAAATAGATGCAATTAGCACAGAGCTGTGTTTCTCTAGTGATCTTCCCAAGAGTGACTGCCAGGTAGGATGGCTGGGTTAGCCCAGTGCAGCCCTGTTAATTTAACTTACAGTGCTAAAATAAGGCTAGCATTTGACAATAGATGCCAAAATGCATCTGAATATTTGTTAAATTGGTATGCTCATGGAGGATCTATGTTATTTACTTCAACATATTATGTATTCTGGTAAGCAGAAGATGGCCTTGTAGGCCATGAGTCTCTGGAGATAATAATTTGCAGGATATGTTTTTGGTGAATGTTTCCAAATTTTGTTTCATGTACATTCTGAGCAGCGTAGGGAGCGTTACAGAACTTGGAATGATAAAAACATTAAGAAATCATCAACTTGGGTATGTGTGTGTGAGTAGGAGTCATTTAAAATTCAAATCATAATCCTATTTTATGCTTAAAAAAAGACAGAGTAGGAAGACAGACCAAAGCTGCTGTTAACTAAATATAATTCTCTTTTATTGTCCTCGCCATGGAGCAACAGCCAGGTTGTGTACCCTGTACAAAAATTGCCTGGATGTGCTTGCTGCTTTCACATCAGTCACTCACAAACCTTTTGGCTTACATGTGTTAAAGCATGAATTAACTCCTCACCCTCTTTCTTTACCCTGCATGTGTTCATCTTTTGATGGGATCTTTTAACCTTTTTAATGATTGAGTACTACTGGTGACCAAACGAAATGGTTGTGGAGGAGTGGGGTTGTGACGCATTGGGCTGAACAAGTGAGATCATTTTGTTATCAGATGATAAGGTGGATTATGCACTGTGCCCAACTGACATTCCTGATGGGTTGTGAGCCAGGGAGCTCCTTGTTCCAGGTTATCCCTGGAGTTAGGGTGTCTGCTGCTCTGGGCCTCAGGACTTCCAGGTGAATTTGACCATGACACTTCTGTGCTCAAGGTTCCTGGGGTGCAAATGAATCTAACAGTGGCAGAACCTTCTTGGTGAGATGCCTGAGGATTTCTCGAGAGTAAGGGTGGCTGCTTCTGCTTTTTAGTTTCTTTGTATGAAGAAATAAAAAACCTCAGGAAATTTAGAATCTGCCTGTTCTTAAAAAACAGCACTCCTGGATGCTGCTGAAAGCCCTAGACAATTGTGCAATCACACACATGCTTGTTATTCTTGTCAGAGGAATGCACAGAGACCTGGGTCTTCCTTCACAAAAATAACTTGTTTCCTAAGAGGGGGCTTGAACTGTCAGTGTGAAAACACCTCCAGTGGCGCCTGTGCCTTTGGCGCCAGCATCACATTTCCCAAGGGAAGGACTAGAGTGGTGCGTGTTTTTGAGTAGACTGCAGCACATGTTCTGTTGCCCTTGCAAATACTAACAACCATGCAGAATCCAATTGCCGGAGACATGGGTGAGCCTTTCCCTAAGAGCCATTATTTGTTTATGCACTGCAGCCTTATCAAGGAGGAAGAAGTAATTGAAAACAAACCATTCTTGTTTCACAGCTCATCCAGCAAGGCTTGGGTTGAATTGGGGTACAGGCTACCCTGTTGCTAGACACGAGCAAAAACAGTGATGTTACAATGCAGACGTCGCAGTAAAATTTTGAAAATACTAGGAAAAAAAATCAGAAAGCAAAGTAAACTAAAGTGGATGCTTTTAAGGGTCACAATGTGTACTCGCATATTTTAACAGCTAAAATTTTGATAAATGGCAAGCCTCATCTCAGCCAATTCTGCCATTGTAAGAAAAAATTTAAAAAAATAATAAATCTAGTCCTGCTGTTGTCAAGATGGGCCATTGATTTTGCAGTAATAATTGACCTTCTCTTCAATCGATTTTACATAAAAATCAAACCTTTGCTTGTTTGTGAGAGTCTTAACTGTGAAAACTGTAGAAATTTATGTTACTGGATTAGGAGCTTCAGGCTTTTTTTTTTCTCTCGACCATCTTATTGCTCAAGAGTAGCCCTTTACCTGCTGAGTTGGGAGTATCACCTTAGAGCAGGCCTCCTCTTTGTACATAAACGCATCTTAAGGTAAGTGGGTTTTTTGACTCTGTTGGTTTTAGAAAGACCACTTTGGGATCATTGGTATATCTACCACAAGAATATACACTGTCGTGTGCTCTATTGGAACATTCTTTTCCAACATAATTTTGTTAGGGCCTTTTGGTTACCTGGTTTGCATTTAACTTTGTTGCTTGGACTGCTCATGTGTACTTTAGTCATGTTAAATCGACCCTTTCTAGTCTCATAAAGTAGCTTGAACTCTTATATGCAGGCAAATACTATAAAGCAAGGCTGTGACAGCTCCCCTGTAATGAGCTGTCCTACTGTGGTGACACTGATACACAGAGCACTCATCTCTCTAATGCTGTTGGCCACTACCTGGAAGGTAAATATGGAAAACAGTTCTTCAAAAAGTTTCCTTTCCCCTGACTGCCTCACTTGGGCATCTGAGGTGTAGTGGCCAGGAGCTGCTCTGGCTGTGACACTGGAGAGGGTTTTTTTGGTGGTGCCAGTGCAAGGAGGATGCCTGATCACCTGCCCCTCTTCAAACATGGGCAGCTTGTGGATGGGTTCACGAGTAAGAGTGGCACTCCTACTGACAGGGGAGCAGTTTTGTGAGCATGGGGTGTGATCTTACCCAGAGGAGTGGTGTGCACCTACTGTGTGTGGCTGCCCTGAGGAGGAGGGTGAGGGAGGGAAAAGATCAAGGTTTTATTACTGTGAGAGAAAACTGCTGCTAGGCTGAGGAAACTGTGGCTGAGCAGTGGAAAAACCCCTTGGGGAGGCCCTTCCCTCATCTCTTCGTGCTGGACTGTGGAAGAGATACTTGGGATAGGTGGAGCTGGGAGGAGAGCATGAGAGGCTGCCTCTCCCCTGTGCATGAGCAAGGAAATGAACATTGTGTGACAGGGCCTGCCTGTCATGAGGGGGCTTCAGTGAAGGGTTGAGCCTTGCAGGAGGCACAGCTTATTCTGCAGCAGTTTGGCTCTACACCAGTAGTAACCAGAGCGTTGGGTCTAATCGTATTCACCCTGAAACAATCTGCTAATGTTCAACACTGGTACAGCACTGGTGCTCTTAGATTTAGCAAGATGTTATTTAGCTGAGGAACTGGAGCTCAAATCCAGTCCCTGAAGTGTCCAAACAGTGTTCAGAGTTGGATGCTGAGTTGCATTCTCAGCTTGCTTCTTCCTCTCCAAGTGAGGAACAGGTTTTGTTTCTCACTTGATCATGGATATCAAGCAGGGCTGAGTTCAGGAGGTTCTAGCTGTGTGAAAAGCTCTGCGTGTACTCTGAGATTTTGATGCAGGTGTTTGAATAGAGCTTCTTTCTTTTTTTTTTTTTCCTTTTTAATCTGAAAAAAGATGCAGCCAACAGGAGATAATTCTGCGGGTAAATCAACAAACAGTACTGTAGTTTTGCAAGATGATTCATTCCTTTTGCAAAGAGTAAAATCTGTGAGTGGGATGTGCTACCAGAGATTGGAGCGATATGATATAGAATCATTACATTTTGATTAACAGTAGCTTCCAAAATATTAGTTTTGTTGTGCTTGCTCCCCAGAGTCACTGGTCTCACTAGTCTGACTGCATTTTTCCATTGCCTTTGCTGGAGAAGAAATCCGGGCGCTGTGAATGAGAAATCTCTGCATTCTTACCCATTCTTACCCTAGAAGTGCCTCAAATGTGTCCAAAACTCCCCCATTTGCTTACAGTCTCTTATATTGCTGATAGTCTTGTACATATTTTTGACATTTAAATACATGCTGTGTTCCTGGTAGGACTCCTCATCCTTGTTTCTTTTTAAAATGTCACTAAGATTTATGTTTCATGATCTTGAGAGATTGGTTAAAAACATTTCTTCAGTTCAGTGGTGTGCTAACTAGCTTATAGCTGATCAGGTTGCAGCAGTCTCTGCAGTGTGTTCTACTGGATCTGATCCCAGTTTTGCTTCCTTTAGTGTGTGACAGCACAGGGAATCTACACTCAGTCTGCTAGAGGCTTTTCCCCTCTAGTTTCAGGATTTTCCTGGAAAAGAATCTTCTATAATATGAAATGTTTCTTATAAATTCTGTTCTTTTTTATTTTTTCAATAGGTGTTGGCATCATGTCGGGCATTTCTTTTAACAT
Source organism: Prinia subflava (assembly GCF_021018805.1). Lineage (NCBI taxonomy): Eukaryota > Metazoa > Chordata > Aves > Passeriformes > Cisticolidae > Prinia > Prinia subflava. The sequence continues at coordinate 60,542,722 of NC_086247.1, forward strand.
CTCGGATTCCCACCAAGGTAAAATCACCGTGTTTCTATAAATACTCCAGGTAACAAATGAAAGTTACATAAACTAAGTAGCAAAAAATTAGCATATTTCACATATTTTGCATATTTCTACATCTATTAAAAATAGATAAATGAGAAATGGTACGTGGCATGGTCTTGAGTTAGAATGGTGCCTCTATTAGTATATGCCTTAAATGAAATTTTCAATACATATATGTATATTTATCCACACACTCCTTTTCAGAGGAATTTTAACATTCAGAAATGCAGGTGGCTGAAGAGTTGTGTTGTAAACTCCAACTTGAACTGTGAGAGGAGCCTGATGAATTTTATAGAAGGGTAGTTTATGTGCACACAAGCTGATGGCATTATTCCCTGTAGTGTTTGTAGTGTCAAATAGGATTACTTTTGATTTGGAGGCAGAAACTGTGTTGAGTTTTATTAAATTCTGATGTTTTCTAATGGTTTTTGCTGTTCATTTTGAAAACCAGTTTGGCAACTTGCCTCGCCAATGCCGGTGAATTATTTTTTCCATGCCTGTGACAATTTGTAATGATTGTTGTAGAAGAGAAAGATGATTTCCACATGAATAAAAATGACTTATGGGAAAGAACATCTCTCGTCCAGCTTGGAATCAATGAATGGGAATTTGGCACGTATCCTGTTTTGTTGTATTTGACATGTGTGTGTCTAAGTGTGCGTGTGTGTATGTATTTGTATATACACACACACACACTATATAGAAGTACCAGAATCTATAAATGGAACAGTTGATACCAAATTTTCAGTTATGGTCTCTGGTAAATGTGAGCATCCATAGCTATAATTTGAAGGTGCTGACTGACAGGTGGGATGAGCTGCAGCTTGAATTTCTGCTGATATTTATTTTCCTCAGCCGATCTCCCTGTCCCTGCAGCACAGATGTCTCTGGCTGGTTGTCTGTTGGTGTTTGAATCACTGCAGTTCTCAGCCAGGGCTTTTTCAGGCAGGGTTTGGTGACTGCTTGCTTGGAAAGATAGATCCAATTGATGAACAGCTCAGGCATCAGTGCAATGGCAAAATGATAGGCAGGTGGTTATCGTGATTGTGTTAAACGATAGCAAAGCCATTATAAGTCATCAAAAAGCTCTTGAAGGCTGAGCCTCGGAGTACTAAGTGATAACTCTGTTCAGTTGAGTGTTCCAGGCAATTCTCAGAACTCATTAAATAGATTTGCATAGTTGAAAAACTTGGTTTTCTTTTCATTAAAATCTAAAATGTGTATTCTGCACTAGTAGAAATGTAATTTTGGTGATAGCTAGCAAATAGAAAGAAGATGATGAGAAGCTGTGCTTATGATTTATGTAAAAATTAAACTTTTTATGTCTGAACAATTATTAGGATGTTGCAAATGCATTTCAAGCAGAGTTAGTGAAAATTAGTAAATTTTCTATTGTCTGTAGTATTTTCAATAGCTGCTTAGAAGCCTTCTGAGCTGAAAAACTTCTATATGACTGTCAGGCAGTAACTCCTCGAAAGACAGCTGAGAACATTCAGCAAAGACTCATCATTTCTCTGGGGACCTCTAACATAATTGAGTATTCCTGGAGATGGCCAGTTCTGAGTAACTGTTACTGCTGCATCCCATTCCAAGCTTTGCTTTAACAATGCTGTTGAGGTGTGTCTACTAAACAAGGATCAACGTTAAAAAGAATTAATGTTATTTAGCTACAATACCAACTCACACTATTATCCTTAGGGCAAAGATATTACAATGGCCACCTCTAAACTTCACACTCTGGTCTAATCCATTCATTCCCACTAATTGGGAAGGAAGGACAGGACTTAAAGCTTGCTAATTCTTGCTACAGTCTCTATAAAATGTCATTGCAACATTAGTAAATGTTGGATGCCCACAAATCAGCATATAAAATATTTGTAGGAATGTAATTCAGATTTGTGAATGTATTTCTAGTGCAACTTTGATAAAGTTTTGGTTGAAAAAATTGAAAACTGTAAAATTAGCTAGCTGGGTAACTGAAAGGTCCCTAAATGAGAGGCATGCATAGCTTTTTAGAGGATTTTATGAACATATAATTTTGGCTAATAAATAAGATTATGCCTTTTAAAACCTTGTAAAAATTATTTCTTAGTTTGAGGTGGATGATGCTTAGAACGTGTTTTACATTTTTGCTGCAAAGCATGCACTATAAATTTGTATTTTTAATTACAAAAATGAACCAAAGATGAGCTGTAGAGATAGCGCCATGTTTCCTGATATTTGTTAACTCTAGACAAGAGGATTTGCGGACTAAATTCTTGAGTCTGGGTCTGTGTGAACTTTTCAAATATTTTTGATTGTGTATACATATATATATGTGTGTGTGTGTGTGTTTGCACATACTTTAGCAAAAAAAGAACCTTCAAGTTGATAGGTAAATAATTTTCAACATATGAAGGATTTCAATCACAGAAACTCCCCCCACTAAAATTTCATTGTGATTTAGGTAAAGAAATATTTAGTTAATACTGGGAAAAAGAGCTTTTCCCTTTCTGTATATGGAGTCCTTCTTAATCCAGTAGCCAACAATAGCTGCAATAGATTTTTGGGTTGGTTTTTTTTTCTTTTTTTTTTTTTCTTTCTGCCCTAAGCCAATTGCACAGGGCAGTGTCATCACAAAAGGCTGCCAGCCCTGGCTTAGAAATTGAGCACTGAAGAGAAGTGAGTGCCTTGCACTTGGGAAAATGCAGGGTACTGGTGTGAGCCCTGAGAGGAGGCTGATGCTGGTTCTGCCTCTCCTGCCTCAGTTCCCTGTGCTCACTTGCTTCACAACCAGATGTGATGGCACCCCTGAAGCTGCCTGTTTGCTGTGGATGCTCCCCTGCAGCAGAATGTGTAAAATGAAGCACATGAGGTCCCAAAAACTTCAGGGCGAAGTTTGTTCACCAGGAAAGGCCTTTGGTAGAAGGTGAACTTTGCACAGAAACAGGAGGAGTGCATTTATCTTCTGATGCTGCCAAATCATGAGGGCAACTGAAGGGATTACGATTCAGGAAATAGACAACAAAGAACAAAGAGACAGTAGTAACAGAAGTTTTCTGGAAAGGTTTTTGGTGGTTGGAAGCTGGTACCTCTGTTCCTGACTTTCCAATGTGCTGTTCCAGCCTTTACAGGGAGGTAAGTCTTGTTAGCTGTGTCTGGGTTGTGAGCACCCCAGTTGTCATTCAGGGTGGACTTTTTCACAAATACAGGAATAGAATGATATGGTGCTTGCCAGTTAGCCTGGGAGCACCCTGACTGTGAACCTGGGATAAGATACAGTACAGGAAGCTTTGTGCATTGCCACTGCTCAGTGGCAATGGTTGCAATGATAACTAAAAGGAAATGAGCTAATGCCTTGCCCTGTAGTTATGATTCAGTCCAAGAGGTTTGTTTCTGTATATCTTGGCTGTCAGGATGATTGTCTACATAATTGTGAATTCAGATCTTAGTACACTCCCTGTAGCCCTAGATTTGTCCTTGGAGAAGAATTCCCTGCCACCTTCTAAGCTTCCATTTGGATTCAGTATGTTCTTCCCTGCCTAGTCTGACTGTCATCCAAATAAACCACTCAGACAAAGCTTGTGTGTCACTTCCTCTCATACTGTTAGACAAGCTAAAGCAGTCCTTGGACATTTATGTTCATATCAGTATTTATCTATTTATATGTGTTATTTTTATTCATATATATATAGTGTGTACATCTCCCTTCAGCTTCTGTGCTGTAAAAGTTTTCACATCTGTGATCAGTGTAGTTAATGAAAGAATAATTTCGAGGCTGTAAGGATTGTAATAAATGATTAATCAGTCACAAGAGTACACATTAGTTGGGTATTTTATTAATGATGCTTTCTATAGTAAAATTTTTTCATAAAATTGATTATAAGGTTATGTGATTATAGCTTGCAGTAAAATGTCCAAAGTGGTATTCCTATAGCCTCATTTAAACTTGTAACAAGAAAATGTAAATATTTTTTAAATGAAAAATGCATCCAGGTATTAACAAATACTTAGTGTCAATTACAGAAACTCATATCAAATATGAAATAGCCTGCTCAAGGTTTTCTTAACCTCACTGAGAAGCGTGAGTGCTCTTTAAAATAAGATGATGTTTGCACTAATGTGGTGTTTTCTTTTCTATCTACAGTTAGAACTAACTTTCAGCTACTTGGAAATCCAAGGAGTAACTTCCAGTAAACCAGGCCAGGTGAGTGTATTCCAGATAGAAGATACTTGTTTACTCAATGCTAAATCTGTTCCAGTCAAAGAGGTAAACCTCTAACATGCAGGTGTCCCCTGCCACTGAGCACACTGTGCATTTGTCTTCTTGCATTCATGCTGGTCTGAAGTCTTAAAAATAGCAGTATGAATTTAAAGAGTCAGTTTTAGGAATGTTTTGTGCACTTGAAATAATGATAAGAAGTAGACTGGGTTTTTTTCTAGTTTAGAGTGGTACAAGTTCCCAGTTGTATCATTAGTGGATCTTTTTCTCAGAGCTGGTAAAGCAATGGTGGCTGGTATGCAAACATCACCACACAAGCTGCAGTGGCTTCTGTAGTGAATACCTTTATGGGGAAGCCAAAAACTGCTGCTTAATTGCAGGCAGAAATGCTTTGCTTTCAACTGTGCTTCATGCCTTTACTGTGTATAACACAAAATACATTTGACAGCAAGTTACGTGCCCAAAAACGTAAATGCCATAAAGAGGATGCTGAAAAGAAGAATGCCTTTAGAGCGTTTTTAATTCATAAGATGAGCATGTTGACAAGATTTGACAGTTCAATTGTATCAAAGTCTTCATGTGTTTCATGTGTGTTTGGCTTTTAAAGAGCTTTTTAAGAATAGGAGTGCCTGAGATACTTTGAACTCTGAAAAGCTCTCATTGTATTAACATGTCATCTTTTTAACCTGTCTTTTGAAGCTTTCCTTAAAGGAAGAGTCCAGGTGTTCTAATGGGGAGATATTTACTAAATTCTAAGTTTTTGTGGCTTTTTTAATTTAAATTACTAAAATGCCAGGTAACTATTGCTAATTATTCCTGGAAGCATAGACAATCACTGCTGTAGCAGCGTTACAAGAGATTTTCAGCAGCCCTGATGAGCAGATATTTTTCCTAAAATATTTCTTAAGGTTTTTCATGCTTACATTCATTTGTGTTTTAATTGTGTGAGACTTATAATTGAAGGCAGAGAGAATCCTAGATTATTTCTTGTGGAGCAAATGATTTTGTTGCAGTTTTCATGCAAAGAGCCTCTTAGCTGTGATATCAGAAGGGTGTAGTTTTGTGCTAGGCATCTCGCAGAGAGCCATAAAGAGCTTCCTACTGTAAGATAAGTGAACAAATGGACAGGGTAATATAAGGAAGTGTTGTGCTAATATTGGTGATGATGAAAAATTGTGGGAAGTTGCCCACTCATTCCTCACCAGGGAGTGGTAGCAACAGGCTCAGAAAGGAGTTGAATTGATGGTAAAAGGTGTGAATAGTCTCAGTGTGCTTCAGCAGTAGCACAGCCTCTTCTAGCATTATCGTGGTGGTGACCCTAGGCACGAATTGGGAACCAAGGGAGCCCTGGGAACCAGCTTCAATAAGAAGCAATCCCCTTTATCATACTGCATAAAGTCCCCTCTCCTACTGTCTGTCTGCACTTACTTATGCCTAATGCTACCTTCTCACTGTGAGTGCACAGCTTCTCATCTAACAGAGATGATGACTTGGGCTCTGCTAACTATTCACACTGGAGTCAACAGAAACACTGCACTGCTTCCTGTGATGCAGCCCAACGCAGCAGCAGAGCTGATGTGTCACTCATACCCTAATCTGATTTGATTCTGAGCACTCAATATCTGAGAGAGGCAAAAAGCTTTATTTACCCCCTCTCAAGCACGTACCCCCAGACAGCAGGGCTGTTGTGCTGGCTGAGTTACTGCTTCATCTTCACTGAGACAGCACAGCTCCACAGCATTTTCTTAAACAGCACAGAACAAAGCATTAGAGCTTTTCCAGAGGATCACAGCCATTGAGGACTTTTACTTTTTGCTGGAGGAAACAGGCACCCTGCTCATTCAATAGTTTCCTGTCAGGCTGTGCTTGCTTCTCCTGTTGTTCTGGGATGTGTTTCAAAAGAGGACAATGCTGTGAAAAGTTCTTGGTTTTCAAAGTGTCAGCTAAGGTCAAGATCCTTTGAAAATTGTATTCCCGTGGGAAGCAGGGCACTGTTAGAAAAAGCAAAGTTTGTATATGGGGGTCTTGTACATTCAAGAACTTTCAGAAACTTTACCTGGACTGTTGCTGTGTCACATCTTAAAGAATAACAGATTCCTACAAGCATTCAACTGGCATTCAAAATGCTTTCCTGTTTATTTCATCAACACAAATTATATGAGACCCTTCTCAACCTTTTGCACTTTTATTTATAGCTGATTATGGAAACTGAGAAATGCAGCATCTCCATGAAGATGGCATCCTCAGAGGATGTGAACGAGGTGCTGGCACATATCGGGACCTGCCTCAGGAAGATATTCCCTGGACTCTCACCAGTGTAAGTATCCTTTAGGGCACCTCTAGTGGGAACAGATTGTATGGAAGCAGTGCCAAGCCACCCCTTTTCGTCTGCTGGTCTCCCCAGCCAATCTCAGAAATACCCTGAGGGTATAGGAATCATATCTGCAAGCACTGAGCTTTTCTCCAGGTGCATGGCAGAACCAGGACACAGTGTAGAGCATAGGTAGACTCTGTGTGATCCTGTAGGGTCAAGAGCCTTTGATTTGAAGGAGGGTGCAGTTATTTGAGGGCTTAAGTTTTTATTTTACCTTGTTGCCTCTCCAGCATCAGGTGTAGCTTAAATTCTGGCTTTTTGTTGTAACTGGCTCCTTTTTCTGTTTTATTTTTTTCCCACAAGAAGTAAAATCTGTATTGGGAGAGGAGGGAAAAGTTCCATTTACTTTCAGTGTTTGTGGAACAATGCACATGATTGTGAGCTTTGTTCTTCAAAACTGAGCCCTGGGCAGTCCTGTCATATACTTCCCATTGTTTAACTGACTCCTTGAATTATTTGCCTCCTTTTCTGGCTTTTCTTTTCATTGCATTACTTGTGCCTTTGGTTTTCTCTCTTCTATCATCTAGCAGCAATTTCTGTAGCTTTTCTTTTCTTTCTTCTCAGTCTTTGCCTCATCTTCATCACTCTCTACCAAGTCATGCAGCTCTACTGCATTCTCTTCAGCTCCTGGTTTTCAGCATTATTAGAAAAATAGGCAGTGGAAAAGTGTTTTGGCAGACATGTTGATTTTTATAAGTGAACTTTAGTAACAGACACTAGATGTGAATGGTTAGGCTAAACTTACATGTTTTATTTTGTATGCATGTCTTTATTATTCGCCTTTCCTGTAGGTGGAGTAGGAAATAAAGTTCATAAACTCTGGATGGCAGTTTCTTGTTTTCTTTTCTTTTCCCCCACTTCCAATTTTCTTCTCAGGCAGTGTTGTTAACTGTCTCAGTGGAGACTGAGCTCTCCCTTCAAAGAACATGAATATAATTGAATATTTGTGAGCAGGGCTGCTATAAAACCTCAGTAATAGTATAAGAAATGCAGACAAAAAAAAAATAAAGAGGGTTGTAAGACTGTTTCTCTGGTTGTTTGTGAAGGCCTTGAACTCTTATGTTTTCTGTAGGTTTTCTTGAGAACACTGTTGGAGCAGTTTGAGTAGCTGCATGGAGTGCTTACTTCCCAGAAAAGAAATCAAATTTCTTGCTTTCCTTTCAGATGCCAGAGTTTTCCAAAATGAAGTTGGAGTTGTGTAGATGGTAGAGGACTAGATCAGGCAAGAAAGGGGGGAAGTGATTTCTCCAGTTACTATTGCTTATTAATTCTCTTCTGCTCCACCTCCCACCCCCTTAGACCTCTCATTGATTCTGTAGTTCATAAGGCAGTCTTGCCATTCAGAAAAACAGATAATTTTATTTCTTAAAAGGCAGGAAAGTATTTTGTTTCTTGCCTACCTAGGGAAGGAAACTGCTGCCAAATTACAAAGTTTGGAGCTGGATATCAAAAGAGTGCAGCCTAGAGCCTGCATAGAACTGCTCAGCTCTTTGCACCATGGTGCTATTTCTGCATAAAAGCAGTGTATATACAGCAGTGGTTTCAGGGTAACCATTAATACCATGTCTCTTCCCTATTTTGGGCATCCTGGTAACAAATGAGGGCCACAAGTCTCCTTGGATGGAGTGATCCTGTTGCTCCAGTAGTCACAGGGTTAATCAAAAGAAAGAGAGAAAGAAAGAGTGAATAAATGTTACTCCTGCTGTGCTGCATAGTGATGTGTTTGCCTTTTAGGTAGGAAAGTGAGTTATATTAAAAGTGGTAATCCTTCCTATACACCCATTTAAAAACACTCTTAAAATAAAAAGGGTTTATGTGTTTAAAAATACTTTCAAAGCCATGAATGGTGTTTTTCCTTCCTTTTCCATCTAGGAGGATTATGAAAAAAGTAACTATGGAGCCTTCAGAAAGACTGGCTAATCTCCAGGCCCTGTGGGACAGTCAGACAGTGGCAGAACTTGGACCTTGTGGTGAGAATGAATTTAAATGCTCAAATATAAAAGGGCTGGAATTGCAGTGTCAGGAAGTTTAATTCTATTTCTGGCAGAAGCTTGTAAAGGTGTAATTAGTTTTAAGGTGTAATTAGTATGAAGCAGACTTCTGATTGGTGGGTGAAGGCACTATATTAAGCTTTCTTGGAACTTACCAAGTGAAGATAGGATAGTCTCAGTTCCTTTCATATGCACAATGGACAGTCTCCTGAGAGAAAAAGAGAGTGAGTTTTGAAAACCTGGATCTTTAAGGATTAAAGTGTCCTTTTAGATGTACGTTTGTTTGCTTGTTTGACTACCGTGTTGAACAGTCTCTCGGGTTGTTTGCAGGAGGCTTTTCGCAGATGTATGCTTGCGTTTGTGACTGGCTTGGATTTCCCTACAGAGAAGAAGTGCAGTGGGTAAGTGCTTGTATTGTTCCAAAGCTCTTTGCAGCTACCTGTACTAATGATGAAAGAATAGGTAAATCCATAGTGCTTGCCAAAAAAACCCAAAAAAACAACCAAAAAACCCCCCACTGCAGGTCTGTAAAGATGTATTTGGTTATGTATTTTTAACAGGATGTTGATACGATTTATCTGACACAAGATACCAGAGAGTTGAATTTGCAAGACTTCAGCCACCTTGACCACAGGTAAACCATGTGCAGTAATCATGCTAATACTGATGAAGTGGAAAGGCCACCTAGCTGTTACTGGAATGTGTAGACCTGTGAAATGACCATCTGTAGCATTTTTAGTTTTCAGCACGAAGCTGCTGTTTTTGCACTAAAGCCCCATGGAAACCATTTCATTCAGGAGCCTGAGAAGATAAATATATTTTCTTACTGGAAGCAATCCAAGAAGTTAACAGATAGATACTTTTCCTGTGATGGCAGATATAAGAGCTCAAACTCAGCAGATAAAACATGCAGCTACATCTGGTGGGCAAAGCAAAAAAAGGAAATTATGAAGTCTTTACTTCTGCAGAGTCTTTTTCTCATGGTGTACACAGTAAAGGAAATGAATTTTTTGTCAACAAGTCAGTAGAAGGTTTAAGTTGTTGAACTGAATTCCAGCCAGTTGTCTCTTCACTTATAATAGATGCCATCAAAAACATGTAGTTACAGAAATGAACTAATTGAGGGTAATTTTGCTGTGAGATGCTGAAACTTAGCTAAGTGTTGTATTTAGTTTACTGGATTTAGCTGGCTGGGAAACTTGGATTCTGAGAAAGCTGAATCTGGAGATTTTACAAGTAGGAGAAAATGGGAGGGAAGCTTAACTAAAATTCATCTCATACAAAGGAAATTACAAATTTAAGGAAGTGTAAATAAGATAGAGAAAGTGTTTGTTTCTTTGGGAGAACCCAGTGAAAGAATTAAGTATCTATCACAGATACAATGTTAGAATATCCTAACAGAAAGGCTGAACCTGGAGGTAGGTAAATGAGAGTATTTTGCCACAGCATTCTTTACAGCTTTAAGCTGTCTGTTATGTGAACCTGCAGAATGCCCCATTCAAAGACTTAGCTCGTTTTCTGTGACACATTTTCACAGTCTGCAGTGAATCCCTTGACAAAGTTACCAGGCGGTATCTGTGCTGACTATTGCAGAGGTAACTCAAGACTACAGAGCTGCAACTGGTGCATGACAGATGTAGCCAAAGACTCTTTCCTTGGTTAAGCCTTGCTGAAAGAGGATAAGGGGAGGAATTAAGCACAAGCAAATTTGGGGCAAGAACTTAACCATACTTTAAAAAATTTATTGCAAGATGAAGTGGTGAGAAGACTGTGGGGCATTCTTGAGAAGGTGATCTACAGATACCCAGCCTCAATAGATATTAAATGTTCGAACAGTTTATTAGGAAGGAGTGGATAGAATTGTTTTAAATATTTAGAATATCTCAGCTGGTGCAAATGAGTTTGGCTTCCAGAAAGTTGAAATAATGGGTTTGTTGTTTTAGAAAAGCTTTTCATTAAAATATACCTTACAAAATTGAGGTTGCTGAAGAAATGTAATTGTGCTGTTAAGAAGAGTCTTTATTAAGTGTTTTGCGATTGTCTAAGTCTGAAGGATCAAATCCAGTTTGGAGGTATTTATCTGTTGTGGAATCCATCTTGTGATGAGAGCTTCTACATGTTGAGGACTGAACTGAGGAATGTTTTGCATTGAAATTTCAAGAAGATTAAAATTTTAAGAAAGTCAAACCCTCGTTATTCACTAAAAATACAAATTAGGAATTGAGATCTCAGTCAGTTCAAGAATGTATGTAAGCATTTTCCAATATATTTAAGACAGTGGGACTGCTATAAATTCACAGTATGCCATTATACTTTGGATTTGAGAGATTATTATATATCTCATCCACCTAATTTTTAGGATTGCTGAACCTATATAGTTTATGTTGTTTAGTAGCTCTCAAGTATGGTAGGACAGGTACATCAGTTCTCTAAGTACAGGGGCTATGCATTGCCAAAATAAACAATTTGTGTTTTTCCAAGCAAAACTTTTCTGTTAAAGGTCAACATAAGATGGCATGAATTATAGATGAATTTAAGTTCCCAGAGCACCACAGCATGGCTCAGTGCATGGGAACATGACTTCTGAGGTTTTATCTGAAGTTATGTTGTGTTGTGAACCATATAGTTATTTAAAGAAAATCTCAAAGTGAAAAGAAGTGAAAAAGAGTTTATTTGATACGGTAGCCTGATCTTCATCTGTGTAGCGTGGATTTTAGCTTATTTGGACATTCAGAAAATTTTAAGAAAAGTGTGATTGTTTTGATTTTTTTTCTTTGTGCTGTTGAGATGTCTTGCCATCTGAAATACACTGGGGGACAGAGATGTTGAAAAAATGTGAAGGCATTAGATAAGCTGGAATCTTGTTTAGGCTTGGAGAGGTTGTCTGCATTCCAGAAGAACAGAATGTGTTTTTATTTTAAGATGGCACAGATTTGTCTTTTATAAATATTACTTTATTCTGGATGGTAATTTTAATTAATATAGGCATCTCAATCAATGAGGGAAAGTTATGATAAGGCCCTGCTTTTGGAACTGGTTCTAGGCTTTTTTTTCATACCATATTGGAAAAGAATTCAGGTTATTGTTAATACAACTCCTAGACTGCAATGGAATAAAGTGAATAAAGCAATATATAATTTTGAAAATAAAAACTCAATAATAAGAATATTGGGATTAAATGAGCTTAAAGCAAGAGAAGGAGTAGAGGTAAATCCTTGAAGGGGACCCTCATTGGTCAGAAGACCTTCAAAAATTGGAACAAAAAAGAAAAACAAAACAAAAAAAAGTCTTCCCTAAGAATCAGATGGTAGAATCTGATAATGCAAAGTTTCTAGACAGTAAGTACAGCTGCTTGCAGAACAGGCAGGGGTTCCATGGTCTGCAGGGATGTTGGAAAGGGATGTGTGGAGGGGGGTAGCAGCCTGTGCTTGTCAAGGTCCCAGGCAGGATCTGTCCTTGACCGGGGCTGGGACAAACAGGCCTTGGATTCTGCAGAAGACTGAACTATTCATGAAACATTGTTGCAGCTGGACAGGAAATTATTGAAACAAATCAGCCCAGCTGATTTGTGAGTTCTCATCTTTAAATATTTAAGGGGAGAAAGGCACAGCCTCAGCCAAGTTCTGTCTGTAGCCGCCCTCCTGCCCAGAAGTTCCTGAGCTCTTGCCAGCCCTCCAAGCTGCCTTACCAGCTCCCTGGTGGTGTGAACACTTGCACTTGGGATCCCCAGTCACTGTCCCTCTGTTCCTTTGAAGGAACTGGGCTGCTGCCAGTGGCTAAGCTACAAATGCTCGTGGTACCTTCTGCTGCTTTTGGAGGTGGTGGTCCTCAGCATGAACAGCTCTGCTCCACCACTGTCAGCCTGTCCAGTGTGTGCCCAGCTGGGCTGCCTGGTTTCTGCTGCATGAACAACCCAAAATTTCACCTGAAAATTTGCTCTTGTATTCATTCCATTTCCAAGGCAAAGGCAGTGGCAAGGGAGGCATCAAAGCTGCCAATTCATTACCACCTTACTGATCTCACCAGGGAACCATAGTGGAGGAGCAAACCTCTCTCTCTGTGGGCACTCCATAATCCATGGAAAGATTCCTGCTTGCCCAGCCTATGGGGGAGGTGCCTCTGGGTTGTTGTTTTTTCTCACCTAACGTTTCACCAGTTAGTTACTGCTTTACATGGAGATGAAGTGTGTGGGTGTGTAGGAACAAAAACAACGTGGTGGACAGAAATAAATCTATACACTCCATGAAGCTGCTAAGTCTCTGCTGTGCCTGTGGAAACAAATTCACCACGCAATGTGATGTGTGCTGTGAACAAGATGGAAAGATGGCTTAAATCTTGAAGGGCACCCCACACTGGTTCCTCTGCAGGAGTGTGAAAATGGTCTATTTGCATGAGCTTCTCAGTTGGTGGGCTACAGTCTTTTGCTGCAAAATGCTGCACCTTCGATCTGTTACCTTAGTGATGCTTGTACTTCCAAATCCAGCAGCTGCAGTTCCCAATATAGCCCACGGAATGCTGGTGCATGTGATGCTGCCTCGTCTCTTGGCTTTCCTGTGTGTTTGACAACCACTCCGAGGTGTCTGCATGTTAGCAGAGGAAATCTGGAGGAGGGGAAGAATAAAAAGAAGATGGGAGAAGGGTGCTGTCTGTTAAGTGCAGAGCTGTGCCTACCTGCATATGTCCTGAATGAAGAGCTTGGGGGGGGTGGTTGGACTGGCTTATAAAAGCCAGTACTTTCAAATTTCTCCCTAGAAAAACAGGGTTGAATGGCACTGTTTTGCTGGTTTGATAAGTTAGTTTGTGTATGTTACAGCTCTTTATTTCATTATGAAGGCAAGGGCTTTCTAAGGAGCTGTTAAGCCTCTGTGTAGGTGTATATAAGTATTTAATATGCAGCACCAAGCTGATCCAAGTGCTGCACTGCTAAATGGTGTGATAGTGCTTGATGAATGATTCTGCTGGGGGGTAGCGTGCAGACGTGACATTTATCAACGTCTGCTACTGGAGAAACTTAACAGAGGGAGAGCAGATCACGTTAAGAGACTTGGAATGAAGAAAATGGGAATAATTTAGAATTTCATTTGTGAAATCCCTTTTACAATTAAGGAGGGTTTGTGCTGAATGTCACATTATCCTGTTGCAGGTCTCCTGTTTCCTGGGGGAATTTAACTATAGAGATGAGACAAGGAGGTGTTCTCTAGAAGCATTCAGTCATAGAATTATATTAAATCATCAGACTGCCAAAAAGCTTTTTAGCGTCATGCAAAATTATAATTAGAGGTGATTAAGGAGCTTAAACATGTCACAGGCTGAAGAAAAAGTTATGCTAAAAGTAGGAATGGCAGCCCAGACAAATTCCTGATTTTAAAATTCATGCTAGAATGTGTGTCAGTTGGCCAGTCAGAAATTTTTATTAAAATAAGAGGAAGACATGCAGCTGCTGCTGCTGGTGTTTTTTAGAGTGCAGAGCTTTCTATAATGGGAATGGTAGGGAATTAGCATTGCAAAACTATGGGGAATGAGACATGGAAGAACTCTTAGGAAATTGTTTCAAATGACAATTGTATGAAATGTGTGTAAAAGTTTTTTTCTTTTTCTAGAGACTTAATACCTATAGTTGCTGCTCTGGAGTATAATCAGTGGTTTACAAAGCTGTCCTCCAAGGACCTGAAATTAGTAAGTAATAAATTGAAACAATATATCTGCTTGTACAAGGCTGTGCTCTGTTTTAAAGGATGCTATTACAATTTTTAAAGTGCAAATTTTTAGGCAAGTACAACTGGGCAATCTATTGCCAATTTTTTTTTCCCTGGAATCATATCAGGAAAATACAAACTGTTGTGTAGTCAGCACCATAAAAAACACTGCTGAGAGTCAGGTCTTGTCAAAATTTCAAATAATATAGTTTGAAAACTTCATTGGTTGATAGTAGTATCCCATAAAACTTCATTAGGCATTGCTGACTTCCCCAAACAATATTATGTGACTAAAAGGAAACTAACTTTAAAGCAGCCAGAAATCTTAGTTGCTTTCTGGACGTGAAAAGAATTCTGGGGATTTTTTTTATTGCACAAAGCACTTTTTTTCTGTGTAATTTTCATTGCAACTTTATGATACTCTCTCCCAGTTTTCCGAAGCACTGATGTGTGGCACCAGCATTTTTCCATATCAATTTTCATTCCTTAAAGCAAAAAGAGGGCATGTCTAAAGTTGGAGTACTGAAAAAAGGGCCAAGAAAAGCAGTAATTCAGTGACAATTTAAATATATCAAAATACACTATTTCTTCTAAATTTGAAGTTTTGTAGTCACAGGTGGAGTCAGTGATTTGCTTGAGAAACTGCGTTCATGCTTGCATCCAGAAGCTTTTGCCTTTAAAAATTAATATGAAATTTCATCTTGTCTTGCTGCCATTTTATTGATCTGTAAAGCTCTCATTATATTCCTAAGCTATCACTTTCAGTGAAAACTCAATAGGAACTTATGTGATTCTTGACAAAAGAGTAGGCAAAAGCTTCTTTCCTGCTGGGACATCTCTTCAATGTTATGCATGGAATGAAGCTGGTGGTATTTTTAGTGCTGTTGTAGTTTGCTGTTAAAATCAGCGTTGTTAAAAGGTACAATGCAATTAATCAGTTTCTGCTTCAGTGGAATGAGATAGTTTGCTTAGTTAGAACCACTGGTTTGTGTAGTTTGCTTAGAACAAAAAACTGGCCTTGTTATCTATCTGAGATACATTTATGTTAATGTTTTGGGGTTTTTTCTTAGCAACTTTCCTGTGGAAAACAAATAAACTTTGTCAGTCTAGAAAATGCATGAGTTACTTTAAAAAACCCCCCAAACTCCCACCTTCCACACAGTCCATTTTTAAGTCAAAAATGAGGAAATGAGATCGTTGGACAGCAAATCCGTGCCCTAAGAACCCTGCCAAGGGTCATGAGGAGGTCAGACATATCCGGAGGCCATGGAGGGCATTGTGTTTCACGAGTCCCACTCTGACTTTGTGTTTCACTCACAGTACCCGCAGTGGTTTCATAGTACAGGCATGAAACTTTCCACTTGCAGTCACAGTACTGCAGAAAGACTGTGATAATATTCTGAATTATTAAAGCTTGGATGGTAAAGAAAGTATTGGGAAGATGGCTGTGTGGAGATGGAGAGTCTTCACCAAAAATTGTCAACCTTTATTGTGTAAAGGTTTAATAAGATTTTATATCTGTGGTAGAGAAGATTTATTTTGTTTAGGGTTTTGGTTTTTTTTTTTAGTTTGAAAGTGAAAAACCCAAACCCTGAAAAATACACAAACTAGAAAATGTCAGAAGGTTGTTAGAGACAAAGCTATCCCAGGTATGAATGTCACATTGTTGTTTTTAAAGGCAAATAACAGAATAGTTTCAGCACTTCATGATCATGACTGAAATTCAGCTTTGGCTATCACATGAATGCTGGTTAGTGTGAGCTGTGGCGGGAGAAAGAAAAGTCAAATCCAGAAGCAAAATAAAAGTTTATAATAAAAGGCGATGAGGTACAGAGTTCATTGCATGGCTTTTGAATGATTATGGTTTTATCTCTCTATTTGAATGAGCAGAGCAAACAAACTCTTTTGCTGTCATGTTTTGTTCATGGCGTTTGCAAATATCCATGCAAATTCTAGAATTCAACAACAGTAGGAACGTGAGATGGGATTTACCTCTGCATAGGCTGGAAGCATTCATACTCAAATATACTGGCCCTTAACCACTAGTCTTTGGGAGACTTTGGAGGACCTCTCTAGCTAGGGTACTTTTGCTCCTGAGGTTTTTGGAGATATTTTTTGTTTGTTTTGTTTTGTTTTTGTTTGCTTTCTAACATCTTTGTTTGTGTTTAGTTGTCATTCCTGGTTGGGCTTTATTCTTCTTTGCACTAGTTACCACTTTTTTCTGCAGGAATAGCATGTTTATGAATAAGATTTCTTTAAAAATTAAGTGAGAGTTTTTTCCGAGCCACATGGTTGTTTTTCATGGTCATTATAAAAATTCTGCCCCTTTTGGTTAGGTGGCCTGGTTCATTAGTTACTTGCTTTTAGCTTTTACCTGCTTCTCTTGAGTCTTTTCCAGAAGTTTCTGTTGACACTCCTGGATGTTTCTGGTATTTTTGCTTCCTATTAATGTATAAGAAGAAGATGGTTGTGGTCTGGATCCCATTACGATGTACAGCTTAACTCAATAACAGTCCCATGTTTGTGCTCTTTAACGCTGTTCTGTCTTTTCTGTGGCAGTCCACTGATCTCTGTGAGCAGATACTGCGCGTGGTGAGTAGGTCCAGTCGCTTGGAAGAACTGGTATTAGAGAATGCCGGGCTTAGAACGTAAGTAATTCCTTCGAAATGTCGCTTTAGATGCTGCTAGCTCCCACCAAAAGGGATGTGTGATGCATGTTAGCCAGAATAAGCATTAGAAAAGCTGTGCTCCATGTCTGTCTAGTTCTGACAGGCCTCTAGTCACAAGCTTTTTATCAGGTTTTCCAGGGTGTCCGTATGTCCAAGAAATCTTTTTAAACTAGTTTTTTTTAAGATTACACTTGGAGAGTTGGGAAAAGTGGAGCAGAGTTATTTGAAGAAAACATAAACTTTAAACTGGCTCATATTATTCCTCTCCAAATATGGCTCCAAAAGAAGTATCAACACCTTCTTATTGTTTAAAAAAGTGGTTTACGTTTTGTTAAAAAAGCATGTTATTCCATCTTGCATAACAGATTGTTGTTTCATTTCCAAATGAACTAATGTTATCTTAATGTGGATTGCTGTCTGCTCAAATATATCAGGACTTCTACATTAACAACTTTTTTAAAGAAAGTAGATCAGTAAGTTTAATGGTTTGCTATAGACTTAGAAGGAAGATACACACAAATAAGCCATACAATAAATCCTTGCATATGTTTTAAATACAGTAAGTTGTAGTTACTAGGTATTTGCTTTTTTCCCCCCCTTCACAGGAAATAGGAGCAAAGTTCAAGTTACTTCCAGCTGTGCTAGTTTGTACTTGTATTGCTTGTTGTAGTGTTCGGGTAGCGTCCCAGACAATGTAGACAAGATAAACTCTAGAGCAAATTAATTTTTTTTATTTAATTAAAAAAGCAGTGTTCTTCTGCAAGAGGCAGAACACTATGCAGAATTACAAATAAAGGGAAACAAGCATGGGGGAGATATTTGGTGTGCCTTACATTGTCTCCTCTTCCATTGTTGGAGTCTTTTTCTACTTTTTAAAGTGCACTTTGCATTGAAATGCCTTTAAAAAGAAAATTGTCTATGTGACACAAGAAATTTGAAGTTGAGTTTGGAATAATATGTGAACTTTCTGATCACTAGTGCAGTGCCTTTGATAGCTGTCATTCAAACATAAGCCCCTGGTTTTAATCTCGTTTTTCTTCCAGTATTTGCCATGAAATCTAGTGATAATCTTGAATATTAAAGGATGCGTTGACTACCTTTGCACATTGCCTACCTTAATTTATCACAGTTGGATTAACTGCTTTCAGTTCTAACAGGACTTGACAGATAATCAACCTGTGACTTTGGTTTTCATGTCTCCATCTACATGCAGAGTGTTTGGCATTGTGCCTTGGTGTGTATCTGTTCTGATCAACACTGTCTGTTTTTGCCAAGGATGCATTTGTCAGTTTTGCCATTTTTCATATCTGTTTGCTAGGAGATCCTGTTGTTGCTGGATGTCTTCCTTCCCATGGCTTACAGACCAGTCATTTTAAATGAGCTGTGATAGAACGTCAAACCAGGGTTAAGAAAGAGCTACCAAGTGTAAAGCTGTAAGAAATAACCCAAGCAGCTGCAAGAGCATATTTCTTCCTGCAGCAGAGTCAGTTTAAGATGATTCTGTTCTTTTCTATCTACAGCCACTCATTTCTGTGATTTGGTTTGGGCCACAGCCTCATAAACACTTGTCATCCTCCCAAATGATGAAACAGCAAACTATTGTGCAGTAGCAGAAATAAGGACCCAGAACCAGGGAAGTGTGAACTTCCTGTTGGGAAAAACAGGACGTTAAATGAAAGATTTGTCTGATAAGATTTGTGCCAGTTTAGATGTTCTTGGAAGTTTTATCCCCATTGCTATTGCTTTAACTACACATAAAGGATGCAGTTCAGGTGACATTGGAAGGGTTCAATGCATATAGCAATCACTAATGTTTTGGTGTTTTAATTAACATACGTTATGTCCAGATTTCACAGAGACCACAGCAATTCAGGCTGGCCCAGAAAAATGAGCTTGAAAAGAGGGTTAATCCTTGAGGTATTTTAGAGGAATGGGACAATATGTGACAACCAAAATACTGATTTCTGAGTGGGCAGCTGAGCCTATTGATTAGGCTGGGCTTTGGTGTTTACCAGGCTTTGCAGCTTGGCCTGACAGGCACAGGCTGTGTATGGTGGGAGCTGCCCTTGGCCTGTGCTGTTGGGAGATGCCAAATGGCAAGGATTGGGTATTAGGAAAAGGTTCTTCCTCCAGAGGGTGGTTGGGTGCTGAAACAGGCTCCCTGGGGCACTCGTCATGGTCCCAACCCTGCCAAAGCTCAAGGAGCATTTGGATATGGTGGGGTTGTTGGGATGTCCTGTGCACTGCCAGGAGTTGGACTCAATCCTTGGGAGTCCCTTCCAACTCAGGATATTCTGTGATTTCCACGGAACTGCAAGACAGACTTCCAGTCTGCAAGGGCCTGTTTGCAGGAGCTGGTGCAAGTGATTTATTTGTTGCACTTACATACTCTCTCAAAGCTGGCAGGCAGAATGTCCCTGCCTCACTTCTCGCTGTCCTGTGCAGCCCTGTTCAAAGGGAGTGGCCAGCTGCTACATGGGGAACAACAGAAGTGCCTGTTGCTGGTATCCAGAGGGCCTTTGACAGTCTTATCTTCCCCTTCTTGACGGGATCTTAATGTCCTTAGACCTAACAGTGTTGCTTCCTCCCACACATCCTCTTTTTTTTTTCTGTTACGGGGATGTTGTCTAGACAGATCTCAAGGAATTGTTTTGCGTCTGAGATTTCCAGGTTGGTAGTATTCTTTCCCTTGATGAAATATCCTTAGTCTGTCAAATGTGTAGTTAAATTGAATCTTTTGGGGGTTTTACCTCCAAGCCTGAATAGGCTTGTTTCAGCCAAGCATGGCTGTATAATGCATACAGAGCAAGCTTGATGCTTTATAGGTGTAAGTTTCAGACTTACACCACATGCTCTGTTCATAAGCGTGCAGCCAAAAGAAATAACAAATGTCATGACTTGAAACAAATAGTGAACAAAGGAGGAGAAGAGATGTTCCCCCATGAGCAGAGCCTCTGTTCATGGCAGCGGCTGCACAGTGTGTGTTATTTGTTGTTTCGTTGTTTTGGTTTTTTTCCCTGTGAGCCCAGTAGAGATAATCCAGTGCCTTCTGGTGGAAGTTGGTTTGCTGTGCCTTTGCTAAGTAGTTGACACACACTCTTGTGTCCAAAACATTCTGGTAATCCTGCCTATATTGTTGGCAAAAGCTGGAGCAGAGTTTGTGAACAAGCCTTGAGGTATAGGCTAAGTACTGTAATGACAAGAATCTGTTAGGGATAAAGGAAGAGGAGGAAACTCCTCAAGAGGAAAGGGTTTGTTGCTTTTTAACTCAAAAGCTCATTTTTCTTGGCTGGACATAAGGAGCTTGATTCAGTTGCCTAAGGGCAGGCATCTAGCACCATTTGAAATGCTGGAGCATTCCCAGAGTGTTGGCAAATGTCACTGAGGACCTGCAGATCCAGTCTTCTGCAGCAGCAGCTGGTAGCAAAGCGGGAGACCCTGGGGCCTGTCAGGTGGCAAAGTTTCAAGTCCAGAAGTTCTTTTTGTTGAGTGTTTGTATTCATGTTGAGTGTTGTGCTGCTTGTATTTTAGGAAGACAGTATGTTTTTCCTAGAGGCAGCCCTTTGTCATGCATCTGCAGTGCTGGATCCAGTTCTAGCCACAGAAGGACACTGTAGTGTCAAAGGGAAACTGAACTTCCCTGGAGCATCTCTGTGCTCCAGTAAACTTTGCAACTGCAGATAACCAGAAGCTATTGAGGCTATTGCTGTTCAGTCTCCTTTCTTTTTCAAATACTAGAAGAGGATGCTATCTCCAATGTGGTTCTCAGCACAGAGTTTGATGGTAGGCAGGATCTGTTCCAAAGAAAGAAGGCAGTGTTAATTAGCATTTTGGTAGCTCTCCACCACTGGCCTACAGGAGGAGAAGTAATGTACTTTAAGGACAGAGAGGAAGAGGGAAGTTCAAGTCATAATTTTGCTTTCTATCTTGGTGTCTAACTTAGGTGAAGTAAGAACATTCAAGTTACAGCCTCACTTTATCAAAAGCCCACAGTAGGTCTAGTCCCTTATCACATCATAACTTCTCAAGCTGGTATGAGAACAGCTTTGAGGATTTGTCTTAGAGCTGATAAACGACCAGCCTTCTGACTTCATGCAAGGACTGTGTCTCCACCAGAGTGTGATAGTGTGGTGTGCAAGAAAACCCAAGCTAGCTTCCAGCTTTGTGCAGTGGGTGGTGGCACTCCAGCTGCAGCAAAGCTCTTTCAGACGGGGCAGTGCTCCCTTGCCTCTCGAGTGGCTTTGGAGCAGAGGTCGTGCTGCTACATCTACCTACCATGGCTGGGTAAAGTTGCCTCAAAGCTCTCTGTGCTACCTGGCCTGGCTGTGGTCAGCCTTACAGAACTGATACTCCACATCTCTTTTGGATTCATTGCTGGGACTGTGATCAGCCAGGCATGCCCCTGGATGCTTCTCACTGTAAAAAGAAGCAAAAGACCAGCTCATCAGTGTGCTGCAGTTCTTTGAGAGAGCTATTCCTGCTGTTTTATAAGGTTAGAAATACTTCTGGATGTGTTGCAAAGCCCTGTTTGAGTGACTATTGGCAGAAAGCTGCTGCAGGTGAGCAGGATGGCTTGTGAGTGAAGGAGGAGGTGGTGTGCAAGCTGATGTGTATCTCCAAGTCCTGTGGCATGCAGAGAGATGGAAGATGTAGTCAAGTTTTGAGTTATTCTGTGTAACTCCTATTTTATACCTTCAGACCTCTGTCAAAAGCTTTTTAGCATTGGGGTTTATACTCTTCAGTCTCTTAGGTCCCAGAATAAATAAATAATGAAGTAACTCCCTGTGAAAGATAGCAAATTAGCCAAATAAGCATTGTTTAGAACCATGAGGAATCAGTTAGTGCTCTGCAGTAGCAAAGGCCACTTGTGTCTAGTAATCCCTTGATGCTTTTAAGCCTTTGAATGTTCTATTGACAGAGGAGATAACAGGATTCCTTCTCCCTCTCTTTTTTTGTTGCAGGGATTTTGCACAGAAACTAGCCAGTGCCCTAGCCCATAATCCCAACTCAGGACTCCATACGATCAACCTTGCTAGCAATCCACTTGAAGACAGAGGTACTGTAACATTTCCCTTTTTCTCTTTCTATAAACGCAATAGGAGGATTATTGCTGCCCTGTTCAGCTTTGCCTGAAAAGTAGGTTATTGTTTTGTGCATAATGCTACTGTAAATTTCTGTTGTTCACAAATGACTGAGAATTGCCATTCTTTTTGACCTATGCATATGCATTGGTATGTTGAGAAGTATTTAAATGTCTTAAACCAACTCTGGATTTTAAAAGAAGTTAGAACACAGTAATTGTTTAGGACTAGAGGGTAAAAAATAACCCTCTAGTTTTTAAGAGGTGTGCATTTTTAAAAGCAGTGTAATAAGCTGGATGATGAAGCACAAGGATTGTTTCTTGGATTGTATTTTTCTGATGATTTTGTGTTTCTCTTTCAGCTGTAATGCTGTATTTCTTTTCAGTATGAAAATTACGCCTTTTTCCCAGCTCTGTTCTGTCCTGCCCTGTTGTGAGGTCTTGGTGATGTTCAATAATACAGGCATAACTGGCATTCCTATGGAGCAAAGTGCTGTTTACTCCACAAGATGGAAAATCAAGCTGAACAGCTCAGCTTTTCTCAGACTAGGCACTGCTAGGCATGATTTCAGTAAATATCAAGTCGTTCCTCTCTCTTGTCTACTCTTTACCCAAGAGACATTTATTTTTAAAATAAGGTTACATTCTTTCAGTCTGGAGTTGACCCTTCAGCGCTGCCCATGTGAGATCCCCATTTGCTTCACTTAATGCATTCCAGGCACACAGTGTTCTGGGATCAGACTATCCTGTGCTCCTGTTGGGCTAGAGGAAAAATAACAATTTTACACAGTAAACCTTTCCTTGTTTCATTTGGTTTGTTTGGGGGAAATTTTCTATTCTCTTTGCTGTCACAGTTCAAGATAGAAAAGCTGTTCATTCTGATTACAACCTGATGGACTCAGAATGTTGTTAATACAGAATTTTGTAGGTGTTTCTTCTTTCTTGCTGGTTCAGTAAGGAGAAAAATAGCTGGGAAGGGGGTTTTTCCTTTCTACATCTGTGTCACTTTTCTTTTGACTAGAAGCATGTATGATAATGTTTTTGTTTTTAACCTGAGTGGTTTTTTTATTTGAAATTGTTCACATAAATTGCTTTAACTCTTCTGATTACCTCTTGCCTGCTGATTATTGCTTGTCTTCGTTAAGAATTCTTATCATGTGAAAGCCAGTGCTTTGCTGAAGAACATTATTGTTACAATGTGCCGTAGGCCTACTGCATTTTACAGAAATTTCTGTTGAAAGCTGGAAAAAAGGCTGCTTCATTATTGATTCTGCTTTTGAAGAAGTGTATTTAGGTTGTGTTATTTGAAAAGGTTTTTTTTTCAAAGGAACTCATTTTTATCTTGGAAGCAAAACAATTGACCAAACATCAGGTACTCTACAGTGCAGGAGATCTTTTTTTCATTTTTTAAACATATCCATAGGGTGCTTTCTTTGCAACAAACCTATAAATTCAAGCCATTCCGCAGTAGCCACATAGAATACAAAAATGAAATGCAGAAACTACAACTTGGAGAAATTAGTAGGGTTTTTTCATTATCTCAGCCTCTCCTATAAAATATCCAATTAAGATTTGACCTTTTCATTAGAATTAGATAGGTTATAAGGTACTTAGAAATTAATTGTAATTACAATGTGCAAATATTGCAGCTTCTCAGTTTAGAAAATTCTCTGGGTGCAGGGTAGATTTGACTTGGGTAAACTGGAGCAGTAGAAAGGATTTCACAAGTGAAAGTGGAAATTCATATAAACGTGGATTTTGGAAAATACCTTTTGAAAAATCACTTGCAGGAACTGGAACTAGATTATTTTGCAGTTGTAAGGGAAATCACAGACTTTATTTTCTGGAGAAGAACATTTTGTACCCTCTGTGAACACAAACATACACTAAGCTATTATATATTGTTGAGTACCAATGAGTGAAGGTGTGATATTATTACATATTAATGCAACTGTCTGTATTCCAACAGCATGGGAAGTGGGTTTAGTTGACCTAAAGCATAGGACCTTTCTTCAGTTCAAATACAGTGCAGTGTTTATGTGCAGTGATTTTTTTATTGAGACCAGTCTCTTAATTTGTGTTTGTCTGTCCTTTATGGTACTGTCAATATTTGTGAGACTGACACCTGGAAAGTTGGTTATCAGTCTTGTCCGTAAAAATCTAGCCACACTGAAGTGATGGCAGTTTTGCTTTTGGCTCTACTAGGATCAGAATTTAATCTCATATTTTATTAAAAATAATGCAAAACAAACATACTGAAGCCTAGTAATACTCAAATTCCAAACTGTCTGCTAACTAACTCCATGCAGTTAACTCCATAACGGCATGTGAACTCTCATCTCTATTATGCCATTAGCAAAAATGAGTGACTTAAAGGGTGTTCAAGGGACAGAGTAACCAGAAGCACTTTTTCTTTTCTGTACCTGACTCCTGTGTCTTATAACTATAACTTAACCTTTGTGCTAGTAAGATGTGAAAATTGTTCAGCTTGGCTAGAATAATAATTAGTCTGCAGATTGTTAGCTAAATACAGAGATGGAGAGGTAAAAGTATTTGCTGCATGTCTTAATTGAAATGCTTAACAGCAAAAATTACATTTGTTATATACTTAGAGATACTGATTGTCCTTATAGAGCTATGAAAGAAAATCCAGTTAGTATGATTTGATTCATTCTTGCTGAAAATTGGTGAAGATACCTGGTTACCATTGTGCTTTACAATAAACGGATCCAAGGTCTCATGGGTCTAATGTTTTAGCAATATAAATAAAAAATGGGGTACTGTTTTGAGCTGCAAGGTGTTGAGCGCAACATGCTTTTACAGAGAGCATTAAAAAAATCCCCTACCACAGTACCTGCAAGGTAGCTGCCTCCTTCATTATCAGTGATAAGTAAAACAGAATAAAAACAGAGTAAACATAGGCATGTGACCCACAGTTTCACAGATTGTTTCATGTCTGTGTATGTGGAAGGGTATCAGCTTTTTAATTTACTATGTTTTCAATCAAGTAAAAGGTTTTACCCTCTTTTTCTGTGCCCTTTTCTCTCCAAGTGATTTTCTATAGACGACTGTATTTCACACCTCAGGTTAAGCCTGGAGTTTCTATGTTGATTTATTCCTCTAATAAATATTTCACAGCTTGGGTTGCATTGTTATTTAGGATGTGCCCTCTTAGTCAAATTTCAATCTTTTGCTTAAAATGGAGCATGAAATTTGTGGAGTGGGAAACTTGGACACACCGGGTAAAAGCTTTAAAGAAAAGTGCCTTCTTATGGTTTTCTTCTTTTGTTGAATTTGTGCTGAGGTAGTCCAGTCTGTGTCAGCATCTTGCTAGGTTTTTACTGTTTATGACTGCGAGCAGTTGTGGCATTTCCTGGCCTGTGTCCTGGCTGGTACCCTGCAGGCTGCTGTGAGAGAATTAAGTGGCCATTATGACTTGGTAAAGGTTTCAGGCTCTTAGAGTTTGCCTCAGAAGAAGAGGGTGGTGTTAGGTAATGTGGGTGCCTCTCCTGCCTTGACAGCCCTTCCTTTAAAAAAACCCCATAAAAATAGTCTGAGGTTTTGTATGAAACAGCATTCTTGAGTTTTAGTTCATTCCTATATTCTTTAATTTAGTTTTTTAGTTATGTTTTTCTGAAACATAACGCTTCCAGATTTTCCAAGCACTGACTGCTTGGTGTGTGTAATAGCTTCACTTCGACTCCTTCTCAAAAGTATCTGTGTATTATAAAGTTTTTAAACTAATTAAGGAAGATTACTGATGGTTAAAAACAATATTTCCTATCTGTTCAGTGGTTAGCAAAGCAGGGATCTTGATTACTTCAGTAAAAGGTTCATAAAATGGCAGAGGCCACCTGCACAGTGAGTGCAATTCCTCCTCAAGTGTCACCAGTGCAGTTTGTCCCTGCTGAGATTTGCTGGGAAAACCTGAGGACACAGAGCTCGCCTGAAAACATCACATTGTCTTTGCTCTCCCAACAGGTGTGTCATCTTTGAGCATCCAGTTTGCCAAACTTCCAAAGGGACTGAAGCATTTAAATTTGTCTAAAACCTCCTTGTCACCTAAAGGTACGTTTTATAAATATGCCTCATTTTCTCTTCTAAAGCTTTCAGATTTACATACAAAAAATACTTCTTCTTAACAGATTATAAAATAATTAATTTTTTAAATTATTTACATGTATTTTCTCAACAGTGTGGCTTCTTTTTTTGCAGCCCTGGGTTGCTGAACCCTGGGCTGGGTTCTGAGTACCCTTCAGCACTTTGATAAACTCAGACTTGCTTCTGTAAAGGTTCAGTTTGAACCTGTGTTATAAAGGAAGACTGAAATTAGGATTGACATGAAAGATAAGTTTCATATGTGCTTCAAAAAATGTCTAAAGCAAAAATGTATAAGGAAATTTCCAAATGTTTTGTACAGTTATTTTATGAAACCAAACATTGTGACAATGGCTGGTGAGTGACTTGCTCTGACTGAAGACTTCTTTGTTTTATAATTTACAAATTTCTGATTTGATATTGTAATTGAAATGATTGTGTATTTTAAAAGCGGTAACAGCAGTAAACACAAGTCAGAAGCTTTCAGGATTTTTACATTTTGTTTTTCAAATAGCAGAAGCAATGACCTCTTACGCAGATTGCACAAACCCAGGGTCTCCTGTATAGGTAATGGGTGTTAAAAATAGAAAAACCACACTGACAGTATTGCTGCTTTTTTGTAGATGTTGATGACCTGGAAGAGATGACTGAGTTAACAGTATGAAGGACATTAGTTGATAACAGATAGAAACCATGCCCTTTTATCCTGTTTATTATTGCTCTGTGAAGTGCAGATTCTGTATTCTCCTTAGCTTCAAAGATTGACCTGGGGAAATATGGGTGGGGTAAAGGACTTCTTATTGTTGTATTGTGAGTGCCTATGGCTCTTATTTTGCTTAAGTAAACAGTAAATCCTATGGTGAATTTATTAAATAATGATTTTCACTAAAAATACTTTTATTAAACTCTGGGATTGTTTTCTGCTGCTAACTCAATTTTTGGTGACAGTTGATTTAGAATCTTGACTAATGTAACATACTCTTGAAATGAGATACTTGTGAATGTAACAGAAATTTATGCAGTTCTGGTGTGCTCATTCATTCTCTACTTTTCTTCATGAGAGCTGAATTATTTCAGCAAGTGATTGTGAAGTTTCAGTCAAGAGAACACTAGCAACATTTCCTTCTTCATAAAGAATAAATGCCAACTTGAGGAAGTTCACCCACACCACTCATCAGTGAAACTGAATTCTGAGGTTATTAAAATAATCGGAAAGTTTTTAACATACTTTTTAAAGATGATCTTTAAGCAAAAGCTGAAAATATTTTCCAGTACATCTAATACTGATGACCTTCAGAGTAACATGCTACCATTAATGTTGTCCCATGGCAGCTCCTCAGTATTTCTTAAAAATAGCATATGCCATGTCTTAAAATGGGAATTCTTACAGCCTTCAGGACCTGAAGCAACTCAGGTTGCTGCAAAGCTGTCAGTTTCTCTCTAACCTAAGAAGACAGTAATGATTTGGGTTTAACTTGGGAGGCTATTTTTGAGCTTGTAATACTTTCTGTGGAGCAAGTCTAGAAGAGTCCTTGGATATTGGATTCAGTGGACTCCAAAGCGCATGTATGTTTTTCCTTCAATTTTTTATAAATTAATTTTTTTAATATATATACATATTTTATTTTAAGCTTTTCAGAAATTCAGAGCAATCCCTCACAGGTTTTGACCTTATTTTAAAAGTGCTTTCTATTTGAGATTAGTTTCTAAGATTGACAAGTGAAGTTCAGGTGGCAACTTCCCAGCTGATCTTTCTTCAAATATTGTATCTCAAAGTTCCTGAGAGCTGTTAACAGTCTGAGCCTCCTGAGAGTGGTAAAAGAGCACGAAAGATTGTCTGCAAATGAAAGTGAGATTACTGCTAGAGTACAGCATGAGGTAGTGTGAAGTTCAAACATAAATTTATTGATTTGAAGATTCTGGTTAAATGGAAAATTTTAGTGTGCTCATTCAAAGATAAAGCTTGCTTTTCTGAGCCCAAGGCAGAGGCTAATTAAAAAAATCCCTCATTAACATTGTCTGTCTTCACTGATGTGGCTGATTTTGAGCAGTTGGCCCTTTTTAAGCATGAAATGAGCAGCAACATTATGAATTGTTTGATAGCTCTTCTCTCCCTCAAACTCAGACACTGCTTCTGAATTCCCAGAGTTGGTTCTTGGTTGTACATGCTGAATTGCTGATAGTTTAACCCAGCTGGATCCCCAACTCATAACTAGGTACCATCGAGCAACCAGGACAAAATTGCCTTTGTTCCTTCCTCTTGTTGTTGCTTGTAAACGTTGTTGAGAAGGCTCACTAAAGTGAATACAAAGCTGTAATGTCAAGCATTTAAACACAGCTTTTAGATCATTCGAAGTTTCACGAAGTATTAGCTTGCAGTTTACCTTTAGCAATAGGATGTAGATTCAACAACACCATCTCAAGCTAAAAGAAAAATGACACTAAGCAGAAAAGACTTGAGACTTGACAAAGGTGTTGCTGTGCTTTGATACCTTCCAGTTTCAAAAGCCTCCTGAGACCAGAAGCCGTCCTAATAATATGGGAGGATTTCTTAATATTTGAAAGCTCAGGAAATTAAAGCACTGATGTAGTTATTTTTGTCTCCAGAAACAGCTTGCTAGCTGTTTCTTCCATGTCTTCACTGGCAAATCAGTTTCATAATTGTTTTTAAGTGAAGACTGGACGTGTTTCATCCAATTTCACTGACCAGCTTTGAGAAATTGTTGAATGTTGTGTAGCAGATCACTTGCCTTCTTTATAGCTTTGGCCAGGCACTTAGAAGAAAACTGCTGCATCAACTAAAGGACACAGTGATGCTTAAGCATGTAAGAAACACATGCATGTAGTGCTTAAAAGTCAGGATAGACAATCTACAATAAATTGAGAAGTTGATGATAAGCTTCAGAGCCCTCAGATGAAAGTTAGATGTGAAGGAATCAGAAATAGCCATGTCCTAATTTGTATTTTGAAAAGCTGAGAAGTTTCAGTGGAAGAAAGCCCTGACTGGTTTGTTCCCAGTGTGAGCTTTTTAATTTTAATGTGAAAAATATGTTTTTGTTCTGATAAGCAACTGAGAGTCTTTATGCATCTCTTGGTACTTTTAATTAACTATTTCTATGAAATTACAGGCAAATACATTAATTGAAATATTTTTAATTTCTAGGTCTCATCAATCGCTTTTGAAGTTCTGGCAATTATAATTGTTAATGTACTTGGTCTTCCACAAATGCTTTCATCTACTTCCACAAATAGTTTTATCTAAATATTTTTTGTAGGAAGACACTGTCTTAAAATTATGGAGTAAACTGTGGTTTTAAAATCTGTTTGAAAATGGATCTGGATACATCCTGGATCTGGGATGTATAACCCACTGTGGCTCCATTTAGGGAATTTGGGAGAGCGTGGTGCAGGTGGAACTGGGCATGCTGTGTCAGGGAGAGGTCTCAGGTCTGCCTGGTGGTCTAATTCCTCAGCTGCAGTACAGTGATGGCAACAGGAAGTCATTCCACGTTTGTGCGTGTCTGTGTTCACTGAAATTGTGCGCCTGAGGGCTCTGGGCCAGTTTCTGTGTGGAGTGGGCTCAGCTGAGCTGTGACCTGTTTTTTGGCAGGGGTGAACAGCCTTTCCCAGTCACTGAGTGCCAACTCGCTGATCGCCAACACGCTCGTCTATCTTGACCTCTCAGGGAACGCGCTCCGCGGAGATGATCTCTCAGTAAGCGCTTTCCTCTCCCTGGGGAGATAATGAGCGGGTGTTTTAATTAACAGTTGAGAAAAGGCAGAAACCTTGTAGTTTAGAACCTTTTTGACCTTTATTTCTGTACAGTTTTAGTAGGGATAGAAAATAACAATTTTATTTCTACTCTTCGGTATAAAATCAGAGAACTGCTCCACACAACTAAAAAAAAATCCACATAATTTTATTTCATGCTTTTAGTCTTTGGCTTCTACTAATACATGAGAAAAGTGCAAGGGTACCACTTTTTTCAGTGGACTTACCATTCTCTCTGAGTTTTGTTTCAAAGTGACAAAATGCCATTAAAAAGCCCTCATCATCTTTTTAATGATAGGAGTGTTACAAATTTTCCATTGGAAGGTTGGAAGCAAATTATTTCTTTTGATTTGTAAAGAATTAATTTCTAGTTTTCAATATTTTTGTTTGTATAAATGAATTTGTGCATGTCCTTGACGTGTGCTGTTGAAACCCCTGATTCTTTGAAGAATGTAATTATTTTTTAGACTCCTTTGTTCAATTTATCAATTGCCATGAAGGTGGAGCTCTATTTCCTCCATAACAAAATCCACTTACTTATCAATTTGTATATATTCACTTTGTAACTGTTGCATTTGCATTTCTCTTTCACATCAAAAGTTATGTGCATGTAACTGTCAGGTTTTGAATTCTGAGTATTGAACATCTAAAAAATGCAAAGCTACGGTCAGCCAATTTCATCATTTAACGTGCAGTCAGTTATGACTTTATGACTTTTTCACATATCTTACTTGCAGATTCATCAGCATATTCAGAGAACTAGCCTTTTCAGACATGAGGTGAAAGGGTCAGTGGGACCAACAGGGTTTTAAAGGCAGCAAATCAATAGTTAAATGCAAGTAAAGACACACAGTGAATTACTCTGAGAGAATAATGTAGTAAATAATGTAAAAGAAAAAAAAAAGGTAAAATCAGATGTAATAAATAAATCTTTGGCAGGCAGTTTTAAAAAACTTAAAGTCTGCGTACAATATTTTAAGAGATGAATGCAGAAAGTGGGACTTTTCTAAATCTGTCAGATGTATGGTTCAA
Source organism: Prinia subflava (assembly GCF_021018805.1). Classification (NCBI taxonomy): domain Eukaryota; kingdom Metazoa; phylum Chordata; class Aves; order Passeriformes; family Cisticolidae; genus Prinia; species Prinia subflava. Next base: position 60,573,682 of record NC_086247.1, read on the forward strand.
AGATAAAGATTATTAATACTGAGGTCCCTTAATCTGTGGAATCAGTTTTCTAACAGGAGCAAGGAAATCCTGTTATTTAGCAATTAAAAGAAACCCTAGGAAAGCATGGAAATTTTTAAAGTAGGGACCTTTCTTGTATTGTAGGTATAGGGGCTAAATGACCTAATTTTTGGGAAGATGGATCTATTTTAGAAATGTTAAGCGTGCACTGTTTGGCTGGATTTCATGTGGAGTTGAGCTTTCCAGTTTTCTGTGAATTAGGTCACACTTTTATCTTTCTGTGTTGCTCTCTGAGACTAAAAAGAGCCCAAAATGAAACAGTGTATAGTAAGAGGTTTCACATACTCTAACATTTGCATGACTTATTCTATGCAGTACTGAAGCCATCAATGTTAAAATCTTGTTACTTGTTCTATATTCTCCCTTAAACCTGTAATGTGCAGCTGATATTAAGAACTAACCATGGACTTAAGGTGCAAATTAGTTGCTTCCCTCGTGCTTAAAGGATCTGGCTTTAACTTACAAACCAATTAGCCTTTCTGAAACCTAATTGCAATCTGAGTGACATCACAAATCTTTGTTTAATTATCATCTGAATTAATTATCATCTCCTGTGAAAGTTAAATGTAGTAACTCAAGACCTGTGCTTTAAGAGAAATGTTGGGTAAGAGTAATCTGAGCTCCATTTTCCCACTATTTTTTAAAAGAATGATAGCCTGCAAAAGTAAAACAGGTTGTATTGATTAGTTGAAGTTTCAGGTGTATAATAAAAGCCAAAAATGCAGGGACAGGTAGTGATCCAGTAACTGTTGTCATAATGTAAAAATTAACATCTGTAATTCTTTCTGTCCAATAATTATAGAGCCTGTACAATTTTTTGGCCCAGCCAAATGCCCTGGTTCACCTGGATTTATCCAACACGGAGTGTGCGCTAGATATGGTAAAGACCTTTTTTGTGACTATTTCAATATCAAGGAAACATTCCCTGCCTTCTGTCCCTAGGGACTTTTTTTGGTTAATATGAAGTAAAGTGATTTGCCCTTATTTTGAACCAGGTGTGTGGAGCCCTCCTTCGTGGATGTCTTCAGCATCTAGCTGTCCTTAGCCTCTCAAGGACTTTGTTTTCTCACAGGTACAATTTAAATGTTATTACTCTCATCTCCTGCAGTATTTTGGGTTATAATTTCTTGTGCTCGTGTGGCACTCATCTTTTAAAGAATAAATCTTAAGACTTTTTTTATAAAGCCTTAGAAGTCTTAGTGCTCGATGAAATAGGTACTATTTATTCTAGGCAAAATATTTTCTTTCCCTTTCTGCTCTTTGCTAAAGGTCTGTAAAGTAAGCTACCTTGTTTAATACGTGTTTGTGTGATACTGATGCAGCAGAATGTATATATATATATATATCTTTGTCTTTAAAGGACATAGCATCAGTCTTAGAAGTCTGACTTGATACCTCTTTGTATATGATTATTAAAGTTTGTATTTTTCGTGGTTTGATGACTTTTACAAATCCTTTTTTCCTGTTTTGTCTTCTGGGAGGAAATCCCTTTGAAAGTCTTTGAGATTGAACATTCTCTTTTTAGAGTACTTGCATTGTAGGAAATAGTAGCTTCCATTTGCTTCAGATTGAAGCTTTGGGTCCTTATCAGAGATGACACCTAATTGATGCTAAGGTATTCTAGCGCTGAGTAATTATTTCTAGTGGTGAAAAAGCAATTTCAGGGTTCATGTCCTGTTTGATCTTCTGCTTGTGAGATATAAGTATGTTCCCCATTAACCAGAGCTAAATGATCGTTCTTTGTAGTTCACCAAACAGGAGGTAGATAGTAATGTCTTCTGTGCAGCACTGCAGTTGTGAGGATTGTTTGTTGAATCAACATTTTGATGACATTATAATTCTAAGCTAATTGAGAGCCACTGATTACAGAACTGCCTAAGGTAGAGCAATTAAACAGTAAAAGATCATTACATTTCTGATGGTTTGCATTCACTGTTTATTGGAATGAGGAGTATCTAAATGCTACTTAATGAATTTTTTTACTTACAGAAAAGGAAAAGAAGTCCCTCCCTCCTTCAAACAGTTTTTCAGCAGCTCACTTGCTTTGATGCAGATTAACCTTTCAGGAACTAAACTCCCTCCTGAGCCTCTAAAGTAAGAATTTAATTTCATTTTCTCCTGTGCTTAAAACTTAGTTTGCATTGTTGTTATATGAGTGCCTCATATTAAAAAGGAAGGGGAAAGAATTTTGCTTTCTTCTTTTTTTTTCCCCATTGTACATTATTAATATTAGAAGAGAGTTTTGTGATGGTCACACATTCATAAAATGTTCTTTCCATCTCACAGTTGAGACTATTAACCATATATTTTGCTCTGGGAATGTCACAGTTGTTTAGCTTCTGTCAGTGGCTTTTTGGGATATATTTCTTTCTTTGTGGCTTATGACCGAAACTGCTCCACAGTGAAATGGGATTATGGGCTTGTGTGAGCACCATTCCTTTGGGACTGCATTATTGCAACAGCCATAATGAAACAGAACCTGTTGCAGGCTTTGGGAGGAGAAACCTATTGCACAGAGCTGTGTTCTCCTTTTTGGGGGAGGAGACAATGGCAGCCATCTCCAGGATTGCTAAGTGATATGAGTCTTTTTGTTGTACGTGACTAACAGGTTCTGCAGGCTGAGGGAAATTGTGAAGCACTGTCACCCTTCTTGTGATGCGTGTGTTGATTTGAACTGTGTTGAAATTTTCAGACATGAAATTTAAAAGAGTGTTTTAAAGTCAGGATAGGCCTAGATAGATATGTCTAGTCCAGATGGGCCATTCTGTGATTCTGGTGGAATAATGATGTTTATTTGGCTTAATTAAAGAAGGGCTGTTTTCAAAGTGTCATCTTCCCAACTAATATGTGTTAAAATTTACATAACCTTATCTGTAGGAGACACCTAGACACGTTCACTACCTACTTTGCAATCCGAATTTGGGTATAGGTGCATGGCTGTATCCTTTTGTGGTTGGGAACTTGCCTGCTGAGGGAGGACAGGAAAGGGGATTGGGAGTACCTAATGGACAGGACTTGATGGCAAAATTGGAGATGTAGGATATAAAGTGTTGTTAGTAAGAATAGGATGGAAAGCTTTTGATACACTCTGAGGATGCTAAGGGAGGGAAGAGTGAAAAGTGCAATAGCAGAAAGAACAGTGTACATAATTTGGGAGGATTTTTTCTTAATGCAATTCAGTGTTGAAGAGGGCAGTACAGTATCTCAGAGTCACAGAATGGGTCAGGTTGGGAGGGACCACAGTGGGTCCTTTGGTCCAACCTCCCTGCTCAAGCGGGATTATCCTACAGCACATGGCACAGGATTACATCCAGATGGTTTTTGAGTATCTCCAGTGGGGAAGACTCCACAACATCTCTGGGCAACCTGTTCCTGTGCACAGTCACCTGTACAATAAAGAAGTTCTTTCTCGGTTCAGGTGGAACTTCCTGTGCATCACTTTCTGCCTGTGGCCTCTTGTCTTGTTGCTTGGCACCTCTGAGAGGAGCCTGATGGTTAAGTCAGATGCACTGGATTGAAATCCATAATCAACTGCAGGAGCCACTTTAGCTCTGATCTTTCACTTTATTCTGTGATGCTCTTGGTTGTTGTTGTGCTTGCTCAGAGTTTGCCAGTGTTAGGAAGGTGTGTTTTCAAACAGAAGGTGATTTTTTTGAAACATGGTTGGTTCTGAATAATTTAGAGCTATTGATCCTATGGTAGAGGGCAGCAGGGAAGAAAAACAAGGATGAATGTGACTACTGCAGAAGACCGTATTGGTTTGAAAGGAAAAAGAGAATATTGCGGGACATTGAATGTATCCCCAGAGATCAGGAAAGGTGAGAAGCACCAACCATTAAGGTTCTCTTCTTGTAATGTTGAGTATATCTTATGGTATGAGAAATTTTAGGAGGGGAATGCTATGCAATTGCCTGAGCTCATGAAAGATATTATATTATTTTATCCCAAAAACTTGGGACCCTTTGCCTTCCAGCTGGGCAACAAATGGTTGCCCATTTGTTGTCCTTTTCAGTAAAAATATGTGTTAGCAAAAAACTGCTTTTGCGATTGTTTAAGATAGTCTGGGTCAATTTGACTGAATTGGGTTGGAGGGAGTTACTTGCCTGACTGGTGTTGGTGGAATTAAAGAGGCAGAGCATAGGATGAGCTGAGAGGAGAAAGCTCTTTCACAAGCATGGAAAGCTCCAGGGAGGGGCATCTTTGCGAAGTCCAGCTGGATGTGAATGGTCTCATGCCACTCTCAGCTCTCTGGCATTTTGGCCTGGACCACCTTTGTTCTGGTGACAGCATTCACCTCTGCCTAGGAGGTAGGACAGAGCTGTTAGTACTTTTTGGTAATTTCTGTGATGTGCTTTTTCTCTGACCTAAATTTTTCATTCAGTTTGAGCTGAGTGTGTCACAACACTACAGAGGACTCAGATCTGCAGGACACCTTGCTTTACCTCTCAAACCCTACGTGGCTTGACTAATGCACTTCAAAAATGTCATGTGGAAGTTAATCTGGGTTTAAAAGGACTGAAGATGTGTATTGTGGGACAGCTGCTTAGCCTTTTGTTCTTAACTGCAAGAAATGACAAACTTCTCCAGAACCATCAAGATCACAGTGTTGGTTACACACAAGAAGATAGAAACACCTTTTTTCAGGCAGACTTAAATTTATTGCTGCCAAGACTACAAGAGCACGTGAGAGATGTCTCCAGGAAGGAAAAATTAAAAAACAATGGTATATCATAATAGTACTTTCCTGGCATCGTTGATCAGCATATGTCTAAAACCTTTTGGAGTTGGAGCTGTCCAGTGACAAAGGAGAAGTTCCTGGTTTGTGTCCAGGAATCAGAGGTCACCAAGTTGAATGTGTGATTGAAGATCAATCTTGCCTAGAGAAAAAAAAGATAGATAAAATGCAGATACCTGATATCCTGAGTTCCAAATTCCCCCAATTAATTGTTGCTTGATTTCTTTATAGGCTTCCTTTAGCTCTACAGATGTGGTATGCTTAATTGCATGTGCTAACTCAGTGAGTTTAAAGATACTGGTTAATCAGTGCAGTCTGTGAAGGACATTAACTTGCTTAGACAGTGTAAATCAAGCCTTTCAGGGGGTAGGTTTGCTGATAAGCTCTACTTTGAGGATGCCATGTGGTGGGTGGGGAGAGGGTATACCTTGTACATAGGTAATAAAGTTAATGATCCATTGCAGCTCACTCTTTTTCTCACCATTTTTTTAAAGGAGGCCATTTTTTAAAAGTTTGTACTCTTGTCCTTGTTGAAGTGTAAGTTGGCATTTTTGTTGAATTTACAGACATTGCCAAAAATTGTATTTTGATCTGTCAGTGCTGTAACAAGACAAGTTTCTGATGTGGTTCTCATGCAAATGCTAATGACAAGGACAATTCTTGCATTCTGCATCATGCAGTTGATAAGACCTCTCCATGTGTTGCCATGTGTGTGATTTAAACATAGTGGCCAAGGGTAAGTGTAATATGTCTGGCTTCAGGCCCTTTGAAGGCTGGTGATCTTTTATGACAAAGAATTGAGAAATAAGGGGATTTTCTTAGGATGAATTTATAAGGAAGAGTTTAGGGAAAAAATCCTTTTTTTTTCTTCCACTGAAAAGTATACAACTGAAGCAGCACTGTGTCTTTTTTTGTTTGCTTGTTTGGTTTTGTTTTGTTTTGTGGTTTTGGTTTTGGTTTTTTTTTTGTTTTGTTTTGGTTTATTTTGGTTTTTTTGGGTGGTTTTTTTTTTTTTTTTTTTTTTTTTTTTTTTTTTTTTTTTTTGTATTTTTTTTCTGTTTTTGTTTTTTTGTTTTTTGTGCTTGCACTATATTTTTTATTTCCTGGAAATGTTTAGGAAGCTCTTTGCAAGCTTACCATCAGCCAGACTAACTGAATTAAAAAAACATGTCTGACAAGAAGGACAAGATAATCTGAAAATTTGTGAGAACTGTTGCAGAACTCTCACTTCCCTCCTCTCCCTGCCCTATTATTAATATATTTATATTAATATATATTAATAGCTTACGTAAATAAGCACAAGACATTTGCCTTTGCTAATAGGGAAAGTGTGATTGTGCTTGCAGGACAGAAGAAATGAATAGGTTTACATGAAAAACCTGCCCAAGACACGCACATTTCAAATGTAGCTTTGACACACTACTTGCATAGCAAGTGTGTAGACAAATGGCTCGTCAGAAGGGGTTGTTTTTTATCTCCATGCGTCAGTCACTTAGCTGCTTTTGGCTGAAATGAAGTTGGAGAAGGAAGTCCTTCTGTTTCTCTGTTGAATTATTAATTCAAAGCTGCATCTATTCTGAAGATATTAGAAGGTATACCCAGATTTTGTTTGTTCCTTCTCTATTACACATACTGTTGTGCTTTCTGATTTGACAGTATTAATACAAGTGTGATATTAACACTAACTTTTAGATGTGGAAACAAACTTCTATAAGACTTTAAAAGTGGATTTATGAAAACCATAATTAGTCGTTACTTCACGTGTCTGCCAATCTGCCTAAAGGCAAAGGATGCCATTGCATAGGAATATAATTTTAAAATCTGTAAATACTTGTTGGGTTGTGGAAGTGGAGAATTTTGTGATACTGGAACATGCTCCAGCCTTTGAGTGTTACAGGCATTGTGCCTGACTGAAATGGATGGCTGTATGGCATCTTGCGTATTTTAAAAACCTAATTTTTTCCTAGATTTTGGAAAACCAGAGAGTTTGTATGGTTGTATGACAGAACACTCCACTTATAATCATTTGCTGTGCTTTGAAAGCAAACGTCGAAGGAAATTCATCTGTGATGAATGTTATTAAATGTTGATGGTGCGTTAGCTTCAGAGTTTCTTCATTAGCCTTGCATCCCTGCAGTTTTTGAAGCTCCTGAAGTGTTCTGAATGTGGCAGGCTTGTGCTGCCATTGCCATTGAAGAAATAACTGCTCAGCTGGTGTCGTTTTGAAATGAACCTTTGCATTATAGGTGTATTAACCTGTGATCACCTAGATGATGATGTACAGCTGCCCTTTTATTTTTTTAAAACGGTTCTAAACTTGATCTTTTTCAGAGCGCTTTTATTAGGCCTGGCTTGCAATCACAATCTGAAGGAGGTGTCTTTAGACCTCAGTAGCTGTGAGGTAAGGAATATTTATCAGGATGTGTTCAAAATATGCAATGACGAGGCCTTAGAGTTCCTGTGAAGTTCCTGGGCAAGATACTCTTCCTCTGTAGTCAAAAGTTGTGGGAAAGATAGAACTCAGAGAAGCAGTTATGGTAAAAGGTAGGATGTGTGTTACAGCATCCTAAATAACAAGCACAGAGGTTCAAAGCACCTGATTAGCAAAAGCCTCCTTGCAGTGCAGCTAGACTACACACCGAGCCCGCCTGTTGGATGCTTGGCAGCTTCTGCTCTCTGGTGGTGTGATCAGCAGCAGGATTTTCCAAGGTGCCCAAATCTGAATGTCCCAAAGGAAGCTGCATGCCCTGAAAGCATGTCTGTGGTTCAGTTGTCTTCCTTCAGAACCGAAGACATGCTTCCTCTTCTGCAGGTTTGCTTTTTAACCTTGGGAGAAATTCTGTTTTCCTAATCAATTAATCACTTCAAGCCAATAATAACTTTAGTAAAAGTTATTAACATAAGAAGCACTGTAAAAGTGGCCTCAAGAATAAGTAAGAACAATTGTGGCAACTTATTTGCCTTATCTTGTTTCCTCTTGCTTCCCTGTGCTTTGCTGTGCCCTCTGTTTCCCAGGATTGCCCGTACTCTTGCAGGGTAATTCCTGTGAGGTTACAGCAGAATGAGAAAAGATCAGACACAACCCTGGGGAGCCACTTGAGGCAAAGTCCTTTTGTAGAGGACTGTGTGGTGGACTCTTGCCAAAACCAACATGAACCAGTTTAGGCTCAGGCCTTCTCTGACTTCCCCGTTTTTTAAGCTTCAAAGAAAGACTCCCATTTGTTAGATATTTCCGAGGCCATCTGAGTATTAGCTGTTCTAGAAGTGCCTGCAAATACAGTGGTTTCCCTTTAAGTAGAAAGCATGCAATATTGATAACCATGTTGAAGTGCAGTAATCCTTGCCTTTAGGTTCATGGTCAATTGCTTTTGAAATGTGCATGGATTTTTTTATGAAGAAAAAACCAAATCATTGTGAAGCATATCATAGTTTTTGATATTTTATACCTTTTGGAAAATATTGCTTTGAAGAGCACTACATATAAATTCCAAATAAAAAAGCTTTCAAGTCAAGTACATATGCTTCTGACTTCTGAGTAGGGGGATCAGACGGATGATAATTTATCTTTCAGAGGAAGGAAGGAAAAGGAGGAGTAATTAATGTAATAAAAATTAAGTTCTATGATCATAGCCTTCAATGGATAAATCAATGAAACACAAATATATGTAATGAGAGTATAAATTAGCATGTAAATCAACAGGGGCTGACAGGGGAGAAAATATACCCTTTCATGAAGTAACACCCAGGATGGGATGTGAAAGAGCCTTCAAAGGGTAATGAGATTTATTGGACACCAAAGCACACGTGGTCATGGCAGACTCCTGTGACAGAGAGGAAGGAATCCTGCCCAATTCAGTGTTGCATTCCTGTAGCTGGTCCCTCCAAATTGACAGCAGTTCTTCCTTAGATCCTTCCCTTAACATTTTTTTTCCCATCACTGAGCTTTATCCATTCTCATGTGCTTTGGAAAGGAGTTGTGTTCCACCGGCAGGGAAGTCGATGTGCCGGCAGCTGGGAGTGCTCTCAAAGGCCCGGCACCTCAGGATCCTGCTCCACTCTCCCTGACCCTCTGGGGTCCGGGCAGGGTAATCTACACCCAGAAAGAGAGTGGTGGGAAGCTTGGAGGCCACCACTACCACTCCCAGTTCCTGCAAGCACATGCTGCTAGGGGGCCATAAAGCTGATGCTTCAGCTTTGCCCTTTTCTTTCCTGCATCAGGCAAGCTGTACTCAAGGATGGAAGGATAAATCTGTGTTCCTTCCCTCTCCCACCATTTTTCATTTGCTCCCATAATTTTCTAGTGTATTATCTCCAAGCTTAATCATTTTCTATTGGTTGTTTGGTTGTTTTTTTTTTTAATTATTTTTTACAATGAAAATTACATTTTTATTTCTACCTGCTCAGCACTGATGTATTTCACTCTTTTCCCTTCTGCTTCCCTTAGCTTGGTCACTGTGTAAGTACCCTCCATGCTTTACCTTAATTGTTAAATCAGTAAGCAGCTTTGTTTGCCCTTCCCATATTGGTACCTCATAGCTTTGAACACACTTGGCATTTTTAATTGTAGAGGGGTTATTCTTCATTTTCTGACTAAGAGCTTTTCTTTATAGTCTCAAAAGTATGTCATATAGGGGGTGTTGCAGAGGGGCTCTTTGTCAGTATCATAGTCCACATTGATGAGCAGCACTTCAATTCATCTCTGCTTTTATATATATATATATTTATGTGCATAATACTTTAACACAGTTGCAGCAAATTGTGATCCTAAAAGTGGAATTTTTGTCATCACTTTCAGATTAAATAGATATCACCATTTGTGCTCATGAAATGTTTATATATTTAAAATTTTGAATGTAGTTTGAATCTGGTATGAGATTGAAAGCCGCTCCTGAAAAATTGTCCACTTCAGCCCTCAAAGTATATATAGCCATAAGCATTTGGAATCTATTGTGAGTATAATTTTAGTGTATAGAACTTTACCCTACCAACAACAAATCCAGTTCCACGAATGATCTGCCACTTCCATGGGTTCTGCAGTAGTAGATGTGACACTCTGTGTAAAATGGTTGTCTTGTGGTGGGTCACACTGAGAGAGAAGCACAAAGCAAAACTGAATGATTTTGGCTTTCATACAGCAAATGCTATAAATGCTCTTACCAAAATAAAGTTGAATTAAATTTGCAACACTTCTGGCCAGAATACAGCCTGTAATATGACTGCTTATTGAGAGGATGAGATGAAGGATAGGCAGGCTTTGATTATGGAGAGGGGGAAAGGTGCCTTAGGTTCTCACTCCAGATGTGATTTATGGTTAGGTGTTATCTTTGACCACCATTCTCCAAATACTCAGGTCAAGTTATTCAGCTGCTTGTTAAACCATCACATACCTCAAACTTTCAAAAAAAGTGCCAAATCATGTTATTGAAAAATGCTTCTAGAAGGCATTTGTTTAATTATAGCATGGGTAAAAGTTGATGGTCCACAGAAATATCATCAGGTTAATTCAGGATATTTACCCAAGTAAGTCAACTAAGTAAAATATTACACAGTTTTTAGGCACGGGAGGTAAAAAAGCTTTGAAGAGGTTTGAAGCAAATAATTGAAAATAGAAAATGTAAAAATAAAATTTCAATAGAATATTTTCACACTTTAGCTAAAATCTTTTACTGAGGAATGTTTATAAAATGAAATGCACCTCATATAAATGTGCATAGCTGCAAAAAATAAGAAAATGCTTTTGCTCCTTTGAAAAAAAAAATTGTTACATCAATGGAATTAGTAAATAAGCGTGTAAGATTTCATATCTTTAATTCTTAATGTTGATGTTTTCTCCTAGAACATTTCATTGTTTTTTCATTAAATCTTCACAATTTTTTATAGTCATGTAATATTTCACATTAATAATATCATAATTGATACTTTGCAGCCAGGCATTTTTGTTATTGTTGCAATTTTTTTCTTTTATTGCTCTTTCTTAAGTTAAGTAACTATATTACTGTTTTCTCTTGTTTATGGTCTTTTATGGCTGTTTTACAATTGGATTATCTGAATTTTCTTTTCAGTGACAGGGAGGCATAATTTGATTGAGATTTCTTTTTAATGCCCCCACTTATCTTTAAAATGAGCACCTTAGCACTGTGCTTAGAGCTGGAAGAAGATGCCCACTGTAAGGCCTGACTGTAGTGGAGTTCAAGGGTGCCAGTGTTGCAAGCTGATAGGCTGAGCTAAGTTTATTTTTTTTATTTATCACCAGACATTAGAAGTGTCCTGGGCCGTTCATGTAGAGAATGCTCATCCCAATCCATCAGGCACTGCCCAGCACAAGTGCTAAAAGATTTGCTGTGTTTAACCATTTAAGTGTTTTCCTGATCTGAAGGCTGAGAGGCAGTTTCAAGAGTCCCTTTTCTCATTTGTATGCAAATACTGAGAGTAAGGATGACCACAGTAGGAATGTGTGCATAGGCTGTCATTTGATGTCTATAACTTCTTCTGTTGCTGTTGTTTTTGCCGCTGCTAGTGCCTTCTGTATTCACAAAGCTCCTACCACTGTCTTCTGTGTGATCTTGAAACCATAACTAGTTTGCAAAAATGGATGATGTTTTGTCTCTAGTTAAGATCTGGAGGTGCACAAGTCTTGGAAGGATGCATAGCAGAAATACACAATATCACCAGCCTAGATATTTCAGACAATGGTAAGTACACAGAACAGGAATGGAGAGTCATGCAAGTCAAGAAATGCTTTTGTTTCAGCTTGCAGTGTAACCAAGGATGGTTGCTCTTGCTTTGTGGTTATTGGTGTTGGTTATGAAAATGTCTCAGACCAAGACCTCTTACTAAGAAACGTTACAAGACTAACTGTACCCTCAAAAGTTTGTTATTTGAGATGTGTAACACAGCAGAATAAAATAATGGCACCAAGCTCATATTAGATCCAGGGTAAATTTGGTTTAAGTACAAGAGGATGAGAAGCTGAATGAGAATTGGAAGTATCGTGAAAGAACAAAGGGAAAGGTCTAGTACACAATGAAGCTGAGGGTGGAAATTTGGAGCAAAGAGCCAACAGCTTCAGGTCAGAAAAGGCCTTCTTGAGTCTTTGGAAAAGTCTTTGAATATTTCTGCTTTGGAGTCTCCGTACTTCCTAGCACAGATATTCCTGGGAATATGAGCTGGCGTCTCATCTTGTAGATTAAGGTGCAGATGTATGAACTGGAAGAATTCACCTGCTGTGTTTGCCCCTCTAGCAGCCAAATGCAGAAGTATTTCAGAAACAGATTCCCAGTACAGTGGAATGCCCAAGAAGGGTGGGATGGACAAGTGGAAAGCTTTGAGAGTTACTGATTCAGCCCAATTATGCAAAAAGATTTATTTTTATAAGGATAGATATTTGAAATCTAAATTACGCTGTGAATCTGAATTCTAAATCATTGTAATCCAGCTAGTGGACTCCTCAAATACATAACTAGCTTGAGAACACTAAAGTTATTTTTCTTTTACTTAGGAGTAGAATAAAATTTACCTTGTCATTTTATTCATAATCTGTTATGTTAGCCTTTCTTGCAGGCTTTTGGAAGCTTTGAAATATTGTTGGTACACAGCTCTACTAAGACTAAATAGTGCCTAGCATTGTTTCAGAATTCTCCAAGGAACTTCGAACTCTGCCTGGCAGTGCAAGGAACTACCCTTGGGTGGTTGGACTGTGGATAAGGGACTGAATTCTCTTCTGTGTTTCTGAGAGGTGCCTTTAATAGCTGATTAGCATGGAGATTTAAAGGGCTTCTTTTAGAGAAAGTATTTACTCTCATAGAAAAGCAGAGGCACTAATGAGAAAAAGATTTAAAGACAGAAGAATGGAATTTTTTCTACACATTTTGGAAATTAGTACACTGATATAATTACTTGAATGAATATAGCATCAATATAGGCCTGGTCTGGGTCTTTTGTGAAAGTGTGTTTTAATTCCTAATCTAATCTGATTCTTTACAGGCCTAGAATCTGACCTCTCAACCCTTGTAGTCTGGCTTAGTAAAAACCGATCGATAAGACACTTGGCATTAGGCAAAAACTTTAACAACATGAAATCCAAGTAAGGATTTTCTTTCTTTTAAATAACAAGAGAATGAATGAGGAGAAACTGCTGATTTCATCATCTTCCTAACTTTTCTTCCCTCAGAAATCTCACTCCAGTACTTGATAATTTAGTTCAGATGATTCAAGACGAGGATTCAGTGAGTATCTTTCTGCCTACTATCATCATGTGTATTTCTACCCTCACAGTCTATTTCTGATGATTTTCTTCACTGTATTAATTTGCTGAGTAAGATTTGATGACAACCCTGCACAGATACATCTGACATTTTGGGTTTGTTTTTTTTTCAGATTGTAATTTGGATTAATTTGTGGCATATAGGTGAATGTTTTCTGAGGATAGTCTTAGGATCTGTGGTTGTTGAAAAATATTCATTTTAAATTCTTGGATGTGTGCTACCAAGTTATTTAGGTCTAAATACTTTTGTGTCCTGGTAAGAGATTACAATGGTAGTGTTCTCAATAATAATGGAGCTTTTTTTTAATTTATGGAATGCATTATTTCCTCATAGTTGTTCTTGGGTATTAACTTTTTTTTTCCTTGACAAAATGTAAGGTCACTGCAGTGATCTCAGAACTCTTTCCTTCTTCGAAAGATGCAAATAAACATTTCACTGTGCTGTTTTCTTACTTCTCTTAGTCATGGGAGCAATTTCATACAACCTTTTCAAGGTACCTTGCTGGGATGCTTGCCCACTTTCTTAATTTCTACACTCTTTCTGAAGATTCTGATTCTGATTCTGAAAGACTTTTATGGTTGGATTTGTGTCCTTGCCTGTTCTTGGCATCCTAGTTTTGGTTAGAAGGGGATCTTAAGATGCTCTGTTACTCTCATGCTTGTCAGTCTTTATTTATCTACTCTTAGTCCTTTCTTACTCCTTAATTTTCTGTGCAAGTACCAAGCAAGCTTTCCTCATTCTCCAGAGACAGCTGACTGTAGACTCAAGTTGTCTGAACACCTGCTATTTCCTGTTGTCTTTATTGTCTCACCTCCAAGTTCACGCTCTCCATATTTACTGCTTGGCTACCTTCTCCTCCCATCTGTGTCTGTATCCTGGCAGTTTTAACCAGGATTTCCATTGTCTCTTTCCTTGCATTAGATTCATATTCCTTTTTTCTTTGTTCTTAATTGTATTTGAAGTGATTTATTAAACTAGTCCTCTATGCTCTTTCTGTCCTCTTAGATGGGATTAGTGGTACTGGTGTTTCTTGATTCTTCCACATTTATTCTTTAAAACATGGGATGTCAGTGTGATGTGGTGAAGTTCTGCATATAGATACAAAACTGACGTATTGTAACTGAGGTTACCTCTAATTGAGGTAACGTGTAATGAAAGCACTTTGATAAAAGTCCTTGTTTGCACAAGTTAGATGTAGGGTTGTGTTAAGTAATGTTTCGGTGGAACTCAGTGTTATTTCTTGTACTGAAGTAGCCTTTTTACTTTGTGCTGTGTGACCACCTCCTTCTACTCTGCCTCTCAAGGGCATGCTGCAGGACAGCCTTCCCCCTCTCTCCTTTTGATCCTGTACTGAGGGGTTTCATTTAATCAGGTGGCACCTGCTTCTTCTCTGTGGGCATTTGTCTCCGTCCTGCCCTGTTTCTCATGCTTATCCTTCAGCTGTCCTGAAGAACTGAATCACAAGCAAATGTAATTTAGTATGTTTTCTATTTCCATTATTCCTTTGTTCTGTTGCAAGTGAACATTTCTTCCCACTTCAGGATTTCTTCCCATATCTTAAAATACCTTGTCAATGCACTCTGTGTCCTTTCAGTACCCAAATCATCTTCACAAACATGCTGTTGGGGTTTTCTCCTATCTTATGACTCTTCCTTTCATGCTATCTTTTCTTAAGAACGAAAGTTTCAACTTTCACTGTATTATTTCTATTTAAAGTGTTACAACCTTCTGTTTATCTTTCCTGGCTTCTCTTTTTAAAGCTTCCAGGTCATAGGAAAAAGTAGCTGCTAAATTTTGTGTGTATCATTGTTGCAGCCCTCTCTCCTTGGCATCACTGGCTTCCCCTTCTTGCATTCCTTTTTCTTTTCAGCCTGTGGGTGACATCATTTGTTGTTTTACTTTCTGCCTTTTACACTATTCAGTGGTCAGATGTGCCTCTGTAATTCTTACCACCATATTTTCCTGACCTAACCTAAACAATGTATTCTCATCCTGTTTGCAAACAGTGTTATAAAGAAATAATTCACCAAAAAGTTATTTTATTTAGGTACTTAAAATAACTGTCTCTCCTTCATGTCATGCATTAACATTTGGGGTGTAGCATATGATTCTTCTGGGGTTACCCTGTCTCTTCTTTCCCCATGTTCTTTTCTCTTGTTAATCCTCTTCAGTAAAGAAATCTTGTTTTTCTTCTGTCTCATCAAGTGCTAAAACCAGCATGAACCATCTCCTAGCAGCAAGAGAGTTGAGGACAGACACTGTAGCACCGTGGGAAAAATGTGTTGCAAAAAGCTGCCTAGGATTATCCTTCCTGTATCTCGACGCTTACAGAATTATTCTAAATCTCTAGCTATTTGGATTTGAAACTTAAATGGGGTGGTCTTCATTCTACCAATAGTATGCATTGGCTGCCACAGGTCATTAAAAGTTAAAATGCAGCTGGAGAGACCAGGGTTGCCCACAGCACACTGCTCGGTTTAGGGACCGCACATTGTCTGCGTGGAGAACTGAAGCAACAAACTTTAATCTAAAATAATCATCTGTAAATGCTTCTTCATGTATTTATGCACACTTTAAATAGCTCTGTTGCTGTGATAATGTGAGTCATGAGTAAAATGATTTAAACAATCAGTGGCTTGGTTCTATGACTGTTAAAATAGAGTGATATCCAAATATAATTCTGCACACTCTAAAAGCAGTGGTAGCAACCTACATTGCAGAACTTCACAGGTGTTTTATATAAACAAGAATGTAATATTTAGATTCAGTTTTGGGGTTCTTTTCATGTTTTTTCTATTTAAGTAGGTACTATACTGTGCAGACTATTATAATGTATTCTTACTGTGCCATTCCTTTTCTTGTTGCAAAAATGATGTTGCACTCCAGGTACACAGCACTGTTACTCAGAGTGGTAACCACTCCTGCATAGGTGCAGTGAATTTCTGGTGCTGAATATCTTTAATTGTTAGTTCAGTATTTGTTGTAGAATTGGCTTTTTGAGGGTTTTTTTTTGTTCTTAGGAAAAGCAAATTTAGCTTGATTTAATTTTTAGGGTTTTTTTCCAGCAGAAGTATGACTGAATCAATGAATAAAATTATACTATTTCTAATAGTACATTTGTACTTCAAGAATTCCTCTTCCTTAAAAAGATGGTGTTAAGGCATCTTCTCTGTGTTGGCAAAGTACCTATTTTCTCTAACAAGAACACTGAAAGTGCTCCTTAGGCTTCTGTTTTCTCAATATCCAGTTAAAACTATCAAGTTGTTAAGCAAAGTAAGTGTTTGTAGAGTATTGCCCATTTGTGGGGGATTGGTTTCGGTGTTTCCCTCTTTTTGTTTGTTGTTGTTTCATTTGGGATTTTTGATATAATGGTCAGATAATTTCATGAGTATTTAGATGGTGCATAGCTGTCAATCCTTACAGAACACAGCAGAGAAGCATTTTCAGTCATACACTGTTTTGTCAGAGTGTTGGAATGAAAGAAGTTTCCTGGGAGGATATTTGAGATTTAGAAAAGTCATATGGGAAGGGTCACCTGCAGCTCAGTTACTCCAGTGCCCATTTCCACATGAGAAAGAGATGCAATGTCACATTCACAAGTTTATTGCTGATTTCTCCTAGTGCTGCATGGTGCTGCTTTACCATAAATCTGTCAGCAAAAGGGCTTCTCAGACTTCTGTCAAGAGCTCTTAAGTGCCATTCTAAATGTGATGTTAACATTTTCATGTTAATATTGCTTTTAAATTTTTAATTATTCTTTACGCTCTTCTTCATGTCATGCAATAAAATTGGAAAACAGACAGATTAAGGGCATTAACGTAGTAATTTAATAACTTCCATTTAAAATAAAACCAGCATGTGGCTTGTGTTATTGTTAGACTTTTTAATTATAAACCTGCTGTGCCTCCAAATTTTTGTGCTTTTCCTCGTTAGTAAGTGCATTTCTTACTGCTGCAAGTTTTTTGGTTCTCACTGTAATCCAGGGGTGTCTGGAGGATGGGATCCCATTGTATAGCAGGTATGAGGCAAGCACCTTGGACCCTGGAAGATGTGCACAGTTTGATTGGTTTATTTTCATTAGTGTAAACTTCAGGGTCTAATGTGAGTGCTGTGGCTCGTTGTTATGAGATGTTGATTTTCCTGTGCTGCAGTTTGGGGATTTTAGGCTCCAAGAGTTCATCCTCCAATACGTGTCGAAGTAGGTGTATAATGACACTCCTCTGTATGGACACACACCTTGAGCAAGGGAAATGTTTTGTGGAGTCCTCATTCATCACCAAAGACAAATTACAGTTTCAGGAGCTGTAATATCTATGCAAGGCATGGGGATAGATTGACTGTGGGTGTTGGGCTCCTGCTGTTGACTATTGGGGACATTGAGAGTGGAGGAAGTTTGGGCATTTTTGGAAAAGGTTTTTTTAAGGCTTGGAGTGTAACTTTCTGGAGCCAAATAAGGCAGTTTCAGCTTAATATGCTGTGTAAAAATAAACTTACTGAAAGATATTGTAGTTATGGATGTCAAAACACCACAGTTAATAATATTTATTGACTTACTCATTGTAATAGATATGCAATACTGCTTTGAATTTCAGATCTGCTACAGTTTTATCTGTCCTTCAAAAGTCTGTGCCCTTTGTTGAAGGAACAGATATGCAAAATCACTCCTAAAGTTGAAGTAACACTAATAAAACACTTTAAGAAAACTGTTTATGTTTTAACAATGCCTTGGACTGTAATTTGGCCTTGGGCAAATCTCTCAGCCTGAGGGAGAGAAGAGGAATTGTAGATACTTTTATTTCTCACTGAAAATGCAAATGTTGGTTAAGCAAAACCCACTGGACACTGGAAGTTGTCTTGTGAAGCTGTTTGTTGTTATCTTGCCTTTTTTGAGGTTTACACTGTATTCTTTACTTATTAGGACTCAGGAAGTTGGAGGCACTGCCACTTGAAAATAATTTTTTCACAGGGTGTTACAGCTTAATCTGCTTGTGAGCATGTGTTTGACACCTGTGCTGTAAGTTATTGACTCCCAATTTATCATGTGTTGTAGGATCTCCAGCAAACTCAAAAATAACTCTTTAAAGTTTACTGCTGTCTCCAAGACTTTGGGAAACTTGTGATTTCTTTTAGTTGGTGTTTGAGGAATGAGTGCATTATCAGCTTCTGTTATCATGCCTTTTCTGTGATCCACAGCCTCTACAGTCACTGTCCCTCGCAGACTCCAAGCTGAAGACTGAGGTCACCATCATTATTAATGCCTTGGGCAGCAATACTTCTCTCACAAAAGTGGATATTAGTGGGAATGCCATGGGAGATATGGGAGCAAAGATGCTGGCGAAAGCCCTGCAGATAAACACCAAACTCAGGTAAGGGAAGCATATTTGTAGTAAACAGTAGAATGGCTTAATAACACTGAAGTTGTTGGCTTATTCTCAATCTGTTTCTCTTCAGAAGCTTTCTATGTGCAGCCTCTTAAGAGTGTCTTTATTTTGAAGGATTCTCATCCTTCTTTTTCTTAAGAGAAAGGAAAATAACAGAAAAACAAGAGATGCTTGTTGTCCATTCAAAAACATTTCCGTAACTGAAACCGGGGAAAATTTTCTACATTTGAGCAGAAGGACCTTTTGTTGGAATCAAAAGACTTAAAATTTCTATAATGACAGAAAAAATTACATTGTTACAGAGCTCTCTATTAATTAAATCCAATGTTCTTCTCAAAGCTGGGCCAACTTTAAAGCTATGTGAGGTTGCTCAGGGACTTGTCCAGGCAGGTTTTGAAGATCTGCAAGTACCAAGATTCCACACTGTCCCTGGGAGCTCAATTCTAGTGCTTAGCTGCTCTCTTCTGTTCTGCTCTCTCTTTCTTACTGGAGGCTTTCGCAGCAGAGAAAATTCTTATTCTTCTTCTTTGTCTTCCGAAGTGTCAGTTTGTAGAACCAAGAGCATGTGGAATTCAGAATGGGGAGCAGCATGGACCATCCATTCTTCCTTTCTCCCCTTCCTACCGTGTTGATGGACCTTGGCATATCTTTTCATCAACTTCACTGCTTTTTAGCATGTCTGGCACTGATGGCTTGAGAGTATCACTTTTTTTCTATCCAGCATGTGTTTCACAAACAGTAAACCCTTCAATCAGCGTAAATCTGGATGGGGACCTCTAAATATGCCACCCTCATCAAGAAAGATAATCTTCCCTCCTTCTTGTCAGACTGTACAGATGAACCTTCCTAGGTGTATTGTCATTGTAAAAAGACCACTTTTTACTTGGTCTCCAAGTATTTGTTCCTTGCAGGATAAGAAATTCCCCCAAGAAGACTTGGCTATTTTGTTCAGAGCCAGGGATCCTCTGGCCTTGTGTTGCTATGCCCAAACTGAATATTAAAAATGTCAAGAAAACACTGGAGGAATGGCTTAGGTTTATTGAATGTATTAACCTGAAATGACCACAATATCTGAAGAAATAAAGTCTTGATACATTTCAGGGTGGCAGACTGAAATGTTTCACAGTATGCTGAATGTCACAGTTGACGTAATGTCACCACAGTCTGTGGTGTGATTACAGACTGAATAATGCAATGGTAACTGGCTCTGCCAAAAATGTTGTAAAATGACACCCAGGTAGAGATATAAACACACTTTCCAGTGGCAAAAATATTCAAGATTTGACCCTTAGTATATCTGATGTGTGCAGAGTGAGTGCAGAATCTCTCTTCCTCTCTTTCTTACCTTTCATCTAAAAAACAGAGGGATAATTCTGCAACAACAGAAGGATGTCAATACTTGTGAAAGCATACCATCTATCTTTTTTTTTCTCTTTTAAACACCAGAAATCTTTGTTTGGTTTTGTGCCTTTTTTTTTTTTTTTAAGAACGGCTACAACTGGTGCTATAGCAGAAGCAAGATTTATCTGCTTGTCTGTCTCTTCTGCCTACTAATGAGATCTTTGAACATGTGTTTGTAAATTGCCAGGCAGTCTGCTTGAGTGGTCTGAACTGGGGGAGGAGGGGAAGGCTTGATCACTCTTATCATTATTGTATATTCAAAAGAGCTACAATTTATGCACCTAACCTAATGGTTTATATCGGCAGCTACTTGTGTTGCATGTGAAAGTTGTATGAATGGTTGTGATGAGTCTAATGCAGGGTGGAATGTAATAGCCTGCAAATTTTGACCTCTGATCAGCATGAATTTGTAAAATATTCGTAGCCTATGTGGAACAGAGATGGACCAGTTACTGCAATTTTGTGTTTCTTCAGTATGGCCTTGCAGATCACACATTTGAGCTTTGGTTTTGATGCAATTCCTCAAAAAAGCAGGAATTTATGTCCAAATCTTTCTATTAATTATGTTTTAGAAAAGTGAGGTTCTTATGTTAGTGATGGAAAATACAGTAGAGTCCCCTTTAAAGTAAGGGAGACTGGATTTTGGGTATTTGTCCATAATTTCTGTCATTTCAAGGATTTAGTGTATAAATAAAGACAAGTTTATAAAGTGCTGCCTTCTGCAATTTTGAATATTCAGCAGTGTGTTATTTCAATATGCAAAGTTTCATTTCATAGATTTATTTTGTGGTTCTTGTTTAACTTGTATTTTTCTTTCCTCTTCCCACCACCTCTCAGAACTGTAATATGGGACAAGAATAACATCACTGCACAGGGCTTCCAGGACATAGCTGTGGCACTGGAGAAGTAAGTCCCAAGAAATTGAAAGTCTCATGAAAAGGCCAAAGATCCTGAATGATCTGAGCAGCTGCAGTTCTCACCACAGTCAATGTGATCTTGAAGATGCTGAGTGCTCTCAATTTCAAGCATCAGGATGTTTA